>NC_091283.1:253920972-255170972 GCF_032444005.1 Ranitomeya imitator
ACATACTCACCTCTCCATCGCTCAGGCCCCCGGCACTTTCAATAGTCACCTGCTCCTCGTTCTGGCGCCACTTCATGTTCAGCACTGACGTTCAGCAGAGGGCTCGCACTAACCACGTCACCGCACCCTCTGACCTGAGTGTCACTGCTGAAGACAGAGCGGTGGCTGTAACGGGAAAAGGTGACTATCGCGCAGCGCTCCCCTCCCCGATATACTCACCTGGTCCTGGTGCTGTGCAGGTCCCTGCTTCCCCGACGCCGCAGCTTTATCCTGTACTGAGCGGTCACCGTTACCGCTCATTACAGTAATGAATATGCAGCTCCACCTCTATGGGAGGTGGAGACACATATTCATTACTGTAATGAGCGGTACCATGTGACTGCTCAGTACAGGAGGACGCTGCTGGCGCCGGGGAAGCCAGGGACCTGCAGGGACCGCGCCTGGAGTAGGTGAGTATTATTATACATCCCCCGCTCCCCCTCCCTTTCCGACCCCTGGGTATGACTTGAGTATAAGCCGAGAGGGGGACTTTCAGCCCAAAAAAGTATATACGGTAATTTCTTTTTAATAAATAATAGAAATAAACCCCATAAATCCCTGTACATGGAGACTTTGGGATCAGATCATTTCTGTCCGCATTGATTGTGGAAACAAAAAATCTTTTCTAAAAGCCTCAAACTTCTGTGTGTGAATCAGAGCTGAGATCTAACGTGATAGAAGATTACAGTGCGGGAAAGACGGGAAACCTTCATATAGAGGCCGGTGGTGATGGAGTCAGTGACCGACTCTGGCCAAATCTGTCTCTAGAGCCGTAGTAGAAGATGAAGATGTCGTCCTCATCATGAAGTAGTTATTTCTCATGTCGCGTGTAATGAATATCTCCTGCAGTATTGCTAATGCCGATTCCAGGGTCGGTAAATGAGCCGAGAATTAGCGTTATGGAAGATGAGTCTATGAGAAACGTATTCAGCTGCCGACTCCGAGGAGGAAACTGCTTGTTGTCTGTGGCCTAAATGGATCGCCCCCAGACACAGGGCCACGGGTTCTCGGTACCGGGCCTCTCTGGTTCGGTTCTGAGGCTGTCACGGTGGCTAGACCCGGTCCGCGACCCTGCTAAGGGGCATCCAATAAAGGTGGTACAGTTTGTCAGGGGTTCGTGATGCCACCTGTGGTGTTCGGTCAGGGTGACCGACGCTGCTGTGGGGTCCGCTGGGGTGATGGAATTGCAGCTGGATGGTATACCTTCCCACAGGTGAAGTATGTCCCCAGGGCTTCCCAGTCGTATAGGTGGTGATGGTGTGAGGTGCAGGCAATAACGAGGACACAAGGTTGCAGTCTCTTTACCTCTTTACTGAAGACTTCAGGATCCTCAATCTAGAGCACGTTTAACAGGGCTATCAGAGACCTGCCGGTCCGATGGGCACTTCCAGAATTTCCCTCGCAGATGGAAATCGTTGCCTACCACTAGCGCCTGTGTGTTGTAGTCCTACCCTGCTGAGCATTCGGAATAGTCCTCACAACTGCTGTTCTCGTTCGTTCTCTACAGCTCTCTCTCTCTCGTTAGTTCCAGATGTTGCTAGTTTCTTGTCCCCCAGGTATATTTTGGCTATGACGCACCCGTATGACGGGAAGGCTTGGAGGTCCTCCAGGACCCTAGAGACGCCCCTCTCCCAATGTTGCCCCCTATGTCTTCTTAGGAAATTTAAGGTAGACAGCCAACCTATAATTAACTGTCCTGCGGAGTTTGAAGTAAGGTCTGAAGTCAGTTACTCCCGCGGTGTTCCGGCCACCGGCTACGTGCCTCAGTAGGATGTTGCCTCAGTCTCACGGCACGACTCCTACTGGTACTCCTTTTTGCTAGATCTCGTTTACACTGTTCCACAATATCCTTCCTTTCTTGTCTCTTTCTTAGGATACCGCCGCAAGGAGGTGCAGGGGCGGATCTGTAACATTCTGTTCTGTTCGCTAGGCACCTGCCAGGTTCCCACGCCTAACAGGGACCCCCCTGTGTCTTCTCCCTGCAACACCCCCTGCCACGGGATGTTGCCTGAATCCAACCCAGTCAGCTTCTGACTCACTTTCTATCCAACCCCTAGTTTTACCAGTGTGAGGAGGGGCCCAATAAATAAAGCCTTTTGCTCCTCCTAGTGGCCGGAGTGTGAAGTGTAATGTGTTCTGGTGATACCTGGTCAGGAGAACTCCTTTAGTGCCATCAGACGTACCATCACTCCCCTTAGTGGCAGAGTGCCATACTGCAACGACCAGATCTCTGGGGCGCTGCATAAATATATAGGATTTATTAGTAGATGTAAAGAAGGGAACTAAATACTGTAAAATAATAAATCTCCTCATATGTTTCCCTTATCTCCAGTAATTGTATTATTACAGGATTCTTATGATGTTACATCGGCTCATCTTCTCATTCAGGTCTCTACAATATCGGATCCTCTCAGTGAAGATCTTCTACAAAAGAATATTTTCCTGATTTACCCATCAAAGATGGATATGGACAGAGACAAGATGGCGGAGAGGATATTACACCTCACCCTAGAGATCCTCTTCCGGCTTACTGGAGAGGTGAGAGATTCTGATGACGTCACATTACATCATTCTTATCTATGGGAATAACAGATGGACAGAACTGGAGAGGTGAGGACTCTGGAAATGTCTGTAGTGAGATTTATTAATGTGTCTCTCCATTACCAGGATTACACAGTGGTGAAGAAGACCTCTAGTGATCGCTGTCAGGACCCTGTGTCTGAGGGATGGGGAAGACCCCTGAGCCCAATCACGGGGCCTCCACCTCACCCCCTGATCCATGAGGACATCAATGACCAGAAGATCCTAGAACTCACCTACAAGATGATTGAGCTGCTGACTGGAGAGGTGACACTGCTGGGAATGCTGGGACATTATACAGTTACACTATGAAGGGATCGGGGGATGACGGTATCATTGTATGTGTCAGGTTCCTATAAGGTGTCAGGATGTCGCTGTCTATTTCTCCATGGAGGAGTGGGAGTATTTAGAAGGACACAGAGATCTGTACAAGAACGTCATAATGGAGGTTCCCCAGCCCCTCACATCTCCAGGTAATAGACAGGACTAAATACACACGGCCTATAATTATCTGTATGTAAAGAATGAATTCACTCCCTGTATGTGTTTCCTCCAGACCTATCCAGTAAGAGGACAACACCAGAGAGATGTCGCCGTCCTCTTCTTCCACAGGACTGTAACCAAGAAGATCCCAGTGCTCCTCAGGATCATCAGGTAGATGGAGAGAAGGTGTCAGGAGATCTCCCCTATGATGTGTAGACGCCGGTGAAGGTCTTGTGCTCAGTCTTGTTTTATCCACCAGTATTATATGTTTTATACTTGTGTAATGAGAACGGTGGAGATGGCAGGATTAGAGCTGATCATAGATGGGACTTCTCCATCTGTCGGTGACTTTTACAATATTTGTTTCAGGGTGAAGATCTGACCCATATTAATACTACAGAGACGTATGTGAGGGGGGATGAGCGGTGTAAAGAGGAGATTCCCACATATGGCTACCCAGGTGAGTAGTGACCACTAAATGCAGAGAGGTCACAGATTCTTCTCATCACCGGCTGTGGCTGCTTCATCGGTGGTGATGTCCGGCCGTATTACCATGATCACCATTTTGCCTCTAGACCACAACATTCGCCTCCAACCAAAACTGTTCAAATAACTTTGGCCATTGAAAGCCCTTTTCTATAGAACTTACAACCTGGTAGCTCCACCTACCCCCTGGGTTTAGGAGACGCTGTTACCTGCCCAGATCTGTGAACCATAAAGCCAAATTATTATTATTATTTATTTATATAGCACCATTGATTCCATGGTGCTGTACATTAGAAGGGGTTACATCAAAATACAGATATAACTTACAGTAAACAAACTAAAAATGACAGACTGATACAGAGAGGAGAGGACCCTTCCCTTGCGGGCTTACATTCTACAGGGTTATGGGGAAGGAGACAGTAGGTCGAAGATTGCAGTAGCTGTGATGGTGCTGAAGTGGCCGTGTGGTCATTACAAGTTGTAAGCTTTCCTGAAGAGATGGGTTTTCAGGTTCTGTCTGAAGGATCTGAATGTGGTTGATAGTCGGACGTATTGGGGCACAGAATTCAAGATGAAGAGAGATATTCAGGAGAAGTCTTGGAGGCGATTGGGTGAGGAGCGAATAAGTGTGTAGGATAGAAGGAGGTCTTGGGAGGACCGGAGATTACATGAGGGAAGATATTGAGAGATTAGTTCAGAGGAGAAAGGTTATGGATGGCTTTGTAGGTCGGTGTTAGTAGTTGAAACTGGATACACTGGGAAATTGGGAGCCAGTGAAGGGATTTGCAAAGAGGGGAAGCAGGAGTGTAGGGAGGAGAGAGATTAATTAGTCCGGAAGCAAAGTTACGGACGGACTGGAGAGGTGCGAGAGTGTTGGAAAATAGGCCACAGAGGAGGATTTTGCAATAGTCGAGGCGGGAGATGATTAGGGCATGCAGAAGCATTTTGGTAGAGTGAGGGCTGAGGAAAGGACGGAATCTGGATATATTTTCAAGCTGGAGGCGACAGGAGGTGTCGAGAGCTTGGATGTGCGGATTGAACGACAGGGCAGAGTCAAGGGTTACTCCGAGGCAGCGGATGTCCGGGACAGAAGAAAGTGTGATTTCATTTATTTTGATAGATAGATCAGGTAGGGAAGATGTGCGAGATGGAGAAAAGATAATTAGCTCAGATTTAGTTTAGCCAAATGACAGCGTACGTAGAATGTGCTGACAAGATAGAAAATCACTTGAAGAAAAATATTATGATGGGCCTGTAAGAGAAAGCGGAGGGTAATGATGCTGTTGGCTTCCTAGAACCCTGAGATCTTATCGGATGAATCTCCCTTCTCTCCGCTCTGTGCTGCTGAATGTGATCATATGGTCCCTACAAGACCAGGTCCAGTCTTTCTGGCCAAACTTCACTTTTATGATGGACAACATTAAATGTGCAGTGAGGCCAAGTGTGAATTTCTGGACAATAGCAGAGTTTCCCTTTATTCTGACTTTTCAATTTGTATTAAAACCGACTAACTTCAGGGAGGATTGTGATAATCTACAGTACAGACCAAAAGTTTGGACACACCTTCTCATTTAAAGATTTTTCTGTATTTTCATGATTATGAAAATTGTAAATTCACACTGAAGGCATCAAAACTATGAATTAACACATGTGGAATTATATACTTAAAAAAAGTGTGAAACAACTGAAATTATGTCTTATATTCTAGGTTCTTCAAAGTAGCCACCTTTTGCTTTGATGACTGCTTTGCACACTCTTGGCATTCTCTTGATGAGCTTCAAGAGATAGTCACCGGAAATGGTTTTCGCTTCACAGGTGTGCCCTGTCAGGTTTAATAAGTGGGATTTCTTGCCTTATAAATAGGGTTGGGACCATCAGTTGTGTTGAGCAGAAGTCTGGTGGATACACAGCTGATAGTCCTACAAAATAGACTGTTAGAATTTGTATCATGGCAAGAAAAAAGCAGCTAAGTAATGAAAAACAAGTGGCCATCATTACTTTAAAAAATGAAGGTCAGTCAGTCCAAAAAATTGGGAAAACTTTGAAAGTGTCCCCAAGTGCAGTTGCAAAAACCATCAAGCACTACAAAGAAACTGGCTCACATGAGGACCGCCCCAGGAAAGGAAGACCAAAAGTCACCTCTTCTTCTGAGGATAAGTTTATCCGAATCACCAGCTTCAGAAATCGCAGGTTAACAGCAGCTCAGATTAGAGACCAGGTCAATGCCACACAGAGTTCTAGCAGCAGACACATCTCTACAACAACTGTTAAGAGGAGACTTTGTGCAGCAGGCCTTCATGGTAAAATAGCTGCTAGGAAACCACTACCAAGGACAGGCAACAAGCAGAAGAGACTTGTTTGGGCTACAGAACACAAGGAATGGACATTAGACCAGTAGAAATCTGTGCTTTGGTCTGATGAGTCCAAATTTGAGATGCTTGGTTCCAACCACCGTATCTTTGTGCGATGCAGAAAAGGTGAACGGATGGACTCTACATGCCTGGTTCCCACTGTGAAGAATGGAGGAGGAGGTGTGAAGGTGTGGGGGTGCTTTGCTGGTGACATTGTTGGGGATTTATTCAAAATTGAAGGCATACTGAACCAGCATGGCTACCACAGCATCTAGCAGCGGCATGCTATTCCATCCGGTTTGCATTTAGTTGGACCATCATTTATTTTTCAACAGGACAATGACCCCAAACACACCTCCAGGTTGTGTAAGGGCTATTTGACCAAGAAGGAGAGTGAAGGAGTGCTGCGCCAGATGACCTGGCCTCCACAGTCACCAGGCTTGAACCCAATCGAGATGGTTTGGGGTGAGCTGGACCGCAGAGTGAAGGCAGAAGGGCCAACAAGTGCTAAGCATCTCTGGGAACTCCTTCAAGATTGTTGGAAGAGCATTTCCGGTGACTACCTCTTGAAGCTCATCAAGAGAATGCCAAGAGTGAGCAAAGCAGTCATCAAAGCAAAAGGTGGCTACTTTGAAGAACCTAGAATATAAGACATATTTTCAGTTGTTTCACACTTTTTTGTTAAGTATATAATTCCACATGTGTTAATTCATAGTTTTGATGCCTTCAGAGTGAATATACAATTTTCATAGTCATGAAAATACAGAAAAATCATTAAACGAGAAGGTGTGTCCAAACTTATGGTCTGTACTGTACATAAACCCATCACACCGGTGCCATGATATATCTCTGAGCTGTGCGTGGCTGATGGCTGTAATATACATTTATTCCCGCCTGCAGGAGATGTGTTGGCTCCAGCCCTGGTTTCATGGATTCACTCCACCTCATAAATTACATTGGTTTTGATCCTAAGAAATTCAGATTACTGCACAATCTCTCCTGAAATGGGGAGCAATATTATTTTCTCTAATCTTCTGGTCAGGATTCATAGTAGCGCCAATGGTCCACCATAAATGAATGTGCAGCGCCCCAGAGTCCTGGTTCGTTGCAGTAATGTCGTTCTTCCACCAGGGGGAGTGATGTTAAGTCTGAAGGCAATGAAGGAGATCTGCTGTCCAGGTATCACAGCCACACACACACTTCACACGCCAGTCCACCAGGGGGAGCTAAGGGTTCTATTATGCCACTCCTCACATAGGGTAAAACTGGAGGGTTGGTTAGAAAGTTAGTCAGAACGAGAAGGAGACGAGAGTTCCTGGCTGGAGACCGACGAGGAAAGGTCTCCCGGTCGAACTGGCTAGGGTGATCTCTAGTCAGATCCAGACTGAAGTCTGAGGAGGAAGAAGGATACGGAGCTGCACCTGCAACCCATGCGGCAGCATCCCAAGAAAGGACACGAAAGGAATTGTGCTGTAGTCAGTGAGAAAAGAAGTCATAGCAACAGGAGTGAAACATCAGGGGGAGACCAGCTAGAAGCAGGCTGCCTCCATCTGAAGTGCAGATCCGGTGGCCAGAATACCGAGGGAGTAAAGAGCTCTATGCCATTACTTCAGAGGCTGGCAGGACAGTTAATTCCAAGTTGGCTGTCCGACCTTTATACCTAAGAAGACACAGTGGCAACTTGTGGGGGTTGGGGCATCTCTAGGGTCCCTATAAACACGCTTCAGCCCATCAGACATACGGGTTTTGTCCTATCCGCACCACCTGGGGGATAGAGAGGAGTAACATCAGTGAGGACCTTATGGTAGCTTATGCAAGTAGGGACCTACTACGTTACTGTGCACAAGGGGAAGGCTATTGAATTCCTCCTGGACAAGGGGACTCTGGATTTGCCTTCAGACCGGCCGGACTCTGCCTGCCCTGTGGTCCCTATCCTAGACTGTGGATGCTGAACCTTCAGTAAAAGGTAAAGAGACTGCAACCCTGTGTCCTCGTTATTTCACCATCCGTCATCTACACTCTGGGAAGCCCTGGGGATACACTTCACCTGAAGGAAGGTATACCATCTAGCTGCCATAACATCACCCCAGCGGACTCCTAAGCAGCGTCGGTCATCCTGACCGAATACCACAGGTGGCGTCACGAACATTATCCTATAAACTGTTGTCCTTTTATTGGACGCCCCTCAAAGGGCCATGGACTGGGTCAAGCCACTGTGACATCCCCACTGAGTACTGAAGAAGAAGGGCCCAGATCCGAGTACCCCATTGCCCTAATGTGGAGGCGATCCAACTTCAACTTTGGTTTACTGTTGTTTAATCTGTATTTTTAGTTTTCAGTTAATGAGATTCTTGTGCTCTGGGACGGGGCTGTGGGCAGGGCTTTGTGTTGCTCTGGGGCGGGGCTGTGGGCGGGGCTTTGTGGTACTCTGATTACATATTCATCGGTTTTTGCCTATGATAGGTCCCTGATCCCTCACTGACCTGCCCCCATTTTTACATAATGCATATAATAGTGTTGATATTATTGTTGATAATGTCTATAATATTGTGGCTATTGTGAGGCTTAGAAAAAAAATTACATCCAGCAAAATGACACCAGCAGCGCCTGTCCAGTATCATCTATCTCTTACTTATAAATGCTATTGCACAGGCGCCGCCATTGTCCTTATGACCTGCTATAAGCGAATACAGATGAATATGTAATAAGAGCACCACATAAAGCCCCGCCCACAGCCCCACCTCAGAGCAACACATAAAGCCCCGCCCACATCCCCGCCCCAGAGCACGAGAATCTCATTAACTGAAAACTACAAATACAGATTAAACAACAACCACAAGACGGATTTCATCACCAGGTATCAGTGTAACCAGTATAACGGCACCAACCTGACAGTGTCTGTAGTCACTGAGCACAATCCTGCTGACAGGTTCCCTTTAAGACATCTCCGCTCTGCACTATTATACACAGTTCTCTTTAAATGTGTAATATTTCTTCTTGAAACTCATCTGACAGAAAATATTGGAGCTTCCGATAGTTTAGATTGTGAAGTCACCGAGCCCCGTGCTCTAATTCCCCCAGAGAGGTTTCACCACTAGCTGCTCATTTATTACTGATGGAGACTGTTCAGTTTGAGCATTTCAGTAGATGTTATTGTCTATAGTCAGTTTTTGATTACAGTAGTGTCCAGAATACTCTGATTTATCCTCTTCCAGTTTTGTGTTCTTAATCAGGCCTCATTTTTACAATCTGACGTGTGTCACTTTATGTGGTGATAACTTTGGAATTATTCACAAAGGATAATAGAAAACAAATGGATCTTACAGATAATTTTCCAGCTTCTCACAATACCCTACATACGATTGTACACTACTCTCTGGGCACATGGCCATGTTCAGAAGGGAAGGAGCCATTTAGCTGTTTGACTGCAGATCTATCTGGAATAGTTTGCAGACACAATGTATTTGGAGCACTGTTCATGGTCAACTGGCAGCTCAAAAGATCTCCACCATGAACATGCTTGGCACTATCTTCTCTGCTTTCCATATCGCAAGGATTGCCTTGATCATCGCCCTTTAACACCATTACATGGATCTGGACTTACACTGGGACCCCTAGGCTTGGACCATGGTGTTACCTGCTATTCTGTGGTATTAGATGGCAAGAAGAATAGTCAGGTAGCTGGGTCAGAACCGGAAGGACAGAAAACAGGATCAGAAGACACAAGAGTAGTCAGTAAACGGGCCACGGTCACATAGTTACATAGTTACATAGTTATTAACGTTGAAGGAAGACTATAAGTCCATCTAGTTCAACCCATAGCCTAACCTAACATGCCCTAACATGTTGATCCAGAGGAAGGCAAAAAAAAAACATGTGGCAAAGAGTAAGCTCCACATTGGGGAAAAAAATTCCTTCCCGACTCCACATACGGCAATCAGACTAGTTCCCTGGATCAACGCCCTATCAAGGAATCTAGTGTATATACCCTGTAACATTATACTTTTCCAGAAAGGTATCCAGTCCCCTCTTAAATTTAAGTAATGAATCACTCATTACAACATCATACGGCAGAGAGTTCCATAGTCTCACTGCTCTTACAGTAAAGAATCCGCGTCTGTTATTATGCTTAAACCTTTTTTCCTCCAAACGCAGAGGATGCCCCCTTGTCCCCCTTTCAGGTCGATGATTAACCCCTTTCTGCCATTGGACGTAATATTCCGTCCATGTGGGGTGGGCCTTAATTCCCAAGGACGGAATATTACGTCCAGCGCGATTGGCCGCGCTCACGGGGGGAGCGCCGCCGATCGCGGCCGGGTGTCAGCTGCTTATCGCAGCTGACATCCGGCACTATGTGCCAGGAGCGGTCACGGACCGCCCTCGGCACATTAACCCCTGGCACACCACGATCAAAGATGATCGCGATGTGCCGGCGGTGCAGGGAAGCATCGCGCAGGGAGGGGGCTCCCTGCGTGCTTCCCTGAGACCCCCGCAGGAACGCGATGTGATCGCGTTGCTCCGGGGGTTTCCTACCTCCCTCCCTGCAGTAAGTCCCGGATCCAAAATGGCCGCGGATCCGGGTCCTGCAGGGAGGGAGGTGACTTACCAAGTGCCTGCTCAGAGCAGGCACTTGGTAACGCTGCACTGCTCTCAGACAGATCAGTGATCTGTCAGAGTGCTGTGCAAACTGGCAGATCACCGATCTGTATTGTCCCCCCTGGGACAAAGTAAAAAAGTAAAAAAAAAAATTTCCAAGTGTGTAAAAAAAAAAATCCTAAATAATGAAAAAAAAATATATATATTATTCCCATAAATACATTTCTTTATCTAAATAAAAAAAAGAAAACAATAAAAGTACACATATTTAGTATCGCCGCGTCCGTAACGACCCGACCTATAAAACTGGCCCACTAGTTAACCCCTTCAGTAAAAACCGTAAGAAAAAAAAAAAAACGAGGCAAAAAACAACGCTTTATTATCATACCGCCAAACAAAAAGTGGAATAACACGCGATCAAAAAGATGGATATAAATAACCATGATACCGCTGAAAGCGTCATCTTGTCTCGCAAAAAATGAGCTGCCATACAGCAACATCAGCAAAAAAATGAAAAAGTTATAGTCCTCAGAATAAAGCGATGCAAAAATAATTATTTTTTTCTATAAAATAGTTTTTATCGTATAAAAGCGCCAAAACATAAAAAAAATGATATAAATGAGGTGTCGCTGTAATCGTACTGAACCGAAGAATAAAACTGCTTTATCAATTTTACCAAATGCGGAACGGTATAAACGCCTCCCCCAAAAGAAATTCATGAATAGCTGGTTTTTGGTCATTCTGCCTCACAAAAATCAGAATAAAAAGCGATCAAAAAATGTCACGTGCCCGAAAATGTTTTCAATAAAAACGTCAACTCGTCCCGCAAAAAACAAGACCTCACATGACTCTGTGGACTCAAATATGGAAAAATTATAGCTCTCAAAATGTGGTAACGCAAAAAATATTTTTTGCAATAAAAAGCGTCTTTCAGTGTGTGACGGCAGCCACTCATAAAAATCCGCTAAAAAACCCGCTATAAAAGTAAATGAAAAAAATGTATTTATTTCCATTTTCCCATTAGGGTTAGGGCTAGGGTTAGGGCTAGGGTTAGGGCTAGGGTTAGGGTTAGGGCTAGGGCTAGGGTTAGGGCTAGGGTTAGGGCTAGGGCTAGGGTTAGGGCTAGGGTTAGGGCTATGGTTAGGATTAGGGCTAGGGTTAGGGCTAGGGTTAGGGTTAGGGCTAGGGTTAGGGCTAGGGTTAGGGTTAGGGCTAGGGTTAGGGCTAGGGTTAGGGCTAGGGTTAGGGCTAGGGTTGGGACTAGGGTTAGGGCTAGGGTTAGGGTTAGGGTTAGGGTTGGGGCTAGGGTTAGGGTTAGGGCTAGGGTTAGGGTTAAGGCTACAGTTAGGGTTGGGGCTAAAGTTCGGGTTAGGGTTTGGATTACATTTGCGATTGGGATTAGGATTAGGGGTGTGTCTGGGTTAGAGGTGTGGTTAGGGTTACCATTGGGATTAGGGTTAGGGGTGTGTTTGGATTAGGGTTTCAGTTATAATTCGGGGGTTTCCACTGTTTAGGCACATCAGGGGCTCTCCAAACGCGACATGGCGACCGATCTCAATTCCATCCAATTCTGCATTGAAAAAGTAAAACAGTGCTCCTTCCCTTCCGAGCTCTCCCGTGTGCCCAAACAGGAGTTTACCCCAACATATGGGGTATCAGCGTACTCAGGACAAATTGGACAACAACTTTTGGGGTCCAATTTCTCCTGTTACCCTTTGGAAAATACAAAACTGGGGCTAAAAAATAATTTTTGTGGGAAAAAAAGAGATTTTTTATTTTCACGGCTCTGCGTTATAAACTGTAGTGAAACACTTGGGGGCTCAAAGTTCTCACAACACATCTAGATAAGTTCTTGGGGGGGTCTAGTTTCCAATATGGGGTCACTTGTGGGGGTTTCTACTGTTTAGGTATATTAGGGGCTCTGCAATCGCAATGTGACGCCTGCAGACCATTCCATCTAAGTCTGCATTCCAAATGGCGCTCCTTCCCTTCCGAGCCCTCCCATGCGCCCAAACGCTGGTTCCCCCCCACATATGGGGTATCAACGCACTCAGGACAAATTGGACAACAACTTTTGGGGTCCAATTTCTCCTTTTACCCTCGAGAAAATACAAAACTGGGGGCTAAAAAATAATTTTGAGGGGAATTTTTTTATTTTATTTTCACGGCTCTGCGTTATAAACTGTAGTGAAATACTTGGGGGCTCAAAGTTCTCACAACACATCTAGATAAGTTCCTTGGGGGGTCTAGTTTCCAATATGGGGTCACTTATGGGGGGTTTCTACTGTTTAGGTACATTAGGGGCTCTGCAAACACAATGTGACGCCTGCAGACCATTCCATCTAAGTCTGTATTCCAAATGGCGCTCCTTCCCTTCCGAGCCCTCCCATGCGCCCAAACGCTGGTTCTCCCCCACATATAGGGTATCAGCGCACTCAGGACAAATTGCACAACAACTTTTGGGGTCCAATTTCTCCTGTTACCCTCAGGAAAATACAAAACTGGGGGCTAAAAAATTATTTTTGTGGGAAAAAATTTTTGTTTTATTTTTACGGCTCTGCATTATAAACTTCTGTGAAGCTCTTATTGGGTCAAAGTGCTCACCACACATCTAGATAAGTTCCTTAGGGGGTCTACTTTTCAAAATGGTGTCACTTGTGGGGGGTTTCAATGTTTAGGTACATCAGTGGCTCTCCAAACGCAACATGGTGTCCCATCTCAATTCCTGTCAATTTTGCATTGAAAGGTCAAACGGCGCTTCTTCCCTTCCGAGCTCTCCCATGCGCCTAAACAATGGTTTACCCCCACATATGGGGTATCAGAGTACTCAGGACAAATTGTGCCACAACTTTTGTGGTCCAATTTCTTCTCTTACCATTGGGAAAATAAAAAATTGGGGGTGAAAAGATAATTTTTGTGAAAAAAAAATGATTTTTTTATTTTTACGGTTCTGCATTATAAACTTCTGTGAAGCACTTGGTGGGTCAAAGTGCTCACCACACCTCTAGATAAGTTCCTTAGGGGGTCTACTTTCCAAAATGGTGTCACTTGTGGGGGGTTTCAATGTTTAGGCACATCAGTGGCTCTCCAAACGCAACATGGCGTCCCATCTCAATTCCAGTCAATTTTGCATTGAAAAGTCAAATGGCGCTCCTTCCCTTCCGAGCTCTGCCATGCGCCCAAACTGTGGTTAACCCCCACATATGGGGTATCAGCGTACTCAGGACAAATTGTACAACAACGATTGGGGTCCATTTTCTCCTGTAACCCTTGGTAAAATAAAACAAATTGGAGCTGAAGTAAATTTTTTGTGAAAAAAAGTTAAATGTTAATTTTTAAACATTCCAAAAATTCCTGTGAAGCACCTGAAGGGTTAATAAACTTCTTGAATGTGGTTTTGAGAACCTTGAGGGGTGCAGTTTTTAGAATGGTGTCACACTTGGGTATTTTCTATCATATAGACCCCTCAAAATGACTTCAAATGAGATGTGGTCCCTAAAATAAAATGGTGTTGTAAAAATGAGAAATTGCTGGTCAACTTTTAACCCTTATAACTCCCTAACAAAAAAAAATTTTGGTTCCAAAATTGTGCTGATGTAAAGTAGACATGTGGGAAATGTTACTTATTAAGTATTTTGTGTGACATATCTCTGTGATTTAATTGCATAAAAATTCAAATTTGGAAAATTGCGAAATTTTCAAAATTTTTGCCAAATTTCCGTTTTTTTCACAAATAAACGCAGGTAATATCAAAGAAATTTTACCACTATCATGAAGTACAATATGTCACGAGAAAACAATGTCAGAATCACCAGGATCCGTTGAAGCGTTCCAGAGTTATAACCTCATAAAGGGACAGTGGTCAGAATTGTAAAAATTGGCCCGGTCCATAACGTGCAAACCACCCTTGGGGGTAAAGGGGTTAAAAAGATCATCAGAAAGGTCTTTGTACTGTCCCCTCATATATTTATACATTAAAATAAGATCACCCCTTAGTCTTCGTTTTTCCAAACTAAATAGCCCCAAGTGTAATAACCTATCTTGGTATTGCAGACCCCCCAATCCTCTAGTAACCTTGGTCGCTCTTCTCTGTACCCGCTCTAGTTCAGCTATGTCTTTCTTATACACCGGAGACCAGAACTGTGCACAGTATTCTAAGTGTGGTCGAACTAGTGACTTGTATAGAGGTAAAATTATATTCTCCTCATGAGCATCTATGCCTCTTTTAATGCATCCCATTATTTTATTTGCCTTTGTAGCAGCTGCTTGACACTGGCCACTGAATATGAGTTTGTCATCCACCCATACACCCAGGTCTTTTTCATTGACGGTTTTGCCCAGAGTTTTAGAATTAAGCACATGTTTATACATCTTATTACTTCTCCCCAAGTGCATGACCTTACATTTATCCCCATTAAAGCTCATTTGCCAGTTATCAGCCCAAGCTTCTAGTTTACATAAATCATCCTGTAATATAAAATTGTCCTCCTCTGTATTGATTACCCTGCAGAGTTTAGTGTCATCTGTAAATATTGAAATTCTACTCTGAATGCCCCCTACAAGGTCATTAATAAATATGTTAAAAAGAAGAGGGCCCAATACTGACCCCTGTGGTACCCCACTGCTAACCGCTACCCAGTCCGAGTGTGCTCCATTAATAACCACCCTTTGTTTCCTATCCCTGAGCCAGCTCTCAACCCACTTACACATATTTTCCCCTATCCCCATTATTCTCATTTTATGTATCAACCTTTTGTGTGGCACCGTATCAAAAGCTTTTGAAAAGTCCATATACACTACATCCACTGGGTTCCCTTGGTCCAATCCGGAACTTACCTCTTCATAGAAACTGATCAAATTAGTCTGACATGAACGGTCCCTAGTAAACCCGTGCTGATACTGGGTCATGAGGTTATTCCTCTTCAGATACTCCAGTATAGCGTCCCTTAGAATGCCCTCCAGGATTTTACCCACAGTAGAGGTTAAGCTTACTGGCCTATAATTTCTGAGTTCAGTTTTTGTTCCCTTTTTGAATATTGGCACCACATTTGCTATACGCCAGTCCTGTGGCACAGACCCTGTTATTATGGAGTCTTTAAAGATTAAAAATAATGGTCTATCAATGACTGTACTTAATTCCTGCAGTACTCGAGGGTGTATCCCATCCGGGCCCGGAGATTTGTCAATTTTAGTGATTTTTAGACGCCGCCGCACTTCCATGAAAAAAAGTCATTTAGCATATTGGCTTTTTCCTCATCCTCATCCACCATCTCACCCAGACTATTTTTAAGGGGGCCAACACTATCATTTTTTAGTTTCTTACTATTTATGTAGTCAAAGAATATTTTAGGATTATTTTTACTCTCTCTGGCAATGAGTCTCTCTGTCTCAATCTTTGCTGCCTTGATTTGCTTTTTACAGAATTTATTTAATTTTCTGTATTTATTTAATGCCTCCTCCCTACCTACTTCCTTTAATTCTCTAAATGCTTTCTTTTTGTCACTTATTGCGCCCCTTACAGCTCTAATTAGCCATATTGGTTTCCTCCTATTTCTAGTATGTTTATTCCCATAAGGTATATACTGTGCACAGGTCCTATCCAGGATGCTAATAAATGTCTCCCATTTTCTTTGTGTATTTTTGTGTCTCAGGATATCGTCCCAGTTAATTGCACCAAGATCCTCTCTCATCCGTTGATAATTTGCCCTCCTGAAGTTTAGTGTCCTTGTAACCCCTCTACTACACATCTTTTTAAAGGATACATGAAAACTTATTATTTTGTGATCGCTATTTCCCAAGTGACCCCCAACTCTTATATTTGCTATGCGGTCTGGCCTGTTGGTTAATATTAGGTCTAGCAGTGCCCCCCTTCTTGTTGGGTCCTGAACCAGTTGTGAAAGGTAATTGTCTCTCATAGTTGTCAAAAACCGATTACCTTTGCTGGAACTGCAGGTTTCTGTTCCCCAATCTATTTCCGGGTAGTTGAAGTCCCCCATAATAATGACTTCTCCTTGAGTCGCAGCTTCATCTATTTGCTTTACGAGGATATTCTCCATTGCTTCCATTATTTTTGGACATTTATAACAAACCCCTATCAGTAATTTATTATTTTTTCCCCCTCCCCTTATCTCCACCCACAGGGATTCTACATTTTCGTTAAATTCACCTATATCACGCAGGATGGGTTTTAAGGATGATTTTACATACAGACACACCCCTCCCCCTCGCTTATCTGTACGGTCATTTCTGAACAGGCTATAGCCCTGCAAGTTAACAGCCCAGTCATGGCTCTCATCCAGCCATGTTTCAGATATCCCCACCATGTCATAATTATGCTCCAACAACATTAATTCTAATTCGCCCATTTTGTTGGCGAGGCTTCTGGCATTAGTATACATGCACTTTATGTTCCTCTCTGTACTTCTATTTCTTAAATTATTAACTGTTCTAACCCCACCCCCCATGCCACCGCCACCCCCATCTTCCTTATTTGTGCCCAGGTCTCTATCTGCACTATCTTCCCCGCCTATAAAATGAATACCCTCCCCCCCAATTCCTAGTTTAAACACTCCTCCAACCTTCTAGCCATTCTCTCCCCCAGCACAGCTGCATCCTCCCCATTGAGGTGCAGCCCGTCCCTAGCGTAGAGCCTGTAGCCAACTGAGAAGTCGGCCCAGTTCTGCAGGAACCCAAACCCCTCTTTCCTACACCAATTCTTGAGCCACTTATTAACCTCCCTAATCTCCCGTTGCCTCTCTGGCGTGGTACCGGCAGTATTTCGGAAAATACCACGTTGGAGGTCCTTGCTTTCAGCTTGCAGCCTAATTCCCTGAAATCATCTTTAAGGACCTTCCACCTACCTCTACCTTTGTCATTAGTGCCAATGTGTACCATGACCGCTGGGTCCTCCCCAGCCCCTCCCAATAATCTGTCCACCCGATCAGCGATGTGTCGGACTCGAGCGCCAGGTAGGCAGCACACCGTTCGACGATCCCTGTCTTTGTGACAGATTGCCCTATCTGTTCCCCTAATAATTGAGTCGCCCACTACCAGCACCTGTCTGGCCTGCCCTGCTCTCCTATTTCCCTCCTTACTGGAGCAGTCACTCCTCCGGCTGTCAGAGGACATGCCTGGCTGCAGCAGTGCTACCCCTTTACTGGCACCCCCCTCATCTGCCAACTTAGCAAACTTATTGGGGTGTGCCAGATCAGGACTAGCCTCCCTGGCACTCTTCCCTCTACCCCGCTTCCTAACTGTCACCCAGCTTCCTACTTCACCATCCTGCAGCTCCATCCCACCACCCCCCACCTCATCTGTCCCATTGAGCGTCTGCTCCGTGAGCAGAAGACTCCTCTCCATATTGTCAATGGATCTCAGTGTTGCCAGCTGCACATTTAGAGTCAGAATCTGGGTTTCCAAATGCACAACGTGCTCACATCTCGCACAGCAGTATGCACCCTCGATCGGCTGCTCAAGGACTGCATACATGTGGCAAGATGTGCACTGGATAGCATTAACAAGAGTGGAGCACATTTCCTAATGGGGATTGCACCAGACAGAACAGTTCAATAAAAAAAAATAAAAAATAAATACAAAGTATTAATAAAAATCAGACAGCAATTCAGTAATTCCTCCCTTGGAAACTCCCTGAATCCAAAGTCACTGAATCACAAGTCACACTTACCACCGTTCACACTTACACTCAGCTCACACTCAGCTCGCTCACACTTGCTATGCTGAAGATTTAAAGATTTTTTTTTTCTAGTTCCCTTTACAGCAAGCCACCTTGCTGTCCAAATGCACTTCCAAAAAGGAAACAAATACAGAAGCCACAAGCTGAGCACAGAGGACTGAACCAGAGGAGAACAACGCTGTTTCTGGCAGATTCCGGCCGTGTGCTTTGAGCTTTAAGGTACCTTCACACTGAACGATATCGCTAGTGATCCGTGACGTTGCAGCGTCCTGGATAGCGATATCGTTGTGTTTGACACGCAGCAGCGATCAGGATCCTGCTGTGCCATCGTTGGTCGGAGCAGAAAGTCCAGAACTTTATTTTGTCGCTGGATCTCCCACAGACATCGCTGAATCGGAGTGTGTGATGCCGATTCAGCGATGTCTTCACTGATAACCAGGGTAAACATGGGGTTACTAAGCGCAGGGCCACGCTTAGTAACCCGATGTTTACCCTGGTTACCAGCGTAAACGTAAAAAAAAAAAAACACTACATACTTACATTCCGGTGTCTGTCCCCCGGCGCTGTGCTTCTCTGCACTGTGTAAGCGCCAGCCGTAAAGCAGAGCACAGCGGTGACATCACCTCTGTGCTTTCCGGCTGGCGCTCACAGTCAGTGCAGAGAAGCACAGCGCCGGGGGCCAGACACCAGAATGTAAGTATGTAGTGTTTTTTTTTTTTTTACGTTTATGCTGGTAACCAGGGTAAACATCGGGTTACTAAGCACGGCCCTGCGCTTAGTAACCCGATGTTTACCCTGGTTACCAGGGGACTTCGCATCATTGATCACTGGAGAGCTGTCTGTGTGACAGCTCTCCAGCGACCACACAGCGACGCTGCAGCGATAGGGATCGTTGTCTAGATCGCTGCAGCGTCGCTAAATGTGACGGTACCTTTAGTAGGGTGTGGTACTTTCCAATTGGCTGAAGTAGGGAGCAGATTACTCCAGCTGGACAGCAGGAACAGATCCCAGATGAGATTGGACACACCATATGCTGAAGCCCTAATATGACTAAATGACAGAAAACCAGAATAGTCGAAATCCTCATAAAGTGATTCCATTTTATAAATTAATTCACGGAGGGTTATAATCTGTACATATGTGGTCAAAATTGTTGGTACCCCTCGTTTAATGACGAAAAACCCACAATGGTCACAGAAATAACTTGAATCTGACAAAAGTAATAAGAAATAAAACATCTATGAAAATGAACAAATGAAAGTCAGACATTGCATTTCAACCATGCTTCCACAGAATAAAAAATAAATTAAAACTCATGAATCAGGCCTGGACAGAAATGATGGGACCCCTGAAAATTATGTGACAAAAGGGACATGTTAAATCGTGGTGTGTCCACTAACTAGCATCACAGGTGTCTACAATCTTGGAATCAGTGAGTAGCCGGTATATAGGGCTACAGATACTCACTGTCCAAAAAGAGTTATTTCATAAAATAACAGTTCATTGAAAACCTGATATTACACGAAAAGCACAAAAAAATCATGATAAAAACAGCTTATCAATGACAAGGCACATAGAGAGCTTCTGTGTGAAGGACACAAAAACAGTGGCACTGAGAAAAAGCAGGCTGGGCAAACAGGTCATAAATCTCCACCTCAATAAACTTCAATGCAATAGCAAAAAAGTGCATAGTGCAAATAAGGTGCAAACATTATACCAATTATCCTAAAAAGTAGAGGGCTTAATATAGCTTAATGTGGGAGAGTATACATCACTCTAAATAAACTCATTAGCCAAATATCACTGCCCTAGGGATAAAAGCGACACTCAAAGTCCTGCGTACCCATGTTGCCTGTCAGCATGCGTCCAAGGCAGCTCCGATCAATCTGTATTTATGCCCAATAAATCTACAGCAATCAATTTAAGGACACTATATTTAAATATGCAAATCCCAGCCGAAAATGCTGGAAAGAGAGTAGTAGTGTCTTTGGATGCCCATAAGGCCTTTGTGTGGAATGGAATTACTTGTGGTCTGTTTTGTTGTGCCTTGGGTTCGGGCCTAAGTTTATATCTTGGGTGGGGTTGCTATACTCCTCTCCAGTGGCAAAAATTAGAGTAAATAATACATTATCTGATAGTTTCTCATTGCATAGGGTACAAGGCAGGGGTGCCCATTGTCTCCGTTGCTATTTGCCCTAGCCGTGGAACCCCTGGCCGCTAAAATAAGGGATGCACGATAGCTAAAAGGATTTGTCTATCGAATGAAGGAGGAGAAGGTGTCTTTGTTTGCCGACGATATTTTGTTATTTTTGGGAGACTCGGGAGAATCTGGATAACGCAGTGGCATTAATTGAGGAATTCGGGGAATTTTCTGGACTCAAAATAAATTGAGACAAATCGTGCATTATGCCCATTTATGAAGTAGAAAGGGGTACTGGGGAGGTGGAAATGTCAGCAAAATTGAAGGTAGTTTTGAAATTTAAATATTTGGGGATACAAATCGCCCTCCCTCTGACGAGGTTTAAAAAACTTAATATAAGACCTCTGTTACAAAAAATACGGACCAAAATTTCGGCGTGGAATAAATTACATCTTTCTGTAATTGGAAGAGTGAACCTTTTGAGGTGCGCATGGAGGTATACCGTGGGGTTATGCCTCTGTAGCGCACACCAAAAGGGGAGGTGTCACGATATTGTATGAAATATCATATAAGTTTAGTTTCTCTTGTCAGCCCAGGATGTGGGCTAAAAAAAACCCTTCCCTTTCACTCAGGCAAGACCTTGCCTTGCCAATGTATGTGGGGGAGTTTTATTGAAGAGAGGAATTTATGACCGGCATAGCTGCATTGGAAAGCTTTGCCATCTAGAACTGGATTAGAAGACTCTAGAATCCATGAGGGTCCTTTGTTCTGCTATTGTAAGATATTAGGCAAACGATTTAAGATAGGAGAATAATAAATACATATTTGGAATCTCCCTCGGTGGATCTGTCAACCGCTGTAAACATGAGCTTCTAACTCCATCAGGTAAAAAAAGTTTGGATTTCTCTGTAATTATGCATCACAAATAGGACATATTTGATCTCATTAGAATGCCCACGTTAATACGAGATGAATGCTGGGTTTGTTATGATTATGACATGTTCTGTAGCAGAGATACAGCCATTAGAGTAACTTGTGTTAGAGTTACCAAGACTGAAGAAAGAGGAGGGCGATCTTAACTCAGCCCTTTCTGTGATGTCACAGGCTGCAGGTTATAAGTTTCTGGCAGGCTTCCAGCAGTCAGTTTTTTACCTGAAGAGCCCTGACTGCAAGTCCTAATGCACTGGGACGTATGGGAACTCCACTAGCCTGGTTGCCTGCAATGCTCTGAACACATGTAAGTGTTGATTTCTCATGTTATTCCCTATTTTTTTATAATTACCTTGTACATATTTGCAATTGTCTCCTTTTGTAACATCCTTGTAATATTTTTCTATAAACACTGCCTAAACTTTACGGAGTATAATATTTAATACTAGTTCGTTCTTCCTGTTCTAAAAAGTACCCCTGTCTCCTGAAGGGAATTACGCTACTGTTTTGGGTTAGCTTCGGACCCGTTTAATCGAAGCTGGTGGCAGCAATACCGTGTGCAGGCGTTTGGGTGTCAATGTAGCGAATGCTGTGTTGATAATTATTGTTCCTGCCTGAGCGGGAGTAATTTATTGCGTCGCTGCAGCGTGCCCAATAGCCAGTACATAACAGGCAGCCTTTCTGGTGACTAATCACCCTAGGTGCAGTACCTAATCTGACCTGACAGAAAGGGGGGCGCCAGAGAGCTGCAAGGTTTAAGTGGAACTGTAAGCGGGATACACATAAATCCCTGCAGTTCGTGGTATATTGAAGAGCAGTGGGATACCTAAAATAAGCCCCTGCTGTAAACTAAGAGGTCAATAGCCTTGTGTGTGTTTTTTTTTCATCGCATTGTAGCAGTGGAGGGATAGCTAAGATAAGCCCCCTGCACATGTGATAGCTGTCTGTTGGCCTAAAGTCACCCCGATCCGTGACGTAGGGGTGACGGTCACGGTGTGAATCCGTGACATATTGGTGGCAGCGGTCAGGAATCTCTGGGGTTCATGACAGATTTGGACTTACACAGAGACCCCTAGGCTTGAAGCCAAGTGTTACCTGCTGTTCTGTGGAGTAAGATGGGAAGAAGAATAGACAGATAACCGTGTCAGAACCAAGAGGCCAGAGAAAATACTAACTCAGGAGACATAGGAGTAGTCAGTAAACAGGCTGGGGTCACAACAGGAAACAAATACACAAGCCAGGAGCTGAGCACAGAGGACTGAACTAGAGGAGATCAAGGCTGTATCTGGCAGATTCCGGCAATATGCTTCAAGCTGTAGTAAGGTGTGGTGCTTTTGAAGTCCAACTCTGATTGTCCAAGGTGTTGGCAATCTCAGACGGACATATTGCATATGCTTTGGCATTGTCCCAGATAGTCCTCCTATTGGATTGTAGTGTTGAACTGCATTGGAGTGGTGTATGGGTGCGTTATCCCTAGGGATCCGTTGATATGTATTTTAGGGTATGTGGAGGAAATATTAACTGACAATACGACAAAAATTGTAATTGCAAGATTATCGTTTGCTGCAAGTAAACTGATTGCAAAATATTGGGTTAGAGAGGAGCCTCTGTCCAGACGCGAATTCATTGCTCAAACGAACCACATAACTGAGCTTGAGAAAAGCATTTACACCAGGAGGGACGAGCTAGATTTCTTCCATAAATTATGGCAGCCGTGGTTGGATAGGATTAATGTTATACCAGTATATAGTATTATAGAATACAACTTATGGTAAACTGGAACTCTGTTTGATATTGTCAACTATGGACGAATTATTGTTTGCTCCTGATATCATCTCCATCGGGGGGGTTAATTTACTGTAAAACATAAAATGAGTATGAATGAACATGTGATCTGTTGTAAATCTTGTTATCGTTAATACAAATTTATCTGATAAAAAAATGTTTGGTGCTTTCCAATTGGCTAAAACAGGGAAGAGATTACTGCAGCTGAATACACACACACCTATACTGCCAGACTGGATGGTACTACAGATACCAGGCACCCTAATCTTAGTGGCTGGGAAGAGCCTGCACCGCTAAGAGCTTCTGGTTCCAACCCCACCTCTGTTACTTGCATCGCCTGCAGAATTAGTAAGCCGCGTCTGGTGTCCGAAGCAGACATTGCAGGAGCAGATCGCAGAGGAGATGGGGCACACCATTTGCAGAATCTCTAATATGACAAAATTGCAGAAAACCAGATCTGATGAAATCCCTATAAAGTGACTCCATTTTGTAAATTATAACCCTCAATAAATTAATCTATAGAAATAGTGACTATTTTGACTGCACTGCAGTTTCCAGATGTTGGAAAGTGAAAATTGCAAATATCCAAAGTTATTACCCAACACATAGTGCCCAGATTGTGCTTCAGGAGATACACATGCCATAAAATAAGTGGTTTCTTCTCACTATAGTACTGCCAAAAGCATGGATGCTTAATGTGGTTTTGAGCACAGTCTAGTAAACTGTCATTGTCTTTGTGAATAATTTAATAATTTTGCATAACTTGCCATTTTTACAGACCGTTTATGTAGAAATGTTCAAAAATATAGAATTCAAGGATATTTTTTCTAAAATAACAATTGGTTTTATTCTTGGCAGATGACCGTACCAGGAAATCAGCAGGACAGCTGACATCTTCAATGTTTAAATCAGATAATCTTGAGATCCCACAGGATACAATTGAAGTGAATGCCATTACTCCAAATATACCTTCATCCCTTCACAGCAAAGATCTGTCATCTGATCATTTGGAACAGGTCCTGTCTTCTGATTCATTACCGACTACTAAGGAAAATCAAAGTCACAAAATAAGCATTAAAAATCAAACTGCACCTAAAACAATGAAGACATTTTCATTTTCAGAATATGGAAATAGTTTTCCCCTAGAAAAGTCATTTCTCAAGCAACAAAAACTTCACAAAGCAGACAATAGATTTTCTTGTTCCAAGTGTGGGAGATATTTTAACCAGAAATCAGATTTTGTCAGTCACCAGAGAATTCACACAGGGAAGAAGCCATTTTCATGTTCAGAATGTGGGAAATGTTTTATTCGGAAAGCGCAGCTTGTTACCCACCAAATAACTCACACAGGAGAGAAGCCTTTGTCCTGTTCAGAATGTGGGAAATGTTTTCTAGATAAATCGGGTCTTATCAAACATCATAGATCTCACACAGGGGAGAAACCTTTTTCATGTTCAGAATGTGGGAAATGTTTTATTCGGAAAGCGCAGCTTGTTACCCACCAAATAACTCACACAGGAGAGAAGCCTTTTTCCTGTTCAGAATGTGGGAAATGTTTTATTCGAAAAGTGCATCTTGTTACCCACCAAAGAACTCACACAGGAGAGAAGCCTTTTTCCTGTTCAGAATGTGGGAAATGTTTTAACCACAAAGCGAATCTTGTTATTCACCAGAAAACCCACACAGGGGAGAAGCCTTTTTCATGTTCAGAATGTGGGAAATGTTTTAACCAGAAAGCGAATCTTGTTAGCCACCAGAAAACCCACACAGGGGAGAAGCCTTTTTCATGTTCAGAATGTGGGAAATGTTTTAACAGGAAAGCGAATCTTGATAGCCACCAGAAAACCCACACAGGAGAGAAGCCTTTTTCCTGTTCAGAATGTGGGAAATGCTTTAACCACAAAACGAATCTTGTTAGCCACCAGAAAACCCACACAGGGGAGAAGCCTTTTTCATGTTCAGAATGTGGGAAATGTTTTAACAGGAAAGCGAATCTTGATAGCCACCAGAAAACCCACACAGGAGAGAAGCCTTTTTCTTGTTCAGAATGTGGGAAATGTTTTCTAGATAAATCAGGTCTTATCAAACATCATAGATCTCACACAGGGGAGAAGCCTTTTTCCTGTCCCGAATGTGGGAAATGTTTTAACCACAAAACGAATCTTGTTAGCCACCAGAAAACCCACACAGGGGAGAAGCCTTTTTCCTGTTCAGAATGTGGGAAATGTTTTATTCGGAAAGCGCAGCTTGTTACCCACCAAATAACTCACACAGGAGAGAAGCCTTTTTCCTGTTCAGAATGTGGGAAATGTTTTCTAGATAAAGCATTTCTTGTCAGACATCATAGATCTCACACAGGGGAGAAGCCTTTTTCCTGTTCAGAATGTGGGAAATGTTTTAACCAGAAATCGAATCTTGTTAGCCACAAGAAAACCCACACAGGGGAGAAGCCTTTTTCCTGTTCAGAATGTGGGAAATGTTTTAACCAGAAATCGAATCTTGTTAGCCACAAGAAAACCCACATGTGATGTGCTGCTGTAGTGCAGTATAGAGCAATCTCCACCAGGGGGTGCTGGCTAAGGAAAGGAGGTTGCACACACAGCGCAGCAACACTGAGCAACAACACAGGTGTCACAGGTAACGAAAGGGACATGAAACAAGCCAAGGTCATACACGGAGATAGCAGCGCGGTACAGAAGGGGCGAGCAGAGAATCGTCGGGGACAAGCAAGACGTCAGAACCTACCGGGAACGTGGTAACCAAAACGTGAGACGGAGATGGAGTCGGGGTACAGGCCAGAGGTCAGAACAAGTCATAAACGGGTGTAGGCAGTCAGAGGCAAACAGGAACACAATAACAGGGATCAGGTCAGGAGCTCAAACCGTGCAGCATGAACTATAGCTGACACTGGCCCAATGGATGCAGAGGACTTAAATAGTTCAGCCAGCTCCAGGGTGAGGAAGAGAGGATTAACTCCCACATGACCAGTCCAGAGACAAGAGAGCTGAGCATAATCTCAGAACTGGATCATGACACCACACAGGGGAGAAGCCTTTTTCCTGTTCAGAATGTGGGAAATGTTTTAACCAGAAATCGAATCTTGTTAGCCACCAGAAAACCCACACAGGGGAGAAGCCTTTTTCATTTTCAGAATGTGGGAAATGTTTTGTGAAGAAACCATCTCTTTCTATCCACCAAAGAATTCACACAGGGGAGAAGCTTTTTTAAGTTCTTAATTGTTTTTACATACAGTAGTCACATACAAGTGCTTCTAACTAAATTAGAATATTATCAAAAAGTTAATTTATTTCAGTTCTTCAATGCAACAAATTAAACTCTTAGATCACTCTGTAATGACTAATATATCTCAAGCGTTTATTTCTGTTGATGACTATATCCTATAGCCAATGAAAACCCAAAAGTCATTATGTCAGTAAATTAGAATAAAAACACCTGCAGTGGCTTCCTAAACGTTCAAAAAGGTCCCTTAGTCTGTTTCAGTAGGCTCCACAATCATGAGGAAGACTGCTCACTGGGCAGATGTCTAGAAGGCAGTCATTGACACACTCCAGAAGGAGGATAAGACACTGTAAAATATTAGTAATTCAATAATAAAAAATATAGATTACTTAACATATGCAGGTTCTAACTAGCAAATAGATACTCTGTATATTGAGGGACTGAGTTATTCTGAGGATTTTGGCCGATACGTCTGTTCTCTGTTTGTTAGAACTATAGGGCTTTTGTCAGAACTGTCAATATGTGGCTATTTGGAGATAGTAAATGGTTCATAAAGGTCACAGGCTATATGCTTAAGCATTTCAAAATGAGGTAATGTACAAATAACTAATATGCATATTCCGCAAGTTACTAGTGTTCTTCTAATATGGTAGAGGCTATGAACATAGCGGCAGATCATCTTATGTTGTTATGAGACAGGAAAAATAGAAACCAATGTAAGTCTATGGGTCAAAATAGTATATAAGCCGACCTAACTCTTGTTCAGGAGATCTCTCATACTTTAAGAAACTCCAACCCGGACCACATCAACTTCAAGACCATATGCAAGAACCACTGAATGCTTGTTTTCTCTTTTATAATCTAATACTTATTTTTGGGTGTTATGAACTTACTTTTCTTCATTTTTGTAATCACTTTTTGAATAAACATTACACAAGATTTGTTTTATCCACACAATTCAATATTGTTCTCCTTTCTATCCTCACTGTGCTCTTACTTTAAAAAAAAAAAAAAGTAAGAAAGTGTTATTTTTTCTAACATTTTGGGGAGCCCAGCCAAATCTGATTTTTGTGCTATTTTGGGTGGATTCCTTTTGATTGCACACAGGTGGAGGAGAGCTCTGCTAAACACCTGTTGTTCAAGGTGCAGGAATTCCACTATTTCATGTCACAAGGATCAGACAGAGCCTACAGAGGAGTGAAGATTTGTGTCCCCAACCATAAAGAGCTACATGTGTCCCATCCAGACGGAGGTCTGAGGATTTCAGTAAAGACACAGAGGACCATCCATTGACGGTTGGATCAATCCAATAGAGGAAAAGACATTCCATAGGTGAGAAAATGGATTTTATTCATGATTATTCTAAGAAAAGTAATATAGAGTTTAAGTTTGTTCATAGCCATACAGATGCACAATTATGGTCTAGTTTGTATAGCCAATGTGAAGCAGAGAATCTTAAAATTGATGAGAGGTTTTTCTCAGTAAAACAAGTTACAGAGAAAGCTTCAAAATGGAATGCACATGGTCCGAGTGTACAATAATTTAGTCTTTGAGAAAACTGAAACATAAATCCATAAAGCATGTACTATCACACAAGAGATTGGTCATACTGACACACAAGGTGACACACAAGAGTCTGACGGGGTTTACTTCGATTGTCCAAATTGTTTGATATTGTCAGAGCATAATGAACAATTGGAAGATCAAATTGATACTCGAGCAGAATTATTGTCCAAATTGCACCAAGATAAAAAAGGCTTCTGTTGTTACACGATCAAACAAACAGGAAGACAATGCCGCCGCATCATTTGTACCAGACATACAAAATCCAGCTGTTTCAGTAGAAGATTTACAAGCAGATGAACTACAACAGAAAAAAATTCCATGACAGAGCTGCACGCATTAATCTGAAAATACATGATCAGTTAATGAAAATTGTAAAAGACATTCCAAACTTCAATGACAAGATGGATGCCTTTTATAGTGCGGACATTTTTTAATCAAACACAGATAAGTTCAATCTTAATGATGAACGAAAATATAAGATATTCAAAGTATGGTTACCCTCACATATGGGAAAAAGGTTACAGACCACACACAGATTAAATGGTGATAAATTGACGCATAGCACAAAAGAAGACTGACTTAGACAATTATTATTATTATTATTTATTGTTATAGCGCCATTTATTCCATGACGCTTAACATGTGAGGGGGGGTATACATAATAAAAACAGGTACAATAATCTTAAACAATACAAGTCATAACTGGTACAGGAGGAGTGAGGACCCTGCCCGCGAAGGCTCACAATCTACAAGGGATGGGTGAGAATACAGTAGGCGAGGGTATAGCTGGTCATGCAGCGGTTTGGTCGATCGGTGGTTACTGCAGGTTGTAGGCTTGTCGGAAGAGGTGGGTCTTCAGGCTCTTTTTGAAGAACAATCAATATTGTTTACAACCGGCGAAGCCACTCCTACAATTGATGTTCTGGAAAATGTACAAACTAATATTAATGATGACCCATTTGCATTTTTGGTAAAATTTGAACAGGCCTTTAGGATGGTGATGGATCTTAGGCCTCATGCGGAGCCAACGTCCATGATCAGATTTTTTGTAAAAAAGTTCAAATATTTAGATCCTGCCTCAGAGCAATTGGCTTGTGCTCAGCCATCATTACAAGAAGCAACAGTTTTTATTGACTAAAATAGCTGTAGTTCATGAGAAAGAAGTCAGCTGAAACCTAGACCCACAGGAACATCCAAGAACAGAGATTACATTGATCATGGAGGTAAAAATACTACACAAAGGAACAATATCCATTGTTATTTCTGTGGTATACCTGGACACTTAAAATGGCAGTGCAGAAAATTCTTGAGAGCAGACTCAGAGACAGGTACACAAGGAACAGGTAAGCTTGGAAGGGAAAATGGACTCATGCCAAAATCATCCACCAAACCTTCTGCACCTCCATTACATTCTTCTGCACTTGCTCAGACTGACAACAGACAAACGCAGTCACCATATGCACCATTAATCAGACAGATAAGAGACAGAATTTCAAGTGCTTTTAATAAGGACATTGGTCTTCTCCCATCTCCTCCATCTTCTGACAATCACAGACTACTCCTACACCCCATTCATTGGAATTTGTGACTCGTTGCATTGGATGACTGTGGAAGACCATTTATCAATGGAAATTTAGCAGGACAGAATGTTGTATATCTTATTGATACAGGAGCTCAATTACATGTTACAAATCTTGATTTGAAGCTACAACCAGATTCACCAGTTTGTACTATTGTTGGTTTTAGTGGAAAGGTGGAACTACAGAAACCTTGGTTACCAATGTGACGTTGGAAACACCTAGTTCTTTCAAAACAGGAATTGACATTTGCTATGGTCGTGATTCTGAAAATATACTTGGCACAGATTTTGTGCAGAAATTCGGTTGCGTAGTCGATCTAGGAAATCAAGTGATCTGGAAAGATTCTAATGGTTGTAAACCTGAAGTCTTTGACCCTAGTGATTATAGCCATGTTGGAAGTATTTGCTTAAATTATGTTGTGTCAACAGATCGTTTGTGGCTTGAAACTGGTGGTGATGAGGTATTGACAGAAATTTTACAGCTTTTTCCTTTTCTTTGGGCTCTGTTCAGGAATGAGGTTGGTACAATGAAGGATGTTGTTGTAAATGTGGAAGGGCGAGATCTTCCACCACAACGTCCGTATAAATTGCCTCCAGAATCAATTGATTCTATCAAATAAATAAGGCAGCACACTGTAGCGCTAAAACATGCAAACATGAAACATGAAAATTGAACTGCATTACTGCACTAGAAATATGAAAAAATGAGAGCGTTTAGCGCATAAATTGGCCAATTCATGGGTAGCTGGTAGCCACATTAGTGCATCTCTCGTATACCAGGTCCTAAACTTTCCTTTCCTCGCTGAGAATAAACGTCTTCTTCTGAATGGGTACCTGTGAAACCTCTTAGACTAAATTTCTTTCTCTCTGTGGAGGAGTAATGGACCTGCTGCGATTAAAACACCTGTGGCTAAGAGGCGGAGTGCTCAGTCAGAAGGATAATGAATACAGATTTAAAAAAAGTTTAGGACCTGGTATACGAGAGATGCCCTAATGTGGCTACCTGGTACACATGAATTGGCCAATTTATGCGCTAAACGCTCATTTTTTCATATTTCTAGTGCAGTATTGCAGTTCAATTTTCATGTTTGCATGTTTTAGTGCTACAGTGTGCTGCCTTATTTATTTGACTGTATATGAGTTGGTGACTCTAGGTTCAGCACCTGTTCACACTTAGTCTATGTTTGGATGTGACGGTCAGTTTTTTTAAATCTGTATTCATTAGCCTTCTGACTGAGCACTGACCTCTTGAAAAGAGTTGTCAGTACAAGTTTGCATTTACTTTCTTGGATGAACAATATCTGTTTTGTAGGTTACTTCAAGGAGCACATTTGTCACCTAGTGTTTTCCATCAGGCGTTGCAAAAGGTATTATCTAGATTTTCTAGACCAGATTGTATTTTGCAATATGTTGATGATATTCTGTTGTCTTCTGAGGATAAAGAATCACATGTTTCTGTTCTGACAGAATTGTTTGAGCTGCTGCATGATGCAGGGTTGAAATTGAACACCAAAAAGGTCAAATTGATGCAAACTAAGGTCAGGTTTTTGGGAGTGTTGTTGAGTCCAGGAAAAAGACAGCTACTGCAGGAAAGAATAGAGGCAACTGCTTCTCTACCAATTCCAACATCATAGAAGGCATTGTGACATTTCATGGGTCTTAGGGTTAGAACTATTCAAGGGACTTCATTGACAATTTTGCAGACAAGGCCAGACCCCTGTATGATCTATTAAAAGGTGAAAATAGTAATTACTTTGGTCCTTGGGGTGATGAACAACAAACTTCATTTGAACAATTGAAAATGAATTTACAAAAGTCACCTGCATTGTCCACAGTAGATCCTTCGGCTCCATTTCCTTTGCAAGTACACACATCAGAGACATCTGTATCTCCTGTGCTGCTACAGTTGTAGGGAGAAGAGTGGAGAATTTTGGGCTATTTTTCTAAGCTTCTCTCACCTGTTGAAAGAGGTTTTGAGACCTGTGCAAGACACTTGGTAGGTGTACTTAGCAGTCAAAGCACCTGAACACATTGTTGTGTTCAACAAAATCACTTTTCAAACTCCTCATTCTACACTAAAACTTCTCTTTGAGAACAATATCCCAGGTGTGTCACAGAGATTTGCTCATTGGTTATTGTCATTGTCTCCAAAACAAATTGAGGTAGATTATAAGGCCAAATATGTTCTTCCTCAGTTGATGCAATATGAAGGACAAACTCATGATTGTTTTGTCTTTTCATGATCCTAGTCCATCGCTTTTCAGACGGAACCCAGAGGCAACAGATGAACCAATTTTTGTAGATGGTTCCAGATTTTATTCAGATGGGCACTACTATTCATGATATGCCATTATTTATCCCAAAATATCACAGGTTGTAAAACACAAATTACTGTGTAATTTTTCAGCTCAAAGAGCAGAGCTAGAAGTGATAAAAATGGTACTACAGCTGAACGAAGCTGATGATCAATGTACCATTGTAATCTACAGTGATAGCTCCTATGTTGTGAGATCACTGACATATTATTTGCCAGATTGGGGAAAAGAGGCTATGTAGATTCTTCTAATAAGACTCTTGTACATAGTGACACACTGAAAACAATTTTTGAGATAGCATCGAAAACCCCTAATGGTTTTGCTATTGTTAAGGTTCCTGCCCATAAAAAATCTGATGATGAATTATCTGTTGGAAATGCCACAGCAGATAGGTCAGCCAAAGAGGCAGCCCTGACAGGAGAAGAAGTGTTTCAACCTGAACCTCTCAAGGTTAGAGCAGTTCAAAGAACAGACCTGCATATCCCTTCTTTTGCAGAAGAACATGAAAAAGAGACATCTCTTGTTGCTTCCCGGGTTGATCTAAAACCTCCCTTTGTTTGTGAAAACGGGGTTTTGTGTCATGACTAGTGTTGAGCGATAACTTCCGATATCGGAAAGTATCGGTATCGGATTGGATCGGCCGATATTCAAAAAATATCGGATATCGCCGATACCGATACCCGATCCCAATGCAAGTCAATGGGACCAAAATATCGGAATTAAAATAAACCCTTTCTTTCCTTGTAGGTTCATTCTACATGAAGGAAAACAACTAAGAATAATGCAGGATGTATTTGGGGAGGTGGCGGAGACATTAAAGTCATAGAGGTTTAGCCCAATCAAATAGAATAGCATGTTTTTTGTGTTTTTTTAAAAGACGTTCGAAGTGACAAAGATATTGACTATGTAAATATTTTTTTTATTTTGTCAGATATTGATGTTTCACTATTCCACGCCCTTCCCCTTCTTTTTTTTTTACTTTTCCCACACTTTCATCTTCATCATCATCAGCATCTTTGACATCAACTTCTTCTTCACCTTATTCATCTTCTTCTTCATCCTTTACCTTTTTTTTTTTTTTATTACATTCTTCATATTCATTTTATTCAACTATTATTATTCTTCCTATTCTACATATTCATTTTATTCAACTGTTATTATTCTTCCTATTCTACTTCTTCATCATATTCTCATTTGTGACAGGCATTCCCGTAGTTGTTATCTATAAAAGTTGGAAGATTACACCTTCCGTTCTGCCAGTCACAAAAGTTACATTTGTCCGCGTTCAGTTTGGCCTGCAGCATCAGGCTTTATCCAGGGGCACCACGAGGAGGAACGGACTCACCCCCATACACTGCTTAGTCTTCTTCTGCATATAATTTAGATAATATCTTTTGCTCTGATATTAAGTGTTATGCTTAATGTTCTTCTGCTCTTTGTTCTGCAGCCTCTTGTTCTTCTGCTTCTCGGTCTTCCATGTCGTCGTCTCCAGGGTCGTCGTCTCCAGTGTCGTCGTCTCCGCCGTCGTCGTCTCCGCCGTCGTCGTCTCCGCCGTCGTCGTCATTGGGGTGGTCTTCCGGGTCGTCGACTTTAGGGTCTTCAACTTGGAAATGTAGCAGAAGGTACAAGAAGGCTGAGAAAATGCCAAGAACCAGCTGATGGAACTGGAACTCGGATGGCTACCCAAAGGTTCAAGAGCCTATGGAACTACCGAGGACCAGCTGACGTTACTGGAACCTGGTTACTAAGCAGGAGGTACCCGTGCTAAAAAGCACTACCAAGGACCGCCTGACGTTGGCGGAACTCGGATACCCAGAAGGAGGCACCTAAGCCAAAGGCTCTGCCCGGAACCAGCTGACGTTACTGGAACCAGGATGGGGAGCAGAAGGTACAAGAGCAAAAGACACTGCCGAGAACCAGCTGACGGTACTGGAACCCGGATGGGTAGCCGAAGGTCCAAGAGCCAATGGAACTACCGAGGACCAGCTGACGTTACTGGAACCCGGTTACTAAGCAGCAGGTACCCGTGCTAAAAAGCACTGCCAAGGACCACCTGACGTTGGTGGAACTTGGATACCCAGAAGGAGGCACCTAAGCCAAAGGCTCTGCCCGGAACCAGCTGACGGTACTGGAACCAGGATGGGGAGCAGAAGGTACAAGAGCAAAAGACACTGCCGAGAACCAGCTGACGGTGCTGGAACCAGGTGGTGGACCCGAAGGCCCACAGGAGAGGAGAGAACAGCTAGACCGCGAGACAGCCGCAGTTACCGAACACCAACAGTCCTACAGGGGGAGCTTGGCCTACTGGCTCTACATAACCAGCCTTGACTACCAATTCACACAGCCCACATAGGAAGCTCCTAAACTGGAGGCACCCTGGAGTTGGCTAACTCGACCGCAACACGACGGGGCAAGCATAGACGTCTCAGCGAGCTTGACACAACCCGGAAACAGCTGACGGTGCTGAAACCAGGCTTGGCACGAGGGAGTACCTGTGACAAAAACACTGCCGAGAACCAGCTGGCGGTGCAGGAACCCGGATGCGTTGCCCCAGTGTGCAAGAGCCAATGGCACGACCGAGGACCAGCTGACGGTGCTGGAACCCGGTTACTAAGCTGTAGGTGCCCGCGCTTAAAAGCACTACCAAGGACCGCCTGGCGTTGGCGGAACTCGGATACCCAGGAGGAGGCACCTAAGCCAAAGGCTCGGCCCGGAACCAGCTGACGGTGCTGGAACCAGGAGGTGGACCCGAAGGCCCACAGGAGAGGAGAGAACAGCTAGGCCGCAAGGCAGCCGCAGTTACCGAACCCCAACAGTCCTACAGGGGGAGCTGGACCTACTGGCACTACAGAACCAGCCTTGACTACCAATTCACGCAGCCCACATAGGAAGCTCCTAAACTGGAGGCACCCTGGAGTTGGCTAACCCGACCGCAAAACGACGGGGCAAGCATAGGCGTCTCAGCGAGCTTGACACAACCCGGAAACAGCTGACGGTGCTGAAACCAGGCTTGGCACGAGGGAGTACCTGTGACAAAAACACTGCCGAGAACCAGCTGGCGGTGCTGGAACCCGGATGCGTTGCCCCAGTGTGCAAGAGCCAATGGCACGACCGAGGACCAGCTGACGGTGCTGGAACCCGGTTACTAAGCTGTAGGTGCCCGCGCTTAAAAGCACTACCAAGGACCGCCTGGCGTTGGCGGAACACGGATACCCAGGAGGAGGCACCTAAGCCAAAGGCTCGGCCCGGAACCAGCTGACGGTGCTGGAACCAGGAGGTGGACCCGAAGGCCCACAGGAGAGGAGAGAACAGCTAGGCCGCGAGGCAGCCGCAGTTACCGAACCCCAACAGTCCTACAGGGGGAGCTGGGCCTACTGGCATTACAGAACCAGCCTTGACTACCTATTCACGCAGCCCACATAGGAAGCTCCTAAACTGGAGGCACCCTGGAGTTGGCTAACCCGACCGCAACACGACGGGGCAAGCATAGGCGTCTCAGCGAGCTTGACACAACCCGGAAACAGCTGACGTTGCTGAAACCAGGCTTGGCACGAGGGAGTACCTGTGACAAAAACACTGCCGAGAACCAGCTGGCGGTGCTGGAACCCGGATGCGTTGCCCCAGTGTGCAAGAGCCAATGGCACGACCGAGGACCAGCTGACGGTGCTGGAACCCGGTTACTAAGCTGTAGGTGCCCGCGCTTAAAAGCACTACCAAGGACCGCCTGGCGTTGGCGGAACTCGGATACCCAGGAGGAGGCACCTAAGCCAAAGGCTCGGCCCGGAACCAGCTGACGGTGCTGGAACCAGGAGGTGGACCCGAAGGCCCACAGGAGAGGAGAGAACAGTTAGGCCGCGAGGCAGCCACAGTTACCGAACCCCAACAGTCCTACATGGGGAGCTGGGCCCACTGGCACTACAGAACCAGGCTTGACTACCAATTCACGCAGCCCACATAGGAAGCTCCTAAACTGGAGGCACCCTGGAGTTGGCTAACCCGACCGCAACAGGACGGGGCAAGCATAGGCGTCTCAGCGAGCTTGACACAACCCGGAAACAGCTGACGGTGCTGAAACCAGGCTTGGCACGAGGGAGTACCTGTGACAAAAACACTGCCGAGAACCAGCTGGCGGTGCTGGAACCCGGATGCGTTGCCCCAGTGTGCAAGAGCCAATGGCACGACCGAGGACCAGCTGACGGTGCTGGAACCCGGTTACTAAGCTGTAGGTGCCTGTTGTGAATTCTGTGGCTGAATTCACTCCTGTGGTCACAAGTGGTACTGCAGCTTCTGAGCTTCCTTCCTCAGGTGTACTGGTGAGCTCGTTAACTGCTTCGTTACTTAACTCCGCCTGATGCTGCTATCCCTGCTCCTTGTCAATGTTCCAGTGTTGGATCTGAGCTTCTCCTGATTGTTCCTGTGACCTGCTGCTCTGTATAGCTAAGTGCTTTTTCGCTATTTTGTTGCTTTTTTTTCTGTCCAGCTTGTCTTTTGTTTTGCTGGTAGCTCTGAGAAGCAAAGGGTGTACCGCCGTGCCGTTAGTTCGGCACGGTGGGTCTTTTTTGCCCCCTTTGCGTGGTTTTTGCTTTAGGGTTTTTTGTAGACTGCAAAGTTCGCTTTACTATCCTCGCTCTGTCTAAGATTATCGGGCCCCACTTTGCTGAATCTATTTCATCCCTATGTTTTGTCTTTTCATCTTACTCACAGTCATTATATGTGGGGGGCTGCCTTTTCCTTTGGGGTATTTCTCTGGGGGCAAGTCAGGCCTATTTTTCTATCTTCAGGCTAGCTAGTTTCTTAGGCTGTGCCGAGTTGCATAGGTAGTTGCTAGGCGCAATCCACAGCCGCTATTAGTTGTGTTTAGGATAGGATCAGGTGTGCAGTCTACAGAGTTTCCACGTCTCAGAGCTCGTTCTTTTGTTTTTTGGTATTTGTCAGATCACTGTGTGCGCTCGGATCGCTAGGCACACTGTGTCTCTGGATTGCCTTCATTACACCTTTCATTAGCAGACATAACAGTACAAGGAGCCGTCTAATGATTCTCAATAGAGGGAAAGAAAAAGTTCTGACACCATTTTTTTTTTTTTCTCTGCTCTGTGTTCACTTTTTTTTTTTTCCCCTAGACATTTGGGTGATTCTGGACACAGGTGTGGACATGGATATTCAGAGTCTGTGCTCTTCAATGGATAATCTCGTTATAAATGTACAAAAGATTCAAGATACTATTGATCAGAAATCTATGTTAGAACCAAGAATTCCTATTCCTGATTTGTTTTTTGGAGATAGAACTAAGTTTCTAAGTTTCAAAAATAATTGTAAGCTATTTCTGGCCTTGAAACCTCATTCTTCTGGTAATCCTATTCAACAGGTGTTGATTATTATTTCTTTTTTGCGCGGCGACCCTCAAGACTGGGCATTTTCTCTTGCGCCAGGAGACCCTGCATTGAGTAGTGTCGATGCGTTTTTCCTGGCGCTCGGATTACTGTACGATGAGCCTAATTCAGTGGATCAGGCTGAGAAAAATTTGCTGGCTTTGTGCCAGGGTCAGGATGATATAGAAGTATATTGTCAGAAATTTAGGAAATGGTCAGTACTCACTCAGTGGAATGAATCTGCGCTGGCAGCTTTGTTCAGAAAGGGTCTCTCTGAGGCTCTTAAGGATGTCATGGTGGGATTTCCTATGCCTGCTGGTTTGAATGAGTCTTTGTCTTTGGCCATTCAGATCGGTCGACGCTTGCGCAAGCGTAAATCTGAGCACCATTTGGCGGTATTGCCTGAGGTTAAACCTGAGCCTATGCAGTGCAATAGGACTATGACCAGAGTTGAACGGCAAGAATACAGACGTCTGAATGGGCTGTGTTTCTACTGTGGTGATTCCACTCATGCTATTTCTGATTGTCCTAAGCGCACTAAGCGGTCCGCTAGGTCTGCCGTCATTGGTACTGTACAGTCCAAATTCCTTCTGTCCATTACCCTGATATGCTCTTTGTCGTCGTTTTCTGTCATGGCGTTTGTGGATTCAGGCGCTGCCCTGAATCTGATGGATTTGGATTATGCTAAACGTTGTGGGTTTTTCTTGGAGCCTTTGCGGTGTCCTATTCCATTGAGAGGAATTGATGCTACACCTTTGGCCAAGAATAAACCTCAGTACTGGGCCCAGCTGACCATGTGCATGGCTCCTGCACATCAGGAAGTTATTCGCTTTCTGGTGTTGCATAATCTGCATGATGTGGTCGTGTTGGGGTTGCCATGGCTACAAACCCATAATCCAGTATTGGATTGGAATTCCATGTCGGTGTCCAGCTGGGGTTGTCAGGGGGTACATGGTGATGTTCCATTTTTGTCGATTTTGTCATCCACCCCTTCTGAGGTCCCAGAGTTCTTGTCTGATTATCAGGATGTATTTGAAGAGCCCAAGTCCGATGCCCTACCTCCGCATAGGGATTGTGATTGTGCTATCAATTTGATTCCTGGTAGTAAATTCCCTAGAGGTCGATTATTTAATTTATCCGTGCCCGAACACGCCGCTATGCGCAGTTATGTGAAGGAATCCCTGGAGAAGGGACATATTCGCCCATCATCATCACCACTGGGAGCAGGGTTCTTCTTTGTAGCCAAGAAGGATGGTTCGTTGAGACCGTGTATTGATTACCGCCTTCTTAATAAGATCACTGTTAAATTTCAGTATCCCTTGCCATTGTTATCTGACTTGTTTGCTCGGATTAAGGGGGCTAGTTGGTTCACTAAGATAGATCTTCGTGGTGCGTATAATCTGGTGAGAATCAGGCTAGGAGATGAATGGAAAACTGCATTCAATACGCCCGAGGGTCATTTTGAGTATCTAGTGATGCCGTTCGGACTTGCCAATGCTCCATCTGTGTTTCAGTCTTTTATGCATGACATCTTTCGTGAGTATCTGGATAAATTCCTGATTGTTTACTTGGATGACATTTTGATCTTCTCAGATGATTGGGAGTCTCATGTGAAGCAGGTCAGAATGGTTTTTCAGGTCCTGCGTGCTAATTCTTTGTTTGTGAAGGGATCAAAGTGTCTCTTCGGTGTGCAGAAAGTTTCATTTTTGGGGTTCATCTTTACCCCTTCTACTATCGAGATGGATCCAGTTAAGGTCCAAGCCATCCAGGATTGGATTCAGCCGACATCTCTGAAAAGTCTGCAAAAGTTCCTGGGCTTTGCTAATTTTTATCGTCGCTTCATCTGTAATTTTTCTAGCATTGCCAAACCATTGACCGATTTGACCAAGAAGGGTGCTGATTTGGTTAATTGGTCTTCTGCTGCTGTGGAAGCTTTTCAGGAGTTGAAGCGTCGTTTTTGTTCTGCCCCTGTGTTGTGTCAGCCAGATGTTTCTCTTCCGTTCCAGGTCGAGGTTGATGCTTCTGAGATTGGAGCAGGGGCGGTTTTGTCACAGAGAGGTTCTGATTGCTCAGTGATGAAACCATGTGCTTTCTTTTCCAGGAAGTTTTCGCCCGCTGAGCGTAATTATGATGTGGGCAACCGAGAGTTGCTGGCCATGAAGTGGGCATTCGAGGAATGGCGCCATTGGCTTGAAGGAGCCAAGCATCGCGTGGTGGTATTGACTGATCATAAGAACTTGACTTATCTCGAGTCTGCCAAGCGCTTGAATCCTAGACAGGCCCGTTGGTCGTTATTTTTTGCCCGCTTCGACTTTGTGATTTCGTACCTTCCGGGCTCTAAAAATGTGAAGGAGGATGCTCTGTCTAGGAGTTTTGTGCCCGACTCTCCGGGTTTATCTGAGCCAGCGGGTATCCTCAAGGAAGGAGTCATTGTGTCTGCCATCTCCCCTGATTTGCGGCGGGTGCTGCAAAAATTTCAGGCGAATAAACCTGATCGTTGTCCAGAGGAGAAACTGTTCGTCCCTGATAGGTGGACTAATAAACTTATCTCTGAACTTCATTGTTCGGTGTTGGCTGGTCATCCTGGAATCTTTGGTACCAGAGAGTTAGTGGCTAGATCCTTCTGGTGGCCATCTCTGTCACGGGATGTACGTACTTTTGTGCAGTCCTGTGGGATTTGTGCTAGGGCTAAGCCTTGCTGTTCTCGTGCCAGTGGGTTGCTTTTGCCCTTGCCGGTCCCAAAGAGGCCTTGGACACATATTTCGATGGATTTCATTTCTGACCTTCCCGTTTCTCAAAAGATGTCAGTCATTTGGGTGGTCTGTGATCGCTTTTCTAAAATGGTCCATCTGGTGCCCTTGGCTAAATTGCCTTCCTCCTCTGATTTGGTGCCTTTGTTCTTTCAGCATGTGGTTCGGTTGCATGGCATTCCTGAGAATATTGTTTCTGACAGAGGTTCCCAGTTTGTTTCAAGGTTTTGGCGAGCCTTTTGTGGTAGGATGGGCATTGACCTATCCTTTTCCTCGGCTTTCCATCCTCAGACTAATGGCCAGACCGAACGAACCAATCAAACCTTGGAAACATATCTGAGATGTTTTGTTTCTGCTGACCAGGATGATTGGGTGTCCTTTTTGCCGTTGGCTGAGTTTGCCCTTAATAATCGGGCCAGCTCGGCTACCTTGGTTTCTCCATTTTTTTGCAATTCTGGGTTCCATCCTCGTTTCTCTTCAGGACAGGTTGAGTCTTCGGACTGTCCTGGTGTGGATTCTGTGGTGGACAGGTTGCAGCAGATCTGGACTCAGGTAGTGGACAATTTGACCTTGTCCCAGGAAAAGGCTCAACTTTTCGCTAATCGCAGACGCCGTGTGGGTCTCCGACTTCGTGTTGGGGATCTGGTTTGGTTATCTTCTCGTCATATTCCTATGAAGGTTTCCTTTCCTAAATTTAAACCTCGTTTTATTGGTCCGTATAGGATTTCTGAGGTTCTCAATCCTGTGTCTTTTCGTTTGACCCTCCCAGACTCCTTTTCCATACATAATGTATTCCATAGGTCGTTGTTGCGAAGATACGTGGCACCTATGGTTCCATCTGTTGAGCCTCCTGCCCCGGTTTTGGTGGAGGGGGAATTGGAGTATATTGTGGAGAAGATTTTGGATTCTCGTGTTTCTAGACGGAAACTCCAGTATCTGGTTAAATGGAAGGGTTATGCTCAGGAAGATAATTCCTGGGTTTTTGCCTCTGATGTTCATGCTCCCGATCTTGTTCGTGCCTTTCATGCGGCTCATCCTGGTCGGCCTGGGGGCTCTGGTGAGGGTTCGGTGACCCCTCCTCAAGGGGGGGGTACTGTTGTGAATTCTGTGGCTGAATTCACTCCTGTGGTCACAAGTGGTACTGCAGCTTCTGAGCTTCCTTCCTCAGGTGTACTGGTGAGCTCGTTAACTGCTTCGTTACTTAACTCCGCCTGATGCTGCTATCCCTGCTCCTTGTCAATGTTCCAGTGTTGGATCTGAGCTTCTCCTGATTGTTCCTGTGACCTGCTGCTCTGTATAGCTAAGTGCTTTTTTGCTATTTTGTTGCTTTTTTTTCTGTCCAGCTTGTCTTTTGTTTTGCTGGTAGCTCTGAGAAGCAAAGGGTGTACCGCCGTGCCGTTAGTTCGGCACGGTGGGTCTTTTTTGCCCCCTTTGCGTGGTTTTTGCTTTAGGGTTTTTTGTAGACTGCAAAGTTCGCTTTACTATCCTCGCTCTGTCTAAGATTATCGGGCCCCACTTTGCTGAATCTATTTCATCCCTATGTTTTGTCTTTTCATCTTACTCACAGTCATTATATGTGGGGGGCTGCCTTTTCCTTTGGGGTATTTCTCTGGGGGCAAGTCAGGCCTATTTTTCTATCTTCAGGCTAGCTAGTTTCTTAGGCTGTGCCGAGTTGCATAGGTAGTTGCTAGGCGCAATCCACAGCCGCTATTAGTTGTGTTTAGGATAGGATCAGGTGTGCAGTCTACAGAGTTTCCACGTCTCAGAGCTCGTTCTTTTGTTTTTTGGTATTTGTCAGATCACTGTGTGCGCACGGATCGCTAGGCACACTGTGTCTCTGGATTGCCTTCATTACACCTTTCATTAGCAGACATAACAGGTGCCCGCGCTTGAAAGCACTACCAAGGACCGCCTGGCGTTGGCGGAACTCGGATACCCAGGAGGAGGCACCTAAGCCAAAGGCTCGGCCCGGAACCAGCTGACGGTGCTGGAACCAGGAGGTGGATCCGAAGGCCCACAGGAAAGGAGAGAACAGCTAGGCCGCGAGGCAGCCGCAGTTACCGAACCCCAACAGTCCTACAGGGGGAGCTGGGCCTACTGGCACTACAGAACCAGCCTTGACTACCAATTCACGCAGCCCACATAGGAAGCTCCTAAACTGGAGGCACCCTGGAGTTGGCTAACCCGACCGCAACACGACGGGGCAAGCATAGGCGTCTCAGCGAGCTTGACACAACCCGGAAACAGCTGACGGTGCTGAAACCAGGCTTGGCACGAGGGAGTACCTGTAACAAAAACACTGCCGAGAACCAGCTGGCGGTGCTGGAACCCGGATGCGTTGCCCCAGTGTGTAAGAGCCAATGGCACGACCGAGGACCAGCTGACGGTGCTGGAACCCGGTTACTAAGCTGTAGGTGCCCGCGCTTAAAAGCACTACCAAGGACCGCCTGGCGTTGGCGGAACTCGGATACCCAGGAGGAGGCACCTAAGCCAAAGGCTCGGCCCGGAACCAGCTGATGGTGCTGGAACCAGGAGGTGGACCCGAAGGCCCACAGGAGAGGAGAGAACAGCTAGGCCGCGAGGCAGCCGCAGTTACTGAACCCCAACAGTCCTACAGGGGGAGCTGGGCCTACTGGCACTACAGAACCAGCCTTGACTACCAATTCACGCAGCCCACATAGACATAGGAAGCTCCTAAACTGGAGGCACCCTGGAGTTGGCTAACCCGACCGCAACACGACGGGGCAAGCATAGGTGTCTCAGCGAGCTTGACACAACCCGGAAACAGCTGACGGTGCTGAAACCAGGCTTGGCACGAGGGAATACCCATGACAAAAACACTGCCGAGAACCAGCTGGCGGTGCTGGAACCCCGATGCGTTGCCTATTAAAGATTGTCTTCCTAGAGCTCCAACTAGCGGTGTTGGAGCAAAGGGTAAGCAGGGGGAGCAGAGTGTAGGCCGAAGCCTGCACTGGATGCAGCTTTGTGTCTGCGTTGCGTTTGCAGGACACTTTGCCGGCTACACAGTGGGGGAACAGCTGGCGTTGCTGAACCCCACTGACACAATGGCGGGTGTTTTTCTCTGTGCAGCTAGCACTTCCGGGCAAAAACTTGCGGTGTTAGAGCCCAGGGGCAGCAGGAGGAGGAGAGGAGCAGAGTGTAGGCAAAGCCTAGTTGAACCAATTTCAAAGGAAACCTTTAACCCCCCCTCAGGTGTTACAAAGTACAAGAGCCACACCTTGTGCAGCATTAATGCTGCACAAGTCAAAGGTTGCTCTATTAATTTGTCTACTTGCACACGCTGAATGAAAGACGTACACAATTTAGCCCATTCTACAGTCAAACTGTAGTGGAGGCGTGACTTGTCTTTTTAAGGAGACGCAGCACAGGTGTCCCAAATAACGCCTTGGTGCTTGGCGCAGCTTCCTGAGCATTGTTATTTGCTGTACAGGAGTCTGCGCTCTTGTGTTATCCCTTGGCAGTGCCCTGTTAGCGCTGCCCGTCTTATGACCTCATTTCATGTTGGCCGGTGCGGTTAACGATGGCCATAAATCCCAGACCCACAGTGCCTTTTCATAAAGTCACACTGCGGTGCTGGGATTCGTGGCCTTGAGCAGTAAATATTTTTGCCGCTCACACACGTCCTTACAACTGCTTCAGACTGGGCGGCCTCTGCTGATCCCTTCTCGCATGCCGCGGTGTTATGAAAGGTAATTCAGTACCACAATGGACATAGAGGTCAGCGCACATACAGTGACCTGGCAATAACCCAAAAAACAAGAACGAGCTCTGAGACGTGGGAACTCTGTTGACTGCAATCCCTCAAACCACACTAAAGGCAGCCGTGGATTGCGCCTAACGCTCCCTATGCAACTCGGCACGGCCTGAGAAACTAGCTAGCCTGAAGATAGAAAATAAGCCTACCTTGCCTCAGAGAAATACCCCAAAGGAAAAGGCAGCCCCCACATATAATGACTGTGAGTTAAGATGAAAAGACAAACGTAGAGATGAAATAGATTTAGCAAAGTGAGGCCCAACTTTCTGAACAGAGCGAGGATAGGAAAGGTAACTTTGCGGTCAACACAAAACCCTACAAAAACCACGCAAAGGGGGCAAAAAGACCCTCCGTACCGAACTAACGGCACGGAGGTACGCCCTCTGCGTCCCAGAGCTTCCAGCAAGCAGAAAAAAACAAATTGACAAGCTGGACAGAAAAAAACAGCAAACAAATAGCAAAGAGGAACTTAGCTATGCAGAGCAGCAGGCCACAGGAACGATCCAGGAGGAAACAGGTCCAATACTAGAACATTGACTGGAGGCCAGGATCAAAGCACTAGGTGGAGTTAAACAGAGCAGCACCTAACGACTTCACCACATCACCTGAGGAAGGAAACTCAGAAGCCGCAGTACCACTTTCCTCCACTAACGGAAACTCACAGAGAGAATCAGCCGAAGTACCACTTGTGACCACAGGAGGGAGCTCTGCCACAGAATTCACAACAGTACCCCCCCCTTGAGGAGGGGTCACCGAACCCTCACCAGAGCTCCCGGGACGACCAGGATGAGCCATATGAAAGGCACGAACAAGATCGGGAGCATGGACATCAGAGGCAAAGACCCAGGAATTATCTTCCTGAGCATAACCCTTCCACTTAACCAGATACTGGAGTTTCCGCCTTGAAACACGAGAATCCAAAATCTTCTCCACAATATACTCCAACTGCCCCTCCACCAAAACCGGGGCAGGAGGATCAACAGATGGAAAAATAGGTGCCACGTATCTCCGCAACAATGACCTATGGAATACGTTATGTATGGAAAAAGAATCTGGAAGGGTCAGCCGAAAAGACACAGGATTAAGAACCTCAGAAATCCTACACGGACCAATAAAACGAGGTTTAAACTTAGGAGAGGAAACCTTCATAGAAATATGACGAGAAGATAACCAAACCAAGTCCCCAACCCGAAGTCGGGGACCCACACAGCGTCTGCGATTAGCGACACGTTGAGCCTTCTCCTGGGACAAAGTCAAATTGTCCACTACATGAGTCCAAATCTGCTGCAACCTATCCACCCCAGTATCCACACCAGGACAGTCCGAAGACTCAACCTGCCCTGAAGAGAAACGAGGATGGAACCCAGAGTTGCAGAAAAACGGTGAAACCAAGGTAGCCGAGCTGGCCCGATTATTAAGGGCGAACTCAGCCAAAGCCAAAAAGGACACCCAGTCATCCTGATCAGCAGAAACAAAGCATCTCAGATATGTTTCCAAGGTCTGATTGGTTCGTTCGGTCTGGCCATGAGTCTGAGGATGGAAAGCCGAGGAAAAAGACAAGTCAATGCCCATCCTACCACAAAAGGCTCGCCAAAACCTCGAAACAAACTGGGAACCTCTGTCAGAAACGATATTCTCTGGAATGCCATGTAAACGAACCACATGCTGGAAAAACAATGGCACCAAATCAGAGGAGGAAGGCAATTTAGACAAGGGTACCAAATGGACCTTAGAGAAGCGATCACAGACCACCCAAATGACTGACATCTTTTGAGAGACGGGAAGATCTGAAATAAAATCCATAGAGATATGTGTCCAAGGCGTCTTCGGGACCGGCAAGGGCAAAAGCAACCCACTGGCACGAGAACAGCAGGGCTTAGCCCGAGCACAAATCCCACAGGACTGCACAAAAGTACGCACATCCCGCGACAGAGACGGCCACCAAAAGGATCTAGCCACCAAATCTCTGGTACCCAAGATTCCAGGATGACCAGCCAACACCGAACAATGAACCTCAGAGATAACTTTATTCGTCCACCTATCAGGGACAAACAGTTTCTCCGCTGGGCAACGATCAGGTTTATTAGCCTGAAATTTTTGCAGCACCCGCCGCAAATAAGGGGAGATGGCAGACACAATTACTCCCTCTTTGAGGATACCCTCCGGCTCAGATACACCCGGAGAGTCGGGCACAAAACTCCTAGACAGAGCATCCGCCTTCACATTTTTAGAGCCCGGAAGGTATGAAATCACAAAGTCAAAACGGGCAAAAAACAACGACCAACGAGCTTGTCTAGGATTCAACCGCTTGGCGGACTCGAGATAAGTCAAGTTCTTATGATCAGTCAAGACCACCACGCAATGCTTAGCTCCTTCAAGCCAATGACGCCACTCCTTGAATGCCCACTTCATGGCCAGCAACTCTCGATTGCCAACATCATAATTTCGCTCAGCAGGCGAAAACTTCCTGGAAAAGAAGGCGCATGGTTTCATGACCGAGCAATCAGAACTTCTCTGCGACAAAACAGCCCCTGCTCCAATCTCAGAAGCATCAACCTCGACCTGGAATGGAAGCGAAACATCTGGTTGACACAACACAGGGGCAGAAGAAAAACGACGCTTCAACTCTTGAAAAGGTTCCACAGCAGCAGAAGACCAATTGACCACATCAGCACCCTTCTTGGTCAAATCGATCAATGGTTTAGCAATACTAGAAAAATTGCAGATGAAGCGACGATAAAAATTAGCAAAGCCCAGGAACTTTTGCAGGCTTTTCAGAGATGTCGGCTGAATCCAATCATGGATGGCTTGGACCTTAACAGGGTCCATCTCGATAGTAGAAGGGGAAAAGATGAACCCCAAAAATGAAACCTTCTGAACACTAAAGAGACACTTTGATCCCTTCACAAACAAAGAATTAGCACACAGGACCTGAAACACCGTTCTGACCTGCTTCACATGAGACTCCCAATCATCCGAGAAGATCAAAATGTCATCCAAGTACACAATCAGGAATTTATCCAGGTACTCTCGGAAGATGTCATGCATAAAGGACTGAAACACTGATGGAGCATTGGCAAGTCCGAATGGCATTACTAGATACTCAAAATGGCCCTCGGGCGTATTAAATGCAGTTTTCCACTCATCGCCTCGCTTAATACGCACAAGATTATACGCACCACGAAGATCTATCTTGGTGAACCAACTAGCCCCCTTAATCCGAGCAAACAAATCAGATAACAATGGCAAGGGGTACTGAAATTTAACCGTGATCTTATTTAGAAGGCGGTAATCTATACAAGGTCTCAGTGAACCATCCTTCTTGGCTACAAAAAAGAACCCTGCTCCTAATGGCGACGATGACGGGCGAATATGCCCCTTCTCCAAAGACTCCTTCACATAACTCCACATAGCGGCGTGCTCAGGCACAGATAAATTAAACAGTCGACCTTTTGGGAATTTACTACCAGGAATCAAATTGATAGCACAATCACAATCCCTATGCGGAGGTAGGGTATCGGACTTGGGCTCATCAAATACATCCCAGTAATCAGACAAGAACTCAGGAACCTCAGAAGGGGTGGATGACGAAATAGTCAGAAATGGGACATCACCATGTACCCCCTGACAACCCCAGCTGGACACAGACATGGATTTCTAATCTAATACTGGATTATGGACTTGTAGCCATGGCAACCCCAACACGACCACATCATGCAGATTATGCAACACCAGAAAGCGAATAACCTCCTGATGTGCAGGAGCCATGCACATGGTCAGCTGGGTCCAGTACTGAGGCTTATTCTTGGCCAAAGGCGTAGCATCAATTCCTCTCAATGGAATAGGACACTGCAAGGGCTCCAAGAAAAACCCACAACGCCTAGCATACTCCAAGTCCATCAAATTCAGGGCAGCGCCTGAGTCCACAAATGCCATGACAGAATACGATGACAAAGAGCAGATCAAGGTAACGGACAAAAGAAATTTTGACTGTACCGTACCAATGGTGGCAGACCTAGCGAACCGCTTAGTGCGCTTAGGACAATCAGAGATAGCATGAGTGGAATCACCACAGTAGAAACACAGCCCATTCAGACGTCGGTGTTCTTGCCGTTCAGCTCTGGTCAAAGTCCTATCGCACTGCATAGGCTCAGGTTTAAGCTCAGGTAATACCGCCAAATGGTGCACAGATTTACGCTCGCGCAAGCGTTGACCGATCTGAATGGCCAAAGACATAGACTCATTCAGACCAGCAGGCATAGGAAATCCCACCATGACATCCTTAAGGGCTTCAGAGAGACCTTTTCTGAGAATAGCTGCGAGCGCACCTTCATTCCACTGAGTAAGTACGGACCACTTTCTAAATTTCTGACAATATACCTCTATTTCATCCTGACCCTGACACAGAGCCAGCAAATTCTTCTCTGCCTGATCCACAGAATTAGGCTCATCGTACAGCAATCCGAGCGCCAGGAAAAACGCATCGATATTACTTAATGCAGGATCTCCTGATGCAAGAGAAAATGCCCAGTCCTGAGGGTCGCCACGCAAAAAAGAAATAACGATCCTAACTTGTTGAACTGGTTCACCAGAGGAGCGAGGTTTCAAAGCCAGAAATAGTTTACAATTATTTTTGAAACTCAGAAATTTAGTTCTATCTCCAAAAAACAAATCAGGAATAGGAATTCTCGGTTCTAACATAGAATTCTGAACCATAAAGTCTTGAATACTTTGTACTCTTGCCGTGAGCTGATCCACACATGAAGACAGACCTTTAATGTCCATTGCTACACCTGTGTTCTGAACCACCCAAATGTCTAGGGGAAAAAAAAAGGCAAAACACAGTGCAGAGAAAAAAAAATGGTCTCAGAACTTCTTTTTTCCCTCTATTGAGAATCATTAGTACTTAGGGCCTCCAGTATTGTTATGAAAGGTAATTCAGTACCACAATGGACATAGAGGTCAGCGCACATACAGTGACCTGGCAATCACCCAAAAAACAAGAACGAGCTCTGAGACGTGGGAACTCTGTTGACCGCAATCCCTAATCCTCTCAAACCACACTAAAGGCAGCCGTGGATTGCGCCTAACGCTCCCTATGCAACTCGGCACGGCCTAAGAAACTAGCTAGCCTGAAGATAGAAAATAAGCCTACCTCGCCTCAGAGAAATACCCCAAAGGAAAAGGCAGCCCCCACATATAATGACTGTGAGTTAAGATGAAAAGACAAACGTAGAGATGAAATAGATTTAGCAAAGTGAGGCCCAACTTTCTGAACAGAGCGAGGATAGGAAAGGTAACTTTGCGGTCAACACAAAACCCTACAAAAACCACGCAAAGGGGGCAAAAAGACCCTCCGTACCGAACTAACGGCACGGAGGTACACCCTCTGCATCCCAGAGCTTCCAGCAAGCAGAAAAAAACAAATTGACAAGCTGGACAGAAAAAAACAGCAAACAAATAGCAAAGAGGAACTTAGCTATGCAGAGCAGCAGGCCACAGGAACGATCCAGGAGGAAACAGGTCCAATACTAGAACATTGACTGGAGGCCAGGATCAAAGCACTAGGTGGAGTTAAATAGAGCAGCACCTAACGACTTCACCACATCACCTGAGGAAGGAAACTCAGAAGCCGCAGTACCACTTCTGCCACAGAATTCACAACACCGCGCACTGCTCGTGCCCATAAACCACACCCTCGCTGACAAAATAAATAAGAAACCGAGGGGCGTTGTTTCGAGCAGGGCGGACGCACAGGCGCAGCCAGCTAACCAATGATGTCAAAAGACGGGAAGCGCTACCAAGGGTGGTGCTGCGTATCATTAGAAAGGAAAGTCACACCTCAGGGACAGTGGAATGGTCTTAATGAGACACATTTTCTCCGTGTTGAGTTCAACGTGGGCAAGTAGAAAAAGTCAGCCACCTTGTACAAATGCAGCAGTACTGCTGTACAAGGTGGCTGTTATACATAGAAACACCAGGCTTCCTTCAATTTCAGTTCATGTGCCTGCGTGGCGTTTGCAGGTCACGTTGCCGGCTACACAGCAGGGGAACAGCTGGCAGTGCTGAACCCCACTAACACATTGGCTGGTGTTCTTCTCTGTGCAACTAGCATGTCCGGGCAAAAACTGGCGGTGTTTGAGCCCAGGGTCAGCAGGAGGAGGAGAGGAGCAGAGTGTAGGCCGAAGCCTGCACTGGTGGCAGCTTTTGGTCAGTTGTGCCAGCGTGGCTTGTGCTGGACACGATGTCGGCTACACAGCAGGGGAACAGCTGGCGGTGCTGAACCCCACTAACACATTGGCTGGTGTTTTTCTCTGTGCAGCTAGCACTTCTGGGCAAAAACTAGCGGTGTTAGAGCCCAGGGTCAGCAGGAGGAGGAGAGGAGCAGAGTGTAGGCCGAAGTCTAGTTGAACCAATTTCAAAAGTTACCTTTAACCCCCCCTCAGGTGTTGCAAGGTACAAGAGCCACACCTTGTGCAGCATTAATGCTGCACAAGTAAAAGGTTGCTCTATTAATTTTGCTCCTTGCACACGCTGAATAAAACTCGTACACTATTTAGCCCATTATACTGTCAAACACTAGTGGAGGCGTGACTTGTCTTTTTAAGGAGACGCAGCACAGGTGTCAAAATTTACACCTAGGTGCTGGGCGCAGATTCCTGAGCGTTGTTATTTGCTGTACAGGAGTCAGCAGTATTGTGATCCCTTGGCCATGCGCTGTGAGCGCTGCGTGTCTTCTCACCTCATTTCATGTTGGCCGGTGCGGTTAGCAATGGCCATGAATCCCAGGCCCGCAGTGTGTTTTCAAAAAATCACACTGCGTGGCTGGGATTCGTGGCCTTGTGCAGTAAGTATGTTTGCCGCTCACACATGTCCTTACACCTGCTTCAGACTGGGCGGCCTCATCTGATCCCTTATCGCATGCCGCGGCCATGAGGCCACCCAGTCTGAAGAAGGCGGAAGGAGATGAGTGAACACAGGCAAACATATGCACTGCACATGCCCATCAGTCACACCCTCGCAGCCAAAATATATGAGACAACAAGGGGGGTTGTGTCGGGCAGGGCGGACGCACAGGCACAGGCAGCCAACCAATGATGTCAGAAGATGGGCAGCGCTACCAAGGGTGGTGCTGCGTACCATTAGAAAGGAAAGTCACACCTCAGGGACAGTGGAATGGTCTCAATGAGACACATTTTGTACGTGTTGAGTTCCACGTTGGCAAGGAGAAAAAGTCAGCCACCTTGTACAAATGCAGCATTACTGCTGTACAAGGTAGCTGTTATACATAGAAACACCTTGGGGTGGGTGGCAGGGTCATTTAATTTCAGTTCATGTGCCTGCGTGGTGTTTGCAGGTCACGTTGCCGGCTACACAGCAGGGGAACAGCTGGCGGTGCTGAACCCCACTAACACATTGGCTGGTGTTTTTCTCTGTGCAGCTTGCACTTCCGGGCAAAAACTAGCGGTGTTTGAGCCCAGGGTCAGCAGGAGGAGGAGAGGAGCAAAGTGTAGGCCGAAGCCTGCACTGGTGGCAGCTTTTGTTCTGTTGTACCAGCGTGGCTTGTGCTGGACACGTTGCCGACTACACAGCAGGGGAACAGCTGGCGGTGCTGAACCCCACTGACACATCAGCTAGTGTTTTTTCTGTGTAGACAACACTTCCAGGTGGAAACTGACAGTGTTGAAACCCAGGGAATCAAAGAGGAGCAGAGTGTAGGCCGAAGCCTGCAGTGGAGCAAGTTGAAAGGGAACCTTTAACCCCCCCCCCCCCCCCAGGCATTTGTTGCTGAAAGAGCCATCTTGTACAGCAGTAATACTGCACATGGAAAATGGTGACTCCTAAAATTATGCTCCTTGCAAACGCTGAAGTACACACTCATATAATGTGTCCCCTCACACCGTCAAACCAGCCCGGAAGTGGGACTTTCCTTTGTAATGTGACACAGCACAGCCGTCATTCCAACCCCCTTGGTGCCGTGCGCCACCTCCTCAACGTTGTTTGGTTCTGTCACGGAGCCCGTGCTGTAATGTTATCCCTTGGCCATGCACAGTTAGCGGTGCCCGTCTTCTGACATCATTTAGGTGTCAGGCTGGCAGTGCCTGTGCGTCCAAGCTGCCCGAGATCCAACCTCGCAGTGTCATCTAATGTAATCCCACTGCGGGCCAGGGATCCATGGGCATGCGCAGTGCATATCATCGCCTCTCACTCACCTCCTTCCTGCTTCTTCAGACTGTGCGGCGTCATGGCCGTGGCATGCTATTAGGGATCAGCTGACGCCGCCTAGTCTGAAGAAGCGTGAAGAAGGGGAGTGAGAGGCTAGTATATGCACTGCGCATGGCCATGGATACCAGGCCCACTGTGGGATCACATTAGGCGACACTGCGAGGTGGGATTTCGGGCAGCGTGGACGCACAGGCGCAGCCAGGACGACAACAAATGATGTCAGAGGACGGGCAGCGCAAACTGTGCATGGCCAAGGGATAACATAACAGCGCAGGGTCCATGACGGAATCAAACAACGCTAAGGAGGCGGCGCACGGTGCCAAGGGGGTAGCAATGACGGCTGTGCTGCGTCACATTAAAAAGGAAAGTCCCACCTCCGGGACGGTTGGACGGTGTGAGGGGACACATTACATGAGTGTGTAGTTCAGCGTTTGCAAGGAGCATAATTTCAAGAGCAACCTTTTCCTTGTGCAGTTTTAGTGCTGCACAAGGTGGCTCTTTCAGTAACAAACGCCTAGGGGGGGGGGGGAGACAGGTCCCCTTACATTTTAGTTGTGCCAGCGTGGCGGTCGCATGACACATTGCCGGATACACAGCTGGGGATCAGCTGACGTTACTGAACCCCAATAACAGAGGAGCGACTGTTGACTGTGCAGACAGCACTTCCAGGCACCAACTGGCGGTGTTAGAGCCCAGGGACAGCAGGAGGAGCAGATTGGAGGTTTTGCCGCACACACAGCTGGGGATCAGCTGACGTTACTGAACCCCAATAACAGAGGAGCGACTGTTGACTGTGCAGACAGCACTTCCAGGCACCAACTGGCGGTGTTAGAGCCCAGGGACAGCAGGAGGAGCAGATTGGAGGTATTGCCGCACACACAGCTGGGGATCAGTTGACATTACTGAACCCCAATAACAGAGGAGCGACTGTTGACTGTGCAGACAGCACTTCCAGGCACTAACTGGCAGTGTTAGAGCCCAGGGACAGCAGGAGGAGCAGATTGGAGGTATTGCCGCACACACAGCTGGGGATCAGCTGACGTTACTGAACCCCAATAACAGAGGAGCGACTGTTGACTGTGCAGACAGCACTTCCAGGCACCAACTGGCGGTGTTAGAGCCCAGGGACAGCAGGAGGAGCAGAGGAACAGAGTGTAGGCCGAAGCCTGATTGGAGCAAGTTGAAAGGGAACCTTTAACCCCCCCCAAGACGTTTGTAGCTGAAAGAGCCATCTTGTGCAGCAATAAGGATGCAAAAGGAAAAGGTTGCTCTTTTAATTATGCTCCTTGCAAACACAGAAGTAAACACTAAAAATGTGTCCCCTTATACCGTAAAACCGTCCCGGAGGTGGGAATTTCCTTCGTAATGGGACGCAGCACAGCTGTCATTCCTATCCCCTTGGTGCCGTGCGCTGCCTCCTCAGCGTTGTTTTAAGCTGTCACGGAGCCTGCCCTGTTCTGTTATCCCTTGGCCATGCCCAATTTGCGCTGCCTGTCTTCTGACATAATTTGGTGTCAGGCTGTCAGTGCCTGTGCGTCCACGCTGCTCCAGATCTCACCTCGCAGTGTCGTCTATTGTAATCCCACTGCGGGCCTTGGATCCATGGACGGGCACAGTGCATATCCTCGACTCTCACTCCCCTCCTTCCCTCTTCTTCAGACTGTGCGGCGTCACGGCCGTGGCATGCTATTAGGGATCAGCTGACGGCGCACAGTCTAAAGAAGGCGGAGGGAGATGGGCGAGAGCCCGAGGTGAAGATATGCAGTGCGCATGCCCATGGATCCCAGGCTCGCAGTGTGATTCAATCAGAAGACACTGCGAGGCGGGTTCTCGTGCAGCACGGGCGCACAGGCGCAGCCATCCTGACACCAAATTATGTCAGAAGACAGGCAGCGCAAACTGGTCATGGCCAAGGGATAACAGAAAAGCACAGACTCCGTGACAGCTTAAAACAACGCTGAGGAGGCAGCGCATGGCACCAAGGGGGTAGGAATGACATCTGTGCTGCGTCACATTATGAAGGAAAGTCCCAGCTCCGGGACGGTATAACGGTATCAGTGAACACATTTTATAAGTGTTAAGTTCTGCGTGTGCAAGGAGCTAAAATAAAAGAGCTACCTTTTCCTTGTGCAACATTACTGCTGCACAAGATGGCTCTTTCAGTAACAAACGCCGAGGGGGGGGGGACAGGTTCCCTTACATTTAGGTTGTTGTGCCAGCGTGGCGGTCGCAGGACACATTGCCGGCTACACAGCTGGGGATCAGCTGACGTTACTGAAACCCAATAACACTGGGTCGTATGTTTTTACTGTGCAGCCTGCACTTCTGAGCCACAACTGGCGGTGTTGGAGCCCAGGAATAGCAGTTCAGGTGGTAGAAAGATGAACACATCAGGAGACCTGGATGACACCCAATTACTTAATCAGGCAGAGGAGTTGCAAATTCCTGCAAGATCCAGGCCTGGTTCATTTTCAGGAAAGTAAGCCGGTCAACGTTATCAGAGGATAGTCGCATGCGACGGTCTGTTAGTACACCACCTGCGGCACTAAAGACACGTTCCGATAAGACACTAGCCGCAGGGCAAGCCAGCACCTCCAGTGCATACTGGCTTAGCTCTGGCCATGTATCCAGCTTAGAGACCCAAAACTTGAACGGGGAAGAGCCGTCTGGGAGTACACTAAGAGGGCAAGCCATGTAGTCTGTCACCATCTGACGGAACCGTTGCCTCCTGCTGACTGGAGCCGCCGGTGATGGTGTAGACATTTGGGGCGGGCACACAAAAGTTTTCCACAGTTGTGCCATACTTGGCTTGCCTTGGGCAGAGGCACTGCTTCTGCTCCCTCTTTGTGCAGAGCCTCCTCCACTGCCTCGACGCACTGAGCTGCTTTGTAAAGCACTAGCAGCACTCCTCTCAGTTGGACTGGAGAAGATGATGGAATTCACCAGTGTGTCGTGGTACTCCCGCATTTTACGCTCCCGTGTCAACGCCGGGATGAGGTTTTCGACATTGTCACGGTAGCGAGGATCGAGGAGGGCGTACACCCAATAATCAGGCACGTTGAGAATGTGGTCGATGCGGCGGTCGTCTCTCAGGCACTGCAACATGAACTCAACCATGTGCTGCAGACTGCTAACTGGCCCAGAAACGCTGTCCCCTGCTTGAGACATGATCTCTGCCCGCTCTTCATCACCCCACCCTCGCTGTACACACTGACCACTGGACAATGGTGGAACTCCCTCCTCTGGACGTAGCTCTTCCTCGTCCATTGACTCCTCCTCATCTTCCTCACAAAGGGTCCCCTGCTGACCCCTTTGTGAGGAGCCACGTGGCGCTGACTGTCCAGAACCTGATGGAAAAGGTGACTCCTCATCCTCCACCTCTTCCACATCATCCCTTATCCCTTGCAGGGTTTCTTGAAGCAAGCAGAAAAGGGGGACAGTCATGCTGACTAGTGTATCATCTGCACTTGCCATCCGCGTGGAATAATCAAAAGGACGCAAAACCTGGCAGACGTCCTTCATAGTGGCCCACTCTGTGGTTGTGAAGTCTGAGCGGCGCTGACTGCGACTTCTTTGCGCCTGATGCAGCTGGTACTCCATTACTGCTTGCTGCTGCTCACACAACCGCTCCAACATATGTAACGTGGAATTCCACCTGGTAGGTCACATATGATGCGATGTTCAGGAAGGCGAAACCGACCATGCAGAGCAGCAATGCGGGATCTTGCCAAGCTGGAACGCTGCAAGTGAGCACACTCTAGGCGGGCCTTGTGCAGAAGTGCATCAAGATCCGGATAGTCCCTCAGAAAACTCTGCACAACCAAATTGAGCACATGTGCCAGACATGGGATGTGAGTGAGGTTGCCAAGGCCTAAAGCTGCCACCAGATTTCGGCCATTGTCACACACTACCATGCCTGGCTGGAGATTCGCTGGCACAAACCACACATCGCGCTCCTGCTTTAGGGCATTCCAGAGCTCCTGCGCTGTGTGGCTTCGATTCCCCAAAGAAACTAGTTTCAAGACGGCCTGCTGACGTTTGGCCACGGCTGTGCTCATGTCGGTCATAGGTAAACGTTCACGGGTCCATGTGGAGGTGGACTGTGACAGATCCTGCAGCGATGAATCTGAGGAACTGGTGTAAGAGGAGGAGTCAATGCGTACAGACTGGATTCCTGCTATCCTTGGAGTGGGCAGGACACGTCCTGCGCCACTCGCACGGTCTGTACCCGGCTCAACAACATTAACTCAATGGGCAGTGACGGAAAGGTGTCGCCCCTGTCCATGTTGACTGGTCCACGCATCGGTGGGGAGGTGGACCTTGCTACTGACGGCGTTCAGTAGCGCGTGTTTTATTTGTCCCTCCACATGCTTGTGCAGGGCAGGGACAGCTTGCCTGCTGAAGTAAAAGCGGCTGGGCACCTTGTACTGTGGGACTGCCAATGCCATCAAGTCACGGAAGCTGTCAGTCTCCACCAGCCTGAATGAGAGCATTTCCAGCGACAGAAGTTTGGCAATGCCTGCATTCAGAGCCTGTGCTCGGGGGTGGTTTGCCGAGAATGCCCGCCTTTTCTCCCATGCGTGTACTACCGATGGCTGTAGACTAGGCTGGGAGTGTGAGGATGACTGGGAATGTGGTGCTGTGGGTGGAATTACACTAGGTCTCTGGACAACAGTGCCAGAGGTTCTTCCATGGCGATCCAAGGAGGAAGCCGAACCAGCTGTGCGTGAGCTGGAGGAAGAAGCAACACGAGCTGAAGAGGTGGTAGCTGCCGCTGTTGGTTGGCCTAGCTCTTCAGTGTGTTTTTGGAACTCCACCGCGTGCCTGGTCCGCACATGTTTCCACGTATTTGTGGTATTGAGGTTGCTGACACTTTTACCTCTTTTTACTTTCTGATGACACAGCTTGCATTTGACAAAACAAATGTCATCTGCAACTATGTCAAAAAAGGACCAGGCACTGCAACTCTCCAGTGCTCGGTGCCTGAGAGGATGTGGCACTAATTGAAGTCGATGCGTTAGCTGCCATCCATCCGACAACGGCTTCAATTTGATCTTCACGCAGCAGCGGTGCACGGCGCTCTCTGACAAAGCTGCGCATGAAGGACCGTTCCCTGCTGAAACTGGGTGATGGTGAGTCACCGGTGCCAGCAGCAGGCACAGAATCACCACATCCTCTCCCTGCTCCTCTCCCTGCTCCACGCCCACGCCCATGACCCTTACTCCCTGCCCTCTTCATCTTGGTTGACAGATAAAGATAAGCAGAAAAGTACTAAGGCCTTAGTGTTCTTATTCCTGAAATGCTCCTCCTAACAGGTGTAAGAAACACTAATGTTGTAAAGTGTGGACTAGACTTTATTATTGATAAAATGTGGCCTACACAAGTGTTAAGTGGTGTTTGGTGAACTTTACTTTTTTTTTTTGTGCAGATCGGGCTACAGAGCTAGTTTAAATCACACGGAGACCTTGCAGACAGCCGTAAACGGCGCTGCAAGGCCCAAAAATCCTCCTCTAGGTTATCCTATCTAGTGTTTTTCCACTATTTTGCTGGAGACGGGTGGAAAGACACTAATAGGAAATTTTTACAAATTTTTTCAACAGGCTGCACTATTTGAAAAAAGGAAAAGTTATTTTACAGTATGAGGCAGTGACAAAACCCTGAGCTGAATACAACCGGCTGTGGCTGCACACAGACTACAGGGCGAGCTGCGCTCACACTGAGACCGTGCAGACAGCCGTAAACGGCGCTGCAAGGCCCAAAAACCCCCCTCTAGGTTATCCTATCTAGTGTTTTTCCACTATTTGGCTGGAGACGGGTGGAAAGACACTAATAGGAATTTTTAGAAAAAATGTGCAGCAGGCTGCACTATGAGCAAAAAAGGACAATGGATAGAACTGTGTGAGGCAGTGTGAACCCCCCCTGAGCTGAATACAACCTGGTATATGGCTGCACACAGACTACAGAGTGAGCTGCACACACACACACACACACTGAGACCTTGCAGAACGCTGTTAAAACAGCGCTGCAAGGCAAGAGCAAGGTGAACTGAACAGTGAACACAGCGTTTGCTAAATTAGCCTTGGAAAAGCAAAATAAAGCAATTAGCTATCTCAACTGGCCCTCAGTTAGAACACAGCATCCTGTCCCTAACTGAAATCACAGCAGAGTGAGCACAAAATGGCGGCAGCGTTTTTTATAGTGCTGAGTGACATCATTTCAGCAGCCAATCACAGCCTTGCCAGTACTTACATGTCCACCATGCTAAACAGGATGTGCCCACACTTCCATTCATTCCTCATTGGCTGCTGCGTTCAGTTTGAATTCTGGGAACTTCTGATTCCGGTATCCGATACGCGGGAAGTATCGGAATTCGGTATCGGAATTCCGATACCGCAAGTATCGGCCGATACCCGATGCTTGCGGTATCGGAATGCTCAACACTAGTCTGACTTAAACGGGGAGTTGCGTCCTGTTGTACCAAAACATCTACAGGCTGAGTTCACAAAATATAATCATGAAAGTTTGGGTCATTTGGGCCAACAGAAATTGTTAGACATTCTCAGAGAGAAATTTTACTGGGAAAAGATGGAAGAGACAGTACAAAGCGTTGTCCAATCATGTCTCATTTGTGCCCAAATTAATCCAAGACCAAAAGGACAGAAACCGCCACTACTCCGAACCGCACCTGCAGATGGTCCATGGTCTACACTACAAATCGACTACATTGGTCCGTTACCATTAGGTAAAAATGGTCTCAGGAATGCATTGGTGGTAGTAGATGTTTTTTTCTAAATGGGTTGAAATTTTACCTGTCAGAAAAGATGATGCTTTGTCCACAGCTAGAGCATTAGTTAACCATGTCTTTTGTACTTGGGGGATCCCAAGGATGATCTCCTCCGATAGAGGAAGTCACTTTACAGGAAAAATCATGCAAGCCGTTTGTACTATTCTAGGGGTACAACAACAGTTCCATGTACTTTACCATCCACAGTCTGCTGGTATTGTGGAAAGGATGAATAGAACAATAAAATCCAGAATTGCCAAGATGCTATTGCACAAAGGCAATACTTGGGTTGATGCCGTACCTTTTGTATTGTTGAGTGTGAGAGGAACAACTTCTTCCACAACTCAGTTTACTCCTTTTGAACTTATGATAGGAAGAAAAATGCCATTGATTTTTCCACATGAACCATTTTTGTCCACACCTCAAAAGATGCTGTTGCAAGGTCCAAATGGTTGCAATTGTTGCAGGAAAATTTAAAAACGATTCTTCCACATGCTGCATCAAGGATGCAGAGAATGGAGCCACCATATGAGTCCAAATTCAAAAAAGGGGCTCAGGTGATGATCAAAACTTTCAGGAAGAATGGACCTTGGGAAAGTAACTGGGAAGGTCCCTTTGAGATCATAGAAACCATGGGACAAGTCATGATTCTTATGCAACGAGCATCTAATGTGGTTAAAAATACCCGCAGACAACAAAGAGTGTGGGTACATGTCGATCAGTGCAAATTGTATATTGCAAAATAATGATACTGCATTTCTTTTAGGAAGAAATGGATTCCAATAAGAGCTGGAATACGAAACACCATGGCCTTGATGGAAGGGAATCAACACCAATCCTTCAGGAGAAGACATTTCCCAGGAAAAGCTACTATTTGATGGGAATCACATTTCTGCTACTTTGTACTATTTCAACTGTGATCTACGCAGAAGATATTTTGCATCGTGGAACCAACACTAGTGAAGTGAATGAACCTTTCGAAAGAACTCTACATTCGAGGAAACCAAGAGGATCAAGTGTACAAAACTTAATAGATGAAGACATACCGGACAATTCAGTAGATATTACCGGAAACATTTGCATGGGTTACGGTGTAAAATGCTGTATTGAGTTACACTTCATACATGACACTAACATAACATTACAAGCTACCACAGGACCTGAGGCTGGGTTCATACAGTTGCAAGGAGATTATGTACACAATAATAAGACAGGCACATGGGAATGTAATCCTTCAGATGTGTTACACTGGAATATAGAGATAAGAGGTGAAGAAAAAGCTGTGTGCTCAGGTGATATTACAAATGATATGATCGCAAAAGGGAAAGTTGGAACATCCAAAACAGATATTTGGTTAAAGACACAACTTTTTGGGAACATTTTAGATCCTTCATTACTTTCTATTACAGAGGGAGATGAAGATTGGGTAAAAACATGGAACTTCCAGATAACTAGAGAACCAGTACAAGTACAGGTATCTGTAATTTTTACAGTAACAAATACCATAGCTCCAGAAGTAAGGGTCACCCCACAAGCAGTAGATAGTCAAGAAAAAATATGTCTCCCTTGTCATTAAAATGCAACACAATGTTAGAGTTACCTTCGGAATCTCTGTTAACATGGACCAAAGATAGATTATTTTGGGAAGTTTTTCAAATGGTCCAACAAATGTTATACACAGAGGTCAATCTGGTAATGTCAGATGGTTGAATAAGAATTTTATTTTTTCTGTAGATAATCCATCTCCTAAGGATTCTGGACTTTACCAATGTTGCGTTTTAACGAAAAATAATTACAAACAATGTAAAGATGTAAATGTGAATATTTGGTCAGCAGTAGATAATGTATGCACACAGACAAGATTTCAACCATCTACTCCTTTCCAAATTAACCAATTCCAATCTAAACCCTATTACGAGAAGGAGTGTTTGTGACTATGATATGGACTTTTAACATGTCTAATTGGGAAATCTCTTCTAGATATCCCCAGTGTCAATCACATCTCATTAACATGGAAATGGGAATAGAACAATGGGAAAAGAACCCCAGCACAAGTTAGAAGTAAGAGGGGAGTGTTATTAGAAGGTATTTCGGGGGGATTAGGAACAGTAGGAAGTCTAATTAACACTATGGACATACATACACTTAAATCAGATTTGGAAAATGTGGGATATATTGGAGGTAAAGGGGTAAAGATTCAGAAAAGTTTGAATCAAGTCCTTGAAAAGATGGTTTTGGACAGTGCTGCTGTATTGGGATCTTCCGTGTCACATCTACAAGATGCTACTTTAGCTTTAATAGAAAGTGAACAGGAATCCCAAGTGGCCAAAACGTGTCTAGAAATTCAGACTGAATATTCCACCAATCTGAAAATGATTGCACAAGCATTACAAAGTGGAATTACACCTTTAGGACTAATGAGGAATTTGCCTACAGAATATAATTTTGCATTAAATCATACAGATTTGTGGGTAAATAAGTGGTTAGGATGTGAACAGAACATTTGTGTAGGAACATCACTGATTCCAGTGTCGGGAAGAGAAGAATCCCTGGTTCCTATAACTGTTCTGGGGATTCCTGTTAGTCGTACACAATTGCTATATTATCAATTACAGTACACAGATTTTGCATTTGACGGTACAAACACTGAACAATTAAACATTTCTTCATGCTTAAATTTTGTCTCTAAGGTAATGTATTTACCTGAAAGCAGATGAAACGAGGAAAAAGCCAGCTCACCGATCCCACAGAGAAGCACGGGACACCGTCCTTGATGAGACGTGATGAAACACACTTGTGAAGAAAAAAAAAAGAGGTTCCAGCTTCTCCAGATAAAATCGAAAAGGCTTTATTGCTATAACATCATTAAAGTATGAAGTGCTCCCGAGACATCACCATGACAGTGTAAAAGGCAGGCTACGCGTTTCGACCGACACAGCGCTCTTTATCAAAGCTAGTCTACTAAATAGTGAATGAGTATAAAAAGACCTATGGACCAATAGCATGACAGAAAACAATCATATGATCGGAAAGGTCCTATTGATCCAAAAATAACAAACCCAAACTGATGACAATGACAATTCACATAAATTAAAAATAAATTTGAATGAAATACAGACAATAATTAATCGAAAATTTAAGAACATGTCACACCTGAATAATAAATCAATAATGAAACATTAATTCATTTTTCTTGTTGAGACCGTCAGGAAATCTCGTGCCCAGATTGAAGATCCAATATGCTTCACGCGTTAATAGTGTTCTGTGCAGATCCCCACCACGTAGCAGCTTCTTGATTTTTTCCAAACCTGTAACTCTTAAAGAACTAATATCACGGAAATGATAATCTATAAAATGTTTCGCTGCAGAAGAAATATTACGGTTGATATTACCAATATGTAAAATATCATGCAAATGTTCAGAGATACGGTTCTTCAGTTTCCTAATTGTGCATCCAATATATGATTTGTTGCACTCAAAACAATCTATTTTATAAATGACATATCGCGTATTGCAATTAATAAAATCCTGTATAGTAAATGTATTGATATTATTGGAATCTTTGAAGATTTTAGTTGTAACCATTCTCTTACATGTAGAACAATTTGTAGCATTGCATTTATAGCTACCTTTGCATTGGAGCCAAGTCTGAGATCGTTTGTGAGAAACAAATGTATTAGGAGATAAAATATTACCTAGTGTAGGTGCTCTCCTAGCAACAATATTGCACCCCCCCTTGTAACATTTGGCTAAGATTGGGATCCTCATACAAAATAGGTAAAGCTTTAGAGATAATATGTTTGATTGCATTAAACTGGGGGCTATACTGCAAACAAACAAATGGTTTGTTACCGACATTGCTTTGGACAGAATTTTTATCTGGCGAAACGTTAGATGAAATAAGTTTATTTTGTTGTTTATTTGCAACTATTTTGGAAGCTCGATCCAGCATCCAATTAGGATAACCCCGTTGATTCAATCTCTTACAAGATCTGGACAAGTCACTAGTATATGCGTTGTTATTATTGCAATTGCGTCTGAGTCTAGTAAAACTTTATTTTTAATTTATGTGAATTGTCATCAGTTTGGGTTTGTTATTTTTGGATCAATAGGACCTTTCCGATCATATGATTGTTTTCTGTCATGCTATTGGTCCATAGGTCTTTTTATACTCATTCACTATTTAGTAGACTAGCTTTGATAAAGAGCGCTGTGTCGGTCGAAACGCGTAGCCTGCCTTTTACACTGTCATGGTGATGTCTCGGGAGCACTTCATATTTTAATGATGTTATAGCAATAAAGCCTTTTCGATTTTATCTGGAGAAGCTGGAACCTCTTTTTTTTCTTCACAAATGTATTTACCTGGACAGGATAAAGTCATTTACCATTCATGTTTCCATAATCATACCTCATGACCTGCCAGAGTTGAGAATGTGCACACGATCCATGACTTGGTGACACCAGTAAGCGCTGATAAGATTGATTTCCAAGTTATGTCAGAAAAAGAAGTTGTTTCTGCATTCTTTTCATCTTGTGTACATGCTGAAAATCTGACAGCAGGTTTATATTGTATCGAGTGTGATGTAGCGATGTCCTTGCTGTGCAGTGAATAGGCAGTGACCCATATAAAGTTCAAACAAAGTTTTGTTTATTTCACAGCATACTCACAAACCGGAAAAGAAAACAAACAAGTCCTTCGGTATGCAGGCGGGAAAAATAACAACAGTCCACAGTCCACTGCCGTGAGCGTATTACACCCCTGTGTACGCTGGGGTGTCTGGCTTTTCAGGCTCTGCCTGGCCCGTGTTTCTCCACACGGAAGGAGCTCTGCACAAGCCTCCTGCTAGGTCTGAATCCCAGACCAGACTGACACACCCAAACTCTCTTGCTGGGTTTTTTTTTTCTATCCTCCAGATTCTATGGCCATGGGCCACTATAAGATCTGGGCTGGAGGAAACGGACCGGACCCACTACCATCCTGCAGTCCGTTTCAAAATAAAAGCCCATACCAGGTTTTCCTGAATAAATTTCACACTTACTTTTATTCTTCCCTGTGTCTCACAGGCAACTTGCTGTGAGCACAGGGCACTCCAGCGGATCTAATATGCTTCTAAGCACATCCTGGCGGACACATAGCGACCCTCGCATATGACACCGGTCACTGCCTCACATGAGGGAAATGTGAAAACTCTCTCAAAGAAGGAAGGAAGTATTAATATTACGTCAATAGGTTCAAGAAATCTAAAAATCCTTCCAATACAGTTAAATTTGTCCCAAATTAATACTTTTCCTTGGAATATGTGGACAAATGAGATAAAGACAAGGATTTGTTAACAAAACAATTAAAAGAAGCTGAAATTGTATTCAGATATGAGCAAGAGAATTTAAATGATATTGAACATGAGTGGACGAGTATGTCAGGCGAATCTTGGTGGAGAAATTTAGGAAAATCAGTAACTAGGTGGTCACAGTCTTCATCGAAAATGGCAGCAGGAAATGTATTATCTAATCCGATTGTTATTATATTTATTATAGTTTTGCTGTGTATAATATATCAAATAGTTATTATGTGTAAAATTAAGAATATTTACAAAAAGATAAAGACAGAAATGAAAAAGGAAGATGATATTCTAAGAGAAATGCTAAAAAGAAAAATATAATCTTTGATTTAATTTTATTTTAGTCGCCAAAATTCAGATGACATTCAAGACAGATGTTGATACAAGGTTTTCAGAACAAAGAATGAATGTGATACGAATGGTGAGAGAAAGAGTTTAGGATTGATTATGATATTTCTCAAATCATAATCAGGGGGGAATGTAAAATCTTATTAATAATTATAATATTAATGCAACGTATATACAGATATTAATTATTGAACAGAAGCTCTGGGTAGTGTGTGTGTGTGCAAGCTATTCAGGAGATCTTGGCTTATACATCTGTTCTCTGTATGTCAAAAGTAAAAGGATACTTGTCATATTTAGGCTATATGTGGATTACTTATGTTACTTGTAACTAACAAACAATATATTTAGATAATGTACTATGAGGCAATGTACAGAACCAATATTTTGCAAGCTACTAGGTTTTGCTAATATGGTATGAGCTATGGACATAGCGGTAGGTCGCCATATGTGTTTAGGAGGTAGGAAAAGATAGTAACCAATGGAAGTCTATGGGTCAAAAGCGTATATAAGGGAGACCCAGCACCAGTAGGGGGCAGACTTTCTCATTTCTTGAGAACTCTCCACATGGACCACATCATGCCTCAAAGACATATGTAAGACCTATGCTTAATTTCTCTCTTATAATCCAATACTTGATTTGTGTGCTATGAACTTATGAATTTACTTTTTCTTCATTTTTTGTAACCACTTTTTGAATGGACATTTTATCCACACAATTCAATTTTGCTTTCCTTTCCTATTCTCACCGTATTATTACTTGAAAAAATAAGGAACAGCTATTTTTTCTAACACTGGCCCCCTTCCAATCCTCGACAATAGCAAAATGATCATTCATATCTGGCAAAGGATTGCGAGTTATACCACCTATACATGCGATTTCTCTCAGTCTCAGCACACCGTCTGCAAGAGACTCCCATCATGTTTGTGGTATTAATTCAATAGGAGGATCATACACTTGTGCCACAGAATCCCTCACCAAATGCAATAGGGAAAAATTCTCAGCAGTGTCCCTTGCACGTCTCATTTTTAGACGCACCATGGGATCAATACAAATATTAGCAATTCCTATGACCAAATCCCATAACCTGAGAATCCATGTTAATAATTTCTCTCCTGCTTGCTGCCTATACCTGGTAGCTAATTCTGTTAGCTCTCCTGCTGTATAATTTCTAGTTTCCTCTGTCATGGCGGATTCAGCGCCAACAGCTGCATCTCCTGCATCCATCCTATCTTCCCTACTCTGAGTGACTTCTCTCTTGGTCTTTGTTACCACAATAGGTCTGGCATGCAATTCTACCTCATTTTCTAAGTCATCACATTCTAACAAATCTGACCATTTCTCATGTGCAATCATGGTTCTAACATGTGCAGTATGACTATCTGACACTGGCTGCTGTCTCCTCCTGCGCTTATTCATATTTTTTTATCACATATTCTTCAAAACTTTTTTGCATTTTGTCATGTTGTTTCACTTGATCTCTCAAAGCTGATTGCAAGCTGATCCTTTGCTCTATAACTATGCAGCTCTAAACGCAAGTGATCAATCTCCTCCTGCAAACTTTGCAGTGCCTGGACACAGACAAATCCAACGGCCGCTGCTGTTTTTTGCTCCTTTGCATCATAACTTGAGAGATCAAATTTTGCAGCCACATCCTGGAGATTTGCTAAACGCTGTCCCTCCATATACTTATTACATTCTTGTGCCATTGGGGTCCACGGTCCTGACAACACCCATTCCAGCAAGGATCTAGCACTACTCTCAACTGCTTTCCTAGTCTTATCAAACTTATTCAATTTTGCAAACATTTTTATTCAAGACAAAATCCCACTTCTGACACCACTTGTTTTATTAAGATTCAAAGAATTGTGATGAATAAATAAATGCTCACACGGCAATTGAATAAACTAAAATGAATTTACTTAATAAAAGATAATAAATATAAAGTCACTCAAAATAACACACAATCAATAAAGTCATAAGTCATACATTACATTAGCATGGTAGGAGTTCATCACTGATCGTCCAGGAAGCAAGAGACCGGGCCCAAGCACATGTCCTCTGTTGTATCTCTCCAGCTACCGGAGGTGTGTCAAGCCCACACGTGTGGGGAATGATGTCACCAGTCTATTGTCCACTGGCAAAGTTACTTCCCCTCAATCCTCAATGAAACCTGATTTACCTGCTTTTTGCAACTGTAGGAGGGGGCTTCATGTAGGACACATGGTGGTAATTCAGCAACTGGGGGATGGGCCTCTGAATACATGTGGGAGAATTATATATATATCTGATTGAAACCATATCAATAGCGCTATAATTCGTATTAATTGGAGTGTTGAAATCATTTAAAATATATAACATACTAAGCAACATATTATGTTATTGAGTATGTATAACAGTATTATTATTATTTATATTATTATGAACATTAAATTATTTTGCCAAAGAAGAAGAAGAAAAGAAGAAAGAAGATCTTGTTAATATGTTTACTTTGAGGGTTCCAATCAATTTCTGTCACTCTCAAAAGGGGAAATTGTTAAATATTAATTATTAATTATTCTTATTCTCAATTCTGTACTGAACACAGTGTAGTTCGCTCACATTACAAAAGCTATTTATGTATATATAGCTCAGAGTATAAGTTATCACCATATAGAGAGAACACGTGGTATTGTGGGACATATATAATTACGTCTCTTAGGAGGGAGGGGGCTGTCACATGGGGGCTGTCACTTCCTTCCTTCACCATCATTTTCCATGGACATCAGACAATTCACAGTAGGAAGGAACAACTGGTAGCCATGATGACTTCAGACTTCACACAGACAGACAGCTTTTACCATTCAGAACTTTGGGAAAGATGTGGAACAAACACTGATAGGAACAAATGGACAATCTGTTCGTAACTATTTCATCTATTTTATGTTTTGTTGCAATGTGGTTTTTCTGTGGACAATTCAATAAACCACTACATTTTTTATGAAAATATCATTACATTTTTCTTTAAGAGTAATGCACCTGGTAAATAGTCCTGATTAAATAAATGTGCAAAATAAGCATATTTAACACTATTCACCTCCCCATAGCCTGTTACTATTCCACTCCACCACTCTTACTTGCTTCAGTATTTTCCTCTTATTCATCTCCTCCTACATGTTTCATGCTACTTTTTGATTCATGATGTTTTACTATGTGTATTAAACCCTTGAATAAAATTATATATTTTTAATATACCTCCTTTCAGTGGTGTGCTTGGATACTTGGTATCCATTTTCTAGGCTCTACAAAGGGAAAGAAGTAGCAAATGGCTTGAGAAAGTCCGGATGAACGATCCAAACAAGGGTTATGTTTACAAAAACAAGCATACGATATCTGTACACTTAACCCTGCTGTTCTGTTTGGTCTGGGGAGACCAATTTTGAACTTTGGTATTTTTTGGGGTGTTCAAGATGTGGTTCTGAAACTTGTGGTTGATTGACTTAAATGAGGATGGGTCTATTCTATTTTAAAGAATATTGAAGTTCAAAGTCGGTCATTTTTGACCAACAGAAAAGCAGGGTTAATCCTTTTAGGGTAAGTGAATCCATTCTGAAAATCCACTCAATTTCTCTTCTCAGCATATTCCTACCATGATCTCCCACCCGGGACTAGGTTTGACCACTTCTATCACAAAGAAGCAGATTGTATTCATCTCCCCATAGTGTGTCCCTCTCAATAGTCTCGCTAGTGGGGTATCATGATCATTTATGTCTCCCAAAGGTTCACTCTCCCTCCTTCTAAACATTTTCCCTAGATAATCCAAGGGACAGAGATATGTGACTACGTAGACTATGCCCGCAGTCTAATAATTTGAGAAGTCCCTCTGTTCTCCCAGTGGATGACCTTGTGAAAGATTTGTTGGATCTCATCCATTTACAGAAATGAGTCTCCACAGTTATAGAATCCACACGTCTTCCTATCCAGCCATTTACCCCCATATGTAGGTTTTTGGTGGAGACTGTACAAAATGATCTCTCATAGATTGTCCTCTCCTATAGGTGATCGTGCGGGTAGTCCCCACCATCTCCCTAGGGTCTGGATTTATTCTTAGGATGTCTTAATGTCTCCATCCTAAGTACATTCCGGACGTGGCTATGTTTTCTATGAAACGTGCCAATAAGCCTTGTAATGTCATTTTGGGAACTGCCTTCTTTTTCCTTTTGTTTATTCAGTAAAAGGGACTGTCTATTCTTATTTTCTCCAAATGTGCGGACTGAATCTAGAATATATTGGGGATAGCCTTTATCCCTTATCCGGCCATACATCTCACCTGCTTGTCTATGAATTTCCCGGATACTAGAGCAGCTCTGTTATGTCTGCTAATGAAAGGTGTTATGAAGGCAATCCAGAGACACAGTGTGCCTAGCGATCAGAGCGCACACAGTGATCTGACAAATAACCAAAAACAAAAGAACGAGCTCTGAGACGTGGAAACTCTGTAGACTGCACACCTGATCCTATCCTAAACACAACTAAAAGTGGCTGTGGATTGCGCCTAACAACTACCTATGCAACTCGGCACAGCCAAAGAAACTAGCTAGCCTGAAGATAGAAAAATAGGCCTGACTTGCCCCCAGAGAAATACCCCAAAGGAAAAGGCAGCCCCCCACATATAATGACTGTGAGTAAGATGAAAAGACAAAACGTAGGGATGAAATAGATTCAGCAAAGTGGGGCCCGATAATCTTAGACAGAGCGAGGACAGTAAAGCGAACTTTGCAGTCTACAAAAAACCCTAAAGCAAAAACCACGCAAAGGGGGCAAAAAAGACCCACCGTGCCGGACTAACGGCACGGCGGTACACCCTTTGCGTCTCAGAGCTTCCAGCAAAACAAAAGACAAGCTGGACAGAAAAAAAAGCAACAAAATAGCAAAAAAGCACTTAGCTATACAGAGCAGCAGGTCACAGGAACAATCAGGAGAAGCTCAGATCCAACACTGGAACATTGACTAGGAGCAAGGATAGCAGCATCAGGTGGAGTTAAGTAACGAAGCAGCTAATGAGCTCACCAGAACACCTGAGGAAGGAAGCTCAGAAGCTGCAGTACCACTTGTGACCACAGGAGTGAATTCAGCCACAGAATTCACAACAGTACCCCCCCCTTGAGGAGGGGTCACCGAACCCTCACCAGAGCCCCCAGGCCTACCAGGATGAGCCGCATGAAAGGCACGAACAAGATCGGGAGCATGAACATCAGAGGCAAAAACCCAGGAATTATCTTCCTGAGCATAACCCTTCCATTTAACCAGATACTGGAGTTTCCGTCTAGAAACACGAGAATCCAAAATCTTCTCCACAATATACTCCAATTCCCCCTCCACCAAAACCGGGGCAGGAGGCTCAACAGATGGAACCATAGGTGCCACGTATCTCCGCAACAACGACCTATGGAATACATTATGTATGGAAAAGGAGTCTGGGAGGGTCAGACGAAAAGACACAGGATTGAGAATCTCAGAAATCCTATACGGACCAATAAAACGAGGTTTAAATTTAGGAGAGGAAACCTTCATAGGAATATGACGAGAAGATAACCAAACCAGATCCCCAACACGAAGTCTGGGACCCACACGGCGTCTGCGATTAGCGAAAAGTTGAGCCTTCTCCTGGGACAAGGTCAAATTGTCCACTACCTGAGTCCAGATCTGCTGCAACCTGCCCACCACAGAATCCACACCAGGACAGTCCGAAGACTCAACCTGTCCTGAAGAGAAACGAGGATGGAACCCAGAATTGCAAAAAAATGGAGAAACCAAGGTAGCCGAGCTGGCCCGATTATTAAGGGCGAACTCAGCCAACGGCAAAAAGGACACCCAATCATCCTGGTCTGCAGAAACAAAACATCTCAGATATGTTTCCAAGGTCTGATTGGTTCGTTCGGTCTGGCCATTAGTCTGAGGATGGAAAGCCGAGGAAAAGGATAGGTCAATGCCCATCCTACCACAAAAGGCTCGCCAGAACCTTGAAACAAACTGGGAACCTCTGTCAGAAACAATATTCTCAGGAATGCCATGCAACCGAACCACATGCTGAAAGAACAAAGGTACCAAATCAGAGGAGGAAGGCAATTTAGCCAAGGGCACCAGATGGACCATTTTAGAAAAGCGATCACAGACCACCCAAATGACTGACATCTTTTGAGAAACGGGAAGGTCAGAAATGAAATCCATCGAAATATGTGTCCAAGGCCTCTTTGGGACCGGCAAGGGCAAAAGCAACCCACTGGCACGAGAACAGGAGGGCTTAGCCCTAGCACAAATCCCACAGGACTGCACAAAAGTACGTACATCCCGTGACAGAGATGGCCACCAGAAGGATCTAGCCACTAACTCTCTGGTACCAAAGATTCCAGGATGACCAGCCAACACCGAACAATGAAGTTCAGAGATAAGTTTATTAGTCCACCTATCAGGGACGAACAGTTTCTCCGCTGGACAACGATCAGGTTTATTCGCCTGAAATTTTTGCAGCACCCGCCGCAAATCAGGGGAGATGGCAGACACAATGACTCCTTCCTTGAGGATACCCGCTGGCTCAGATAAACCCGGAGAGTCGGGCACAAAACTCCTAGACAGAGCATCCGCCTTCACATTTTTAGAGCCCGGAAGGTACGAAATCACAAAGTCGAAGCGGGCAAAAAATAACGACCAACGGGCCTGTCTAGGATTCAAGCGCTTGGCAGACTCGAGATAAGTCAAGTTCTTATGATCAGTCAATACCACCACGCGATGCTTAGCTCCTTCAAGCCAATGACGCCACTCCTCGAATGCCCACTTCATGGCCAGCAACTCTCGGTTGCCCACATCATAATTACGCTCAGCGGGCGAAAACTTCCTGGAAAAGAAAGCACATGGTTTCATCACTGAGCAATCAGAACCTCTCTGTGACAAAACCGCCCCTGCTCCAATCTCAGAAGCATCAACCTCGACCTGGAACGGAAGAGAAACATCTGGCTGACACAACACAGGGGCAGAACAAAAACGACGCTTCAACTCCTGAAAAGCTTCCACAGCAGCAGAAGACCAATTAACCAAATCAGCACCCTTCTTGGTCAAATCGGTCAATGGTTTGGCAATGCTAGAAAAATTACAGATGAAGCGACGATAAAAATTAGCAAAGCCCAGGAACTTTTGCAGACTTTTCAGAGATGTCGGCTGAATCCAATCCTGGATGGCTTGGACCTTAACTGGATCCATCTCGATAGTAGAAGGGGAAAAGATGAATCCCAAAAATGAAACTTTCTGCACACCGAAGAGACACTTTGATCCCTTCACAAACAAAGAGTTAGCACGCAGGACCTGAAAAACCATTCTGACCTGCTTCACATGAGACTCCCAATCATCTGAGAAGATCAAAATGTCATCCAAGTAAACAATCAGGAATTTATCCAGGTACTCACGGAAGATGTCATGCATAAAGGATTGAAACACTGATGGAGCATTGGCAAGTCCGAACGGCATCACTAGATACTCAAAATGACCCTCGGGCGTATTGAATGCAGTTTTCCATTCATCTCCTTGCCTGATTCTCACCAGATTATACGCACCACGAAGATCTACCTTAGTGAACCAACTAGCACCCTTAATCCGAGCAAACAAGTCAGAAAACAATGGCAAGGGATACTGAAATTTAACAGTGATCTTATTAAGAAGGCGGTAATCAATACACGGTCTCAGCGAACCATCCTTCTTGGCTACAAAGAAGAACCCTGCTCCCAGTGGTGATGACGATGGGCGAATATGTCCCTTCTCTAGGGATTCCTTCACATAACTGCGCATAGCGGCGTGTTCGGGCACGGATAAATTAAATAATCGACCTTTAGGGAATTTACTACCAGGAATCAAATTGATAGCACAATCACAATCCCTATGCGGAGGTAGGGCATCGGACTTGGGCTCTTCAAATACATCCTGATAATCAGACAAGAACTCTGGGACCTCAGAAGGGGTGGATGACGAAATCGACAAAAATGGAACATCACCATGTACCCCCTGACAACCCCAGCTGGACACCGACATGGAATTCCAATCCAATACTGGATTATGGGTTTGTAGCCATGGCAACCCCAACACGACCACATCATGCAGATTATGCAACACCAGAAAGCGAATAACTTCCTGATGTGCAGGAGCCATACACATGGTCAGCTGGGCCCAGTACTGAGGTTTATTCTTGGCCAAAGGTGTAGCATCAATTCCTCTCAATGGAATAGGACACCGCAAAGGCTCCAAGAAAAACCCACAACGTTTAGCATAATCCAAATCCATCAGATTCAGGGCAGCGCCTGAATCCACAAATGCCATGACAGAAAACGACGACAAAGAGCATATCAAGGTAATGGACAGAAGGAATTTGGACTGTACAGTACCAATGACGGCAGACCTAGCGGACCGCTTAGTGCGCTTAGGACAATCAGAAATAGCATGAGTGGAATCACCACAGTAGAAACATAGCCCATTCAGACGTCTGTATTCCTGCCGTTCAACTCTGGTCATAGTCCTATCGCACTGCATAGGCTCAGGTTTAACCTCAGGCAATACCGCCAAATGGTGCACAGATTTACGCTCGCGCAAGCGTCGACCGATCTGAATGGCTAAAGACAAAGACTCATTCAAACCAGCAGGCATAGGAAATCCCACCATGACATCCTTAAGAGCCTCAGAGAGACCCTTTCTGAACAAAGCTGCCAGCGCAGATTCATTCCACTGAGTACTGACCATTTCTCAAATTTCTGACAATATACTTCTATATCATCCTGACCCTGGCACAAAGCCAGCAAATTTTTCTCAGCCTGATCCACTGAATTAGGCTCATCGTACAGTAATCCGAGTGCCAGGAAAAACGCATCGACACTACTCAATGCAGGGTCTCCTGGCGCAAGAGAAAATGCCCAGTCTTGAGGGTCGCCGCGCAAAAAAGAAATAATAATCAAAACCTGTTGAATAGGATTACCAGAAGAATGAGGTTTCAAGGCCAGAAATAGCTTACAATTATTTTTGAAACTTAAAAACTTAGTTCTATCTCCAAAAAACAAATCAGGAATAGGAATTCTTGGTTCTAGCATAGATTTCTGATCTATAGTATCTTGAATCTTTTGTACATTTATAACGAGATTATCCATTGAAGAGCACAGACCCTGAAAATCCATGTCCACACCTGTGTCCAGAAACACCCAAATGTCTAGGGGAAAAAAAAAAGTGAACACAGAGCAGAGAAAGAAAAAAAAATGATGTCAGAACTTTTTCTTTCCCTCTATTGAGAATCATTAGTTGGCTCCTAGTACTGTTATGTCTGCTAATGAAAGGTGTTATGAAGGCAATCCAGAGACACAGTGTGCCTAGCGATCAGAGCGCACACAGTGATCTGACAAATAACCAAAAACAAAAGAACGAGCTCTGAGACGTGGAAACTCTGTAGACTGCACACCTGATCCTATCCTAAACACAACTAAAAGTGGCTGTGGATTGCGCCTAACAACTACCTATGCAACTCGGCACAGCCAAAGAAACTAGCTAGCCTGAAGATAGAAAAATAGGCCTGACTTGCCCCCAGAGAAATACCCCAAAGGAAAAGGCAGCCCCCCACATATAATGACTGTGAGTAAGATGAAAAGACAAAACGTAGGGATGAAATAGATTCAGCAAAGTGGGGCCCGATAATCTTAGACAGAGCGAGGACAGTAAAGCGAACTTTGCAGTCTACAAAAAACCCTAAAGCAAAAACCACGCAAAGGGGGCAAAAAAGACCCACCGTGCCGGACTAACGGCACGGCGGTACACCCTTTGCGTCTCAGAGCTTCCAGCAAAACAAAAGACAAGCTGGACAGAAAAAAAAGCAACAAAATAGCAAAAAAGCACTTAGCTATACAGAGCAGCAGGTCACAGGAACAATCAGGAGAAGCTCAGATCCAACACTGGAACATTGACTAGGAGCAAGGATAGCAGCATCAGGTGGAGTTAAGTAACGAAGCAGCTAATGAGCTCACCAGAACACCTGAGGAAGGAAGCTCAGAAGCTGCAGTACCACTTGTGACCACAGGAGTGAATTCAGCCACAGAATTCACAACACAGCTCCTCCTGAATCCAAGGAATTGCCCTTTGGGTATACCTTTCTGAGGGGGCTGGGTGGTGGCTGTCCCACTTTAGGAAGCTGTTGGTACTATATGGCCCCACAGACTCTCCCATATATCTATTGTCAGTTCCTTTTGATTTGACATTGGCATTGATCACTACAGGTATATGCTGGGACACATCAATCCAGTATGGGAGCAAGTGATCTTCAGGTCCATGCGTTCCAGCGCTGGAGTATGACACGAAATGGAGGATGCGCGTCACTTCTGGCCCGGGCGCTCCAGCACTTCGCGTCATTTCCGGGCATGTTCTCTGGAACTTGGCGCGCCTGTTGTGAGTTCTGTTTTTGGGCTCCCTCTGGTGGTTACTGATGGTACTGGGTGATTTGTGTTCTGCTGTCTCTGGTGTCCACCTGTTCTATCAGGATATGGGAGTTTCCTATTTAACCGGGCTTTCTTGTCATTTCCTGGCCGGCTATCAAGGTTATCAGAGTGTTTTGTTACCTCAGCTTCTGGCTTCAGTAATCTTCAGGACAAGCTAAGTTTTTATTTTCTTGTTCCACGCTTTGCTTTATTTTTGTCTTGTCCAGCTTGCAGATACGTGTTTCTTTGCTGCTGGTTGCTCTAGTGGGCTGTAATTGCTCCTCATGTTCCATGAGTTGGAACATGAGTTCAAGTAATTTCAGGATGGTTTTTTGAAGGTTTTTTTGCTGACCGCGCAGTTTACTTTTGTATCCTCTGCTATCTAGTTTTAGCGGGCCTCATTTTGCTGAATCTGTTTTCATACTGTGTATGTGCCTTCCTCTCATTTCACCGTCATTATATGTGGGGGGCTGCTATTTCTGTGGGGTATTTCTCTGGAGGCAAGAGAGGTCTGTGTTTCTTCTAATAGGGGAAGTTAGATCTTCGGCTGGTGCGAGACGTCTAGGATCAACGTAGGCACGTTCCCCGGCTATTATTATTTGTGTGTTTAGGTTTAGGGTCGCGGTCAGCTCAGGTTCCATCACCCTAGAGCTCGTTTGTGCTTGTCCTTTTGTGATTCCCTGCCATTGGGATCATGACAGTATAGCTGGCCCGAAAGTTTTGGCTGAAGTAGGAGGAAAAGTAGTCTGAGGAAGTTTTTTTTTTTTTTTCCCCCTCCTCAGAGTTTGCTGCCTAGCCTTAATTGCAGCCTGGCTGTTTTTTTTTTCCTCCTCTTAATCCTTGAATGGCTCTGACCTCAGCTGTTTATCATGGACGTCCAGAGTTTAGCTTCCAGCCTGAATAATCTTGCTGCTAAGGTTCAAAATATACAAGATTTTGTTGTACATGCTCCTATGTCTGAACCTAGAATTCCTATCCCAGAGTTCTTTGCTGGAGATAGATTTAGTTTTCTGAATTTTAGGAACAATTGCAAGTTGTTCCTTTCTTTGAAATCTCGCTCTTCTGGAGACCCTGCTCAGCAGGTCAAGATCGTTATATCTTTCCTGCGGGGTGACCCTCAAAATTGGGCATTTGCATTGGCACCAGGGGATCCTGCGTTGCTTAATGTGGATGCGTTTTTTCTGGCATTGGGTTTGCTCTATGAGGAACCTAACCAAGAAATTCAGGCTGAAAAAGCTTTATTAGCTCTCTCTCAGGGGCAAGATGAAGCAGAAATATATTGTCAAAAATTTCGGAAATGGTCAGTGCTTACTCAGTGGAATGAGTGCGCCCTGGCTGCAAAGTTCAGAGATGGCCTTTCTGAGGCCATTAAAGATGTTATGGTGGGGTTCCCTGCGCCTACAGGTCTGAATGAGTCTATGACTATGGCTATTCAGATTGATCGGCGTTTACGGGAGCGCAAACCTGTGCACCATTTGGCGGTGTCTTCTGAACAGGCACTTGAGACAATGCAATGTGATAGAGTTCAGTCCAGAAGTGAACGGCAAAACTATAGGCGGAAAAATGGGTTGTGCTTTTATTGTGGTGATTCAGCTCATGTTATATCAGCATGCTCTAAACGCACAAAAAAGGTTGATAAGTCTGTTGCCATTAGTACGTTACAGTCTAAGTTCATTCTGTCTGTGACTCTGATTTGTTCATTATCATCCATTTCCGTCGATGCCTATGTAGATTCAGGCGCTGCCCTGAGTCTTATGGATTGGTCATTTGCCAAGCGCTGTGGGTTTAGTCTTGAGCCTCTGGAAGTCCCTATTCCTTTGAAGGGAATTGACTCTACACCTTTAGCTATGAATAAACCTCAGTACTGGACACAAGTGACCATGCGTATGACTCCCGTTCATCAGGAGGTGATTCGCTTCCTGGTATTGTATAATTTACATGATGTCCTAGTACTTGGTCTGCCATGGTTACAAACTCATAATCCAGTCCTTGACTGGAAAACAATGTCTGTGTTAAGCTGGGGATGTCAGGGGGTTCATGATGATGCACTTCCGATTTCTATCGCTTCATCTACTCCTTCTGAGGTTCCTGTATTTTTGTCTGATTATCGGGATGTTTTTGAGGAGCCTAAGCTCAGTTCGCTTCCTCCTCACAGGGATTGCGATTGTGCTATAGATTTAATTCCTGGTAGTAAATTTCCTAAAGGTCGTTTGTTCAATCTGTCAGTGCCAGAGCATACTGCTATGCGGGATTATGTTAGGGAGTCCTTGGAAAAGGGACATATCCGTCCATCTTCGTCCCCTTTGGGAGCAGGTTTTTTTTTCGTGGCCAAAAAAGATGGTTCCTTGAGGCCTTGTATAGATTATCGTCTTTTGAATAAGATTACCGTAAAATATCAGTATCCTTTGCCTTTGTTGACTGATTTGTTTGCTCGCATTAAGGGGGCTAAATGGTTCACTAAGATTGATCTTCGGGGTGCGTATAATCTTATACGAATAAAGCAAGGTGATGAGTGGAAAACCGCATTTAATACGCCTGAGGGCCATTTTGAGTATTTGGTAATGCCTTTCGGACTTTCTAATGCTCCTTCAGTCTTCCAGTCCTTTATGCACGATATTTTCCGTGAATATCTGGATAAATTTATGATTGTGTATTTGGATGATATTTTGGTTTTTTCTGATGACTGGGAGTCTCATGTTCAGCAGGTCAGGAAGGTGTTTCAGGTCCTGCGGGCCAATTCCTTGTTTGTAAAGGGCTCAAAGTGTCTCTTTGGAGTCCAGAAGATTTCTTTCTTGGGGTATATTTTTTCCCCTTCTACTATTGAGATGGATCCCGTCAAGGTTTAGGCTATTTGTGACTGGACGCAGCCTACATCTCTTAAGAGTCTACAGAAGTTCTTGGGCTTTGCTAATTTCTATCGTCGTTTCATAACTAATTTTTCTAGTGTTGTTAAGCCTTTGACGGATTTGACTAAGAAGGGTGCTGATGTTGCTGATTGGTCTCCTGCGGCTGTGGAGGCCTTTCAGGAACTTAAACGCCGGTTTTCTTCTGCTCCTGTGTTGCGTCAGCCAGATGTTTCGCTTCCTTTCCAGGTTGAGGTTGATGCTTCCGAGATTGGAGCGGGGGCGGTTTTGTCACAGAGAAGCTCCGATTGCTCGGTGATGAAGCCATGTGCGTTCTTTTCTAGAAAATTTTCGCCCGCTGAGCGGAATTATGTTGTTGGTAATCGGGAACTTTTGGCCATGAAGTGGGCATTTGAGGAGTGGCGTCATTGGCTGGAGGGTGCCAGACATCGTGTGGTGGTCTTGACTGATCACAAAAATCTGATTTACCTTGAGTCTGCCAGGCGTCTGAATCCTAGACAGGCTCGTTGGTCACTGTTTTTCTCTCGTTTCAATTTTGTGGTTTCATACCTGCCAGGTTCAAAGAATGTGAAGGCGGATGCTCTTTCTAGGAGTTTTGTGCCTGACTCCCCTGGAAATTCTGAGCCCACTGGTATCCTTAGGGATGGGGTGATTTTGTCGGCTGTCTTCCCAGACTTGCGACGTGCTTTGCAGGAGTTTCAGGCGGGTAAACCTGATCGTTGTCCACCTGAGAGACTGTTTGTTCCGGATAGTTGGACCAGTAGAGTCATCTCCGAGGTCCATTCTTCTGCGTTGGCAGGTCATCCTGGAATATTTGGTACTAGAAACTTGGTGGCCAGGTCTTTTTGGTGGACTTCCTTGTCGAGGGATGTGCGTTCTTTTGTGCAGTCTTGTGAGGTTTGTGCTCGGGCTAAGCCTTGCTGTTCTCGGGCCAGTGGATTGTTGTCACCTTTGCCTATCCCGAAGAGGCCTTGGACGCACATTTCCATGGACTTTATTTCGGATCTCCCTGTCTCTCAAAAAATGTCCGTCATCTGGGTTGTGTGTGACTGCTTTTCTAAAATGGTTCATCTGGTACCCTTGCCTAAGTTACCTTCCTCCTCTGAGTTGGTCCCTCTGTTTTTCCAGAACGTGGTTCGTTTGCATGGGATTCCGGAGAACATCGTTTCTGACAGGGGATCCCAGTTTGTGTCTAGATTTTGGCGGACGTTCTGTGCTAAGATGGGCATTGATTTGTCCTTTTCGTCTGCATTCCACCCTCAGACGAATGGCCAGACGGAGCGAACTAATCAGACCTTGGAAACTTATTTTAGGTGTTTTGTTTCTGCTGATCAGGATGACTGGGTTACCTTTTTGCCGCTGGCCGAGTTTGCCCTTAATAATCGGGCTAGTTCTCCTACCTTGGTTTCTCCTTTCTTTTGTAATTCGGGGTTTCATCCTCGTTTTTCCTCTGGTCAGGTGGAGCCTTCTGATTGTCCTGGAGTGGACATGGTGGTGGATAGGTTGCATCAGATTTGGAGTCATGTGGTGGACAATTTGAAGTTGTCCCAGGAGAAGGCTCAGCAGTTTGCTAATCGCCGTCGCCGCGTGGGTCCTCGACTTCGTGTTGGGGACTTGGTGTGGTTGTCTTCTCGTTTTGTTCCTATGAAGGTCTCTTCTCCTAAGTTCAAGCCTCGGTTCATCGGTCCTTATAGGATCTTGGAAATTCTTAACCCTGTGTCGTTTCGTTTGGATCTCCCGGCATCGTTTGCTATTCATAATGTGTTCCATTGGTCGTTGTTGCAGAGGTATGAGGTACCTGTTGTTCCTTCGCTTGAGCCTCCTGCTCCGGTGCTGGTGGAGGGAGAATTGGAGTATGTTGTGGAGAAGATCTTGGATTCTCGTGTTTCCAGACGGAAACTCCAATATTTGGTCAAGTGGAAGGGTTATGGTCAGGAGGATAATTCTTGGGTGGTTGCCTCTGATGTTCATGCTGATCATTTGGTCCGCGCTTTTCATAGGGCTCATCCTGGTCGCCCTGGTGGTTCTCGTGAGGGTTCGGAGACCCCTCCTCAAGGGGGGGTACTGTTGTGAGTTCTGTTTTTGGGCTCCCTCTGGTGGTTACTGATGGTGCTGCGTGATTTGTGTTCTGCTGTCTCTGGTGTCCACCTGTTCTATCAGGATATGGGAGTTTCCTATTTAACCGGGCTTTCTTGTCATTTCCTGGCCGGCTATCAAGGTTATCAGAGTGTTTTGTTACCTCAGCTTCTGGCTTCAGTAATCTTCAGGACAAGCTAAGTTTTTATTTTCTTGTTCCACGCTTTGCTTTATTTTTGTCTTGTCCAGCTTGCAGATACGTGTTTCTTTGCTGCTGGTTGCTCTAGTGGGCTGTAATTGCTCCTCATGTTCCATGAGTTGGAACATGAGTTCAAGTAATTTCAGGATGGTTTTTTGGAGGGTTTTTTGCTGACCGCGCAGTTTACTTTTGTATCCTCTGCTATCTAGTTTTAGCGGGCCTCATTTTGCTGAATCTGTTTTCATACTGTGTATGTGCCTTCCTCTCATTTCACCGTCATTATATGTGGGGGGCTGCTATTTCTGTGGGGTATTTTTCTGGAGGCAAGAGAGGTCTGTGTTTCTTCTAATAGGGGAAGTTAGATCTTCGGCTGGTGCGAGACGTCTAGGATCAACGTAGGCACGTTCCCCGGCTATTATTATTTGTGTGTTTAGGTTTAGGGTCGCGGTCAGCTCAGGTTCCATCACCCAAGAGCTCGTTTGTGCTTGTCCTTTTGTGATTCCCTGCCATTGGGATCATGACACGCGCCCTCCAGTATGCTTCTATCTATGAGTCCCAGTGTGGGACACATGTTGTGGTGCGGAGCATGTGCAGTACGATTGAATCTTTGTGTTCATTCAACAGATAGTGAGGGGCTGTTTGAGGAGAGGTCTGGGCAAGTGGCTATTGAAAAGGACCCTCCGATAGAGGACACATGTACATCATATATCATGAGCTGACATCATTATATTGGGCCTCCTGATGAGGCGGCAGGGTGAAAAACATTGATGTACACTTTGATGGATGAGAGCTGATCTTGCTGTTACCCGGCTCAGATTGCTCCATATTTAATGCGTTATCGGTGTGTCATAATTGGGTGGCGCTGGTTGTGGATACTAAGGATTCATTTAATAACTGAGCCTCCAAGCACATGGGGTTTATTATATTTTTAAACCATTTGAGCTGGCAAAGTGTTGGGTTTTATTATATTTATAGGATATTACAGGGACAGCGGCCGAGCAGTGGGGGCGCCAATGTCGAATTAATAGGGTGTCGAGCTGCGCTTACGGGCAGAATTCAGTGAGTAGGGCTGGATTCTGTTCATCTTATGTTATCAGTAGATGTACGAGAGATGAGAGGCTGATGACCGCAGTGTTACCGTGTGGGTCAGTTCTACAGGGGGGATAGAGAGCTGGGGGGGTCTGTGATCGAAGCTGGGGGTACACGGGTGTATACAGCGTACACAGAGGGGTCTGTGACCGAAGCTGGGGGTATACGGGTGTATACAGCGTACACAGAGGGGGTCTGTGACCGAAGCTGGTGGTATACGGGTGTATACAGCGTACACAGGAGGGTCTGTGACTGAAGCTGGGGGTATACGGGTGTATACAGCGTACACAGAGGGGGTCTGTGACCGAAGCTGGGGGCATACGGGTGTATACAGCGTACACAGAGGGGATCTGCGACTGAAGCTGGTGGTATACGGGTGTATACAGTATACACAGGGGAGTCTGCGACTGAAGCTGGGGGTACACAGATGTATACAGCATACACAGAAGGGATCTGCGACTGAAGCTGGTGGTATACGGGTGTATACAGCGTACACAGGAGGGTCTGTGACTGAAGCTGGGGGTACACGGGTGTATACAGTGTACACAGAGGGGTCTGTGACTGAAGCTGGGGGTACACGGGTGTATACAGTGTACACAGAGGGGTCTGTGACCGAAGCTGGGGGTATACGGGTGTATACAGTGTACACAGAAGGGTCTGCTACCGAAGCTAAGGGTATACAGAGTACACATAGGGGTCTGTGATCGAAGCTGGGGGTACACGGGTGTATACAGCGTACACAGGGGGTCTGTGACTGAAGCTGGGGGTATACAGGTGTATACAGTGTGCACAGGGGGGTCTGTGACTGAAGCTGGGGGTATACAGGTGTATACAGTGTAAACAGGGGGGTCTGTGACTGAAGCTGGGGATACACGGGTGTATACAATGTACACAGGGGGGTCTGTGACTGAAGCTGGGGGTATAAAGGTGTATACAGTGTACACAGGGGGGTCTGTGACTGAAGCTGGGGGTACACGGGTGTATACAGTGTACACAGAGGGGTCTGTGACAGAAGCTGGGGGTATACGGGTGTATACAGCGTACACAGGGGGGTCTGTGACCGAAGCTGGGGGTACACTGGTGTATACAGCGTACACAGGGGGTCTGTGACTGAAGCTGGGGGTATACAGGTGTATACAGTGTACACAGGGGGGTCTGTGACTGAAGCTGGGGGTACACGGGTGTATACAGCGTACACAGAGGGGTCTCTGAGCGAAGCTGGGGGTACACGGGTGTATACAGCGTACACAGGAGGGTCTGTGACCGAAGCTGGGGGTATACGGGTGTATACAGCGTACACAGAGGGGGTCTGTGAGCGAAGCTGGGGGTACACGGGTGTATACAGTGTTCACAGATGGGGTCTGTGAGCGAAGCTGGGGGTATATGGATGTAAAGTGTACACAGGGGGACTGTGACCGAAGCTGGGGGTATACGGGTGTATATAGTGTACACAGAGGGGTCTGTGACCGAAGCTGGGGGTATACGGGTGTATACAGCGTACACAGAGGGGTCTGTGAGCGAAGCTGGGGGTATATGGGTGTATACAGTGTACACAGAGGGGTCTGTGACCGAAGCTGGGGGAATACGGGTGTATATAGTGTACACAGAGGGGTGTGTGACTGAAGCTGGGGGTATACGGGTGTATACAGCGTACACAGGGGGGTCTGTGACCAAAGTTGGGGGTATACGGGTGTATACAGCGTACACAGCGGGGTGTGTGACCGAAGCTGGAGGTATACAACTGTATACAGCGTACACAGGGTGGTCTGTGACCGAAGAAGGGGGTATATAGGTGTATACAGTGTACACAGGGGGGTCTGTGACCAAAGCTGGGGGTATACGGGTGTATACAGCGTACAGAGGGGTGTGTGACCGAAGCTGGGGGTATACGGGTGTATACAGCGTACACAGGGGGGTCTGTGACCAAAGTTGGGGGTATACGGGTGTATACAGCGTACACAGCGGGGTGTGTGACCGAAGCTGGAGGTATACAACTGTATACAGCGTACACAGGGTGGTCTGTGACCGAAGAAGGGGGTATATAGGTGTATACAGTGTACACAGGGGGGTCTGTGACCAAAGCTGGGGGTATACGAGTGTATACAGCATACACAGGGGGACTGTGACTGAAGCTGGGGGTACACGGGTGTATACAGCGTACACAGAGGGGTCTCTGAGCGAAGCTGGGGGTACACGGGTGTATACAGCGTACACAGGAGGGTCTGTGACCGAAGCTGGGGGTATACGGGTGTATACAGCGTACACAGAGGGGGTCTGTGAGCGAAGCTGGGGGTACACGGGTGTATACAGTGTTCACAGATGGGGTCTGTGAGCGAAGCTGGGGGTATATGGATGTAAAGTGTACACAGGGGGACTGTGACCGAAGCTGGGGGTATACGGGTGTATATAGTGTACACAGAGGGGTCTGTGACCGAAGCTGGGGGTATACGGGTGTATACAGCGTACACAGAGGGGTCTGTGAGCGAAGCTGGGGGTATATGGGTGTATACAGTGTACACAGAGGGGTCTGTGACCGAAGCTGGGGGAATACGGGTGTATATAGTGTACACAGAGGGGTGTGTGACTGAAGCTGGGGGTATACGGGTGTATACAGCGTACACAGGGGGGTCTGTGACTAAAGTTGGGGGTATACGGGTGTATACAGCGTACACAGCGGGGTGTGTGACCAAAGCTGGAGGTATACAACTGTATACAGCGTACACAGGGTGGTCTGTGACCGAAGAAGGGGGTATATAGGTGTATACAGTGTACACAGGGGGGTCTGTGACCAAAGCTGGGGGTATACGGGTGTATACAGCGTACAGAGGGGTGTGTGACCGAAGCTGGGGGTATACGGGTGTATACAGCGTACACAGGGGGACTGTGACCGAAGCTGGAGGTATACGGGTGTATACAGTGTACACAGGGGGGTCTGTGACCAAAGCTGGGGGTATACGAGTGTATACAGCATACACAGGGGGACTGTGACTGAAGCTGGGTGTATACGGGTGTATACAGCGTACACAGGGGGGATCTGTGACCGAAGCTGAGGGTATACGGGTGTATACAGCGTACACAGAGGGGGTCTGTGACTAAAGCTGGGGGTATACGGGTGTATACAGCATACACAGAGGGGTCTGTGACTGAAGCTGGGGGTATACGGGTGTATACAGTGTACACAGAGGGGTCTTTGACCGAAGCTGGGGGTATACGGATGTATATAGTGTACACAGAGGGGTCTGTAACCGTAGCTGGGGGTATACTGGTGTATACAGCGTACACAGAGGGGTCTGTGAGCGAAGCTGGGGGTATATGGGTGTATACAGTGTACACAGAGGGGTCTGTGACCGAAGCTGGGGGTATACGGGTGTATATAGTGTACACAGAGGGGTGTGTGACTGAAGCTGGGCGTATACGGGTGTATACAGCGTACACAGGGGGGTCTGTGACCAAAGTTGGGGGTATACGGGTGTATACAGCGTACACAGCGGGGTGTGTGACCGAAGCTGGAGGTATACAAGTGTATACAGCGTACACAGGGTGGTCTGTGACCGAAGCTGAGGGTATACGGGTGTATACAGCGTACACAGAGGGGGTCTGTGACTAAAGCTGGGGGTATACGGGTGTATACAGCATACACAGAGGGGTCTGTAACTGAAGCTGGGGGTATACGGGTGTATACAGTGTACACAGAGGGGTCTTTGACCGAAGCTGGGGGTATACGGGTGTATACAGCGTACACAGAGGGGTCTGCGACCGAAGCTGAGGGTATACGGGTGTATACAGCGTACACAGAGGGGTCTGTGATTGAAGCTGGGGGTATACGGGTGTATACAGCATACACAGGGGGGTCTGTGATTGAAGCTGGGGGTATACGGGTGTATACAGCATACACAGGGGGGTCTGTGATTGAAGCTGGGGGTATACGGGTGTATACAGCGTACACAGAGGGGTCTGTGATTGAAGCTGGTGGTATACGGGTGTATACAGCGTACACAGAGGGGGTCTGTGACTGAAGCTGGGGGTATACGGGTTTATACAGCGTACACAGGGGGGTCTGTGACCGAAGCTGGGGGTATACGGGTGTATACAGCGTACACAGAGGGGGTCTGTGACTGAAGCTGGGAGTATACGGGTGTATACAGCGTGCACAGAGGGGTCTGCGACCAAAGCTGGGGGTATACAGGTGTATACAGTGTACACAGAAGGGTCTGTCACCGAAGCTGAGGGTATACGGGTGTATACAGCGTACACAGGGGGACTGTGACTGAAGCTGGGGGTATACAGTGTACACAGGGGGGTCTGTCACCGAAGCTGATGGTATACAGACTACACATAGGGGTCTGCGACCGAAGATGGGGCTATACGGTTGGTTAGTACACAGGACCCCAAACAGGGCTCCGCTCAGTACACGCCTGGCTCTGTTCTATACACACATGCGACTCCGCTCCGTCCACCTTGTACACACACGGCTCCGCTCCGTACACCTCGTACACACGGCTCCGCTCCGTACACCTCGTACACATGCGACTCCGCTCCGTACACCTTGTACACAAACGGCTCCGCTCCGTACACCTCATACACACGGCTCCTCTCCGTACACCTCGTACGCACACGGCTCCGCTCCGTACACCTCGTACACAAGCGGCTCTGTCCGTACACCTCGCACACACACGGCTCCGCTCCGTACACCTCGTACACACACGGCTCTGCTCCGTACACCTCGTACACACACGGTTCCGCTCCGTACACCTCGTACACACACGGCTCCACTCCGTACACCTCGTACACACACGGCTCCGCTCCGTACACCTCGTACACAAGCGGCTCCGCTCCGTACACCCATGGCTCCGCTCTGTACACCTCGTACACACACGGCTCCGTTCCGTACACCTCGTACACACACGGCTCCGCTCCGTACACCTCATACACGCGGCTCCGCTCCTTAAACCTCATACACACACGGCTCCACTCCGTACACCTCGTACACACACGGCTCCTCTCCGTACACCTCGTACACACACGGCTCCGCTCCGTACACCTCGTACATACACGGCTCCTCTCTGTACACCTCGTACACACGCGGCTCCGCTCCGTACACCTCGTACACACACGGCTCCTCTCCGTACACCTCGTACACACACGACTCTGCTCCGTACACTTCGTACACACGGCTCCTCTCCGTACACCTCATACACGCGGCTCCGCTCCTTAAGCGTCATACACACACGGCTCCTCTCCATACACCTCGTACACACGGCTCTGCTCCGTACACCTCGTGCACACGGCTCTGTTCCATACACCTCGTACACGCGGCTCCGCTACGTACACCTCGTACACACACGGCTCCGCTCCGTACACCTCGTACACACACGGCTCCGCTCCGTACACCTCGTACACACACGGCTCCTCTCCATACACCTCGTACACACACGGCTCCGCTCCGTACACCTCGTACACACACGGCTCCGCTCCGTACACCTCATACACACACGGCTCCACTCCGTACACCTCGTACACACACGGCTCCGCTCCGTACACCTCGTATACGTGGCTCTGCTCCGTACACCTCATACACACACGGCTCCTCTCCATACACCTCATACACACACGGCTCCGCTCCATACACCTCGTACACACACGGCTCCACTCCGTACACCTCGTACACGTGGCTCTGCTCTGTACAACTCATACACACACGGCTCCTCTCCATACACCTCATACACACACGGCTCCGCTCCGTACACCTCATACACACGGCTCTGCTCCGTACACCTCGTACACACACGGCTCCTCTCCGTACACCTCGTACACACACGGCTCCTCTCCGTACACCTCGTACACGTGGCTCTGCTCCGTACACCTCATACACACACGGCTCCTCTCCATACACCTCATACACACACGGCTCCGCTCCATACACCTCGCACACACACGGCTCCGCTCCGTACACGTGGCTCTGCTCCGTACACCTCATACACACACGGCTCCTCTCCGTACACCTCATACACACACGGCTCCGCTCCGTACACCTCGTACACAAGCGGCTCTGCTCCGTACACCTCGTACACACACGGCTTCGCTCCGTACACCTCGTACACACACGGCTCCGCTCCGTACACCTCGTACACACACGGCTCCGCTCCGTACACCTCGTACACACACGGCTCCGCTCCGTACACCTCGTACACACACGGCTCCGCTCCGTACACCTCGTACACACACGGCTCCGCTCCGTACACCTCGTACACACACGGCTCCGCTCCGTACACCTCATACACACGGCTCCTCTCCGTACACCTCGTACACACACGGCTCTGCTCCGTACACCTCGTACACACACGGCTCTGCTCCGTACACCTCGTACACAAGCGGCTCTGCTCCGTACACCTCGTACACAAGCGGCTCTGCTCCGTACACCTCGTACACAAGCGGCTCTGCTCCGTACACCTCGTACACAAGCGGCTCTGCTCCGTACACCTCGTACACAAGCGGCTCTGCTCCGTACACCTCGTACACACACGGCTCCGCTCCGTACACCTCGTACACACACGGCTTCGCTCCGTACACCTCGTACACACACGGCTCCGCTCCGTACACCTCATACACATGGCTCCTCTCCGTACACCTCATACACACACGGCTCCGCTCCGTACACCTCGTACACAAGCGGCTCTGCTCCGTACACCTCGTACACACACGGCTTCGCTCCGTACACCTCGTACATACACGGCTCCGCTCCGTACACCTCGTACACACACGGCTCCGCTCCGTAAACCTCGTACACACACGGCTCCAATCCGTACACCTCGTACACACACGGCTCCGCTCCGTACACCTCGTACACGTGGCTCCGCTCCATACACCTCGTACACACACGGCTCCGCTCCATACACCTCGTACACACACGGCTCCGCTCCGTACACCTCGTACACAAGCGGCTCTGCTCCGTACACCTCGTACACACACGGCTTTGCTCCGTACACCTCGTACACACACGGCTCTGCTCCGTACACCTCGTACACAAGCGGCTCTGCTCCGTACACCTCGTACACACACGGCTCCGCTCCGTACACCTCGTACACTAGCGGCTCTGCTCCGTACACCTCGTACACACACGGCTTTGCTCCGTACACCTCATACACACACGGCTCTGCTCCGTACACCTCGTACACAAGCGGCTCTGCTCCGTACACCTCGTACACACACGGCTCCGCTCCGTACACCTCGTACACAAGCGGCTCTGCTCCGTACACCTCGTACACACACGGTTTCGCTCCGTACACCTCGTACATACACGGCTCCGCTCCGTACACCTCGTACACACACGGCTCCTCTCCATACACCTCATACACACACGGCTCCGCTCCATACACCTCGCACACACACGGCTCCGCTCCGTACACGTGGCTCTGCTCCGTACACCTCATACACACACGGCTCCTCTCCGTACACCTCATACACACACGGCTCCGCTCCGTACACCTCGTACACAAGCGGCTCTGCTCCGTACACCTCGTACACACACGGCTTCGCTCCGTACACCTCGTACACACACGGCTCCGCTCCGTACACCTCGTACACACACGGCTCCGCTCCGTACACCTCGTACACACACGGCTCTGCTCCGTACACCTCGTACACAAGCGGCTCTGCTCCGTACACCTCGTACACACACGGCTCCGCTCCGTACACCTCGTACACACACGGCTCCGCTCTGTACACCTCGTACACACACGGCTCCACTCCGTACACCTCGTACACACACGGCTCCGCTCCGTAAACCTCGTACACACACGGCTCCAATCCGTACACCTCGTACACACACGGCTCCGCTCCGTACACGTGGCTCCGCTCCGTACACCTCGTACACACACGGCTCCGCTCCATACACCTCGTACACACATGGCTCCGCTCCGTACACCTTGTACACAAGCGGCTCTGCTCCGTACACCTCGTACACACACGGCTTTGCTCCTTACACCTCGTACACACACGGCTCTGCTCCGTACACCTTGTACACACACGGCTCTGCTCCGTACACCTTGTACACACACGGCTCCGCGCCGTACACCTCGTACACACACGGCTCCGCTCCGTAAACCTCGTACACACACGGCTCCAATCCGTACACCTCGTACACACACGGCTCCGCTCCGTAAACCTCGTACACACACGGCTCCGCTCCATACACCTCATACACACACGGCTCCGCTTCGTACACCTCATACACACGGCTCCGCTCCGTACACCTCATACACACGGCTCCGCTCCGTATACCTCGTACACACACGGCTCTGCTCCGTACACCTCATATACATGCGGCTCCGCTCCTTACACCTCATACACGCGGCTCTGCTCCGTACACCTCATATACATGCGGCTCCGCTCCTTACACCTCATACACGCGGCTCCGCTCCGTACACCTCGCACACACACGGTTCCGCTCCGTACACCTCGTACACACACGGCTCCGCTCCGTACACCTCGTACACACACGGCTCCGCTCCGTACACCTCGTACACACACGGTTCCGCTCCGTACACCTCGTACACACACGGCTCCGCTCCGTACACCTCGTACACACACGGTTCTGCTCCGTACACCTCGTACACACACGGTTCCGCTCCGTACACCTCGTACACACACGGCTCCGCTCCGTACACCTCGTACACACACGGCTCCGCTCCGTACACCTCGTACACACACGGCTCCGCTCCGTACACCTCGTACACACACGTTTCCGCTCCGTACACCTCGTACACACACGGCTCCGCTCCGTACACCTCGTACACACACGGCTCCGCTCCGTACACCTCGTACACACACGGTTCCGCTCCGTACACCTCGTACACACACGGCTCCGCTCCGTACACCTCGTACACACACGTTTCCGCTCCGTACACCTCGTACACACACGGCTCCGCTCCGTACACCTCGTACACACACGGTTCCGCTCCGTACACCTCGTACACACACGGTTCCGCTCCGTACACCTCGTACACACACGGCTCCGCTCCGTACACCTCGTACACACACGTTTCCGCTCCGTACACCTCGTACACACACGGCTCCGCTCCGTACACCTCGTACACACACGGTTCCGCTCCGTACACCTCGTATACATGCAGCTCCTCTACATCCACACTGTAAACCCCTCCTGACCCCACACATAAACTTCCCCTCATCCAGCACCATGACAACCAGCACAGCCGACTCCTGCATATACACAGAGGCCCCTGATCATGTGACCCCTGACTCCTCCCCTCCTGTGACCTCAGGTCCTGTGCACACAGAGCAGCCGCAGAAATCTCCGGCCATTGTGGTCTCCCCCCTCTTCTGCTCTTTCTGCTTCTTTTCTTGCAGGGGCCGCAGTGGATTTCATCCTAGATCCATAGATCCGCATAGAGGAGCGATGTTCCTTCAGGCTGATGGTAATTGATGGTGATATTTGTCCATCGTCCACTGTACCGAATAAATCCCACCAGGACTGTAGCAGGTAAAGACCCCAATATCCACAGGTGTCCATTCTAATGGGGGGAAAGTACCAAAGAAAACCATCATATGCCGAGAAAGAGAAACCCTGTACATGGAGACGTCGGCCTCATTGATCTCCTGCCTTGTTCTTACCAACAATCTACTATATAATTGTCTTAAGCGTCACTTCCGTCTGTCTGTCCTTCTGTCACGGTTATTCATTCGCTGATTGGTCTCGCCAGCTGCCTGTCATGGCTGCCGCGACCAATCAGCGACAGGCACAGTCTGGCAGAAAATGGCCGCTCCTTCCTCCCCGCAGTCAGTGCCCGGCGCCCACATACTCCCCTCCGGTCAGGGTTGATGGCAACGGTCCGCGGTGTAACGCACTCTGTTACCGCTGCTATTAACCCTGTGTGTCCCCAACTTTTTACTATTGATGCTGCCTATGCGGCATCAATAGTAAAAAATGTAATGTTAAAAATAATAATAATAAAAAGAAAACCTGCTATACTCACCCTCCGTAGTCCGCTGAGCCACTCGCGCCGGCCGCCATCTTCCGTTGCAGGTTCCGGTGGCAAAGATGGTATGGGAGAAGGACCTGCCATGACATCATGGTCATGTGACCACGATGTCATCACAGGCCCTGCGCCCATACCAACCCTGGGACCAGAAGCTGCCGTGGACTACAAGGGGCCCTCGGAAAGGTGAGTATATGTTTATTTTTTAAGCTGTGACTATGAGACTGGGCAGTATACTACGTGGCTGGGCAATATACTACGTGACTGGGCAATATACTACGTGACTGGGCAATATACTACGTGACTGGGCAATATACTACGTGACTGGGCAATATACTACGTGACTGGGCAATATACTACGTGACTGGGCAATATACTACGTGGCTGGGCAATATACTACATGGCGGTGCACTATACTACGTGACTGGGCAATATACTACGTGACTGGGCAATATATTACATATCTGGGCAATCTACTACGTGACTGGGCAATATACTACGTGACTGGGCAATATACTACGTGACTGGGCAATATACTACATGGCGGTGCACTATACTACGTGACTGGGCAATATACTACGTGACTGGGCAATATACTACGTGACTGGGCAATATATTACATATCTGGGCAATATACTACGTGACTGGGCAATATACTACGTGACTGGGCAATATACTACGTGACTGGGCAATATACTACGTGACTGGGCAATATACTACGTGACTGGGCAATATACTACGTGACTGGGCAATATACTACGTGACTGGGCAATATACTACGTGGCTGGGCAATATACTACATGGTGGTGCACTATACTACGTGACTGGGCAATATACTACGTGACTGGACAATATAGTACGCGGCTGGGCAATATAGTACGCCATGGGCGCGGCCTGTGCGCCTTCGTATGCTAATCTCTTCTTGGGACACTGGGAGAGATTCATTTTTGGCGACGAGGGCCCGCGGGCCGCTTCCCATGTGCTGTGCTGGTATCGCTTCATTGATGATATTTTCTTTTTGTGGGACGGGACCGTCCGGCAGCTCGAGGACTTTATGGGTACTTTGAATAATAATATGTTTAATATAAAATTGACATATGTGTACAGTGATGTTGCGGTCGATTTTTTGGACATCCGCCTGGAGGTCGACCATTCTCGGCGTATCCAGGCTGATGTCTTCAGAAAGTCGACCTCCGTCAATGCGCTTTTACATGCGTCATCAGCACATGACCCATCCACGGTGAGGGCCGTCCCGGTCGGACAGTTCCTCAGGATGCGGCGAATCTGCTCCTCTGAGCCCAGATTCGAGGCACAGGCCTCCGATCTGAAAGACCGTTTTCTGGCCCGGGGCTATAGCCGGAGATCTATTAAATACGGCTATGATCGCGCCAGAAGAACCCCACGTGAGACTCTTCTACATCCGTCCGCTAAGCGGACTAACAGGGATGGGGCCAATCCCATTCGTTTTATTTCAACCTATAACCACGAGTGGGGTAATATGCGCTCCATCCTTGCCAAACATTGGTCTGTCTTGAAGATCGAACCCTCGCTGGCGACCTCCCTTGGCCCTAACCCACAGATGACATCGAGGAGGTGTAAAAATTTAAACGATTTATTGGTGCGTAGCCATTATGTCCCCACCCCGAACAACCCATTTGGAACAAGGGGGCCTAATGTGGGATGTTTCCCCTGTGGGCACTGTCTTGCCTGCACCAATGTCCTGCGATGCTCTAGCTTTATGTCCACGGATGGAACTAAAAAATATGATATCAGGGAATGGATCTCCTGTGGCACAACCAATGTGGTTTATTATGCCACGTGCCCCTGTCCCATGGTGTACGTGGGCTTAACCACTCGGGAACTGAGAGTCAGGGTCCGTGAGCACGTGCGGGACATTGGTGCGGCCAGGACGGTGCCGGACATTGCTGAACTTAAATCAATACCCCGCCATTTCAGATTGCACCACAAATGTGATGCAAAATTATTAAAGGTGAGAGGTATTGACGTTTTACATCTGGGAGTTCGAGGTGGGGACAATAAGAAACTTTTGGCACAAAAAGAAACAAAATGGATAGTGCAATTGGGCACTATGGCACCAAATGGCCTAAATGAGGCATTGAGTTTCTCCTCCTACTTATGATTAGTGCTCCGCCTTCTGCTCATGGCGTGGTTATCTATATTGTGTACCTCCTGCGCTCCTGAGGCTATTACAGTATTTATAATCCTCTCTACCCGGTCCTCCATACCCGTTTGCAGTCGGGTGGTTGTTTTTATGCTGTTTTAATCTTTTTTTATGTGATTTTAATTTGTCTTTTTCTACATATTCATACTAATAGTGAACCGGAGTGATGTGATGCCTAGAGGGGTTCCTTGTTATATTGCCCTGTGGCCCTGCTAACTCTCATTACCATCCCTCCCATGATGTAAAGACCCCATCGACTGTCATCACGGCGCAAGTGAACATGATGTTCCCCATCCAACATTTTGGACAATACATGCATGAAGCAAGGAGCATGTTGGCCGTATCAGTCAACCAACGCACAGAAATTGAATTATTTGTTTGTTTATTATTTTCAGCTTTTTATTTGTTCTAATAGTTTTGTTATATATGCTTTCTTTTGTGCGTCTCCGTGTCCCACATTTGTGTACCGTGGGATTGGAGTCTGATGGGTATTTCGATTTGATTTTGGGGGGGGGGGACTTTGGATCGGTGCAATTGCATCTGATTGTCTAGAGTCACCACTTTGTATTTACATTAGTGGCAGTGTGCATCGCGCTGCGTGCCGCCTTGTCCCGGTGTGCACGGGCGTCTGTACGGCTCGTTCGCTGATTGCAGGCTTCTCCTGCATCTGCGTGCTTGCTGTGACGCCCGTTTGCACTGCCGGGGCCTGTCGGACGCAGTGCGCATGCGCCGATAGCGCTACTGTCATTGGCCGCCGGGCACCACGTGACCTGGGTCAGGGGCTATTTCAAGGTCCTCCTGAACATTTCAGAGTTATCCCCTTGAGAAAGCGGCGGTTTGTAGCTGCGAAACGCGCGTCGGGGACCACCTCCTGACTGCCCCTCCACCCTGCCCGAGTTTCAGGTAAGCCCCTGTCCTGTGGCTGGCGTTTTATGATTTTCCACCTGTTTGTTACAGTGCCAGCAGCAATGGCACCGCTGTGTGCATAGGTTCTCACCTGTTAGCTTAGTGACACTGGCATTTTTTCTACCTACCTTTAGACTGGTTAAACTTTGGCACTATCCCTGCGCTAGCCTTATGACTTCTGGTACCTTATGAGGTCCTAACTTATTATTCTATATGGCATATATGGGCTTATGTTTTTCCGGGTGGACACACTTGTGGCTTCATTGAGATCGCTATTAGTGTCCAGTGTCCTACTTTCCCTTTTTCTTCCCTCCCTCATTCTTTCTGGGGGGGTGGGCAGGGGTCTGATATGTATACCCAGGTGGGTAGATATCAAAAGGAGAGGGAGTAGGGATATGGGGGTTATGTTTTCAGCTTATCACCAACGGCCATCTTTGTTCATATTACTTGAATATATTTGAAATGCAATGATATGTTATGTGTAGTTTCTGAATAAAGTTGATTTATATTGTTCATCGATGCTCAGTTCTTCCTCCTGGCAATATAATTTGTTTTGAGCGGATAGAGTGAGTTCGGATTCTCTTGATGGTATTCTCACCAGAAATCTGTTTTCTCACATTATGCATTTGGGATTTTTGTTCTCTGGGCAATATAGTACGTGACTGGGCAATATAGTACGTGACTGGGCAATATAGTACGTGACTGGGCAATATAGTACGTGACTGGGCAATATAGTACGTGACTGGGCAATATAGTACGTGACTGGGCAATATAGTACGTGACTGGGCAATATAGTACGTGACTGGGCAATATAGTACGTGACTGGGCAATATAGTACGTGACTGGGCAATATACCACGTGACTGGGCAATATACCACGTGACTGGGCAATATACCACGTGACTGGGCAATATACTATGTGACTGGGCAATATACTACGTGACTGGGCAATATACATGAATTGGCCAATTTATGCGCTAAGAATCTCCATTTTATCTTTAACTGTAAGTTTTATGAAAAAAAATTTTTTGAGAATTTTTATGGAAAAATATTTTTGAGAAATGTATATTTGTCTGTGTTTTCACATGGCCGATTCATGTACATGTGCTGCTGTGATTATATATATATATATATATATATATATATATATATTTCTCCTTTGCCTCATTGGGGGACACAGACCGTGGGTGTATGCTGCTGCCATTAGGAGGCTGACACTAAGTGATACAAAGAAAGTTAGCTCCTCCCCTGCAGTATACACCCTCCTGCTGGCTCTCAGCTCCTCCCCTGCAGTATACACCCTCCTGCTGGCTCTCAGCTCCTCCCCTGCAGTATACGCCCTCCTGCCAGCTCTCAGCTCCTCCCCTGCAGTATACGCCCTCCTGCCGGCTCTCAGCTCCTCCCCTGCAGTATACGCCCTCCTGCCGGCTCTCAGCTCCTCCCCTGCAGTATACGCCCTCCTGCCGGCTCTCAGCTCCTCCCCTGCAGTATACGCCCTCCTGCCGCCTCTCAGCTCCTCCCCCGCAGTATACACCCTCCTGCTGGCTCTCAGCTCCTCCCCTGCAGTATACACCCTCCTGCTGGCTCTCAGCTCCTCCCCTGCAGTATACACCCTCCTGCCGGCTCTCAGCTCCTCCCCTGCAGTATACACCCTCCTGCCGGCTCTCAGCTCCTCCCCTGCAGTATACACCCTCCTGCTGGCTCTCAGCTAACCAGTTCTTGCTTAGTGTCTGTAGGAGGCACATGGGTCTGTTTCAGACCCCAACGTTTTTATTTTATTGTTTAATTTTCTGTAAATTTTTATTTTTTAATTATCGGAGTGAAGGGGGCGACGGTTCCTTTCAACGTTCCTGCGACGTGGGAAGCCATGCCTGAGCTCACTTCAGGGGCGACGGTTCCTTTCACGGTCCCGATCTCCCCACACCAGCAGCAGGCGACCACATGGAGTGTCGCCTCCATGTATCCTCTCCTGGAGCCAGGCCTAATGCCGGACAACTGGCCCTGTCCACCCGGACTGAACTCCGTGGATGTACAGAGGCCCCTCTCTATGGCGTCCGAGCAGCCTCCACTGTCCCACCACTGTGAAAGCGGATGGCACAAGGAGGCGGACGGTTCCTCTCCACCTCCCTAACAAACGGATGATGGATTGAGGCTTATCCCTGCACCGTCCACGCTGCACAGAACAGCGCTGAAACCCACATCCGCGGCGGCTCCATGCCGGGACGCGCATCAATGGTGAGTGGATCCATCTTCAGTGGGATATTCACATGCTGACAGGCAGCCTCAGCCACTTCCCTGTGGCCCACCTCTCTGAGGTAACGCTCTGGATGGCTGCAAAAATTTAGCCCCTGGCTTCGGCCGATTTATAGGCCGCATCCTGGAAGTCTTCCCTGGAACGACCCACTGGTGACTTCCGCCGGCTACAGAAATTTAGGCCCCGGCTTAGGCCTATTCAACATCGTGTCTGTGGCTCCGCCCCCCAAATTGGCGCTTCTCGCTCTCTGCGAGATTTTATCAACTCTGCAACTCCCGGTGGCCATCTTGTTCCACCCGACCAGCTCACACTGGGGTGACAGTTTTTTTGCATTAAAGGGGCACATCGACTCTACATCAGTACCCGGGTAAGGAAGTACCTGGTCTTAAAGGCACATGACCAGTATTCCCTGTTCTTAAAGGCGTATGACTAGTATTCCCTGGTCTTAAAGGCGCATGACCAGTATTCTCTGGTCTTAAAGGAGCATGACCAGTATTCCCTGGTCTTAAAGGCGTATGACATGTATTCCCTGGTCTTGAAGGCGCATGACCGGTATTCCCTGGTCTTAAAGGCGCATGACCAGTATTTCCTGGTCTTAATGGCGCATGACCAGTATTCTCTGGTCTTAAAGGCGCATGACCAGTATTCTCTGGTCTTAAAGGCGCATGACCAGTATTCTCTGGTCTTAAAGGCGCATGACCAGTATTCTCTGGTCTTAAAGGCGCATGACCAGTATTCCCTGGTCTTAAAGGTGCATGACCAGTATTCTCTGGTCTTAAAGGCGCATGACCAGTATTCTCTGGTCTTAAAGGCGCATGACCAGTATTCCCTGGTCTTGAAGGCGCATGACCAGTATTTCCTGGTCTTAATGGCGCATGACCAGTATTCCCTGGTCTTAAAGGCGCTTGATCAATCCGAGGAGCCCTCCGCCGCCGACCCCAGCTTTATACTCTAGTTCCCCTCAGTGGACTTCTTCACTGACCACAATCCATGGTTCTCTGACCAAGAGATTGAATCCCTCTGTGTACCCTCTGTGTTTGGAGTGCTCGCAGGACCAATATACATGGTCCCTATCCTACATGGGAGCCGTCGGCTAGCAGGGGCCGCAAGTATTCTAGAAACGTGCAGGCGTCTAGAAACATACAGGCATCTAGAAAACGGAAGTTTTTCGTTTCCTGCTCCCTCACCAATGATTTGATGACAACAAGGCTCTGAATATGGATTGGATATTGCCTGAACTTGCCAGAGCTTCAGAGACTTAACTCCCTTGAGAGCATTTGCCATTCAATTCGGATAAGCGATTCACTGGACAGAAGCCTCTACGTGGGATGCCATGCCTGGCCTGTTTTTTTAAGGGCGACGGGTCCTTTAAAGGGCACCGATCTCCCCACACCATCAACAGACGAGCACACGGAGTGTCGCCTCCATGTTTCCTCTTCTGCATCCAGGCCTAACGCCAGACAACCTGTCCTGTCCACCCGGAGACCTGGACTCTGTGGACATACAGAGGCACCCTTTTTGGCGTACGAGCACCCCCCCTCTGCATCACCACTATTTAGCGGAAGATGCAAGAAGGCGGACAATTCCTCTCCACTTCCCTGTTAAGAGGTTGATGGATCGAGGGTTCCTAATTTTTATCTCTGCACCGTGAAAAGAGAGCGGCGATGGCAAGAGACTATGACTTGCTGGATGCAGCCGCACATTCTGACATGGGGCAGATTAACCGGGTAGAATCTCCTGTGGTATACCTACCAGTATCCCTACCCAATGGGTCATCAATTAAAAATACCACGGACTGTCAGATAGCAAATCTGGTTCATTCCGTCTTCGGGTTCGGCGCTCTATCCTCCCTAGCGGCCGCATGGATGGCTAGAGCAATGGTCTCCTGGCTGGCTACCTTGATTCACACCAGTAACAACTGGCGAATCAAATCCTTTGAGTGGGAGACTGACAAAGGATTGTATAAGGATTGTCCAGCACAGTCTAGATCTAAGGGATCTTGGTTCCAAACACGGGAACGAAAAGTAAGATCGACCCTGGACCTCAAACTTCTAATAACCTTTGACATGGTCCTCCTTCTTTGGATGGAGTCCCTCCGCTCAGCCATTACTTCAACAGAAAAATGTGCAGTTTCCGGCATCCATCGATATTCGGGGTGCTTACCCTCTGCAAAAATTCCTTCGCCTTTCCATTCGTCAACAGCATTTTCAAGTCACAACCTTGTCCTTCGGCCTTGCTTCCGCACCCAGAGTGTTCGCACGAGTCATGGCGGATTTCATGTTTCTCTTGCACTCTAGAGGCGTGCTCGTCCTGCCCTGTGTGGTCGACTGTCTAGCCGCCCTTCCAGGACTACGCTGAGTCGTCTATATCACTTGCGATACCTTCTTACCTGGGCTGGCAGCTACACTTAGACAAGTTCTCCTCATTTCCAGCCCAGCAGATATCCTTTTTGAGGATGATCCTGCACACTTCTAGAAGGATGGTAATTCTTCCTCGAGACAAGGTCATGGCCCTTCAACAGGGAGCTCGCGCAAGGAGAGTTCTGAGGACTTGATTACTCACCCCCTCATTTCATTCGATTTACTAGGAGAGTTCTGAGGAAAAATGGTGACGACAATGGAAGCGGTTTCCTTCGCTCCACTCGTTTTCAGCAAGTCAAACAGACTTTCAGACAATAGTCCCTGAGCTCCTTCTTCATCCAGGGCCTTTCTCCCGGTTCAATGGTTATTAGTAACTACCAATGCCAGTCTTTTTCTCCCTATCATTGTTCTGGAGATCCGAACGGTAGTCCTACAGCAGGTCCACTGCCTTCTGGCGGGTCATCCTATCCAAATTCAATTGGATAATGCCACGGCGGTGCCATACGTCAGTCATCTAGCAGGTACCCACGGTCAGGTGCCATGACCGAGGTACCTCACTTTCTCTGATGGGCGTCTATTATTCGGTGATCTCGGTAGTATATATCCCAGGAGTAGAACTCTGAACGGCAAACAAATTCAGCCGTCAGGGTTCTGCCTCAAGTCAGTGGGAACTTTACCCCAAAGTCTTCCATCAGATCTGCCCTTACTGGAGCTCTCCAGTTGTAGGTGGGATGACATCCAGACTGAAGGCCAATGTACTCGAGTTCGTGGTTCGGCCTCGAGATCCAAGAGCCATCGCACTCCATGCTCTGGTTCTGCCGTGGTACCAGTTTCCATAACTCCCCTTCCACTACTTCCGAAAGCCTTACGGAAGCAGAAAGGGGCCCCAGTGATCCTCAGAGATCCGCACTGACCACGTCCATTTTTTGTTTGCGGAGCTAGTATCTTCTCGCCTTATCGCAGCAAAACTGCAAGTAGGGACTTTCTCACAGGGAGTTTTCACACGTAGTCCTTCTCTATCGCATACCGTTAGCTCATTGGGACCTTATTATTCCTAGGAGCCTTACAGTAGGCTCCTTTTCATCCGGGCAGACTTTACTATCAGGGAAAGTCGCCCCTTTTTCCTCTGCAATATTCTCACTCTGACGAGTCTTCGGAGCTAGCTGCTCTGCTTTTTCAGACTTTTTTCCCTTATTACCTTCGAGGCAATGTTGTCCTCAGGCCATCCCCATCCTTTGTTACCAAGGTGATACTGTATTACCACTGTTATGAGGGCATAGTTCTTCCCTCATCTCTTTTGGCACCAGTCCACAAAATGGAATGAGTTCCCCCATATTCTGGACGAAGTGAGTGCTCTGAGTAGGTACGTCTTGAGGACAGCGTCCTTCCAAAGGTTGGACGCTTTATTTGGGCTTCCTGACGGTAGAGGAAGGCTTCCTGACATTTTCAGGAAGGGTTTAGCCGTTTCATCGACCATAACATGGTGAATTCGTTCCACCATCCAGGAGTCCTTCCGTGCTAGATGTCAGCCTATCTCCCTGTCTATCAAGGGTTCTAGGCACCAGGCGTCGGCAAGGCACGCCTGCAAGCTTGCAGATTCGTCCAGTCCGCATGCATTCTTGAAGCACTATAATTCCAACACTTCCACAGATATGAGTCTGGGCAGGCGGACTCTGCAGGCCGCGGTGGCGCACTTGTAAGTAGCGGTTACACAGGGCCTGATCTATTGTTGTCCCCACCCAGGGACTGCTTTGGGACGTCCCACGGTCTGTGTCCCCCAATGAGGCGAAGGAGAAATAGGAATTTTTGTGTACTCACCGTAAAATCCTTTTCTCCGAGCCATTCATTGGGAGACACAGCTCCCACCCTGTTATTAGCTTATGATTGTTTTTTATAATCTGACATGCTATACTCTCATATATAATATGACATGCTATACGCTCATATATTGTTATTGATCTCCTACTGCTTTTGCACCGAACTGGTTAGCTGAGAGCCAGCAGGAGGGTGTATACTGCAGGGGAGGAGCTAACTTTCTTTGTATCACTTAGTGTCAGCCTCCTAGTGGCAGCAGCATACACCCACGGTCTGTGTCCCCCAATGAATGGCTCGGAGAAAAGGATTTTACGGTGAGTACACAAAAATCCCTATTTTTTTTTCTTTTTTCACATTAAACCTTTTTGTACATTTTTTTTTTTTTTTTTTTTTAAACATCTTTCATTAATGCGATGATCCAACATACAAGCGTCTGATGGCTCCGGTGCTGCCCTGTACTACTGTAGTGCCGTATATCATCACTGCTGTCAGTGTAATACTAACGGCCCCATACACATGAGATAAGAGTTGGCTGAACGGTCATTTGGCAGACAGCCATCTCTCCCGACTCCCCCATACACACAAATATTCCAGCTTTCCTGGGGTCTGTATGAGAGTCGCCTCCAGACTCCTCTAGCGGAGGATTATCTACAGGAAGAACAAATGGATTATCCTCTGAAATTCGGGATGTCAGATCCTTCTCTGCCCTGACATCATCTGTCGGGAGGGCCCCCAAATGCATTATATAGTCGCCCAAACCCCCGAAATCAGTGCTTTCATGGAACTTTAGTCCAATGTGTATGGGGGTGGTAAAAGGTAACTTATTGGATGCTGCCTCTGGCCCGGCCTAATAGACCTTCATACATTGCAGCCCAGACCCCATTATTAGGCATGTAAGTATCGTAATAACTAGGCCGCCCATACTATCGAGTACTCGGGGGGGGGGGGCAGGCATTCAGCCAAACTCTGTCAGACCTGAGATCTAACGTGATAGAAGATTACAGTGCGGGGAAGACGGGAAACCTTCATATAGAGGCCGGTGGTGATGGAGTCAGTGACCGACTCTGGCTAAATCTGTTTCTAGAGCCGTAGTAGAAGATGAAGATGTCGCCCTCATCATGAAGTAGTTATTTTACCCTTCGCCACGACAGCACCCCACATGAGAGAGAGGGATCCGCCCATAGGAACAGGAAACCTACAGAATAAAAGGAGGCGGTCCCCTCTCCTCCTCAGTTTAGGTTTCCTGTTCCTATAGGAATCCCAGCTTACCCTACAGATGAAGGATCCTGGGCCATGCACCCGCCTGCGTCGGTCTCTGTGGGAACGGCAGGGGCTGCGGTTCCAGAAGCAGCGGCGGGGAGCCACTGTGTTCAGCCTCCCCCCTCGTCTGATCGATGGTCATGGTCCGGGTACGGTCACCGCTGGTCCGCCCGGAACCATGAGGGCGCGCGCGCTCAAGCGGTCGACTAAATGAGTACAGCCACCGCATGGAGAAAGGAGCGGCGCGTCTAACCCGGAAGTCGCTGGAGCACTTCCGGGTTCGGGCCGGGGAGGCAGGAGATTCGGCGCTAGATTCAAAAGCTGCAGCGCTAGTGTCAGCCGGTGTGTGTATGTGAGTATGGCTTCACCGGCCGACGAAACGCACCTTGCTGTGACAGAGCGCTCTCCTAATAAGGAGAAAAGCGCCAGGAGCAGCACTAAAGATGGTGGTCGACAGGAGCGATCTTCCACCAAACAGAAAGATCCCTAAAAGAATCCGCCTCCAGATCCGGTACCTGTCAGCTTCTCTGGGTGAGTTTAAAGATATCCTCTACCCATATGCTGATATATGTTCCTCCTGTGTCCCCTTCCTTTAGTCTAGGAAAAAGGCACACAAATCCAAGCACAAAGAGTGTGCTTTATGTATACAGCCCCTACCAGATTCTTATATGAAGAGGTTATGCTCGGATTGCATCATGTTAACCTTGCGTCAGGAAAACATAATGACCCCATCTGACGTCAGAGCCATGATTCGGGAAGAGATGCAAGGGTTAACGCAGGCTGGTAGCACCAGTTCCCGCCAACCTAGCAAGTCCCCATCTCCAGAAAGTCCAGAGTCAGAGGGGATGCATAAATCCTCTGATGAATCAGAATCTCAGCCGAGTTCATCCGAAGATGAGGGGGGGCTGTGTCTGCCTAACAGCAGCGTGGACGGCTTGGTAAAAGCGGTCAGAAACACGATGGGGTGCCCAGATGAGAAAGGGAAAAAATCAGCTCAGGACATCATGTTCGCGGGGTTAGGACAAAGGAAACGTAGATCCTTCCCCGTAATCACCACCGTTAAGGAATTAAGAAGGAATGGGATAGACAGAGCACAAGAGGTTTTTTACCATCATCCTCTAAAAGACGATATCCCTTCAGTGATGAGGAGCTGAATTCTTGGTCAAAGGTGCCAAAAGTAGATGCTGCTGTAGCCTCAACCTCCAAGCAATCGGTCTTACCAGTTGAGGATTCGGGGATGCTAACTGACCCATTGGACCGTAAAGCAGAGGCCTTGCTTAAAAAGTCTTGGGAGACCAATACAGGGGCATTCCGGCCAGCCATCTCTGCTACCTGTACGGCGAGATCGCTGCTAGTATGGATGGAATAACTGGAGGAGCAGATCAAAGGTAGAACTGCAAGAGACTCCATTCTACCAAAGATCCCTCTGATGAAGGAGGCTGTAGCGTTCCTGGCGGACGCCTCAGTAGATTCGCTACGCCTAGCAGCCAGGTCAGCCGGCCTAGTGAATACAGCCCGGCGAGCACTCTGGTTGAAGAACTGGAAAGGGGACGCACAAGCAAAGGCAAAACTTTGTGCGCTCCCCTGCCAGGGTGAGTTCCTTTTTGGGAAGACTCTGGATGAGCTCTTAAATAAAGCAGGAGAACGGAAGAAGGGTTTTCCTAACCAATATCTTCCGTCTTACAGGAGAGCATTCAAGAGACGACCCTTTACTAGAAGACCGTTTGAGCAAAGGGATCGCTGGGAGACGAAAGATCCTAAACAAAAAGGGGCTCTGTTTAGCGGATCCTACAATTCGAAACGTGGCAAGTACCGCTAACCTTGAAGTGGGCGGCAGGCTAAAATTTTTCCTATCCAAATGGGAACATATAACATCCAGCCGTTGGATTCTGGACATTATAAGAGATGGTCTAAAATTAGAATTTATTAGAATCCCTTGGGATTCTTTTTTAATGACATCACCGAGGGGACAAGAACAACAAGAGGCTCTCGAGTCCGAGATCCTATCTCTTCTATCTAAAAAAGTGTTGGTGGAGGTTCCCCAAGATCAAAAAGGGAAGGGATTCTACTCCCCTTTGTTTTTGATCAAAAAACCAGATGGTTCATTCAGAACCATCATTAATCTCAAAAAATTAAATTCCTTTTTGCGTAGTCATACTTTTAAAATGGAATCCATTAGTTCTGCCATCAAGCTTTTGTTTCCTAGGTGTGTCATGGCCGGAATAGACTTAAAAGATGCCTATTATCATCTTCCCATACATGCCGAACACCAGCAGTACCTAAGTGTAGCGGTCATCCTGGCAGGACAGGTTCGTCACTTTCAATATGTAGCAATGCCCTTTGGGCTTTCTATGGCGCCCCGTATCTTTACAAAGGTGATACTAGAAGTGATGGCTCACTTACGCCAGCAGAACACTCTCATAATACCCTACCTGGATGATTTTCTTGTTATAGGAAATTCCATAACCCAATGTGAAATACGATTATCTAATGCGATCTCATCCCTGCAGGAATTGGGTTGGATCGTGAATTACGAAAAATCCAGACACTATCCAGATATTTCTATTAATTCAATTAGATTCAGTAAGTCAGAAAAGTTTCCTTCCGCAGTCAAAGATAATAATTATACAATCAAAGGTGTCAGAGGCAATGTCAAAACCCTGTATGACCCTGAGGAAGGCCATGTCCTTGCTAGGATCACTGTCCTCATGTATACCAGCTGTACCGTGGGCTCAATATCATACCCGTCAATTGCAGTATGAAATATTGTCTATCCAAGGGAAGGTACGACATTTAGAGAGTAAAATTACTCTTTCTGGAGACGTGATTAAATCCCTAAGCTGGTGGTTAGACATGGATCACCTTTCAAGGGGTGTACCATGGATAATAAATCCCTCTAAAACAATTATCACTGACGCCAGCCCTATGGGTTGGGGTGCACATATGGAGGATAGTCTGGTCCAAAACACCTGGAATCAGGCGGAGCTAATGTGTTCTTCAAATTGGAAAGAATTAAAAGCGGTAGAATATGCTCTAAGTCATTTTCTTCCACAGGTTCAGGGAACGCATGTGAGAGTTCTATCGGACAATTCCACCACAGTGGCGTACATAAACCGTCAGGGAGGTACACGATCAGGAACCCTGATGAACGTAGCAGCAAACATCCTCCAGTTGGCAGAATTTCATCTCCCATCCTTAACAGCTGTCACGATTCCCCTGACCGCTGTCACAACTGGGTCAGGATTCACACCGTGACCGTCACCCCTACGTCACGGATCAGGGTGACTTTAGGCCAACAGACGGCTATCACATGTGCAGGGGGGCTTATCTTAGTTATCCCTCCACTGCTAACAATGTGATGAAAAACCACACACAAGGCTATTGACCTCTTAGTTTACAGCAGGGGCTTATTCTAGGTATCCCACTGCTTTTCTATATACCACGAACTGCAGGGATTTATGTATATCCCGCTTACAGTTCCACTTAACACTTGCAGCTCTCTGGCGCCCCCTTACTCTCAGGTCAGATTAGGTACTGCACCCTGGGTAATTAGTCGCCAGAAAGGCTGCCTGCTATGTACTGGCTATTGGGCACGCTGCAGCGACGCGATAACTACTCCCACACAGGCAGGAACAATAATTATCAAACCCGCAGTTGCTTCAGCAGAATCCAACCGTCAGCACACTTTCGCTGCCACCAGCTTCGATTAAACGGGTCCGAAGCTAACCCAACACAACAGTAACAGTAGCGTATTTTCCCTTCAAGAGACTTAGGGTACGGTTTAGAGCAGGAGAACGAACTAATATATAATAGTATATCCCATTCAAAATAACTAGGCAGTGCGTTATTAAAAATAGTTTATAAAGATGTTATACATGAGACAATTGCAAATATGTACATGGGTAATTATAACATAAAGGGAATAAATGAGAAAAGATAACACTCACATATTAAAAGCATTGCAGGCATCCAGGCTAGTGCAGTTTCCATACATCCCAGTCCATGGGATGTACTCAGCTCTTCCAGGACAATAGGACAAAGCCGTCCAGAAGGAGAAATCAGCAAAAAGTGACTCCTCAGAGCCTGCCAGACACTTAAAACATTAAGGCTGTGACATCACAGAAAGGCTGGCTTATCCAGACCCTCCTCTCTCTACATTCTGCATAAACTTTAAACTATTCTCTCTGATTTCTATAACTTCACTACAAAACATGTCAGCGTCCTAAAAAGCTCATCATTCATCTCAGATTAACGTGAGCATTCTAATGAGATCAAATATGTCCTATCTGGGATACATATTTACAGAGAAAACCCTACTTCTTTACCAGATGGAGTTAGAAACTCGTGTTTCATGAGATGTGTAGCTACACCGAGTGGGACTACGAATATATATTTTCGTATTTCTAGCTTAAATCGTTTGCCTAATATCTAACAAAAACTAAACAAAGAATCTTTCATGGATTTTTGGAGCCATTTTTCCTGTTCTAGCTGGACAAAGCTTACACAGGAAATGCCAGTCGTAAATTCCGTTCGGCCATAAAACTTCTAACCCCCACACTCTCTGAGAAGGAAAGCCAGGAATTTGCAGCTACAACTGTTACTCCAAGAAGGGGGGCTTAGCCCACACAGGCTAGAGAACTACTTATGATATTTCATACCATATCGTGACACCTCCCCCTTTTGGTGTGCGCTAGGGAGGCAGTACCCCACGGTATGCCTCCATGGGCACCTCAGTAGGTTCACCCTGGCGGGAGAGTCCATCTGCATTCCCATGCTCTTTGCCCGTTTTATGTTCAATGGTGAAGTCAAACTGCTGAAGGGCAAGGCTCCAGCGTAGCAACCTGCCGTTGGTTCCACACATGGCGTTTAGCCAGCGCAGAGGGTTGTGGTCGGTCACCACAGTGAAGGTGTGACCGTGCAAGTAGGGCTGTAAGCGCTGCAGGGCCCAGACTATGGCCAGGCACTCCTTCTCGATGGTGGAGTAGGCCACTTCCCTCGGCAAAAGTTTCCGACTCAGGTATAACACGGGGTGCTCTTGGTCCTCCGAGTCAACCTGGCTGAGTACAGCACCAAGGCCAAACTCGCTGGCGTCGGTCTGCACCAAGAACGGTCGACTGCTGTCGACTGCTTTCAACACAGGGGCGTTGCACAGTGCGGTTTTCAACGCCTTGAAAGCCCCCTCACAGCCATCTGTCCAGTTGACGATGTGGGGTAGCTTCTTCCTGGTGAGGTCCGTCAAAGGTTTTGCCAGGCTACTATAGTGCGGTACGAAGCGCCTATAGTACCCTGCAGTGCCCAAGAAGGACATCACCTGTTTCTTGGTCACGGGAGTGGGCTACGTCACGGATCAGGGTGACTTTAGGCCAACAGACGGCTATCACATGTGCAGGGGGGCTTATCTTAGTTATCCCTCCACTGCTAACAATGTGATGAAAAACCACACACAAGGCTATTGACCTCTTAGTTTACAGCAGGGGTTTATTCTAGGTATCCCACTGCTTTTCTATATACCACGAACTGCAGGGATTTATGTATATCCCGCTTACAGTTCCACTTAACACTTGCAGCTCTCTGGCGCCCCCTTACTCTCAGGTCAGATTAGGTACTGCACCCTGGGTAATTAGTCGCCAGAAAGGCTGCCTGCTATGTACTGGCTATTGGGCACGCTGCAGCGACGCGATAACTACTCCCACACAGGCAGGAACAATAATTATCAAACCCGCAGTTGCTTCAGCAGAATCCAACCGTCAGCACACTTTCGCTGCCACCAGCTTCGATTAAACGGGTCCGAAGCTAACCCAACACAACAGTAACAGTAGCGTATTTTCCCTTCAAGAGACTTAGGGTACGGTTTAGAGCAGGAGAACGAACTAATATATAATAGTATATCCCATTCAAAATAACTAGGCAGTGCGTTATTAAAAATAGTTTATAAAGATGTTATACATGAGACAATTGCAAATATGTACATGGGTAATTATAACATAAAGGGAATAAATGAGAAAAGATAACACTCACATATTAAAAGCATTGCAGGCATCCAGGCTAGTGCAGTTTCCATACATCCCAGTCCATGGGATGTACTCAGCTCTTCCAGGACAATAGGACAAAGCCGTCCAGAAGGAGAAATCAGCAAAAAGTGACTCCTCAGAGCCTGCCAGACACTTAAAACATTAAGGCTGTGACATCACAGAAAGGCTGGCTTATCCAGACCCTCCTCTCTCTACATTCTGCATAAACTTTAAACTATTCTCTCTGATTTCTATAACTTCACTACAAAACATGTCAGCGTCCTAAAAAGCTCATCATTCATCTCAGATTAACGTGAGCATTCTAATGAGATCAAATATGTCCTATCTGGGATACATATTTACAGAGAAAACCCTACTTCTTTACCAGATGGAGTTAGAAACTCGTGTTTCATGAGATGTGTAGCTACACCGAGTGGGACTACGAATATATATTTTCGTATTTCTAGCTTAAATCGTTTGCCTAATATCTAACAAAAACTAAACAAAGAATCTTTCATGGATTTTTGGAGCCATTTTTCCTGTTCTAGCTGGACAAAGCTTACACAGGAAATGCCAGTCGTAAATTCCGTTCGGCCATAAAACTTCTAACCCCCACACTCTCTGAGAAGGAAAGCCAGGAATTTGCAGCTACAACTGTTACTCCAAGAAGGGGGGCTTAGCCCACACAGGCTAGAGAACTACTTATGATATTTCATACCATATCGTGACAACAGCCCTGCACATCAAGGGGGCAGAAAACACCAAAGCAGACTACCTCAGTCGAAACATGCTACGTCAAGGAGAGTGGACTTTAAACAGGGACATATTCAGGATGATAATAAAATCATGGGGCGTACCCCAAATAGACCTGTTTGCAACAAGGAGCAACAGACAGGTAAAAAGGTTTGCTTCCCTGAACCTCATGGATCACCCAGACGTGCTGGACTCTCTTCAACATCCTTGGGGTTTCAAACTAGCATACGCCTTTCCTCCGATGTCTCTGATACCTCTAGTGATCAGGAAGATCAGGAGGGACCAAGCCAGAGTAATCCTGATTGCGCCCTTCTGGCCAAAAAGACCATGGTTCTCGTGTCTCCAGAGCATGTCTATGCGATCCATGGATCCTTCCTTTACACAAGGAACTACTGTCCCAGGGCCCATTTTTCCACCCGCAAGTGAAAGGTCTTCACTTGACGGCGTGGAATTTGAGAGGCAGTTATTAAAATCTAGGGGGTTCTCGGAACAACTAGTTAACACCCTATTGTTGAGTAGGAAAAGATCTACCACCCTATTATACAGTAGGGTATGGAAGAAATTCTTAAATTTTCATACAACACCATTCACTAAACAAATCCCGGTAGTTCCTATTCTAGAATTCCTACAAAAAGGTAGAGAATTAGGTCTATCGGTAAACACCCTGAGGGTTCAAGTCTCAGCATTAGGAGCCCTATATGGAGACAACATAGCAGCTAACAAATGGGTCGCTAGATTTATTAAATCTTGTGAGCGTTGTAATCCGGTCCATATTCCCCGTCTACCTCCGTGGGATTTAAATTTAGTTTTAGAGGCCTTATCTGGCTCCCCATTTGAGCCATTAGATTCCATACCTCTAAAGATCCTAACATACAAAGTAGCCCTATTGGTAGTTCTAACCTCAGCTAGAAGGGTTAGTGACATCCAGGCCCTATCGGTTGACCCACCTTTCTTAATGATATTCCAGGATAGAATTGTCTTAAAACCTGACCCCTCATACCTCCCTAAGGTAGCATCCATCTATCACAGATCTCAGGAGATATTTCTGCCTTCCTTTTTTGATACACCTGTAAACCCAGAACAACATAAATTGCACACCTTAGATGTCAGAAGAGCCATCCTGACATATATAGAGAGGTCTCAGGCATGGAGGCAGAGTAGGGCTCTGCTTATCTCCTTTCAGGGCCACAAGAAAGGACATGGGGTCACAAAAGCTACCATTTCTCGATGGATCAGAGAAGCCATCTGTCTGGCCTACACATCGAAGGGCGAAATCCCGCCAGTGGGGATAAAGGCGCATTCTACGCGAGCCATGGCTTCCTCTTGGGCGGAGCAAGCAGATGTACCGATCCACCTAATATGTAAGGCCGCAACCTGGTCCACACCTTCTACCTTCTACAACCATTACAGACTTGACCTGTCTACTTCCTCTGATCTGACTTTTGGTAGAGCTGTCCTTAGTACAGTAATCCCACCCAAAAAATGACTCTCTGAAAGTCTCTCATGTGGGGTGCTGTCGTGGCGAAGGGTAAAAAGCCGGATTACGTACCGGTAATGCTCTTTTAATGAGTCCACGACAGCACCCATGTATTACCCTCCCTAGATTATACACAGCTCTATCTTTTAAGTTCACAAGTAATGGTTGTATAGAGTTAAGAAATTTATATACTGAATAAGAATGAATACTAACACTTTTGCGGTTCCCTTTTTATACTCTGTAATCTAAACTGAGGAGGAGAGGGGACCGCCTCCTTTTATTCTGTAGGTTTCCTGTTCCTATGGGCGGATCCCTCTCTCTCATGTGGGGTGCTGTCGTGGACTCATTAAAAGAGCATTACCGGTACGTAATCCGGCTTTTCTCATGTCGCGTGTAATGAATATCTCCTGCAGTATTGCTAATGCCGATTCCAGGGTCGGTAAATGAGACGAGAATTAGCGTTATGGAAGATGAGTCTATGAGAAACGTATTCAGCTGCCGACTCCGAGGAGGAAACTGCTTGTTGTCTGTGGCCTAAATATATAGGATTTATTAGTAGATGTAAAGAAGGAAACTAAATACTGTAAAATAATAAATCTCCTCATATGTTTCCCTTATTATCTCCAGTAATTGTATTATTACAGGATTCTTATGATGTTACATCGGCTCATCTTCTCATTCAGGTCTCTACAATATCGGATCCTCTCAGTGAAGATCTACAAAAGAAAATTTTTCTGATTTACCCATCAAAGATGGATATGGACACAGCCAAGATGGCGGAGAGGATATTACACCTCACCCTAGAGATCCTCTTCCGGCTTACTGGAGAGGTGAGAGATTCTGATGACGTCACATTACATCATTCTTATCTATGGGAATAACAGATGGACAGAACTGGAGAGGTGAGGACTCTGGAAATGTCTGTAGTGAGATTTATTAATGTGTCTCTCCATTAACAGGATTACACAGTGGTGAAGAAGACCTCTAGTAATCGCTGTCAGGACCCTGTGTCTGAGGGATGGGGAAGACCCCTGAGCCCAATCACGGGGCCTCCACCTCACCCGCTGATCCATGAGGACATCAATGACCAGAAGATCCTAGAACTCATCTACAAGATGATTGAGCTGCTGACTGGAGAGGTGACACTGCTGGGAATGCTGGGACATTATACAGTAACACTATGAAGGGATCGGGGGATGACGGTATCATTGTATGTGTCAGGTTCCTATAAGGTGTCAGGATGTCGCTGTCTATTTCTCCATGGAGGAGTGGGAGTATTTAGAAGGACACAGAGATCTGTACAAGAACGTAATAATGGAGGTTCCCCAGCCCCTCACATTTCCAGGTAATAGACAGGACAAAATACACACGGCCTATAATTATCTGTATGTAAAAAATGAATTCACTCCCTGTATGTGTTTCCTCCAGTTCTATCCAGTAAGAGGACAACACCAGAGAGATGTCCCCGTCCTCTTCCTCCACAGGACTGTAACCAAGAAGATCCCAATGCTCCTCAGGATCATCAGGTAGATGGAGAGGTGTCAGGAGATCTCCCCTATGATGTGTAGACGCCGGTGAAGGTCTTGTGCTCAGTCTTGTTTTATCCACCAGTATTATATGTTTTATACTTGTGTAATGAGAACGGTGGAGATGGCAGGATTAGAGCTGTTCATAGATGGGACTTCTCCATCTGTTGGTGACTTTTACAATATTTGTTTCAGGGTGAAGATCTGACCCATATTAATACTACAGAGACATATGTGAGGGGGGATGAGCGGTGTAAAGAGGAGATTCCCACATATGGCTACCCAGGTGAGTAGTGACCACTAAATGCAGAGAGGTCACAGATTCTTCTCAGTCACCGGCTGTGGCTGCTTTATCGGTGGTGTAGTCCGGCCGTATTACCATGATCACCATTTTGCCTCTAGACCACAACATTCTCCTCCACCCAAAACTGTTCTAATGACTTTGGCCATTGAAAGCCCTTTTCTATAGAACTTACAACCTGGTAGATCCACCTACCCCCTGGGTTTAGGAGATGATGTTACCTGCCCAGATCTGTAAACTATAAAGCCAAATGACAGCGTACGTAGAATGTGCTGACAAGATAGAAAATCACTAGAAGAAAAATATTCTGATGGGCCTGTAAGAGAAAGCGGAGGGTAATGATGCTGTTGGCTTCCTAGAACCCTGAGATCTTATCGGAGGAATCTCCCTTCTCTCCCTTCTGTGCTGCTGAATGTGATCATATGGTCCCTACAAGACCAGGTCCAGTCTTTCTGGCTAAACTTCACTTTTATGAGCGACAACATTAAATGTGCAGTGAGGCCAAGTGTGAATTTCTGGACAATAACAGAGTTTCCCTTTATCCTGACTTTTCAATTTGTATTAAAACCGACTAACTTCCAGGAGGATTGTGATAATCTACATAAACCCATCACACCGGTGCCATGATATATCTCTGAGCTGTGCGTGGCTGATGGCTGTAATATACATTTATTCCCCCTGCAGGAGATGTGTTGGCTCCAGCCCTGGTTTCATGGATTCACTCCACCTCATAAATTACATTGTTTCTGATCCTAAGAAATTCAGATTACGGCACAATCTCTCCTGAAATGGGGAGCGATATTATTTCCTCTAATCTTCTGGTCAGGATTCATAGTAGCTCCGATGGTCCACCATAAATGAGTGCAACTCTGGTTTACTGTTGTGTAATCTGTATTTGTAGTTTTCAGTTAATGAGATTCTCGTGCTGTGGGCGGGGCTTTATGTGGTGCTCTGGGGTGGGGCTGTGTGAGATGTGGGTGGGGCTTCATGTGGTGCTCTGGGGCGGGCTGTGGGCGTGGCTTTATGCGGTGCTCTGATTACATATGCACCTATATTGGCTTACAAGTCGCTGATGCCTCACTGACCTGCCCCCATTTTTACATAATGCATATAATAGTGTTGATATTATTGTTGATAAAACCTATTATATTGTGGCTATTGTGAGGCTTTTAAAAAAATTGTTACATCCAGCAAAATGACACCAGCGGCGCCTGTCCAATAGCATCTCTTACTTATAGATTCTACTGCGCAGGCGCCGCCATAAACCGTATGACTTGTCATAAGCCAATACAGATGAATATGTAATCAGAGCACCACAAAGCCCCGCCCACAGCCCCGCCCCAGAGCACGAGAATCTCATTAACTGAAAACTAAATACAGATTAACCCCTTAGTGACAGAGCCAATTTGGTACTTATTGACCGAGCCAATTTTTGCAATTCTGACCACTGTCACTTTGAGGTTATAACTCTGGAATGCTTCAACGGATCCTGCTGATTCTGAGATTGTGTTTTCGTGACATATTGTACTTCATGTTAGTGGTAACATTTCTTCGATATTACTTGCGATCATTTATGAAAAAAACGGAAATATGGCGAAAAATTTTTAAATTTTGCAATTTTCAAACTTTGTATTTTTATGCCCTTAAATCAGAGAGATATGCCACGAAAAATAGTTAATAAATAACATTTCCCACATGTCTACTTTACATCAGCACAATTTTGGAAACAAAATTTTTTTTTGTTAGGGAGTTATAAGGGTTAAAAGTTGACCAGCAATTTCTCATTTTTACAACACCATTTTTTTTTTAGGACCCACATCACATTTGAAGTCATTTTGAGGGGTCTATATGATAGAAAATACCCAAGTGTGACACCATTCTAAAAACTGCACCCATCAAGGTTCTCAAAACCACATTCAAGAAGTTTATTAACCCTTTACGTGCTTCACAGGAACTGAAACAATGTGGAAGGAAAAAATGAACATTTAACTTTTTTTTGCAAACATTTTAATTCAGAACCATTTTTTTTATTTTCGCAAGTGTAAAAACAGAAATGTAACCATAAATTTTGTCATGCAATTTCTCCTGAATACGCCAATACCCCATATGTGGGCGTAAACCACTGTTTGGGTGCACCGCAGAGCTTGGAAGTGAAGGAGCGCCGTTTTACTTTTTCAATGTAGAATTGGCAGGAATTGAGATTGGACGCCATGTCGCGTTTGGAGAGCCCCTGATGTGCCTAAACAGTAGAAACCCCCGACAAGTGACCCCATTTTGGAAACTAGATCCCCCCAAGGAACTTATCTAGATGTGTGGTGAGAACTTTGAATGCCCAAGTGCTTCACAGAAGTTTAGAATGCAGAGTCGTGAAAATAAAAAAATATATTTTTTTCCACAAAAAAGATTTTGTAGCCCCCAAGTTTTTATTTTCACAAGGGTAACAGGAGAAATTGGACCACTAAAGTTGTTGTCCAATTTATCCCGAGTACGCTGATGCCCCATATGTGGGGGTAACCCACTGTTTGGGCGCACGGCAGAGCTCAGAAGGGAGGGAGCACTATTTGACTTTTTGAGCGCAAAATTGGCTGTCGTGTTTGGAGACCCCCTGATGTAACTAAACAGTGGAAACCCCCCAATTCTAGCTCCAACCCTAACCCCAACACACCCCTAACCCTAATCCCAACCCGATCCATAATCCTAATCACTAACCCTAACGATAATCACAACCTTTACCCCAAAACAACCCTAATGTCAACCCTAACCATAACCCTAATCAAAACCCTAAATCCAACACACCCCTAATCCTAATCTCAACCCTAACCTCAAACCTAACCCTAATCCCAATACACCCCTAATCACAACACTAATCCCAAGCGTAACCCTAATGCCAACCCTAACCCTAATACCAACCCTAATCCAAACCCTAACCCTAATCACAACCCTAACCTTAACCCTAATCCCAAACCTAACCCTAATCCCAAGTGTAACCCTAATGCCAACCCTAACCCTAATACCAACCCTAGCCCTAACTTTAGCCTCAACCCTAACCCTAGCCCTAAGGCTACTTTCACACTTGCGTCGTTTGGCATCCGTCACAATCCGTCGTTTTGGACAAAAAACGGATCCTGCAAATGTGCCCTCAGGATGCGTTTTTTGCCCATAGACTTGTATTGCCGACGGATCGTGACGGATGGCCACACGTCGCGTCCATCTTGCACTGGATCAGTTGTGTTTTGGCGGACCGTCGGCACAAAAAACGTTCAATGTAACCTTTTTTTTATGTCGCGTCCGCCATTTCTGATTGCACATGCGTGGCCGTAACTCCGCCCCCTCCTTCCTAGGACATAGATTGGGCAGCGGATACGTTGAAAAACTACATCCGCTGCCCACGTTGTGCACAATTTTCACAACGTGCGTCGGTATGTCGGGCCGACGCATTGCAATGGCCGCGTACCGACGTAAGTGTGAAAGAACCCTAACCCTAAATTTAGCCCCAACCCCAACCCTGAATTTAGCCCCAACCCTAACCCTAGCCGTAACCCTAGCCCTAACCCTAATTTTAGCCCCAACTGCTCTTCTCCTGCCGGCCAGCAGATGGTGACAAATGGCGGGCGCACTGCGCATGCGCCCGACATTTTCTTTTGCCAAGAAGACCAGAGGAGCAGCAGGAGGACCCAGGGATACCGGTAAGTATAATAGGGTCCCCGAATCCCCCTATTTCTCTGTCCTCTGATGTGCGATGACATCAGAGGACAGAGAATTACACTTTGCTTTTTTTTTTTTTTTTTTTTTTCGGTCGCCGGTATACAGTTAATTACCGGCGATCGCAAAACAGGGGTCGGTAAAACCGACCCCGATCATGTTCTTTGGGGTCTCGGCTACCCCCGGCAGCCGAGACCCCAAAAGATTCTCCCGGTGGCGGCGCCCACCGGGAGCCACAAGGAGCACCGGGGGAGACAGGTAAGTATTGGGGGGCTACCTGGGACCCCATTTCTCTGTCCTCTGATGTGCGATCACATCGGAGGACAGAGAAATTAAAAAGAAATTGCGGTTTGTTTGTTTTTTTGCGATCGCCGGTAAACTGTTAATTACCAGCGATCGCAAATGCGGGGTCGGTAAAAAAGCCCCCGAATCATGTTGTCTGGGGTCTCAGCTACCCCCGGCAGCCGAGACCCCGGAGAAAATCCGACTCTGGGGGGCGCTATTTACTTTTTCTACAGTGCCGTTAATTAACGGCGCTGTGGTTTAAGTACCCTTAGCGGCCGCCGTTAAAAGGCGTATCGGCGGTCGTTAAGGGGTTAAATAACAACCACAAGACGGATTTCATCACCAGTTATCGGTGTAATCAGTATAACGGCACCGACCTGACAGTGTCTGTAGTCACTGAGCACAATCCTGCTGACAGGTTCCCTTTAAGACATCTCCGCTCTGCACTATTATACACAGTTCTCTTTAAATGTGTAATATTATTATTGCTATTATTTATTATTATAGCGCCATTTATTTATATGGCACTTTACATGTGAGGAGGGTTATCTACTATATAATTGTCTAAGGGTCACTTCCATCTTTCTGTCTGTCCTTCTGTCTGTCCTTCTATCATGGATATTCATTGGTCGCAGCCTCCGTCTGTCATGGAATCCAAGTCGCTGATTGGTCGTGGCAAAACGCCCACGACCATTGCCACGACCAAACAGCAACGGGCACAGTCCAGCGGCAACATGGGCACAGTCCAGCGGCAACATGGGCACTCCTTACTCCCCGCAGTCAGTGCCCGCTCCGTACTCCCCTCCAGTCAGCGCTCACACAGGGTTAATGGCAGCGATATGATGCCCACATTGCTATATACTAGGTGGGCTGTGCAATGTACTACGCGGGCTGTGCAATATACTACGCGGGCTGTGCAATATACTACGTGGGCTGTGCAATATACTACGCGGGCTGTGCAATATACTACGCGGGCTGTGCAATATAGTACGCGGGCTGTGCAATATAGTACGCGGGCTGTGCAATATAGTACGCGGGCTGTGCAATATAGTACGCGGGCTGGGCAATATAGTACGCGGGCTGTGCAATATAGTACGCGGGCTGGGCAATATAGTACGCGGGCTGGGCAATATAGTACGCGGGCTGGACAATATACTACGCGCGCTGGGCAATATACTATGTGGGCTGTGCAATATACTACGCGTGCTGTGCAATATACTGTCACGGGGAGCCTAGGTAGGCTAAAGCTAATACCCCGGGCCCCTGCGATATCCCTCAGGCTAGGGAAACCCTGTCTGTCCCTCTCCCAGAGATTACACTGATGGTGTGCTTGTCTGGGCCGCCAGGCCTGCCCCTGACTACTGTTTCAGTACTAATCTGAAACCTCCACCCACCACCCAGTGATAATTCCTCACACCAACCCCTACAGAAAGCACAGACAGGGAAAACCAAAAACACACCACGCCGCAAACACACTCAGGAAAACACTATAATGTGCACAAGGCAAAACAAAACACAAATAGGAAAGAGAAATATGACAAAGGATCATACACCACCAGATATGATATTTTCACTCCAAGACCACCACTCCAAACCGAGATCACCAGGTACAAGACACAAGCTATAATCGGCGACGCCCAAAGTTCAGAAGAACTATTTAAAGGCCGAGGGCGTGACCTAGTCTCCAATCCGAGTACCATCTAGATTAACCCCGGAACAACCTAGATAAAATTTAGCCGGCGCCACTGAGCGCACAGTGGACGAATGCAGAATTACCGCTGTCTGTCGGACGCCCTAGTGTGAATAGCGTCCGACATGACTACCCCGCCTTCTACGAGGGACCCCAGGGCCCTCACGACTTATAGGATCCGGCTTGTCCGGATGGCGGCGGTGAAACATAGTGACCAGCCGGTCCGCATGAATGTCCGAGGCTGGTACCCAAGACCTCTCCTCAGGCCCATAACCACGCCAGTGTATAAGGTATTGTAAAGTGCGGCGCACTACTCGAGAGTCAACCACCTTGGAAACTTCAATCTCTAAATTGCTATCCACCAAAACTGGAGTTGGCATCGGCACCGCGTCCACGGAACCCACCACCTTTTTTAATAAAGACCTGTAGAACACATTGTGAATCTTATATACCGTAGGGAGCTCCAAACGGTAGGCTACCGGGTTAATGATGGCAGTGACCCTAAACGGACCAATAAACCTTGGACCCAATTTAAGGGATGGTATTTTGAGTCGTATGTATTTTGTGGACAACCACACCCAGTCACCCATACTCAGGTCCGGACCTGGCACACGTCTACTGTCAGCCACATGTTTGTACCTTGCCCCCTCGCTCAACAGTCGCTGTTTCACTCTCCTCCAAACAGATGACAGTTGTGCTCCTAGCTGGTCCTCCTCCGGGACGCCGGAAGAGCCCCCCTGACTCAAAGTACAAAATTGAGGATGGTGCCCGTAAACACAAAAACACGGAGACTCCCCAGAAGATTCCTGGCGGTGATTATTTATGGCAAACTCAGCCAAAGGAAGGAACGTCGACCACTCCTCCTGGCTGTCAGAAACAAAGCAGCGTAAGTACTGCTCCAAATTTTGGTTCATCCGCTCGGTCTGACCATTTGACTGAGAATGAAACACCGAAGAATGTGACAACTTGATCCCCAGCCGTGAGCAAAATGCTTTCCAAAATTTTGCCACAAACTGAGAACCCCGATCAGACACGATGTCAGACCGGACCCCATGAAGTCTGACCACCAGACAGACAAACAGGGAAAACCAAAAACACACCACGCCGCAAACACACCCAGGAAAACACTATAATGTGCACAGGGCAAAACAAAACACAAATAGGAAGTAGAAATATGACAAAGGATCATACACCACCAGATATGATATTTCCACTCCAAGACCATCACTCCGAACCGAGATCACCAGGTACAAGACACAAGCTATAATCGGCGACGCCCAAAGTTCAGAAGAACTATTTAAAGGCTGTGGGCGTGACCCAGTCTCCAATCCGAGTACCATCTAGATTAACCCCGGAACAACCTAGATAAAATTTAGCCGGCGCCACTGAGCGCACAGTGGACGAATGCAGAATTACCGCTGTCTGTCGGACGCCCTAGTGTTAATAGCGTCCGACATGACATATACTACGTGACTGGGCAATATACTACGTGGCTGTGCAATATACTGCGCGGGCTGTGCAATATACTACGCGGGCTGTGCAATATACTACGTGGCTGGCCAATATACTACGTGGCTGGCCAATATACTACGTGGACATGCATATTCTAGAATACCCGATGTGTTAGAATCGGGCCACCATCTAGTACATAATAAAAACAAGTACAATAATCTTAAACAATACAAGCCACAACTGGTACAGTAGGAGAGAGGATCCTGCCCACGAGGGCTCACAATCTTCAAAGGATGGGTGAGAATACAGTATGCAATGGTAGAACTGGTCGTGCAGCGGTTTGGTCTATCAGTGGTTACTACACCTCCCAAAAACCATTGACAACTGGCAAGGACTAATGAATCCTGCAAACCTAAATACCCCAGTCAGAATTGCAATCATCAGATACACCTGACCAGGACTGCAGCCCAGGGACAACTGCATTACCACCTACAACCACCGGAGGGAGCGCAAAAGCACAATTCACAACACGCCATATTGGAGAGCAGATTTTTCTGGAATTGTTTGAGTGACATGTCACATTGTCAGAGCCCCCGAGGTGCCAGAACAGCATATGTCCCCAAAAGTGACTGCATTTTCCACAATACTTCCCTGAATGAATTCTTCCAGTGGTGCAGTGAGCATACTGACACCACAGCTGTTCCATAGAAAATTATACCATTGGGCAGTGAAGAAAAATTAATTACATTTTTACCATTAAAATGTTGTTTTAACCACAGAATTTACATTGGAAAATAGTAACAATTAGCAGAAATCAGGGACACTACCCAAAGAATACTATAAAAAAATATATCTAACACAAGTCAAACACACATTGTGTCAACTATTGTGAACCATATGAATTCCTGGGAAGTGGATCTAGCAAAATGGAAGGACAGTCGGAAATACCATATTAATACCACCAAGAAGAAGAAAAAGACCGACCGGAAAGTCCAAAGAATATATTTCAATATTGTTATCATATGATGTTATCTATATATGTAATTGTCTAAGGGGTACTTCCGTCTGTCTGTCTTTCTGTCTGCAACTTCCGTAACGGAAATCCCGCGTCGCTGATTGGTCTCGCCAGCTGCCTGTCATGGCTGCCGCGACCAATCAGCGACGGTCACAGTCCGATTAGTCCCTCCCTACTCCGCTGCAGTCAGTGCCCGACGCCCGCATACTCCCCTCCACTCACCGCTAACACAGGGTTAATGCCAGCAGTAACGGGCCGCGGGTACCGCACTCCGTAACCGCTGCTATTAACCCTGTGTGACCAAGTATTTACTATTGATGCTAGGTATGCAGCATCAATAGTAAAAAGATCTAATGTTACACAAAAAAAACGTTATTCTCACCCTCCGACGTGGCGCTGTCCTCGGCAGTGTAAGCGGCAGGTTCCGGTGCTAAGGATGCTATGCGAGAAGGACCTGCCATGACATCACGGTCATGTGACCGCGACGTCATCACAGGGCCTTCACTCATACCAACCCTGGGACTGGAAGCTGCCACGTGCACTGCACACAGGCGCCAGGACTACAAAAGCCCTTCAGAAGGTGAGTATGTTTATTTTTTATTTTAAGTCTTTTTTAACCTGTTACATACGTGGCTGGGCAATATATTACGTGACTGGCCAATATACTACGTGACTGGGAAGTATACTACGTGTCTGTGCTATATACTACGTGGCTCTGTGCTGTATACTAAGTCGCTGTGCAATATACTACGTGGCTGTGCAATATACTACGTGGCTGTGCAATATACTACGTGGCTGGGCAATATACTACGTGCATGGGCAATATACTACGTTACGTGCATGGGCAATATACTACGCGGCTGGGCAATATACTACGTCGCTGGGCAATAAACTACGTGAATGGGCAATATAGTACATGACTGGGCTATATACTACGTGACTAGGCAATATACTACGTGACTGGGCAATATAGTACATGATTGGGCTATATACTACATGCCTGGGCAATATACAGTTAGGGCCAGAAATATTTGGACAGTGACACAATTTTCGCGAGTTGGGCTCTGCATGCCACCACATTGGATTTGAAATGAAACCTCTACAACAGAATTCAAGTGCAGATTGTAACGTTTAATTTGAAGGGTTGAACAAAAATATCTGATAGAAAATGTAGGAATTGTACACATTTCTTTATAAACACTCCACATTTTAGGAGGTCAAAAGTAATTGGACAAATAAACATAACCCAAACAAAATATTTTTATTTTCAATATTTTGTTGCAAATCCTTTGGAGGCAATCACTGCCCTAAGTCTGGAACCCATGGACATCACCAAACGCTGGGTTTCCTCCTTCTTAATGCTTTGCCAGGCCTTTACAGCCGCAGCCTTCAGGTCTTGCTTGTTTGTGGGCCTTTCCGTCTTAAGTCTGGATTTGAGCAAGTGAAATGCATGCTCAATTGGGTTTAGATCTGGAGATTGACTTGGCCATTGCAGAATGTTCCACTTTTTAGCACTCATGAACTCCTGGGTAGCTTTGGCTGTATGCTTGGGGTCATTGTCCATCTGTACTATGAAGCGCCGTCCAATCAACTTTGCAGCATTTGGCTGAATCTGAAATAACAATGAAAATTTGGAGTTCATGTCCATAAATAATAGCAAAATTTTTTTATTAGTATCAAAAGTTACAACCAGAAACATAACGCTACAAACACATCATATTTAAGTAACATCAAACATAAACAAGACAGAGGGATGATGGTAGCAAAAAGATGGAAACAACACCACGAGGATGCACCTAATACCGAAAAATCCTTTTCCTAAAGTGCATAGTGCAATTTAATAGCTGGGCCTAGGACTGAAGCATTGTAATGCTTTCATAATGAATTATATCAATTACTGTACCAAGTGTGTCGAGCCCTGCGCAAAGGCTCCACAAACCGTCAATCAAGATACACTGTTACATAACCATACGTTTCTAATCCTTACCCAGACAGCGGTAAATAGGATGCTACACGCGGTGGCCCCAACGCGCGTTTTGCGTCAGCTTCGTCAGGGGGCGATGCTGCTACGTGTCCTAAGTGTGTTATTTAAAGGCTGCTCTGATTAGCACAATCTGAACCACATGATGCGGCGCATGTCGCCGCTCGTCCGGCCGGGAATTACATCCCGGACGGCCTCCAAAATGGCGCCGCGGTCAGTTCCGCCGGAAGCGGCGTCACTGAACCGCACACGTCATCACTCGGCGCCGCCCACAATGTCCCGTAATCCAGACGTCAGCAGACATGCGCACTATGGTGCGAGAGCGTCTGGACTACACATGATCTCACCAGGAAAAGAAATGGGCGGTATTACTCGGACTCTGAGTCGGACAATGACAGCTATTTCACTAATGGAAAGGAAGCTTAATCCACTGAATACAATCGCTTCCTATTTAGTGCCCAGTCTTAGTGTGTGTCAGCCATTGAAGATAATAATGGAAATGACTAAGTGTATTTGTGATCCCCTCATTATTGACTAATTCTCAGTAATTAAATACCAAATATATATATAAAAAGTATAAAAAAGGAAAAGAAAGTGGGAGGGGAAAGAACTACATATAGACATACTTCAACCCAGACTATATTAAGTAGCTATTATACACAGCTATTTAAACATAAAGTTCATACCGTGTTACAATAAAAACTCATTCAATTATTACAATATCTCAATAATATTACAATGTGTAAGAAGTGATCATACCCATAACTGAACATATACCATTACAGAATGTTAAGACATAATACGTATACAGAATTCAGGGATATATTTTCCTATTTCCATTTTCCATAGCTGTCACAGATTAAAGAGCATCATCCGAGAATGCTTCACACGGTCGAGGGCGTTGAGTCACAACGGACACACTTCACCGGAAACAATAAGATCTTGATTGAACAGAAGAACCGATTTCATGGTAAGTATAATCAGAGCACACCACTATAATAGATAAATGAAGATGAATATAAAAAATAAAAATTAAAAACATACACAAAACAACACCAGACTATAAACAATTAAAACCGGAGACTCGTTCTACAAAAAGGAACTAAAACTCAATTGCTCATTGAGACCCGCTGGAGCCAGTGTATTTAGCACCGTGATCCAGCGACATTCTCTTTGAGCTAATTTCCGTTTGGCATCGCCACCTCTTATCCCCATATGAATTTTCTCGATTCCCCATATTTTAAGATCTTTGGGGTTACAGTCATGGCACTTCCGAAAATGTTTGGGGATAGGTTTTAGACTCTCCACCTCTTCCACCTCACTTGCTGCCTTAATATCTCGTACGTGTTCACGTACACGGACTCGCAGCTCCCTAGATGTTAAACCGATGTAAACGAGTTTACATGTGCACATGGCAAAATAGACCACATAAGTCGTGCTACATGTAATGTGGTCTCTTATCTTAAACTCACGCTTACCATCAGATGAGCTAAAGGTGGAGGATCTAACCATATTCCTGCAGGCTAGACAGTCACCACATGGAAAGAACCCATTTTTTGGTCTTCCAGCTTTAAATGGGTCATGTGTTCTTGCCACGTAGTGACTGTGTACCAATATATCTTTTATGTTGTTACTTCGGCGCGATGTCATTAAAGGACGTTGGGATAGGCAGTTCCTGAGCAGGGGGTCAGTTTTGAGTACAGACCAATGTTTATTCAAAATACATCTCATCTCATCCCACCTGTGGTTAAAGGTGGATATGAATCTGGGTTGGTTATCCCCAGTCCTGCGTTTAACCTTACTATTATCTCCCAAAAGATCATTTCTGCCTGTTCGTTTGGCTCTTACATAACCCCTCTTAATGGTCCGTCTACTGTATCCACGTTGACGAAATCGTTCCCCAAGGTCCACTGCCTGACTCTCAAACAAGGAGTCAGAGGCACAGATCCTTCGAGCCCGAAGGAACTGTCCTATAGGGATGGCTCTTATCGTGGAGGGTGGATGGGACGAGGAGGCATGAAGAAGCGCATTTACAGAGGTCTCTTTACGATACATATCAGTGTAAATTTCACCGCTTTCCTGGACTTTCAAAGTAATGTCTAAGAATGAAATTTCATTATGATGGTACGTATACGTGAGCTTGATGTTGGAGTCGTTATTGTTCAATCCTTCCATAAATTCCTGTAACTCCAGGGCAGGGCCCTGCCATATAAATAGGATGTCATCAATATATCTGTACCAACCAAGAATTTGGTGGACAGTGGGGGCGGGCTGTGAGCCGTCCTGAAAAACCTCCCGCTCCCAAAAACCTAAAAATAAATTTGCATAGGACGGCGCACAGGCCGCCCCCATGGCAGTGCCCTGCCGCTGGAGAAAAAACCGATCTTTAAAAATAAAAAAATTATGCGTAAGGATGAACTCCAACAACTCCAACACCAGCTCACGTAAATCAGGGTCCAGGTTACTCGCCTCCAAGAAAAATCTCGAAGCTCTCAACCCATCCACATGCCGGATACTCGTGTATAGTTGTTCGACATCTGCCGTAACCAATAGCATGTTTTCCTCCACGATAAGGCCATCTACACGCCGCAGGACGTCCGTAGTGTCCCTGACATAAGAGGGCAGCGTTTCCACTTGTGGTTTTAAGTAGTATTCAATAAATTTACATGTTGCATCGCATAGCCCTCCTATGCCAGAGACAATCGGACGCCCTGGCGGAGCGAGGAGATCTTTGTGGACCTTGGGGAGTAGATAAAAAGTGGGTACCACTGGACATTGAGTTAATAACCCACCCAGAATTTTTTTACTGATGATACCTCTTTCAAAGGCTATTTCTAGAATCGTTTGAAGTTGTTTCTGAAAGGTAGACAAGGGGTTTTGTGTCAGAGGGGTATATGTATCTCTGTTCCTCAGTTGCCTAAACGCTTCCCTTTCGTACCTCTCCACAGGCCAGATGACCACGTTTCCCCCCTTGTCTGCTGGTTTCACAACCACATCATCCCACAATTTAATTTCTTGTAATGCCTCCCTCTGTTTAGGTGTGAGGTTATCTCGCTTCTTATAATTACTAATTTTATTGAGATCCTCCGCCACCAATTTGGTGAAAATTTCCACCTGTGGACATAGAGACAAGGGGGGAAAAGTGGTACATCTGGCTGAAATGTGAGGTGGAGAGGCACTTACCCCCATAGTAAGGGACTCTCGTTCCAGCTCTTCCAGATCCCTTAAGGTCTCCAGTTCAATGGGATCATTAATGTCAGCATATCCTGAGGAACGTAAGTGAAGTCTTTTGAGGATGATCTTCCGGGCAAAAAGGTGCAAGTCTTTTAGTGCTACAAAAAAATCAAAATTATTGCATGGGGAAAAAGACAAACCCAAACCCAATACTTCCTTTTGTGATTCTGCCAGGGCGTCCGATTGCCTCTGGCATAGGAGGGCTATGCGATGCAACATGTAAATTTATTGAATACTACTTAAAACCACAAGTGGAAACGCTGCCCTCTTATGTCAGGGACACTACGGACGTCCTGCGGCGTGTAGATGGCCTTATCGTGGAGGAAAACATGCTATTGGTTACGGCAGATGTCGAACAACTATACACGAGTATCCGGCATGTGGATGGGTTGAGAGCTTCGAGATTTTTCTTGGAGGCGAGTAACCTGGACCCTGATTTACGTGAGCTGGTGTTGGAGTTGTTGGAGTTCATCCTTACGCATAATTTTTTTATTTTTAAAGATCGGTTTTTTCTCCAGCGGCAGGGCACTGCCATGGGGGCGGCCTGTGCGCCGTCCTATGCAAATTTATTTTTAGGTTTTTGGGAGCGGGAGGTTTTTCAGGACGGCTCACAGCCCGCCCCCACTGTCCACCAAATTCTTGGTTGGTACAGATATATTGATGACATCCTATTTATATGGCAGGGCCCTGCCCTGGAGTTACAGGAATTTATGGAAGGATTGAACAATAACGGCTCCAACATCAAGCTCACGTATACGTACCATCATAATGAAATTTCATTCTTAGACATTACTTTGAAAGTCCAGGAAAGCGGTGAAATTTACACTGATATGTATCGTAAAGAGACCTCTGTAAATGCGCTTCTTCATGCCTCCTCGTCCCATCCACCCTCCACGATAAGAGCCATCCCTATAGGACAGTTCCTTCGGGCTCGAAGGATCTGTGCCTCTGACTCCTTGTTTGAGAGTCAGGCAGTGGACCTTGGGGAACGATTTCGTCAACGTGGATACAGTAGACGGACCATTAAGCGGGGTTATGTAAGAGCCAAACGAACAGGCAGAAATGATCTTTTGGGAGATAGTAGTAAGGTTAAACGCAGGACTGGGGATAACCAACCCAGATTCATATCCACCTTTAACCACAGGTGGGATGAGATGAGATGTATTTTGAATAAACATTGGTCTGTACTCAAAACTGACCCCCTGCTCAGGAACTGCCTATCCCAACGTCCTTTAATGACATCGCGCCGAAGTAACAACATAAAAGATATATTGGTACACAGTCACTACGTGGCAAGAACACATGACCCATTTAAAGCTGGAAGACCAAAAAATGGGTTCTTTCCATGTGGTGACTGTCTAGCCTGCAGGAATATGGTTAGATCCTCCACCTTTAGCTCATCTGATGGTAAGCGTGAGTTTAAGATAAGAGACCACATTACATGTAGCACGACTTATGTGGTCTATTTTGCCATGTGCACATGTAAACTCGTTTACATCGGTTTAACATCTAGGGAGCTGCGAGTCCGTGTACGTGAACACGTACGAGATATTAAGGCAGCAAGTGAGGTGGAGAGTCTAAAACCTATCCCCAAACATTTTCGGAAGTGCCATGACTGTAACCCCAAAGATCTTAAAATATGGGGAATCGAGAAAATTCATATGGGGATAAGAGGTGGCGATGCCAAACGGAAATTAGCTCAAAGAGAATGTCGCTGGATCACGGTGCTAAATACACTGGCTCCAGCGGGTCTCAATGAGCAATTGAGTTTTAGTTCCTTTTTGTAGAACGAGTCTCCGGTTTTAATTGTTTATAGTCTGGTGTTGTTTTGTGTTTTGTGTATGTTTTTAATTTTTATTTTTTATATTCATCTTCATTTATCTATTATAGTGGTGTGCTCTGATTATACTTACCATGAAATCGGTTCTTCTGTTCAATCAAGATCTTATTGTTTCCGGTGAAGTGTGTCCGTTGTGACTCAACGCCCTCGACCGTGTGAAGCATTCTCGGATGATGCTCTTTAATCTGTGACAGCTATGGAAAATGGAAATAGGAAAATATATCCCTGAATTCTGTATACGTATTATGTCTTAACATTCTGTAATGGTATATGTTCAGTTATGGGTATGATCACTTCTTACACATTGTAATATTATTGAGATATCGTAATAATTGAATGAGTTTTTATTGTAACACGGTATGAACTTTATGTTTAAATAGCTGTGTATAATAGCTACTTAATATAGTCTGGGTTGAAGTATGTCTATATGTAGTTCTTTCCCCTCCCACTTTCTTTTCCTTTTTTATACTTTTTATATATATATTTGGTATTTAATTACTGAGAATTAGTCAATAATGAGGGGATCACAAATACACTTAGTCATTTCCATTATTATCTTCAATGGCTGACACACACTAAGACTGGGCACTAAATAGGAAGCGATCGTATTCAGTGGATTAAGCTTCCTTTCCATTAGTGAAATAGCTGTCATTGTCCGACTCAGAGTCCGAGTAATACCGCCCATTTCTTTTCCTGGTGAGATCATGTGTAGTCCAGACGCTCTCGCACCATAGTGCGCATGTCTGCTGACGTCTGGATTGCGGGACATTGTGGGCGGCGCCGAGTGATGACGTGTGCGGTTCAGTGACGCCGCTTCCGGCGGAACTGACCGCGGCGCCATTTTGGAGGCCGTCCGGGATGTAATTCCCGGCCGGACGAGCGGCGACATGCGCCGCATCATGTGGTTCAGATTGTGCTAATCAGAGCAGCCTTTAAATAACACACTTAGGACACGTAGCAGCATCGCCCCCTGACGAAGCTGACGCGAAACGCGCGTTGGGGCCACCGCGTGTAGCATCCTATTTACCGCTGTCTGGGTAAGGATTAGAAACGTATGGTTATGTAACAGTGTATCTTGATTGACGGTTTGTGGAGCCTTTGCGCAGGGCTCGACACACTTGGTACAGTAATTGATATAATTCATTATGAAAGCATTACAATGCTTCAGTCCTAGGCCCAGCTATTAAATTGCACTATGCACTTTAGGAAAAGGATTTTTCGGTATTAGGTGCATCCTCGTGGTGTTGTTTCCATCTTTTTGCTACCATCATCCCTCTGTCTTGTTTATGTTTGATGTTACTTAAATATGATGTGTTTGTAGCGTTATGTTTCTGGTTGTAACTTTTGATACTAATAAAAAAATTTTGCTATTATTTATGGACATGAACTCCAAATTTTCATTGTTATTTCTGCTCGCTGGAGTGTCCGACTTATAAGTGCGCTTCTGCCTGGAAGGCTCTCCCACTAGGGTTGTGAGCATGGTAGAGGTAATTCCTAAAAAACCTTTCAAATTGGTCTTTTTTTGTTTGGCTGAATCTGGGCTGAAAGTATATCCCGGTACACTTCAGAATTCATCCGGCTACTCTTGTCTGCTCTTATGTCATCAATAAACACAAGTGACCCAGTGCCATTGAAAGCCATGCATGCCCATGCCATCACGTTGCCTCCACCATGTTTTACAGAGGATGTGGTGTGCCTTGGATCATGTGCCGTTCCCTTTCTTCTCCAAACTTTTTTCTTCCCATCATTCTGGTACAGGTTGATCTTTGTCTCATCTGTCCATAGAATACTTTTCCAGAACTGAGCTGGCTTCTTGAGGTGTTTTTCTGAAAATTTAACTCTGGCCTGTCTATTTTTGGTATTGATGAATGGTTTGCATCTAGATGTGAACCCTTTGTATTTACTGTCATGGAGTCTTCTCTTTACTGTTGACTTAGAGACAGATACACCTACTTCACTGAGAGTGTTCTGGACTTCAGTTGATGTTGTGAACGGGTTCTTCTTCACAAAATTAAGTATGCGGCGATCATCCACCACTGTTGTCATCCGTGGACGCCCAGGCCTTTTTGAGTTCCCAAGCTCACCAGTCAATTCCTTTTTTCTCAGAATGTACCCAACTGTTGATTTTGCTACTCCAAGCATGTCTGCTATCTCTCTGATGGATTTTTTCTTTTTTTTCAGCCTCAGGATGTTCTGCTTCACCTCAATTGAGAGTTCCTTTGACCGCATGTTGTCTGCTCACAGCAACAGCTTCCAAATGCAAAACCACACACCTGGAATCCACCCCTGACCTTTTAACTACTTCATTGATTACAGGTTAACGAGGGAGACGCCTTCAGAGTTGATTGCAGCCCTTAGAGTCCATTGTCCAATTACTTTTGGTCCCTTGAAAAAGAGGACGCTATGCATTACAGAGCTATGATTCCTAAACCCTTTCTCCGATTTGGATGTGGAAACTATCATATTGCAGCTGGGAGTGTGCACTTTCAGCCCATATTATATATATAATTGTATTTCTGAACATGTTTTTGTAAACAGCTAAAATAACAAAACTTGTGTCACTGTCCAAATATTTCTGGCCCTAACTGTACTAGGTCGCTGGGCAATATACTACGTGACTGGGCAATATACTACGTGACTGGGCAATATAGTACATGACTGGGCAATATACTAAGTGACTGGGCAATATAGTACATGACTGGGCTATATACTACATGCCTGGGCAATATACTACGTGACTGGGCAATATACTACGTGACTGGGCAATATAGTACATGACTGGGCAATATAGTACGTGACTGGGCAATATAGTACGTGACTGGGCAATATACTACGTGACTGGGCAATATACTACGTGACTGGGCAATATACTACGTGACTGGGCAATATACTACGTGACTGGGCAATATACTACGTGACTGGGCAATATACTACGTGACTGGGCAATATACTACGTGACTGGGCAATATAGTACATGACTGGGCAATATAGTACGTGACTGGGCAATATAGTACATGACTGGGCTATATACTACGTGCCTGGGCAATATACTACGTGACTGGGCAATATACTACGTCACTGGGCAATATACTACGTGACTGGGCAATATAGTACATGACTGGGCAATATAGTACGTGACTGGGCAATATACTACGTGACTGGGCAATATACTACGTGACTGGGCAATATACTACGTGACTGGGCAATATACTACGTGACTGGGCAATATAGTACATGACTGGGCAATATAGTACGTGACTGGGCAATATAGTACATGACTGGGCTATATACTACATGCCTGGGCAATATACTACGTGACTGGGCAATATACTACGTCACTGGGCAATATACTACGTGGGCTGTGCAATATACTACGTGGACATGCATATTCTAGAATACCCGATGCGTTAGAATCTGGCCACCATCTAGTTTTTAACAGGTTTAAACAATGAGATAAAAAAATATATACCCATAATAAAGAATGATAGTATTTAAAAACAACTTTCTGTATGTTATTGCAGGAATGCCAAAGTCCATTTGGTATATACTGTATATATGTATGTGGAATACCCTCAGTGTGACTAGAGACTCATAAACACACGTTAATACATGTGGTGCACAAACTACACACGTCAGGGGACCCTGAGGAAGGCAGCGTGCCATAACGCATCGGGTGTGGGCGCCAGTCTAGGAGACCGGGCATTTATTACATCACTCTGTAAGTTTTATGTTATTTTGTTTATTCTGATGATAAATACTGAGTTCTTTATCTTACAGCTACGTTGTCATCCTGGTCGCACAATATAGTATGTGGGGACACTCACCCCTGGTGGGTTTTTCTTGCACTATTTTTGCACTTTATTTTGCTCATTTGGTTTTCTTTTTCACTAATGCAATGTTTGCACATGCAATATATATATTTTTGTTTTTTCAATTGGATTTTTGCATTTTGAGCATTGTATATATCATTTTTAACACATGTATGTAGTTTGTGCACCACATGTATGTGTGTTTGAGTCTCTAGTCACATACAATTTTGAATTTGAGGGTATTCTATCTATCTATTTATAAGTACTGGACTTTAGCGTTCCTGCAATAACATACAGAAAATTGTTTTTAAGTACCATCATTCTTTATTATGGATATATTTTTTTATCTCATTGTTTTTAAACCTGTTATTTAACAATAAAATCATATGATAACAATATTGAAATATATTCTTTGGACTTTCTGGTCAGTCTTTTTTCTTCTTTTTGGTGGTATTGACATTGGAAAATAGGTAGATGGGTAAATGGTCACTACACCAATAGATGAATTCACAGAGGGGTGCCATTTCCAAAATGGGGTCACTTCAGGGGGGGGATTCTGCTGTTATGGCACTTTGGATAGCCGCTAAGTGCCAGAACAACACAATCCCCCCTGAAGTGACCCCATTTTGGAAATTACACCCCTCTGGTTATTCATCTGTGGATATAGTGACCATTATCACTACATGGATGATTTCCAGAAACACGTAGTGGAAGTTTTAGAGCAAAAATTGTCATTGTAGTGCCCAATATATTGTGCCCAGCTTGTGTCTCTGGAGACATCCCCCCACGTACCCCCGGAAATTGTTGTCAGCTCTACTCAAATGTGTCTGTCACTAAATAAACCAAATGCTTGAATGTCAAAACAGTTTAAAAACGTGGTTCTGTGTGGAAGATTATAAATCGGTCATGGAGGCATAAGGCCGGCAATGATGGGCATTGTGGGCAATAATAGCGGGTATCATGCCTCATTCCTCTCTTGGAACATACACAACATCTTCTTTGGAGGTTCTTTCTTGTTTCAGTTGCTGGAATGAGTGCAATAAAATGTCGCTCAGTGAGTCTTCTGACATCTTCAGATTCTAAAGGATTGGCAGGGATGACATTTTCAAAAACAAGAATTTCAATTACCTTTTCCTGATAATCAAGGAAAGTATCTGCATTTCCGGCTTTTTTGTAAAACACATAAGAATTCTATGAGGCCACCTGAAACAAATAAATGACTTTTTATACCAGGTATATGATTTTTTTGATACCCGGTATGGCTGTAGAACGTGATATGCAAGGTCCACACCCCCCATATATTTGTTGTAGTCAATGACAGACACAGGTTTTGGAGTAGTGGATCCCTGTTGATCTGCAGTGGCCCTTGTGGCATCTGTGTCGATTGAGCTCAGGATAAAAATATCTTTTTTTATCCTTATACTTAAGGGCAAGCAGCTCTCCATTGTGTAAAGCCCCTGTCTGCTCCTTTCGGAACTTTTCATTGACCAATGATTGTGGAAACCCCTGACAGTTTTTGCGAATGATCCCACAAGCTCCCATGTTATGTTCAACCAGACTTTTAAATAGGGGTACACTGGTGTAGTACTTGTCAACATACAGATTGTAGCCTTTTTGTAATAATGGAGTTATCAGCTCCCTATCGGTTTTTCCAGATGTCCCCAGATAAGTAGGGCATCCTGGTGGGTTCAATTGCTATCTTTCCTTCATAAATTCAAAAAGCTGATGTGTCTCCTGTTGAACTGTCGCACATATTATAGAGCTTTATTCTGAACCTTGCCCTCTTAGAAGGAATAAATTGCTTGAGGTGCAGTCTTCCTTTGAAATTTACAAGGGACGTATCAATGGAAATGTTTTCTGTTGGGGTATAAAGCTTTAAGAATTTTTCTGTCAATTCTTCAATGATGGGTCTGATTTTCAATAGTCTGTCATGTTCTGGAGCATTTCTGGGCAGGCATTGACTCGTCGTTAAAATGCCAAAATCTAATGAGCATTTCATAACGGATCCTAAGAAGAATGGCAGAAAACATTGGGGTGGCTTGAACAGGGCAGTTGGACCAATAGGACCGAATGCGCATTTTTTTTTTTAACAAGCCCCATAAGCGAATGTAAGTCCTAAAAATGTAATAGGATCATGGATTCTGGCTGATGAATTGGGACGCATATAAATTTATTTGTAGGACAGTATGCTCCAGCAAGCTAATAGAAAACTCTGAAGTGACCAAGTTATTGGGGAGACAATTGAGAAAGGCCTACTTCTTTAGCCTAACCCTAACTTTAGAAAGAACCCTAACTTTAACCTAACAGTAACCCTAACTATAACACTAACCCTAACCTGGCTTATCTGTTTTTTTACTTTATAACAAGATGGCTGACTGACACAGCTGTTGCCAGCAGCACTTGTAACACTGTTTCTCCTCTAATCTCTCACTGACAGGAGATCTGAGGAGAAACAGCGTTTTTATCAGGCAGATCGCCCGGGAAAGTTGGTTGCTACAACAAACTTTCCTAGTGATTTGTCTCATTGGCTGGTGTGACGCTGACGTCATCAGGACCTGAACCAATCAGGTCTCAATGAGGTCGGGGGTCACAGGAACTGTTGTGCGCCGGAATCCCCTTGTTATAAGGTACGTGGGGGTCCTGATGAACACAAAACTGCCGACTGTAGACAAACGGTAGCTAAACGTCGGCGCTAGCAGGGCTTTGTGCAGCGCCACCATTTATCTACGGTTGGTGGTCACAAAGCAGTTAAGGGTACCATAATTTCTGTCCAGGCCTATTTCATGAGTTTTTTTTTTTTTTTAATCTGTGGAAACCTGGTTGAAAAGCAATTTCTGACTTTAATTTGTTGATTTTCATAGATCTCTTATTTATTACTTTTGTCAGATTCAAGTTATTTCTGTGACCATTTTGGGTTTTTCAGTCATTACATGAGGAGTACCAACAATTTTGACCAAGTGTGTAGGAAGAGTGACTATTTTGACTACACAGCCATTTTCTAGAAATTAAGACTCAGTGGATGTTGGAGAGTGAAAATTACACACTTGCCATTTTATTACCCAGCACAGATTGTGCTCCAGGAGACACACACCGCAAATTAAGTGGATTATTCTCACTATAATATTGGTAAATATAGGGATCCTAAATGTTGTTTGAGCACACTGCAAGACTCAGAAGTGAGAGTGGATTTTGCTGGATTGATTTATAGAAACTCTTGCTTTTCAATAGCCTTTGAGCCACTAATAGTGTGGGAACCTCTATTTTTCCATTAACAGTGGATGGATCTGAGTGGGGACTTGTTTTTTGTGAGATGAGAATTGGTATTATTTTTGCCTACATAACATTGATTGTTCATTCTGCCTTCCATAAAAGAAACCAAACAGTTGAACACCACACACTACTGTTTCATCCAACAAGGTTTTCTATTAGACTGTGAACAGTCATTGTTTTAGTAAATAAAGTTGTTGTACATAGCTTGTCATTTGTATGGACAGTTTAAGCAGAAATGTTCAATAATATAAAACTCAAGGATATTGTGTTAAAAAAAAATGTTTATCTTAGCAGATGACTGTACCAGGAGATCAGAGGGACAGTTGACATCTTCAATGTTTAAATGTGATGATCTTGAGATCCTACAAGATACAACTGAAGTGATTGCTGTTTCTCCAGATATATCATCATCAATTCACACCAAAGATCTATCATCTGATCCTATGAAACAGGTCCCATCTTCTGATTCATTACTGACTGCTAAGGAAAATCAAAGTCACAAAAGAAGCAACAAAAAACAAACTGCTCCTAAAGCAAATAAGTCATTTTCATGTTCAGAATGTGGGAAAAGTTTTAACCAGAAAGGGTATCTTGTTAGTCACCAGAGAACCCACACGGGGGAGAAGCCTTTTTCCTGTTCAGAATGTGGGAAAAGTTTTAACCAGAAAGGGAATCTTGTTAGTCACCAGAGAACCCACACAGGAGAGAAGCCTTTTTCCTGTTCAGAATGTGGGAAATATTTTACACATAAATTGCATCTTGTTAGTCACCAGAGAACTCACACAGGGAAGAAGCCTTTTTCATGTTCAGAATGTGGGAAACGTTTTAACCATGAAGGGAATCTTGTTAGTCACCAGAGAACCCACACAGGGGAGAAGCCTTTTTCCTGTTCAGAATGTGGGAAAAGTTTTAACCAGAAAGGGTATCTTGTTAGTCACCAGAGAACCCACACGGGGGAGAAGCCTTTTTCCTGTTCAGAATGTGGGAAAAGTTTTAACCAGAAAGGGAATCTTGTTAGTCACCAGAGAACCCACACAGGGAAGAAGCCTTTTTCATGTTCAGAATGTGGGAAAAGTTTTAACCAGAAAGGGTATCTTGTTAGTCACCAGAGAACCCACACGGGGGAGAAGCCTTTTTCCTGTTCAGAATGTGGGAAATGTTTTAACCAGAAAGGGTATCTTGTTAGTCACCAAAGAACCCACACAGGGAAGAAGCCTTTTTCCTGTTCAGAATGTGGGAAAAGTTTTAACCAGAAAGGGAATCTTGTTAGTCACCAGAGAACTCACACAGGGAAGAAGCCTTTTTCATGTTCAGAATGTGGGAAATGTTTTAACCGGAAAAGGAATCTTGTTATTCACCAGAGAACCCACACAGGGGAGAAGCCTTTTTCTTGTTCAGAATGTGGGAAATGTTTTAACCAGAAAAAGGATCTTGTTAGTCACCAGAGAACCCACACAGGGAAGAAGCCTTTTTCCTGTTCAGAATGTGGGAAAAGTTTTAACCAGAAACGGTATCTTGTTATTCACCAGAGAACCCACACAGGATAGAAGCCTTTTTTCTTGTTCAGAATGTGGAAAATGTTTTACACATAAATTGCATCTTGGTAGTCACCAAAGAATCCACACGGGGGAGAAGCCTTTTTCTTGTTCAGAATGTGGGAAATGTTTTAACGATAAATGTCATCTTGTTAGTCACCAAAGAATCCACACAGGGGAGAATCCTTTTTCCTGTTCAGAATGTGGGAAATGTTTTACCCAGAAAGCAGATTTGGTTACTCACCAGATAACCCACACAGGGATGAACCCTTTTTCATGTTCAGAATGTGGGAAAAGTTTTAACCACAAAGGGTATCTTGTTATTCACCAGAGAACCCACACAGGGGAGAAGCCTTTTTCCTGTTCAGAATGTGGGAAATGTTTTACCCAGAGAGCAGATTTGGTTATGCACCATAGAACTCACACAGGGGAGAAGCCTTTTTCCTGTTCAGATTGTAGGAAATGTTTTAAATGGAACGTGCTTCTTCTTAGACATCAGAGCAGTCACACATAGGAGAAGCCTTTTTCATTTTCTTAATGTGGGAAATATTTTAATTGAAAATCAACTGTTAATAAACATCAGAGACGTCACATAGGGGAGAAGCCTTTTTTATATTCATAATGTTGGAATAGTTTTAACCAAAATTGAATCTTCTTAAATGGGTTATCTCTTGTCATTCCTCGTGTTTGCTGACAAAAGGATAAAACTAAACTTTATTAATTCCAAATGTAAAACTATACGGATAATTCACCCCTTGAAGGTTAGTCAGTAGGTGACTAATAGAAAAAACATGAACCTAACAGTTCAGTATATAGGGTGAGGTGGCATATACACACTCACTCTCCAAGCCTCTAATTTCTACGTGTTTCCTCATCCTCACCAAAGGCGACTCAAAAGGAGACTATTTAATATTGACCTATATTCAAGCGAGACTAGACAAGAAAAAAAACTAGTCATGTATCATGTTATCCAAAACAGAAAACTAGCCACATATTGGCAGATCCCAGACCTCAAGCTATATACTTCGTAAGTTTATAAGCCACTGCAGGGCCGGAATAGATAGTATGTGAAAATACAGTACAGTATAATTTTTGTGTTTTTTCTCCTATAGGGACTGCCCTAGTTTGGTATTGTTACAGGTGTTAATTAGTAGTGCAGACAAATTGTCCTAGACTAAACTCCGCTTTCAGATGGCCCAATATGTACCACTCATTGAAAACGTACCTGCTCCAAAGATAAATAGCAGCTTCTAACTAATGGCCATGCTGCGGTCTGTCAAGGAATGCAATGTCGTTATGAAGGCTAGGGATGTGTGCAATCATAAGACATGAGAAGGACAGGACAGCAGCCATTTTACATCATGGCTCCACTACGAGGGACACAGATCTATCATTCCATAGGAAAACAACCTAGGGGTTTTCAGCCTCGGTTGCAAGAATACAGATCTGCTCCATTGACCATCATTGAACCATGGATATGTTTGGAAAAGCCAGGTTGTGATCCTCAGATCAACTGGCCTTGTACCTTGTATGGACTCAATGGACCGTCATCTTCCTACGCTTGTCGTTACCTCTTGTCTGTGTGCGTGCCAAAGGTGGAATAACCAACCCTGGAATATGAAGCGAAGTTGTGATCCTCGCATCAACTGGCCTTGTATGGACTGGCATCTTCCTACGCTTGTCGTTACCTTCTCTGTGTGCGTACCACAGGTGAGGTAGTGACCCTGGAAGATCTGTAGTCACAGCTGCTATTTTCCCGTGAGTCAGCGGAAGGGCGAGACTTTGAAATGTTCAACATCTTGGCTACTGTGCTGTGACTGTTCTGTGTTATCTGCCTATTTTGTGGTACAATAAAGCATTGCCACACTGTTTTACTCCCACCCTGTGTTGCCTGAGTAGCATTTTGCCCATGCTTAAAGGAGAGCAGGAGTTTGGCAATATGATCCCTGGGTTCATGCCTTTTCTGCTAGCGGGCGGCGCTCATAGCAATCCAGCAGTGACAACCATAGACTTCTGCTGGAGACCTCTGGTTGTCATGCCAACCCATCGGTAACCTGCGATCATGTGACGGGGTCACTGATGAGCGGGATTTCCGGTGCACTTGCTGACATGTGCAGGAAAAGATGTGATTCAGCGCTGGAGCCAACATCAAAGGAAGGGAGTCATACATCTGCGTACATTAACGCCTGATGTCGGAAAGGAGTTAAAAGGGATTGTTTTAGGCTAGTCTCACACTAGCGTTCGGCAGGGCTGCAAATGAAAGCCTTCTAATTCCGTGAAGCCCTGCCCACTGCCACTCCTCTTCCTTCAGCTTCGCCATCGTCTGCATGCGTCCTGCATACCCTATATTTAACATTTGGTACGCAGGCCATGCGGATGTATGCGGATGGTTCTGCATGCGAAATTTTGAAGCTTCGCCGACCGCAGCATGTTGAGTTTGACGCAGGTCAGCGCAGCGTCAAGACAACGCATGCGGAGGCATCCGCATACATTTGCATGGCCTGCGTGCCCAATGTTAAAATTATGGTATGTAGGATGCATGCAGATGTAGGTGGTGTCATGAATCCCACTGTGCTGCCACGAATGTCATGAATCCCACCGGATATGTCAGGGATCCCACCACTCTGTCCTGGTTTACAAGGAAGATACCTTTATCATCCCCACCACTCACACCAATTTGTCATGAACCGGCTTTGTTTGGTTGCCCCTCGTTCCTTCTGATGGGGATTTATCTATATCCCACTTCCCAGTTCAGCTTTGAAACTTGCAGCTCTCTTGGCACCCCCCTTAACCTCAGGTCAGTAAGGGTACTGCATCTTGGGTAATTAGTCGCCAGAAGGGCTGCCTGCTATGTATTGGCTATTGGGCACGCTGCAGTGAGGGCGATATAACTACTCCCACACAGGCAGGAATAATAATTATTAACGATATGCCCTCGTCGTGACATCACTGAGTGGGCTGAGTTAAGACATGCACTCTTCTTTCCACTCTTTACGTTTTGGCTTCACCAAACAAAGACATTCCTGGGGAAGGGAGAGGGGAACGAGTGGCTTGAATTCCAATGTGCTGCCAGCAGAGAAGGGGGGTCAGTACGCGATAATAGACAATCAACTACCTCATGTTCCTGACACCTCCTGTTGTGAATTCTGTGGCAGAGCTCCCTCCTGTGGTCACAAGTGGTACTTTGGCTGATTCTCTCTATGAGCTTCCGTTGGTGGAGGAGAGTGGTACTGCGGCTTCTGAGTTTCCTTCCTCAGGTGATGTGGTGAAGTCGTTAGGTGCTGCTCTATTTAACTCCACCTAGTGCTTTGATCCTGGCCTCCAGTCAATGTTCTAGTATTGGACCTGTTTCCTCCTGGATCGTTCCTGTGGCCTGCTGCTCTGCATAGCTAAGTTCCGTTTTTGCTATTTGTTTGCTGTTTTTTCTGTCCAGCTTGCTTATTTGTTTTTTCTTGCTTGCTGGAAGCTCTGGGACGCAGAGGGTGTACCTCCGTGCCGTTAGTTCGGTATGGAGGGTCTTTTTGCCCCCTTTGCGTGGTTGTTTGTAGGGTTTTGTGTTGACCGCAAAGTTACCTTTCCTATCCTCGCTCTGTTCAGAAAGTCGGGCCTCACTTTGCTAAATCTATTTCATCTCTATGTTTGTCTTTTCATCTTAACTCACAGTCATTATATGTGGGGGCTGCCTTTTCCTTTGAGGTATTTCTCTGAGGCAAGGTAGGCTTATTTTCTATCTTCAGGCTAGCTAGTTTCTCAGGCTGTGCCGAGTTGCATAGGGAGCGTTAGGCGCAATCCACGGCTGCCTCTAGTGTGGTTGGAGACGATTAGGGATTGCGGTCAGCAGAGTTCCCACGTCTCAGAGCTCGTTCTATCTTTTTGGGTTATTGTCAGGTCACTGTATGTGCTCTGACTTCTATGTCCATTGTGGTACTGAATTACCAGATCATAACAGTACTGGAGGCCCAAAGTACTAATGATTCTCAATAGAGGGAAAAAAGAAGTTCTGAGACCATTTTTTTTTCTCTGCACTGTGTTTTGCCTTTTTTTTCCCCCTAGACATTTGGGTGGTTCATTACACAGGTGTAGCAATGGACATTAAAGGTCTGTCTTCATGTGTGGATCAGCTCACGGCAAGAGTACAAAATATTCAAGACTTTGTGGTTCAGAATTCTATGTTAGAACCGAGAATTCCTATTCCTGATTTGTTTTTTGGAGATAGAACTAAATTTCTGAGTTTCAAAAATAATTGTAAACTATTTCTGGCTTTGAAACCTCGCTCCTCTGATGACCCAGTTCAACAAGTTAGGATCATTATTTCTTTTTTACGTGGCGACCCTCAGGACTGGGCATTTTCTCTTGCGCCAGGAGATCCTGCATTAAGTAATATTGATGCGTTTTTCCTGGCGCTCGGATTGCTGTACGATGAACCTAATTCAGTGGATCAGGCAGAGAAAAATTTGCTGGCTCTGTGTCAGGGTCAGGATGAGATAGAGGTATATTGTCAGAAATTTAGAAAGTGGTCCGTACTCACTCAATGGAATGAAGGTGCGCTCGCAGCTATTTTCAGAAAGGGTCTCTCTGAAGCCCTTAAAGATGTCATGGTGGGATTTCCTATGCCTGCTGGTCTGAATGAGTCTGTCTTTGGCCATTCAGATCGGTCGACGCTTGCGTGAGCGTAAATCTGTGCACCATTTGGCGGTATTATCTGAGCATAAACCTGAGCCTATGCAGTGCGATAGGACTTTGACCAGAGTTGAACGGCAAGAACACAGACGTCTGAATGGGCTGTGTTTCTACTGTGGTGATTCCACTCATGCTATCTCTGATTGTCCTAAGCGCACTAAGCGGTTCGCTAGGTCTGCCACCATTGGTACGGTACAGTCAAAATTTCTTTTGTCCGTTACCTTGATCTGCTCTTTGTCATCTTATTCTGTCATGGCATTTGTGGATTCAGGCGCTGCCCTGAATTTGATGGACTTGGAGTATGCTAGGCGTTGTGGGTTTTTCTTGGAGCCCTTGCAGTGTCCTATTCCATTGAGTGGAATTGATGCTACGCCTTTGGCCAAGAATAAGCCTCAGTATTGGACCCAGCTGACCATGTGCATGGCTCCTGCACATCAGGAGGTTATTCGCTTTCTGGTGTTGCATAATCTGCATGATGTGGTCGTGTTGGGGTTGCCATGGCTACAAGTCTATAATCCAGTATTAGATTGGAAATGCATGTCTGTCTCCAGCTGGGGTTGTCAGGGGGTACATGGTGATGTCCCATTTCTGTCTATTTCGTCATCCACCCCTTCTGAGGTTCCAGAGTTCTTGTCTGATTACCGGGATGTATTTGATGAGCCCAAGTCCGATGCCCTACCTCCGCATAGGGATTGTGATTGTGCTATCAATTTGATTCCTGGTAGTAAATTCCCTAAAGGTCGACTGTTTAATTTATCCGTGCCTGAGCACACCGCTATGCGCAGTTATGTGAAGGAATCCCTGGAGAAGGGGCATATTCGCCCGTCATCGTCGCCATTAGGAGCAGGGTTCTTTTTTGTAGCCAAAAAGGATGGTTCGCTGAGACCTTGTATAGATTATCGCCTTCTTAATAAGATCACTGTTAAATTTCAGTACCCCTTGCCATTGTTATCTGATTTGTTTGCTCGGATTAAGGGGGCTAGTTGGTTCACCAAGATAGATCTTCGTGGTGCGTATAATCTGGTGAGAATCAGGCAAGGCGATGAATGGAAAACTGCATTTAATACGCCCGAGGGTCATTTTGAGTATCTAGTGATGCCATTCGGACTTGCCAATGCTCCATCAGTGTTTCAGTCCTTTATGCATGACATCTTCCGAGAGTACCTGGATAAATTCCTGATTGTGTACTTAGATGACATTTTGATCTTTTCGGATGATTGGGAGTCTCATGTGAAGCAGGTCAGAACGGTTTTTCAGGTCCTGCGTGCTAATTCATTGTTTGTGAAGGGATCAAAGTGTCTCTTTGGTGTGCAGAAGGTTTCGTTTTTGGGGTTCATCTTTTCCCCTTCTACTATCGAGATGGATCCTGTTAAGGTCCAAGCCATCCATGATTGGACTCAGCCGACATCTCTGAAACGTCTGCAAAAGTTCCTGGGCTTTGCTAATTTTTATCGTCGCTTCATCTGCAATTTTTCTACTATTGCCAAACCATTGACCGATTTGACCAAGAAGGGTGCTGATTTGGTCAATTGGTCTTCTGCTGCTGTGGAAGCTTTTCAAGAGTTGAAGCGTCGTTTTTCTTCTGCCCCTGTGTTGTGTCAACCTGATGTTTCTCTTCCGTTCCAGGTCGAGGTTGATGCTTCTGAGATTGGAGCAGGGGCTGTTTTGTCGCAGAGAGGTTCTGATTGTTCTGTGATGAAAATGTGGCACCCCTAGGGGTATTTGCCACAAAAATAGTTACTGACAGTAAGTACAAATACTAAAATAGCAAGACTGCACTACCACCTCCAGGCCAGAAGGGGGAGCTCCAGAGACTCCCCTTGATCCATTCTGGTCTGAGAGAAGAAATGGCAGTTGGGCTAAGGAGCTGAAAGTGAGAGGTCATACAGTTGAATCTCTAACAGCCCTGTGACTGTTACCAGGCCTAAATCACCGGCCTGAGGAGAAGAGGGATAGAGAAAAAGGACATTGTGAGAACCGGGTAGCATTAATCACTACCCAGAACAGGCGCAAAGACGGATACCGGATCCGTGGCTGTATTCATTATATATAATACAGCAACCGGAAAAACGTGAGGTGATATCAGCTTCACTAGGGCCGGACGCAGCAACAGACACAGAGTTCAGCGGTACTCCCAGAGGGGGTAAACCGATAAAAGGACTCGGGTTGCCCGTCGAACCAGGACCCGGAGGGGACAGATTGGGCCGGCAGCCAGTTCACATACAGCAGCAGGGCCACACAGAAATTGCGCACAATAAGAGGCGAAGACCCCGGCAGGGTCAAAGTAACTCAGAGTTGCCATACAGACTCCGGTGACAGGACTGGTTGTAAATCCTTTTATGTCAAAGTAAACTGGTTAAACGTTTCAGTGCCTCAGTCTTTCATTTGGACAATAGCCATCTATCCAGGATCGGGATCGTCACCGCTGGGAGAACCTGCTGCTGATCAAGTAAGTGCCTGTCCCCTCATGATACCCCTTACACTGTGCATTGCCTGAGGCCACAGCACCGGGTCAAGCCACCCGTGACATCCCCCTCAAGAGACAGACTCCATTGGTCCGGTGCTGGGTATCCCGGTCTCCTGGGCGTCACAATTGGCGTCACGAACAGAATCTAGCCAGCCCGTATACCGGGTATTGTGTGCCGTGATTGGAGCCCAAAACTGTGAAAACTGGGATGAAAAATCTTGAAAATTGACTTTATTAAAGAAAAATCCATTCCCCATTGAAAACTATTGAAAGTGACTTTTCCCCATTGGTTATAATGGAGTAAAGATGGCCGCCATCCCCTGAGGTAATCACCTCATAACCGTTAGGCACGAGACTGTTAATTGAGCTACGCCATTACCTGAGCCCCAGTCTAACTGAAAAACTTCACAATCCGCCATTACAGAGCGCGGTGGGTGAGAGCAGCAGGGGGCGTGTCATTGTGGGCGGCACCAAGCTGAGCGCTCTGACATCAGAGCAAGGGGAAAATCGATCCTGCTGCACAGCAGAACGAATCTACACTATCCCGACGGAAGCGGAGGACCGGAAGGGTCCGGATTAACTAAGGGGGCACAGTATGTCGCAGCACGGAGACGCCGCAGCACCCGGCAACGCTAATGCAGCTGAAAGACGACAGAGTGTCAATAGAGAGTCCGGCAGCGCAGCGGTGCAAGGAGTGGCGCCCATCATGCCGGTGCTGATGCCATATACCCCGGGTGGCCCATGGCTTCCAATGTATGAAGGTGAGCCTAATACCCTTGACGATTTCAGAGAAAAGATGCTGGCCCATTTTGACATGTTCCCTGTGGGTGAAGTTCAGCGTGTTAGTCTCCTGATGATGCAGTTAAGTGGCCATGCTAAGCGAGAAGTCACAGCATGGGCAGCTGATCTAAAAGGCACTGTTGAACGCATATTTGCTGGATTAAAAGCTACATTTGAAACCACGGCCAGCAGCAAAGCTAAAATACGATTCTTTAATTGCAAACAAAAAGCTAATGAGGGCGTGAGAGACTTTGCCTTAAACCTGCAGGAAGCCCTTAAATCACTTACACTGGCTGAACCCATTTTTAACACCGGAGCGGATAAACTGCTAAGAGATCAATTTATTGAGGGACTCTACACCCCTTCTCACCGGGGGCATGTGAGCATGCTTGTTTTTAAGAACCCTGAATTGACATTTGCCCAATTAAAGGAGAGCGCTATACGTCTCCAGCTGGCAGAGGCACCTCGGGATCAGGATCCTGCGCAACCCATGGCAGAGGCACCTCAACAACAGGGAGTGCCAGTGACATCAGCTATGTCTGGGGCCATTGCTAAACCCCTGGGGCCCAGTACTAATGAGGCTCTTCAACAAAAGCTTGACTCTTTAGCTGATGTTGTTGCTTCAATGGCTAAAACCATGCAGGAGATGAGAGGACACAAGATGGAGTTGGCAAACTGTAGAGAGGATGTTCCGTGGATGAGACCCCGGAGATACCCGACATGGAGAGGACGACCCCGCGACCGCTACCAACCGGATGGACAGCCCATTTGCCGCCGTTGCCAGCAGCCGGGCCACTTTGCACGAGATTGTGATTTAAACGGGAATCCCCTGGGAATGCGGGCCGCTTCGCAGGAATGAACTTTCAAGGCCCAACACCCTGGCACGACAGGTACATCGGAGGACGACCCATTATCCCTATCGTGCTGGACGGAATTCCCCTCAACGCTTTGCTGGACACAGGTTCCCAGATTTCATCTATACCGTATATACTTTATAAGAGGTACTGGGCTGATGCAGATATTGATAAAGGGCCCTCTGATGTTGAACTAGATATATGGGCCAGTAATGGTAAGTTGGTACCGAAACTAGGATTCAGGGAGATGACCATAAAGATTGGTAAAGTAGAACTGAAGAAACAGGGTATAATTGTTGTTGATGTTGACCGGCGGAACTGTGAACCAACTGTATTGATAGGAATGAATGTGTTAGAGAACTGCTTTTCCGAAGTCATTTCTGTCTTACAGCAAATTGCTGAAACTGCCCAATCCTGCCGGCAGAGAGTTCTCCGGAGGGAAATAAAAGTATTGATGTTAAGGCAACAGGTAGTAGTTGCAGGTGGAGAAATCGGCAGTGTGAGGGTAAGTGATCCAACGTCTATTGTAATCCCACCAAAAACAGAAATGCTGGTATGGTGTAGAGCAGCCATTGGTACTAAGGGACGAGATTATCAAGCCTTAATAGAACCAGTGTACACCGACAGCAGGCCCACTATACTCACAGCACGAGGGATAGTCGAGGTACACCGGGGACGAGTGCCGGTACGACTTTTGAACTGTGGAGAGGAAGAGGTCACTTTGCCAAGGTATGCTACAATGGCAAAGCTATATACTGTTGACAACAATGCCATCACAACCATTGAGCCCTTAGAACCAACCTGTCAGGTGGAAGGCAATTGCTCAGATGGAGAAATGGAGGATTGGTGCCAACAGCTACACGTGGGCATAAATTCAACACCTACCCATCAAAAACAAGGGGTGTATAGGCTAGTGACGGAATATGAACAAGTCTTCAGTAAACACCCATTGGACTTCGGACGGATAGAAGGGGTAGAACACACAATCCCCACAGGTGACCATCCCCCAATAAAAGAAAGATATAGACCCATACCGACCGCTCACTATCAATGTGCAAAAGATATGCTGAGGGAAATGAAACAGGCCGGGGTAATAAGAGACAGCTGTAGCCCCTGGGCGGCCCCTCTAGTGATTGTCAAAAAAAAGGACGGAACCATGAGAATGTGCGTAGACTACCGGAAGATTAATAACATCACCCATAAAGACGCCTACCCCTTGCCTAGGATAGAAGAGTCCTTAACTGCTTTGAAATCTGCTAATTATTTTTCCACCTTAGACTTAACAAGCGGGTATTGGCAAGTCCCTGTGGCTGAGAGAGATAAGGAAAAGACGGCATTCACCACACCAATGGGTCTATGTGAATTTAATCGCATGCCGTTCGGACTCTGCAACGCATCCGGTACCTTCCAGCGGCTGATGGAATGCTGCCTCGGACACAAGAACTTCGAGACCGTCCTCCTGTACCTAGATGATGTGATCGTCTACTCAAAGACTTACGAACAACACTTAATAGACCTGGCAGAAGTGTTCGAAGCCTTATCCAGGTATGGCATGAAAGTCAAGCCATCCAAATGTCACCTTCTCAAGCCAAAGGTACAGTACCTGGGACACATCGTGAGTTCGGAGGGAGTAGCACCAGATCCCGAGAAAATAAGCGCCATAAGGGATTGGCCAAGACCTACCAGCGCAAAAGAAGTGAGACAATTCCTGGGATTGGTGGGTTACTATCGCAGATTTATAAAAGGATTTACCAAGTTGGCAGCACCCTTGCAAGACACCTTGGTAGGGCAGACGAAGAAACCTTCAAACCGAAACCCTCCTTTTCAGTGGAACGACGAAAGGGAAGACTCCTTTGAACAACTAAAGAAGGCACTAACCGGAGAAGAGGTTCTGGCATACCCAGATTACCATCAACCTTTCATCCTCTACACCGATGCCAGTAATGTGGGACTAGGAGCGGTGCTGTCACAAAAGCAAGAAGGTCGGGAGAAAGTCATCGCCTTTGCAAGTAGAAAGCTCCGGCCTACTGAAAATTACAGCTCCTTCAAATTGGAACTACTGGCAGTAGTTTGGGCTGTGACGGAGCGTTTCAAACACTATCTGGCCGCTGCAGAATTTATTGTCTATACTGACAACAATCCGTTGACCCACCTGGACACAGCCAAATTAGGTGCGTTAGAACAGCGATGGATAGCCCGGTTATCTAATTACAACTTCATAATCAAGTATCGAGCAGGTCGCAAGAATGGAAATGCCGATGCCCTATCCCGGATGCCACACTTGAGAGATGTAGAAGAGGAAACGGGGGAGCTTGAAGAATTTGAACTACCAGCCTTCCATCGTCCCAAGGCAAAACATCATCAGTCAAGTACCTATCAGAAACAACAAGAGGTGAATTTTAATCCGTTAGCACACCATAGATGGGCTGACACCCAAGACAGCAATCCGGCTGTGAAGTTGGTGAAGGAACTGTTGACTGAGCAAAGTGCATATCCCGATGAGGATGCCCCAGAAGAGACGCATCAACTCTGGAAAGAGAGAGGCAAAATGTTCCTGTATCAAGGGAAGCTCTGTAGAAGATACACCAATCCGAAAACACATGAATTGGTTTGGCAGATTATTGTGCCTAAACAAGATGTGAAGATGGTCCTAGAAGCTTACCATAATGGTGCTGGTCACTTCGGTTGGAAAAAGTTAGAAGTACTTCTAAGAGAGAGATTTTATTGGGTCGGGATGAGAAAATCAATCGAACAGTGGTGCAGAAATTGTGGCCCGTGCAACCTCAGAAGAAACGATCAAAAGAACCAAAGAGCACCACTGCAGCCCATAATCACCAAACAACCACTTGAACTTGTAGCCATGGACCACGTGAAGTTGACACCAAGCCGGTCCGGCTATGTCTATGCCTTGACCATCGTGGACCATTATTCACGTTTCTTGGTAGTAGTACCCGTAAAAGATCTGACAGCAAAAACAGCAGCCAAAGCGTTCCAAACGTACTTTTGTAGACCCCATGGATATCCGGAACAGGTTCTCACCGACCAAGGTACAGCCTTTGAATCAGAGATCTTCAGAGAATTCTGTAATATGTATGGTTGCAAAAAGATCCGGACGACGGCCTATCATCCACAAACAAACGGCTTATGCGAGAAGATGAACCATATTGTAATAGACCTACTAAAGACTTTACCTGAGACAGAAAGGAATCAATGGCCAGAGAAATTGCCTGACTTGGTGGATCTGTATAATCATGTCCCGGTGAGCTCCACCAACTGCACCCCAGCTTACCTTATGCGTGCAAGACCTGGCCAATTACCAATCGATCTAGAAATGGGAATTCTGAAACCAGACGCAGAAGTTCAAGACTCCAATTGGGATATCATACGGCAAAAGCAGTATCGCCAAGTGCAAGAGAGTGTGGAAAGAAGCCTTCAGCAAACTAGAGAAAGACAAGAGCGAACTTTCAACCAGAATGCTCTAGCGACCCCATTAAGACCGGGTGACCAAGTGCTCAAGAGAAATCGTCGAACCAATAAACTGGACAATCAGTGGGAAGCCGTACCCTACACAGTTTTACCAACAAGAGTGGATAATCCTAAAATGTGTCTCATTAGCAAAAATGGAGGCTTAACATCTGTACTAGTGTCAAGAGACAATCTTAAATTATGTCCGGAAGCATTGAAAGAGCCAGACGTTGTCCAGCCAGAACCAGAAGTTATTCAACCCATACAGGTTCAACCAGTAAAGGAAAAAGAAGAGGAAGTGTATCACACCTGTATAGGAGACTTTCCCAAAACCCTACTAACATACCATGGTGCAGTAGTGGTTCCCATGGTGGCCTTTTACCCAACACCGAACCCAATACCAGAAGTCCCAAGACAGGAAGAGGCTGACCCCGTACTACAGGAGGTTCCAGGCCAGGAAGAACAGATTCCTGGTCAGAGTAATCCCATTCACGGTGGACTTGCCAACTCCATAGTCGTGGAATTATCTTTAGCAGAGCGGGCAGATACTACATCCGCAGTAGACAGTAGTACACCACATGAAGAGACACCGCTATTACGTAGATCACAGCGTAGTACCCAGGGTCAATTACCGGCCAGGTATGCAGATTACCAACTATAAAGCTCATAATGTGAATTGTATATATGTTATGCCGTATATAGTTAAACAGAAAATGTAGTATAGTCATTGTTATCAGTCTGCAACGTTTAAGCCCAGTGCCTACAGAGACTTGTCTGTATGAACTTATTGCATATTCTTGAACTTTTTATCAGCCCGGAGGCACTAAATCAAAGCTCCGGAAAGACTGCTTTTTGAACTTTGCTTTTTGCTCTTTTTGAACTTTCTTTAGACTTTATATTGATAACTCCGTTGGAAAAATGGAACTAAATTCCTGGACACTAAGTACAGTGCCTTTCCTAGTACCTTCAAGGATAGAACTGTATTAATGGACGCTATTTGAAGTGACTTTTTACAGAACTCTATTTTTGTTTCCTTGAGTGGTTTTTGTAACTTTTCATTTTTAAGACTCTGTACATATTAATTGTTATTTCAAAATGTTATTGTCCCACAGTCCCGGAGTACTGTTCTTAACTAAGGGGGAATGTGGCACCCCTAGGGGTATTTGCCACAAAAATAGTTACTGACAGTAAGTACAAATACTAAAATAGCAAGACTGCACTACCACCTCCGGCCAGAAGGGGGAGCTCCAGAGACTCCCCTTGATCCATTCTGGTCTGAGAGAAGAAATGGCAGTTGGGCTAAGGAGCTGAAAGTGAGAGGTCATACAGTTGAATCTCTAACAGCCCTGTGACTGTTACCAGGCCTAAATCACCGGCCTGAGGAGAAGAGGGATAGAGAAAAAGGACATTGTGAGAACCGGGTAGCATTAATCACTACCCAGAACAGGCGCAAAGACGGATATCGGATCCGTGGCTGTATTCATTATATATAATACAGCAACCGGAAAAACGTGAGGTGATATCAGCTTCACTAGGGCCGGACGCAGCAACAGACACAGAGTTCAGCGGTACTCCCAGAGGGGGTAAACCGATAAAAGGACTCGGGTTGCCCGTCGAACCAGGACCCGGAGGGGACAGATTGGGCCGGCAGCCAGTTCACATACAGCAGCAGGGCCACACAGAAATTGCGCACAATAAGAGGCGAAGACCCCGGCAGGGTCAAAGTAACTCAGAGTTGCCATACAGACTCCGGTGACAGGACTGGTTGTAAATCCTTTTATGTCAAAGTAAACTGGTTAAACGTTTCAGTGCCTCAGTCTTTCATTTGGACAATAGCCATCTATCCAGGATCGGGATCGTCACCGCTGGGAGAACCTGCTGCTGATCAAGTAAGTGCCTGTCCCCTCATGATACCCCTTACACTGTGCATTGCCTGAGGCCACAGCACCGGGTCAAGCCACCCGTGACATCCCCCTCAAGAGACAGACTCCATTGGTCCGGTGCTGGGTATCCCGGTCTCCTGGGCGTCACAAAACCATGCGCTTTTTTTTCCAGAAAGTTTTCGCCTGCTGAGCGAAATTATGATGTGGGCAACCGAGAGTTACTGGCCATGAAGTGGGCATTCGAGGAGTGGCGTCATTGGCTTGAAGGAGCTAAGCATCGCGTGGTGGTCTTGACTGATCACAAGAACTTGACTTATCTCGAGTCTGCTAAGCGTTTGAATCCTAGACAGGCTCGTTGGTCGCTGTTTTTCGCCCGTTTTGACTTCGTGATTTCGTACCTTCCGGGTTCTAAAAATGTGAAGGCGGATGCTCTGTCTAGGAGTTTTGTGCCCGACTTTCCAGGTTTATCTGAGCCGGCGGGTATCCTCAAGGAAGGAGTAATTGTGTCTGCCATCTCCCCTGATTTGCGGCGGGTGCTGCAAAAATTTCAGGCTAATAAACCTGATCGTTGTCCAGCGGAGAAACGGTTTATCCCTGATAGGTGGACAAATAAAGTGATCTCTGAGGTTCATTGTTCGGTGTTGGCTGGTCATCCTGGAATCTTTGGTACTAGAGAGTTAGTGGCTAGATCCTTTTGGTGGCCATCTCTGTCACGGGATGTGCGTACTTTTGTGCAGTCCTGTGGGATTTGTGCTCAGGCTAAGCCCTGCTGTTCTCGTGCCAGTGGGTTGCTTTTGCCCTTGCCGGTCCCGAAGAGGCCTTGGACACATATCTCTATGGATTTTATTTCTGATCTTCCCGTCTCTCAAAAGATGTCAGTCATTTGGGTGGTCTGTGATCGCTTTTCTAAGATGGTCCATCTGGTACCCTTGTCCAAATTGCCTTCCTCCTGATTTGGTGCCATTGTTCTTCCAGCATGTGGTTCGTTTGCATGGCATTCCAGAGAATATCGTTTCTGACAGAGGTTCCCAGTTTGTTTCGAGGTTTTGGCGAGCCTTTTGTGGTAGGATGGGCATTGACTTGTCTTTTTCCTCGGCTTTTCATCCTCAGACTAATGGCCAGACCGAACGAACCAATCAGACCTTGGAAACCTATCTGAGATGCTTTGTTTCTGCCGATCAGGATGACTGGGTGTCCTTTTTGCCTTTGGCTGAGTTCGCCCTTAATAATCGGGCCAGCTCGGCTACCTTGGTTTCGCCATTTTTCTGCAATTCTGGGTTTCATCCTCGTTTCTCTTCAGGACAGGTTGAGTCTTCGGACTGTCCTGGTGTGGATACTGTGGTGGACAGGTTGCAGCAGATTTGGACTCATGTAGTGGACAATTTGACCTTGTCTCAGGAGAAGGCTCAACGTTTCGCTAATCGCAGACGCCGTGTGGGTCCCCGACTTCGTGTTGGGGATCTGGTTTGGTTATCTTCTCGTCATATTCCTATGAAGGTTTCCTCTCCTAAGTTTAAACCTCGTTTCATTGGTCCGTATAGGATTTCTGAGGTTCTTAATCCTGTGTCTTTTCGTCTGACCCTCCCAGATTCTTTTTCCATACATAACGCATTCCATAGGTCATTGTTGCGGAGATACGTGGCACCTATGGTTCCATCTGTTGAGCCTCCTGCCCCGGTTTTGGTGGAGGGGGAATTGGAGTATATTGTGGAGAAGATTTTGGATTCTCGTGTTTCAAGACGGAAACTCCAGTATCTGGTTAAATGGAAGGGTTATGCTCAGGAAGATAATTCCTGGGTTTTTGCCTCTGATGTCCATGCTCCCGATCTTGTTCGTGCCTTTCATGTGGCTCATCCTGGTCGGCCTGGGGGCTCTGGTGAGGGTTCGGTGACCCCTCCTCAAGGGGGGGGTACTGTTGTGAATTCTGTGGCAGGGCTCCCTCCTGTGGTCACAAGTGGTACTTCGGCTGGTTCTCTCTGGGAGCTTCCGTTTGTGGAGGAAACTGGTACTGCGGCTTCTGAGTTTCCTCCCTCAGGTGATCTGGTGAGGTCGTTAGGTGCTTCTCTACTTAACTCCACCTAATGCTTTGATTCATGCTTCCTGTCAATGTTCCAGTGTTGGACTTGTTTTTCCCTGGATCATTCCTGTGGCCTGCTGCTCTGCATAGCTAAGTTCTTCTTTGCTATTTGTTTGCTATTTTTTCTGTCCAGCTTGTCTATTTGTTTTGCTGGAAGCTCTGGGACGCAAAGGGTGTATCTCCGTGCTGTTAGTTCGGTACGGAGGGTCTTTTTGCCCCCTTTGCGTGGTTTTTCTTATGGTTTTGTGTATACCGCAAAGTTATCTTTCCTATCCTCGCTCTGTTAAGAATATCGGGCCTCACTTTGCTGAATCTATTTCATCTCTACGTTTGTCTTTTCATCTTAACTCACAGTCATTATATGTGGGGGGCTGCCTTTTCCTTTGGGGTATTTCTCTGAGGCAAGGTAGGCTTATTTTTCTATCTTCAGGCTAGTTAGTTTCTCAGGCTGTGTCGAGTTGCATAGGTAGCGTTAGGCGCAATCCACGGCTGCCTCTAGTGTTGTTTTGGAGAGGATTAGGGATTGCGGTCTGCAGAGTTCCCACGTCTCAGAGCTCGTTCTATTATTTTGGGTTATTGTCAGATCACTGTATGTGCTCTGACCTCCATGTCCATTGTGATACTGAATTGCCTTTCATAACATGTGTCATTATACAGTGGGGCTGTGCGCGTGTGCTTGTCATTATACAGTGGGGCTGTGCGTGTGTGCCTGTCATTATACAGTGGGGCTGTGTGTGTATTATACAGTGGGGCTGTGCGAGTGTGCCTGTCATTATACAGTGGGGCTGTGCGTGTGTGCCTGTCATTATACAGTGGGGCTGTGCGTGTGTGCCTGTCATTATACAGTGGGGCTGTGCGTGTGTGCCTGTCATTATACAGTGGGGCTGTGCGTGTGTGTAATTATGCAGTGAGGCTGTGCGTGTGTGCCTGTCATTATACAGTGGGGCTGTGCGTGTGCCTGTCATTATACAGTGGGGCTGTGTGTGTATTATACAGTGGGGCTGTGCCTGTCATTATACAGTGGGGCTGTGCGTGTGCCTGTCATTATACAGTGGGGCTGTGTGTGTATTATACAGTGGGGCTGTGCGTGTGTGCCTGTCATTATACAGTGGGGCTGTGCGTGTGTGCCTGTCATTATACAGACAGTGCTATGCGTGTGTGCCTGTCATTATACAGATAGTGCTATGCGTGTGTGTGTAATTATGCAGTGGGGCTGTGCGTGTGTCTGTCATTATACAGTGGGGCTGTGCGTGTGTGTGTGTGTCATTGGTGCATTCACTCAGTCATTCTATGTGACTGCAGACTTGTGCATCTCACATTGCTCGCAGAGCTGTGGTTATTTGGCGGGTGTCTGGCTGCAAGTTTGTGATTAGCATACATGCGGTCACATGCTGACTAGACTTGCATGGCGAATGCAACTGTATTAAACAAGGCCCAAAACAGTCTCGTCGAAATGTGGCTGGGAATATATATATATATATATATATATATATATAGCATGCTTGTGATCACAAGACCACCTGTTGCTGGCACAAGAGAATCTTCACAGCGCACAGTGCGCACGATATGAGGATTCACACATAGTGACTGTAGACATGTAGCATAAGATCCGACAGCCCCTTTAAGGATGAGCCGCTACTCATGGGCCACTGCTGTGTGCTTGCCCCCCAGGCCAAAATTTGCAGTCAGCCCCTGCCTGTGTCTGTGGGAAGCCACTATTGTGGGATCAAAATACTGTGTGTAGTGGGATGGTGGTACTGTGAGAACATTATATTGTGTGTGGGGGTATGGTGGTACTATGAGAAGATTACACTGTGTGTGGGGGTATGGCGGTACTATGAGAAAATTATACTGTGTGGGGGTATGGCGGTACTATGTGAACATTATACTGTGTGTGGGGGTATGACGGTACTATGAGAACATTATACTGTGTGTGGGTATGGCGGTACTGTAGAAACATTATACAGTGTGGGGGTATGGCGGTACTGTAGGAACATTATACTGTGTGTGGGGGTATCGCGGTACTATGAGAACATTATACTGTGTGTGGGGGTATGGCGGGACTATGAGAACATTATACTGTGTGTGGGGGTATGGTGGTACTATGTGAACATTATACTGTGTGTGGGGGTATGGCGGTACTGTAGGAACATTATACTGTGTGTGGGGGTATGGAAGTACTATGAGAACATTATACTGTGTGTGGGGGTATGGCGGTACTGTAGGAACATTATACTGTGTGTGGGATTATGGCGGTACTGTAGGAACCTTATACTGTGTGTGGGGGTATGGCGGTATTGTAGGAACCTTATACTGTGTGTGGGGGTACGGCGGTACTATGAGAACATTATACAGTGTGTGGGGGTATGGCAGTACTGTAGGAACATTATACTGTGTGAGGGGGTATGGCGGTACTGTAGGAACATAATACTGTGTGTGGGGGTATGGCGGTACTGTAGGAACATTATACTGTGTGTGGGGGTATGGCGGTACTATGAGAATATTACACTGTCTGGGGGTATGGCGGTTCTATGAGAACATTATACTGTGTGTGGTGGGTATGGCGGTACTATGAGAACATTATACTGTGAGGGTGTTTGGCAGTACTATGAGAAGATTATGCTGTGTGTGGGATGGAGGTACTGTAGGAACATTATAGTGTGTGTGGGGGTATGGCGGTACTATGAGAACATTATACTGTGTGTGGGGGTATGGCGGTACTGTAGGAACATTATACTGTGTGTGGGGGTATGGCGGTACTGTAGGAACATTATACTGTGTGTGGGGGTATGGCGGTACTGTGAGAACATTATACTGTGTGGGGGTATGGCGGTACTATGTGAATATTATACTGTGTGTGGGGGTATGACGGTACTATAAGAACATTATACTGTGTGTGGGTATGGCGGTACTATGAGAACATTATACAGTGTGTGGGGGTATGGCGGTACTGTAGGAACATTATACTGTGTGTGGGGGTATGGCGGTACTGTAGGAACATTATACTGTGTGTGGGGGTATGGCGGTACTGTGAGAACATTATACTTTGTGTGGGGGTATGGCGGTACTGTAGGAACATTATACTGTGTGTGGGGGTATGGCGGCATTATGAGAAAATTATACTGTGTGGGGGTATGGCGGTACTATGTGAACATTATACTGTGTGTGGGGGTATTGTTAAGGGGAGAATGTATGGCATATGAAGATATACTTAAATCAAACCAATATGGACGCTTTGCTTAACATTAGACTTGTGTAGCTTTAAGGTTTTCTGATTCACTGTCACAAGACTAAATTCTGTTGATTACTCTGTACCAGGATGTACCAAGATCCGTGTAAATCCCCTACCCTTATCTAGAGTAAATGTATCTGCATGAAGGTGAATTGATCCCCAATAAACCAAAGATAAGTAGAATACGTGCAGAGACAGATGTCAGCTTGACCCAAGAGGCGCCATTAGGGCGATAACGGTACAGACATAGACTAAAAGTAATAATCATTAGAATTATGGTACTATAGTAATAAAGATAATAACATAGAACATGTAAGATCAAAAGAGTTTTCTGATAAGTATTAAGTTGGAAAAACACATGATGTAATGTGCTGAGACTGCCCAATTTTTCCATAAAAGAGCGGTCCGACGAATAAAGAACCAGAAGTCTTTGAGAGACAATTGCTTGCATTTGTGTCCTGATTTCTCCGGCCGTAATACCTCACATCCAATTTGGCAGCAGACAACTAAGATGAGAACACACGCATCCCGTGTGCCCTAACATTTGGCGTCCGAACGTGGGACTAGGACGAAAGTTCGAACCTGACCAGCCGCGAAGAGGACCTCCAATCTTGGACCGGACCACTCGAGGGTGGAGAAGTGCACCTCCTACTAGGTAAGAAAATCATTCATCTTACCTATAACCCTCCAGTGTTTCCGTGCCGAGATAAAGGTCAGTCGGCTGTCAGACTCGGACATAGTGACCGTTCTGACAAGTCCTAGCACCAAAAACCCACCCTGGTCACGATTTCCTTAATTGTCTGCCTTATCTGTTTTGCCTCTCTGCTTTGCTGTTTTGTTGGTTTGCATATGTGGTACTACCTCAGCCAGCCTGAAAAAGATAGGGAGACGTACTGAGCAATTTCACTGTCACTCTGGTTCTGGTCCTGCTCTCAGCTTGACCGATGGTCGCAGAAGTCTGAACTGTGTCTCTCCCAGTGGGCAAGTGGGAGTAGCGGATTGATTACTCTGAGTGATTTTACAACCTCTAAGAGGTTGGTGACTTCTTGCGGATGCCCACCGGAGATCACCTGGCTATGGTGATGATGTTTTGGCTGCAGCGTAAGTTCATAGGTTTTATTCTATAAGGGTGGAAGGGTAATTACAATTACCGTATTTATGTGACTGAGTGATTGCTCTCTCCCTGTCTATCTAAAGTGTGTTCTGCCCAGGTATAGACTTTATCTCTACAGATCAGGCTGGCATATAGATTGATAAATTGTGAAGTGTTTTGTTGTCAGGGATTCACAGTATCTGACATCAATGCTAGTTTAAGCTGTCTTTTGTCTGTTTGTATGGTATATGGTTTGCCGGCAGGAGGCGTACTAACATATGGTTAAAGTTTTGAATTAATTCTGTATATATATATATATATATATATATATATATATATATATATGTTGTGAGATTAGAGAATTAGTTAACCGGTTTTGTTTTGCATACTTTAGAATTGTAAAGTTAGTTGTTAAATGTGTTCATTAAGGAAGAAAATTCCTTGAATGGTAATTGCTTTTACTTGTACAGATATCTCTGGTAGTGTGAGATCCAAAGTCCATAGTTACTCTTTAGTTAATGTTTGACTAACGTCACTGCATTTTTCTGTGAGATGGTTTTTGAAATGGTTGTTGTTGAAGTGAAAGTGTTCTGGAAGCAGATATTCTAGCAATTTATCTGGCATTTTTAGACTACGCATTTTTCTGGGTATAGAAGAATTGTTAAATACCCTGGTGGTAATTGTTAGCCAACTTCCTATATCACTGCGTTCGAAATACTAGACGTCACAATATCACTTAAGACTCCTTTCCTTTGACATAAGGAGTACATACAGCTTTCACAGTCTCACATAGCCAACTGTTCAAAACCCTGTGGGAACTTGTCTCAAGAGATAGACACACATGTCCCTCAGACGCACTAAAAATTCAGATGATAGAATGGGTGGGAGTAGTCAGTCAATACTCATAAGACAGACTCGACCCATAGGGGAGCAAGGAAAGAAAACGCATGTTAAGAAGAACCCTCCGACCCCAAAGGGAGGAGGATTAGATAAGAAGGTATGGAAGAATGTGTTAATGAGTAGAGAGCAGGGTCCTAGGCTTAGATATCATGAAATCCTACAGGACCCTGAAGAATTTTATAAGATGGTAAAGAAAGTCAGAAGACAGGCATGGAGAGGGGAATATGACAAGGATATTGAATTTTATGCCAAACAGGCGCCTACAGAAAATGTGTCAGTTGCAACATCTGCATTACAGTCATTGATACCGCCCATATACATTCCCGATGACTGGACATGTACCAGCTGTCAAACGCAGAATGCAGAATATCGTGAGACTTGTTCTGACTTGTCAGATGACCAACCCAAATAGCCCTACTTTCTATCCAACTATATATGTAGACGGAATCCCTTATGCTACATCCTGTCCAGCATCCACTATAGCTCCATTAATTAATGCAGTCTATAAAAAGAATAATGAAGGAGAAGATGAATATGACATGGAAGTACATGATCAAGCAGAAGAGGGAAGACAGGAATCAACAGCTCAGACTGATAATCCACAGCATCCACCACTATATGGTGGGAGTACATCATCATCATCATCTTCTAAACCTCAAAGCTTACACTCTCGCACACAACCTACTCCACACAAGGACTCCTGGAAATACCAGGATACAGACACCCTAGTGAGCAGCTTGCCAGACCCAGTGCAACATCCCATGCCATTTTATAAAAGGATGCATCAAATACAAAAGGCACACTCTGCCTCATGGACATATTTAGAAAGGCTCACTCAAATTGCAGCAGGATATTCCCTTTGGCCAAGGATGCGACTAGCCCTTGAGCCTGACAACCTCCATGTAGAATGGCTTGAGTCACCTATATCCGGAGAATATTTCCTCCATAAGCTTTACGTCTGGGCTAAGAACCGCCTGCCAGCCCAGACCCCCACTCTCCAGGATGTCATGCAGGGGAAAGGAGAACCTGTGGATAGTTTCTTCCATCGATGTAATCAAAAGTTTCAGGATCTCAGATTTGAAACGCAAGTTAATCAATTAGAAGGAACTGTGATACCCACCACTACCAAGCTCCAGACCCTGATAGGGTATTGGCATACTGAATCCGCAATCTATGAAAGTACGTATACCCTTACAGTCCACAAAAATACCTGAGAGAAGCATAATCAGGAACATTGACTTACCAGACCCAGACTTTCTCACGGATGCAGTAGTGCCTTTTGTGGGGGTGGATGGTAACACACGGTACACTCCAAGAATCGGACCCCTACACAAAGGCCTACAACCTGCAGAGTATGCTGTCTCAATTGGTTGTCTCATCCACCTACCCTGTCAGTTTTACTAGGATCAGATCTACTACCAAAAATCCAAGCCAGCATTCTGTTTCATAAGGACGAACTGTCACTTTCACAGGAGCAGTCTGCAGAAGTGTATGGTCTCTTCTCTTTACAGGACACACCTGTAGATCATGTGGACATTGAACTGATGGCATTGATCCCAGACTCACTGCGGACACGAGGCCTGGAAGAAATTGGCAGGCTCAAAGTCCAGCCTATGAAGATGGAACTGGAGTCAGGAGCCCTGCTGCCATGGAAACTGCAATGCCCACCTTCCATTTCGTAATCTGCCACCATTATACAACAACTGGAAATATAACTGAAGCCCTGGAAGATGACACATCCCACTGAAGACAGGAAAGGAGCTGTCCAGCACATACCTCTGGCAGCCAAGCCAACACAGCTACAGTCCTTCATTGGACTAGTTTCCTGCCATCCCTGGAGCCTTGATGCCTCTACACATGCCTCAAGGACACTCATTTCAGTTCATCCAAGGAAGCCATCGATGGGTTTGACATGCTAATCTGCACTCACATCCTCTCCTGCTCTAGGACTGCCAGACTATAACAAACTCTTCTGCCTGTTTTGTCATGGAGAAGCAAGCCATGCAACTGGAGTCCTGACACAGCTTCCCGGAAGGAGACAACGCCCTCCTGGGTACTACTCTTAACCCAGTGGCCCGTGGAGTCCCAACCTGCATGAGAACCGCGTTGCAACCCACCTGTACTTGACAAGGCTTCTGACATCATTATGGGTCACGAGTTGAAGATCCTATTCTGCTGTCCTATGTCTGCAATGCCCTATTCTGCTCCCGTCAATGTCACCATCTCCAGATGTGCTGGTCATAACCCAGCTTCTCTCCTACCTCTGCCAAGGGGGGAGAGGGTGAAGATCACATCTCTGACACATCAGTGGAAGAGGTAGTCGACTCTGAAATGGCTCAATGCGATTGTCTCGCTGTCATGAGACAAGAAGACCTCTGGAAGATCCTGACCTGACACTCTTTGTGGTTTGACCAAGGTATGCAGACCAAGAAGGCCATTCGCACACTGGTATAGCAGTAGTTACAGAAGAATACCTGCTGCCAGCAAAACCGCTGCCTCAACCCAAAGGCAGGACTGTGGGCCTTGATAGAAGCATGCAACAGGTTGATTCAACACACAGCCACGACCAATCTGGAGGGAAAGAGACTTCATCATGGCTAATGGAACGCCGGTCAGAGACAGCCAAAGCCATACAAGAACGAATGGAGTCCTCGTTGATGCCTGGAAGAGTTGCGGTGGTAAAAGGTGAAGACGCACACACACTGGAGACACCTCAAGGGAAGCAGTGGGCAGCAGACTAACTGAAGCAACAGCACAAGAAGCAGCAATGATACTACTTGACACAGAAACATCTCATCTCTCTGTACTCTAATATGGATCCAGAAACGGAGGGAAAATTGCTATCCCTGGAAAAAGATGTCCTAACATCCCAGAAGCAAGCATCCAAAGAAGAGAAGAAGAAGAAGAAGAAGAAAAGGGACCAAGATGGAGCCACACCGATGAAACACGCCTAAGGATGAACAAGGGAAATTGAAGGCCTCAAACAAATGACCCTACATACTTAGTGCTAGACAGGAAACAGTGGAGCTATAGCATAGGGAGTTTTAGTCTTTCCCTTAGGTCTCACATACGCATGTGCACACACACACACACACACACTAGCAGGTCCTACAAACTCAGCACTATAGGACCCTACTAATATTCCCAGTTTAGGATTATACCTTTTCTAACTACAGTTGTCTATATGCAGACTAAGTTTTTTGTTAAATAAGGCATGTGACTAAATTTGTTCTCAAGTTCAATCCATCCCAGATCCTGAGGACCTAGAAGGTGCCCACCAGAACCTGCCCGATGACTGACTCCTCATCACCAAGAGGTTCAAACCTAGAGCTGACAGCCCGTTCCAAGTCCTGTCTACTACCACAGCAGTCCATGGGTCCACGCTTCCCACTGCAAGGAGATGCCAGATCCAGAATCCAGTGGCGGCTGCCACTCTTCATCCGTCTGACACTTATCCTTCACCTAGTCCAAGGGGTAGCCAGTCACCAAGGGGTAGTCACTCATGAGGAGGGTATAGTCACATTTTGATATAATATCTCCACCCCAAGAGTAACATATCAATTTGACTATTGCCTCATAGTAGAATGCCCAGGCCCCATGGCACAGTTTGACATCTGGCTAAACACACAATGCACAAAAGGTAAATTTTGGCTAAGAAGCATAGATACCAGTGGGGGCACACAGGGGGTACCTGATAGATTCAAAGCCAGGAACAAGACAGCAGTTGGGCTTAAACCCACCATTCCCATAAATAAGAACATACAGTGGATAAACTACCTATACTATAATCAACAACGGTTTATAAAATACACTAGGGATACCATAAAGGCACATATTGACCCATTAATTTTGCAATAGCTATTCTATCTGTTTTAACTATATTAAGCCTTAATTCTCTACCTGCATAGCTACATCTCTTAAGAAAATGATGATGAGGACCATGGAAACCAAAGTGATGACGAACATACATGCTGATTTCAAAGATCCCCTAGATGAAAGAAGCTGCTATGAAAACCATGAGAGGATCCACATCCCCCGGAATACGTCTGCCTGAAGCACACTGATGAGGGAGGGACTAGGATCTGACTCCTCCTGTGCAAAGTCCGTTAGGAGGGGGTCCATCTACTAGAGATGGACCGTCTCGTCTATACGGTGAAAATTAGTTAGATAGGCTCCAGATTTAGGCACAACAGAGCAGATCGATAGGCTCGACGAGATCAGAGTTTTGCTTTTGCATATCTCCAAAGGGGGGACTGTTAAGGGGAGAATGTATGGAATATGAAGATATACTTAAATCAAACCAATATGGACGCTTTGCTTAACATTAGACTCGTGTAGCTTTAAGGTTTTCTGATTCACTGTCACAAGACTAAATTCTGTTGATTACTCTGTACCAGGATGTACCAAGATCCGTGTAAGTCCCCTACCCTTATCTAGAGTAAATGTATCTGCACGAAGGTGAATTGATCCCCAATAAACCAAAGATAAGTAGAATACGTGCAGAGACAGATGTCAGCTTGACCCACGAGGCGCCATTAGGGCGATAACGGTACAGACATAGACTAAAAGTAATAATCATTAGAATTATGGTACTATAGTAACAAAGATAATAACATAGAACATGTAAGATCAAAAGAGTTTTCTGATAAGTATTAAGTTGGAAAAACCCATGATGTAATGTGCTGAGACTGCCCAATTTTTCCATAAAAGAGCGGTCCGACGAATAAAGAACCAGAAGTCTTTGAGAGACAATTGCTTGCATTTGTGTCCTGATTTCTCCGGCCGTAATACCTCACATCCAATTTGGCACCAGACAACTAAGATGAGAACACACGCATCCCGTGTGTCCTAACAGTATGACGGTACTATGAGAACATTATACTGTGTGTGGGTATGGCGGTACTGTAGGAACATTATACTGTGTGGGGGTATGGCTGTACTGTAGGAACATTATACTGTGTGTGGGGGTATCGTGGTACTATGAGAACATTTTACTGTGTGTGGGGGTATGGCGGGACTATGAGAACATTATACTGTGTGTGGGGGTATGGTGGTACTATGTGAACATTATACTGTGTGTGGGGGTATGGCGGTACTGTAGGAACATTATACTGTGTGTGGGGGGTATGGCGGTACTATGAGAACATTATACTGTGTGTGGGGGTATGGAAGTACTATGAGAACATTATACTGTGTGTGGGGGTATGGCGGTACTGTAGGAACATTATACTGTGTGTGGGATTATGGCGGTACTGTAGGAACCTTATACTGTGTGTGGGGGTATGGCGGTATTGTAGGAACCTTATACTGTGTGTGGGGGTACGGCGGTACTATGAGAACATTATACAGTGTGTGGGGGTATGGCAGTACTGCAGGAACATTATACTGTGTGAGGGGGTTTGGCGGTACTGTAGGAACATTATACTGTGTGTGGGGGTATGGCGGTACTATGAGAATATTATACTGTCGGTGGGGGTATGGCGGTTCTATGAGAACATTATACTGTGTGTGGGGGTCTGGCGGTACTATAGGAACATTATACTGTGTGTGGTGGGTATGGCGGTACTATGAGAACATTATACTGTGTGGGTGTATGGCAGTACTATTAGAAGATTATGCAGTGTGTGGTGGGATGGAGGTACTGTAGGAACATTATACTGTGTGTGGGGGTATGGCGGTACTATGAGAACATTATACTGTGTGTGGGGGTATGGCGGTACTGTAGGAACATTATACTGTGTGTGGGGGTATGGCGGTACTGTAGGAACATTATACTGTGTGTGGGGGTATGGTGGTACTGTGAGAACATTATGCTGTGTGTGGGGGTATGGCGGTACTGTCGGAACATTATACTGTGTGTGGGGGTATGGCGGTACTATGAGAACATTATACTGTGTGGGGGTATGGCGGTACTATGAGATTATTATACTGTGTGTGGAGGTATGGCGGTACTATGAGAACATTATACTGTGTGTGTGGGGGTATAGCGGTACTGTAGGAACATTATACTGTGTGTGGTGGGTATGGCGGTACTATGAGAACATTATACTGTGTGGGTGTATGGCGGTACTATGAGAACATTATGCCTTGTGTGGTGGGATGGAGGTACTGTAGGAACATTGTACTGTGTGTGGAGGTATGGCAGTACTATGAGAAGATTATGCTGTGTGTGGTGGGATGGAGGTACTGTAGGAACATTATACTGTGTGTGGGGGTATGGCGGTACTATGAGAACATTATACTGTGTGGGGAATGGCGGTACTGTGAGAACATTATACTGTGTGTGGGGGTATGGCGGTACTGTAGGAACATTATACTGTGTGTGGGGGTATGGCGGTACTATGAGAACATTATACTGTGTGGGGGTATGGCGGTACTATGAGAACATTATACTGTGTTTGGGGGTATAGCGGTACTGTAGGAACATTATACTGTGTGTGGGGGTATGGCGGTACTATGAGAACATTATACTGTGTGGTAGTATGGCGGTACTGTAAGAACATTATACTGTGTGTGGGGGTATGGCGGTACTGTAGGAACATTATACTGTGTGTGGGGGTATGGCGGTACTATGAGAACATTATACTGTGTGGGGGTATGGCGGTACTGTAAGAACATTATTCTGTGTGTGGGGTTATGGCGGTACTGTAGGAACATTATACTGTGTGTGGGGGTATGGCGGTACTATGAGAACATTATACTGTGTGGGGGTATGGCGGTAGTGTGAAAATCCCTTTTTTACGAGAGATGCCAGTACTGTGGAAACATTATACTGTGTGAGCGCCATCATATATATTACATTACGGGTGTAAAAAGGAGAGTCATAAAAAAGACTCCGCAGGGCTGTGCTGCATTTGTACAAAAAGACTGCTATCTGCCGTCCAGACGGGACCATGTGACATCAATGGGAAGAGGGAGGGTTTCCGGAGGGAAGAGTCTAGAGGGTGCACCTGGTCAGGAGACCTTGATGATGCAGTTACTGATATTATAAAGGCCGGAGCCCCAAAGGCAGAACAGATTTGGCGCCAACAAAGGAAAGGGGTGCGGGGAAGAATCTGAGGTACCAGCTGATGGTAAAGTGCCCGAGGCAGCTGGGTGTGGGGCAGAACCCTGCTTACAGGGCATAATGGGGGCATTACACTGTGTGGGGCCAAGAAAGGGGCCCTGTACTAGGAGAACAATCCGCTCCCTCACTTCCTGTCCTCCATAGTTGGCTCGTATGTATCTATTACAGGAAACAGAACAACAACGTTATGATTCTTATAAAGAGACTCCGTGCAGAAGGGTTAATGTCCCCGCGCTCAGTAATGGGGAATCTCCACATACCTTCACCTGCAGAGCTGCACTCCACATATATGGCTGCTCTGTGCGCACAGGACCTGTGATGAGGTCACAGGGGGAGGAGTCAGGGGTCACGTGATCCGCAGTGAAGACGCTACATGGAGACTTCTCAGTCAGTTACATTTCCGCCATTATTCGCCCTCACTACTGGCACAATTACCTCGCGCCGCCTTTTCTACACAATGTTATGTGTGGAATGTAACGTGTGATTTCTCTGGAGACAAATAGACCCCACACATGAGGGAATTATTACCGGTTACCAGACGTCTAGTATATGGCGGCATATGATTGTGCTATCGCCTCCACATCGGGGGCTAAAATGCCGATATCTCGCTTATTTACCCCCTTCCAGTGTCCGGCTAAGGGTCATATACGGCCATGCCCCTCTCCAGTCGCTGTGGGGGTTTTGTTAATAGGATCGAGGGCGGCGTCCATGCTTGGACTTCTCACAGTACCGCCATACACCCACACGCAGTGTAATGTTCTCATAGTACCGCCATACCCCCATACACAGAATAATGTTCTCATAGTACCGCCATACCCCCACACACAGTATAATGTTCTCATAGTACCGCCATACCCTCACACACAGTATAATGTTACTACAGTACCGCTATACCCCCACACACAGTATAATGTTCCTACAGTACCGCTATACCCCCACACACAGTATAATGTTCCTACATTACCGCTATACCCCCACACAGTATAATGTTCTCATAGTACCTCCATCCCACCACACACAGTATAATGTTCCTACAGAACCTCCATACCCCCACACACAGTATAATGTTCCTACAGTACCTGTTACATGTTACAGAACCCCGCAGCACCCAGAATATGTTGTGCAGTTATATGTATGTATAATAGGTTCTATGTGAGATGCATGTCCCTAATGCATCAGCCCACAGGCTGCGCCCCTGGGCAGAGGGGACAAGATATTCCCCTTCTGACCTTCCCCCTCCTTTGTAATTCCCACAGTAAATATCGGCAGGCTCCGGCCACCTGCGGCTATTGTAATGTATGTCTGGCCTGCCGCTTTTCTATTGGCCTGCTGTGAGGAAAATGTATATCATAAGTTAGTTTTCTTGCTAGCCTGCGTGGGCTAAGCCCCCCTTCTTGGAGTGATGCTGCAACAGTTTGTAGCTTCAAATTCCTGACTTTCAACTCCCAAATCCCCCATCACCCCTCGCCAAAGGTATTTACGACTGGCATTTCCTGCCGTGTAAGCTCTAACTGGACTAGAAACTTCCAGAAATCCCTGGAAGTTCTTTGTTTTGTTTTTGTAAGATATTATGCAAACCGTTTACGTTACGAACACGAAAATATATATTCTTAATCTCACTTGGTGGACCTACCCATCCCTCAAAACACGGGCTTCTAACTCCATCTGGTAAAGAAGTAGGGATTTCTCTGTAAATATGTATCCCAGATAGGACATATATGATCTCATTAGAATGCTCACGTTAATCCGAGATGAATGATGGGTTTGTTATGACTATGACATGTTTTGTAGCGGAGTTACTGAAATTAGATATAGATTAGGATAAAATGAGTTAACTGAAGAGGTAGGAGGGACGAGGTGATCCAACCCCTTTCTGGGATGTCACAGGCTGAAGCTATAACTGTCTGCCACGATCCCCAGCTCAGTCTTCTTCTTGACTTCTTGTCTTCTCCTGAAGCCCTGAGCACGTCCAATGAACTGGGACGTATGGTTGCCTGCCATGCAATGAACTGAGAACATGTGAGTGTTACCTTTTCTCATTTAATCCCTGTTTATTTTATAATTACCCTTATACAAATTTGCAATTGTCTCATTTCTTTTTGTTTCAATAATTTTTATTTAAATTTAAAGATTAATACATAAATCTCCCAACATGGAAGTTTTGATAGTACAATAAGAAGTCTCTCTTACATCATTAGTGTTATCAAATAACTATTATAATGGACCTATATGTTCCTACTTATAAGACAAAACAAGACAAAGACAAGACAGAAACAGAAGGGTAAATGGGATGGGGTATGGATCATAAAAATCCGTTTTACAGTATTCTTTACCACACTACAGTATACTTTACGTTTACATTTACACCAACAGAGTTCAGATTTTAGGTTACTACTCATAATAATAATAAAACACCCCTCACACCTATATTTATCTCTAAATATTGATTTGCGGTCTCCAGGTCTCTCCTCACGAAGAGAGTGCAAGGGCATGCGTCAGTTGATCTCCTGAATTCAAATCCAGCCACGGGGTCCACACCCGGAGAAAGTGGCTCCAATCATCAGTTCTCGTTGCTTGGATGCGCTCATACAGCATAATTGTACTCATTCTAGTCTTAACTTGGGGCATTGAAAGTGACGGCGTCCTCCATTTTGATGCTATGTGTATTTTGGCCGCCATGCAATTGTCTCATTTCTAACATCTTTATAAAATATTTTTGATAAAGCACTGCCTAATTTTTATGGGATATAATATTTAATATTAGTTCATTCTCCATGCTCTAAACGTACCCTGTCTCCCGAAGGGAATTACGCTACTGTGTTGGGTTAGCTTCGGACCCATTTAATCGAAGCTGGTGGCAGTGATACCGTGTGCAGACTTTTGTGTTATGTTGTAGCGACTGCGGCATTGATAATTATTGTTCCTGTTTGAGTGGGAGTAGTTTATCGCGTCGCTGCAGCGTGCCCATTAGCCAGTACATAGGCAGCCTGTCTGGCGACTAATTACCCAGGGTGCAGTACCTAATCTGACCTGAGAGTAAGGGGGGCGCCAGAGAGCTGCAAGTGTTAAGTGGAACTGTAAGCGGGATATACATAAATCCCTGCAGTTCGTGGTACATTGAAGAGCAATGGGATACCTAGAATAAGCCCCTGCTGTAAACTAAGAGGTCAATAGCCTTGTGTGTGTTTTTTCATCGCATTGTTAGCAGTGGAGGGATAACTAAGATAAGCCCCCCCTGCACATGTGATAGCCGTCTGTTGGCCTAAAGTCACCCCGACCCGTGACGTAGGGGTGATGGTCACGGTGTGAATCGTGACAAATTGGCAGCGGTCAGGGATTTCTGACACCTGCCCTCTGTATCTGTGTGATATATTTTGTGTCCTGTGAGTAAAGTTTTGTCAGACTGGAAATACGTGGAGAAGCAGTGAGATTTTATATGCGCCCATGTAACCAAGGAATTCCAACCAGCGTCCTTCATTCAGACTCCAGCCAAAGCATAGTGGACCTTCTGAAACACGGGGTGGTACTGAAAGAGGTACGCCAGCTTGGTAGACCCCGTTACACTGGTGGCAGACAGCGGGATGTGATATCCCTTCTACAGGAGGAAAGGAATGAATGGAAAACTACTACCTGAAGTTAAAGAGGACTACATTAAAAGATCTGGTGGAAGGCCGAGGGTTAATCGCCAGCAACAAAACAAAAGCGTATTTGATAGCAGCCATCATGGAACACGACAGTGCAGCGCCCCCCAATGTGAACGTGGAGGAGACTGAATTCCAGAGGGAGGTAAAGAACAGACTGGCGTTCTATGGCCCAAACCCTGCAGTAGAGATCATACGAGAGGTGATGGCTGATGTGCGTACTGATCTGAAGGAAACGATGGCCGAGCGGACCAGGATAGAGCTGGCCAAGATGGAGATGGCAGAGAGGAGAGTCAGCGAGCAGGGGGAGCTCTGGCCTCCGACCAGGTACCTTCAACAGTAAGCCACAAAAAGATCCAGTATAATGCCTTCCGACAGTTGGGGGAGTCAGAGGAAGACATTGATGACTTTCTGCAGGACTTTGAGCGGCAGTGTGCCCTTCATCAAGTGAAGCCGGAGGAACGGGTTCAGATTCTGGCCAGCAAGCTGACAGGCCGGGCAGCGGACGCCTATCGCACGGTACCTGATGAGGACTATATGGACTATGAGCGGATCAAAGAAGTGATCTTGGCCCAGTATGCGCTGACACCAGAGGCAAACCGCCAAAAGTTCCGTGGACTTATAAAACGCGTAACCGATACCCACGCTGAATGGGCCTTTAAATTACGGCAGTCACTGCTACAGTGAAGAGACAATTTGCATATTTCCCAGAGGAGCATTGCGGCTTTAAGTCTCCTCACCTCGACATGCTTATCATGTCACTCTCCGCAAGGAGAAACGATACTTCTTGGATCCAGGTCAGACGCCTCTAAATCAGCCAAACCAGATCTCCACTTTGCACTGACGAGGGGCAGTACCCCGAAACACAGTGTCTGCAAATTGAGATTCTGGTTTTGGCTATTATCCTAAGTCATGTGACAAGGCTCATTAGAGGGTCGGCATTGACTGTTAGGATTGCTACTTCCAATAAGTGGCACTAGAGTTCTAGTCATCTTCCTCTCTGAAGAGACAATTTGCACAGTGGTTATAAGGGAGCCAAGCAACCACTAAGGAGGACGTCCTCCAGCTCTTCTTGTTAGGCTGCCGTCACACTAGCAGTATTTGGTCAGTATTTTACATCAGTATTTGCAAGCCAAAACCAGGAGTGGGTGATAAATGCAGAAGTGGTGCATATGTTTCTATTATACTTTTCCTCTAATTGTTCCACTCCTGGTTTTGGCTACAAATACTGATGTAAAATACTGCACCTGATACCCCGATACTGAGCCGCTGCTGCCGTATGTGTCCCTATTACTACACCTCATACCCCAATACTGAGCCGCTGCTGCCGTATGTAACCATATTACTACACCTGATACCCCGATGCTGAGCCGCTGCTGCCGTATGTGTCCTTATTACTGCACCTGACACCTCGATACTGAGCTGCTGCTGCCGTATGTGTCCCTATTACTGCACCTGATACCCCAATACTGAGCCGCTGCTACCGTATGTGTCCCTATTACTGCACCTGATACCCCAATACTGAGCCCCGGCTGCCGTATGTGTCCCTATTACAGCACCTGATACCCCAATACTGAGCCGCTGCTGCTGTATGTGTCCCTATTACTGCCCCTGATACCCCAATACTGAGCCTCTGCTGCCGTATGTGTCCCTATTACTGCACCTGATATCCCAATACTGAGCCGCTGCTACCGTATGTGTCCCTATTACTGCACCTGATACCCCGATACTGAGCCACTGCTGCCATGTGACCCTATTACTGCACCTGCTGTGTGGTTGTCTGTGCCCTCTAAATTCTAAAGCACCCCTCTATGATATAGTAATGTCGGGTGAAATGCCCTAGAAAACAGTGCCTCCTATAAATAGTGCCCTCTGTGTTCCACTTTGATAGTCACAGTAAGACTAGGTTCACATTGCGTTAGTGGGTATCCGCTAATGGAATCCGTTACATAGCGCCACTAACGCAATGCAACGGATCCGTTAGCGCACCCAATGACCGCAATGTATGTAACGCATGCCATTTTTGGCATGCATTAGCGATGTTCCATTATTTTGTGAAGGACCTCGAACGCTGTCTGCAGCGTTTTTGGGTCTGTTCTCGCTAGCGCAAATCGGTCATCTGCGCTAGCGCGATCGCTAAACGCGATCCTTTTTGGACATTGTGTTAACGCAGTCCGCTAGAGCAGTCCGTTTAGCGCATAAACTAACGCAATGTGAACCTAGCCTTATTGCTATAGGGGAACTCTGGTTAGGCTAGGTTCACATTGCGTTAGTTCAGTCCGTTTAGCGCTTACACTAACGGACTGCGTTAACGCAATGTCCAAAAAGGGATCGCGTTTAGCGATCGCGCTAGCGCAGATGCCCGATCTGCGCTAGCGAGAACGGACCCAAAAACGCTGCAGACAGCGTTCAAGGTCCGTCACAAAATAACGGAACATCGCTAACGCATGCCAAAAATGGCATGCGTTAGGGATGCGATACATACATTGCGGTCAGTGGGTGCGCTAACGGATCCGTTACATTGCGTTAGTGGCGCTATGTAACGGATTCCGTTAGCGGATACCCACTAACGCAATGTGAACCTAGCCTAAGTGGCCTCTTTACATTTAATAATGTCCCAAGTCTCCCCCCTCTACAGCTCCCCTATACACAATATGATGCACTCTTTTACACAGTATAATGCCCCCTCACTGTATAGTACCAACCACACAGTATACTGACCCCTTAGTAGCCCCAAACTGTTTGATGACCCCCTCACTGCATTCTCCACACTGTATGATGGCCCCCTAGATAGTCTCTATATAGTATAATGCACCAGATGGTCCTCAATAAAGTATATTGGAATCCCCATAGACCTCCATATAGTATAATGCACTCGTTATAGGCATCCACATAGTATAATGCACCAGATAATCCTCAATATCAGGGGTGTCAAACTGCATTCCTCGAGGGCTGCAAACAGGTCATGTTTTCAGGATTTCCTTGTACTGCACAGGTGAATTTAATCACCTACACACACAATGATTGCAGCACCTTGTGTAATGAATGCTAAGGAAATCTTGAAAACACGCATGGTTTGTGGCCCTCGAGGAATGCAGTTTGACACCCCTGCTCAATATAGTATTATGCATTCTCCATAGGCAGACTCTATAGCATAAGGCAGCTCCCATAGGCAGACTCTGTAATAAGGCAGCACCCCCATAGACAGACCCTGTAATAAGGCAGCACTTCCACAGTCAGAGCCTGTAATAAGGCAGCACCCCCATAGTCAGACCCTGTAGTATAAGGCAGCACTCCCATAGGCAGACCCTGTAGTATAAGGCAGCACCCTAAGAGGCAGACCCTGCACTATAAGGCAACACCCCATAGGCAGACCCTGTAATAAGGCAGCGCCCCCATAGCCAGACCCTGTAATAAGGCAGCACCCCCATAGCCAGACCCTGTTGTAAGGCATCACCCCCATAGTCAGACCCTGTAATAAGGCAGCACCCCCATAGGCAGACCCTGTAATAAGGCAGCACCCCTATAGTCAGACCCTGTAATAAGGCAGCACCCCCATAGGCAGACCCTGTAATAAGACAGCACCCCAATAGTCAGACCCTGTAATAAGGCAGCACCCCCATAGTCAGACCATGTAATAAGGCAGCACCCCCATAGTCAGACCCTGTAGTATAAGGCAGCACTCCCATAGGCAGACCCTGTAGTATAAGGCAGCACCCTAAGAGGCAGACCCTGCACTATAAGGCAACACCCCATAGGCAGACCCTGTAATAAGGCAGCACCCCCATAGCCAGACCCTGTAATAAGGCAGCACCCCCATAGCCAGACCCTGTTGTAAGGCATCACCCCCATAGTCAGACCCTGTAATAAGGCAGCACCCCCATAGGCAGACCCTGTAATAAGGCAGCACCCCTATAGTCAGACCCTGTAATAAGGCAGCACCCCCATAGGCAGACCCTGTAATAAGACAGCACCCCAATAGTCAGACCCTGTAATAAGGCAGCACCCCCATAGTCAGACCATGTAATAAGGCAGCACCCCCATAGTCAGACCCTGTAATAAGGCAGCACCTCCATAGACAGACCCTGTAGTATAAGGCAGCACCCCCATAGGCAGACCATGTAGTATAAGGCAGAACCCCATAGGCAGACCCTGTAATAAGGCAGCACCCCCATAGTCAGACCATGTAATAAGGCAGCACCCCCATAGGCAGACCATGTAATAAGGCAGCACCCCCATAGGCAGACCTTGTAGTATAAGGCAGCACCCCCATATTCAGACCCTGTAATAAGGCAGCACCCCCATAGGCAGACGTTGTAGTATAAGGCAGCACCCCCATATTCAGACCCTGTAATAAGGCAGCACCCCCATAGGCAGACCATGTAATAAGGCAGCACCCCCATAGGCAGACCTTGTAGTATAAGGCAGCACCCCCATATTCAGACCCTGTAATAAGGCAGCACCCCCATAGGCAGACCTTGTAGTATAAGGCAGCACCCCCATATTCAGACCCTGTAATAAGGCAGCACCCCCATAGGCAAACCCTGTAGTATAAGGCAGCACTACCATAGGCAGACCCTGCAGTATAAGGCAGCACCCCATAGGCAGACTCTGTAATAAGGCAGCACCCCCATACTCAGACCCTGTAATAAGGCAGCACCCCCATAGGCAGACCCTGTAATAAGGCAGCACCCCCATAGGCAGACCCTGTAGTATAAGTCAGCACCCCATAGGCAGACCCTTAATAAGGCAGCACCCCCATAGCCAGACCCTGTAATAAGGCAGCACCCCCATAGTCAGACCCTGTAATAAGGCAGCACCCCCATAGGCAGACCCTGTAATAAGGCAGCACCCCCATAGGCAGACCCTGTAGTAAGGCAGCACCCCCATAGTCAGACCATGTAATAAGGCAGCACCCCCATAGTCAGACCCTGTAACAAGGTAGAACCCCCATAGTCAGACCCTTTAATAAGGCAGCACCCCCATAGGCAGACCCTGTAATAAGGCAGCACCCATAAAAAATAAATACTCCTCTCTTCTCCTGGTTCCTCCGCTGCTCTGAGTGCCCGCAGATCTCAGGACCGCGGGTGCCGGGCTTTGACGTCATAATGCCCGCTGTCAGTGTTGGCGACGTCTGACGCTGACAGGGGATGATGGGAGGAGTGTAATGCTCCTTCTCCCATCAATGCGGTCAGCTGTAGCGGCATGTAGCCAATACAGCTGAACCAGTGATGATGGGGGGGGCCCTACTCAGGGGCACGTAGCGGTCGGGTGGCAGAGCAGAGAGATTGTGTCTCTCTGCCCTGCTGCAGAATGTAACTGTATCGGCGCACTGTGCACACCAATACAGTTACAGTAGCGTAGCTCCAGGTGGGCCCCCTCAGAGCACCGGGCCCGGGGCGATGGCCCCCTCTGCCCCCCGGTAGCTAGGCTACTGATAGTGGCTCTCTGTATTAACTCCATATCAGCATGGGTTTATGAGAAATCGCTCCTGTCAAACCAATCTAGACCGCACATGGAGTACTGTGTCCAGTTTTGGGCACCGGTGCTCAGGAAGGATATAATGGAACTAGAGAGAGTACAAAGGAGGGCAACAAAATTAATAAAGGGGATGGGAGAACTACAATACCCAGATAGATTAGAGAAATTAGGATTATTTAGTCTAGAAAAAAGACGACTGAGGGGCGATCTAATAACCATGTATAAGTATATAAGGGGACAATACAAATATCTCGCTGAGGATCTGTTTATACCAAGGAAGGTGACGGGCACAAGGGGGCATTCTTTGCGTCTGGAGGAGAGAAGGTTTTTCCACCAACATAGAAGAGGATTCTTTACTGTTAGGGCAGTGAGAATCTGGAATTGCTTGCCTGAGGAGGTGGTGATGGCGAACTCAGTCGAGGGGTTCAAGAGAGGCCTGGATGTCTTCCTGGAGCAGAACAATATTGTATCATACAATTATTAGGTTCTGTAGAAGGACGTAGATCTGGGGATTTATTATGATGGAATATAGGCTGAACTGGATGGACAAATGTCTTTTTTCGGCCTTACTAACTATGTTACTATGTTACTATGTATTCTCCCGCTCCCTTGATCACAGACACTTGGGTCCTCCGAGCTTGGGGATAGGTGGCTTTTCAGTAGGGGAGCAGCAGCGGCGATCCCCAGTCAGCGTTCCGCTGATGAAGTGTACCAGTACCTATGGACCGCAGGTGGATGGTCCGAAAGCCACAGTCCAACTCTCCCGTCTCGCACCGCCAGCCGCAGCCGCGAAGCACAGATGTTCAGTGTCTAACCTGGGCCGCGGCAATGACCGTGAGGAGGTTTTCATTACTGAGATGTGAGCTCCTTCAGGTCATAGTAATACTGTGTGAGGGCTGCTCTGTATTTACTATTCATCCTATTACATCTCTTGTCAGTGTCAGGTGAATACTATGGCTATGTGAACACATTGCAGAATTGCCGTGGAAATTTCCGAGGCAATTCTGCAACTCTCTGCCGCGGGTGTAACGCATGCAGAATTGGCATGTGTATTCCCGCTAAACACTAACGTTTTCCAAGCAATCTGATTGACAGGTTGGTCACAATTGTCAAACATAGTGTCTATGCAGCATCAGTAGTAAAAAGATAGAATGTTAAAAAAAATTTTTTAAAAAGTAAAAAATCGCGACATTCTCACCTTCCAGCGTCCCCCGCAGGCTTCCAGCTCCTCACAATGCTCCAGTTCCCAGCGATGCCTTGCGACAATGACCCCAGATGATGTAGCATTAAGCAAGACCGTTACATCATCCAGGTGATTCACGCAATGCATCCCTGGGAACGGGAGCTGGCGGGAGCATCACTAAGGCCTGGGCTGGATTTGGGGGCCGCCGGAAGGTGGGTATTTAACTATTTTTATTTTTATTATTTTTTTTTTGTATCAGGGATATGGTACCCAGGGCCTGGAGGAGAGTCTACTCTCCTCCACACTCGGGTACCATCTGCACCTGATCCGCTTACTTCCTGCATGGTGGGCATAGCGCCATGATGGAAGTAAGCAGATCAATGCATTCCTATGTGTGCGGAATCACCACGATTCCACACAAAGAATGAGCATGCTGTGTATTTTTCTGCAATGCGATTCCTCCGTGGAAAAATACGCAGCATTAGCACAGCATAGCGGAATCCCATTTAATTCAATGGGCTGTGTTTTGTATGCGTTTTTGCAGTGAAAAAACGTGGCAAAAATGCATACAATCTGCAACATGTGCACATAGACTAAAGGTTCATAACACTAAGTACTGTTTTTTAACCCCTTAATGACAGCCAATACGTCGTTTAACTGACCTGAGATATAAGAGAATATCCTCCCTATACAGGTGACAATCCTGCAGCTGTCGGCTGTCCACTATAGCTGACAACTTGCTGCATCAGCCACGATCAGTGTTCGCACCGTCCAAATCTGTTTAACCCCTTAGATGCTGCCATCAATAGTGACTACATCATATAAATGGTTAACAGAGTGTGGGGGCTTCCTCTTTATCCCAGTTGGTGCCCTCAGATCATGATTTTGTGGTCCTGATGTTTGCTGGCAATTCATGACCAAATAGCGGCCTTAGAGTCTGACGGCTGTTGTTCAGAAGTTAGAAGCATTTAAGTGGTAAAATACACATTTTCCTTTTTTGTCATGCCACTTTGCATTAATTCCTGAAAATCACCTGAAGGGTTAATAAACTACCTGACAGCAGTTTTCAATATATCAGGGGGTGCCGTTTTTAAAATGATATAACTTTTGGGGGTTTCCCAATATATGGGACCACTAAAGTCACTTCAAACATGGATAAGTCTCTTAAAAAAATAAATTTTGTAAATTTCCTTGAAAAAATGAAAAATTACTGCTACATTTTTAATCCTCCTAAAATGCTAACAAAATAAAAGAACATTTTACAAATTGTGGTGACGTAAAGCCGACATGTGGGAAATGTTATTTATTAATGTTTTGCTATGGTATGAATCTCTGGATTAAAGGGATTCAAAGTTTGAAAATTGCAATTTTTTTTAAAATTTTTCTCAAATTTCTGATATTTTTTCTAAATAAACACAAAACATATCGACCTAAATTTACCATTGTCATATAGTATAATGTGTCACGAAAAAAACATTCTGAAAATCACTGGGATTTGTTGAAGCGTTCCAGAGTTATTACCACATAAAGTGACACTGGTCAGATTTAAAAAATTTGTCTCCGTCACTAAGGGGTTAAAAATGCTGCCGAAAAACAACCATCTAATGGGCAAATTCATCCAAAAGCTAACAAAGCAAAATTGTGTCAAAGATCTGAGACAAGTAAACAATGTGACTCGCGGCTTGAAAAGAAACGGATGAGACCGGCTAAATGTAAGGCAGCTGAGACATCAGAGCAACGGGAATGTCGTCTTCACAAGAATCGGATAAGGCAGGCTGAAGCAAGGAATATGGAAACATCTGAACAAAAGGATGAACATTGTGAAAATGGCCGAATACGACATATGCAACGTGTGCAAAGATGGAGGCAGGCTGAAGCAAGGAATATGGAAACATCTGAACAAAAGGGTGAAGGTTGTGAAAATGACCGAATACTACATATGCAACGTGTGCAAAGATGGAGGCAGGCTGAAGCAAGGAATATGGAAACATCTGAACAAAAGGATGAACATTGTGAAAATGGCCGAATACGACATATGCAACGTGTGCAGAGATGGAGGCAGGCTGAAGCAAGAAATATGGAAACATCTGAACAAAAGGATGAACGTTGTGAAAATGACTGCATACGACATATGCAACGTGTGCAAAGATGGAGGCAGGCTGAAGCAAGGAATATGGAAACATCTGAACAAAAGGATGAACGTTGTGAAAATGACTGCATACGACAAATGCAACGTGTGCAAAGATGGAGGCAGGCTGAAGCAAGGAATATGGAAACATCTGAACAAAAGGATGAACGTTGTGAAAATGACCGCATACGACATATGCAACGTGTGCAAAGATGGAGGCAGGCGGATCTGAGCTTGGAAGCATTTCACTACAACCCAATTCAAGACTGTGATCACGTCAGAAAGTCATAATTGGCAAAATGGACATAATATGCCAACATTGTCAAACAGAGAAGTTTGCCGCCTTCACATCTACCTCCTGAACCACTTCTTTCATACATGTCATGAACAACTCCCGAGTCCAAACATTTTCTGCAGAACATTAGGAGATACAATTCATCTTTCCTTGCTCTTCAGTAGTGCGCAGTGTCAGCCACCGGATTCCTGCTGCTGCCGGCGGTCACGTGTACCGCTACTAAAGAGAAATGAATATTTATTGGATTCATTCATCAGGAGACTATTTAATATTGAGCTATATTCAAGCAGGACTAGACAAAAAAAAAAACTAAAATCATGTATCATGTTATCCGAAACAGTCAGAAAACCAGCCACATATTGGCAGACCCCAGACCTCAAACTATATACTTCGTAAGTTTATAAGCCACTCCAGTGTCAGGAATAGATAGTATGTGAAAATACAGTATATACCGCTCAGGGAACACTTAACTTTCAGAGATAATCTCCATATTCATACTAAATAATGGCACAGATCTTCCAGACATTATGATTGCACACATCCCTAGTCTTTATAACGATATTGCACTCATTCCTTGACAGACCACAGCATGGCCATTAGTTAGAAGCTGCTATTGATCTTTGGAGCAGGTAAGTTTTCCCTGAGTGGTACATATTGGGTCGTCTGAAAACGGAGTTTAGTCTAGGACAATTTGTCTGCACTACTAATTAACAGCTGTTACAATACCAAACTAGGGCAGTCCCTATAGGAGAAAAAACACAAGAATTATACTGTATTGTCACATACTGTTACGCCCACAGGGTGTGACAAGGTAAAGTGGACTCACTAGACCACTGATGGTGCAGTGGCGGCTGTATACCCGATACTCAAAAGACAGGAGAGTAGATCTCATAAACCAAAAGATATTTATTAACAAAAAGGAAACAGGTGTCAGAGGGAAAGAACCTCTGGATCACAGCACTGTACCACGTAGTGGAGCACCGGGCAAGGTGTACCCCTATACAGGGATTCCCCCGTCACAACACCAGGTGGCCTGAATGCTACGAATCCAGGACCAGAGGATGACCCATACTGACAAACTAGCAACACAGTAGAATACTTGGGCCAGCTGGTGGGGACAATCCCAGAAGCTCCATGAAATCCAGCAAGGTAGTTTCCACTGGTAGCAGGGTCTGGAGGATTCCGTGAGGAGAGGCAAGACAACCTGGAGTGAGAACCGGAGAGACCAGAGAAGTCCAGAATGGGATTCACCAGAAGAGGACTCTGTGAAAATAGAGGCATTAGTAAAGTGCAGAGCACAGCACAGAGTGGCCTGAAGCTGCGGCAACAATCCAAAGAATGAACACATAGCCCAGGCACCTCCCTAAAGGGGAGGGTGCTTTTTATGCACAGAGCATCATAGCACAGATGGCCCTAATAGCGAACAGGTGTCCTGCTGTTTCAAGTATGTGCAGGAAGCGGGGCGCGGCTCCTAAGAGCATTTCCAGGAGACCTGCCAAGAGGATGCAGGTTCTTAGCAGAGAAAGAAGCCGCAGATCATCTGGAGCCACGGACAGGGTGAGTAAGGCTGTGTGATAGGCGCCGGTCTCCCTGCACAGCAGAGACCGAACCTGCGGCTGAGGGCATGACTGTACCCCCTCCCTTACGCCCCCCCTTCTTCAAACCTGTCAGGAACCTTCTAAGAAGAACTGGGGCATTAATGTTCTCCACAGGCTCCCAGGATCTCTCCTCAGGACCGTATCCCTTCCAGTCAACCAGAAAGAGGGACCTGCCCCCTCTTTTCTTCATGGCCAGGATGTCCTTCACTTCATAAACGTCCTCGGAACCGACAGGAGAAGGAAAATTACCAGGATCCTGGGTGAAGCGGCTGAGGACAACTGGTTTCAGCAGGGATACATGGAAGGAGTTATGGATCCGTAAGGAGGCAGGCAATTTCAAACGATAGCAGACATCGTTGATTCGGTGGAGTACTTCAAAAGGACCGATGAAACAAGGAGCCAGCTTATAAGAAGGGACTTTAAGTCGGATGTGCCTGGAAGACAGCCATACCTTATCTCCGGGATGGAAAGGTGGAGGATCCAGACGTCTCTTATCCGCATGTTCCTTGGTTCGAACAGATGCCTGCTCCAGTAAGGTCCTCGTCTCACTCCAGACTTTTGTGAAGTCCTTGGCCAGGGACTCACCTACTGGATTGCTGGAAGCAAGAGGCAGTGGAGTCGGGATCTTAGGATGCTGTCCATAAACAATAAAAAATGGGGAGTTAGAGGAGGACTCACCGACATGATTATTGTAGGAAAACTCAGCCCATGGCAGCAGGTGGGCCCAGTCGCTGTGGTGACCATTCACGAAGTGTCACAGATAGTTGGTGAGGACTTGATTCACTCTCTCCACTTGGCCATTAGATTGTGGGTGATAGGCCGAGGAGAAGTCCAGAGTGACATCCAACAGTTTACAGAGGGACCGCCAGTATCGGGAAATGAATTGGACCCCTCTGTCGGAAACAATGTGGAGTGGAAGTCCGTGAAGCCGAAGGACATGCTGAATGAAGAGCTTTGCGAGTTTAGGAGCGGAATATAGACCAGACAGTGGAGTGAAATGTCCCATCTTGGAGAACCGGTCTACAACAACCCAGATTACTGTACAACCGGATGATGCTGGCAGATCTGTGATGAAATCCATGGCAATGTGTTGCCAGGGAGCATACGGAATCGGGAGAGGGAGGAGGTGACTGGCTCGCAGTTTCTTGGGTGTTTTATTACGAGCACAGGAGGAACAGGCTGCAACAAAGTTCAGAACATCTTGGCGCAAAGTGGACCACCAGTAGTGTCGAGAAATTAGTTGTAACTTCTTCTTTTGACCAGCGTGTCCGGCAAGCTTAGAAGAATGACCCCACTGTAAAACTCGCTTCTTGTCTCTTTCAGTTACAAGGGTCTTACCGGGAGGGAGTTGCGACAGCCTGACTGGAGCCACCGTGATCATCTTGGACGGTTCAATGATATGCTGAAGCTCCTCTTCAAGGTCGTCAGACAAGAAGGACCTGGAAAGCGCATCGGCTTTGATATTCTTCTCTGCAGGACGGAAATGGAGAGAGAAATTGAACCGAGCAAAGAACAATGACCAACGAGCCTGGCGAGGATTGAGTCTTTGAGCAGACTGAAGATAGGACAGATTCTTATGATCAGTGTAATTGATGACTGGATGAACTGTGCCTTCAAGCAGATATCGCCATTCCTCTAAGGCTAGCTTAATTGCTAGTAACTCTCTATCACCAATTGAGTAGTTACGTTCACAGGGTGTAAATGCCTTGGAGAAGAAACCACAGGTCACCATCTTACCAGTAGGCAGTTTTTGTGTGAGGACTGCTCCGGATCCGGATGACGAAGCGTCCACTTCAAGGAAAAACTGTTTGTTGATCATAGGCCGATGAAGAGCTGGTGCGGTTGAGAAGGCTTGTTTGAGGGAGGCGAAAGCTGATTCGGCCTCAGGAGTCCAATCCTTTGGTTTGGCTCCTTTACAAGTCAGGGCAGTGAGTGGTCTTACCAGAGAGGAGAATTGTGGAATGAATTGCCGATAGTAGTTGGCGAATCCTAGGAACCGCTGAATGGCCTTGATTCCCTCAGGTTTTGGCCACTTTAACACGGCAGAAACCTTCTCTGGATCCATCTCGAGACCTGTATCGGAAATAATATAGCCAAGAAAGGGTAAAGACCTCCGTTCAAACAGACATTTCTCAAACTTTGCATAGAGACGATTCTCCCTCAATCTTTGAAGAACGAGACGAACATTCCTCCTGTGAGTTGGTAAGTCGGGAGAAAACACCAGGATGTCATCCAGATACACCACCACACAAACATAGAGCATGTCACGAAATACATCATTGACAAATTCCTGAAAAACAGCAGGAGCATTGCTTAACCCGAAAGGCGTGACTAGATATTCGTAATGACCATCTCGCGTGTTGAAGGCGGTTTTCCACTCATCCCCGGATCGTATCCTGAAGAGGTTGTAAGCCCCACGGAGATCCAACTTGGTGAAAATCCTGGAACCTCAAAGCCGATCAAAGAGCTCAGGAATTGGAGGGCGTGTCCTAGCTGGCCATGTGAGTGGAAGCAGGGAAGTGTGCTCCCGCTGCCAGAAGGACAAAAATTCTGTTTTAACCCCGATTTTCGGGTAAACTCACCTAAATCCGGCTGGCTGAAGGTCCGGAGAGTGCAGCGGTGCAGAGCAGCGGGTCCGGAGTTGGCAACGATGACCAGGAGGTGGCAGAAAGACGCTGGCACCAACGATGCAGGAGCCGGCCAAGATGGCTCCAATGCTAGGGAGGATGCCGAGAAGGAGAACGCCGCATGTCAGCGGCGCATGGAGGTGGCCGCAAAGCTGCAGCAGTATGCCAGAGTGGAGGCTGCTGAGGAGGCAGAACCAGGATCTGGAGCTGGAGCTGACCAGGAGGAGGAAGCAAGCAAGGCTGAGCAGCATGAGGTACAGAGGGGGAAGGAGAGAGGCAGCATGGCTGGGGCTAGTGGGGGACCTGAAGCCATATCACAGGGAGAGGAGCCGACTCTTAGAGATGTTATCACACTGATCTCTTCATGACAGCAATCCCTGAACTCCTTGGCCCAGCAGATGCAGGAAGTTAAAGGGGACACGGCACAGATTAATGCGGCTCTGCAGAAAATGGACAAACGTATAGGAGTGGTGGAGGAGAGGGTGAGCACGGCAGAAGATCACATAGTGAAATTACAAAAAGCTGAAAAGAAGAAGTTCGCACAAGCAATAGCCGAGCTCGCTGCCAAAAATGAGGATCTGGAAAATAGATCCAGAAGGAATAACATACGTATAGTGGGGCTGCCTGAAAAGACTGAGGGGAGAAATCCCACTGAGTTTGTGGAGAACTGGCTGTTGGAGAAGATTGGGAGCACAGTGTTGACAAAAGTTTTTGCTGTTGAACGTGCTCATAGGGTCCCGCCGCAGCCCCCTGCCCCAGGAGCGAATCCCCGTACCATGCTTGCTAAAATACTGAACTACAGGGACAGAGACATTATCCTTAGAAAGGCTAGAGAGATGGAGGATCTGACGGCTGGAGGTCAAAAAAAAAATCGCCATTTATCCGGATTATTCCGCTGCGGTTCAGAAACAGCGGATGAAGTTTACTGGAGTCAAGCAGCGACTGAGGGAGCTGGGAGTGCAGTACTCAGTGATGTTTCCCGCCAAGCTGAGACTGGTGGCTTTTAATAAGACACATTTCTTCCTGACACCGGAGGACGCTGCCCAGTGGCTTGACACCAATGAGAAAAAGTTGAAAGGAGTGGGAGACCGATATGCCGGCGAGATTTGGCTGGAAATTGGTTTCTCTGTTGTTGGCGGAGAGTTTTGCGCTGGTTAGCGTTGGTTTTAAAAAAAAAAGTTGAGCAACTGCTGAGGGTTCTGCTAGGCCATGTTGAAGACTGGCCGGAGGGGACAGTACTGTCTACCAAATGTGGGGGAGGAGGGCTATGACGGATCGTGTAAATTGGTTTGCTATTTTTCTTACATGTCATAGAAGTGCAATGTTAAGTTATAATAAAGTTAAAGTTAGGGGGAAATTATGTTTAGTGTGGCAGCGGGACGCGAATGGAGAGGGTTAAGTGAGAGAGAGTGTTCGCAGTGGGCAGTGGAGCCCCACTCTTGCTGAGAGGAAAAATGCGTTACACTGGGGGGGTTAGGGGGGTAAGTTGGGAGGAGGTAGGGGGGCGGGAGGGGGGAGGGGGGATGGCAGGGGTGGGGCAGCTCATACTTGGGAAATTGGATACTATGAGAAATGATGAGCCACAGGGGGGGAGAATGTATTAAAATATTGAGTTGGAATGTGAGAGGTCTGGCGGATAAAACACGGCGAGCGGCAAGTCTACAGTATGTTCAAGAACAGAAGGTTTCAATGATATGTTTGCTGGAAACACATTTAGTGCGGGAGAGGGTGAACGTACTGAGTAGGCGCTGGATACAGAAAGCGTATCATTCTACTTTCTCAACGTACTCTAGGGGTGTGTCTGTGTTGATTCCTGCTGGGGTGCAATATGAGGAGGTAGTGGTAAAGGAAGATTTGGATGGTCAGTATGTGGTGGTGAAGTGTAAAATGAATGGAGTATTGATGTGTATAGTGGCAATGTATATTCCGCCCCCATACTCAAGCAAGAAGATAAGAGAGGTGCTGGAGAGGGTAGAGCGCTGGGGACCGTTACCATTACTAATTATCGGCGACCTTAATAATATATGTGATGACTTTTGGGACAAGAACAAAAACCCCCAGAATAGGACGGCGGGACATACCACTACGTTTGGGACTTATGTCGGGGAAGTGGGCATGGTTGATTTATGGAGAGTTAGGCATATCGGGGAAAGGGCGTATTCATGCTACTCGCCAGCTCATGGTACACTGTCTAGGATTGATCTGGCACTAGGTAACCGATTGTTAGATACGATGGTGGGGGACGTGAGATATTTACCTAGGGCTCTCTCAGACCATAGTCCAGTTGAAGTGGAATTTAGACCAGTGGGGACACGGAACGGGAGCAGAAGGGAGTGGAAAATTCACCCTAATTGGTTACACAGTATAGATTTGGAGAAGATTAAAAAGGAACTAGGGGAATTTTTTGAGATAAATGAGGGAAGTGTAGATGTGCTTACTGTGTGGGAAGCCATGAAAGCGTACTTGAGAGGGCTGTTGTTTAGGGATATTAGCAGGTGTAAGCGGAAATCGAGAGAGGCAGAGAGGTTGGCGATTGATGGGCTGAGGGTGGCTGAGGATGAGATGGTAATAACGGGTACTCTGGAGGCTGGGAGGAGGTTGAAAGCAGCTCAAAACCAGCTAGAGGAGGTCTTGCTGAGTAAGGCTGAAAGGAAGAGGGAATTCATGAATCTGGCCTATTATCAGGAGGGTGAATCAGTGGGTCATTTACTGTCGCTGGTGGCATCTGCCCAGAGAAATACATCCTTTGTTCATTCTCTGGTGACTGGGAGTGGTGTTGCTGTTTCGGAGACTTCAGAGATTTTGGAGACTTTTGCAGATTTTTACGCAGACTTATACTCCTCTCGGGTAGATGGGTCAATGGAGGACACGGTGGCGTTCCTTGAGGAGTTGGAGCTCCCGAGGCTGAGTGAAAGGGATAGGGAGGATCTGGAGGCTCCCATTATGGAAGAGGATCTGGGACGGGCATTACAGTCGATGGCTAATGGGAAGGCGCCTGGCGTAGACGGATTTCCTGCTGAAATTTATAAAAACTTGGGGGAAGTGTTGATCCCTAAATTGAAGGTGGTCTTGGAGGAGGCTAGGATTGGCGGAAGGCTGCCGGCATCTATGCGGGAGGCCACAATAGTGGTGATTCCAAAGGAGGGGAAAGACCTGACACAGCCGGATTCATATCGACCAATTTCTTAACTTACTATTGACGTTAAACTCCTGGCTAAGGTGTTGGCGATGAGGTTGACAAGTGTTATTTCTGGCCTGGTACACTCAGATCAATCTGGCTTTATGCCTGATAGGTCAACTGCGATCAACTTGCGAAGATTGTATGTGAACTTGCAACTCAGAGCTGATAACTGTGGCCAGAGAGTTATTGCATCTTTAGATGCCCACAAGGCGTTCGATAGTGTGGAGTGGGGGTATCTCTGGCAAGTGTTGCAAAGAATGGGGTTTGGACCGCAGTTCATATCCTGGATTCAATTAATGTACTCGATGCCGATGGCCAGGGTTAGGGTAAATGGGGAGTTGTCACGGACCATACAATTGGCTAGAGGGACGAGGCAGGGGTGTCCGCTTTCCCCCCTTTTGTTTGCTCTAGCAGTGGAGCCGCTGGCTGCTAAGCTTCGACGGTCTGATGAGGTGACTGGGTTTAAATATGGGATGATTGAAGAAAGGGTGGCGTTGTATGCGGACGACATTTTGTTGTTTCTGGCAGATCCAGTTGCATCCTTGGAAGGAGCCATTGGGATTATTGAACGATTTGGATCAGTGTCGGGGCTTAGGATAAACTGGAGTAAGTCTATCTTGTTTAAGGTGGACGATGTGGATGGGGAGCCATTGGCGAATGGGCGACTGGAGTTGACGAGTAAATTTAAGTACCTGGGAATATGGGTATCTATGCCGGTCACTGACTATATACATGAGAATCTGACTCCAATCTTGGGTGCACTCAAGGCAAAAGCGGATGCATGGCTCAAGCTACATTTGTCTGTGGTAGGTAGGGTGAATCTAATCAAAATGATTCTGATGCCAAAAATACTGTATATTCTTCACAATGCACCGGTCTGGATACCACGTGGGAGATTTAGACAGATCAACTCTCTGTTTAGGAATTTGATTTGGGGGAGGCAACATCCACGTATTAAACTAGAGACACTTCAGCGACCCAAGGATGATGGGGGTCTGGCATTGCCTAATCCTGAATTGTACTTCCTTGCAGCCCAGAGTCAGCATCTAAGGGGCTGGGCGCATGAAGGTCATCTGGAGCGGTACAGCGGTTGATGGAAGTGGTGACAAAAAGAAGGCCAGTGGTACAATGTTTGGAGGATGGATCCTTGGAGAATTTGGGGAAGCTATACCCGACTTTGCTGTTGATACGCAAGCTGTGGAGTAGATTGAGGCATGTAAGTGGGATCACGGACTTGACTAGATACTCGCCGATATGGCATAATAACAATCTGAAAGAATTTTAGGCATTAGGGGTATTGATAGAATGGTTGGGCAAAGGGATTCAGTATGTGCATCAAATAATTGAACATGGTGAACTGAAATCATTCTCCCAATTGCAGATGGAATTTGGCCTTGGAAATGCAGGGGAGTATCAGTATCTGCGGATGAGGCATGCTTTTGGAGCTCAGAGTAGGAACGGAGGTATTAGGATTCAAAGGGATATAGTACTGGAGTATGTGTGTAATGACGGGACGACTGGAGGAGTCATATCCACTCTGTACAGGGATCTGTTGCACACTTTCCTATTGGGGTTTCCAATAATGGCGAGAGCTAAATGGGAAAGAGATCTGGGCCCAATGGATAATGAGACTTGGGAGTCGGTGTTGGAATGGATCCCAAAACTGTCGATGAGTGAACCGTATAGATTGTCACAGCTTTATGTGGTACACAGAGTTTATAGGTCTCCGATGGTGCTATATAAGGCAGGATTGCGTAATGACTCTGATTGTCCGAGGTGTAGGTCTACGGATGCAGACATTTTCCATATGATGTGGACATGTCCGAGGTTGGTTGCCTTTTGGGTGGTAGTTTTAAGTCGTATGGAAGGTGCGTATGGATGCACGGTGCCAAGGGATCCAGTTGTATGCTTGTTGGGATGCGTGGATGAGATTGGGGTGGATAAACATCTAAAGATAGCTATAGCTAGATTGTTGTACATGGCTAGGAAGGTGATAGCTAGAAACTGGATTAGGGAAGAGCCGCCGTCAAGAGGAGAATTCCTCCAGTACGTAAAACAGGGCCTGACACTAGAAAAAGGGATTTATAAGAAGAAAGGGAAAACTGAAACGTTCAATAAAATGTGGTCTCCATGGATTACTATGGGATAGTAATGTGAAGTGTGGCTTATACGATTGGTTGAGGGATTAGACACTCAATTGTTTTAATGATGGTAGTAATTAACAAGACGAGCTGCTTTGTGGGGTGGGGGAGGGGGGCTTTGGGATCGAAGGGGGTTGTTTGAAGGGAGAGGGGGGAAAAATACTCTGTATTGAAAATGCAAATGAAACCTGTTAATTGTACTGTTATTCTTAATAAAAATTTATTTGAAAAAAAAAAAGAGCTCAGGAATTAAGGGAAGTGGGTATCTGTTCTTTACCGTTATTAGGTTGAGACCACGGTAGTCGATGCATGGGTGAAGAGACCCATCTTTCTTCTTGACGAAGAAGAACCCAGCTCCAGCTGGGGGGGAGGACTTCTGGATAAACCCTCGAGCCAAATTCTCCTTGATGTAATCGGACATGGCTTGAGTCTCAGTAGGAGAAAGAGGGTAGATCCTACCTCGAGGCGGAGTAGATCCAGGGATAAGATCGATGGAGCAATCATAAGGCCTGTGTGGTGGAAGTGTCTCGGCTTCCCTCTTGTTGAATACATCTGCGAAGGACCAGTAGGCAGACGGTAACCCGGGTAAAGCTGCCGGAGGCCGTGGGGTAGAACCAGGCCGTACTGGTATGAGGCAGTGTTCGTGACAAGACTGACCCCATCGAAGGACATCTCCAGACCGCCAATCCAGAACAGGTTCGTGGAGGCGCAGCCACGGAAGACCTAGAAGGAATGGTGGAGAAAGATTCAGTAACACATAGAAGGTAATCTTTTCCCTGTGTAGTGCTCCGATTTGAAGCTCCACCTCTTCGGTGATACCGATAATGGCATCTTTCAGGGGTCTACCATCTACGGAGATGATGCGCCAGGACCGCTGCAGTGGAACAATTGGAATCCCGAACTGCCTGGCCACAGCTTGCTGGATGAAATTTCCACCAGATCCAGAGTCCAGATAAGCCGTCTCGGAGAACCGCACCTTCCTGAAGATTACCTGTATGGATATGGTTAGCGGGAGAGAAGAGTCATTCTCACCTAGGGAGGTCTCCCTTACCTGTCCTAGGTGGAAGAGTTCTTCTGACCACTCAGTTCCACTGCATTGACCGGAAGTGGAGCGTCCACCATAACGATATGGATTCCTAGTGGGAATCTCCTCCTGCTGATTCCTCTTCACCTTCACGTGGTCAAGCTCCATGGGCACATCCTTAAAGACCGGAGCAGGACACGGAAACCGAGGTTTCGGTGAAGAAGACGCTGGATGAGGAAATTGCTTCTCGAGAAGCCTCTCTCTGGAGCGCTGCTGAAGACGCATGTCAATCCGAATGGCGAGGGATATGAGATCATCCAGGGTCTCGGGTAGGTCCCTGCCTGCCAATTCGTCCTTGACTCTTCCAGACAACCCTCGCCGGAAGACTCCGACCAGGGGCTCATTGGTCCACTGGAGCTCCGAAGCCAAGGTACGGAAACGGATGGCATACTGACCGACAGAGAGAGAGCCCTGTTGCAAATCAAAGAGAGACTCCATGGCAGATGTGACACGACCAGGCTCATCAAATATCTTGCGGAACGTGTCCAAGAATACCTGCAGATCAGACACAATGGGATCATTCCGCTCCATTAGGGGGTTGAACCAAGCTAAAGCCTCTCCCTCCAGATGAGAGGCAAGGAAAGCCACCTTGGCCATGTCTGTCTGAAAATGCTGAGGCAAAAAACGAAAATGCAGCAAGCATAGGTTAAGAAATCCTCTGCACAACTTGGGGTCACCATAGTAACGAGGAGGCTTGCAGTGACGAGGAGGACAGTGTCTCATAGTGGGCTCAAGCGTAGGATGCTGTACCTTAGTTAACCGGTCATCCACAGAGGTCACGTAATCCAACAAGCGGGCCTGCGTCTCATGTTGGCGACTGAATTCCAGACGGAGCTCTGCTAGCTGGGTCACGTTGGTGGACTCGGTAGCCTGTGGAGTAGATAAGCGGGTATCCAGAGTTTGCATGAAGGAAACTAGCTGATCCTGGCTTTGACAAAGCGCAGCTAGCTCTCTCTGGGCTGAGAATCGGGTATCAGCGGAGTCCATGGCCTGGGCTAACTGTTACGCCCACAGGGTGTGACAAGGTAAAGTGGACTCACTAGACCACTGATGGTGCAGTGGCGGCTGTATACCCGATACTCAAAAGACAGGAGAGTAGATCTCATAAACCAAAAGATATTTATTAACAAAAAGGAAACAGGTGTCAGAGGGAAAGAACCTCTGGATCACAGCACTGTACCACGTAGTGGAGCACCGGGCAAGGTGTACCCCTATACAGGGATTCCCCCGTCACAACACCAGGTGGCTTGAATGCTACGAATCCAGGACCAGAGGACGACCCATACTGACAAACTAGCAACACAGTAGAATACTTGGGCCAGCTGGTGGGGACAATCTCAGAAGCTCCATGAAATCCAGCAAGGTAGTTTCCACTGGTAGCAGGGTCTGGAGGATTCCGTGAGGAGAGGCAAGACAACCTGGAGTGAGAACCGGAGAGACCAGAGAAGTCCAGAATGGGATTCACCAGAAGAGGACTCTGTGAAAATAAAGGCATTAGTAAAGTGCAGAGCACAGCGTGGCCTGAAGCTGCGGCAACAATCCAAAGAATGAACAAATAGCCCAGGCACCTCCCTAAAGGGGAGGGTGCTTTTTATGCACAGAGCATCATAGCACAAATGGCCCTAATAGCGAACAGGTGTCCTGCTGTTTCAAGTATGTGCAGGAAGCGGGGCGCGGCTCCTAAGAGCATTTCCAGGAGACCTGCCAAGAGGATGCAGGTTCTTAGCAGAGAAAGAAGCCGCAGATCATCTGGAGCCACGGACAGGGTAAGGCTGTGTGATAGGCGCCGGTCTCCCTGCACAGCGGAGACCGAACCTGCGGCTGAGGGCATGACACATACTATCTATTCCTGACACTGGAGTGGTGTATAAACTTACGAAGTATATAGTTTGAGGTCTGGGATCTGCCAATATGTGGCTGGTTTTCTGACTGTTTCGGATAACATGATACATGATTTTAGTAATTTTTTTGTCTAGTCTCGCTTCAATATAGGTCAATATTAAATAGTCTCCTGATGAGTTGCCTTTGGTGAGGACGATGAAACCCGTAGAAATGAGAGGCTTGGAGAGTGAGTGTGTATACGTCACCTCACCCTATATAATGAAATGTGTAGTACATGTGTTTTCTATTAGTCACCTACTAACTAACCTTCAGGGGGTGAATTATGGGTATAGTTTTACAATTGGAATTAATAAAGTTTAGTTGTATCCTTTTGTCAGCAAACATGAGGAATGACAAGAGACAACCCATTTAAGAAGATTCAATTTTGGTTAAAACTATTCCAACATTATGAACATAAAAAGGCTTCTCCCCTATGTGACGTCTCTGATGTTTATTAACAGTTGATTTCCAAGTAAAATATTTCCCACATTAAGAAAATGTAAAAGACTTATCCTCTGCGTGACTGCTCTGATGTCTAACAAGAAGCACTTTCCATTTAAAACATTTCCCACATTCTGGACACGAAAAAGGCTTCTCCCCTGTGTGAGGTCTATGGTGACCAACAAGATGCCCTAACTGGTTAAAACATTTCCCACATTCTGAACAGGAAAAAGGCTTCTCTCATGTGTGAGTTCTTTGGTGTGTAACAAGACTCCATTTCTCGGAAAAACATTTCCCACATTCTGAACAGGAAAAAGGCTTCTCTCCTGTGTGAGTTCTTTGGTGTCTAACAAGAGTCTGTTTGAGGGTAAAACATTTTCCACATTCTGAACAGGAAAAAGGCTTCTCCCATGTGTGAGATATTTGGTGTGTAACAAGATTCCCTTTCAGTTTAAAACATTTCCCACATTCTGAACATGAAAAAGGCTTCTCTCCTGTGTGAGTTATTTGGTGTGTAACAAGATTCCCTTTCAGGTTAAAACATTTCCCACATTCTGAACATGAAAAAGGCTTCTCTCCTGTGTGAGTTATTTGGTGTGTAACAAGATGCCATTTGGAGGTAAAACATTTACCACATTCTGAACATGAAAAAGGCTTCTCTCCTGTGTGAGTTATTTGGTGTGTAACAAGATACACTTTGGAGGTAAAACATTTCCCACATTCTGAACATGAAAAAGGCTTCTCCCCTGTGTGAGTTCTTTGGTGTGTAACAAAATGTGATTTCCATTTAAAACATTTCCCACATTCTGAGCATGAAAATGACTTTTTTGCTTTAGGAGCAGTCTGTTTTTTAATGCTTCTTTTGTGACTTTGATTTTTCTTAGTAGTCAGTAATGAATCAGAAGATGGGACCTGTTTCATAGGATCAGATGACAGATCTTTGCTGTGAATGGATGATGATATATCTGAAGTAATGACATTCACTTCAGTTGTATCTTGCAGGATCTCAAGATCATCAGATTTAAAAATTGAAGATGTCAGCTGTCCCTCTGATCTCCTGGTACAGTCATCTGTTAAGATAAAAAACAATTCTTTTGAATAAAATATCCTTGAGTTTTATATTTTTGAACATTTTTACTTAAACTGTCCATAAAAATGGCAAGCAATGTAAAAAACTTTATTTACCAAGACAATGACAGTTCACAGTTTAATAGAAAACCTTGTTGGATGAACCAGTAGTGCGTGGTGTTTAACTGTTTGTTCATTCTGCCTACCAAATATCAAATAAAAAGAAACCAATCAATGTTATGTAGGCAAAAATAATACCAATTCTCATCCCACAAAAAACAAGTCCCCGCTCAGGTCCATCATCTGTCAATGGAAAAAAAGAGGTTCCCACACTACTAGTGGCTCTAAGGCTGTTAAAAAGCAACAGAGTTTCTATAAACCAATCCAGCAAAATCTACTCTCACTTCTGAGTCTTGCAGTGTGCTCAAACAACATTTAGGATCCCTGTATTTACCAATATTATAGTGAGAAGAATCCACTAAATTTATGGTGTGTGTCTCCTGGAGCACAATCTGGGCAATATGCGCTGGGAAATAAAATGGCAAGTGTGTAATTTTCACTTTTTGAGAGTTCAACCAGATACACATCAGCTTTTCACATTTATGAGGGGAAAGATAGCCAACTAAACCCACCAGGATGTCCTACTTATCTGGGGACATCTGGAAAATTTGTTGAGAGCTGATAACTCCATTATTACATAAATGCTACAATCTGTATGTTGACAACTGCTACACCAGCGTACCCCTATTTAAAAGTCTGCTTGAACATAACATGGGGGCTTGTGGGACCATTCGCAAAAACCGTCAGGGGTTTCCACAATTATTGGTCAATGAAAAGTTCCGAAAAGGGCAGTCAGGGGCTTTACGCAATGGAGAGATGCTTGCCCCTAAGTATAAGAATAAAAAAGATAATTTTATCCTGAGCTCGATCCACCCAGATGCCACAAGGGCCACTGCAGACCAACAGGGATCCACTACTCCAAAACCTGTGTCTGTCATTGACTACAACAAATATATGGGGGGTGTGGACCTTGCAGACCAGGTTCTACAGCCATACCAGGTATCAAGAAAACCATACACCTGGTATAAAAAGTTAGTCATCTATTTGTTTCAGGTGGCCACATATAATTCTTTTGTGTTATACAAAAAAGCCGGAAATGCGAATACTTTCCTTGATTATCAGAAAAAGGTCACTGAAAATCTTGAATATGAAAATGTTGGAAGACTCACTGAACAACATTTTATTGCACTCATTTCAGCAACTGAAACAAGAAAGAACCCCCAGAGAAGATGTCGTGTATGTTCCAAGAGAGGAATGAGGCATGATACCCGCTATTATTGCCCACAATGCCCATCATTGCCGGCCTTATGCCTCCATGACTGATTTAAAATCTTCCACATAGATCCACGTTTTTAAACTGTTTTGACAGTCAAGCATTTTGTTTATTTAGTGACAGACACATCTGAGTAGAGCTGACTTTACAATTTCTGGGGGTAGGTGGGGGATGTCTCCAGAGACACAAGCTGGGCACAATATATTGGGCCACTATGTGCTTCTGGAAATCATCCGTGTAATGAAAATGGTCACTATATCCATAGATGAATTCTCAGAGGGGCGTCATTCCCAAAATGGGGTCACTTCAGGAGGGATTCTGTTGTTCTGGCACTTAGCGGCTCTCTAAAGTGTCATAACAGCAGAATCCCACCTGAAGTGACCCCATTTTAGAAATGACACCCCTCTGGGAAATGGAAATGAAACCCCTCTGCGAATTCATCTATGGGTGTAGTGACCATTTACCCATCTACCTAATTTCCAATGTAAAATTTGGGATTAAAGCAACATTTTAGTGGTTAAAATGAATGGTCCAATGGTATAATTTTCTATGGAACAGCTGTGGTGTCAGTATGCTCACTGCACCACTAGAAGAATTCATTCAGGGAGGTATTTTGTAAAATGCAGTCACTTTTGGGGGCTTATACTGCTCTGGCACCTCAGGGGCTCTGACAATGTGACATGTCACCACAAACAATTGCAGCAAAATCTGGTCTCCAATAAGGCGCTCCTTCCCTTCCGAGCTCTGCCATGCGCCAAAATTTTTGTGAAAGAGAAATGTTTATTTTTTCCTTTCACATTCCATTCATTGATGTGAAGCACCTGAAGGGTTAATAAACTTCTTCAATGTGGTTTTGAGCACCTTGAGGGGTGCAGTTTTTATAATGGTGTTACTTTTGGGTATTTTCTGTCATATTGACCCTCCAAACTCACTTGAAATGTGATGTGGTCCTTAAAAAAATGGTTTTGTAAATTTTGTTGTAAAAATGAGAAATCACTGGTCAATTTTTAACCCTTATGACTTCCTAACAAAAAAAGGTGTTTCCAAAATTGTGGTGATGTAAAGTAGACATGTGGGAAATGTTATTTATTAACTATTTTGTGTGATATGACTGATTCCAGATCATAAAAATAAAAATGTTGAAAATTGCGAAATTTTTAAAATTTTCTCCAAATTTCCATTTTTTTTAAAGTAAGAAACGCAAGTTATATCAAATAAATTTTTATCACTATCATAAAGTACAATATGTCACAAGAAAACAATCTCAGAACCACCAGAATGTGTTGAAGCGTTAGAATTATTATGACCTCATAAAGTGACACTGGTCAGAATTGAAAAAAATGGCCTGGTCATGAAGGCAAAACCCGGCTCTGGCGCAAAAGGGTTAATATTTTGCTGCACAACTTTTTGAGGCAATCACTGCAATCAAACGATTCCTGTAACTGTCAATGAGACTTCTGCACCTCTCGACAGGTATTTTGGCCCACTCCTCAAGAGCAAACTGCTCCAGTTGTCTCATGTTTGAAGGTTGCCTTTTCCAGATGGCTTGTTTCAGCTCTTTCCAAAGATGCTCAATAGGATTTAGGTCAGGGCTCATAGAAGGCCACTTCAGAATAGTCTAATGTTTTCCTCTTAGCCATTCTTGGGTGCTTTTAGCTGTGTGTTTTGGGTCATTATCCTGTTGCAAGACCCATGACCTGCGACTGAGACCAAGCTTTCTGACACTGGGCAGCACATTTCTCTCTAGAATCCCTTGACAGTCTTGAGATTTCATTGTACCCTGCAGAGATTCTAGATACCATGTGACAGATGCAGTAAAACAGCCCCAGAACAAAACAGAGCCTCCTCCATGTTTCACAGTAGGGACAGTGTTCTTTTCTTGATAAGCTTCATTTTTCCATCTGTGAACATAGAGCTGATGTGCCTTGCCAAAAAGTTCCATTTTTATCTCATCTGTCCATAGCACATTCTCCCAGAAGCTTTGTGACTTGTCAACATGTAGTTTGGCAAATTCCAGTCTGGCTTTTTTATGATTTTTTTTTTTTCAACAATGGTGTCCTCCTTGGTCATCTCCGATGAAGTCCACTTTGGCTCATACAACAACAGATGGTGCCATCTGACTGATCTGAACTGATGTTCCTTGAGCTTGAAGTTCACCTTTAATCTGTTTAAAAGTTTTTCTGGGCTCTTTTGTTACCATTCGTATTATCCGTTTCTTTGATTTGCCATCAATTTTCTTCCTGTCCTGTGGCCACGTGCGGGGAGGTTGGCTACAGTTCCATGGATCTTACATTTCTGAATAATATGTGCAACTGTAGTCACAGGAACATCAAGCTGCTTGGAGATGGTCTTATAACTTTTACCTTTAACATGTTTGTCTATAATTTTCTTTCTAATCTCCTCAGACAACTCTTTCCTTCACTTCCTCTGGTCATTATTGATTGTGATACCATGTCACCACACAGCACAGTGAGTATATGTAGCCCTATATACAGGCCACTCACTGATTCCAAGATTGTAGACCCCTGTGATGATAGTTACTGGACACACCGTGATTTAACATGTCCCTTTTGTCACATTATTTTCAGGGGTACAATCATTTCTGTCCAGGCCTGTTTCATTATTTTTTTTTTTTTTTTATTCTGTGGAAGCATGGTAGAAAAGCAATGTCTGACTTTTATTTCTTCATTTTCATAGATCTTTTATTATTACTTTTGTCAGATTCAAGTTATTTCTGTGACCATTGTGGGTTTTCCTGTCATTAAACGAGGTGTACCAACAATTTTGACCACATATGTATAGATTATAACTCTCAGTGAATTAATTTATAAAATGGAATCACTTTATGAGGATTTCGACTATTCTGGTTTTCTGTCATTTAGTCATATTAGGGCTTCTGCATATGGTGTGTCCAATCTCATCTGGGATCTGTTCCTGCTGTCCAGCTGGAGTAATCTGCTCCCTACTTCAGCCAATTGGAAAGTACCACACGCTACTAAAGCTCAAAGCACATGGCCGGAATCTGCCAGAAACAGCGTTGTTCTCCTCTGGTTCAGTCCTCAGTGCTCAGCTTGTGGCTTGTGTATTTGTTCCCTGTTGTGACCGTGGCCCGTTTACTGACTACTCTTGTGTCTTCTGATTCTGTATTCTGTCCTTCTGGTTCTGACCCAGCTACCTGACTATTCTTCTTCCCATCTAATACCACAGAATAGCAGGTAACACCATGGTCCAAGCCTAGGGGTCCCAGTGTAAGTCCAGATCCATGTAATGGTGATAAAGGGCGATGAACAAGGCAATCCTTGGGATATGGAAAGCAGAGAAGATAGTGCCAAGCATGTTCATGGTGGAGATCTTTTGAGCTGCCAGTTGACCATGAACAGTGCTCCCAATACATTGTGTCTGCAAACTATTCCAGCTAGATCTGCAGTCAAACAGCTAAATAGCGCTCCTTCCCTTCTGAACACGGCCATGTGCCCAGAGAGTAGTGTACAATCGTATGTAGGGTATTGTGAGAAGATGGAAAATAATTTGTAAGATCCATTTGATTTCTATTATCCTTTGTGAATAATTCCAAAGTTATCACCACATAGTGACACACGTCAGATTGTAAAAATGGGGCCTGATTAAGAACACAAAACTGGAAGAGGATAAATCAGAGGATTCTGGACACTACTGTAATCAAAAACTGACTATAGACAATAACATCTACTGAAATGCTCAAACTGAACAGTCTCCATCAGTAATAAATGAGCAGCTAGTGGTGAAACCTCTCTGGGGTAATTAGAGCACGGGGCTCGGTGACTTCACAATCTAAACTATCGGAAGCTCCAATATCTTCTGTCAGATGAGTTTCAAGAAGAAATATTACACATTTAAAGAGAACTGTGTATAATAGTGCAGAGCGGAGATGTCTTAAAGGGAACCTGTCAGCAGGATTGTGCTCAGTGACTACAGACACTGTCAGGTCGGTGCCGTTATACTGATTACACCGATATCTGGTGATCAAATCCGTCTTGTGGTTGTTTTAACTGTATTTGTAGTTTGCAGCTAATGAGATTCTCGTGCTCTGGGGCGGGGCTGTGGGCGGGGCTTTGTGTGGTGCCCTGATTACATATGCGTCTGTATTGGCTTATGACAGGTCGCTGATCCCTCACTACATGGTCTGATAGCCTTTGGATCCTAGACTCTGTGGCATGATGCGTGGTTCCGATCGCTGCCATGGAGACCCGATGTCGTCATGCCAACATCCGGGTCTCCAGACCTGAGAGGCTTCCTGTCATGCGCAGTGATGATCAGGAAGTCTCTCAGGTCAGTGTATAGAAGGAGAATATATATAAACAGAACATCAGCAAAAATTATCTATCCAAATAAATGATGGCGACTCAAATCATAATCAAATATCCAAGGAGAACCAAGAGTCAAATAAACTGCCGAAAATTATATGACCAATTAGAATAATATTTATTGAAAATTATACAAAATATGTTAAAATTTGTACCACATATGTAATAACAAGTGATAAATCCGTGAGTACATAAACACAACAGATCCCAGATCGGACCACCATCAAATATACAACATACAACCAATGTTGTAACTGCTGTTACATACCACTGGTACTTTACATATGAACTACAATGGGCAGTCTAAATGCCATGGCTTGTCAGCAGAGTTACATTTATTAGCAAAGCACATTGGTTGTATGTTGTATATTTGATGGTGGTCCGATCTGGGATCTGTTGTGTTTATGTACTCACGGATTTATCACTTGTTATTACATATGTGGTACAAATTTTAACATATTTTGTATAATTTTCAATAAATATTATTCTAATTGGTCATATAATTTTCGGCAGTTTATTTGACTCTTGGTTCTCCTTGGATATTTGTATAGAAGGAGAAGTTGTGGTCTAGAGGCAAAATGGTGATCATGGTAATACGGCCGGACTACACCACCGATAAAGCAGCCACAGCTGGTGACTGAGAAGAATCTGTGACCTCTCTGCATTTAGTGGTCAATACTCACCTGGGTAGTCATATGTGGGAATCTCCTCTTTACACCGCTCATCCCCCCTCACATATGTCTCTGTAGTGTTAATATGGGTCAGATCTTCACCCTGAAACAAATATTATAAAAGTCACCGACAGATGGAGAAGTCACATCTATGATCAGCTCTAATCCTGCCATCTCCACCGCTCTCAGTACACAAGTATAAAACATATATACAATACTAGTGGATAAAGCAAGACTGAGCACAAGACCTTCACCGGCGTCTACACATCATAGGGGAGATCTCCTGACACCTTCTCTCCATCTACCTGATGATCCTGAGGAGCATTGGGATCTTCTTGGTTACAGTCCTGTGGAAGAAGAGGACGGGGACATCTCTCTGGTGTTGTCCTCTTACTGGGTAGATCTGGAGGAAACACATACAGGGAGTGAATTCATTCTTTACATACAGATAATTATAGGCCGTGTGTATTTAGTCCTGTCTATTACCTGGAGATGTGAGGGGCTGGGGAATCTCCATTATGACGTCCTTGTACAGATCTCTGTGTCCTTCTAAATACTCCCACTCCTCCATGGAGAAATAGACAGCGACATCCTGACACCTTATAGGAACCTGACACATACAATGATACCGTCATCCCCCCGATCCCTTCATAGTGGTACTGTATAATGTCCCAGCATTCCCAGCAGTGTCACCTCTCCAGTCAGCAGCTCAATCATCTTGTAGATGAGTTCTAGGATCTTCTGGTCGTTGATGTCCTCATGGATCAGGGAGTGAGGTGGAGGCCCCGTGATTGGGCTCAGGGGTCTTCCCCATCCCTCAGGCACAGGGTCCTGACAGCGATCACTAGAGGTCTTCTTCACCACTGTGTAATCCTGGTAATGGAGAGACACATTAATAAATCTCACTACAGACATTTCCAGAGTCCTCACCTCTCCAGTTCTGTCCATCTGTTATTCCCATAGATAAGAATGATGTAATGTGACGTCATCAGAATCTCTCACCTCTCCAGTAAGCCGGAAGAGGATCTCTAGGGTGAGGTGTAATATTTTCTCCGCCATCTTGTCTCTATCCACATCCATCTTTGATGGGTAAATCAGGAAAGTTTTCTTTTGCAGAAGATCTTCACTGAGAGGATCCGATATTGTAGAGACCTGAATGAGAAGATGAGCCGATGTAACATCATAAGAATCCTGTGTAATAATACAATTACTGGAGATAATAAGGGAAACATATGAGATTTATTATTTTACAGTGTTTAGTTTCCTTCTTTACATCTACTAATAAATCCTATATATTTAGGCCACAGACAACAAGCAGTTTCTTCCTCGGAGTCGGCAGCTGAATACGTTTCTCACAGACTCATCTTCCGTAACGCTAATTCTCGTCTCATTTACCGACCCTGGAATCGGCATTAGCAATACTGCAGGACATATTCATTACACACGACATGAGAAATAACTACTTCATGGTGAGGACGACATCTTCATCTTCTACTACGGCTCTAGAAACATATTTGGCCAGAGTCGGTCACTGACTCCATCACCACCGGCTGTCTATATGAAGGTTTCCCATTTTCCCCGCACTGTAATCTTCTATCACGTTAAATCAGGTCTGATTCACACACATAAGTTTGTTTCTAGCCTAGGAAGGGGGTAATACCCATGGAGTTTTCCAGGCTAGTAATATCAGCTGATAACTGTATACTTAGCCTTTAGTGGCTATTAAAATTGGGGACCCCCCAAAAAAGTGATGTAGGGTCCCCCTATAATTAATAACCAGCACAGGTTATGCAGACAGTTGCGGGTTGATATGAATAGCCTCGGAAGGGGCCATGGATACTGTGGCCCCAGGCTTAAAAAAATCAGCTCTCAGCCACCCAGAAAAGGCACATCTCTAAGATGCTCCAATTCTGGCACTTAGCATCTCTCTTCCCACTTGACCTTTAGTGGATATCGCTGAAATTGTGATGATGGGAAGGAGAGGGTGACCAATACCACACCCCACTGAGCCCTGTCAATTCATAGCCATCATAGCAACCGAGTGGGCTACCATTTTGGATGATGCACTCCTGCCTATCCAACTATTGTATGGTAAATATCTCATAGATCCTGGGTTCATTAGTATTGGCACCAAGAATGAGGCTAAGTGAGTATTTATTAATTGTTGGTGGTCAGAGGTAGTCAGTGAGGTGGATGGTACCATATTGTGCATGTAGGGGGCAGTACTGTGGGAACATTAAAAAGTGGGGGGATGGCAGTACTGTGGGGACATTATAGTGTGTCTGAGGGGGATGCCAGTTCTGTGGAAACATTTTCCTGTGTCTGTGGGAAGCCACTAATGTGGGAACAAAATACTGTGTGTGGTGGGATGATGGTACTGTGGGAACTTTATACTGTGTGGGGGGTATAGCGGTACAGTGAGAACTTTATAATGTGTGTGGTGGGGGTATGGCCTCACTATGAGAAGATTATACTGTATGTGGTGGAGGTACTGTAGGAACATTATATTGTGTGTGGAGGTATGGCAGTACTATGAGAGGATTATACTGTGTGTGGGGGGATGGAGGTACTGTAGGAACATTACATTGTGTGTGGGGGTATGGCGGTACTATGAGAACATTATACTGTATGTGGTGGGATGGAGGTACTATGAGAAGATTATACTGTGTGTGGTGGGATGAGGTACTGTAGGAACATTATACTGTGTGTGGGGGGTAAGGTGGTACTGTGAGAACATTATACTGTGTGTGGTGGGATGGAGGTACTGTAGGAACATTATACTGTGTGTGAGGGGTATGGTGGTACTGTGAAAACATTATACTGTGTGTGGTGGGATGAAGGTACTGTGAGAACATTATACTGTGTGTGGTGGGATGGAGGTACTGTAGGAACATTATACTGTGTGTGTGGGGGTTATGGTGGTACTGTGAGAAAATTATACTGTGTGTAGTGGGATGGAGGTACTGTAGGAACATTATACTGTGTGTGGGTGGGATGGAGGTACTGTAGGAACATTATACTGTGTGTGGGTGGGATGGAGGTACTGTAGGAACATTATACTGTGTGTGGGTGGGATGGAGGTACTGTGGGAAGATTATACTGTGTGTGGGGGTATGGCGGTACTATGAGAAGATTATACTGTGTGTGGGGGTATGGAGGTACTGTAGGAACATTATACTGTGTGTGGTGGGATGGAGGTACTATAGGAACATTATACTGTGTATGGGGGATATGGTGGTACTGTGAGAACATTATACTGTGTGTGGTGGGATGGAGGTACTGTGTCACGGAGTTACCATGACAGAGCAATACTAGAAGACCACGACGTCTGATGGCTTCTGCTTCATCGCTGAGAAGAAGCACTTCTCCTGTGTATTAAAGGGAACCTGTCACCTGAATTTGGCGGGACTGGTTTTGGGTCATATGGGCGGAGTTTTCGGGTTTTTGATTCACCCTTTCCTTACCCGCTGGCTGCATGCTGGCTGCAATTTTGGATTGAAGTTCATTCTCTGTCCTCTATAGTACACGCCTGCGCAAGGCAAGATTGCTTTGCGCAGGCATGTACTATGGAGGACAGAGAATGAACTTCAATCCAATATTGCAGCCAGCGGGTAAGGAAAGGGTGAATCAAACACCCGAAAACTCCGCCCATATGACCCAAAACCAGTCCCGCCAAATTCAGCTGACAGAGTCCCTTTAAAGGTGTTTTGTTTTCTTTCAGCAGGACAGGGGTTAATAGGCCATGTGGAAATTCCTGCTTTCAGCTGTGCTCAGTTAGCCACTCCTCTATCCTATATAAGCTAGGCCTTCTGGTCAGACCTTTGTCTGAGATAGCACTTGCTTGATAGACCTGGAGTAGTGAGGAGCTGGTGTTTGGAGAGTTGGAGGAATTTATTGTGCGACAGTTGTATGGTTTGTACGCTTGCTATATTCCTCATCCTTACCTGCTTTATTTACCCTCCCCGTCCTTCACACCCCGGTGGATACCTTTGTTATTTGTGAGAGCATATTTTGTGTGAGTGGAGTTTTCTTTTTACCCTTGTCTTTGTTCCCCTGTTTGTCGGGTTGGTGTACTGTTGTACACTGTAGCTCCTCTCTTCCCCGGGTGGGGGAGGGGGACAGACGCAGGGCAGCAGTCAGGAGATAGGGCGTGGGTGGAGGCCCCGGCATCCTCGCCATCTGAGGTATCCCGGGGAACAGGGCGAGTTAGGGCGCCCCCTAGAGCTAGGGCCAGGAAAGGTGCCCCTGGTCCCAGTTTACATTATACTGTGTGTGGTAGGATGGTGGTACTATGAGAAGATTATACTGTGTGTGGCGGTACTATGAGAAGATTATAGTGTGTGTGGGTGGGATGGAGGTACTGTAGGAACATTATACTGTGTTTGGGGGGATGGAGGTACTATGGGAATATTATAGTGTGGGTGGGATGGATGTACTGTAGAAACATTATACTGTATGTGTAGGTATGGAGGTACTGTAGGAACATTATACCGTGTGTGTATGGCGCTACTATGAGAACATTATACTGTTTGTGGGTGGGATGGAGGTACTGTAGGAACATTATACTGTATGGCGGGGGTATGGCGGTACTATGAGAACACTATACTGTGTGTGGTGGGATGGAGGTACTGTAGGAATATTATACTGTGTGTGGGGGTATTGCGGTACTATGAGAAGATTATACTGTGTGTGGTGGGATGGAGGTACTGTAGGAATATTATACTGTGTGTGGGGGTATGGCGGTACTGAGAACATTATACTGTGTGTGGGTGGGATGAAGGTACTGTAGGAACATTATACTGTGTGTGGGGGTATGGCGGTAGTGCGAGAACATTATACTGTGTGTGGGGGTATGGCTGTACTGTAGGAACATTATACTGTGTGTGGGGGTATGGCGGTACTATGAGAACATTATACTGTGTGTCTAAAAGTGAGGTATCGCGCTAAAACAGCTACAACAGACTATAAATGTGGGTTTTTTTCTTCCTGAAAACTGTAGTGTGCCCACAAATGACTAATGGTATAAAGACCTGCGGGTGCTGTTGCTGGGGGTTCCGAATAACCAGGCGGCAGGAGTAATTAGAGTAGTTGGAGGACGCGCGGAGCCCGAAGCGCCCCGGCCGGTGGCGTCCCTGGATGCGCGGCTGAAAAAAATGGCCGACAGTGTTCTGCAGCGTGTGACGTCACGAGGCTACGTAGCCCTGCTAGGGCAAAAAGCTAACCAACGCGTTTCGAGGGACTCTGTCCCTCTTCGTCAGGGTTACCGCCCCTTCCCTGCCGATTGCCATATATAGCCGTTCAAAGTAGTTATCGTGTTAACCCACGGTGTACTGGACCAAGAAAGGCTGTGACCGCTTACCAATTAGTCTTAGTGCTCATTTGTATACCGGATCATATCCGCCATATACTGCATGTAATTGCTGACACCAATAGCCTATTTGAGCCAGGAACATTGATTTTAATGCTAATTTGTGTGCGATCTGACTTGCCATGTAATTGTATAGTGTTATTATCCTCAATACAGTTATGCACGAGTTTTGCAATAGAAAAGAGGGATGTGTGTGGCAGCGTTCTAGAGATGTAGGGAAATGCTGCAGAAAGAACGAAGGTGCCAAAAGAAATAAAAGTATTTAAAAATTGGAACTATAATTCCTTTATTAGTAATTAAAATTAATATTTAGAACTGAAAGTGGATATTAGAATACGCTACTGGGTAGGGTTGAGCGACCTTGACCTTTTTAGAGTCGAGTCGGGTTTCGCGAAACCCGACTATCTTAGAAGTCGAGTCGAGTGGAATCGGCCGATTATCGCGAAAAGTCGGGTATCGACCGAAACACGAAACCCAATGCAAGTCAATGGGGGAGCATAGTCGGCAGTGAGTGGAGGCCACTGTAGGCACTTTATAATTGGTTCCAGGGGTACACGGGCAGCAGTGGTCTGGTCAGTGGAGGCCTAGTGTAAGGAGTGACCGCAGACAGGCATCAAAGGCCTAACATAATAAAATTGGGCTGGCTGTTGGCACTTAATAATTGGTTTCAGGGGTACACGGGCAGCAGTGGTCTGGTCAGTGGAGGCCTAGTGTAAGGAGTGACCGCAGACAGGCATCAAAGGCCTAACATAATAAATTTGGGCTGGCTGTAAGCACTTTATAATTGGTTCCAGGGGTACACGGGCAGCAGTGGTCTGGTCAGTGGTGGCCTAGTGGAAGGAGTGACCGCAGACAGGCATCAAAGGCCTAACATAATAAATTTGGGCTGGCTGTAGGCACTTAATAATTGGTTTCAGGGGTACACGGGCAGCAGTGGTCTGGTCAGTGTAGTAGTAGTAGAAAGAACGGGCCGCAGACAGGCTTCGAAGGCCTAACATAAAAAAATTGGGCTTGCTGTAGGCAATTTTAAATTGGTTCCAGGGGTACACGGGCAGCAGTGGTCTGGTCAGTGGAGGCCTAGTGTAAGGAGTGACCGCAGACAGGCATCAAAGGCCTAACATAATAAATTTGGGCTGGCTGTAGGCACTTTATAATTGGTTCCAGGGGTACACGGGCAGCAGTGGTCTGGTCAGTGTAGTAGTAGTGGAAAGAACGGGCCGCAGACAGGCTTCGAAGGCCTAACATAACAAAAATTGGTCTTGTTGTAGGCACTATATAATTGGTTCCAGGGGTACACGGGCAGCAGTGGTCTGGTCAGTGGAGGCCTAGTGTAAGGAGTGACCGCAGACAGGCATCAAAGGCCTAACATAATAAATTTGGGCTGGCTGTAGGCACTTTATAATTGGTTCCAGGGGTACACGGGCAGCAGTGGTCTGGTCAGTGTAGTAGTAGTGGAAAGAACGGGCCGCAGACAGGCTTCGAAGGCCTAACATAACAAAAATTGGGCTTGCTGTAGGCAATTTTAAATTGGTTCCAGGGGTACACGGGCAGCAGTGGTCTGGTCAGCGGAGGCAGATTGTAATGAGTGTCTGCCAGTTAGTAGTCAAAAACAATACATAAATGTGAATGTCTCGCATTACAACACAACGGAAACACTAAAGGGTGCAATCATTAGGTACAGGGGTGGGATCCTCTGCGTAGTTTCTGACCTACTAATTTGGCGCAAAGTATTTACTTGGGTAAATAGAGGACACTGCCTCTGACTATGTTAAGTACCATCATACATGTCAACACAATGGTATTGTCAGTGTCAGGAATGGAAGGATGTCAGCGCATGGTCTAAACATTGGTGGAAGTGTGAGAGATAATTGTGGAAGTGGTAGAGCAATGTTGGACCTTGGTGTTGGTGAACTCTCTTGTAGCCGGCGGTACAGGCCCAGGGCCCCTCATGTTACAACAGTGTGTCTGACGTTGGGTGCGTACCACCACCGCCAGAGACACTTTATTGTACTATGAGGGACCCAGTGGCAGTGCTGTCGACCAAAAGCGGGCACACCCACCTCTTCAGACAAACAGCACTCTCACGGGTGCTTGCGCCAAGTCGCGATACCACGGCCCCGTGTGGGGAGTTAGGCCTTTTAGAGAGGTGTAAACATGTCGTATGCTGGACAATCAGCTGCTTCAAATTAAGACATTAGAAAAGTCATTCACAGTAGTCCACAGGCAAGAGCTTTTCATAGGAAAGCTAGGTGTCGGCCGGGCAAGGTGGGGCAAAAGAATTCGAAATCCAGTTGTGGTTCATTTTAATGAAGGTTAGATCATCAACATTTTGGGTAGCCAGACGAGTCCTTTTTTCGGTTAATATTGAACCTGCAGCACTGAATACTCTTTCTGATAGGACACTAGCGGCCGGGCAAGCAAGCTCCTGCAATGCATATTCTGCCAATTCTGGCCAGGTGTCTAATTTGGATGCCCAGTAATCAAATGGGAATGACGGTTGAGGGAGAACATCGATAAGGGATGAAAAATAGTTTGTAACCATACTGGACAAATGTTGTCTCCTGTCACTTTGAATTGATGCAGCAGTACCTGTCCTGTCTGCGGTCATAGCAAAATCACTCCACAACCTGGTCATAAAACCCCTCTGTCCAACGCCACTTCTGATGTGTGCACCCCTAACACTCCTGGTCTGCTGCCCCCTGGAGCTCGTGTGAGAACGATCACGGGCGCTGTGTGCTGGGAATGCCTGAAGCAAACGGTCAACAAGAGTTGATTGTTTTGTTGCTAATATTAGTTCCAAGTTCTCATGTGGCATAATATTTTGCAATTTGCCTTTATAGCGAGGATCAAGGAGGCAGGCCAACCAGTAATCGTCATCGTTCATCATTTTAGTAATGCGTGTGTCCCTTTTGAGGATACGCAAGGCATAATCCGCCATGTGGGCCAAAGTTCCAGTTGTCAAATCTGCGGTTGTGCTTGGTTGAGGGGCAGTTTCAGGCAAATCTACGTCACTTGTGTCCCTCAAAAAACCAGAACCCGGCCTTGCCACGCCACCAATTTCCAGTGCCCCCGGGAAAGCTTCCTCATTAAAAATATACTCATCCCCATCATCTTCCTTGTCCTCCACCTCCTCTTCGCCCGCTACCTCGTCCTGTACACTGCCCTGACCAGACAATGGCTGACTGTCATCAAGGCTTTCCTCTTCCTCTGGTGCAGACGCCTGATCCTTTATGTGCGTCAAACTTTGCATCAGCAGACGCATTAGGGGGATGCTCATGCTTATTATGGCGTTGTCTGCACTAACCAGCCGTGTGCATTCCTCAAAACACTGAAGGACTTGACACATGTCTTGTATCTTCGACCACTGCACACCTGACAACTCCATGTCTGCCATCCTACTGCCTGCCCGTGTATGTGTATCCTCCCACAAAAACATAACAGCCCGCCTCTGTTCGCACAGTCTCTGAAGCATGTGCAGTGTTGAGTTCCACCTTGTTGCAACGTCTATGATTAGGCGATGCTGGGGAAGGTTCAAAGACCGCTGATAGGTCTGCATACGGCTGGAGTGTACAGGCGAATGTCGGATATGTGAGCAAAGTCCACGCACTTTGAGGAGCAGGTCGGAGAACCCAGGATAAGTTTTCAATAAGCACTGCACCACCAGGTTTAAGGTGTGAGCCAGGCAAGGAATGTGTTTCAGTTGGGAAAGGGAGATGGCAGCCATGAAATTCCTTCCATTATCACTCACTACCTTGCCTGCCTCAAGATCTACTGTGCCCAGCCACGACTTGCTGCAAGAACTCGGACAGAACTTCCGCGGTGTGTCTGTTGTCGCCCAAACACTTCATAGCCAATACAGCCTGCTGACGCTTGCCAGTAGCTGCCCCATAATGGGACAACTGGTGTGCAACACTGACAGCTGACGATGGAGTGGTTTGGCGACTGCGGTCTGTGGAAGAGCTCTCGCTTCTGCAGGAGGACGAGGAGGAGGGGGTGCGAACGCCTACAGCCAACTGTTTCCTAGACCGTGGGCTAGGCACAACTGTCCCGAAATTGATGTCCCCTGTGGACCCTGCATCCACCACATTCACCCTGTGTGCCGTGATGGACACGTACCGTCCCTGGCCATGCCTACTGGTACATGCATCTGTAGTCAGGTGGACCTTTGTACTCACAGATTGCCTGAGTGCTGTCATGCCGTTGCTGCCGCCGCCTCTCCCCACTGCAGCTCGCCGGGTGCGCGCGCGCGCCGCATTCAGCTCTGCACGTGCGCACATCTGATTCCTCTGTTGGCGCTCTTTCCTGTCCTCTCTGTCATCCTGGAGGTCTGTAACCCTGAAGTAGATCCCAGGCTGCTATGTAAACTGCTTCCTGCTGCTTCTCTGTGCCTGATGTTCATTTGTGTTTACAAGTGCTTCTGGCCACCTGTGGTCTCTGTGCGTTCCTAGCTCTCTGACTTTGGGTCTCCTGCGCCCTCTGCAGTGCCTGCCTCTTTCCTGTGTTCCTGCCTTGTTCCTTCAGTTCCTTTTCCTCTGCGGTACCTGCCCGGCTCCTATATCTTTTCCTTGCTCCCGTCAGCCTCGGTGTCTCCATATTGTCCTGCCAGCCTCCGTAGCGTTCCCATCTTCTCCCTTGTCTCAGTAGTTCCTTTCTGTTCCCTCTTTCCCTTTGTGCCTGCTGTGTTCCCTTCTGTTCTTAGTCGACCCTCCAGCTTCCGTGGCGATAGTCCCTCACGGGCTTGCCCCTAACTCTCCCTGTATAGGGGGCGGTCCACCTGGTCAGCTCGTCCGAGAGGGGTTCGTCATCACGGTCCAGTGGGTCCACTCTCTGTTTTTCTGTTTGAATCTACATGCTCTAATAGGACTGCACTCGGGTGACATCCGAGTGCAGCCAGATTCTTACAGCATCACAGTAACATCAGGCCATGGACCCCGCTGGAGTCTCCACCACTCAAAAGGAGTTACTCTTTTTGCGTGAAAACTAGACTAGGATCATGTCATTTTTAAAGAATATGGAGTCTCGCCTAGCGGCTTTACAGCCTTCTGATCCTGGTATTGCTCCGCAGTTGGTTGCCCTTCAGCAGGAGCTAGGTCAACAACGGGACACTCGGTCCCATATTTTGAATTTTATGGCCTCCATTAATGATCGGCTTCTCTCCCTCCAGAATGTGGCCTCTGTTTCCACTCCTGTCTCTGCGCCACAACCCTCGCCCCGACTTGCTAGACCTCCTCGGTATGGTGGGGATTCTAAAGCGTGCCGCGGCTTTCTTAATCAATGCCAGTTGCATTTTGAATTGTCTCCGCTACTTTATCCTACCGACCGAGCTAAGGTTGCTTTTATAGAATCCCATTTGGAGGGTGAGGCTTTGGCATGGGTTAATCCTCTCTGGGAGCGTGATGATCCTTTGGTCTCCCAACTCAATCTGTTCCTGGATACGTTCCGTAAAGTTTTTGATGAACCTGGTCGTCTGGTCTCTACCACTGAGTCCCTCTTTAAACTTTACCAGGGTACTCTCTCAGTCGCCCAGTACGCCATCCGTTTCCGGACTCTGTCCTCAGACCTTGGGTGGAATAATGAGGCTTTGGTTGGAGCGTTTTGGCGTGGTTTGTCTTCACGGATTAAGGATGAGTTGGCGGGACAGGACACTCCCACCTCTTTGGATGATCTTATCTCCTTGGCCATACGCATTGATCTGCGCTTTCAGGAGCGCACTCGTGAGCTTGCCAGAGAGAGGAGATCTCTTCGCCAGACCACTGTTGCTCGAGGGACTTCTCTTTCTCAAGCAGCCCCGGTGGCTTCTTCATCTTCTCCTCAACCCATGCAGGTCGATCGCCTTAAGTCTTCTGAGCAACGCCGCAAGGAGAGACTCGCACAAGGTCTTTGTTTTTACTGCGGCAATGCCTCTCATCTCTTACGCGCTTGTCCTCAGAAGCCGGGAAACGCATCCGCCTAGGACAGGTAAGAGAGGCCTTCCTAGGTGGTTATGACTCCTCTCCGCCTCTGGTTTTGTCTGTTATTCTACATTTAGGTTCCCGTCACTTTTCTCTGGAGGCTTATATTGATTCAGGAGCGGCTGGGAACTTTGTTCAGCTCGATGTTGTTAACAGGCTTGGGATACCTGTTAGACCCTTGGAGACTCCTAGACAAATAGCTTCCGTCGATGGTCAGCCTTTGCGGGAGACCGTCAACTTGGTCACGGAGGAAGTCGAACTTCAGATTGGAGCTCTTCATTGTGAGAAACTGGCCTTTTATGTTTTACCTTCTTTGTCTCATTCTTTCCTTTTGGGTCTTCCTTGGTTGAGAGATCACGAACCCACGCTGGACTGGCGTACTGGAGATGTTCTACGGTGGGGACAGTCTTGTCTGAACAGGTGCCTGCTTCCCGTCAAGCCTGCGTCCTCCTCTCGGTCTGCTTCGGAATCCGTGGGAATTCCTCCAGCCTATTGCGCTTTCTCGGACGTCTTTAACAAGAAGGAAGCGGAGATTTTACCGCCGCACCGCTCTTATGACTGCCCGATAGACCTTGTTCCTGGTTCTACTCCACCTAGGGGTCGTATTTACCCATTGTCTCCTACCGAGACTCAAGCCATGTCCGAATATATTCAAGAGAATCTGGCCAGAGGCTTCATTCGAAAGTCTTCCTCACCTGCAGGAGCTGGGTTCTTCTTCGTTAAAAAGAAGGACGGTTCTCTTCGCCCATGTATAGACTATCGGGGTCTCAACACCATCACGATCAAAAACAAGTACCCACTTCCTCTCATACCAGAACTCTTTGATCGTCTGCGTGGAGCACGAATCTTTACCAAATTGGATCTCAGAGGAGCTTATAATTTGATCCGTATCCGTTCTGGTGACGAGTGGAAGACTGCGTTTAATACCAGAGATGGTCATTATGAATATTTGGTTATGCCATTCGGTTTATGCAATGCACCCGCAGTCTTCCAGGAGTTCGTAAATGATGTTTTTCGGGATCTACTTTACACCTGTGTTGTAGTGTACTTGGACGATATCCTTGTGTTCTCTCCAGATCTGTCTACTCACAGAAGAGATGTACGGCAAGTACTTCAGCGTTTGAGAATCGGCTGTACGCAAAACTGGAAAAATGTGTCTTCGAACAGTCATCTCTACCTTTCTTGGGTTTCATCATTTCCGACGCTGGTTTGTGTATGGATCCGGAAAAAGTTTCTGCCGTGCTCAACTGGCCGCGTCCTCTTGGAGTGAAAGCAATTCAGCGATTTCTTGGATTTGCTAACTACTATCGGCAGTTTATACCTCACTTTTCCTCTCTTTCAGCTCCAATCTCCTCCATGATTCGGAAGGGTGCCAATCCTCATCTGTGGTCGTCTGAGGCCGAAGAGGCTTTCCGGTCCATCAAGCAAGCCTTTGCCTCAGCTCCTATTCTTCATCGTCCAGTGGCCAATAAACCCTTCATCCTTGAAGTAGATGCTTCTGCAATTGGAGCTGGAGCTGTGCTCTCGCAGAAATCCTCTTCTGGTCGTCTTGTGCCCTGTGGTTTTTTCTCAAAGATCTTCTCCTCCTCAGAAAAAAATTATTCCATCGGTGATAAAGAACTTTTGGCAATCAAGTTGGCATTAGAGGAGTGGCGGTACCTCTTAGAAGGGGCTTTACATCGTTTTATAATCTACAGCGATCACAAGAATCTGGCGTATATTCGTTCTGCGCAAAGACTTAATCCTCGGCAGGCCAGGTGGGCCTTGTTTTTCGCCAGGTTTGACTTCGAACTTCGTTTCTTGCCAGGAAATAAAAACTCCAAAGCCGACGCTCTGTCTAGGTCATTCCAGGTGGTGGATTTGGAGGACGAGCCTGCACACATCATTGATCCTGCCAGAATCATCACAGTTGCTCCAGTCTCTCTCACTTCGTTGCCTCCGGGTAAGACCTTTGTCGCTGAAGGGAACAGGAGACGTGTCTTACTTTGGGGTCACGCCTCCAAACTGGCTGGACATGTTGGTTTCAAAAAACCTTTCGTTTGATCTCTCGTTTTTACTGGTGGCCAACGTTGTCTAAGGATGTCCAAAGTTTTGTCGCCTCTTGTCCTTCCTGTGCCAAGAATAAGATTCCCAGGCAACTACCTTCTGGGCTTCTACATCCTTTGCCAGTACCTTCCTCTCCGTGGCAACATTTATCTATGGATTTCATCACTGATCTGCCTCATTCTTCTGGTTCCACCATCATCTTCGTGGTCATGGACCGTTTCTTCAAGATGGCTCATTTCATCGCTCTCCCAGGTTTACCTTCTGCTCCCGAATTGGCAAAGATTTTTGTTCACCATATTTTTCGTCTTCATGGTCTTCCTTTACATATTGTTTCTGACCGAGGTGTTCAATTCACCGCCCGCTTCTGGAGATCCCTCTGCAGATCTATGAACATTTCGCTTGATTTTTCTTCGGCCTACCATCCACAGTCCAATGGCCAGGTGGAACGTACTAATCAGACCTTGGTAACTTATCTCCGTCATTTTTCCAATTCTCATCAGAATGATTGGTCTGACTTATTGCCATGGGCTGAGTTTTCTTACAATAACCATCCCAGCGAAGCCACTAACAAATCTCCATTTTTTATCGTCTACGGTCAACATCCTGGTCTTCCTCTTCCGGTTCCTCCTGTCTCTACTGTACCAGCGGCTGATCTTCTGTCTAGAGAGTTCTCCAGGGTCTGGCAGGAGACCAAGTCCGCCCTTGAGTTGGCTCAAGTTAGAATGAAGAGACATGCGGACAAAAGACGTCTTGATTCTCCTATATTCCATCCTGGGGACAAGGTTTGGGTTTCTTCTAAATTTATCCGTCTCAAAATCCCTTCACATAAGCTGGGTCCTCACTATATCGGTCCATTCGAAGTTTTGTCTCGTATTAATGACGTTTCTTACAAACTTAAGTTGCCTGCCTCTCTGTGTATTTCTAATTCTTTTCATGTGTCTCTCCTTAAACCTGTAGTTTTTAATCAGTTTCATTCTTCTAACCTTTGTTCTCCTTCGCCTGTTTCCGAGGATGATGTCTTTGAAGTTAGGGACATTTTAGCCATGAAAAAACTTAGAGGGAGAACTTTGTTTTTGGTTGACTGGAAGGGTTTTGGTCCTGAGGAGAGGTCCTCGGAGCCTCGAGAGAACATTCGGGCTCCTCGTATTTTGTCCCGGTTTCTTTCTAGTCTTAAAAAGGAGGGGCGTAAAGGTGGGGGTACTGTCATGCCGTTGCTGCCGCCGCCTCTCCCCACTGCAGCTCGCCGGGTGCGCGCGCGCGTCGCATTCAGCTCTGCACGTGCGCACATCTGATTCCTCTGTTGGCGCTCTTTCCTGTCCTCTCCATCATCCTGGAGGACTGTAACCCGGAAGTAGCTCCCATGCTGCTATGTAAACTGCTTCCTGCTGCTTCTCTGTGCCTGATGTTCATTTGTGTTTACAAGTGCTTCTGGCCACCTGTGGTCTCTGTGCGTTCCTAGCTCTCTGACTTTGGGTCTCCTGCGCCCTCTGCAGTGCCTGCCTCTTTCCTGTGTTCCTGCCTTGTTCCTTCAGTTCCTTTTCCTCTGCGGTACCTGCCCGGCTCCTATATCTTTTCCTTGCTCCCGTCAGCCTCGGTGTCTCCATATTGTCCTGCCAGCCTCCGTGCCTCCGTAGCGTTCCCATCTTCTCCCTTGTCTCAGTAGTTCCTTTCTGTTCCCTCTTTCCCTTTGTGCCTGCTGTGTTCCCTTCTGTTCTTAGTCGACCCTCCAGCTTCCGTGGCGATAGTCCCTCACGGGCTTGCCCCTAACTCTCCCTGTATAGGGGGCGGTCCACCTGGTCAGCTCGTCCGAGAGGGGTTCGTCATCACGGTCCAGTGGGTCCACTCTCTGTTTTTCTGTTTGAATCTACATGCTCTAATAGGACTGCACTCGGGTGACATCCGAGTGCAGCCAGATTCTTACAGCGTCACAAGTGCATGGACGATACGCTGTTTAACATGCTGGTGCAGGGCTGGGATGGCTTTTCTGGAAAAAAAGTGTCGACTGGGTAGCTCGTAGCGTGGTTCAGCGTACTCCATCAGGACTTTGAAAGCTTCGCTTTCAACTAACCGGTAGGGCATCATCTCTAACAAGATTAGTCTAGCTATGTGGGCATTCAAACCCTGTGTACGCGGATGCGAGGATAAGTACTTCCTTTTTCTAACCAGAGTCTCATGTAGGGTGAGCTGGACTGGAGAGCTGGAGATCGTGGAACTAGCGGGGGTGCCGGTGGACATGGCAGACTGAGAGAAGTTTGGAGACGGTATTGTTTCCGCCGGTGCCCTAGATGCAGTATTTCCTCCAACGAAACTGGTGATTCCCTGACCCTGACTGCTTTGGGCTGGCAAAGAAACCTGCACAGATACTGCCGGTGGTGCAGAAAATGGTGGCCTTACAGTGACGGAAGGGATGTAGCGTTGCTGACTAGCTTCATTGGCCGAGGGTGCTACAACCTTAAGGGACGTTTGGTAGTTAGTCCAGGCTTGCAAATGCATGGTGGTTAAATGTCTATGCATGCAACTTGTATTGAGACTTTTCAGATTCTGACCTCTGCTTAAGCTAGTTGAACATTTTTGGCAGATGACTTTGCGCTGATCAATTGGATGTTGTTTAAAAAAATGCCAGACTGCACTCTTCCTAGCATCGGATCCCTTTTCAGGAATTGCAGACTGAGATTTAACCGGATGGACACGCTGTCCTCCAACAGTTTTTTGCTTTGCCACGCGTTTTGGGCCAGATACAGGCCCGGCAGATGGAACCTGTTGCGATGTTGATGCCTGCTGCAGCCCGTCCTACTCCGCTTCAGAACTACTGCCGCCTGCACCCTGTTCCCCCAATGGCTGCCAATCGGGGTCAACAACTGGGTCATCTATAACCTCCTCTTCTAGCTCGTGTGCAACTTCGTCTGTGTCACCGTGTAGGTCGGTGGTATAGCGTTCGTGACGGGGCAACATAGTCTCATCAAGGTCTGATTCTGGATCAGTACCCTGAGAGGGCAATGTTGTGGTCTGAGTCAAAGGACCAGCATAGTAGTCTGGCTGTGGCTGTGCATCAGTGCACTCCATGTCAGAATCTACTTGTAATGGGCATGGCCTGTTAACTGTTTCACTTTCTAAGCCAGGGACGGTATGTGTAAAGAGCTCCATGGAGTAACCCGTTGTGTCGCCTGCTGCATCCTTCTCTCTTGTTGTTGTTTTTGCTGAAGAGGACAAGGAAGCGACTTGTCCCTGACCGTGAACATCCACTAACGACGCGCTGCTTTTACATTTACCAGTTTCAGAAGAGGAGGCAAAAGAGCTAGAGGCTGAGTCAGCAAGGTAAGCCAAAACTTGCTGTTGCTGCTCCGGCTTTAAAAGCGGTTTTCCAACTCCCAGATAAGGGAGCGTTCGAGGCCTTGTGTAGCCACACGACGAACCTGGCTCCACAGCTCCAGACTTAGGTGGAATAATTTTTTTCCCACGACCACCTGATGCTCCACTACCACTACCATCATTACCAGCTGACAATGAACGCCCACGGCCACGACCTCTTCCACCAGACTTTCTCATTGTTTTAAAAACTTAACCAAAGTAACTTTATTTGTTGCTGTCAAACAACTTACACGGTGAGCTATAACTTCAGTATGATTTAGATATCCCTTTACAGGTGGGTGAGACCGCAAGGAAAATCAGGCACAATGTTACACACTCTGTTTTCTGTGGCACCAAATCAGAGAGTTGCCACACACGCAGGACTGTCACTCAAGCACAAATGTCAATATTAATCTCCCACTCTATGTTTTTTTTTTCAGGGAGAATTTAGAAAGCAAATTAAAAAAAATATTGCCTTTCTATGGCCCAGTACCCACTTTTTGAGAGAGAGAGATGGCACACCCAGGAGTCAAGACTGGCACACAAGCAGAAAGGGCAATATTAATCTCCCACAGATTTTTTTTTTCAGGGAGACTTTACAAACAAAATAAAATAAAATGATTTTTTTCAGGAAGAATTTAGAAACCAAATAAAATAAAATGATTTTTTTCAGGGAGAATTTAGAAACACAATAAAAAAAAAAATAGGCTTTCTATGGCCCAGTACCCACTATTTGAGAGAGAGAGAGATGGCACACCCAGGAGTCAGGAGTGGCACACAAGCAGAAAGGGCAATATTAATCTCCCACTGATTTCTTTTTGATTTTTTCAGGGAGAATTTAGAAACACAATAAAAAAAAAAATAATAGGCTTTCTATGGCCCAGTGCCCACTATTTGAAAGAGAGAGATGGCACACCCAGGAGTCAGGAGTGGCACACAAGCAGAAAGGGCAATATTAATCTCCCACTGATTTCTTTTTGATTTTTTCAGGGAGAATTTAGAAACACAATAAAAAAAATAGGCTCTCTATGGCCCAGTGCCCACTATTTGAAAGAGAGAGATGGCACACCCAGGAGTCAGGAGTGGCACACAAGCAGAAAGGGCAATATTAATCTCCCACTGATTTCTTTTTGATTTTTTCAGGGAGACTTTAGAAACAAAATAAAATAAAATGATTTTTTCAGGAAAAATTTAGAAACCAAATAAAATAAAATGATTTTTTCAGGGAGAATTTAGAAACCGAATAAAAAAAAAATTGCTTTTCTATGGCCCAGTACCCACTATTTGAGAGAGAGAGATGGCACACCCAGGAGTCAGGAGTGGCACACAAGCAGAAAGGGCAATATTATTCTCCCACTGATTTCTTTTTGATTTTTTTCAGGGAGAATTTAGAAACACAATAAAAAAAAAATAGGCTTTCTGTGGCCCAGTGCCCACTATTTGAAAGAGAGAGATGGCACACCCAGGAGTCAGGAGTGGCACACAAGCAGAAAGGGCAATATTAATCTCCCACTGATTTTTTTTTTAATTTTTTCTGGGAGTATTTAGAAACCCAATAAAAAAGAAAAAGTAATAGGCTTTCTATGGCCCACTATTTGAGAGAGAGATGGCACACTCAGGACTGGCACAGAAGCCCAAAGGCCAATATTAATCTCCCACTGTATTTTTTTTATCAGGGAGAATTTATAAACCCCACAAAAAAGAAAAATGAAAAGGCTTTCTATGGCCCACTATGTGAGAGAGATGGCACACACAGGGATGGCACTCTAGCAGAAATGCCAATTTTAATCTCCCACAACTTATTTTTTTAGGGAGAATTAAAAAAAAAAAAAAAAAAAAGGGACTGTCCTACAATTACTATCTCCCTGCAGTAATCTCAGCCAGGTATGGCAGGCAGGCAGCAATAAGGAGTGGACTGATGCACAAATGAAATAAAAAGTGTGGACAAACAAAAAAGATAGCTGTGCAGAAAGGAAGGAACAAGAGGATTTGTGCTTTGAAAAAAGCAGTTGGTTTGCACAGCGGTGTACACACAGCAATGCAGCTATCAGGGAGCCTTCTAGGGCAGCCCAATGAGCTACAGCGCTGAGGAAAAAAAAAAAAAAATTGTAGCCTCCACTGTCCGTGCAAACCGAAGGTGGTGTTGGACAGTGGAAATCGCTACAGCACAAGCAGTTTGGTGGTTAATGGACCCTGCCTAACGCTATCCCTGCTTCTGACGAAGCGGCAGCAACCTCTCCCTAAGCTCAGATCAGCAGCAGTAAGATGGCGGTCGGCGGGAACGCCTCTTTATAGCCTCTGTGACGCCGCAGACAGCAAGCCAATCACTGCCATGCCCTTCTCTAAGATGGTGGGGACCAGGACCTATGTCATCACGCTGCCCACACTATGCGTTCACCTTCATTGGCTGAGAAATGGCGCTTTTCGCGTCATTGAAACGCTACTTTGGCGCGAAAGTCGCGTACCGCATGGCCGACCCCACACAGGGATCGGGTCGGGTTTCATGAAACCCGACTTTGCCAAAAGTCAGCGACTTTTGAAAATGAACGACCCGTTTCGCTCAACCCTACTACTGGGAATAAAATTATTTACGCATGCAATGAACCGAATGGGCAACTAAAACTTTTATTAAGTAAAAAATGAAAAATAGACGTGAAAAAAAGGCATGAAAAAAATGACATATAAATATATAAAAACAAAAATGAAATATAAATATAAATGGAAATAGAAATAGAGTTAAAATGTGCTCATTCATTTATGACCAAGTATATACGAATGCACTCATCGGTCTATCGAGCACGCTAGTCGCTAAATAAATAATGGCTAATGATTAAAGCAGCCTACTATTAAAATTGCTTTTAATACGCCCTTCCAGGCTTAAAATCTTTTTATGTATATTTTTATTTTTATGTTTATTTTTATTTCTTTACCTACATAAAACCAAAACAGTTTTTTGGGGTTTTGTTTAAAATAAAAAAAACTCCCCCAAGAATCACCCCACTATTCCAAATTAAAACGCATATAACTCCAACTCATAGTTAAGGCCCATAGGGGCCAAACTATTTAGAGTGAAAATCCATTGGGATTCGACCCTGGACATTTTCTTAAAGGGAACCTGTCACCCCGAAAATCGCGGGTGAGGTAAGCCCACCGGCACCAGGGGCTTATCTACAGCATTCTGTAATGTTGTAGATAAGCCCCCGATGTTACCTGAAAGAGGAGAAAAAGACGTTAGATTATACTCACCCAGGGGCGGTCCCGCTGCTGTTCTGGTCAAACGGGTGTCTCTGGTCCGCTCCGGCGCCTCCCATCTTCATTACAAGATGTCCTCTTCTGATCTTCAGCCACGGCTCCGGCGCAGGCGTACATTGTCTGACCTGTTGAGGGCAGAGCAAAGTACTGCAGTGCGCAGGCGCCGGGCCTCTCTGACCTTTCCGGCGCCTGCGCACTGCACTACTTTGCTCTGCCCTCAACAGGGCAAACAAAGTACGCCTGCGCCAGAGCCGTGGCTGAAGATCAGAAGAGGACGTCTTATAATGAAGATGGGAGGTGCTGGAGCAGACCAGAGACACCCGTTTGACCGAACTAGCTCCCGCCCTGACAAGGGCAGTCGCCAAGTCAGTCTAATATATTGTACCCACTAAAACAAAGTAACCTTCCCTACGCGTTTCCTCTCCCATAGGGCAGAATCATCAGGGGAACTGACTGAAAAGTAAATGTGGGGTATTCCTATCAAGAAGAATAGGCATGTAACCCCCGTGTCTAGAGCTCCCAGTTGTGGGACCAGACCTATGGGAGAGGAAACGCGTAGGGAAGGTTACTTTGTTTTGGTGGGTACAATATATTAGACTGACTTGGGGACTGCCCTTGTCAGGGCGGGAGCTACACAGGGGCACGACTGGGGTAGTATAGGACTTCTCTCTCCCCCTCCCCCTAAGAATATTGTTGGATGCTCCCGCAAAGAAAAAGGACCATTTGGTGAGACAAAACCATTTTTTTAATATAGCACTGGTTGTACGAGCACTTTTTTTGCACTTTATCACATGTTGCGCTATTATCCGTTTGATATTTTAAACATTGTCCATTAAAAGCTATGTTTTAGGTCTAAGTGTTCATATTAGTTGTTCTCCTAGCTGATTTGCCTACTGTATTTTGAGGACCTCTAGGGGTATCATATCAGGATACACGCCATACGTGGTTTGTAATGTGAGGTGGGATCACCCGTCAATTGCTTACAAGTCACTTGGTCTTGCAGAAGTCGAACCGATTCCTCATGGTACATGGATCGGTCGAGAACCACAATGCCACCCCCTTTGCCTGCAGGCCGTACAATAATATCCTGATTGGCCTGGAGGTCTTTAATTGCCTTCTTCTCCTGACACCTGCTGGTGTAACTTTCGCATTTGCACTTTATTATTATTTTATTCAGAGTATTGTGTTTACAGTGGACACGTTGACACACAATTGTGAATCTTTGCACTCTCTTGCACTTTACTATTTTATATGCAAAAAAATGTTTATTTATGTTTATCATACGCACTATATATAACACTTTGGTTTTGTAATTGTGCACTTATATATATTTGGTAATTGTGCACTGCATATTTTTTGTTGTGACACTTTTTTTGATATTTTTGCCTAGTTGCACCCTGAGATATTTCCACATCTATTTTACATATTCTTTTGTAGTGCGCCCCCTTTTTCTTGTACCATACAGATATGCATTGTATTTATCATTTTATGTAGTTTTTTGATTGTATAGCGGTACTGTATGAACATTATACTGTGTGTGGGGGTATGGCAGTACTATGAGAACATTATACTGTGTGTGGGGGTATAGCGGTACTATGAGAACATTATACTGTGTGTGAGGGTATAGCGGTACTATGAGAACATTATACTGTGTGTGGGGGTATAGCGGTACTATGAGAACATTATACTGTGTGTGGGGGTATAGCGGTACTATGAGAACATTATACTGTGTGTGAGGGCATGGCGGTACTATGAGAACATTATACTGTGTGTGGGGGTATAGCGGTACTGTAGGAACATTATACTGTGTGGGGGGGTATGGCTGTACTGCATGAACATTATACTGTGTGTGGGGGTATAGCGGTAATATGAGAACATTATACTGTGTGTGGGGGTATGGCGGTACTGTAGGAACATTATACTGTGTGTGAGGGCATGGCGGTACTATGAGAACATTATACTGTGTGTGGGGGTATAGCGGTACTGTAGGAACATTATACTGTGTGTGGGGGTTTGGCTGTACTGCATGAACATTATACTGTGTGTGGGGGTATGGCGGTACTGTAGGAACATTATACTGTGTGTGGGGGTATGGCAGTACTATGAGAACATTATACTGTGTGTGGGGGTATAGCGGTACTATGAGAACATTATACTGTGTGTGGGGGTATAGCGGTACTATGAGAACATTATACTGTGTGTGGGGGTATAGCGGTACTATGAGAACATTATACTGTGTGTGGGGGTATAGCGGTACTATGAGAACATTATACTGTGTGTGAGGGCATGGCGGTACTATGAGAACATTATACTGTGTGTGGGGGTATGGCGGTACTATGAGAACATTATACTGTGTGTGGGGATATGGCGGTAGTGTGAAAATACCTTTTTTACGAGAGATGCCAGTACTGTGGGAACATTATACTGTGTGAGCGCCATCATATATATCACATAAGGGGTGTAAAAAGAAGAGTCATAAAAAAAGACTCCTCAGGGCTGTGCTGCATTTGTACAAAAAGACTGCTATCTGCCGTCCAGACGGGACCATGTGACATCAATGGGAAGAGGGAGGGTTTCCGGAGGGAAGAGTCTAGAGGGTGCACCTGGTCAGGAGACCTTGATGACGCAGTTACTGATATTATAAAGGCCGGAGCCCCAAAGGCAGAACAGATTTGGCGCCCACAAAGGAAAGGGGTGCGGGGAAGAATCTGAGGTACCAGCTCATGGTAAAGTGCCCGAGGCAGCTGGGTGTGGGGCAGAACCCTGCTTACTGGGCATAATGGGGGCATTACACTGTGTGGGGCCAAGAAAGGGGCCCTGTACTAGGAGAACAATCCGCTCCCTCACTTCCTGTCCTCCATAGTTGGCTCGTATGTATCTATTACAGGAAACAGAACAACAACGTTATGAGTCTTATAAAGAGTCTCAGTGCAGAAGGGGTTAATGTCCCCGCGCTCAGTAATGGGGAATCTCCACATACCTCCACCTGCAGAGCCGCACTCCACATATATGGCTGCTCCGTGTGCACAGGACCTGTGATGAGGTCACAGGGGGGAGGAGTCAGGGGTCACGTGATCCGCAGTGAAGAAGCTACATGGAGACTTCTCCTCAGTAATGCTGTAGCCATGTTGGTTGTGGCATTACAGTGATTGGCTGGCGGCACAGCATCATCAGGTCTATAAGAGACCTGGTGCCGCCCTGCTCGTCACATTCAGCTCCGGATTCAGACAGTGTAGGGAGAGCTTCTGCCGAGATAGGGTCAGATGTGGGGGGGTTTTCAGTTAGTGAGGGTCTACCATCATAGAATCCACAAATCCAGCTAAACCAACAGTCCTTCTAAGGACTAATTCCGGAGTATATAGATTGCAGTGCTAGGTAGGCAGGGGAGTGTATGTGGCTCTATACATATCAGTGCAAGGCCTGCAGGCGCTGTATGTGTGTATATAGATATCATCGGGTCCATTCCATTATTGTCTGCTGCTGCCTATTACATATATACATAGCCCCAGGTATCAGTGGCCAGGAATATTTTTTTTTTCATCTTAATCCTGATTATTTTATTCCAGAGCCCCTTTTTTTCCCCATTTGCTTGTTGACACTGCAGACTACAGCCAGATCCTTTCCATAGTTCAGCGTAAAAATCCGGCTATTTTACACGGGTTTGCCCTTCCCAGCGATCACATCTGAGTGCGCAGAAAATTCTGCCATTTTTTGTGGTACTGTAACATTTTTTGGGAGTGTTTTATCCAATTTCTTGACACCATTTTGCTGCCCAAAAATATTTAGCAACAGGGCAGATATTGTAAACTGAGTTTTGTACTCCACACGGATCACATATCATTGCGCTCATGATTGTGCCATTTCAGGGCTCCATAGAATTTTGTTGTTGTGCCATTGCAACTTATTGACACAGTTTGCCTGGCCAAAAAATAAAATACAGGCCACATATTTTACAGTGTGGTATCTCTGTCACACGCCTCATCTATCTGTGGGCTACAAATTGTGGCATTTGAGGCCTCCACTGAACTGTTTTTGCTGTGTGTTACCCTAGTTATTGACACCAGTTTGCTAAAAAAAAAATTGTTACCTACAGGGCAGATATTGTAAACTGTGGTTTTCCCGCACACGGATCACATATAAGTTCGCTCCAAATTCAGCCATTTGTAGTGAACGTGGAAAATATTGTAGTCCATATAAAATGGGCAAGGCATGTGGCAAGGGATGGGAAAGTGGACGTGATGGTGATGGTGCCTGCAGAGGTCATGGGCAAGCTGAAAGTGGCCACAACAAACACCCACATCAGCTGGATCAACCTTCCTGTCCCAATTACTAGGGGACCGCAGCAGGACAGCAGTATTGGAGCCAGAGCAGTGAGAAAAGGTTGTTGGTTGGATGGTGGATAATAGAAAATAGCAAAAAATGGGAACCTAAAATAAATATTTAATAAGACTATTAAAGTGACTTGACACAACAACAAAATCAAACATATACTGGATTTAGGAAAACTAACCACATAGGAAGCTGATTATAAGTCCAGAGACCACTCGTTAATATAGGCAGACTTCCCTGCTCCCTTAACTTGAAACAGTCACTAAACTGATAAACATTTATAATCAAGCAGAGGAAAGAAGCAAGGTACATAGATCCAAAAGAATAATACCACCACTGCCAGTAATCTGGAAAAGGAAGGAGGAGTAGAAAAGCCGGTGCCATCCGTGTTTATTTCTGCAGGTGGCATCATTCCATACGGCGACTTTATCAGCAGTTATTAGTTCATCGTGCGATTACTAAGCCTGTAGTATTTTTACAGGTTGTTACAACTTGTGCGTTATCTTCACAATAAATATGGGAAACTTTCCTGTGCTGAGATTTCCCCAGGCTGACGATGTATGACCTGCTGCAATAACTTCCATTCACTCTGCCCAGATTCATGTTCAAAAGCCTTGACCCATATGTGACCGCAGCCTTAAAATGCCCATTGGACCTCATGGTTGTCCAGCGCTGAGAACATTTCTTTAAGCATGGATGTTTTCAAAATAACCAACAGGAAAAAACAAAATATTAAACAAATAAAAAAAATAAACTCCCCTTCGGTCACCCAGTGGATAGTTTGCAGGCTGCTCTGGAGGTCTGCGCCAGCTTCAGAAGTGATATTCGGGTCATCCAGATATTAACAGGTCAACTGAAGCCTGTGATTGGCTGCCACAGCCCGGTGACTAAAGGAAGATGCTAACCAAGAAGAATCCAATGTGCTCTTCTAGTCATCTATGCCTAAAAAATGTCAGCAAACAACCCCTCTAAAGCGACCTACACTCCCCCCATGTTAACTGTAATGATACATTTCTAATATCTTGTCACTACCGGAAGCCTCCGCTCTGCTGCTGATCTTTACTTATTTACCATTGGTTCATCATTTTCTTCTTGGCCACTGCAGATTCATGGGGGGGGGGGAAGCTGTGCAAAGTCTGAGCCTCGCCCTCCTGCCATTCTCTGCCCTTGGATGGAGAAACCAACATGTTTATCGGCACTGGTGCGTCTCACACCGATGGCATGGCAGGGAAGCCATGGTACCAATTTACCAGTGATCCCAATAAAAGGGATTGATTGGGGGACCCAATTCATATTAGGCAACTTCCATGCTTGTGACTGATCAGCACGCTTCCCAGAGCGAGCACTGTCTGAATACGACTGGCATGTGTGCATATGATGGGGCTGCAGTGTACCCCTGGTGTAGCCAAGAATTCTCTGGGCTGTAAGGCCACCTCTTTGGCATATTAGGCGACTTCCATGCTTCTGACTGATCAGCACACTTCCCAGAGCGAGCACTGTCTGAATGTGACTGGCATGTGTGCATATGATGGGGCTGCAGTGCACCCCTTGTGTAGCCAAGAATTCTCTGGGCTGTAAGGCCACCTCTTTGGCATATTAGGCGACTTCCATGCTTCTGACTGATCAGCACTAGGGTTGAGCGAAACGGGTCGGCCATTTTCAGAAGTCGCCGACTTTTGGCAAAGTCGGGTTTCATGAAACCCGACCCGACCCCTATGTGGGGTCGGCCATGAGGTCGGCGATCTTCTGAATCTGGTATCGGAATTCCGATACCGAGTTCCGATATGTTTGCAATATCGGAAATCGGTATCGGAATCCATATTTAAGTGTAAAATAAAGAATTAAAATTAAAAATATTGCTATACTCACCCTCTGACGCGCCCTGGTACTAACCGGCAGCCTTCCTTCCTTAGAATCAGCGCGTAAAAGACCTTAGATGACGTCGCGGCCTGTGATTGGTTGCGCGACTGCCCATGTGACCGCTCACGCGACCAATCACAAGCCGCGAAGTCACCGAAGGTCCTTCAAACGCTGATTCTTAGGAAGGAAGGCTGCCGGAAAGAAGCAGGGCGCGTCCGAGGGTGAGTATATTCCTATTAGGTATATACTCACCCTCGGGCGCGCCCTGCTTCTTTCCGGCAGCCTTCCTTCCTAAGAATCAGCGCTTGAAGGACCTTCGGTGACGTCGCGGCTTGTGATTGGTCGCGTGAGCGGTCACACGAGCGGTCGCGCGACCAATCACAAGCCGCGACGTCATCTAAGGTCTTTCACGCGCTGATTCTAAGGAAGGAAGGCTGCCGGTTAGTACCAGGGCGCGTCAGAGGGTGAGAATAGCAATATTTTTTATTTTACACTTAAATATGGATCCCAGGGACTGAAGGAGAGTTTCCTCTCCTTCAGACCCTGGGAACCATTAGAAACCCAATGCACTGCATTGGGTTTCGTGTTTCGGCCGACCCCGACCCCGTCTTTTCTATAGGATCGGCCGATTTCACTCGACCCGACTTTTGAGAAAGTCGGGTTTCGTGAAACCCGACCCGATCCTATAAAAGTAAAAGTCGCTCAACCCTAATCAGCATGCTTCCCAGAGCGAGCACTGTCTGAATGCGACTGGCATGTGTGCATATGATGGGGGCTACAGTGTACCCCTGGTGTAGCCAAGAATTCTCTGGGCTGTAAGGCCACCTCTTTGGCATATTAGGCGCCTTCCATGCTTCTGACTGATCAGCACGCTTCCGAGAGTGAGCACTGTCTGAATGTGACTGGCATGTGTGCATATCATGGGGCTACAGTGTACCCCTGGTGTAGCCAGGAATTCTCTGGGCTGTAAGGCCACCTCTTTGGCATATTAGGCGACTTCCATGCTTCTGACTGATCAGCACGCTTCCCAGAGCGAGCACTGTCTGAATGCGACTGGCATTTGTGCATATGATGGGGCTACAGTGCACCCCTGGTGTAGTCAAGAATTCTCTGGGCTGTAAGGCCACCTCTTTGGCATATTAGGCGACTTCCATGCTTCTGACTGATCAGCACGCTTCCCAGAGCGAGCACTGTCTGAATGTGACTGGCATGTGGGCATATGATGGGGCTGCAGTGTACCCCTGGTGTAGCCAAGAATTCTCTGGGCTGTAAGGCCACCTCTTTGGCATATTAGGCGACTTCCATGCTTCTGACTGATCAGCACGCTTCCCAGAGCGAGCACTGTCTGAATGCGACTGGCATGTGTGCATATGATGGGGCTACAGTGCACCCCTGGTGTAGCCAAGAATTTTCTGGGCTGTAAGGCCACCTCTTTGGCATATTAGGCGACTTCCATGCTTCTGACTTATCAGCACGCTTCCCAGAGCGAGCACTGTCTGAATGTGACTGGCATGTGTGCATATGATGGGGCTGCAGTGTACCCCTGGTGTAGCCAAGAATTCTCTGGGCTGTAAGGCCACCTCTTTGGCATATTAGGTGACGTCCATGCTTCTGACTGATCAGCACGCTTCCCAGAGCGAGCACTGTCTGAATGCGACTGGCATGTGTGCATATGATGGGGCTACAGTGCACCCCTGGTGTAGCCAAGAATTCTCTGGGCTGTAAGGCCACCTCTTTGGCATATTAGGCGACTTCCATGCTTCTGACTGATCAGCACGCTTTCCACAGCGATCACTGTCTGAATGTGACTGGCATGTGTGCATATGATGGGGCTGCAGTGTACCCCTGGTGTAGCCAGGAATTCTCTGGGCTGTAAGGCCACCTCTTTGGCATATTAGGTGACTTCCATGCTTCTCACTGATCAGCACGCTTCCCAGAGTGATCACTGTCTGAATGCGACTGGCATGTGTGCATATGATGGGGCTACAGTGCAACCCTGGTGTAGCCAAGAATTCCCTGGGCTGTAAGGCCACCTCTTTGGCATATTAGGCGACTTCCATGCTTCTGACTGATCAGCACGCTTCCCAGAGCGAGCACTGTCTGAATGTGACTGGCATGTGTGCATATGATGGGGCTGCAGTGTACCCCTGGTGTAGCCAAGAATTCTCTGGGCTGTAAGGCCACCTCTTTGGCATATTATATAATAATAATAATAATAATTTTATTTATATAGCGCCAACATATTCCGCAGCGCTTTACAAATTATAGAGGGGACTTGTACAGACAATAGACATTACAGCATAACAGAAATACAGTTCAAAACAGATACCAGGAGGAGTGAGGGCCCTGCTCGCAAGCTTACAAACTATGGGGAAAAGGGGAGACACGAGAGGTGGATGGTAACAATTGCTTTAGTTATTCGGACCAGCTATAGTGTAAGGCTCAGGTGTTCATGTAAAGCTGCATGAACCAGTTACCTGCCTAAGTATGTAGCAGTACAGACACAGAGGGCTAATACTGCATAAAGTGTATGAGAACATGATGCGAGGAACCTTTTTTTTTTTTTTTTTTTTTTTTTTATTATAAATAGGCCACACAGGGATCGTTAGGTTAATGCATTGAGGCGGTAGGCCAGTCTGAACAAATGAGTTTTTAGGGCACGCTTAAAACTGTGGGGATTGGGGATTAATCGTATTAACCTAGGTAGTGCATTCCAAAGAATCGGCGCAGCACGTGTAAAGTCTTGGAGACGGGAGTGGGAGGTTCTGATTATTGAGGATGCTAACCTGAGGTCATTAGCGGAGCGGAGGGCACGGGTAGGGTGGTAGACTGATACCAGGGAGGAGATGTAGGGTGGTGCTGAGCCATGGAGTGCTTTGTGGATGAGGGTAGTAGTTTTGTACTGGATTCTGGAGTGGATGGGTAGCCAGTGTAATGACTGGCACAGGGTAGAGGCATCGGTGTAACGGTTGGTGAGGAATATGATCCTGGCTGCAGCATTCAGGACAGATTGGAGCGGGGAGAGTTTTGCAAGAGGGAGACCGATTAGTAGAGAGTTACAATAGTCCAGACGAGAATGAATAAGTGAAACAGTCAGAGTTTTTGCAGAGTCGAAATTAAGAAAAGGGCGAATTCTAGAAATGTTTTTGAGATGCAGGTAAGAAGAGCGAGCCAGTGATCGGATGTAGGGGGTGAATGAAAGGTCAGAATCAAGGATGACCCCAAGGCAGCGGGCATGTTGCTTTGGAGTAATGGTGGAACCGCACACGGAGATGGCAATGTCAGGCAAAGGTAGGTTAGTAGAGGGAGAGAACACGAGGAGTTCAGTTTTTGACAGGTTTAGTTTCAGATAGAGGGAGGACATGATGTTAGAGACAGCGGTAAGACAATCACTGGTGTTTTCTAAAAAGGTCGGTGTGATATCGGGAGCAGAAGTGTATAATTGGGTGTCGTCAGCATAGAGATGGTACTGGAAACCAAATCTACTGATTGTTTGTCCAATAGGGGCAGTATACAACGAGAAGAGTAGGGGGCCTAGGACTGATCCTTGAGGAACCCCAACAGTAAGGGGAAGGTGAGAGGAGGAGGAACCAGCAAATTAGGTGACTTCCATGCTTCTGACTGATCAGCACGCTTCCCAGAGCGAGCACTGTCTGAATGTGAATGGCATGTGTGCATATGATGGGGCTGCATTGTACCCCTGGTGTAGCCAGGAATTCTCTGGGCTGTAAGGCCACCTCTTTGGCATATTAGGTGACTTCCATGCTTCTGACTGATCAGCACGCTTCCCAGAGCGATCACTGTCTGAATGTGACTGGCATGTGTGCATATGATGGGGCTGCATTGTACCCCTGGTGTTGCCAGGAATTCTCTGGGCTGTAAGGCCACCTCTTTGGCATATTAGGCGACTTCCATGCTTCTGACTGATCAGCATGTTTCCAAGAGCGAGCACTGTATGAATGTGACTGGCATGTGTGCATATGATGGGGCTGCAGTGTACCCCTGGTGTAGCCAGTAGGGTTGAGCGACCTTGACCTTTTTAGAGTCGAGCCGTGTTTCGCGAAACCCGACTATCTTAGAAGTCGAGTCGAGTGGAATCGGCCGATTATCGCGAAAAGTCGGGTATCGACCGAAACACGAAACCCAATGCAAGTCAATGGGGGAGCATAGTCGGCAGTGAGTGGAGGCCAGGAAAACACCTATACTGCCCATTTTAATGGCAAAAACATCCATTCTTGTTACAGAAGCTTGTCAATCATAATTTAGCTTATAATAATTGGAAGGCATTTGAAATTGGGGGTCATTTGGCTAAAGTTGTGGGGGGTAGGGCTGGTTCAAGTAATTAGTGGGCCCAGTAAATCTGGACCACGTCACGGCAGTGGAGCAGGGAGAGGTAAGTATTTCAACTTTGCAAGTGCTGTGATCCTGAGCAAGCAGGGGGGGGGCCCACTCGTTGGCATTGGCACTGGCACAGGGCCCCTCAAAGTACAGTGGTGTGTTTGCACGGCGGGGGCGCCTCCCACCGGCAGCAACACTTTTGCGTACTATGAGAGGCCCTGTGCCAGTGATGTCGCCAACTAGTATTCCTCCCCCCACCTGATGAAGGAACCTGCACTTTCATCTGCACCTTCCCCTTTGTCCTCGTGTAAGGTGGTATGGTATGCGGGAAGGGGGACCTGACTTTCAGCAGGGTCACAATCTTGCAGTGTAGCGTGCACGGGAAATGTTGCGTTATGGGTCAATGTACCAGCAGACTCATCTATCACTGGCTGGGCAATGGGCAGGATGAGGAGGAAACACAGATATAGGCCCAAAGAATAAAGTGGGCTAAATGCAGTTCAAAATTGGTAACACAGGAGTAACTAGGGGGTTATTGCAGTGGAGGACAACTGGAATGAGAGGCTGACACAGAGAGTAGGCCCAAATCAGTAAGTAGTCGAAATGCAGTTCAAAATTGGCAACAGTAGTAAACAGGCGGCACAGCTTTGTTCAGTGGAGGAGAACAGCAAGGAGTGGCAGACACCGATAGTAGGCCCCAACCCAACTAGTAGGCCAAATGCAGTCTAACATTAACAACTACTTAACGAGAGCCTGAAAATGGAATTTCAGGACAGGAAACCAGGAGAACAGCAAGGAGCGGCAGACACTGTTAGTAGGCCCCAAACCAACTAGTACGCCAAATGCAGTTGTTCCATTTAACCACTATTTAACAAGAGCCTGAAGATAGAAGCTCAGGAAAGGCAACCTGGAGAACACCTTGGAGCGGAAGACACCGTCTCTACACCCCATACCCAATTTGTAGGCCTAATGCAGTGTAGTTTTCACCAACTACTAAACGAGAGTAGGAAGATCGAAGCAATGTGGACGAAACCTGGGGAACACCTTGGAGTGTAACACACCGTCTCTCTACACCCCATACCAAATTTGTAGGCCTAATGCAGTGTAGTTTGCAACAACTACTCAACGAGAGTAGGAAGATCGAAGCAATGTGGACAAAACCTGGGGCACACCTTGGGGCGGCAGACACCGTTAGTAGGCCCTACCAAAGTTGTAGCCCCAAAGCAGTTTTAAAATTCCTAGAGGCTGAAAACAAGACTATTGACGCTCAGCTTTTTTCAAAGGAACACAGCTGTATTGAGTGGCGCAGACAGACACAGGTAGTAGGCCTTAAAACAAAAATGTGGCTCACTGCAGTTTATAAAAGGTTACAGGGGTACACAGGCAGCATTGCTCTGGGCAGTGGAGGACAATTTCAATAGTGGACCGCAGACAGACTTTGTACGCCTACTATTAAAAAAAGGATGCTCTATGCAATTAAAAAGAGGTTCCAGGGGTCCACGGGCAGCAGTGGTGTGGTCAGTGGAGGAGTAGTAGAAAGAACGGGCCGCAGACAGGCTTCTAAGGCCTAACATAATAAAATTGGGCTGGCTGTAGGCAATTTAAAATTGGTTCCAGGGGTACACGGGCAGCAGTGGTCTGGTCAGTGGAGGCCTAGTGGAAGGAGGGGCCGCAGACAGGCTTCGAAGGCCTAACATAAAAAAAAATTGGGCTGTAGGCACTTTTAAATAGGTTCCTGGGGTACACGGGCAGCAGTGGTCTGGTCAGTGTAGGAGTAGTAGAAAGAACGGGCCGCAGACAGGCTTCGAAGGCCTAACATGAAAAAAATTGGGCTGTAGGCACTTTTAAATAGGTTCCAGGGGTACTTGGGCAGCAGTGGTCTGGTCAGTGTAGGAGTAGTAGAAAGAACGTGCCACAGACAGGCTTCGAAGGCCTAACATAAAAAAAATTGGGCTGTAGGCACTTTATAATTGGTTCCAGGGGTACACGGGCAGCAGTGGTCTGGTCAGTGTAGGAGTAGTAGAAAGAACGGGCCGCAGACAGGCTTTGAAGGCCTAACATAATAAAATTGGGCTGTAGGCACTTTTAAATAGGTTCCAGGGGTACACGGGCAGCAGTGGTCTGGTCAGTGTAGGAGTAGTAGAAAGAACAGGCCACAGACAGGCTTCGAAGGCCTAACATAAAAAAAATTGGGCTGTAGGCACTTTTAAATAGGTTCCAGGGGTACTTGGGCAGCAGTGGTCTGGTCAGTGTATGAGTAGTAGAAAGAACGGGCCGCAGACAGGCTTCGAAGGCCTAACATAAAAAAAAAATTGGGCTGTAGGCACTTTAAATAGGTTCCAGGGGTACACGGGCAGCAGTGGTCTGGTCAGTGTAGGAGTAGTAGAAAGAACGGGCCGCAGACAGGCTTCGAAGGCCTAACATAATAAAATTGGGCTGTAGGCACTTTTAAATAGGTTCCAGGGTTACACGGGCAGCAGTGGTCTGGTCAGTGTAGGAGTAGTAGAAAGAACGGGCCGCAGACAGGCTTCGAAGGCCTAACATAATAAAATTGGGCTGTAGGCACTTTTAAATAGGTTCCAGGGGTACACGGGCAGCAGTGGTCTGGTCAGTGTAGGAGTAGTAGAATGAACGGGCCGCAGACAGGCTTCGAAGGCCTAACATAAAAAAAAATTGGGCTGTAGGCACTTTTAAATAGGTTCCAGGGTTACACGGGCAGCAGTGGTCTGGTCAGTGTAGGAGTAGTAGAAAGAACGGGCCGCAGACAGGCTTCGAAGGCCTAACATAAAAAAAAATTGGGCTGTAGGCACTTTTAAATAGGTTCCAGGGGTACACGGGCAGCAGTGGTCTGGTCAGTGTAGGAGTAGTAGAAAGAACGGGCCGCAGACAGGCTTAGAAGGCCTAACATAATAAAATATTGGGCTGTAGGCACTTTTAAATAGGTTCCAGGGGTACACGGGCAGCAGTGGTCTGGTCAGTGTAGGAGTAGAAGAAAGAATGGGCCGCAGACAGGCTTCGAAGGCCTAACAGAAAAAAATTGGGCTGGCTGTAGGCACTTTACAATTGGTTCCAGGGGTACACGGGCAGCAGTGGTCTGGTCAGCGGAGGCCGATTGTAATGAGTGTCTGCCAGTTAGTAGTCCAAAACAATACATAAATGTGAATGTCTCGCATTAAAACAAAACGAAAACACTAAAGGGTGCAATCATTAGGCACAGGGGTGGGATCCTCTGCGTAGTTTCAGACCTACTAATTTGGCGCAAAGTATTTACTTGGGAAAAGAGAGGACACTGCCCCTGACTATGTTAAGTACCATCATACTTGTCAACACAATGGTATTGTCAGTGGCAGGAATGGAAGGATGTCAGCGCATGGTCTAAACATTGGTGGAAGTGTGAGAGATAATTGTGGAAGTGGTAGAGCAATGTTTGACCTGGGGGTGGGTGAACTCTCTTGTGGCCGGCGGTACAGGCCCAGGGCCCCTCATGTTACAACAGTGTGTCTGACGTTGGGTGCGCACCACCACCGCCAGAGACACTTTATTGTACTATGAGGGACCCTGTGGCAGTGCTGTCGACCAAAAGCGGGCACACCCACCTCTTCAGACAAACAGCACTCTCACGGGTGCTTGCGCCAAGTCGCGATACTACGACGGCCCCGTGTGGGGAGTTTGGCCATTTAGGGAGGTGTAAACATGTCGTATGCTGGACAATCAGCTGCTTCAAATTAAGACATTTGAAAACTCATTCACAGTAGTCCACAGGCAAGAGCTTTTCATAGGAAAGCTAGGTGTCGGCCGGGCAAGGTGGGGCAAAAGAATTCAAAATCCAGTTGTGGTTCATTTTAATGAATGTTAGATCATCAACATTTTGGGTAGCCAGACGAGTCCTTTTTTCGGTTAATATTGAACCTGCAGCACTGAATACTCTTTCTGATAGGACACTAGCTGCCGGGCAAGCAAGCTCCTGCAATGCATATTCTGCCAATTCTGGCCAGGTGTCTAATTTGGATGCCCAGTAATCAAATGGGAATGACGGTTGAGGTAGAACATCGATAAGTGATGAAAAATAGTTTGTAACCATACTGGACAAATGTTGTCTCCTGTCACTTTGAATTGATGCAGCACCTGTCCTGTCTGCGGTCATTGCAAAATCACTCCACAACCTGGTCAGAAAACCCCTCTGTCCAACGCCACTTCTGATGCCTGCACCCATAACACTCCTGGTCTGCTGCCCCCTGCAGCTCGTGTGAGAACGATCACGGGCGCTGTGTGCTGGGAATGCCTGAAGCAAACGGTCAACAAGAGTTGATTGTTTGGTTGCTAATATTAGTTCCAAGTTCTCATGTGGCATAATATTCTGCAATTTGCCTTTATAGCAAGGATCAAGGAGGCAGGCCAACCAGAAATCGTCATCGTTCATCATTTTAGTAATGCGTGTGTCCCTTTTGAGGATACGTAAGGCATAATCCGCCATGTGGGCCAAAGTTCCAGTTGTCAAATCTGCGGTTGTGCTTGGTTGAGGTGCAGTTTCAGGCAAATCTACGTCACTTGTGTCCCTCAAAAAACCAGAACCCGGCCTTGCCACGCCACCAATTTCCAGTGCCCCCGGGAAAGCTTCCTCATTAAAAATATACTCATCCTCCTCGTCCTCCACCTCCTCTTCGCCCGCTATCTCGTCCTGTACACTGCCCTGACCAGACAATGGCTGACTGTCATCAAGGCTTTCCTCTTCCTCTGGTGCAGACGCCTGATCCTTTATGTGCGTCAAACTTTGCATCAGCAGACGCATTAGGGGGATGCTCATGCTTATTATGGCGTTGTCTGCACTAACCAGCCATGTGCATTCCTCAAAACACTGAAGGACTTGACACATGTCTTGTATCTTTGACCACTGCACACCTGACAACTCCATGTCTGCCATCCTACTGCCTGCCCGTGTATGTGTATCCTCCCACAAAAACATAACAGCCCGCCTCTGTTCGCACAGTCTCTGAAGCATGTGCAGTGTTGAGTTCCACCTTGTTGCAACGTCTATGATTAGGCGATGCTGGGGAAGGTTCAAAGACCGCTGATAGGTCTGCATACGGATGGAGTGTACAGGCGAACGGCGGATACGCGAGCAAAGTCCACGCACTTTGAGGAGCAGGTCGGAGAACCCAGGATAAGTTTTCAAGAAGCACTGCACCACCAGGTTTAAGGTGTGAGCCAGGCAAGGAATGTGTTTCAGTTGGGAAAGGGAGATGGCAGCCATGAAATTCCTTCCGTTATCACTCACTACCTTGCCTGCCTCAAGATCTACTGTGCCCAGCCACGACTGCGTTTCTTGCTGCAAGAACTCGGACAGAACTTCCGCGGTGTGTCTGTTGTCGCCCAAACACTTCATAGCCAATACAGCCTGCTGACGCTTGCCAGTAGCTGCCCCAAAATGGGACAACTGGTGTGCAACAGTGACAGCTGCCGATGGAGTGGTTGGGCGACTGAGGTCTGTGGAAGAGCTCTCGCTTCTGCAGGAGGACGAGGAGGAGGAGGGGGTGCGAACGCCTACAGCCAACTGTTTCCTAGACCGTGGGCTAGGCACAACTGTCCCGAAATTGATGTCCCCTGTGGACCCTGCATCCACCACATTCACCCAGTGTGCCGTGAGGGACACGTAACGTCCCTGGCCATGCCTACTGGTCCATGCATCTGTAGTCAGGTGCACCTTTGTACTCACAGATTGCCTGAGTGCATGGACGATGCGCTGTTTAACATGCTGGTGCAGGGCTGGGATGGCTTTTCTCGAAAAGAAGTGTCGACTGGGTAGCTCGTAGCGTGGTTCAGCGTACTCCATCAGGGCTTTGAAAGCTTCGCTTTCAACTAACCGGTAGGGCATCATCTCTAACGAGATTAGTCTAGCTATGTGGGCGTTAAAACCCTGTGTACGCGGATGCGAGGATAAGTACTTCCTTTTTCTAACCAGTGTCTCATGTAGGGTGAGCTGGACTGCAGAGCTGGAGATCGTGGAACTAGCGGGTGTGCCGGTGGACATGGCAGACTGAGAGACGGTTGGAGATGGTATTGTTTCCGCCGGTACCCTAGATGCAGTATTTCCTCCTATGTAACTGGAGATTCCCTGACCCTGACTGCTTTGGGCTGGCAAAGAAACCTGCACAGATACTGCTGGTGGAGCGGAAAATGGTGGCCTTACAGTGACGGAAGGGATGTAGCGTTGCTGACTAGCTTCATTGGCCGAGGGTGCTCCAACCTTAAGGGACGTTTGGTAGTTAGTCCAGGCTTGCAAATGCATGGTGGTTAAATGTCTATGCATGCAACTTGTATTGAGACTTTTCAGATTCTGACCTCTGCTTAAGCTAGTTGAACATTTTTGACAGATGACTTTGTGCGGATCAATTGGATGTTGTTTAAAAAAATGCCAGACTGCACTCTTTCGAGCCTCGGATCCCTTTTCAGCCATTGCAGACTGAGCTTTAACCGGATGGACACGCTGTCCTCCAACAGTTTTTGGCTTTGCCACGCGTTTTGGGCCAGATACGGGCCCGGCAGATGGAACCTGTTGCGATGTTGATGCCTGCTGCGGCCCCTCCTCCTCCGCTTCAGAACTACTGCCGCCTGCACCCTGTTCCCCCAATGGCTGCCAATCGGGGTCAACAACTGGGTCATCTATAACCTCCTCTTCTAGCTCGTGTGCAACTTCGTCTGTGTCACCGTGTAGGTCGGTGGTATAGCGTTCGTGACGGGGCAACATAGTCTCATCAGGGTCTGATTCTGGATCAGTACCCTGAGAGGGCAATGTTGTGGTCTGAGTCAAAGGACCAGCATAGTAGTCTGGCTGTGGCTGTGCATCAGTGCACTCCATGTCAGAATCTACTTGTAATGGGCATGGCCTGTTAACTGTTTCACTTTCTAAGCCAGGGACGGTATGTGTAAAGAGCTCCATGGAGTAACCCATTGTGTCGCCTGCTGCATCCTTCTCTCTTGTTGTTGTTTTTGATGAAGAGGACAAGGAAGCGACTTGTCCCTGACCGTGAACATCCACTAACGACGCGCTGCTTTTACATTTACCAGTTTCAGAAGAGGAGGCAAAAGAGCTAGAGGCTGAGTCAGCAAGGTAAGCCAAAACTTGCTGTTGCTGCTCCGGCTTTAAAAGTGGTTTTCCTACTCCCAGAAAAGGGAGCGTTCGAGGCCTTGTGTAGCCAGACGACGAACCTGGCTCCACAGCTCCAGACTTAGGTGGAATATTTTTTTTCCCACGACCACCTGATGCTCCACTACCACTACCATCATTACCAGCTGACAATGAACGCCCACGGCCACGACCTCTTCCACCAGACTTCCTCATTGTTTTAAAAACTTAACCAAAGTAACTTTATTTGTTGCTGTCAAACAACTTACACGGTGAGCTATAACTTCAGTATGATTTCGATATCCCTTTACAGGTTGGTGAGACCGCAAGGAAAATCAGGCACAATGTTACACACTCTGTTTTCTGTGGCACCAAATCAGAGAGATGCCACACACGCAGGACTGTCACTCAAGCACAAATGTCAATATTAATCTCCCACTGTATTTTTTTTTTCTACTTCAGGGAGAATTTAGAAAGCAAAAAAAAAAAAAATTGCCTTTCTATGGCCCAGTGCCCACAATTTGAGAGAGAGAGAGATGGCACACCCAGGAGTCAAGACTGGCACACAAGCAGAAAGGTCAATATTAATCTCCCACTGTATTTTTTTTTTTATTTCAGGGAGAATTTAGAAAGCAAAAAAAAAAAAAAATGCCTTTCTATGGCCCAGTGCCCACTATTTGAGAGAGAGAGATGGCACACCCAGGAGTCAAGACTGGCACACAAGCAGAAAGGGCAATATTAATCTCCCACTGATTTTTTTTTTTTCAGGGAGACTTTAGAAACAAAATAAAATAAAATGATTTTTTTCAGGAAGAATTTAGAAACCAAATAAAATAAAATGATTTTTTCCGGGAGAATTTAGAAACCAAAAAAAAAAAAAAAATGCCTTTCTATGGCCCAGTGCCCACTATTTGAGAGAGAGAGATGGCACACCCAGGAGTCAAGACTGGCACACAAGCAGAAAGGGCAATATTAATCTCCCACTGATTTTTTTTTTTTTTTTTCAGGGAGACTTTAGAAACAAAATAAAATAAAATGATTTTTTCAGGAAGAATTTAGAAACCAAATAAAATAAAATGATTTTTTCCGGGAGAATTTAGAAACCAAAAAAAAAAATTGCCTTTCTATGGCCCACTGAGTTAGAGATGGCACACACAGGAGTCAGGAGTGGCACACAAGCCCAGAGGCCAATATTTATCTCCCACTGATTGATTTATTGATTTTTTCAGGTAGAATTTAGAAACCAAATCAACAAAAAAAATTAATAGGCTTTCTATGGCCCACTGAGTGAGAGATGGCACACACAGGAGTCAGGAGTGGCACACAAGCCCAGAGGCCAATATTTATCTCCCACTGATTGATTTATTGATTTTTTCAGGTAGAATTTAGAAACCAAATCAACAAAAAAAATTAGGCTTTATATGGCCCACTGAGTGAGAGATGGCACACACAGGAGTCAGGAGTGGCACACAAGCCCAGAGGCCAATATTTATCTCCCACTGATTGATTTATTGATTTTTTTCAAGTAGAATTTAGAAACCAAATCAACAAAAAAAAATAGGCTTTCTATGGCCCACTGAGTGAGAGATGGCACACACAGGAGTCAAGACTGGCACACAAGCCCAGAGGCCAATATTTATCTCCCACTGATTGATTTATTGATTTTTTCAGGTAGAATTTAGAAACCAAATCAACAAAAAAAATAAATAGGCTTTCTATGGCCCACTGAGTGAGAGATGGCACACACAGGAGTCAGGAGTGGCACACAAGCCCAGAGGCCAATATTTATCTCCCACTGATTGATTTATTGATTTTTTTCAGGTAGAATTTAGAAACCAAATCAACAAAAAAAAAAAAAGGCTTTCTATGGCCCACTATGTGAGAGAGATGGCACACACAGGGATGTCACTCTAGCAGAAATGCCAATCTCAATCTCCCACAACTTATTTTTTGTAGGGAGAATTAAAAAAATAAATAAATAAAAGGGACTGTCCTACAATTACTATCTCCCTGCAGTAATCTCAGCCAGGTATGGCAGGCAGCAATAAGGAGTGGACTGATGCACAAATTAACTAAAAAGTGTGGACAAACAAACAAGATAGCTGTGCAGAAAGGAAGGAACAAGAGGATTTGTGCTTTGAAAAAAGCAGTTGGTTTGCACAGCGGCGTACACACAGCAATGCAGCTATCAGGGAGCCTTCTAGGGCAGCCCAATGAGCTACAGCGCTGAGAAAAAAAAATGTAGCTTCCACTGTCCCTGCAAACCAAAGGTGGTGTTGGACAGTGGAAATCGCTACAGCACAAGCGGTTTGGTGGTTAATGGACCCTGCCTAACGCTATCCCTGCTTCTGACGAAGCGGCAGCAACCTCTCCCTAAGCTCAGATCAGCAGCAGTAAGATGGCGGTCGACGGAAACGCCTCTTTATAGCCCCTGTGACGCCGCAGACAGCAAGCCAATCACTGCAATGCCCTTCTCTAAGATGGTGGCGACCAGAACCTATGTCATCACGCTGCCCACACTCTGCGTTCACCTTCATTGGCTGAGAAATTGCGCTTTTAGCGTCACTGAAACGCGACATTGGCGCGAAAGTCGCGTACCGCATGGCCGACCCCACACAGGGGTCGGGTCGGATTTCATGAAACCCGACTTTGCCAAAAGTCGGCGACTTTTGAAAATGAACGACAGGTTTCGCTCAACCCTAGTAGCCAGGAATTCTCTGGGCTGTAAGGCCACCTCTTTGGCATATTAGGCGACTTCCATGCTTCTGACTGATCAGCACGTTTCCCAGAGCGAGCACTGTCTGAATGCGACTGGTATGTGTGCATATGATGGGGCTGCAGTGTACCCCTGGTATAGCCAGGAATTCTCTGGGCTGTAAGGCCAGCTCTTTGGCATATTAGGCGGCTTCCATGCTTCTGACTGATCAGCATGCTTCCCAGAGCGAGCACTGTCTGAATGCAACTGGCATGTGTGCATATGATGGGGCTACAGTGCACCCCTGGTGTAGCAAAGAATTGTCTGGGCTGTAAGGCCACCTCTTTGGCATATTAGGCGACTTCCATGCTTCTGACTGATCAGCACGCTTCCCAGAGCGAGCACTGTCTGAATGCGACTGGTATGTGTGCATATAATAGGTGCTGCAGTGTACCCCTGGTGTAGCCAGGAATTCTCTGGGCTGTAAGGCCACCTCTTTGGCATATTAGGCGGCTTCCATGCTTCTGACTGATCAGCACGCTTCCCAGAGCGAGCACTGTCTGAATGCGACTGGCATGTGTGCATGTGTGCCTGCTGCCAGCTGTACCCGCACACAGTGGCCGGGGACGGTTTCCATCCTGGTTACACTACTACAGTGTGGTGAGCGGCTTCAGAGGAGAAAGAGTTTTGTCACTACCTTTCCCTAAGGCCACTTTCACGCATGCATTACTTAGGCCACAAATCCATTTTGGACATTAATTTCTTTTATCTTTTATCTATTTACATTATAGATAAACAGAATGTCAGAACACAAATGTGCATGAAGCCTTATTCTGCTACGTTTGCCTTACAGGGAACCTGTCATCTGATTCATGCTGAGCAAATTGTGGGCAACATGAATCAGAGTCAGGAATATATCGCTCTGAAATCCGCCATTATTTCAGAGAAAAGATACTTGAAAGATCCTGCCGGGGGTCATATCCGGAGACCAGACTAGTCCAGCGGTGATTGACTGGTCTCCCCCATACACACGAGGTTTCCCTGACAGATTGTTAAAGCTTATTTCTCTTAGAAACGCTCAATCGCGCAGCCAGGCTCTGATCCATGCTACCCACAATTACCCATTTTTACACTATGCTGCAGAGCAGTGTCAACGCACAGTTCGTGCTCCTTTAGAAGCACCTTTTAAATGCTGCTCGGCTAAATCGGAGCACTGTAACCAATCAGTATACATTGCTTTCTGTGCCTGCTCTCTACTCTTGTGCTCAGACAAGGAAATTCTCATATATAAACTATTGGAATATAGTGTACCGATCTCTTCTAAAGTAACATGTCTGGAGGCTAATTCCATAAAAAATAGTTGAGTTACTCTTTAAGCTTTACTTAGAGGATTATTCCGTAAAACGTGTGCAGTCTGTAGGGAGCCAGAATGATGTAACCCTGGAAGAGAAAGGGACAATGAGCCGCAGAATGGCCTTTTGTGCTATAAGTCGGTTTTGTATGAAATGACTCTGTAAGAGGTCACTGAAAAATGAAAACACTGCAAAAAAAGTGCAGCAAGATGTCAGCTGTCAATCAAACACACAAAATTAAACACTATTTCTGTAACACTTTATGTTCCCTAAATTTGTTAAAATAAATGAGGTTTTCTGGTATTTTTAACACAGAGGCTCATATTTATTGCCCTAGATTCTTACAATTAATAATAATAATCTTTATATAGCGCTGACATATTCCGCAGCGCTTTACATTATAGAGGGGACTTGTACATACAATAGACATTGCAGCATAACAATAATACAATAATTAAAGCACAATAAGCCGCCCCTGCTCGTGAGAGCTTACAATCTACAATGAGGTGGGGAGATACAAAGCACAGGTGTGTATTTACAATGATGTATTTACAATGAGGGTCCGGCCATCTTCAGGGGGTGGGGGATAGATGGAGATAGTGAATGGGCTACACACACACATAAAATGACTGATTAGGGAACGTGATAGGCCGCTCTGAACAAATGTGTTTTGAGCGAGCGCCTAAAACTATGCAAATTGTGGATGGTCCTAATATCTTGGGGTAGAGCATTCCAGAGGATTGGCGCAGCACGAGAGAAGTCTTGGAGTCGGGAGTGGGAGGTACGGATTAGTGCAGAGGTTAGTGGAAAGTCATTTGCAGAGCGCAGCGGTCGGTTAGGCCGATAGACAGAAATGAGGGAGGAGATGTAAGGGGGTGCCGCACTGTGGAGAGCTTTGTAGGTGAGAACAAGTACTTTGAATTGTATCCTGTAATGAATGGGCAGCCAGTGTAACAACTGGCGAAGAGCGGATGCGTCCGAATAATGATTAGCTAGATGGACGACCCTGGCTGCTGCATTAAGGATGGACTGGAGAGGGGAAAGTCGCGTGAGGGGGAGGCCAATTAATAGAGCATTGCAGTAGTCCTGGCGGGAGTGGATCAGGGCGACAGTGAGGGTTTTTGTTGTTACCATGGTGAGAAAATGGCAGATTCTATAGATGCTCTTTAGGTGTAAGCGGCACGAGCGGGCAAGAGATTGTATATGAGAGGTGAAGGAGAGATCGGAGTCAAACATAACACCCAGACAGCGCGCCTGCTGCCGGGGTGTTATTATGGTGCCATCCACGGAGAGGGAAAAGTCAGATTTAGAGAGGTTAGTAGATGGCGGGATCAGAAGAAGTTCGGTTTTGGAGAGGTTGAGTTTCAGATAGAGAGCGGACATGATGTTGGAGACTGCAGACAAACAGTCACTGGCATTCTGTAGTACAGCGGAGGTAAGGTCAGGGATCACATGTACAACCCCTGGCAAAAATTATGGAATCACCGGCCTTGGAGGATGTTCAATCAGTTGTTTAATTTTGTAGAAAAAAACAGATCACAGAAATGGCACAAAACTAAAGTCATTTCAAACGGCAACTTTCTGGCTTTAAGAAACACTAAAAGAAATCAAGAACAAAAAATGAGGTAGTCAGTAATGGTTACTTTTTTTTAACCAAGCATAGGCGGAAAATTATGGAATCACTCAATTCTGAGGAACATCCTCCAATGCCAGTGATTCCATAATTTTTGCCAGAGGTTGTATAGTTGTGTGTCATCAGCGTAAAGATGGTACTGAAAGCCAAATCTGCTGATGGTCTGTCCCATTGGGGCCGTGTAGATGGAGAAGAAAAGGGGGCAAAGGACTAAGCCCTGAGGTACCCTGACAGTGAGAGGAAGAGGAGATGAAGTGGAGCCAGCGGTCAGAAAGACAGGAGGAGAACCAGGAGAGAGCAGTGTCCTTAATGCCCAGTGACTGGAGCCTAGAGAGTAGGAGAGGGTGGTCAACAGTTTTGAAAGCTGCAGAGATGTCGAGAAGAATGAGCAGAGAGTGGTCACCGTTAGATTTTGCTGTCAGAAGGTCATTGGTCACTTTGATGAGTGCAGTTTCTACGTTACAGACAAGAGACAAATGGCAAGCTAGTAAGCCCAATATGGAACCTGGAAACACTCAGTCTAAAAGGAACAAGTGGCCTCTAGGATTGGTAACCAAACTCTTCCCAAGTCAAGATGGACAGGTCCGGAAGGTGGAGATCAAGATCCCCAAGCAAAACGGAAAATTGTTTCCACTGGACACCAGACGGGGAGTGTCAAGCCTTTATACAAATGCATATAATCAGTTTACAATGCTTTGTATTATTGAAGTGTGGTGTATTGTGCTAACTTATCCAACAGTGTTCTCATTGTAGTTTACTTTCTGTTTCATTACTGTGCAATTCAATCTTTAAGGCTCATCAAGGCCTCCGTAGTTTCCCATCAGCCTGCATTAGTCTTGCCCCTTCTTCTCCAGCAGCCATTTTGGCCTCATGGATGCGGACATGCTGATTATGTCTCCCTGATTTTCAGCCCATCTGGTTGTTTACCTCCACATAGCACAGTCGGTGAGTTATTGTTTTCCCCTTGTTAGAGCTCGCCATGTTGTATTATATAGCTATTCTGTTCTATATATGTTTTATATCAAAGTAGCCTTTTGATATTACAGATGTTTATACTACCGCCATGTTGTGCACTTACACTGTGAATGTTTTGTACATACATAGTAACATAGTAACATAGTTAGTAAGGCCGAAAAAAGACATTTGTCCATCCAGTTCAGCCTATATTCCATAATAATAAATCCCCATATCTACGTCCTTCTACAGAACCTAATAATTGTATGATACAATATTGTTCTGCTCCAGGAAGACATCCAGGCCTCTCTTGAACCCCTCGACTGAGTTCGCCATCACCACCTCCTCAGGCAAGCAATTCCAGATTCTCACTGCCCTAACAGTAAAGAATCCTCTTCTATGTTGGTGGAAAAACCTTCTCTCCTCCAGACGCAAAGAATGCCCCCTTGTGCCCGTCACCTTCCTTGGTATAAACAGATCCTCAGCGAGATATTTGTATTGTCCCCTTATATACTTATACATGGTTATTAGATCGCCCCTCAGTCGTCTTTTTTCTAGACTAAATAATCCTAATTTCGCTAATCTATCTGGGTATTGTAGTTCTCCCATCCCCTTTATTAATTTTGTTGCCCTCCTTTGTACTCTCTCTAGTTCCATTATATCCTTCCTGAGCACCGGTGCCCAAAACTGGACACAGTACTCCATGTGCGGTCTAACTAGGGATTTGTACAGAGGCAGTATAATGCTCTCATCATGTGTATCCAGACCTCTTTTAATGCACCCCATGATCCTGTTTGCCTTGGCAGCTGCTGCCTGGCACTGGCTGCTCCAGGTAAGTTTATCATTAACTAGGATCCCCAAGTCCTTCTCCCTGTCAGATTTACCCAGTGGTTTCCCATTCAGTGTGTAATGGTGATATTGATTCCTTCTTCTCATGTGTATAACCTTACATTTATCATTGTTAAACCTCATCTGCCACCTTTCAGCCCAAGTTTCCAACTTATCCAGATCCATCTGTAGCAGAATACTATCTTCTCTTGTATTAACTGCTTTACATAGTTTTGTATCATCTGCAAATATCGATATTTTACTGTGTAAACCTTCTACCAGATCATTAATGAATATGTTGAAGAGAACAGGTCCCAATACTGACCCCTGCGGTACCCCACTGGTCACAGCGACCCAGTTAGAGACTATACCATTTATAACCACCCTCTGCTTTCTATCACTTAGCCAGTTACTAACCCATTTACACACATTTTCCCCCAGACCAAGCATTCTCATTTTGTGTACCAACCTCTTGTGCGGCACGGTATCAAACGCTTTGGAAAAATCGAGATATACCACGTCCAATGACTCACCGTGGTCCTGCCTATAGCTTACCTCTTCATAAAACCTGATTAGATTGGTTTGACAGGAGCGATTTCTCATAAACCCATGCTGATATGGAGTTAAACAGTTATTCTCATTGAGATAATCCAGAATAACATCCCTCAGAAACCCTTCAAATATTTTACCAACAATAGAGGTTAGACTTACTGGCCTATAATTTCCAGGTTCACTTTTAGAGCCCTTTTTGAATATTGGCACCACATTTGCTATGCGCCAGTCCTGCGGAACAGACCCTGTCGCTATAGAGTCCCTAAAAATAAGAAATAATGGTTTATCTATTACATTACTTAGTTCTCTTAGTACTCGTGGGTGTATGCCATCCGGACCCAGAGATTTATCTATTTTAATCTTATTTAGCACCTCTTCTTGGGTAAGATTGGTGACCCTTAATATAGGGTTTTCATTGTTTCTTGGGATTTCACCTAGCATTTCATTTTCCACTGTGAATACCGTGGAGAAGAAGGTGTTTAATATGTTAGCTTTTTCCTCGTCATCTACAACCATTCTTTCCTCACTATTTTTTAAGGGGCCTACATTTTCAGTTTTTATTCTTTTACTATTGATATAGTTGAAGAACAGTTTGGGATTAGTTTTACTCTCCTTAGCAATGTGCTTCTCTGTTTCCATACATAATGCTGTGTATTTAGATATGTTGTATGCCTTGTACTGAGTACTTTCTTTTTTTTCTCATAGTTTTACACTGATCCTATCAATAAAAGTAGTAACGGACCCCTGCATCTACCTCAATGCATAGACAGGAGTTTAGCTGTCTGTCAAGTCGCTTTTCTTAAGCACAAAGTTGAGGGTGACAGAGCAACTGGTGGGATAGTTTTATAGGTCGGGGCGTTACCAAATATGTGTATTTTTATTGTTTAGATTTTTTTTTCATTCAAATATTTATTTAGAGATAGAATATATATTGATTTTTAATTATTATTTTAGAATATAAAATATATATATTTACAATTATTTAAAAAATAATAATTCTAACTTTTGCCTTTGTCCCACTATGGGACAATCATGTTTTGCAGGCTGATCACTTCTATAGCCGGCAGATGAAGCAGCATCCCCATGCCATAGACGCTGTCAGCGCGGCTGCACTTACACAGGGAGACTTCCTGACATGCACTGCGCATGATCACCACATTTCCTAGCTGTGGTGACCCGGATGTCGTCATGATGATATTGAGTCACCATGGCAACAATCTGGAGCCGCGTTATACCGCGGGGTCTCCGACCCAAAGGCAGAGGGGCTGTCATCCCCTGTGCCGGCTCCCGAACTGCTGCGCTCGTGTTTGATCTATTTCAGGGGTTAAAGTGCTGGGAGCCGTTGTGACTGCTCCTGCCACCTAGCGCCGGGTGTCAGTGGTCAGAATCAGCTGACACCTGTGGCGATCGCACGCACACACGCACCCAGTGTGCATGGCCAATTGTGATGACGTAATATTACGTACCTGGTCAGATAGGCCCAGGTCACATGGACGGAATATTACGTCAGAAGCTAGTAAGGGGTTAAAAAAAATGGCTGAAGATATCCTGATTGTGTAGCACTATATTGTAAATTGTGCTGTGGCTTGCCACATCATGGGCCCTGTTTATTAAAAATGTCTATGAGAAAAAGTCTTTGTTGCCTGTTGTGAATTCTGTTGTCAAGCTCCCTCCTGTGGTCATGAATGGTACTTCGGCTGGTTCTGTCCATGGGCTTCCTCTGGTGGATGTGAGTGGGGCTGCGGCTTCTGAGTTTCCTTTCACAGGTGACGAGGTTAAGTCGTTAGGTGCTGCTCTATTTAACTCCACTTAGTTCTTTGCTCCATGCCTCCAGTCAATGTTCCAGTATTGGCCTTGCTCTCTCCTGGATCGTTCTTGTGGCCTGTCTTCCCTGCATAAGCTAAGTTCTGCTTGGGTTTATTTTGTTTGCTATTTTTCTGTCCAGCTTGCTATTTTGAATATTCTTGCTTGCTGGAAGCTCTGGGACGCAGAGGGAGCGACTCCGTACCGTTAGTCGGTGTGGAGGGTCTTTTTGCGTCCTCTGCGTGGTCTTTTGTAGGTTTTTGTGCTGACCGCAAAGCTACCTTTCCTATCCTCGGTCTGTTCAGTAAGTCGGGCCTCACTTTGCTAAATCTATTTCATCTCTGTGTTTGTGTTTTCATCTTTACTCACAGTCATTATATGTGGGGGGCTGCCTTTTCCTTTGGGGAATTTCTCTGAGGCAAGATTGGCTTATTTTTCTATCTTCAGGGCTAGCTAGTTCTTAGGCTGTGACGAGGCGCATAGGGAGCGTCAGGAGCGCTCCTCGGCTATTTCTAGTGTGTGCGATAGGATTAGGGATTGCGGTCAGCAGAGTTCCCACGTCCCAGAGCTCGTCCTATATTATCTGTAACTATCAGATCATTCCTTGTGCTCTTAACCACCAGGTCATAACAGTACTGGAGGCCCAAAGTACTAATGCTTCTCAATAGAGGGAAAAGAGAAGTTCTGAGACCATTTTTTTTCTTTGCACTGTGTTTTGTCTTTCTTTTCCCCTAGATATTTGGGTGGTTCAGGACACAGGTGTAGTGATGGACATTAAAGGTCTGTCCTCTTGTGTGGATCATCTCACTGCAAGAGTACAAAACATTCAAGACTTTGTGGTTCAGAATCCTATGTTAGAACCTAGAATTCCTATTCCTGATTTATTTTCTGGAGATAGAGCTAAGTTTCTGAATTTCAAAAATAATTGTAAACTGTTTCTAGCTTTGAAACCCCGCTCCTCTGGTGACCCAGTTCAACAAGTAATGATCATTATTTCCTTGTTGCGTGGTGACCCTCAAGACTGGGCATTTTCCCTTGCGCCAGGGGACCCTGCATTGAGTGATGTTGATGCGTTTTTTCTGGCGCTCGGATTGCTTTATGATGAACCAAATTCAGTGGATCAGGCAGAAAAAAATCTTGCTGGCTCTGTGTCAGGGTCAGGATGAGGTAGAGATATATTGTCAGAAGTTTAGGAAGTGGTCTGTGCTCACTCAGTGGAATGAATGTGCTCTGGCAGCAATTTTCAGAAAGGGTCTCTCTGAAGCCCTTAAGGATGTCATGGTGGGATTTCCCATGCCTGCTGGTCTGAATGAGTCTATGTCTTTGGCCATTCAGATCGATCGACGCTTACGTGAGCGTAAAACTGTGCACCATTTGGCGGTATTATCTGAGCATAAACCAGAGCCTATGCAATGTGATAGGACTTTGACCAGAGCTGAACGGCAAGAACACAGACGTCGGAATGGGCTGTGTTTTTACTGTGGTGATTCCACTCATGCCATCTCCGATTGTCCTAAGCGCACTAAGCGTTTTGCTAGGTCTGCCACCATTGGTACGGTACAGTCGAAATTTCTTTTGTCCGTTACTTTGATCTGCTCTTTGTCATCCTATTCTGTCATGGCATTTGTGGATTCAGGCGCTGCCCTGAATTTGATGGACTTGGAGTATGCTAGGCGCTGTGGTTTTTTCTTGGAGCCCTTGCAGTATCCTATTCCATTGAGAGGAATTGATGCTACACCTTTGGCCAAGAATAAGCCTCAGTACTGGGCCCAACTGACCATGTGCATGGCTCCTGCACATCAGGAGGATATTCGCTTTTTGGTGTTGCATAATCTGCATGATGTGGTCGTTTTGGGGTTGCCTTGGCTACAGGTCCATAACCCAGTATTAGATTGGAAATCTATGTCTGTGTCCAGCTGGGGTTGTCAGGGGGTACATGGTGATGTTCCATTTCTGTCTATTTCATCATCCACCCCTTCTGAAGTCCCAGAGTTCTTGTCGGATTACCGGGATGTATTTGATGAGCCCAAATCCAGTGCCCTACCTCCTCATAGGGATTGCGATTGTGCTATCGATTTGATTCCTGGTAGTAAGTTTCCTAAAGGTCGACTGTTCAGTTTGTCTGTGCCTGAGCACGCCGCTATGCGGAGTTATGTAAAAGGAATCCTTGGAGAAGGGTCATATTCGCCCATCGTCGTCGCCATTGGGAGCGGGGTTCTTTTTTGTGGCCAAGAAGGATGGTTCGTTGAGACCTTGTATTGATTATCGCCTTCTTAATAAAATCACAGTCAAATTTCAGTACCCCTTGCCGCTGCTGTCTGATTTGTTTGCTCGGATTAAGGGGGCTAGTTGGTTCACCAAGATAGATCTTCGTGGTGCGTATAATCTTGTGCGTATTAAACAGGGCGATGAATGGAAAACAGCATTTAATACGCCCGAGGGCCATTTTGAGTACCTGGTTATGCCATTCGGGCTTTCCAATGCTCCATCAGTATTTCAGTCCTTTATGCATGACATCTTCCGAGAGTACCTGGATAAATTCCTGATTGTATACTTGGATGATATTTTGGTCTTCACGGATGATTGGGAGTCTCACGTGAAGCAGGTCAGAATGGTGTTTCAGGTCCTGCGTGCAAATTCTTTGTTTGTGAAGGGGTCAAAGTGTCTCTTTGGAGTTCAGAAGGTTTCATTTTTGGGTTTCATTTTTTCCCCTTCTACTATCGAGATGGACCCTGTTAAAGTCCAGGCCATTTATGATTGGACTCAGCCGACATCTCTGAAGAGTCTGCAAAAGTTCCTGGGCTTTGCTAATTTTTATCGTCGCTTCATCAATAATTTTTCTAGTGTTGCTAAACCGTTGACTGATTTAACCAAGAAGGGTGCTGATGCTGTCAATTGGTCTTCTGCTGCTGTGGAAGCTTTTCAGGAGTTGAAGCGTCGTTTTTCTTCTGCCCCTGTGTTGTGCCAGCCAGATGTTTCGCTCCCGTTTCAGGTCGAGGTTGATGCTTCTGAGATTGGAGCAGGGGCTGTTTTGTCGCAAAGAAGTTTTGATGGCTCGGTGATGAAACCATGTGCCTTCTTTTCCAGGAAGTTTTCGCCTGCTGAGCGTAATTATGATGTTGGCAATCGAGAGTTGCTGGCCATGAAGTGGGCATTCGAGGAGTGGCGTCATTGGCTTGAAGGAGCTAAGCATCGTGTGGTGGTCTTGACTGATCACAAGAATTTAACTTATCTCGAGTCTGCCAAACGGTTGAATCCTAGACAGGCTCGTTGGTCGCTGTTTTTCTCCCGTTTTGACTTAATGGTTTCGTACCTTCCAGGCTCTAAGAATGTGAAGGCTGATGCCCTGTCTAGGAGTTTTGTGCCCGACTCTCCGGGTTTGCCTGAGCCGACGGGTATTCTCAAAGAGGGGGTAATTTTGTCTGCCATCTCCCCTGATTTGCGGCGTGTGCTGCAAAAATTTCAGGCTAATAGACCTGACCGTTGCCCAGCGGAGAAACTGTTTGTCCCTGATAAATGGACGAGTAGAGTTATCTCTGAGGTTCATTGTTCGGTGTTGGCTGGTCATCCTGGAATCTTTGGTACCAGAGATTTGGTGGCTAGATCCTTTTGGTGGCCGTCTCTGTTGCGTGATGTGCGTTCTTTTGTGCAGTCCTGTGGGACTTGTGTTCGGGCTAAGCCCTGCTGTTCTCGTGCCAGTGGGTTGCTTTTGCCCTTGCCAGTCCCGAAGAGGCCCTGGATGCATATCTCTATGGATTTTATTTCGGATCTCCCTGTCTCTCAAAAGATGTTGGTCATTTGGGTGGTTTGTGATCGCTTCTCTAAGATGGTCCATTTGGTACCCTTGTCTAAATTGCCTTCCTCCTCTGATTTGGTGCCATTGTTTTTCCAGCATGTGGTTCGTTTACATGGCATTCTGGAGAACATCGTTTCTGACAGAGGTTCCCAGTTTGTTTCGAGGTTTTGGCGAGCCTTTTGTGCTAGGATGGGCATTGATTTGTCTTTTTCCTCGGCTTTCCATCCTCAGACAAATGGCCAAACTGAACGAACCAATCAGACTTTGGAAACATATCTGAGATGCTTTGTTTCTGCTGATCAGGATGATTGGGTGTCCTTTTTGCCTTTGGCTGAGTTCGCCCTTAATAATCGGGCCAGCTCGGCTACTTTGGTTTCGCCGTTTTTCTGCAATTCTGGTTTCCATCCTCGTTTCTCTTCAGGGCAGGTTGAGTCTTCAGACTGTCCTGGTGTAGATACTGTGGTGGATAGGTTGCAGCAGATTTGGACTCATGTGGTGGACAATTTGACATTGTCCCAGGAGAAGGCTCAATGTTTTGCTAACCGCCGGCGCTGTGTGGGTCCCCGACTTCGTGTTGGGGATTTGGTTTGGTTGTCGTCTCATTATATTCCTATGAAGGTTTCCTCTCCTAAGTTTAAGCCTCGTTTCATTGGTCCGTATAGGATTTCTGAGGTTCTTAATCCTGTGTCGTTTTGTTTGACCCTTCCAGCTTCTTTTTCCATCCATAATGTATTCCATAGGTCATTGTTGCGGAGATACGTGGCACCTGTGGTTCCATCCGTTGATCCTCCTGCCCCGGTTTTGGTTGAGGGGGAGTTGGAGTATGTGGTGGAGAAGATTTTGGATTCTCGTATTTCGAGACGGAAACTCAAGTACCTGGTTAAGTGGAAGGGTTATGGTCAGGAAGATAATTCCTGGGTCTTTGCCTCCGATGTATATGCTGCCGATCTGGTTCGTGCCTTTCATTTGGCTCGTCCTGGTCGGCCTGGGGGCTCTGGTGAGGCTTCGGTGACCCCTCCTCAAGGGGGGGTACTGTTGTGAATTCTGTTGTCGAGCTCCCTCCTGTGGTCATGAATGGTACTTCTGCTGGTTCTGTCCATGGGCTTCCTCTGGTGGATGTGAGTGGGGCTGAGGCTTCTGAGTTTCCTTTCACAGGTGACGAGGTTAAGTCGTTAGGTGCTGCTCTATTTAACTCCACTTAGTTCTTTGCTCCATGCCTCCAGTCAATGTTCCAGTATTGGCCTTGCTCTCTCCTGGATCGTTCTTGTGGCCTGTCTTCCCTGCATAAGCTAAGTTCTGCTTGGGTTTATTTTGTTTGCTATTTTTCTGTCCAGCTTGCTATTTTGAATATTCTTGCTTGCTGGAAGCTCTGGGACGCAGAGGGAGCGACTCCGTACGGTTAGTCGGTGCGGAAGGTCTTTTTGCATCCTCTGCGTGGTCTTTTGTAGGTTTTTGTGCTGACCGCAAAGCTACCTTTCCTATCCTCGGTCTGTTCAGTAAGTCGGGCCTCACTTTGATAAATCTATTTCATCTCTGTGTTTGTGTTTTCATCTTTACTCACAGTCATTATATGTGGGGGGCTGCCTTTTCCTTTGGGGAATTTCTCTGAGGCAAGATAGGCTTATTTTTCTATCTTCAGGGCTAGCTAGTTCTTAGGCTGTGACGAGGCGCATAGGGAGCGTCAGGAGCGCTCCACGGCTATTTCTAGTGTGTGCGATAGGATTAGGGATTGCGGTCAGCAGAGTTCCCACGTCCCAGAGCTCGTCCTATATTATCAGTAACTATCAGGTCATTCCTTGTGCTCTTAACCACCAGGTCATAACAGTTGCCTATAGCAACCAATCACAGCACAGCTTTAATTGTTGTAACCAGCTGTAGTAAAATGAAAGCTGCGCTGTGACGAGTCTCTACCTGCTGGAAAGGGTTCACTTAGTCATTTCCGCAGTGATGTCGTTGCAACGGACATGATGGCAATTTTCTAGTACAAGTTAGAAATCATCTGATAAGTTGCCGATAGGCTGTAATTCAAGCCATGGACAATAACGGGCTTAGGCCAGCCCCCTCTGGACAGGATGGGAAAGGTTGGAGGAGCTTGTATTAATCATTCTGATTGTAAACGATCTATAGATATATATTATGACGGAAAAGCCTGGAGTAGTTACCAAGAGGGCTCGTAACAAACATCCTTTATTTTCTACAAGTGTAAATCTCAGGCAGCAGAGAGGCTAGGTTCACCCCTGGGTGGGGGGGCGCCGTTTCGCAGTTCATCTCAGGCAGCAGAGAGGCGAGGTTCACCCCTGTATGTATTTATCTTATACGGTGCACTTCATCTCATTTCAACCTTGATAGTGATGCTCTCTTAGGATACATTTTACTCTATGATGGCACTTTTACACATAGCCATTAGATGGAGCTGTAACATTTGACATTTGCCTGAATTTTTATAGCTACACATGGTTTATACAAATTATATTTTCTTGTCTAAACTATATCTCCAGCAGACCTCTATGGTGGTCACTGCCAGATTGCTAGGAGCACTGCCTGCTAGCCAAAACAGCATGGACCAGTGTTGTGAATTCTGTGGCTGAATTCACTCCTGTGGTCACAAGTGGTACTGCAGCTTCTGAGCTTCCTCCCTCAGGTGTTCTGGTGAGCTCGTTAGCTGCTTCGTTACTTAACTCCACCTGATGCTGCTATCCTGGCTCCTTGTCAATGTTCCAGTGTTGGATCTAAGCTTCTCCTGATTGTTCCTGTGACCTGCTGCGCTGTATAGCTAAGTGCTTTTTTGCTATTTTGTTGCTTTTTTTCTGTCCAGCTTGTCTTTTGTTTTGCTGGAAGCTCTGAGACGCAAAGGGTGTACCGCCGTGCCGTTAGTTCGGCACGGTGGGTCTTTTTTGCCCCCTTTGCATGGTTTTTGCTTTAGGGTTTTTTGTAGACTGCAAAGTTCGCTTTACTGTCCTCGCTCTGTCTAAGAATATCGGGCCCCACTTTGCTGAATCTATTTCATCCCTACGTTTTGTCTTTTCATCTTACTCACAGTCATTATATGTGGGGGGCTGCCTTTTCCTTTGGGGTATTTCTCTGGGGCAAGTCAGGCCTATTTTTCTATCTTCAGGCTAGCTAGTTTCTTAGGCTGTGCCGAGTTGCATAGGTAGTTGTTTGTTAGGCGCAATCCACAGCCGCTTTTAGTTGTGTTTAGGATAGGATCAGGTGTGCAGTCTACAGAGTTTCCACGTCTCAGAGCTCGTTCTTTTGTTTTTGGGTATTTGTCAGATCACTGTGTGCGCTCTGATCGCTAGGCACACTGTGTCTCTGGATTGCCTTCATAACACCTTTCATTAGCACACATAACAGACCAGGGATCGTCCCGCCGAACTCCCGCTCTCCTTTTAACATGGGCAAAACGTTACTCAGACAACACAGGATGAGGGTGAAGCAGTGTGGCAAAGCTTTATTCAACCGCAAAACAGGCAGGTAACACATAGAACAGTCCCAGCACAGTACCCAAGATGGGGCACATTACAGAGTCTCGCTCTTCCGGGATAGTAGTAGCCGTGACTTCAGATCTTCCATGGTCGCTAACTCACCTGTGGCACGCACACAGAGAGGAGGCAATGGCTAGCATAGGAAGATGACGACAATCCATTCAGTCCATACAAGGCCAGTTGATCCGAGGATCACAAACTGGCTTCATCTTCCAGGGTCGGTTACTCTACCAGTGACACGCGCACAGAGAGAAGATAACGAGTGTAGGAAGATGACAGTCTATTGAGTCCATACAAGGTACAAGGCCAGTTGATCTGAGGATCACAAACTGGCTTCTCCAAACATATCCGTGGTTCAGAGATGGTCAATGGAGCAGATCTGTATTCTTCCAACCGAGGCTGAAAACCCCTAGGTTGTTCATTATAGAATGCTAGATCCGTGTCCCTCGTAATGGAGCCATGAGACAAAATGGCTGCTGTCCTGTCTCTGGTCCTTTTGAGATGTATGGATGTCTTGGCAGAATCTTTCTGGCTGTTTCTCTCTCAGTCTCTTTATACAGAGGCATGTAACTTATTTTTAGACTTAACAAGTGTCCCTCATTCATTATTTACATAAAAGGTAAGAATGAAGATGAGATCAAGTAGCATTACTTTATTATTTAAACTATTTGCATAGTTTTATCCTCTCTGCTTTAGAAGTCAACAAACTGGATCCATAATACAATGCATAATTAGCATACCAGCAAACATCAGTAGTGATTAAGGATAAGAGCACAATAAAAGTCAATATTACCGGCCTACACAAACAAAAGTCTGTTTTCTTGACCAACCAGAAATCAACACTTAAGGTACCTTCACACTGAACGATATCGCTAGCGATCCATGACGTTGCAGCGTCCTGGCTAGCGATATCGTTGTGTTTGACACGCAGCAGCGATCTGGATCCTGCTGTGCCATCGCTGGTCGGCGCAGAAAGTCCAGAACTTTATTTAGTCGCTGAACTCCCGCAGACATCGCTGAATCGGCGTGTGTGACGCTGATTCAGCGATGTCTTCACTGGTAACCAGGGTAAACATCGGGTTACTAAGCGCAGGGCCGCACTTAGTAACCCGATGTTTACCCTGGTTACCAGCGTAAACGTAAAAAAAAAAAACACTACATACTTACATTCCGGTGTCTGTCACCCGGTGCTGTGCTTCTCTGCACTGTGTAAACGGCGGCCGGAAAGCAGAGCACAGCGGTGACGTCACCACTGTGCTTTCCGGCTGGCGCTCACTGTCAGTACAGAGAAGCACAGCGCCGGGGGACAGAGACCGGAATGCAAGTATGTAGTGTTTGTTTGTTTTTTTTACGTTTACGCTGGTAACCAGGATAAACATCGGGTTAATAAGCGCGGCCCTGCGTTTAGTAACCCAATGTTTACCCTGGTTACCAGGGGACTTCGCATAGTTGGTCACTGGAGAGCTGTCTGTGTGACAGCTCTCCAGCGACCAAACAGCGATGCTGCAGCGATCGGGATCGTTGTCTGGATCGCTGCAGCATCGCTAAATGTGACGGTACCTTTACATTTGAAAGCCAACATACAGATAACATTCTATTATTCTTCGCTTGTTAAAAATAGTTGTCTGGTTAATTAAGATATGTTAGGGCACACGGGATGCGTGTGTTCTCATCTTAGTTGTCTGCTTCCAAATTGGATGTGAGGTATTATGACTGGAGAAATCAGGACACAAATGCAAGCAATTGTCTCTCAAAGATTTCTGATCTTTATTGGTCGGACCGCTCTTTTTATGGGAAAAATTGGGCAGTCTCAGCACATTACATCATGGTTTTTTCCAGCTTAACACTTATCACAAAACTCTTTTGATCTTACATGTGCTATTATCTTTATTATCATTGGACCATTATTCTAATGATTATTGCTTTTAGTCTATTTCTGTACCGTTATCGCCCTAATGGCTGCTTTGGGTCAAGCTGACATCTGTCTATGCACGCATTCTACTTATCTTTGGTTTATTGGGGATCAATTCACCTTCATGCAGATACATTTACTCTCGATAAGACTAGGGGATATACACAGATCTTGGTACATCCTGGTACAGAGTAATCAACAGAATGTGGTCTTATGACAGTGAATCAGAAAACCTTAAAGCTACACGAGTCTAATGTTAAGCAAAGCGTCCATATAGGTTTGATTTAAATTTATCTTCACATGCCATACATTCTCCCCTTAACAGATACAATGCTGCTTGTCTTCACAATGCCAAAAGTAAAAAAAAGTTTTAAAAAATATAAAAAAAATAAAAAAATATATAAAAGTTCACATCACCCCTTTCGCCCCATTCAAAATAAAACAATTAAAAAAAATCAAACATATACATAATTGGTATCGCCGCGTTCAGAATTGCCTGATCTATCAATACAAAAAAATTACCCCCAGAATGGTATTATTAAAAAAATCAGCTCAGCACGCAAAAAATGAGCCTTCACCCAACCCGAGATCATGAAAAGTGGAGACACGACGGGTATGAGAAAATGGCGCAATTTTTTATACTTAATAAAGATGAGCACTCATTCCTTGACAGACCGCATCATGGCCATTAGTTAGAAGCTGCTATTGATCTTTGGAGCAGGTAAGTTCTCCCTGAGTGGTACATATTGGGCCGTCTGAAAACGGAGTTTAGTCTAGGACAATTTGTCTGTACTACTAATTAACAGCTGTTACAACACCAAACTAGGGCAGTCAATTATACTGTATTGTCACATACTATCTATTCCTGACACTGGAGTGGCTTACAAACTTACAAAGTATATAGTTTGAGGTCTGGGATCTGCCAATATGTGGCTGGTTTTCTGACTGTTTCGGATAACATGATACATGATTTTGTTTTTTTTCGTCTTGTCTCGCTTCAATATAGGTCAATATTAAATATTCTCCTGATGAGTCGCCTTTGGTGAGGACGATGAAAACCATAGAAATGAGAGGCTTGGAGAGTGAGTGTATATACGTCACCTCACCCTATATACTGAACTGTGGGGTACATGTTTTTTCTATTAGTCACCTACTGACTAACCTTAAGGGGGTGAATTATGGGTATAAATTTACATTTAGCATTAATAAAGTTTAATTTCATCCTTTTGTCAGCAAACATGAGGAATGACAAGAGACAACCCCTTTAAAAAGATTAAGTTTTGGTTAAAACTATTCCAGCATTATGAACATAAAAAAGGCTTCTCCCCTATGTGACGTCTCTGATGTTTATCAACAGTTGATTTCCAAGTAAAATATTTCCCACATTAAGAAAATGAAAAAGGGTTCTCCTCTGTGTGACTGCACTGATGTCTAACAAGAAGTTGTTTCCATTTAAAACATTTCCCACATAATGAACAGGAAAAAGGCTTCTCCCCTGTGCGAGTTCTCTGGTGACTAACTAGACTCCCTTTCTGGTTAAAACATTTCCCACATTCTGAACAGCAAAAGGGCATCTCCCCTGTATGAGTTCTCTGGTGTCTAACTAGACTCCCTTTCTGATTAAAACATTTCCCACATTCTGAACAGGAAAAAGGCTTCTGTCCTGTGTGATTTCTCTGGTGGCGAACTAGATTCCCTTTCTGGCTAAAACATTTCCCACATTCTGAACAGGAAAAAGGCCTCTCCCCTGTGTGAATTCTACGGTGATTAACCAAATCTGATTTCTGGTTAAAACATTTCCCACATTCTGAACAGGAAAAAGGCATCTCCCCTGTATGAGTTCTCTGGTGACTAACTAGACTCCCTTTCTTGTTAAAACATTTCCCACATTCTGAACAGGAAAAGGCTTCTCCCCTGTATGAGTTATTTGGTGTATATCAAGTTTCTCTTTGTGGGTAAAACGTTTCCCACATTCTGAACAGGAAAAGGGCTTCTCCCCTGTATGAGTTCTCTGGTGACTTACTAGATTCCTTTGCTGGCTAAAACATTTCCCACATTCTGAACAGGAAAAAGGCTTCTCCCCTGTGTGAATTCTATGGTGATTAACCAAATCTGATTTATGGTTAAAACATTTCCCACATTCTGAACAGGAAAAAGGCATCTCCCCTGTATGAGTTCTCTGGTGACTAACTAGACTCCCTTTCTGATTAAAACATTTCCCACATTCTGAACAGGAAAAAGGCTTCTGTCCTGTGTGATTTCTCTGGTGGCTATCTAGATTCCCTTTCTGGTTAAAACATTTCCCACATTCTGAACAGGAAAAAGGCATCTCCCCTGTGTGAATTATACGGTGATTAACCAAATCTGATTTCTGGTTAAAACATTTCCCACATTCTGAACAGGAAAAAGGCATCTCCCCTGTATGAGTTCTCTGGTGACTAACTAGACTCCCTTTCAGGTTAAAACATTTCCCACAATCTGAACAGGAAAAAGGCTTCTCCCCTGTATGAGTTCTCTGGTGACTAACTAAATTCCCTTTCTGGTTAAAACATTTCCCACAATCTGAACAGGAAAAAGGCATCTTCCCTGTATGAGTTCTCTTGTGACTAACTAGACTCCCTTTCTTGTTAAAACATTTCCCACATTCTGAACAGGAAAAAGGCTTCTCCCCTGTATGAGTTATTTGGTGTATATCAAGTTTCTCTTTGTGGGTAAAACGTTTCCCACATTCTGAACAGGAAAAGGGCTTCTCCCCTGTATGAGTTCTCTGGTGACTTACTAGATTCCTTTGCTGGCTAAAACATTTCCCACATTCTGAACAGGAAAAAGGCTTCTCCCCTGTGTGAATTCTATGGTGATTAACCAAATCTGATTTATGGTTAAAACATTTCCCACATTCTGAACAGGAAAAAGGCTTCTTCTCTGTATGAGTCCTCTGGTGACCAACTAGATTCCCTTTCTGGTTAAAACATTTCCCACATTGTGAACAGGAAAAAGGCTTCTCCCCTGTGTGAGTTATTTGGTCTGTAACAAGTTTCTCTTTGTGGGTAAAACATTTCCCACATTCTGAACAGGAAAAAGGCTTCTCCCCTGTGTGAGTTATTTGGTGTGTAACAAGTTTCTCTTTGTGGGTAAAACATTTCCCACATTCTGAACAGGAAAAGGGCTTCTCCCCTGTATGAGTTCTCTGGTGACTTACTAGATTCCCTTTCTGGCTAAAACATTTCCCACATTCTGAACAGGAAAAAGGCTTCTCTCCTGTGTGAATTCTACGGTGATTAACCAAATCTGATTTATGGTTAAAATATTTCCCACATTCTGAACAGGAAAAGGGCTTCTCCCCTGTATGAGTTCTCTGGTGACTTACTAGATTCCTTTGCTGGCTAAAACATTTCCCACATTCTGAACAGGAAAAAGGCTTCTCCCCTGTGTGAATTCTATGGTGATTAACCAAATCTGATTTATGGTTAAAACATTTCCCACATTCTGAACAGGAAAAAGGCATCTCCCCTGTATGAGTTCTCTGGTGACTAACTAGACTCCCTTTCAGGTTAAAACATTTCCCACAATCTGAACAGGAAAAAGGCTTCTCCCCTGTATGAGTTCTCTGGTGACTAACTAAATTCCCTTTCTGGTTAAAACATTTCCCACAATCTGAACAGGAAAAAGGCATCTTCCCTGTATGAGTTCTCTGGTGACTAACTAGACTCCCTTTCTTGTTAAAACATTTCCCACATTCTGAACAGGAAAAAGGCTTCTCCCCTGTATGAGTTATTTGGTGTATATCAAGTTTCTCTTTGTGGGTAAAACGTTTCCCACATTCTGAACAGGAAAAAGGCTTCTCCCCTGTATGAGTTCTCTGGTGACTTACTAGATTCCTTTGCTGGCTAAAACATTTCCCACATTCTGAACAGGAAAAAGGCTTCTCCCCTGTGTGAATTCTATGGTGATTAACCAAATCTGATTTATGGTTAAAACATTTCCCACATTCTGAACAGGAAAAAGGCTTCCTCTCTGTATGAGTCCTCTGGTGACCAACTAGATTCCCTTTCTGGTTAAAACATTTCCCACATTGTGAACAGGAAAAAGGCTTCTCCCCTGTGTGAGTTATTTGGTGTGTAACAAGTTTCTCTTTGTGGGTAAAACATTTCCCACATTCTGAACAGGAAAAGGGCTTCTCCCCTGTATGAGTTCTCTGGTGACTTACTAGATTCCCTTTCTGGCTAAAACATTTCCCACATTCTGAACAGGAAAAAGGCTTCTCTCCTGTGTGAATTCTACGGTGATTAACCAAATCTGATTTATGGTTAAAATATTTCCCACATTCTGAACAGGAAAAGGGCTTCTCCCCTGTATGAGTTTTCTGGTGACTTACTAGATTCCCTTTCTGGTTAAAACATTTCCCACATTCTGAACAGGAAAAAGGCTTCTCCCCTGTGTGAATTCTACGGTGATTAACCAAATCTGATTTCTGGTTAAAACATTTCCCACATTCTGAACATGAATATGACTTCTTTGCTTTAGGAGCAGTTTGGTTTTTAATGCCTCTTTTGTGACTTTGATTTTCCTTAGTAGTCAGTAATGAATCAGAAGATGGGACCTGTTTCATAGGATCGGATGACAGATCTTTGCTGTGAATGGATGTCGATATATCTGGAGTAACAGCAATCACTTTAGTTGTATCTTGTAGGTTCTCAAGATTATCAGATTTAAAAATTGAAGATGTCAGCTGTCCCTCTGATCTCCTGGTACAGTCATCTGCCAAGACAAAAAACATTTTTTTTTAATAACATATCCTTGAGTTTTATATTTTTGAACATTTCTACTTAAACTGTCCATAAAAATGGCAAGCTACGTAAAAAACTTTAAAGGGAACATGTCACCCCCAAAATGGAAGGTGAGCCAAGCCCAGTCATCCGAGGCTTATCCACAGAATTCTGTAATGCTGTAGATAATCTCTCGATGTTACCTGAAAAATTATAAAGAGGTTAGATTATACTCAGCCAGGGGCGGTCCCGCTGCGGTCCGGTCCGAAGGTCGTCGCTGGTCTGGTCCAGCGCCTCCTATCTTCATTCCATGATGTCCTCTTCTGGTCTTCTCGGTGTGGCTCCGGCGCAGGCGTACTTTGTCTGCCCTGTTTAGGGCAGAGCAAAGTACTGCAGTGCGCAGGCGCCGGGCCTCTCTGACCTTTCCCGGCGCCTGCGCACTGCAGTACTTTTATTTGCCCTGTTAAGGGCAGAGCAAAGTATGCCTGCGCCAGAGCCGCAGTGTGAAGACCGGAAGAGGACATCATGGAATGAAGATAGGAGGCGCCGGACCGGACCAATGAAGCCCACCGCAGCGGGACCGCCCCTGGGTGAGTATAATCTAACCTCTTTTAATTATCTTTCAGGTAACATCGGGGGCTTATCTACAGCATTACAGAATGCTGTAGATAAGCTCCTGATGACAGTGGGCTTAGCTCACCTTCCATTTTGAGGGGTGACAGGTTCCCTTTAATTATTCATCAAGACAATGACAGTTCACAGTCTAATTGAAAACCTTGTTGGATGAGCCAGTAGTGCGTGGTGTTCAACTGTTTGTTCATTCTGACTCCCAAATATCGAATAAAAAGAAACCAATCAATGTAATGTAGGCGAAAATAATACCTTTTCTCATCTCACAAAAAGCCAAGTCCCCACTCAGGTCCATCATCTGTCAATGTAGAAACAGAGGTTCCCACACACTAGTGGCTCAAACAGGGCCGCCATCAGGGCATTACAGCCGTGACTGGTGTATGGGGCCCGGTGAGCAGAGGGGGCCCGCATCGGGCCCCGTCTTATCTGCTCACCGGGCCCCTACCGGCAGCCGCAAGCTGAACCGGGCCCTTAGTGGCGGCCGGCGCTGCAGCTGTTTAACGCTATTGACGTGCGGGCCCGCGCCCGCACGTCGATAGTTAACAGCCGCCAGCCAATCTGAGGCTGGCAACTGACGTCAGGCGCAGCGTGCAGGTCGCCGGCATCTGACATCATTGTCAGTCGCCGACGAGTGCACGCTGCAGCTGCGTGGAGAGAGCAGGAGCGCGGCAGGTAAGCAGAACTTTTTTTTTTTTTTTATTGAGAGCGGCGATCCGGGGGGGCCCAGGCCAGTAAAGCTGGACACAGGGAGGGCAGAAAGCTGGACACTGGGGGGGGCAGAAAGCTGGACACAGGGGGGGGCAGAAAGCTGGACACAGGGAGGGCAGAAAGCTGGACACGGGGGCAGAAAGCTAAACACAGGGGGGGCAGAAAGCTGGACACAGGGGGGGACAGAAAGCTGGGCAGAAGCTGGACACGGGGGCAGAAAGCTGGACACGGGGGGTCAGAGAGCTGGACAAGGGGGGGCAGAGAGCTGGACACAGAGGGGGGGGCAGAAAGCTGGACACGGGGGGTGGGGCAGAAAGCTGGACACAGGGAGAGCAGAAAGCTGGACACAGGGAGGGAAGAAAGCTGGACACAGGGAGGGCAGAAAGCTGGACACAGGGGGGGCAGAAAGCTGGACACAGGGAGGGCAGAAAGCTGGGCAGAAAGCTGGGCAGAAAGCTGGACACAGGGGGGGCAGAAAGCAGGACACAGGGAGGGCAGAAATCTGGACACGGGGGGGCAGAGAGCTGGACACGGGGGGGCAGAAAGCTGGACACGGGGGGGGGCAGAAAGCTGGACACGGGGGGTGGGGCAGAAAGCTGGACACAGGGGGGGCAGAAAGCTGGACACAAGGAGAGCAGAAAGCTGGACACAGGGAGGGCAGAAAGCTGGACACAGGGGGGCAGGAAGCTGGACACAGGGAGAGCAGAAAGCTGGGCAGAAAGCTGGAGACAGAGTGGGCAGAAAGCTGGACACAGGGAGGGCAGAAAGCTGGACACAGGGAGGGAAGAAAGCTGGACACAGTGAGGGCAGAAAGCTGGACACAGGGGGGGCAGAAAGCTGGACACAGGGAGGGCAGAAAGCTGGGCAGAAAGCTGGGCAGAAAGCTGGACACGGGGGGCAGAAAGCAGGACACAGGGAGGGCAGAAATCTGGACACGGGGGGGCAGAAAGCTGGACATGGGGGGGCAGAAAGCTGGACACGGGGGGGGGGGCAGAAAGCTGGACACGGGGGGCAGAAATCTGGACACGGGGGGCAGAAAGCTGGACACGGGGGGGCTGAAAGCTGGACACGGGCAGAACGCTGGACATGGGCAGAACGCTGGACACAGGCAGAACGCTGGACACGGGCAGAACGCTGGACACGGGCAGAACACTGGACACAGGGGCAGAACGCTGCACACAGGGGCAGAACGCTGCACACAGGGGCAGAACGCTGCACACAGGAGCAGAAATCTGGACACAGTGACAAGGGCAGAATGCTGGACACAGTGACAGGGGCTGAATGCTGGACACAGTGATGGGCAGAATGCTGGACACAGGGGCAGACTGTGAGACCCGGGGGCAGAATGCTGGACACAGTGACAGGGCAGAATGCTGGACACAGGAGCAGACTGTGAGACCCGGGGGCAGAATGCTGGACACAGTAACAGGGGCAGAATGCTGGACACAGTGACAGGGGCAGAATGCTGGACACAGTGACAGGGGCAGAATGCTGGACACAGTGACAGGGGCAGAATGCTGGACACAGTGACAGGGGCAGAATGCTGGACAAAGTGACAGGGGCAGAATGCTGGACACAGTGACAGGGGCAGAATGCTGGACACAGTGACAGGGGCAGAATGCTGGACACAGTGACAGGGGCAGAATGCTGGACACAGTGACAGGGGCAGAATGCTGGACACAGTGACAGGGGCAGAATGCTGGACACAGTGACAGGGGCAGAATGCTGGACACACAGTGACAGGGGAAGAATGCTGGACACAGTGACAGGGGCAGAATGCTGGACACAGTGACAGGGGCAGAATGCTGGACACTGTGACAGGGGCAGAATGCTGGACACAGTGACAGGGGCAGAATGCTGGACACAGTGACAGGGGCAGAATGCTGGACACAGTGACAGGGGCAGAATGCTGGACATTGGGGCAGAATGCTGGACATTGGGGCAGAATGCGAGACACGGGGCAGAATGGAGATACGGGGCATGATGAAAGACATGGGGGCATGACTGGAGACAGATGGGGAGGATTGGAGACACAGGGGGCATGATTGAAGACAAGTGGCAGGATTGCAGACATGGGGGCATGGTTGGAGACAGAGGGCAGAATGGATACATGGGGCATGATTGGAGACAAGTGGCAGGATTTCAGACATGGGGGCATGGTTGGAGACATAGGGGGCAGAATGGAGACATGGGGCATGATTGGAGACACTGGGGGCAGAATTGGAGACAGATCGTGCAGGATCATGGGGCAGGATGGATATGATGGAAAAAGATGGGGCAGGATGGAGAGATCACATGGGGCGATCATATGGGGCAGGATGGGGAGATCATATGGGGCAGAATGGATACTCATGAGGGCAGGATGGGAGAACATATGGCTGACGCCAGGAATGAGACACACGGTGGCCAGGATGGGGAATATTATTACCATATGGGCTAATCTAGGGATATTATTACTGCAGTGATGTATTTATTTTATTTTTTGAGGACACTGTTTTAAATGGGGGGGCAGTCCTGTTACTGTGTACTGTGAGTGACACTATGTCGCCTCTTTTTCTTCATGTGGTGTAATGTAGAAGTTGGGAAAAATTAAGTAATGTATTCTACAAGCGGAGCTCGAGATAACTGTGTTATTTCCTGCAGAGAAAAGTCCTGGCTGGATGAAATGATGGCGGTCTGTGCTGGATGAAAGATGAAGGACTTCACCTAGAGACGTCACTGGTGAGTCAGTGTGTTACCTATACACTGACACTATACACTGTATACTGTATACAGAGCTCCTGTGTATAATTTCACTAGTGATCACTGTATTATCTGTACACAGACACTGCATACTAAGTGGAGCGCCCCCAGACACAGGGCCACGTCGTTTCGGTACCGGGCCTCTCTGGTTCGGCTCTGAGGCTGTCACGGTGGCTAGACCCGGTCCGCGACCCTGCTAAGGGGCGTCCAATGGAAGTGGTAGTACAGTCTGTCAGGAGTTCGTGACGCCACCTGTGGTGTTCGGTCAGGGTGACCGACGCTGCTGTGGGGTCCGCTGGGGTGATGGAATAGCAGCCGGATGGTATACCTTCCCACAGGTGAAGTATGTCCCCAGGGCTTCCCAGTAAGGTAGATGGTGATGGTGTGAGGTGCAGGCAATAACGAGGACACAGGATTGCAGTCTCTTTACCTTTTACTGAAGGCTTCAGTACACTCAGTCCAGAGCACGTTCAACCGGGCTATCAGAGACCGGCCGGTCCGATGGGCACATCCAGAGTTTCCTTCACAGATGGAAATCGTTGCCTACCAATAGCGCCTGTGTGTTGTAGTCCTACCCTGCTGAGCATTCAAGATAGTCCTCACAACTGCTGCTCTCGTTCGTTCTCTACAGCTTTCTCTCTCTCTCTCTTTGGTTCCAGATGTTGCTAGTTTCTAACGTCCCCCAGATGAAGTATGGCTAGGACGCCACCCGTTTGACGGGAAGGCTTGGAGGTCTTCCGGGACCCTAGAGACGCCCCTCTCCCAATGTTGCCCCCTATGTCTTCGTAGGTGTAGAAGGTAGACAGCCAACCTATAATTAACTGTCCAGCGGAATTTGAAGTAAGGCCTGAAGTCAGTTACTCCTACGGTGATCCGGCCCCGACTACGCGCCTCAGTAAGATGTTGCCTTCCTCTCTCGGCACGACTCTTACTGGCTCTCCTTTGTGCTGATCTCGTTTACACTGTTCCACAATATTCTTCCCCTCTTGTCTCTTTCTTAGGATACCGTCGCAAGGTGTGCAGGCGCGGTTCCGTAACGTTCATCTCTGTTCGCTAGGCACCTGCCAGGTTCCCACGCCTGACAGGGACCCCCCTGTGTCTTCTCCCCGCAACACCCCCTGCCACGGGATGTTGCCTGGTTCTAACCCAGTCAGCTTCTAACTAACTTCCTCCCCAGCCCCTAGTTTTACCAGTGTGGGGAGTGGCCCAATACATGAAGCCTTTTCCTCCCCCTAGTGGCCGGAGTGTGAAGTGTAATGTGTTCTGGTGATACCTGGTCAGGAGAACTCCTTAGTGCCATTGGATGTACCGCTACTCGCCTTGGGGCCATACTGCAACGACCAGGTCTCTGGGGCGCTGCACTCCCCCCCCGGTTAAATCCAGTACTCTCGGACTGGTGAGAAGAACAACAATATAATGCAATGAAAGACATACACATTTTTAGATGCTGAGAACAATAAAGAGAAAAAGGTGCTTCCCATTATGGGAGGTAAGGACACTTGAACGTTACAAACAAAAATAACAATTAAATATTTTTAAATAACATTATTACCATAAATAACTCTTGGTACCCAGCCGGGTATGCTACGAAGACTTAAGTGCAAATTTCTGGAGCACCTAACTAACTCTTCCTTTAAGGGCGTGTTCGCTGATCCCACTAAAGGCCTACTATCAAGTACTATCATAACTCAACTTTACTTTCCATTCCCACTTCGCCAATGCAGGACCACCTAGCTCCTTGGCAGAGCCTACTGCCATTGCGCCAACCATCTTTCTCATCTTCTAGGAGGACTCTTTTTCTAACCCCTACTGGTTCACTTCACGTTCCTTTCCTCAATCTTTATTAACATTATCAAAACTTTCTAAATCCTTCAACATTATTAACGTTTTAGTAAAACAATCATCAAACATTCCCTTTAAGAGGGACCCAAGTCTCTGTGCAGATTCTCTTTCAGCAAGCAAGTCCTTCTGCAGCAAGTCTTCGCAAAGTCTTCTTTGACTTATAAAACCAGTAGGGGGCACCTTTAAGAAGGTGCAACTATTTACAAGGCCAGTTTGTGAATCATTCACCGTCCATGATTCGGCAGTCTTTAAAACAATGATGAACTTTAGAAAACCAAACGATAGAAAACAATAGGAATCCCGGGTCAACAAAGGGATTTAACCCTGGACGGGTTTGCAAAGCAGCAACAGTTAACTATTTACACATTTTCAGGTTTCCGAGGTTTAGTGCTGTAATGGGGGCCACAGCATCGGCCGGTGACGGCCATATCCCACCCGGGGGAAGCCTGGTTCTGAGTCACCTTCCAGCACCGTCGTATCAGCAGCGGTCGGGGTGTGAACGTTGAAACCGGTGGCAGACTCCGCAAGTGGAGCACCACTCACCGGGGTGGTGGTGCTGGGTCCTATGGGGTCAATGGAGTCCCGCCACCAGTTTCAGTCGTGATCGTCGATGGTGCGACCACTAGCGCACAGCATTTGACCCTCTTGGCGTACCACCCTCGCTCAGTCCAGTGGCAGGTGTAGGTCACATGGTCCCCTCTGTACAAATTTCGGAGTGGATGGACACTGCGGGACTGGGGTTCCACGTTGCAGCTAGTCACATAGACCTCGGTCAGCAGCCCTGGCTCTAATATGAAGCCACAACCCCTCCCCTGGTGGAAGGCCAGCACAATCCCCTGTTTTATCAAACTCTCAGGGCAACAATTGACAAGGGGCACCCGCTCCTCAGGTCGGACAGTCTGCACCATCCTTTCTCGATCTTCCCATTGTGAGATTAGACTCCGCCTATACTGATCCCAGGTGATCATGGAATGAAGATAGGAGGCGCCGGACCGGACCAATGAAGCCCACCGCAGCGGGACCGCCCCTGGGTGAGTATAATCTAACCTCTTTTAATTATCTTTCAGGTAACATCGGGGGCTTATCTACAGCATTACAGAATGCTGTAGATAAGCTCCTGATGACAGTGGGCTTAGCTCACCTTCCATTTTGAGGGGTGACAGGTTCCCTTTAATTATTCATCAAGACAATGACAGTTCACAGTCTAATTGAAAACCTTGTTGGATGAGCCAGTAGTGCGTGGTGTTCAACTGTTTGTTCATTCTGACTCCCAAATATCGAATAAAAAGAAACCAATCAATGTAATGTAGGCGAAAATAATACCTTTTCTCATCTCACAAAAAGCCAAGTCCCCACTCAGGTCCATCATCTGTCAATGTAGAAACAGAGGTTCCCACACACTAGTGGCTCAAACAGGGCCGCCATCAGGGCATTACAGCCGTGACTGGTGTATGGGACCCGGTGAGCAGAGGGGGCCCGCATCGGGCCCCGTCTTATCTGCTCACCGGGCCCCTACCGGCAGCCGCAAGCTGAACCGGGCCCTTAGTGGCGGCCGGCGCTGCAGCTGTTTAACGCTATTGACGTGCGGGCCCGCACGTCGATAGTTAACAGCCGCCAGCCAATCTGAGGCTGGCAACTGACGTCAGGCGCAGCGTGCAGGTCGCCGGCATCTGACATCATTGTCAGTCGCCGACGAGTGCACGCTGCAGCTGCGTGGAGAGAGCAGGAGCGCGGCAGGTAAGCAGAACTTTTTTTTTTTTTTTATTGAGAGCGGCGATCCGGGGGGGGGCCCAGGCCAGTAAAGCTGGACACAGGGAGGGCAGAATGCTGGACACAGTGACAGGGGCAGAATGCTGGACACAGTGACAGGGGCAGAATGCTGGACACAGTGACAGGGGCAGAATGCTGGACACACAGTGACAGGGGAAGAATGCTGGACACAGTGACAGGGGCAGAATGCTGGACACAGTGACAGGGGCAGAATGCTGGACACTGTGACAGGGGCAGAATGCTGGACACAGTGACGGGCAGAATGCTGGACACAGTGACAGGGGCAGAATGCTGGACACAGTGACAGGGGCAGAATGCTGGACATTGGGGCAGAATGCTGGACATTGGGGCAGAATGCGAGACACGGGGCAGAATGGAGATACGGGGCATGATGAAAGACATGGGGGCATGACTGGAGACAGATGGGGAGGATTGGAGACACAGGGGGCATGATTGAAGACAAGTGGCAGGATTGCAGACATGGGGGCATGGTTGGAGACAGAGGGCAGAATGGATACATGGGGCATGATTGGAGACAAGTGGCAGGATTTCAGACATGGGGGCATGGTTGGAGACATAGGGGGCAGAATGGAGACATGGGGCATGATTGGAGACACTGGGGGCAGAATTGGAGACAGATCGTGCAGGATCATGGGGCAGGATGGATATGATGGAAAAAGATGGGGCAGGATGGAGAGATCACATGGGGCGATCATATGGGGCAAGATGGGGAGATCATATGGGGCAGAATGGATACTCATGAGGGCAGGATGAGAGAACATATGGCTGACGCCAGGAATGAGACACACGGTGGCCAGGATGGGGAATATTATTACCATATGGGCTAATCTAGGGATATTATTACTGCAGTGATGTATTTATTTTATTTTTTGAGGACACTGTTTTAAATGGGGGGGCAGTCCTGTTACTGTGTACTGTGAGTGACACTATGTCGCCTCTTTTTCTTCATGTGGTGTAATGTAGAAGTTGGGAAAAATTAAGTAATGTATTCTACAAGCGGAGCTCGAGATAACTGTGTTATTTCCTGCAGAGAAAAGTCCTGGCTGGATGAAATGATGGCGGTCTGTGCTGGATGAAAGATGAAGGACTTCACCTAGAGACGTCACTGGTGAGTCAGTGTGTTACCTATACACTGACACTATACACTGTATACTGTATACAGAGCTCCTGTGTATAATTTCACTAGTGATCACTGTATTATCTGTACACAGACACTGCATACTAAGTGGAGCGCCCCCAGACACAGGGCCACGTCGTTTCGGTACCGGGCCTCTCTGGTTCGGCTCTGAGGCTGTCACGGTGGCTAGACCCGGTCCGCGACCCTGCTAAGGGGCGTCCAATGGAAGTGGTAGTACAGTCTGTCAGGAGTTCGTGACGCCACCTGTGGTGTTCGGTCAGGGTGACCGACGCTGCTGTGGGGTCCGCTGGGGTGATGGAATAGCAGCCGGATGGCAGCCGGATGCCAGGCAGCAGCTGCCAAGGCAAACAGGATCATGGGGTGCATTAAAAGAGGTCTGGATACACATGATGAGAGCATTATACTGCCTCTGTACAAATCCCTAGTTAGACCGCACATGGAGTACTGTGTCCAGTTTTGGGCACCGGTGCTCAGGAAGGATATAATGGAACTTGAGAGAGTACAAAGGAGGGCAACAAAATTAATAAAGGGGATGGGAGAACTACAATACCCAGATAGATTAGCGAAATTAGGATTATTTAGTCTAGAAAAAAGACGACTGAGGGGCGATCTAATAACCATGTATAAGTATATAAGGGGACAATACAAATATCTCGCTGAGGATCTGTTTATACCAAGGAAGGTGACTGGCACAAGGGGGCATTCTTTGCGTCTGGAGGAGAGAAGGTTTTTCCACCAACATAGAAGAGGATTCTTTACTGTTAGGGCAGTGAGAATCTGGAATTGCTTGCCTGCGGAGGTGGTGATGGCGAACTCAGTCGAGGGGTTCAAGAGAGGCCTGGATGTCTTCCTGGAGCAGAACAATATTGTATCATACAATTATTAGGTTCTGTAGAAGGACGTAGATCTGGGTATTTATTATGATGGAATATAGGCTGAACTGGATGGACAAATGTCTTTTTTCGGCCTTACTAACTATGTTACTATGTTACTATGTTACCTTCCCACAGGTGAAGTATGTCCCCAGGGCTTCCCAGTAAGGTAGATGGTGATGGTGTGAGGTGCAGGCAATAACGAGGACACAGGATTGCAGTCTCTTTACCTTTTACTGAAGGCTTCAGTACACTCAGTCCAGAGCACGTTCAACCGGGCTATCAGAGACCGGCCGGTCCGATGGGCACATCCAGAGTTTCCTTCACAGATGGAAATCGTTGCCTACCAATAGCGCCTGTGTGTTGTAGTCCTACCCTGCTGAGCATTCGAGATAGTCCTCACAACTGCTGCTCTCGTTCGTTCTCTACAGCTTTCTCTCTCTCTCTCTCTCTTTGGTTCCAGATGTTGCTAGTTTCTAACGTCCCCCAGATGAAGTATGGCTAGGACGCCACCCGTTTGACGGGAAGGCTTGGAGGTCTTCCGGGACCCTAGAGACGCCCCTCTCCCAATGTTGCCCCCTATGTCTTCGTAGGTGTAGAAGGTAGACAGCCAACCTATAATTAACTGTCCAGCGGAATTTGAAGTAAGGCCTGAAGTCAGTAACTCCTACGGTGATCCGGCCCCGACTACGCGCCTCAGTAAGATGTTGCCTTCCTCTCTCGGCACGACTCTTACTGGCTCTCCTTTGTGCTGATCTCGTTTACACTGTTCCACAATATTCTTCCCCTCTTGTCTCTTTCTTAGGATACCGTCGCAAGGTGTGCAGGCGCGGTTCCATAACGTTCTTCTCTGTTCGCTAGGCACCTGCCAGGTTCCCACGCCTGACAGGGACCCCCCTGTGTCTTCTCCCCGCAACACCCCCTGCCACGGGATGTTGCCTGGTTCTAACCCAGTCAGCTTCTAACTAACTTCCTCCCCAGCCCCTAGTTTTACCAGTGTGGGGAGTGGCCCAATACATGAAGCCTTTTCCTCCCCCTAGTGGCCGGAGTGTGAAGTGTAATGTGTTCTGGTGATACCTGGTCAGGAGAACTCCTTAGTGCCATTGGATGTACCGCTACTCGCCTTGGGGCCATACTGCAACGACCAGGTCTCTGGGGCGCTGCACTCCCCCCCGGTTAAATCCAGTACTCTCGGACTGGTGAGAAGAACAACAATATAATGCAATGAAAGACATACAAATTTTTAGATGCTGAGAACAATAAAGAGAAAAAGGTGCTTCCCTTTATGGGAGGTAAGGACACTTGAACGTTACAAACAAAAATAACAATTAAATATTTTTAAATAACATTATTACCATAAATAACTCTTGGTACCCAGCCGGGTATGCTACGAAGACTTAAGTGCAAATTTCTGGAGCACCTAACTAACTCTTCCTTTAAGGGCGTGTTCGCTGATCCCACTAAAGGCCTACTATCAAGTACTATCATAACTCAACTTTACTTTCCATTCCCACTTCGCCAATGCAGGACCACCTAGCTCCTTGGCAGAGCCTACTGCCATTGCGCCGACCATCTTTCTCATCTTCTAGGAGGACTCTTTTTCTAACCCCTACTGGTTCACTTCACGTTCCTTTCCTCAATCTTTATTAACATTATCAAAACTTTCTAAATCCTTCAACATTATTAACGTTTTAGTAAAACAATCATCAAACATTCCCTTTAAGAGGGACCCAAGTCTCTGTGCAGATTCTCTTTCAGCAAGCAAGTCCTTCTGCAGCAAGTCTTCGCAAAGTCTTCTTTGACTTATAAAACCAGTAGGGGGCACCTTTAAGAAGGTGCAACTATTTACAAGGCCTGTTTGTGAATCATTCACCGTCCATGATTCGGCAGTCTTTAAAACAATGATGAACTTTAGAAAACCAAACGATAGAAAACAATAGGAATCCCGGGTCAACAAAGGGATTTAACCCTGGACGGGTTTGCAAAGCAGCAACAATTAACTATTTACACATTTTCAGGTTTCCGAGGTTTAGTGCTGTAATGGGGGCCACAGCATCGGCCGGTGACGGCCATATCCCACCCGGGGGAAGCCTGGTTCTGAGTCACCTTCCAGCACCGTCGTATCAGCAGCGGTCGGGGTGTGAACGTTGAAACCGGTGGCAGACTCCGCAAGTGGAGCACCACTCACCGGGGTGGTGGTGCTGGGTCCTATGGGGTCAATGGAGTCCCGCCACCAGTTTCAGTCGTGATCGTCGATGGTGCGACCACTAGCGCACAGCATTTGACCCTCTTGGCGTACCACCCTCGCTCAGTCCAGTGGCAGGTGTAGGTCACATGGTCCCCTCTGTACAAATTTCGGAGTGGAGGGACACTGCGGGACTGGGGTTCCACGTTGCAGCTAGTCACATAGACCTCGGTCAGCAGCCCTGGCTCTAATATGAAGCCACAACCCCTCCCCTGGTGGAAGGCCAGCACAATCCCCTGTTTTATCAAACTCTCAGGGCAACAATTGACAAGGGGCACCCGCTCCTCAGGTCGGACAGTCTGCACCATCCTTTCTCGATCTTCCCATTGTGAGATTAGACTCCGCCTATACTGATCCCAGGTGATCATGGAATGAAGATAGGAGGCGCCGGACCGGACCAATGAAGCCCACCGCAGCGGGACCGCCCCTGGGTGAGTATAATCTAACCTCTTTTAATTATCTTTCAGGTAACATCGGGGGCTTATCTACAGCATTACAGAATGCTGTAGATAAGCTCCTGATGACAGTGGGCTTAGCTCACCTTCCATTTTGAGGGGTGACAGGTTCCCTTTAATTATTCATCAAGACAATGACAGTTCACAGTCTAATTGAAAACCTTGTTGGATGAGCCAGTAGTGCGTGGTGTTCAACTGTTTGTTCATTCTGACTCCCAAATATCGAATAAAAAGAAACCAATCAATGTAATGTAGGCGAAAATAATACCTTTTCTCATCTCACAAAAAGCCAAGTCCCCACTCAGGTCCATCATCTGTCAATGTAGAAACAGAGGTTCCCACACACTAGTGGCTCAAACAGGGCCGCCATCAGGGCATTACAGCCGTGACTGGTGTATGGGACCCGGTGAGCAGAGGGGGCCCGCATCGGGCCCCGTCTTATCTGCTCACCGGGCCCCTACCGGCAGCCGCAAGCTGAACCGGGCCCTTAGTGGCGGCCGGCGCTGCAGCTGTTTAACGCTATTGACGTGCGGGCCCGCACGTCGATAGTTAACAGCCGCCAGCCAATCTGAGGCTGGCAACTGACGTCAGGCGCAGCGTGCAGGTCGCCGGCATCTGACATCATTGTCAGTCGCCGACGAGTGCACGCTGCAGCTGCGTGGAGAGAGCAGGAGCGCGGCAGGTAAGCAGAACTTTTTTTTTTTTTTTATTGAGAGCGGCGATCCGGGGGGGGGCCCAGGCCAGTAAAGCTGGACACAGGGAGGGCAGAAAGCTGGACACTGGGGGGGCAGAAAGCTGGACACAGGGGGGGACAGAAAGATGGACACAGGGAGGGCAGAAAGCTGGACACGGGGGCAGAAAGCTAAACACAGGGGGGGCAGAAAGCTGGACACAGGGGGGGGCAGAAAGCTGGGCAGAAGCTGGACACGGGGGCAGAAAGCTGGACACGGGGGGTCAGAGAGCTGGACAAGGGGGGGCAGAGAGCTGGACACAGAGGGGGGGGGCAGAAAGCAGGACACGGGGGGTGGGGCAGAAAGCTGGACACAGGGGGGGGCAGAAAGCTGGACACAAGGAGAGCAGAAAGCTGGACACAGGGGGGCAGAAAGCTGGACACGGGGGGGCAGAAAGCTGGACACAGGGAGAGCAGAAAGCTGGGCAGAAAGCTGGAGACAGAGTGGGCAGTAAGCTGGACACAGGGAGGGCAGAAAGCTGGACACAGGGAGGGAAGAAAGCTGGACACAGGGAGGGCAGAAAGCTGGACACAGGGGGGGCAGAAAGCTGGACACAGGGAGGGCAGAAAGCTGGGCAGAAAGCTGGGCAGAAAGCTGGACACAGGGGGGGCAGAAAGCAGGACACAGGGAGGGCAGAAATCTGGACACGGGGGGGGCAGAAAGCTGGACACGGGGGGGCAGAAAGCTGGACACAGAGGGGGGGCAGAAAGCTGGACACGGGGGGTGGGGCAGAAAGCTGGACACAGGGGGGGCAGAAAGCTGGACACAAGGAGAGCAGAAAGCTGGACACAGGGAGGGCAGAAAGCTGGACACAGGGGGGCAGAAAGCTGGACACAGGGAGAGCAGAAAGCTGGGCAGAAAGCTGGAGACAGAGTGGGCAGAAAGCTGGACACAGGGAGGGCAGAAAGCTGGACACAGGGAGGGAAGAAAGCTGGACACAGGGAGGGCAGAAAGCTGGACACAGGGGGGGCAGAAAGCTGGACACAGGGATGGCAGAAAGCTGGGCAGAAAGCTGGACACAGGGGGGGCAGAAAGCAGGACACAGGGAGGGCAGAAATCTGGACACGGGGGGGGGGGCAGAAAGCTGGACACGGGGGGGCAGAAAGCTGGACACGGGGGGGGGGGCAGAAAGCTGGACACGGGGGGGGGCAGAAAGCTGGACACGGGGGGCAGAAATCTGGACACGGGGGGGCAGAAAGCTGGACACGGGGGGCTGAAAGCTGGACACGGGCAGAACGCTGGACATGGGCAGAACGCTGGACACAGGCAGAACGCTGGACACGGGCAGAACACTGGACACAGGGGCAGAACGCTGCACACAGGGGCAGAACGCTGCACACAGGGGCAGAACGCTGCACACAGGAGCAGAAATCTGGACACAGTGACAAGGGCAGAATGCTGGACACAGTGACAGGGGCTGAATGCTGGACACAGTGATGGGCAGAATGCTGGACACAGGGGCAGACTGTGAGACCCGGGGGCAGAATGCTGGACACAGTGACAGGGCAGAATGCTGGACACAGGAGCAGACTGTGAGACCCGGGGGCAGAATGCTGGACACAGTAACAGGGGCAGAATGCTGGACACAGTGACAGGGGCAGAATGCTGGACACAGTGACAGGGGCAGAATGCTGGACACAGTGACAGGGGCAGAATGCTGGACACAGTGACAGGGGCAGAATGCTGGACACAGTGACAGGGGCAGAATGCTGGACAAAGTGACGGGCAGAATGCTGGAAACAGTGACAGGGGCAGAATGATGGACACAGTGACAGGGGCAGAATGCTGGACACAGTGACAGGGGCAGAATGCTGGACACAGTGACAGGGGCAGAATGCTGGACACAGTGACAGGGGCAGAATGCTGGACACACAGTGACAGGGGAAGAATGCTGGACACAGTGACAGGGGCAGAATGCTGGACACAGTGACAGGGGCAGAATGCTGGACACTGTGACAGGGGCAGAATGCTGGACACAGTGACGGGCAGAATGCTGGACACAGTGACAGGGGCAGAATGCTGGACACAGTGACAGGGGCAGAATGCTGGACATTGGGGCAGAATGCTGGACATTGGGGCAGAATGCGAGACACGGGGCAGAATGGAGATACGGGGCATGATGAAAGACATGGGGGCATGACTGGAGACAGATGGGGAGGATTGGAGACACAGGGGGCATGATTGAAGACAAGTGGCAGGATTGCAGACATGGGGGCATGGTTGGAGACAGAGGGCAGAATGGATACATGGGGCATGATTGGAGACAAGTGGCAGGATTTCAGACATGGGGGCATGGTTGGAGACATAGGGGGCAGAATGGAGACATGGGGCATGATTGGAGACACTGGGGGCAGAATTGGAGACAGATCGTGCAGGATCATGGGGCAGGATGGATATGATGGAAAAAGATGGGGCAGGATGGAGAGATCACATGGGGCGATCATATGGGGCAAGATGGGGAGATCATATGGGGCAGAATGGATACTCATGAGGGCAGGATGAGAGAACATATGGCTGACGCCAGGAATGAGACACACGGTGGCCAGGATGGGGAATATTATTACCATATGGGCTAATCTAGGGATATTATTACTGCAGTGATGTATTTATTTTATTTTTTGAGGACACTGTTTTAAATGGGGGGGCAGTCCTGTTACTGTGTACTGTGAGTGACACTATGTCGCCTCTTTTTCTTCATGTGGTGTAATGTAGAAGTTGGGAAAAATTAAGTAATGTATTCTACAAGCGGAGCTCGAGATAACTGTGTTATTTCCTGCAGAGAAAAGTCCTGGCTGGATGAAATGATGGCGGTCTGTGCTGGATGAAAGATGAAGGACTTCACCTAGAGACGTCACTGGTGAGTCAGTGTGTTACCTATACACTGACACTATACACTGTATACTGTATACAGAGCTCCTGTGTATAATTTCACTAGTGATCACTGTATTATCTGTACACAGACACTGCATACTAAGTGGAGCGCCCCCAGACACAGGGCCACGTCGTTTCGGTACCGGGCCTCTCTGGTTCGGCTCTGAGGCTGTCACGGTGGCTAGACCCGGTCCGCGACCCTGCTAAGGGGCGTCCAATGGAAGTGGTAGTACAGTCTGTCAGGAGTTCGTGACGCCACCTGTGGTGTTCGGTCAGGGTGACCGACGCTGCTGTGGGGTCCGCTGGGGTGATGGAATAGCAGCCGGATGGCAGCCGGATGCCAGGCAGCAGCTGCCAAGGCAAACAGGATCATGGGGTGCATTAAAAGAGGTCTGGATACACATGATGAGAGCATTATACTGCCTCTGTACAAATCCCTAGTTAGACCGCACATGGAGTACTGTGTCCAGTTTTGGGCACCGGTGCTCAGGAAGGATATAATGGAACTTGAGAGAGTACAAAGGAGGGCAACAAAATTAATAAAGGGGATGGGAGAACTACAATACCCAGATAGATTAGCGAAATTAGGATTATTTAGTCTAGAAAAAAGACGACTGAGGGGCGATCTAATAACCATGTATAAGTATATAAGGGGACAATACAAATATCTCACTGAGGATCTGTTTATACCAAGGAAGGTGACTGGCACAAGGGGGCATTCTTTGCGTCTGGAGGAGAGAAGGTTTTTCCACCAACATAGAAGAGGATTCTTTACTGTTAGGGCAGTGAGAATCTGGAATTGCTTGCCTGCGGAGGTGGTGATGGCGAACTCAGTCGAGGGGTTCAAGAGAGGCCTGGATGTCTTCCTGGAGCAGAACAATATTGTATCATACAATTATTAGGTTCTGTAGAAGGACGTAGATCTGGGTATTTATTATGATGGAATATAGGCTGAACTGGATGGACAAATGTCTTTTTTCGGCCTTACTAACTATGTTACTATGTTACTGTTACCTTCCCACAGGTGAAGTATGTCCCCAGGGCTTCCCAGTAAGGTAGATGGTGATGGTGTGAGGTGCAGGCAATAACGAGGACACAGGATTGCAGTCTCTTTACCTTTTACTGAAGGCTTCAGTACACTCAGTCCAGAGCACGTTCAACCGGGCTATCAGAGACCGGCCGGTCCGATGGGCACATCCAGAGTTTCCTTCACAGATGGAAATCGTTGCCTACCAATAGCGCCTGTGTGTTGTAGTCCTACCCTGCTGAGCATTCGAGATAGTCCTCACAACTGCTGCTCTCGTTCGTTCTCTACAGCTTTCTCTCTCTCTCTCTCTCTTTGGTTCCAGATGTTGCTAGTTTCTAACGTCCCCCAGATGAAGTATGGCTAGGACGCCACCCGTTTGACGGGAAGGCTTGGAGGTCTTCCGGGACCCTAGAGACGCCCCTCTCCCAATGTTGCCCCCTATGTCTTCGTAGGTGTAGAAGGTAGACAGCCAACCTATAATTAACTGTCCAGCGGAATTTGAAGTAAGGCCTGAAGTCAGTAACTCCTACGGTGATCCGGCCCCGACTACGCGCCTCAGTAAGATGTTGCCTTCCTCTCTCGGCACGACTCTTACTGGCTCTCCTTTGTGCTGATCTCGTTTACACTGTTCCACAATATTCTTCCCCTCTTGTCTCTTTCTTAGGATACCGTCGCAAGGTGTGCAGGCGCGGTTCCATAACGTTCTTCTCTGTTCGCTAGGCACCTGCCAGGTTCCCACGCCTGACAGGGACCCCCCTGTGTCTTCTCCCCGCAACACCCCCTGCCACGGGATGTTGCCTGGTTCTAACCCAGTCAGCTTCTAACTAACTTCCTCCCCAGCCCCTAGTTTTACCAGTGTGGGGAGTGGCCCAATACATGAAGCCTTTTCCTCCCCCTAGTGGCCGGAGTGTGAAGTGTAATGTGTTCTGGTGATACCTGGTCAGGAGAACTCCTTAGTGCCATTGGATGTACCGCTACTCGCCTTGGGGCCATACTGCAACGACCAGGTCTCTGGGGCGCTGCACTCCCCCCCGGTTAAATCCAGTACTCTCGGACTGGTGAGAAGAACAACAATATAATGCAATGAAAGACATACAAATTTTTAGATGCTGAGAACAATAAAGAGAAAAAGGTGCTTCCCATTATGGGAGGTAAGGACACTTGAACGTTACAAACAAAAATAACAATTAAATATTTTTAAATAACATTATTACCATAAATAACTCTTGGTACCCAGCCGGGTATGCTACGAAGACTTAAGTGCAAATTTCTGGAGCACCTAACTAACTCTTCCTTTAAGGGCGTGTTCGCTGATCCCACTAAAGGCCTACTATCAAGTACTATCATAACTCAACTTTACTTTCCATTCCCACTTCGCCAATGCAGGACCACCTAGCTCCTTGGCAGAGCCTACTGCCATTGCGCCGACCATCTTTCTCATCTTCTAGGAGGACTCTTTTTCTAACCCCTACTGGTTCACTTCACGTTCCTTTCCTCAATCTTTATTAACATTATCAAAACTTTCTAAATCCTTCAACATTATTAACGTTTTAGTAAAACAATCATCAAACATTCCCTTTAAGAGGGACCCAAGTCTCTGTGCAGATTCTCTTTCAGCAAGCAAGTCCTTCTGCAGCAAGTCTTCGCAAAGTCTTCTTTGACTTATAAAACCAGTAGGGGGCACCTTTAAGAAGGTGCAACTATTTACAAGGCCTGTTTGTGAATCATTCACCGTCCATGATTCGGCAGTCTTTAAAACAATGATGAACTTTAGAAAACCAAACGATAGAAAACAATAGGAATCCCGGGTCAACAAAGGGATTTAACCCTGGACGGGTTTGCAAAGCAGCAACAATTAACTATTTACACATTTTCAGGTTTCCGAGGTTTAGTGCTGTAATGGGGGCCACAGCATCGGCCGGTGACGGCCATATCCCACCCGGGGGAAGCCTGGTTCTGAGTCACCTTCCAGCACCGTCGTATCAGCAGCGGTCGGGGTGTGAACGTTGAAACCGGTGGCAGACTCCGCAAGTGGAGCACCACTCACCGGGGTGGTGGTGCTGGGTCCTATGGGGTCAATGGAGTCCCGCCACCAGTTTCAGTCGTGATCGTCGATGGTGCGACCACTAGCGCACAGCATTTGACCCTCTTGGCGTACCACCCTCGCTCAGTCCAGTGGCAGGTGTAGGTCACATGGTCCCCTCTGTACAAATTTCGGAGTGGAGGGACACTGCGGGACTGGGGTTCCACGTTGCAGCTAGTCACATAGACCTCGGTCAGCAGCCCTGGCTCTAATATGAAGCCACAACCCCTCCCCTGGTGGAAGGCCAGCACAATCCCCTGTTTTATCAAACTCTCAGGGCAACAATTAACAAGGGGCACCCGCTCCTCAGGTCGGACAGTCTGCACCATCCTTTCTCGATCTTCCCATTGTGAGATTAGACTCCGCCTATACTGATCCCAGGTGAGCCGGATGACATAGGAGCCCTCCTGTCAGGACCCGTCTGGCTGAAATCGGGGGGCATTCCACTCAAAGACCACTCCACTGGGGCTGATGTTAATTGGTATACCCAGAGGTGTCGGTAGTGGGGGCAGGATCCCCTTCATGGCGTAAAGGGCCGCCACCACGATCTCAGTAGCGGGGCACCAGTCATCAATGGGCTGGGGAGCGGTTACCGGAGCCGGAACGGTCGGTGGGGCAGGGGCGCTGTTGGTACCTGCGTCTGATGTGGTTCCACCGATGTCGGTCGGCTCCGCTGACGAGGACACTGGAGTCTGCTGCGGCCCTGACCACGGCTTCCCTTGGGCGACCTTCCAGCACAGCTCCGACTTCCATTTCCTCGCCGTCGCCAACCCCTCGTCTGGAGTCGGGTGGCCCAAGGCGTTCTCCGGTATCTCCAGGGGATTTGGGTCCCCCTGCGACGACAAGCTCGGTTCGGCTCTGCTGGGCTGCGGTGCTCCGGGGTTACTCCGTCGTCGATCGGGTACCCGCTGGTCATCAGCTCCGCTCCTGGGTCTGCAGCAGCACTCACACGAGGCTCCGTCATTTTCTGGAGTTCGAGCTCCTCCATTCCTGAGTTCGTCATCCTGCAGCCGTAGTCGGAGTGGGCGGGTTCTGCTGTTCGCGCCGTTTTCTCGATCTCCTCCCATGACACGCCCTCATTCTTTTCCTGCGCTCCTCGTGGCGCGGCAATGGCGGCAGTTTTGGCGGGAATCATGCGGCAAATAGCAACTCACAGTCCTTGCAATAAATCACAGTCCAACACGTTTCTATCACAGTTCCAAGGCACACATGACCCAATTCTTTAGGCTTAAGTACGATCCTGTTCGTGACGCCAAGTTGGAGCGCCCCCAAACACAGGGCCACGTTGTTTCGGTATCGGGCCTCTCTGGTTCGGTTCTGAGGCTGTCACGGTGGCTAGACCCGGTCCGCGACCTTGCTAAGGGGCGTCCAATGGAAGTGGTAGTACAGTCTGTCAGGAGTTCGTGACGCCACCTGTGGTGTTCGGTCAGGGTGACCGACGCTGCTGTGGGGTCCGCTGGGGTGATGGAATAGCAGCCAGATGGTATACCTTCCCACAGGTGAAGTATGTCCCCAGGGCTTCCCAGTAAGGTAGATGGTGATGGTGTGAGGTGCAGGCAATAACGAGGACACAGGATTGCAGTCTCTTTACCTTTTACTGAAGGCTTCAGTACACTCAGTCCAGAGCACGTTCAACCGGGCTATCAGAGACCGGCCGGTCCGATGGGCACATCCAGAGTTTCCTTCACAGATGGAAATCGTTGCCTACCAATAGCGCCTGTGTGTTGTAGTCCTACCCTGCTGAGCATTCGAGATAGTCCTCACAACTGCTGCTCTCGTTCGTTCTCTACAGCTTTCTCTCTCTCTCTCTCTCTTTGGTTCCAGATGTTGCTAGTTTCTAACGTCCCCCAGATGAAGTATGGCTAGGACGCCACCCGTTTGACGGGAAGGCTTGGAGGTCTTCCGGGACCCTAGAGACGCCCCTCTCCCAATGTTGCCCCCTATGTCTTCGTAGGTGTAGAAGGTAGACAGCCAACCTATAATTAACTGTCCAGCGGAATTTGAAGTAAGGCCTGAAGTCAGTTACTCCTACGGTGATCCGGCCCCGACTACGCGCCTCAGTAAGATGTTGCCTTCCTGTCTCGGCACGACTCTTACTGGCTCTCCTTTGTGCTGATCTCGTTTACACTGTTCCACAATATTCTTCCCCTCTTGTCTCTTTCTTAGGATACCGTCGCAAGGTGTGCAGGCGCGGTTCCGTAACGTTCTTCTCTGTTCGCTAGGCACCTGCCAGGTTCCCACGCCTGACAGGGACCCCCTGTGTCTTCTCCCCGCAACACCCCCTGCCACGGGATGTTGCCTGGTTCTAACCCAGTCAGCTTCTAACTAACTTCCTCCCCAGCCCCTAGTTTTACCAGTGTGGGGAGTGGCCCAATACATGAAGCCTTTTCCTCCCCCTAGTGGCCGGAGTGTGAAGTGTAATGTGTTCTGGTGATACCTGGTCAGGAGAACTCCTTAGTGCCATTGGATGTACCGCTACTCGCCTTGGGGCCATACTGCAACGACCAGGTCTCTGGGGCGCTGCACTCCCCCCCCCGGTTAAATCCAGTACTCTCGGACTGGTGAGAAGAACAACAATATAATGCAATGAAAGACATACAAATTTTTAGATGCTGAGAACAATAAAGAGAAAAAGGTGCTTCCCATTATGGGAGGTAAGGACACTTGAACGTTACAAACAAAAATAACAATTAAATATTTTTAAATAACATTATTACCATAAATAACTCTTGGTACCCAGCCGGGTATGCTACGAAGACTTAAGTGCAAATTTCTGGAGCACCTAACTAACTCTTCCTTTAAGGGCGTATTCGCTGATCCCACTAAAGGCCTACTATCAAGTACTATCATAACTCAACTTTACTTTCCATTCCCACTTCGCCAATGCAGGACCACCTAGCTCCTTGGCAGAGCCTACTGCCATTGCGCCGACCATCTTTCTCATCTTCTAGGAGGACTCTTTTTCTAACCCCTACTGGTTCACTTCACGTTCATTTCCTCAATCTTTATTAACATTATCAAAACTTTCTAAATCCTTCAACATTATTAACGTTTTAGTAAAACAATCATCAAACATTCCCTTTAAGAGGGACCCAAGTCTCTATGCAGATTCTCTTTCAGCAAGCAAGTCCTTCTGCAGCAAGTCTTCGCAAAGTCTTCTTTGACTTATAAAACCAGTAGGGGGCACCTTTAAGAAGGTGCAACTATTTACAAGGCCAGTTTGTGAATCATTCACCGTCCATGATTCGGCAGTCTTTAAAACAATGATGAACTTTAGAAAACCAAACGATAGAAAACAATAGGAATCCCGGGTCAACAAAGGGATTTAACCCTGGACGGGTTTGCAAAGCAGCAACAGTTAACTATTTACACATTTTCAGGTTTCCGAGGTTTAGTGCTGTAATGGGGGCCACAGCATCGGCCGGTGACGGCCATATCCCACCCGGGGGAAGCCTGGTTCTGAGTCACCTTCCAGCACCGTCGTATCAGCAGCGGTCAGGGTGTGAACGTTGAAACCGGTGGCAGACTCCGCAAGTGGAGCACCACTCACCGGGGTGGTGGTGCTGGGTCCTATGGGGTCAATGGAGTCCCGCCACCAGTTTCAGTCGTGATCGTCGATGGTGCGACCACTAGCGCAGAGCATTTGACCCTCTTGGCGTACCACCCTCGCTCAGTCCAGTGGCAGGTGTAGGTCACATGGTCCCCTCTGTACAAATTTCGGAGTGGAGGGACACTGCGGGACTGGGGTTCCACGTTGCAGCTAGTCACATAGACCTCGGTCAGCAGCCCTGGCTCTAATATGAAGCTACAACCCCTCCCCTGGTGGAAGGCCAGCACAATCCCCTGTTTTATCAAACTCTCAGGGCAACAATTGACAAGGGGCACCCACTCCTCAGGTCGGACAGTCTGCACCATCCTTTCTCGATCTTCCCATTGTGAGATTAGACTCTGCCTATACTGATCCCAGGTGAGCCGGATGACATAGGAGCCCTCCTGTCAGGACCCGTCTGGCTGAAATCGGGGGGCATTCCACTCAAAGACCACTCCACTGGGGCTGATGTTAATTGGTATACCCAGAGGTGTCGGTAGTGGGGGCAGGATCCCCTTCATGGCGTAAAGGGCCGCCACCACGATCTCAGTAGCGGGGCACCAGTCATCAATGGGCTGGGGAGCGGTTACCGGAGCCGGAACGGTCGGTGGGGCAGGGGCGCTGTTGGTACCTGCGTCTGATGTGGTTCCACCGATGTCGGTCGGCTCCACTGACGAGGACACTGGAGTCTGCTGCGGCCCTGACCACGGCTTCCCTTGGGCGACCTTCCAGCACAGCTCCGACTTCCATTTCCTCGCCGTCGCCAACCCCTCGTCTGGAGTCGGGTGGCCCAAGGCGTTCTCCGGTATCTCCAGGGGATTTGGGTCCCCCTGCGACGACAAGCTCGGTTCGGCTCTGCTGGGCTGCGGTGCTCCGGGGTCACTCCGTCGTCGATCGGGTACCCGCTGGTCATCAGCTCCGCTCCTGGGTCTGCAGCAGCACTCACACGAGGCTCCGTCATTTTCTGGAGTTCGAGCTCCTCCATTCCTGAGTTCGTCATCCTGCAGCCGTAGTCGGAGTGGGCGGGTTCTGCTGTTCGCGCCGTTTTCTCGATCTCCTCCCATGACACGCCCTCATTCTTTTCCTGCGCTCCTCGTGGCGCGGCAATGGCAGCAGTTTTGGCGGGAATCATGCGGCAAATAGCAACTCACAGTCCTTGCAATAAATCACAGTCCAACACGTTTCTATCACAGTTCCAAGGCACACATGACCCAATTCTTTAGGCTTAAGTACGATCCTGTTCGTGACGCCAAGTTGGAGCGCCCCCAAACACAGGGCCACGTTGTTTCGTATCGGGCCTCTCTGGTTCGGTTCTGAGGCTGTCACGGTGGCTAGACCCGGTCCGCGACCTTGCTAAGGGGCGTCCAATGGAAGTGGTAGTACAGTCTGTCAGGAGTTCGTGACGCCACCTGTGGTGTTCGGTCAGGGTGACCGACGCTGCTGTGGGGTCCGCTGGGGTGATGGAATAGCAGCCGGATGGTATACCTTCCCACAGGTGAAGTATGTCCCCAGGGCTTCCCAGTAAGGTAGATGGTGATGGTGTGAGGTGCAGGCAATAACGAGGACACAGGATTGCAGTCTCTTTACCTTTCACTGAAGGCTTCAGTACACTCAGTCCAGAGCACGTTCAACCGGGCTATCAGAGACTGGCCAGTCCGATGGGCACATCCAGATTTTCCTTCACAGTTGGAAATCGTTGCCTACCAATAGCGCCTGTGTGTTGTAGTCTTACCCTGCTGAGCATTCGAGATAGTCCTCACAACTGCTGCTCTCGTTCGTTCGTTCTCTACAGCTTTCTCTCTCTCTCTCTCTCTCTCTTTGGTTCCAGATGTTGCTAGTTTCTAACGTCCCCCAGATGAAGTATGGCTAGGACGCCACCCGTTTGACGGGAAGGCTTGGAGGTCTTCCGGGACCCTAGAGACGCCCCTCTCCCAATGTTGCCCCCTATGTCTTCGTAGGTGTAGAAGGTAGACAGCCAACCTATAATTAACTGTCCAGCGGAATTTGAAGTAAGGCCTGAAGTCAGTTACTCCTACGGTGATCCGGCCCCGACTACGCGCCTCAGTAAGATGTTGCCTTCCTCTCTCGGCACGACTCTTGCTGGCTCTCCTTTATGCTGATCTCGTTTACACTGTTCCACAATATTCTTCCCCTCTTGTCTCTTTCTTAGGATACCGTCGCAAGGTGTGCAGGCGCGGTTCCGTAACGTTCTTCTCTGTTCGCTAGGCACCTGCCAGGTTCCCACGCCTGACAGGGACCCCCCTGTGTCTTCTCCCCGCAACACCCCCTGCCACGGGATGTTGCCTGGTTCTAACCCAGTCAGCTTCTAACTAACTTCCTCCCCAGCCCCTAGTTTTACCAGTGTGGGGAGTGGCCCAATACATGAAGCCTTTTCCTCCCCCTAGTGGCCGGAGTGTGAAGTGTAATGTGTTCTGGTGATACCTGGTCAGGAGAACTCCTTAGTGCCATTGGATGTACCGCTACTCGCCTTGGGGCCATACTGCAACGACCAGGTCTCTGGGGCGCTGCACTCCCCCCCCCGGTTAAATCCAGTACTCTCGGACTGGTGAGAAGAACAACAATATAATGCAATGAAAGACATACAAATTTTTAGATGCTGAGAACAATAAAGAGAAAAAGGTGCTTCCCATTATGGGAGGTAAGGACACTTGAACGTTACAAACAAAAATAACAATTAAATATTTTTAAATAACATTATTACCATAAATAACTCTTGGTACCCAGCCGGGTATGCTACGAAGACTTAAGTGCAAATTTCTGGAGCACCTAACTAACTCTTCCTTTAAGGGCGTGTTCGCTGATCCCACTAAAGGCCTACTATCAAGTACTATCATAACTCAACTTTACTTTCCATTCCCACTTCGCCAATGCAGGACCACCTAGCTCCTTGGCAGAGCCTACTGCCATTGCGCCGACCATCTTTCTCATCTTCTAGGAGGACTCTTTTTCTAACCCCTACTGGTTCACTTCACGTTCCTTTCCTCAATCTTTATTAACATTATCAAAACTTTCTAAATCCTTCAACATTATTAACGTTTTAGTAAAACAATCATCAAACATTCCCTTTAAGAGGGACCCAAGTCTCTGTGCAGATTCTCTTTCAGCAAGCAAGTCCTTCTGCAGCAAGTCTTCGCAAAGTCTTCTTTGACTTATAAAACCAGTAGGGGGCACCTTTAAGAAGGTGCAACTATTTACAAGGCCAGTTTGTGAATCATTCACCGTCCATGATTCGGCAGTCTTTAAAACAATGATGAACTTTAGAAAACCAAACAATAGAAAACAATAGGAATCCCGGGTCAACAAAGGGATTTAACCCTGGACGGGTTTGCAAAGCAGCAACAGTTAACTATTTACACATTTTCAGGTTTCCGAGGTTTAGTGCTGTAATGGGGGCCACAGCATCGGCCGGTGACGGCCATATCCCACCCGGGGGAAGCCTGGTTCTGAGTCACCTTCCAGCACCGTCGTATCAGCAGCAGTCGGGGTGTGAACGTTGAAACCGGTGGCAGACTCCGCAAGTGGAGCACCACTCACCGGGGTGGTGGTGCTGGGTCCTATGGGGTCAATGGAGTCCCGCCACCAGTTTCAGTCGTGATCGTCGATGGTGCGACCACTAGCGCAGAGCATTTGACCCTCTTGGCGTACCACCCTCGCTCAGTCCAGTGGCAGGTGTAGGTCACATGGTCCCCTCTGTACAAATTTCGGAGTGGAGGGACACTGCGGGACTGGGGTTCCACGTTGCAGCTAGTCACATAGACCTCGGTCAGCAGCCCTGGCTCTAATATGAAACCACAACCCCTCCCCTGGTGGAAGGCCAGCACAATCCCCTGTTTTATCAAACTCTCAGGGCAACAATTGACAAGGGGCACCCGCTCCTCAGGTCGGACAGTCTGCACCATCCTTTCTCGATCTTCCCATTGTGAGATTAGACTCCGCCTATACTGATCCCAGGTGAGCCGGATGACATAGGAGCCCTCCTGTCAGGACCCGTCTGGCTGAAATCGGGGGGCATTCCACTCAAAGACCACTCCACTGGGGCTGATGTTAATTGGTATACCCAGAGGTGTCGGTAGTGGGGGCAGGATCCCCTTCATGGCGTAAAGGGCCGCCACCACGATCTCAGTAGCGGGGCACCAGTCATCAATGGGCTGGGGAGCGGTTACCGGAGCCAAAACGGTCGGTGGGGCAGGGGCGCTGTTGGTACCTGCGTCTGATGTGGTTCCACCGATGTCGGTCGGCTCCGCTGACGAGGACACTGGAGTCTGCTGCGGCCCTGACCACGGCTTCCCTTGGGCGACCTTCCAGCACAGCTCCGACTTCCATTTCCTCGCCGTCGCCAACCCCTCGTCTGGAGTCGGGTGGCCCAAGGCGTTCTCCGGTATCTCCAGGGGATTTGGGTCCCCCTGCGACGACAAGCTCGGTTCGGCTCTGCTGGGCTGCGGTGCTCCGGGGTCACTCCGTCGTCGATCGGGTACCCGCTGGTCATCAGCTCCGCTCCTGGGTCTGCAGCAGCACTCACACGAGGCTCCGTCATTTTCTGGAGTTCGAGCTCCTCCATTCCTGAGTTCGTCATCCTGCAGCCGTAGTCGGAGTGGGCGGGTTCTGCTGTTCGCGCCGTTTTCTCGATCTCCTCCCATGACACGCCCTCATTCTTTTCCTGCGCTCCTCGTGGCGCGGCAATGGCGGCAGTTTTGGCGGGAATCATGCGGCAAATAGCAACTCACAGTCCTTGCAATAAATCACAGTCCAACACGTTTCTATCACAGTTCCAAGGCACACATGACCCAATTCTTTAGGCTTAAGTACGATCCTGTTCGTGACGCCAAGTTGGAGCGCCCCCAAACACAGGGCCACGTCGTTTCGGTATCGGGCCTCTCTGGTTCGGTTCTGAGGCTGTCACGGTGGCTAGACCCGGTCCGCGACCTTGCTAAGGGGCGTCCAATGGAAGTGGTAGTACAGTCTGTCAGGAGTTCGTGACGCCACCTGTGGTGTTCGGTCAGGGTGACCGACGCTGCTGTGGGGTCCGCTGGGGTGATGGAATAGCAGCCGGATGGTATACCTTCCCACAGGTGAAGTATGTCCCCAGGGCTTCCCAGTAAGGTAGATGGTGATGGTGTGAGGTGCAGGCAATAACGAGGACACAGGATTGCAGTCTCTTTACCTTTCACTGAAGGCTTCAGTACACTCAGTCCAGAGCACGTTCAACCGGGCTATCAGAGACTGGCCAGTCCGATGGGCACATCCAGATTTTCCTTCACAGTTGGAAATCGTTGCCTACCAATAGCGCCTGTGTGTTGTAGTCTTACCCTGCTGAGCATTCGAGATAGTCCTCACAACTGCTGCTCTCGTTCTTTCGTTCTCTACAGCTTTCTCTCTCTCTCTCTCTCTCTCTCTTTGGTTCCAGATGTTGCTAGTTTCTAACGTCCCCCAGATGAAGTATGGCTAGGACGCCACCCGTTTGACGGGAAGGCTTGGAGGTCTTCCGGGACCCTAGAGACGCCCCTCTCCCAATGTTGCCCCCTATGTCTTCGTAGGTGTAGAAGGTAGACAGCCAACCTATAATTTACTGTCCAGCGGAATTTGAAGTAAGGCCTGAAGTCAGTTACTCCTACGGTGATCCGGCCACCGACTACGCGCCTCAGTAAGATGTTGCCTTCCTCTCTCGGCACGACTCTTACTGGCTCTCCTTTGTGCTGATCTCGTTTACACTGTTCCACAATATTCTTCCCCTCTTGTCTCTTTCTTAGGATACCGTCGCAAGGTGTGCAGGCGCGGTTCCGTAACGTTCTGCTCTGTTCGCTAGGCACCTGACAGGTTCCCGCACCTGACAGGGACCCCCCTGTGTCTTCTCCCCGCATCAACCCCTGCTACGGGATGTTGCCTGGTTCCAACCAAGTCAGCTTCTAACTAACTTCCTCCCCAGCCCCTAGTTTTACCAGTGTGGGGAGTGACCCAATACATGAAGCCTTTTCCTCCCCCTAGTGGCCGGAGTGTGAAGTGTAATGTGTTCTGGTGATACCTGGTCAGGAGAACTCCTTAGTGCCATCGGACGTACCGGTACTCGCCTTGGGGCCATACTGCAACGACCAGGTCTCTGGGGCGCTGCACTAAGTACAGATCTCCTGTGTATAATGGCACTTATGGTGATAGTATGGTGCTTTTTTTTTTATTACTGATCAGAATTGTAGTTTTCAGTCACTATGTGGTGGTAATATGTGGTCTGGACATGGTGTTGCGGTATTTGTTCCTTGTATGTGATATTATTCGATCACTGTGGTGGTAATATGCGGTCTGGTCATGGTGTAGCGGTATTTGTTCTTTGTATGTGATATTATTCAATCACTGTGGTGGTAATATGCGGTCTGGTCATGGTGTAGCAGTATTTGTTCCTTGTATGTGATATTATTGGTCATTTTAAAAATTGAAAAATAAATAAAAATATACCTAAATTGTATTGCATATTTTAACAAATATTTAACAGGTTACAGCAAAGTAGGGCTCGGCCAAAAGTGTCCACCGTGTTATGGTGGCGGCTTAAAAAATCTTTTGGCCAAAACAAAAGCTGCCAGCTATATGTGTGATCTGGTGATGAGAACTGTTAATGTGTGATAGGTGAGAAGTGGAGTTTTTCCAAGAGAGAGCTGTGGGACTGTGGACAGTTCGAGGGGTGGAGCATGGAGGCGGGGCTGGGGGGGAGCCTGGGCGAAGTCTCAAGGGGGCCCTGAAAATTTTGCCAGTATGGGGCCCCGAAATTTCTAGTGGCAGCCCTGGGCTCAAAGGCTGTTGAAAAGTAACAGAGTTTCTATAAACCAATTCAGAAAAATCTGCTCTCACTTCTGAGTCTTGCAGTGTGCTCAAACAACATTTAGGATCCCTGTATTTAGCAATATTATAGTGAGAAGAATCCACTTAATTTGCGGTGTGTGTCTCCTAGAGCACAATCTGGGCACAATGTGCTGGGTAATAAAATGGCAAATTTTCACTCTCCAACATCCACTTCGTGCTGATTTCCAGAAAGTGGCTGTGGAGTCAAAATATTAATTCCTCCTACAAACGTGGTCAAAATTGTTGGTATCCCTCGTTTAATGACAGAAAAACCCACAATGGTCACAGAAATAACTTGAATCTGACAAAAATAATAATAAATCAAAAATCTATGAGAAAGAACAAATGAAAGTCAGACATTGCTTTTTAACCATGCTTCCATAGAATAAAAAAAAAAAACCTCATGAAATAGGCCTGGACAGAAATGATGGTAAAAAAAAACCCACGATGTTCCAGCTCCAAAAGGTAAAATAAACAAACTTTATTGGGAAAATATAAAAACATGAAAAATCATGAGCTCCATGAAGACAACACCATGACCTGCGTGAGTTTGGCTACGCTTTTCGACCGGAAAGGTCTTTGTCAGGACTTGGTTCCGTGCTCTGCTGGATATGGTGAGCTGGCTTTTTTTCTTTTTTCTTTGCATATGTTAGAAATGATGGTATCCTTAAATTAACCGCTTCGTGACCACCAACGGTAGATAAACATCGGCGCTAGCTATAACGATGGGATTCTGACGCACAATCCTTACTGTGACCCCCGACCTTATCGAGACCCGATTGGTTCAGGTCCTGATGACATCAGCATCACACCAGCCAATGAGACAAATCACTATGGAAGTGTGTTGTAGCAATGAACTTTCCCGGGCGATCTGCCTCATAAAAACGCTGTTTCTCCTCAGATGTCAGTGAGAGATTAGAGCAGAAATAGTGTTACAAGTGCTGCTGGCAACAGCTGTGTCAGTCAGCCATCTTGTTAAAAAGTTAAAAAAAACAGATACAGATAAGGCAGGTTAGGGTTAGTGCTATAGTTAGGGTTAGTGTTGGGGCTAAAGTTAGGCCTCTATCACACTTCCGTCGGTACAGGGCCGTCACTAAGCGTCGTCCCGACGTACCGATGACGTGCAAATTCGCCACAACGTGGGCTGCGGACACAGTGTTTCAACGCGTTCGCTGCCCACTGTAAAGTCCCGGGGAGGAGGGGCGGAGTCCGGCCTCACATGCGCGGTCAGAAATGCAGTACCCGACGTGCAAAAAAACATTCCCTTGAACGTTTTTTCGCAACGACAGTCCGCCAAATACCGACGCATCCAGTGCACGACGTATTGAACGTGTGTCCATACGTCGCGGTGCGTCAGTAGTACAAGTCTATGTGCAAAAAACGCATCCTGCAGGCGACTTTGCAGGATGCGTTTTTTGCACAGAACGATGCATAGCAACGTTCACATTCCGACGGAAATGTGAAAGAGGCCTTAGGGTTACTGTTATGCTAAAGTTAGGGTTACCGTTAGGGTATGTGCACACATTGCAGATTTGCCTGCAGATTTTTCTGCACTGAATCTGCATCTCTTGGCAGAAAACGTAGGTGCGTTTTTGATGCGTTTTTTGCACGTTTTTAATTCGTTTTTGAAAGCTAAATAAAGATGTATTATTGAACAAAAAAAAGATTTGTTATGTCATTTCTTGTCCAACCTCCTCTTTTACATTTGTCCAACCCATACACACATATAAATAGGTAGATAGATAGATGATAGATAATAGACATAAATATAGATAGATGGATAATAGAAGGAATGAGATGGATAGATAGATCTATACATAGATAACAAGCATGTATATTCTTCCTACAGGTATGTTGATCCACCCAGCTCTCCTGCTCCTGCTCTGTCTGTCTATGAAGTGCATATACTACATCACCCAGCTTTGCACACAGACTCGCCCCTGCACCTAGCATTCACATGGTATGTTGATCCACCCAGCTTTCCTGCTCTGTCTGTCTATGAAGTGCATGTAGTGTCATCCATCTTTCCACACAGACTTGCCTCTACTCCTATCTTTCACTTGGTAGGTCTCTCAACCAACCCCAGCTTCACCCAAACACCCCCTCCACCCGTGCTATTTACTTTGGCTTGATTATATGCATCTGGACCACTCTTAATTCTCTGACCAAGATGAACAGAGACCACTCCTGTCTGGTTCACACCTGAATGCACTTTGTGGCAGATATATTGCATAGCTCAAGTCTGCAAAGACTTTAATCTGCTGTGTGATTCCTATAAGTGTGTCCTAGAAGTGTGAAGATTACAGTAGAATTAAAACCAGAATTGAACCAGAAGGGAACTAAAGATAACTGCCCAGTCACTGTAAACAATGTTTCTGTTTGTTTTCACTTTCACCCCTATAATCCTTCACTTTCTGCTAACTCCCCTAATCCCTACACCAAGTAAGGAACTGTTCATCTCTTCCTCAATCCTCCCCCATCCATCTCACCTCCTTCTCAGAACTGTTCCTCAACATACAATCCTCTGTCTCCAAGCACAGACAGCCCCCTCATGCCCTCTCCTGCTCCCACCTGCTAACACTTTCTCTGCTCCTTCTCACTGCTGGTGATATCTCTCCAAATCCTGGCCCTCCTCACCACATCCTCACAGTCATTTCTACCTCCTATCCACGCTCTATCACAAACAATATTGCCTTGTGCTGGCGTGTACTCCGGAGGACAGAGAATGAACTTCAATCCAATATTGCGGCCAGCATGCAGCCAGCGGGTAAGGAAAGGGTGAATCAAACACCCGAAAACCCCGCCCATATGACCCAAAACAGGTCCCGCCAAATTCAGGTGACATATTCCCTTTAAACACCTTGACCTACACTCATTCTCTGAATCCCTCCTCCCTCTCACAGACTTAAGTTCCCTACACAATGCGGATGACGCTCTATATAACACCACAATAGCTGTAGCTTTGGAATCTGCTGCCCCACTTACACATACCAAAGCTCGCAAAATCAACAGACAGCCCTTGGAAACCAGCCTGACCAAAGAACTGAGGCGAGCTTCCAGGGCTGCTGAGCGGAGATGGAAAAGATCCTGCTCCAACAAGCACCTCATCACATTCAAACAGTCCCTCACTACTTTCAAGACCACGCTTGCCACAGCTAAACAAACCTACTTCTCATCTCTCATATCCTCCCTGTCTCACAACCCTAAACAGTTATTCAACACCTTCAATTCTCTCTTCCGTCCCCCAACACATCCTCCCTCCCCACTCATCTCAGCTGAAGACTTTGCCTCATTTTTCAAGCAGAAGATTGAGAACATCAGAGACAGTTTTAGTAAACAACCCCCAGAGCCCTTCCTCCCAACTACCCAGCCCTCCACCTCCAAAACCAACTTCTCACCATTACAGAAGATCGACTCTCCACTCTACTCTCAAGATCGCATCTAACCACCTGTGCACTTGACCCCATCCCATCCCACTTCATCCCAAACCTCACCACAGTCTAAATCCCAACCCTAACCCATCTCTTCAACGTATCACTAACAACTGGTGTTTTCCCCTCAAGCTTTAAACATGCCTCAATCACACCTATCATCAAAAAGCCCTCTCTTGACCCATCCTCTAGCTATCGCCCTATATCACTTCTCCCCTATGCCTCCAAACTACTGGAACAACACGTCTACCTTGAACTGTCCTCCCATCTCTCTTCTTGCTCCCTCTTTGATCGCTTACAATCTGGCTTCCGGTCACACCATTCCACTGAAACTGCCCTAACTAAGGTCACCAATGACCTCTTAACAGCCAAGAGCAAGCGACACTACTCTGTCCTCCTCCTCTTCCTGGACCTGTCCGCTGCCTTTGACACAGTAGACCATTCCCTATTATTACAGACCCTCTCATCCCTTGGCATCACAGACTTGGTCCTATCCTGGATCTCGTCATACCTAACAGATCGGACATTCAGAGTCTCCCACTCACACACATCCTCACCTCACCCTCAGTCCCGCAAGCCCCTGCTCTTTTCCATTTACACATTTGGCCTGGGACAGCTCATAGAATCTCACGGTTTTCAGTAACACCTCTATGCTGATGACAAACAGATCTACATCTCTGGACCTGATATCACCTCCCCAGTAACCAGAATCCCTCAATGTCTGTCCACTATTTTATCCTTCTTCTCCGCTAGATTTCTGAAACTTCACATGGACAAAACAGAATTCATCATCTTTCCCCATCTCTCGCGACCCTTCCCCAACGAACCTATCCATTACAGTAAACGGCTGCCCACTGTCCCCAGTCCCACAAGCTCGCTGCCTCGGGGTAATCCTTGACGCTGATCTCTCCTTCAAACCACATATCCAAGCCCTTTCCACTTCCTGCCGACTTGAACTCAAAAATATTTAACGGATCCATACATTCCTCAACCAAACCAAAAACCCTAGTCCATGCCCTCATTATCTCTCGCCTTGACTACTGCAACCTCTTGCTCTGTGGCCTCCCCTCGAACACTCTCGCACCCCTCCAATCTGTTCTAAACCCCGCTGCCCAACTAATCCACCTGTCCCCCTTCTATTCCCCGGCATCTCCCCTCTGTCAATCCCTTCACTGGCTCCCCATTGCCCAGAGACTCCAGTACAAAACCCTAACCATGACATACAAAGCCATCCACAACCTGTCGCTTTCATACATCTGTGACCTTGCCTCCCGGTACTTACCTACACGCAACCTCCGATCATCACAAGTTCTCCTTCTCTACTCCCCTCTTATCTCCTCTTCCCACAATCGTATACAAGATTTTTCTCGCATATTACCCATACTCTGGAATCCTCCACCACAACATATCAGTCTCTTGCCTACCATCGAAACCTTCAAAAAGAGCCTGAAGACCCACCTCTTCCGACAAGCCTACAACCTGCAGTAACCACCGATCGACCAAACCGCTGCATGACCAGCTCTACCCTTGCCTACTGTATTCTCACCCATCCCTTGTAGATTGTGAGCCTTTACTGGAAGGGTCTTCTCTCCTCCTGTACCAGTTATGACTTGTATCGTTTAACGTTATTGAACTTGTTTTTATTATACCAAGCAAAAAAGTGGTCACACCTTAAAGGTAGCCACAACGAAGAGATCCAGATTAAAGTGAATTTAAGGCTTTTATTGGAAAAAATTATAAGAAATGCATAAATGCTCTAGCACCATAACATAAGGTGGAAAGCTGGATATTGTACACCATTAAATAATGATAAATGCAAAGTAGTAACTATATAACTCCCTACTGCCCGATGTACCTCTAGCTGCCTAAGCATGCTCATAATACAGAAAAAATCCTAGTGCATGTACATCCAGACATTGTAATGATATCTACCTGCAGTCAGCACAGCGTATATACAGTATATATATCTCATTCCTTCTATCTATAGATAGATAGAATGAATGGGGTAGATATGGGATAGATAGAAGGAATGAGATAGATAGATATATCTATTCATATATCTATCTATAGATCTATCTATGGATAGATGTAGATAGATATATGGATAGATATATCTATGTATCTATCCATATATCTATCTACATCTATCCATAGATAGATCTATAGATAGATAAATGAATAGATATATCTATCTCATTCCTTCTATCTATCCCATATCTATCTATCTATCTATCTATACATAGATAGAAGGAATGAGATAGATATATAGATAGATCTACATATAGATAGATCTATAGATACATAGATCTATCTATTCATGTATCCATCTATAGATATATCTATGGATAGATATATATGTATAGATAGATATATCTATGGATAGATGTAGATAGATATATGGATAGATATATCTATGTATCTATAGATATATCTATCTATAAATATACAGTATCTATACATATATCCATAGTTATATCTATAGATATATCTATAGATATCCATCTATAGATATATAATAGCAAGGCCGATGTTTATCAATCCACATGTTTAATTAAAAAACAAACAAACAAACATTAAAACGGGAAAAAAAAGCAGGGGCCAATATTTGTAGGATGGGAAGGGGGCAATATCCATGGCCCCTTCCCAGACTATGAATATCAGCCCGCAGCTGTCTGCGTAGCCTTTACTGGCTATTAAAATAGGGGGACCCCATGTCATTGTTTTTGGAGGCGGTCCCCCTATTTTAATAGCCAGTAAAGGCTACACAGACAGCTGTGGGCTGATATTCATAGCCTGGGAAGGGGCCATTGATATTTAACATAGAAAACAAGGAGCCAGCTCACCGAAGAAATGTAAGAAGCCCGGAACTCCGTCCTGATGTGACGTGAAGAGTATCCAAGAAAAAAGAAGAAAATGTTCCAGCTTCTAAGTAAAATATACAAATTTTAATCCAACATATTAAAATAAGGAGACAACTCCTGGGGCGGCATCATACACATAGTGGAGTAAGCGACGCGTTTCGACCAAGCGGTCTTTATCACAGCTGATCTGCTAAATGACATATCCGGTATAAAAAGAGTCCAGCACCAATCAAATGCTGAAGAAATGTCATGCGATACACAGGTCCTATACAATACAATATATATAAATATAAATGCACAGAAATGTTACAGGATATGCAAAAGAAATATATAAATACAAAACAATACATAAAAACAATTAGGGACATTGCTAATAATGAAACATCAATTCATTTAGTTTGTTTAAACCATTTGGAAACCTCGTACCAAGATTGAAGATCCAGAACGCTTCTCTGGTAAGTAAAGCTCTGTGGATATCACCACCGCGCGGAGGTTTTTTAATTTTCTCAATGCCCATTACCCTCAAGGAATCAGTGTTTCCGGAGTGGAAATCAATAAAATGTTTGGCTATGTGTCCGAAGGCACATCCAGAGTTCCCTTAGCCAGGAAGAAATCAGTAGCCTTCCTACTAGCGCCTGTGTGTTGTAGAACTTCCCTGCTGAGCACCACGGAAAAGTCCTCACAACCTTTGTAGATGTTTCTCTCACTGTCACCCAGATGGTATGGATAGGACAATCCCGTATGACGGGGTAGGCCTGGAGTTAGTTTATAGGGACCCTAGTGACGCCCCTCTCCCACAATTGCCTCCGTTATCTTCATAGGTATTTAGGTTGGGCAGCCAACTTGGAATTGACTGTCCTGCCGTTGTTTGGAGTAATGCGTAGAGTAAGTACTCCCTCGGTGTTCCGGCCACCGGCTACGCGCCTCAAAAGGATGTTGCTGTGATCTTAAGGCAGGACTCCTTCTGGTGTTATCTCCTTGTGCTGTGACTTCGGTTCTCACTCTCCACAATATACCTCGCTTCTTGTCCTTTCTTAGGAGGCTGCCGCAATCAGGTGCAGGCGCAGCTCCGTAACGATCTATCTCGTGCTAGGACGCTGTCAGGCTCCCAACCCTGACAGGTCCTCCCTGGGTCTCCCCAGTCAGCTTTCTGCTCTGACTCGATGTTACTTGGGCAGAGCCCAGTCTGCTCTCTTCTGTCCTAACTTCCTATCCGACTACCAGTTTTACCCGTGTGTGAGGAGTGGCCTAATAGATAGAACCCTTTATTCCCCCTGGTGGCCGGAGTGTGAAGTGTAGTGTGTGACTGTGATACCTGGCAAGGTGAACTCCTTTAGTGCAATCAGACGTACCATCACGCCCCCTGGTGGAGGAGCGACGTTACTGCAACGGCCAGGACTCTGGGGCGCTGCACTCCCCCCCATTAAATCCAGTACTCCCGGACTGGGAAAAGAAGAACAACAATACATGATAGCAAAAGACATACAAAATTTTGAAATGCTGTAAACAATTAAATATAACAGTGCTTCCCTTTATGGGAGGTGAGGACACTTGAACGTTACAAACAAAAACGTATTTACATTGTGCAAAAAAAAAGGCAATTTTGCAAACAGTATCTATGTATCTATGGAACCATTTACCCATACAGGTATTCTACTTATTATCTACTAAGTGCTATCTTTCAACAATAATTTAACATTTCCTTTAAGGGCGTGTACCCACTAAAGGTATACTATAAAACTAAAAGTGTAAATCAACATTTTCTTTATTTTTCTAAGTGCAAAGTCTTTCTCTCTAGAGGACTCACCCCTACGGGTTCACTTTAATGAAATTCGGCTTTCAATTTTCCCTTGTCCTTAATTCTCAAAGAACATCATTAAACATTTCTTATTACTATCTAACTAACTACATACTATTCCCATGTAAAACATTATCATCTTTTTAGGCTCAGTGCAGCAAATAACATCCCCTTTAAGAGGAAACCAAGTCTCTTCTGAGGTAGTGCAAATCATCAATTTGCAAGTCAGAGAAAAGCAAGAGCTTCCACGCTGTAATCCGGAATAGTCTCTTCAAAAAGCTCTTCTTTTTGTAAAACCAGTAGAGGGCACCTTTAAGAAGGTGCAAACTATATACAGCGGCAGTGTGTGAATCATTCACCGTCCATGATTCGGTAGTCTCTTGATAACAAAAGTAGAAAACTTGAAACAATAGGGATCCCGGGTTACCAAAGGGATCCCTTGGAGAATTAACCCTGGTGGGGTTTAAAGCAGCAAAAGAACAGGAACAGTTTTAAAGAACTATATACAGTTTCAGGTTTCTGAGGTTTATTCTTCCGACTGTAGCGGCTTTACCTCGCACACCACCCCTCTTGGCCGAGAACGGGTAGGACCCAGGGTCACTCGACGAGTCTGAGTTGCCTGGTGGTCTGCAGCGGAAGTCGCAGCCATCTTTTCCGCGATGGGTTCGGTTTCCTGGGCCTTATTCGCTAGGAGGGCTGCGCACTGTTGGACATCCTGGGCCCACCAACCAGTCCCTCTCTGCCATCGGGTGTAGGTTACAGCATCCCCGGGCCGTAAGTCGCGGTCTGCATCGTCCTCCCCGTAGCAGGGCTCTACCTTGCTGCCCCGGCACCTCCAATGGCATCCCGATCGTCTGGATGACTCCCCTCCCCTCCTGGGGATTGAAGGTTACGACGACACCCCACTTCGGTGGAGAATCGTCCCGCAAATCGATCAGAGCCCCGGGTTCAGCTTCCTCCTTCCACTTTACTAGTCGGTGCTGCCGGTACTCTGTCCACAAGAGGACCCTAAGGTCCGATCCTCTCGACCCACGAGGGGGGAGCGATGCAGCCGGGACCCCCGCAGCTACAGCAGGTGATGGAACGGACATGGGGGACAGGCGAATCCCGGGAGCCCGTTCGGATCTGGTACCCGCATGGGAACCAACTCGACCTCTGCCAATCCACGATACAGATGGAGATGACGAGGTCGCCAGCGATGTGGACTGTGTCTCCCTCTCAGTATTCCTCCAACGGGACACCAGCCACCGGGCCTCTGCCATATCTGACCAATCGTCCAGAGGTTGTCCATCGGGCCTCCCCACGAGGTGCTCCGGAATGGTCATCTCCCCCCACGAGGGTAAACCGGAGGCTTCCTCCTCCGACGGGGGCCTGCACTGGGCCGGAGCGTTCCCACGTGGACGCCTGGGGGTCGCCATGTGGGTTTTCTCTTCTTCATCTTTTTCCCGCGCTCTCTTTCGGGGGCGGCCCCGTCTCCTTGGCCTCCACCCTCCATAAAGAATTAGGAGGCAGATCTCGGCTGCTGACGGGCACGTCCTCAGGACACAGAAATATTTAGACTGGGCGGCCATTATTTTTCGTGCTCTTCAGTTTGTTCACGCCCACAACTCCACACCTTTCTTCTTCTCCTGCGCTCCTCGTGGCGCTGTATTGGCGGCGGTTTTGGCAGGAATTTTTGGCGGCAAATGGCAATACACAGTCTTAGCAATAAATCACGGTTCAAGCACAATTCAGACACAGTTCCAAGGCACACATGACCTGATTCTCAGGCTTAAGTAGATCCTGTTCGTGACGCCAAAAAGTTGGAGCGCCCCCACGTTAAGGGCAATGGGGTACTCGGCACCGGGTCTCTCTCTCTGTCCGTCTCGGTTCTGGGGATGTCACGGTTGCCCGACCCGGTCCGTGGCCCTTCTGAGGGGCGTCCAATTAAAGGGGTGAATAGTTTGTCAAGTTTTCGTAACGCCACCTGTGGTATTCGGTCAGGATGACCGACGCTGCTTAGGGGTCCGCTGGGGTGATGGAATGGCAGCTAGATGGTATACCTTCCCATAGGTGAAGTATGTCCCCAGGGCTTCCCAAATGTGTAGATGGTGATGGTGGACGATGTAAGGCACGGCGAAGAACGAGGACATAAAGGTTGCAGTCTCTTTACCTTTTACTGAAGACTTTAGCATCCGCAATCCAGAGTACCGTTCACAGGGCTGCCTGAGTCCGGCCGGTCCGAAGGCACATCCAGAGTTCCCTTAGCCAGGAAGAAATCAGTAGCCTTCCTACTAGCGCCTGTTTGTTGTAGAACTTCCCTGCTGAGCACCACGGAAAAGTCCTCACAACCTTTGTAGATGTTTCTCTCACTGTCCCCCAGATGGTATGGATAGGACAAACCCATATGACGGGGTAGGCCTGGAGTTAGTTTATAGGGACCCTAGTGATGCCCCTCTCCCACAATTGCCTCCGTTGTCTTCATAGGTATTTAGGTTGGGCAGCCAACATGGAATTGACTGTCCTGCCGTTGTTTGGAGTAATGCGTAGAGTCCGTACTCCCTCGGTGTTCTGGCCACCGGCTATGCACCTCAGAAGGATGTTGCCTTGATCTTAAGGCAGGACTCCTTCTGGTGTTATCTCCTTGTGCTGTGACTTTGGTTCTCACTCTCTACAATATACTTCGCTTCTTGTCCTTTCTTAGGAGGCTGCCGCAATCAGGTGCATGCGCAGCTCCGTAATGATCTATCTCGTGCTAGGATGCTGTCAGGCTCCCATCCCTGACAGGTCCTCCCTGGGTCTCCCCAGTCAGCTTTCTGCTCTGACTCGATGTTACTTGGGCAGAGCCCAGTCTGCTCTCTTCTGTCCTAACTTCCTATCCGACTACCTGTTTTACCCGTGTGTGAGGAGTGGCCTAATAGATAGAACCCTTTGCTCCCCCTGGTGCCCGGAGTGTGAAGTGTAGTGTGTGACTGTGATACCGGGCAAGGTGAACTCCTTTAGTGCAATCAGACGTACCATCACTCCCCCTGGTGGAAGAGCGACGTTACTGCAACGACCAGTACTCTGGGGCGCTGCATATGTACTGTATGTCTATGTATGTGTTTTGTTTTTTACATTCAACACATTAGCCGGATGATGGGACTACTACTGTCCCATCATTGGCTAATGTGTCAATAACTGTCACTGTAGCAGGCAAAGCCCGATGCGACTTGTAGTCCCATCGGACGATGCCTGCACACACACACACATAACCCCCTAAAGAGCCACCACGAAAGACCCCTGGACAGCGCCGCACACAACCGGACAGCTCCACAAAACCCCGGACAGCTCGCAGACGCATTGGCAGACCCATGGACAGCCCGCAGACCCCGCCCGCAAACACATACACGCACACAGTCACCGCCCACACATGTCCTGTGCTCTTTGGTGCCGGCAGCTTCTTCCCCTGTTCAGCGGTCACGTGGTACCACTCATTAAAGTAATAAATATGGACTCCACTCTCATAGGGGTGGAGCCGCATATTCATTACTGTAATGAGTGGTACCAGTGACCGCTGAACAGGGGAAGAAGCTGCCGGCGCTGGAGACCATCTGTCCGGGAGAAGCTGCCAGGGACCGCGCAGGTAGCAGGTGAGTATTTCATATTCACCTTCCCTCGTTCCACCGCCGCTCAGTCTTCCGCTTCTTCTGGCTGTGACAGTTCAAGTCAGAGGGCACAATGACGTATTAATGTGCCTGAACAGTCACTGCGGAGAGACGGGACGCTGAGGAGCAGCAGGCAGCGACGAGAGGTATGTCATTTTTTTATTGCAGCAGCATTATATGTGGCACATTATTATATGGAGCATCTATGGGGCCATAATGAACTGTATTGAGCATTATATGTGGCACATTATTATATGGAGCATCTATGGGGCCATAATGAACTGTATGGAGCATAATATGGGGCACATTGTCATACGGAGCATCTATGGGGCCATAATGAACTGTATGGAGCATTATATGGGGCACATTGTTATATGGAGCATCTATGGGGCCAAAATGAACTGTATGGAGCATTATATGTGGCACATTGTTATATGGAGCATCTACAGGGTCATAATGAACTGTATGGAGCATTACATGTGGCACATTGTTATATGGAGCATCTATGGGGCCATAATGAACTGTATGGAACATTATATGGGGCACATTATTATATGAAGCATCTATGGGGCCATGATGAACTGTATGGACCATTATATGGGGCACATTGTTATATGGAGCATCTTATGGGGCCATAATGAACTGTATGGCGCATTACATGTGGCACAATGTTATATGGAGCATTATATGGGGCCATAATGATTTGTATGGAGCATTATATGTGGCACATTGTTATATGGAGCATTATATGGGGCCATAATGATCTGTACGGAGCATTATATGTGGCACATTGTTATATGGAGCATCTATGGGGCCATAATGATCTGTATGGAGCATTATATGGGGCGCATTGTTATATGGAGCATCTATGGGGCCATAGTGATCTGTATAGAGCATTATATGTGGCACATTGTTATATGGAGCATCTATGGGGCCATAATGAACTGTATGGAGCATTATATCTGGCACATTGTTATATGGAGCATCTATGGGGCCATAATGATCTGTATGGAGCATTATATGGATCACATTATTATATGGAGCATCTATGGGGCCATAATGATCTGTATGGAACATTATATGGGGCACATTGTTATATGGAGCATCTATGGGGCCATAATGAACTGTATGGAGCATTATATCTGGCACATTGTTATATGGAGCATCCATGGGGCCATAATGATCTGTATGGAGCATTATATGGGGCACATTATTATATGGAGCATCTATGGGGCCATAATGATCTGTATGGAGCATTATATGGGGCACATTGTTGTATGGAGCATCTATGGGGCCATAATGATCTGTATGGAGCATTATATGTGGCACATTGTTATATGGAGCATCTATGGGGCCATAATGATCTGTATGGAGCATTATATGGGGCGCATTGTTATATGGAGCATCTATGGGGCCATAGTGATCTGTATAGAGCATTATATGTGGCACATTGTCATATGGAGCATCTATGGGGCCATAATGAACTGTATGGAGCATTATATCTGGCACATTGTTATATGGAGCATCTATGGGGCCATAATGATCTGTATGGAGCATTATATGGGGCACATTGTTATATGGAGTATCTATGGGGCCATAATGATCTGTATGGAGCATTATATGGGGCACATTGTTATATGTAGCATCTATGGGGCCATAATGATCGGTATGGAGCATTATATGGGGTACATTGTTATATGGAGCATCTATGCGGCAATAATGAACTGTAAGGAGCATTGTATGGGGCACATTGTTATATGGAGCATCTGTGGGGCCATAATGAACTGTATGGAGCAATTATATGTGGCACACTGTTATATGGAGCATCTGTGGGGCCATAATGAATTGTTTGGAGCATTATATGTGGCACATTGTTATATGGAGCATCTATGGGGCCATAATGAACTGTATGGAGCATTATATGTGGCACATTGTTATATGGAGCATTTATGGGGCCATAATGAACTGTATGGAGCATTATATGTGGCCACATTATTATATGGAGCATCTATGGGGCCATAATGAACTGCATGGAGCATTATATGGGGTACATTGTTATATGGAGCATCTATGCGGCAATAATGAACTGTATGGAGCATTGTATGGGGCACATTGTTATATGGAGCATCTATGGGGCCATAATGAACTGTATGGAGCATTATATGGGGCACATTGTTATATGGAGCATCTGTGGGAACATAATGAACTGTATGGAGCATTATAGGTGGCACATTGTTATATGGAGCATCTATGGTGCCATAATGAACTGTATGGAGCATTATATGGGGCACATTGTTATATGGAGCATCTATGGCGCCATAATGAACTGTATGGAGCATTATATGGCGCACATTGTTATATGGAGCATCTATGGGGCCATAATGAACTGTATGGAGCATTATATGTGGCACATTGTTATATGGAGCATCTATGGGGCAATAATGAACTGTATGGAGCATTATATGTGGTACATTATTATATGGAGCATCTATGGGGCCATAATGATCTGTATGGAGCATTATAGGTGGCACATTATTATATGGAGCATCTATGGGGCCATAATGAACTATATGGAGCATTATATGTGGCACACTGTTATATGGAGCATCTATGGGACCATAATGATATGTATGGAGCATTATATGGGGCACTGTTATGACCTGGTGGTTAAGAGCACACAGAATGACCTGATAGTTACCAATAATATAGGACAAGCTCTGGGACGTGGGAACTCTGCTGACCGCAATCCCTAATCCTATCACACACACTAGAAATAGCCGTGGAGCGCTCCTGACGCTCCCTGTTATGAAAGGTAATTCAGTACCACAATGGACATAGAGGTCAGCGCACATACTGTGACAGGGCAATAACCCAATAAACAAGAACGAGCTCTGAGACGTGGGAACTCTGTTAACCGCAATCCCTAATCCTCTCAAACCAACACTAGAGGCAGCCGTGGATTGCGCCTAACGGCCTGAGAAACTAGCTAGCCTGAAGATAAAAAATAAGCCTACCTTGCCTCAGAGAAATACCCCAAAGAAAAAGTCAGCCCCCACATATAATGACTGTGAGTTAAGATGAAAAGACAAACGTAGAGATGAAATAGACCCAGCAAAGTAAGGCCCAACTTTCTGAACAGAGCGAGGATAGGAAAGGTAACTTTGCAGTCAACACAAAACCCTACAAAAACCACGCAAAGGGGGCAAAAGGACCCTCCCTACCGAACTAACGGCACGGAGGTACACCCTCTGCGTCCCAGAGCTTCCAGCAAGCAGGAAAAACAAATTGACAAGCTGGACAGAAAAAAAACAGCAAACAAATAGCAAAGAGGAACTTAGCTATGCAGAGCAGCAGGCCACAGGAACGATCCAGGAGGAAACAGGTCCAATACTAGAACATTGACTGGAAGCCAGGATCAAAGCACCAGGTGGAGTCAAATAGGGCAGCACCCAACGACTTCACCACATCACCTGAGGAAGGAAACTCAGAAGCCGCAGCACCACCCTCCTCCACCAACGGAAGCTCACAGAGAGAATCAGCCAAAGTACCACTTGTGACCACAAGAGGGAGCTCTGCCACAGAATTCACAACAGTACCCCCCCTTGAGGAGGGGTCACCGAACCCTCACCAGAGCTCCCAGGACGACCAGGATGAGCCATATGAAAAGCACAAACAAGATCGGGAGCATGGACATCAGAGGCAAAGACCCAGGAATTATCTTCCTGAGCATAACCCTTCCACTTAACCAGATACTGGAGTTTCCGTCTAGAAACACGAGAATCCAAAATCTTCTCCACAATATACTCCAACTCCCCCTCCACCAAAACCGGGGCAGGAGGATCAACAGATGGAACCACGGGTGCCACGTATCTCCGCAACAATGACCTATGGAATACGTTATGTATGGAAAAAGAATCTGGAAGGGTCAGATGAAAAGATACAGGATTAAGAACCTCAGAAATCCTATACGGACCAATAAAACGAGGTTTAAACTTAGGAGAGGAAACCTTCATAGGAATATGACGAGAAGATAACCAAACCAAGTCCCCAACCCGAAGTCGGGGACCCACACAGCGTCTGCGATTAGCGAAACGTTGAGCCTTCTCCTGGGACAAGGTCAAATTGTCCACCACATGAGTCCAAATCTGCTGCAACCTGTCCAACACAGTATCCACACCAGGACAGTCCGAAGACTCAACCTGCCCTGAAGAGAAACGAGGATGGAACCCAGAGTTGCAGAAAAACGGTGAAACCAAAGTAGCCGAGCTGGCCCAATTATTAAGGGCGAACTCAGCCAAAGGCAAAAAGGACACCCAGTCATCCTGATCAGCAAAAACAAAGCATCTCAGATATGTTTCCAAGGTCTGATTGGTTCGTTCGGTCTGGCCATTAGTCTGAGGATGGAAAGCCGAGGAAAAAGACAAGTCAATGCCCATCCTACCACAAAAGGCTCGCCAAAACCTCGAAACAAACTGGGAACCTCTGTCAGAAACGATATTCTCCGGAATGCCATGCAAATGAACCACATGCTGGAAAAACAATGGCACCAAATCAGAGGAGGAAGGCAATTTAGACAAGGGTACCAAATGGACCATCTTAGAGAAGCGATCACAGACCACCCAAATGACTGACATCTTTTGAGAGACGGGAAGATCCGAAATAAAATCCATAGAGATATGTGTCCAAGGTCTCTTCGGGGACGGGCAAGGGCAAAAGCAACCCACTGGCACGAGAACAGGAGGGCTTAGCCCGAGCACAAATCCCACAGGACTGCACAAAAGTACGCACATCCCGCGACAGAGATGGCCACCAAAAGGATCTAGCCACTAACTCTCTGGTACCAAAGATTCCAGGATGACCAGCCAACACCGAACAATGAACCTCAGAGATAACTTTATTCGTCCACCTATCAGGGACAAACAGTTTCTCCACTGGGCAACGATCAGGTTTATCAGCCTGAAATTTTTGCAGCACCCGCCGCAAATCAGGTGAGATAGCAGACACAATTACTCCCTCTTTGAGGATACCCACCGGCTCAGATACACCCGGAGAGTCGGGCACAAAACTCCTAGACAGAGCATCCGCCTTCACATTTTTAGAGCCCGGAAAATATGAAATCACAAAGTCAAAACGGGCAAAAAACAACGACCAACGAGCTTGTCTAGGATTCAAGCGCTTGGCGGATTCGAGATAAGTCAAGTTCTTATGATCAGTCAAGACCACCATGCGATGCTTAGCTCCTTCAAGCCAATGACGCCACTCCTCGAATGCCCACTTCATGGCCAGCAACTCTCGATTGCCCACATCATAATTTCGCTCAGCAGGCGAAAACTTCCTGGAAAAGAAGGCGCATGGTTTCATCACCGAGCAATCAGAACTTCTCTGCGACAAAACGGCCCCTGCTCCAATCTCAGAAGCATCAACCTCGACCTGGAACGGAAGAGAAACATCTGGTTGACACAACACAGGGGCAGAAGAAAAACGACGCTTCAACTCTTGAAAAGCTTCCACAGCAGCAGAAGACCAATTGACCACATGAGCACCTTTCTTAGTCAAATCGGTCAATGGTTTAGCAATACTAGAAAAATTGCAGATGAAGCGACGATAAAAATTAGCAAAGCCCAGGAACTTTTGCAGACTTTTCAGAGATGTCGGCTGAGTCCAATTATGGATGGCTTGGACCTTAACAGGGTCCATCTCGATAGTAGAAGGGGAAAAGATGAACCCCAAAAATGAAACCTTCTGGACACCAAAGAGACACTTTGATCCCTTCACAAACAAAGAATTAGCACGCAGGACCTGAAACACCGTTCTGACCTGCTTCACATGAGACTCCCAATCATCCGAGAAGATCAAAATGTCATCTAAGTACACAATCAGGAATTTATCCAGGTACTCTCGGAAGATGTCATGCATAAAGGACTGAAACACTGATGGAGCATTGGCAAGTCCGAATGGCATTACAAGATACTCAAAATGGCCCTCGGGCGTATTAAATGCAGTTTTCCACTCATCGCCTCGCTTAATACATAGTAACATAGTAACATAGTTAGTAAGGCCGAAAAAAGACATTTGTCCATCCAGTTCAGCCTATATTCCATCATAATAAATACCCAGATCTACGTCCTTCTACAGAACCTAATAATTGTATGATACAATATTGTTCTGCTCCAGGAAGACATCCAGGCCTCTCTTGAACCCCTCGACTGAGTTCGCCATCACCACCTCCTCAGGCAAGCAATTCCAGATTCTCACTGCCCTAACAGTAAAGAATCCTCTTCTATGTTGGTGGAAAAACCTTCTCTCCTCCAGACGCAAAGAATGCCCCCTTGTGCCCGTCACCTTCCTTGGTATAAACAGATCCTCAGCGAGATATTTGTATTGTCCCCTTATATACTTATACATGGTTATTAGATCGCCCCTCAGTCGTCTTTTTTCTAGACTAAATAATCCTAATTTCGCTAATCTATCTGGGTATTGTAGTTCTCCCATCCCCTTTATTAATTTTGTTGCCCTCCTTTGTACTCTCTCTAGTTCCATTATATCCTTCCTGAGCACCGGTGCCCAAAACTGGACACAGTACTCCATGTGCGGTCTAACTAGGGATTTGTACAGAGGCAGTATAATGCTCTCATCATGTGTATCCAGACCTCTTTTAATGCACCCCATGATCCTGTTTGCCTTGGCAGCTGCTGCCTGGCACTGGCTGCTCCAGGTAAGTTTATCATTAACTAGGATCCCCAAGTCCTTCTCCCTGTCAGATTTACCCAGTGGTTTCCCGTTCAGTGTGTAATGGTGATATTGATTCCCTCTTCCCATGTGTATAACCTTACATTTATCATTGTTAAACCTCATCTGCCACCTTTCAGCCCAAGTTTCCAACTTATCCAGATCCATCTGTAGCAGAATACTATCTTCTCTTGTATTAACTGCTTTACATAGTTTTGTATCATCTGCAAATATCGATATTTTACTGTGTAAACCTTCTACCAGATCATTAATGAATATGTTGAAGAGAACAGGTCCCAATACTGACCCCTGCGGTACCCCACTGGTCACAGCGACCCAGTTAGAGACTATACCATTTATAACCACCCTCTGCTTTCTATCACTAAGCCAGTTACTAACCCATTTACACACATTTTCCCCCAGACCAAGCATTCTCATTTTGTGTACCAACCTCTTGTGCGGCACGGTATCAAACGCTTTGGAAAAATCGAGATATACCACGTCCAATGACTCACCGTGGTCCAGTCTATAGCTTACCTCTTCATAAAAACTGATTAGATTGGTTTGACAGGAGCGATTTCTCATAAACCCATGCTGATATGGAGTTAAACAGTTATTCTCATTGAGATAATCCAGAATAACATCCCTCAGAAACCCTTCAAATATTTTACCAACAATAGAGGTTAGACTTACTGGCCTATAATTTCCAGGTTCACTTTTAGAGCCCTTTTTGAATATTGGCACCACATTTGCTATGCGCCAGTCCTGCGGAACAGACCCTGTCACTATAGAGTCACTAAAAATAAGAAATAATGGTTTATCTATTACATTACTTAGTTCTCTTAGTACTCGTGGGTGTATGCCATCCGGACCCGGAGATTTATCTATTTTAATCTTATTTAGCCGGTTTCGCACCTCTTCTTGGGTTAGATTGGTGACCCTTAATATAGGGTTTTCATTGTTTCTTGGGATTTCACCTAGCATTTCATTTTCCACCGTGAATACCGTGGAGAAGAAGGTGTTTAATATGTTAGCTTTTTCCTCGTCATCTACAACCATTCTTTCCTCACTATTTTTTAAGGGGCCTACATTTTCAGTTTTTATTCTTTTACTATTGATATAGTTGAAGAACAGTTTGGGATTAGTTTTACTCTCCTTAGCAATGTGCTTCTCTGTTTCCTTTTTGGCAGCTTTAATTAGTTTTTTAGATAAAGTATTTTTCTCCCTATAGTTTTTTAGAGCTTCAATGGTGCCATCCTGCTTTAGTAGTGCAAATGCTTTCTTTTTACTGTTAATTGCCTGTCTTACTTCTTTGTTTAGCCACATTGGGTTTTTCCTATTTCTAGTCCTTTTATTCCCACAAGGTATAAACCGCTTACACTGCCTATTTAGGATGTTCTTAAACATTTCCCATTTATTATCTGTATTCTCATTTCTGAGGATATTGTCCCAGTCTACCAGATTAAGGGCATCTCTAAGCTGTTCAAACTTTGCCTTCCTAAAGTTCAATGTTTTTGTGACTCCCTGACAAGTCAACCTAGTGAAAGACAGGTGAAACTGTACAATATTGTGGTCGCTATTTCCTAGATGCCCGACCACCTGCAGATTTGTTATTCTGTCAGGTCTATTAGATAGTATTAGGTCTAAAAGTGCTGCTCCTCTGGTTGGATTCTGCACCAATTGTGAAAGATAATTTTTCTTGGTTATTAGCAGAAACCTGTTGCCTTTATGGGTTTCACAGGTTTCTGTTTCCCAGTTAATATCCGGGTAGTTAAAGTCCCCCATAACCAGGACCTCATTATGGGTTGCAGCTTCATCTATCTGCTTTAGAAGTAGACTTTCCATGCTTTCTGTTATATTTGGGGGTTTGTAACAGACCCCAATGAGAATTTTGTTACCATTTTTCCCTCCATGAATTTCAACCCATATGGACTCGACATCCTCATTCCCTTCGCTAATATCCTCCCTTAAAGTGGACTTTAGACAAGACTTTACATAGAGACAAACCCCTCCTCCTCTCCGATTTTTACGATCCTTTCTAAACAGACTGTAACCCTGTAAGTTAACTGCCCAGTCATAGCTTTCATCTAACCATGTCTCGGTTATTCCCACTATGTCAAAGTTACCTGTAGATATTTCTGCTTCTAGTTCTTCCATCTTGTTTGTCAGGCTTCTGGCGTTTGCGAGCATGCAGTTTAGAGGATTGTGGATTGTTTTAGAAATGTTCTTACCTCCCTTCTGAGTATGTTTTCCTGGGTCGTCTTTGTTCGAGTCTAATGTTTTTCTTCCCGTCCCCTCTTCTTCTAGTTTAACGCCCTCCTGATGAGTGTAGCGAGTCTTCTGGCGAATGTGTGTTTCCCAGGTTTGTTGAGGTGTAGTCCGTCTCTGGCGAGGAGTCCATCATACCAGTAATTCACACCGTGGTCCAGGAATCCAAATCCTTGTTGTCTGCACCATCGTCTTAGCCAGTTGTTTGCATCAAGGATCCTGTTCCATCTCCTGGTGCCATGCCCGTCTACTGGAAGGATAGAAGAAAAAACTACCTGTGCATCCAGTTCCTTTACTTTCTTCCCCAACTCTTCAAAGTCCTTGCAGATTGTCGGTAGGTCCTTCCTTGCCGTGTCATTGGTGCCAACATGTATCAGAAGAAATGGGTGGACGTCCTTGGAGCTGAAGAGCTTTGGTATCCTATCGGTCACATCCTTGATCATCGCACCTGGAAGGCAGCATACTTCTCTTGCAGTTATGTCCGGTCTGCAGATGGCTGCTTCGGTGCCTCTCAGTAGTGAGTCTCCCACCACCACCACGCACAAGATTATACGCACCACGAAGATCTATCTTGGTGAACCAACTAGCCCCCTTAATGCGAGCAAACAAATCAGATAACAATGGCAAAGGATACTGAAATTTAACCGTGATCTTATTTAGAAGGCGGTAATCTATACAAGGTCTCAGTGAACCATCCTTCTTGGCTACAAAAAAGAACCCTGCTCCTAATGGTGACGATGACGGGCGAATATGCCCCTTCTCCAAAGAGTCCTTCACATAACTCCGCATAGCGGCGTGCTCAGGCACAGATAAATTAAACAGTCGACCTTTTGGGAATTTACTACCAGGAATCAAATCGATAGCACAATCACAATCCCTATGCGGAGGTAGGGTATCGGACTTGGGCTCATCAAATATATCCCGGTAATCAGACAAGAACTCAGGAACCTCAGAAGGGGTGGATGACGAAATAGTCAGAAATGGGACATCACCATGTACCCCCTGACAACCCCAGCTGGACACAGACATGGATTTCCAATCTAATACTGGATTATGGACTTGTAGCCATGGCAACCCCAACACGACCACATCATGCAGATTATGCAACACCAGAAAGCGAATAACCTCCTGATGTGCAGGAGCCATGCACATGGTCAGCTGGGTCCAGTACTGAGGCTTATTCTTGGCCAAAGGCGTAGCATCAATTCCTCTCAATGGAATAGGACACTGCAAGGGCTCCAAGAAAAACCCACAACGCCTAGCATACTCCAAGTCCATCAAGTTCAGAGCAGCGCCTGAGTCCACAAATGCCATGACAGAATACGATGACAAAGAGCAGATCAAGGTAACGGACAGAAGAAATTTTGACTGTACCATACCAATGGTGGCAGACCTAGCGAACCGCTTAGTGCGCTTAGGACAATCAGAGATAACATGAGTGGAATCACCACAGTAGAAACACAGCCCATTCAGACGTCTATGTTCTTGCCGTGCAACTCTGGTCCAAGTCCTATCGCACTGCATAGGCTCATGTTTAAGCTCAGGTAATACCGCCAAATGGTGCACAGATTTACGCTCGCGCAAGCGTCGACCGATCTGAATGGCCAAAGACATAGACTCATTCAGACCAGCAGGCATAGGAAATCCCACCATGACATCTTTAAGGGCTTCAGAGAGACCCTTTCTGAAAATAGCTGCAAGCGCACCTTCATTCCACTGAGTGAGTACAGACCACTTTCTAAATTTCTGACAATATACCTCTATCTCATCCTGACCCTGACACAGAGCCAGCAAATTCTTCTCTGCCTGATCCACTGAATTAGGCTCATCGTACAGCAATCCGAGCGCCAGGAAAAACGCATCAATATTACTTAATGCAGGATCCCCTGGCGCAAGGGAAAATGCCCAGTCCTGAGGATCGCCACGCAAAAAAGAAATAACAATTCTCACTTGTTGAACTGGATCACCAGAGGAGCGAGGTTTCAAGGCCAGAAACAGTTTACAATTATTTTTGAAATTCACAAACTTCGCTCTATCACCATAAAACAAATCAGGAATAGGAATTCTTGGTTCTAACATAGGCTTCTGAACCACCAAATCTTGAATCTTTTGTACATGTATAACGAGATTATCCAATGAAGAGCACAGACCCTGAATATCCATGTCCACACCTGTGTCCTGAACCACCCAAATGTCTAGGGGAAAAAAAAGGCAAAACACAGTGCAAAGAGAAAAAAAAATGGTCTCAGAACTCCTTTTTTCCCTCTATTGAGAATCATTAGTACTTTTGGCTTCCAGTACTGTTATGAAAGGTAATTCAGTACCACAATGGACATAGAGGTCAGCGCACATACTGTGACAGGGCAATAACCCAATAAACAAGAACGAGCTCTGAGACGTGGGAACTCTGTTAACCGCAATCCCTAATCCTCTCAAACCAACACTAGAGGCAGCCGTGGATTGCGCCTAACGCTGCCTATGCAACTCGGCACGGCCTGAGAAACTAGCTAGCCTGAAGATAGAAAATAAGCCTACCTTGCCTCAGAGAAATACCCCAAAGAAAAAGGCAGCCCCCACATATAATGACTGTGAGTTAAGATGAAAAGACAAACGTAGAGACGAAATAGACCCAGCAAAGTGAGGCTCAACTTTCTGAACAGAGCGAGGATAGGAAAGGTAACTTTGCGGTCAATACAAAACCCTACAAAAACTACGCAAAGGGGGCAAAAAGACCCTCCCTACCGAACTAACGGCACGGAGGTACACCCTCTGTGTCCCAGAGCTTCCTGCAAGCAGGAAAAACAAATTGACAAGCTGGACAGAAAAAAAACAGCAAACAAATAGCAAAGAGGAACTAGGCTATGCAGAGCAGCAGGCCACAGGAACGATCCAGGAGGAAACAGGTCCAATACTAGAACATTGACTGGAAGCCAGGATCAAAGCACCAGGTGGAGTCAAATAGGGCAGCACCCAACGACTTCACCACATCACCTGAGGAAGGAAACTCAGAAGCCGCAGCACCACCCTCCTCCACCAACGGAAGCTCACAGAGAGAATCAGCCGAAGTACCACTTGTGACCACAAGAGGGAGCTCTGCCACAGAATTCACAACAGCTCCCTATGCGCCTCGACACAGCCTAAGAACTAGCTAGCCCTGAAGATAGAAAAATAAGCCTATCTTGCCTCAGAGAAATTCCCCAAAGGAAAAGGCAGCCCCCCACATATAATGACTGTGAGTAAAGATGAAAAGACAAACACAGAGATGAAATAGATTTAGCAAAGTGAGGCCCAACTTACTGAACAGACCGAGGATAGGAAAGGTAGCTTTGCGGTCAGCACAAAAACCTACAAAAGACCACGCAGAGGACGCAAAAAGACCCTCCGCACCGACTAACGGTACGGAGTCGCTCCCTCTGCGTCCCAGAGCTTCCAGCAAGCAAGAATATTCAAAATAGCAAGCTGGACAGAAAAATAGCAAACAAAATAAACCCAAGCAGAACTTAGCTTATGCAGGGAAGACAGGCCACAAGAACGATCCAGGAGAGAGCAAGGCCAATACTGGAACATTGACTGGAGGCATGGAGCAAAGAACTAAGTGGAGTTAAATAGAGCAGCACCTAACGACTTAACCTCGTCACCTGTGAAAGGAAACTCAGAAGCCGCAGCCCCACTCACATCCACCAGAGGAAGCCCATGGACAGAACCAGCCGAAGTACCATTCATGACCACAGGAGGGAGCTCGACAACAGAATTCCCAACAGGGCACATTGTTATATGGAGCATCTATGGGGCCATAATGAACAGTATGGAACATTATATGTGGCACATTATTATATGGAGCATCTATGGGGCCATAATGAATTGTATGGAGCATTATATGTGGTACATTGTTATATGGAGCATCTATGGGGCCATAATGATCTGTATGGAGCATTATATGGGGCACAATGTTATATGGAGCATTTTATGGGGCCATTATTATCTGTATGGAGCATTATATGTGGCACATTGTTATATGGAGCATCTATGGGGCCATAATGATCTGTATGGAGCATTATATCTGGCACATTGTTATATGGAGCATCTATGGGGCCATATTGATCTGTATAGAGCATTATATCTGGCACATTGTTATATGGAGCATCTATGGGGCCATGATGATCTGCATGGAGCATTATACGGGGCACATTATTATATAGAGCATCTATGGGGCCATAATGATCTGTATGGAGCATTATATGGGGCACATTGTTATATGGAGCATCTATGGGGCCATAATGAACTGTATGGAGCATTATATGGGGCACATTGTTATATGGAGCATCTATGGGGCCATAATGAACTGTATGGAGCATTATATGGGGCACATTGTTATATGGAGCATCTATGGGGCCATAATGATCTGTATGGAGCATTATAAGTGCCACATTGTTATATGGAGCATCTATGGGGCCATAATGAACTGATTGGAGCATTATATGGGGCACATTGTTATATGTAGCATCTAAGGGGCAATAATGATCTGTATGGAGCATTATATGGGGCACATCGTTATATGGAGCGTCTATGGGGCCATCATGATATGTATTGAGCATTATATGGGGCACATTGTTATATGGAGCATCTATGGGGCCATAATGAACTGTATGGAGCATTATATGGGGCACTTCGTTATATAGAGCATCTATGGGGCCATAATGAACTTTATGGAGCATTATATGGGGCACATTGTTATATGGAGCATCTATGGGGCCATAATGAGCTGCATGGAGCATTCTATGTGGCACATTGTTATATGGAGCATCTATGGGGCCATAATGACCTGGATGGAGCATTATATGTGGCACATTATTATATGGAGCATCTATGGGGCCATAATGAACTGCATGGAGCATTATATAGGGCACATTGTTATATGGAGCATCTATGGGGCCATAATGATCTGTATGGAGCATTATATTTGGCACAATGTTATATGGAGCATCTATGGGGCCATAATGAACGTATGGAGCATTATATGGGGCACATTTTTATATGGAGCATCTATGGGGCCATAATGAACTGTATGGAGCCTTATATGGGGCACATTGTTTTATGGAGCATCTATGGGGCCATAATGATCTGTATGGAGCATTATATGTGGCACATTGTTATATGGAGCATCTATGGGGCCATAATGAACGTATGGAGCATTATATGGGGCACATTTTTATATGGAGCATCTATGGGGCTATAATGAACTGTATGGAGCATTATATGGGGCACATTATTATATGGACCATCTATGGAGCCATAATGAACTGTATGGAGCATTATATGGGGCACATTGTTATATGGAGCATCTATGGGGCCATAATGAGCTGCATGGAGCATTCTATGTGGCACATTGTTATATGGAGCATCTATGGGGCCATAATGAACTGTATGGAGCATTATATGGGGCACATTATTATATGGACCATCTATGGAGCCATAATGAACTGTACGGAGCATTATATGTGGTACATTGTTATATGGAGCATCTATGGGGCCATAATGAACTGTATGGAGCATTATATGGGGCACTGTTATGAACAGGTAATTCAGAACCACAATGGACCTTGTAGTTCAGAGCACACAAAGTGACCTGATAATTACAAAAAACATAGGACGAGCTCTGAGACGTGGGAACTCTGCTGACCGCAATCCCTGATCCTATCCAACCACACTAAAGGTAGCCGTGGAGCGCTCCTGACCAGTCCTATGCGCCTCTAGCACAGCCTGAGAAACTAGCTAGCCCTAAGAAAGAAAAATAAGCCTGCCTTGCTTCAGAGAAATACCCCAAAGGAAAAGGCAGCCCCCCACATATAATGACTGTGAGTTGAGATGAAAATACAAATGCAGAGATGAAATAGATTTAGCAAAGTGAGGCCCAACTTACTGAACAGACCGAAGATAGGAAAGATTGCTTTGCGGTCAACACAAAACCCTACAAACAACCACGCAGAGGGGGCAAAAAGACCCTCCGCACCGACTAACGGTACGGAGGTGCTCCCTCTGCGTCCCAGAGCTTCCAGCAAGCAAAAAAAACCAATATAGCAAGCTGGACAGAAAAAATAGCAAACAAAAATAACACAAGCAAAACTTAGCTTATGCAGGATAGACAGGCCACAGGAACGATCCAGGAGAAAGCAAGACCAATACTGGAACATTGACTGGAGGCCAGGATCAAAGCACTAGGTGGAGTTAAATAGAGCAGCACCTAACGACTTAACCTCATCACCTGAGGAAGGAAACTCAGAAGCCGCAGTACCACTCTCATCCACCAAAGGAAGCTCATAGACAGAACCAGCCGAAGTACCACTCACCACCACAGGAGGGAGCTTGGCCACAGAATTCACAACAGTACCCCCCCTTGAGGAGGGGTCACCGAACCCTCACCAGAGCCCCCAGGCCGACCAGGATGAGCCACATGAAAGGCACGAACCAGATCGGCAGCATGGACATCAGAGGCAAAGACCCAGGAATTATCTTCCTGACCATAACCTTTCCACTTAACCAGATACTGGAGTTTCCGTCTCGAAACACGAGAATCCAAAATCTTCTCCACTATATACTCCAACTTCCCTTCAACCAAAACCGGAGCAGGAGGATCAATAGATGGAACCACAGGTGCCACGTATCTCCGCAACAATGACCTATGGAACACGTTATGGATGGAAAAAGAAGCTGGAAGAGTCAAACGAAAAGACACAGGATTAAGAACCTCAGAAATCCTATACGGACCAATGAAACGAAGCTTAAACTTAGGAGAGGAAACCTTCATAGGAATATAACGAGATGACAACCAAACCAAATCCCCAACACAAAGTCGGGGACCCACACAGCGCCTGCGGTTAGCGAAACGTTGAGCCTTCTCTTGGGACAAAGTCAAATTGTCCACTACATGAGTCCAAATCTGCTGCAACCTATCCACCACAGTATCCACACCAGTACAGTCCGAAGACTCAACCTGCCCTGAAGAGAAACGAGGGTGGAACCCAGATTTGCAGAAAAACGGCGAAACCAAGGTAGCCGAGCTGGCCCGATTATTAAGGGCGAACTCAGCCAAAGGCAAAAAGGACACCCAATCATCCTGATCAGCAGAAACAAAACATCTCAGATATGTTTCCAAGGTCTGATTGGTTCGTTCAGTCTGGCCATTTGTCTGAGGATGGAAAGCCGAGGAAAAAGACAAATCAATGCCCATCCTAGCACAAAAGGCTCGCCAAAACCTCGAAACAAACTGGGAACCTCTGTCAGAAACGATGTTCTCTGGAATGCCATGTAAACGAACCACATGCTGGAAAAACAATGGCACCAAATCAGAGGAGGAAGGCAATTTAGACAAGGGCACCAAATGGACCATCTTAGAGAAGCGATCACAAACCACCCAAATGACCAACATTCTTTGAGAGACGGGGAGATCCGAAATAAAATCCATAGAGATATGTGTCCAAGGCCTCTTCGGGACCGGCAAGGGCAAAAGCAACCCACTGGCACGAGAACAGCAGGGCTTAGCCCGAGCACAAATCCCACAGGACTGCACAAAAGAACGCACATCCCGCGACAGAGACGGCCACCAAAAGGATCTAGCCACCAAATCTCTGGTACCAAAGATTCCAGGATGACCAGCCAACACCGAACAATGAACCTCAGAGATAACTTTATTCGTCCACCTATCAGGGACAAACAGTTTCTCCGCTGGGCAACGGTCAGGTCTATTAGCCTGAAATTGTTGCAGCACCCGCCGCAAATCAGGGGAGATGGCAGACAAAATTACCCCCTCTTTGAGAATACCCGCCGGCTCAGGCAAACCCGGAGAATCGGGCACAAAACTCCTAGACAGGGCATCCGCCTTCACATTTTTAGAGCCCGGAAGGTACGAAACCACAAAGTCAAAATGGGAGAAAAACAGCGACCAACGAGCCAGTCTAGGATTCAACCGTTTGGCAGACTCGAGATAAGTCAAGTTCTTGTGATCAGTCAAGACCACCACGCGATGCTTAGCTCCTTCAAGCCAATGACGCCACTCCTCGAATGCCCACTTCATGGCTAGCAACTCTCGATTGCCAACATCATAATTTCGCTCAGCAGGCGAAAACTTCCTGGAAAAGAAGGCGCATGGTTTCATCACCGAGCAATCAGAACTTCTCTGCGACAAAACCGCCCCTGCTCCAATTTCAGAAGCATCAACCTCGACCTGGAACGGAAGCGAAACATCTGGTTGGCACAACACAAGGGCAGAAGAAAAACGACGCTTCAACTCATCAAAAGCTTCCACAGCAGCAGAAGACCAATTGACCACATCAGCACCCTTCTTGGTTAAATCAGTCAACGGTTTAGCAATACTAGAAAAATTATTGATGAAGCGACGATAAAAATTAGCAAAGCCCAGGAACTTCTGCAGACTCTTCAGAGATGTTGGCTGAGTCCAATCATAAATGGCCTGAACTTTAACAGGGTCCATCTCGATAGTAGAAGGAGAAAAAATGAACCCAAAAAATGAAAACTTCTGAACACCAAAGAGACATTTTGACCCCTTCACAAACAAAGAATTTGCACGCAGAACCTGGAACACCATTCTGAGCTGCTTCACATGAGACTCCCAATCATCCGAGAAGACCAAAATATCATCCAAGTATACAATCAGGAATTTATCCAGGTACTCTCGGAAGATGTCATGCATAAAGGACTGAAACACTGATGGAGCATTAGAAAGCCCGAATGGCATAACCAGGTACTCAAAATGGCCTTCGGGCGTATTAAATGCTGTTTTCCATTCATCGCCCCGTTTAATACGCACAAGATTATATGCACCACGAAGATCTATCTTGGTGAACCAACTAGCCCCCTTAATCCGAGCAAACAAATCAGACAGCAGCGGCAAGGGGTACTGAAATTTGACCGTAATTTTATTTAGAAGGCGGTAATCAATATAAGGTCTCAGCGAACCATCCTTCTTGGCCACAAAAAAGAACCCCGCTCCCAATGGCGACGATGACGGCCGAATATGACCCTTCACCAAAGACTCCTTCACGTAACTCCGCATAGCGGCGTGCTCAGGTACAGATAAATTAAACAGTCGACCCTTATGAAACTTACTACCAGGAATCAAATCGATAGCACAATCACAATCCCTATGCGGAGGTAGGGCATTGGACTTGGGCTCATCGAATACATCCCGGTAATCAGACAAGAACTCTGGGACCTCAGAAGGGGTGGATGATGAGATAGACAGAAATGGAACATCGCCATGTACCCCCTGACAACCCCAGCTGGACACAGACATTGATTTCCAATCTAATACTGGGTTATGGACTTGTAGCCATGGCAACCCCAACACGACCACATCATGCAGATTATGCAACACCAGAAAGCGTATATCCTCTTGGTGCGCAGGAGCCATGCACATGGTCAGCTGGGTCCAATACTGAGGCTTATTCTTGGCCAAAGGCGTAGCATCAATTCCTCTCAATGGAATAGGACACTGCAAGGGCTCCAAGACAAACCCACAGCGCCTAGCAAACTCCAAGTCCATCAAATTCAGGGCAGCGCCTGAATCCAGAAATGCCATGACAGAATAGGAAGACAAAGAGCAGATCAAAGTAACGGACAAAAGAAATTTCGACTGTACCGTACCAATGGTGGCAGACCTAGCGAACCGCTTAGTGCGCTTAGGACAATCGGAGATAGCATGAGTGGAATCACCACAGTAGAAACACAGCCCATTCTGACGTCTGTGTTCTTGCCTTTCAGCTCTGGTCAAAGTCCTATCGCACTGCATAGGCTCAGGTTTATGCTCAGATAATACCGCCAAATGGTGCACAGATTTACGCTCACGCAAGCGTCGACCGATCTGAATGGCCAAAGACATAGACTCATTCAGACCAGCAGGCATAGGAAATCCCACCATGACATCCTTAAGGGCTTCAGAGAGACCCTTTCTGAAAATAGCTGCCAGCGCACATTCATTCCATTGAGTGAGCACGGACCACTTTCTAAACTTCTGACAATAAATCTCTATCTCATCCTGACCCTGACACAGAGCCAGCAAATTTTTCTCTGCCTGATCCACTGAATTAGGTTCTTCATACAGCAATCCGAGCGCCAGAAAAAACGCATCAATATTACATAATGCAGGATCTCCTGGCGCAAGGGAAAATGCCCAGTCTTGAGGGTCGCCACGTAATAAAGAAATAATGATCTTAACTTGTTGAACTGGGTCACCAGAGGAGCGGGGTTTCAAAGTCAGAAATAGTTTACAATTATTTTTAAAATTCAAAAACTTAGCTCTATCTCCAGAAAATAACTCAGGAATAGGAATTTTAGGTTCTAACATAGGATTCTGAACCACTAAATCTTGAATGTTCTGTACATTTATAGCGAGATTATCCATCAAAGAGAACAGACCCTGAATGTCCATGTCCACACCTGTGTTCTGAACCACCCTGATGTAAAGGGGAAAAGAAAGACAGAACACAGTGCAAAGAAAAAAAAATGGTCTCAGAACTTCTCTTTTCCCTCTATTGAGAAGCATTAGTACTTTGGGCCTCCAGTACTGTTATGAACAGGTGATTCAGAACCACAATGGACCTTGTAGTTCAGAGCACACAAAGTGACCTGATAATTACCAAAAACATAGGACGAGCTCTGAGACGTGGGAACTCTGCTGACCGCAATCCCTGATCCTATCCAACCACACTAAAGATATCCGTGGAGCGCTCCTGACCAGTCCTATGCGCCTCTAGCACAGCCTGAGAAACTAGCTAGCCCTAAGAAAGAAAAATAAGCCTACCTTGCCTCAGAGAAATACCCCAAAGGAAAAGGCAGCCCCCCACATATAATGACTGTGAGTTGAGATGAAAATACAAACGCAGAGATGAAATAGATTTAGCAAAGTGAGGCCCAACTTACTGAACAGACCGAAGATAGGAAAGATTGCTTTGCGGTCAACACAAAACCCTACAAACAACCACGCAGACGGGGCAAAAAGACCCTCCGCACCGACTAACGGTACGGAGGTGCTCCCTCTGCGTCCCAGAGCTTCCAGCAAGCAAGAAAAACCAATATAGCAAGCTGGACAGAAAAAATAGCAAACAAAAATAACACAAGCAAAACTTAGCTTATGCAGGATAGACAGGCCACAGGAACGATCCAGGAGAAAGCAAGACCAATACTGGAACATTGACTGGAGGCCAGGATCAAAGCACTAGGTGGAGTTAAATAGAGCAGCACCTAACGACTTAACCTCATCACCTGAGGAAGGAAACTCAGAAGCCGCAGTACCACTCTCATCCACCAAAGGAAGCTCATAGACAGAACCAGCCGAAGTACCACTCACGACCACAGGAGGGAGCTTGGCCACAGAATTCACAACAGGGAAGACTGCGGAGCCTGTAGCCTCCACTTTGGCACCCGTTAGGAGCCTGTCTCTTCCACAAGCCAAAAAGGGCGCTCCCAAGACTTGCAGTGCCTGGTCCTTTTTTGACACAGTTGCAGTTGACATTTGTTTTGTCAAATGCAAGCTGTGTCATCAGAAAGTCAAAAGAGGGAAAAGTGTCAGCAACCTCAATACCACAAATATGTGGAAACATGTGCGGACCAGGTACGTGGTGGAGTTACAAAAGCACACTGAAGACCTAGGCCAACCAACAGCGGCAGCTACCACCTCTTCAGCTCGTGTTGCCTCTTCCTCCAGCTCACGCACAGCTGGTTCGGCTTCCTCCCTGGATCACCATGGAAGAACCTCTGGCACTGTTGTCCAGAGACCTAGTGTAATTCCACCCACAGCACCATGTTCCCAGTCATCCTCACACTCCCAGCCTAGTCTACAGCCATCGGTAGTACAGGCATGGGAGAAAAGGCGGGCATTCTCGGCAAACCACCCCCGAGCACAGGTTCTGAATGCAGGCATTGCCAAACTTCTGTCGCTGGAAATGCTCTCATTCAGGCTGGTGGAGACTGACAGCTTCCGTGACTTGATGGCATTGGCAGTCCCACACTACAAGGTGCCCAGATGCTTTTACTTCAGCAGGCAAGCCGTCCCTGCCCTGCACAAGCATGTGGAGGGACACATAAAACACGCGCTACTGAACGCTGTCAGTAGCAAGGTCCACCTCACCACCGATGCGTGGACCAGTCAACATGGACAGGGGCGATACCTTTCCGTCACTGCCCATTGGGTTAATGTTGTTGAGCCGGGTACAGACCGTGCGAGTGGCGCAGGACGTGTCCTGCCCACTCCAAGGATTGCAGGAATCCAGTCTGTACGCATTGACTCCTCCTCATACACAAGTTCCTCAGATTCATCGCTGCAGGATCCGTCACAGTCCACCTCCACATGGACCCGTGAATGTTTACCTGTTACGACTGACATGAGCACAGCCGTGGCCAAACGTAAGCAGGCCGTCTTGAAATTAGTTTCTTTGGGGAATCGAAGCCACACAGCGCAGGAGCTCTGGAATGCCTTAAAGCAGGAGAGCGATGTGTGGTTTGTGCCAGCGAATCTCCAGCCAGGCATGGTAGTGTGTGACAATGGCCGAAATCTGGTGGCAGCTTTGGCCCTTGGCAACCTCACTCACATCCCATGTCTGGCACATGTGCTCAATTTGGTTGTGCAGAGTTTTCTGAGGGACTATCCGGATCTTGATGCACTTCTGCACAAGGCCCGCCTAGAGTGTGCTCACTTGCGGCGTTCCAGCTTGGCAAGATCCCGCATTGCTGCTCTGCAGCGTCGATTTCGCCTTCCTGAACATCGCATCATATGTGACCTACCTACCAAGTGGAATTCCACGTTACATATGTTGGAGCGGTTGTGTGAGCAGCAGCAAGCAGTAATGGAGTACCAGCTGCATCAGGCGCAAAGAAGTCGCAGTCAGCGCTGATCAGACTTCACAACCACAGAGTGGGCCACTATGAAGGACGTCTGCCAGGTTTTGCATCCTTTCGATTATTCCACGCGGATGGCAAGTGCAGATGATGCACTAGTCAGCATGACTGTCCCCCTTATCTGCCTGCTTCAAGAAACCCTGCAAGGGATAAGGGATGATGTGGAAGAGGTGGAGGATGAGGAGTCACCTTTTCCATCAGCTTCTGGACAGTCAGCGCCACGTGGTTCCTCACAAAAGGGTCGGCAGGGGTCACTTTGTGAGGAGGATGAGGAGGAGTCAATGGACGAGGAAGAGCTACGTCCAGAGGAGGGAGTTACACCATTGTCCAGTGGTCAGTGTGTACAGCGAGGGTGGGGTGATGAAGAGCGGGCAGAGATCATGTCTCAAGCAGGGGACAGCGTTTCTGGGCCAGTTGGCAGTCTGCAGCACATGTTTGATTTCATGTTGCAGTGCCTGAGAGACGACCGCCGCATCGACCACATTCTCAACGTGCCTGATTATTGGGTGTACGCCCTCCTCGATCCTCGCTACCATGACAACGTCCAAAACCTCATCCCGGCGTTGACACGGGAGCGTAAAATGCGGGAGTACCACGACACACTGTGTAGTGCTTTACAAAGCAGCTCAGTGCGTCGAGGCAGTGGAGGAGGTTCTGCACAAAGACCAAGGCAAGACCAGTATGGCACAACTGTGGAAAACTTTTGTGTGCCCGCCCCAAATGTCTACACCATCAACGGCGGCTCCAGTCAGCAGGAGGCAACGGTTCCGTCAGATGGTGACAGACTACATGTCTTGCCCTCTTACTGTACTCCCAGACGGCTCTTCCCCTTTCAAGTTTTGGGTCTCTAAGCTGGATACCTGGCCAGAGCTAAGCCAGTATGCATTGGAGGTGCTGGCTTGCCCTATGGCTAGTGTCTTATCGGAACGTGTCTTTAGTGCCGCAGGTGGTGTACTAACAGACCGTCGCATGCGACTATCTTCCGATAACGTTGACCGGCTTACTTTTCTGAAAATGAACCAGGCCTGGATCTCGCAGGAATTTGCCACTCCTCTGCCTGATTAAGTAATTGGGTGTCATCCAGGTCTCCTGATGTGTTCATCTTTCTACCACCTGAACTGTAATTCCTGGGCTCCAACACCGCCAGTTGCGGCTCAGAAGTGCAGGCTGCACAGTCAAAACATACGACCCAGTGTTATTGGGTTTCAGTAACGTCAGCTGATCCCCAGCTGTGTAGCTGGCAATGTGTCCTGCGACCACCACGCTGGCACAACAACCTAACTGTTAGGGAACCTGTCCCCCCCCCAGGCGTTTGTTACTGAAAGAGCCACCTTGTGCAGCAGTAATGCTGCACAAGGAAAAGGTAGCTCTTTTAGCTGTGCTCCTTGCACACGCAGAACTTAACACTTATAAAATGTGTTGTTCACTGATACCGTTATACCGTCCCGGAGGTGGGACTTTCCTTCGTAATGTGATGCAGCACAGCCGTCATTCCTACCCCCTTGGTGCTGCCTCCTCAGCGTTGTTTTAAGCTGTCACGGAGTCTGCGCTGTTCTGTTATCCCTTGGCCATGCCCAATTAGCGCTGCCTGTCTTCTGACATAATTTGGTGTCAGGCTGCCTGTGCCTTTGCGGCCGCGCTGCCCGAGATCCCGCCTCGCAGTGTCTTCTGATTTAATCACACTGCGGGCCTAGGATCCATGGGCATGCGCAGTGCATATCTTCCCCTCAGGCTCTCGCTCATCTCCCTCCGCCTTCTTCAGACTGTGTGCCGTCAGCTGATCCCTAATTGCATGCCACGGCCGTGACGCCACACAGTCTGAAGAAGAGGGAAGGAGGGGAGTGAGAGGCGAGGATATGCACTGCGCATGCCCATGGATCCCAGGCCCGCAGTGGGATTACATTAGACGACACTGCGAGGTGGGATCTTGGGCAGCAAGGACGCACAGGCACTGCCAGCCTGACACCTAAATTATGTTAGAAGACGGGCACCGCTAAGTGTGCATGGCCAAGGGATAACAGAACAGCGCAGGCTCCGTGACAGCTTAAAACAACGCTGATGAGGCGGCGCACGGCACCAAGGGGATATGAATGACAGCTGTGCTGTGTCCCACTACGAAGGAAATTCCAACCTCCGTGACGGTTTTACGGTATCAGGGGACACATTTTAAGTGTTTACTTCTGCGTTTGCAAGGAGCATAATTAAAAGAGCCACCTTTTCCTTTTGCATCCTTAGTACTGCACAAGATGGCTCTTAAAGCTACAAACGCCTTAGGGGGGGGGGCCTTATAACCCCTCTGTGACCTTCGACGTACTATCCCGTCGAGGTGCCCTGGGCCTATCTGACCCTCGACGGGATAGTACGTCATGCCCTTTAATGCGATACTGCGACTTAAGTCGCGGTGATCGCATTAAAATTCCGACGCCATCTTACCTGGGGGAAGATGGCCTCGGCATCCAGGGCATTGTCGCCGCCCACCGGCCCTCTCGATCGCTGTGATTGGCTGTTCAATTCTGAACAGCCAATCACAGCCATTCTCATTGTTTCAGCCAATCGGAGCGGCTGAAACAATGAGGTGACAGGCTAGGATCGAGTACCGATGTACTCGATCCTAGGTCCGGTGCCTGGCAACGTCAGGCACCGGCAAGAACACCCCGGATTGGCGCGATCGACGATCGCATCGATCGCGCCAATCACAGGGCACCACGCGGTATTACCGCGCTGTGCCCTGCCGGAACCTGCGTGGATCGGTGCTCTAATAGCACCGATCCTAGGAGAGGACACAGTGCAGGCCCAGCAGGGCCTGCAGGAGCCGATTGGCGCGATCGATGTCATCGTCGATCGCGCCAATCACCGGGCGCAGCGGCGATCACGCTGTGACCGCTCTGTGCCCTGCAGGTGACCTGGCTGTGACCTGCCTAGGATGGCGCGAACAGATCCGATCCTAGGCAGGTCACAGCCAGGTCACCAGGAAAGCTCTGATTGGTGGGATCGATGTTATGGTCGATCCCACCAATGACAGGTCACAGCAGCAGCATGACCGCTCTGTGACCTGTCTGTGTCACCTGCTTGACCTGTGTATGACCGCTCTGCAGGGTCCTCATTCTAGCTGAGGATTCCTACAGAGCGGTCATACTGCTGGATCTCCCTGCTGGATTTTGTGCCTGGATCTCCCTGCCGTGCTGGGTATTGTGGTGCCACAGCAGCCTGTAGCACCACAATCCCTGCTAAAGAAGAAGACAACTAAACGTAAGTTTTATCCGTGCCCAATCCCCATTCATCCGTGCCCAATCCCCATTCATCCGTGCCCAATCCCCATTCATCCGTGCCCAATCCCCATTCATCCGTGCCCAATCCCCGTTCATCCGTGCCCAATCCCCGTTCATCCACTCCAATCCCTGTTCATCCACCCCAATCCCCCCTTCCCCCTCTTTTTACCCCCTCCACCCCCATTTGTGCCGCCTCCATGCGCACATTTAGTAGCCGCCGAGCGTTGATTGGTGACGCAGTTCACCGATCAACGCTTGCGCTCGCTTTTTTTCCCTCACCCCCGTTGCGCCAACTCCGTACACACATCACCCAGCCGCCAAAGTTTGATAAGTGACGCAGTTCACTTATCAGAGTTTGTGCCTGCCGTTTTCCTTTTTTTTTTTTTTGCACCCCCCCTTTGCGCTACCTGACTACAACCGTACATTTTGATCACTTATCCCTGCCCAATCCTCACTTCCACCCCCATCTCCCTTCCCCCTCTTTTTACCCTCCTTTGCACCTCCTTCCGTGCGCCCATTTAACAGCCGCCGAGCGTTGATTGGTGACGCAGTTCACCGATCAATGCTCGCGCTCGCTTTTTTTCCCTCACCCCCGTTGCGCCAACTCCGTACACACATCCCGCAGCCGCCAAAGTTTGATAAGTGACGCAGTTCACTTATCAGAGTTTGTGCCTGCCGTTTTCCTTTTTTTTTTTTACCCCCCCTTTGCGCCACCTGACTACAACCGTACATTTTGATCACTTATCCCTGCCCAATCCCCACTTCCACCCCCATCTCCCTTGCCCCTCTTTTTACCCCCCTTTGCACCTCCTTCCGTGCACCCATTTAACAGCCGCCGAGCGTTGATTGGTGACGCAGTTCACCGATCAACGCTCGCGCTCGCTTTTTTTCCCTCACCCCCGTTGCGCCAACTCTGTACACACATCCCGCAGCCGCCAAAGTTTGATAAGTGACGCAGTTCACTTATCAGAGTTTGTGCCTGCCGTTTTCCTTTTTTTTTTTTTTTCACCCCCCCTTTGCGCCACCTGACTACAACCGTACATTTTGATCACTTATCCCTGCCCAATCCTCACTTCCACCCCCATCTCCCTTCCCCCTCTTTTTACCCCCCTTTGTACCTCCTTCCGTGCGCCCATTTAACAGCCGCCGAGCGTTGATTGGTGACGCAGTTCACCGATCAACGCTCGCGCTCGCTTTTTTTCCCTCACCCCCGTTGCGCCAACTCTGTACACACATCCCGCAGCCGCCAAAGTTTGATAAGTGACGCAGTTCTCTTATCAGAGTTTGTGCCTGCCGTTTTTTGTTTATACCCCCCCCCTTGCCCGACCCTCGTGCGCACATCAAGCAGCGGCCAAATTTTGATAAGTGAAACAGTTCACTGATCAGAGCTGGGCCTGCTGTTTTAGACTTTTCTTTTTACAGGTTTTTCTTCTCCTTTTAGCATTTTCTTTTCAGATAAGTTTGCACAAATCACTATCCCCCCACACATACACATACAGTTATCAATAAAGTGCACCCAATCACCATATTCACACAAAAATGTCCCGCTCGTCCCGTTCGTCCCAACAGCGCTATTCATTGGAGGAGGCATATGCTTTCCTTGCCTCCGACACTGATAGCGAGGGAGAGGATCCCACTTTTCTTTACTTTTCTGATTCTTCATCCTCTTCTTCCTCCTCCTCCTCCTCTTCCTCCTCATCTTCCTCCTCGGGCCCTGCGGAACCGCCACGCAGACGCCCCAGGACAGAAGATGAGGCAGCCCCCACGACTCCTGAACCAGCGCTCCCCACTGCGGAACCCACATGGACCTCGCCCCCCGAAAATTACGAGCCACTGATTCCTGATTTTGTGACAGAATCAGGAATCAAGTTTGACACCACGGGCCTCACAGAAACAGACTTTTTCAAAGTCTTTTTTTCTGAGGATTTTATTAACCTCATGGTGGAGCAAACTAATTTGTATGCTCGTCAATTTTTGGAGCAAAACCCCGGTACATCATTTTCCAACTGGTCTCCTGTAGACGCAGTTGAAATGATGCAGTTTGGGGGCCTGGTCCTCCACATGGGGATCGTGAAGAAGCCAGAAATTCGGCAATATTGGAGTGTAGATGTTTTATATAACACTCCAGTGTTCCGAATGGCCATGGTTCGGAGACGTTTTGAGGCCATCCATAAATTCTTGCATTATTCCGATAATGCACAGTGTCCCGCACGAGATGACCCCAACTTTGACCGTCTGTTCAAAGTTCGGCCGGTCATCGAACACTTCAACAAAAAGTTTTCTGAAGTGTACGTGCCCAAAAGGAACATCTGCGTGGATGAGTCCTTGGTCCATTTTAAGGGGCGGCTCGGATTCCGTCAATACCTGCCCAACAAAAGGGCCAGGTACGGAATCAAACTCTACAAGCTGTGTGAGAGTGCCTCAGGGTACATCCACAGGTTTAGAGTGTATGAAGGGAAGGACACCAGGATTGAACTGCCTGAGTGTCCTCCTGACCTGGGAGTGAGTGGAAAGATCGTGTGGGATTTGGTGCACCCACTGCTGGATAAAAGTTATCACCTCTATACTGATAACTTTTATACCAGCATCCCACTCTACAGATCCCTCTCTGCGCGAGGTACCGCAGCCTGCGGTACTGTCCGCAAAAATCAGAGAGGCCTCCCAAAGACGCTACTTGGGCAGATGCTCAGAAAAGGTGAGAGCAAGGCCCAATGTAGCGACCACCTGCTGGTGGTCAAGTACAAGGACAAGAGGGATGTCCTTCTCTTGACCACCATACATGGTGATGGCAGAGCCCTCAGCACTGTACGGGGTACCTCTACACAGGTCTGCAAACCGGACTGTGTACTGGGCTACAACAAAAGCATGGGGGGGGTTGATCTCTCTGATCAACTCCTCCAACCATACAGTGCTTTGAGAAAGGCCAAGGTGTGGTACAAAAAGCTGGCCGTGCACATTGTACAAATGGCAATGCTCAACGCTTTCCTGCTGTTACGATGTGCACGCCACACCAATACGTCGTACCTTCAGTTCCAGGAGGTAGTGGTTAAGGCCCTGATATTTGGTACTCCGGAAGGAGAGGGCCCCAGTACTTCCGGAACTGAAGGTGCTCGTATCGTACCAGGCCAGCATTTTCCGGGGGTGGTCCCGCCAACCGGCAGAAAAGGTAAGCCGCAAAAAAGGTGCTGAGTGTGTTACAAAAGGGGAATACGCAAGGACACCATTTATCAATGCGACACCTGCCTCGAAAAACCTGGCCTGTGTATGAAGGATTGCTTCAGATTGTACCACACCTCCATGCACTACTAATTTACTTTACAAGAAAGCGTACATTAGTTCCAAAAAGGGGGCACATCTAGATAAGTTCCTTTGGGGGGGGGGTCTAGGTTCCAAAATGATGTCACTTGTGTTTTTTTTTTACTGTTTAGGCACATCAGGGGCTCTGCAAACGGAACATGACGACCGCAGACCATTTCATCAAAGTCTGCATTCCAAAACGTCACTACTTCCCTTTCGAGCCCCAACGTGTGCCTAAACAGTTTTTTCCCACATATGGCGTAGCAGCGTAATCAGGACAATTTGGACAACAACTTTTGATGTCCAATTTCTCCTGTTACCTTTGGGAAAATTAAAAATTGGGGACTAAAATATCATTTTTGTGGAAAAAAATAGGATTTTTTATTTTCACGCCTGGGCATTATAAACTTTAGTGAAGCACATGGGGGTTCAAAATTCTCACCACACACCTAGATAAGTTCCTTAGGGGGTACATTTTCCAAAATGGGGTATCTTGTGGGGGGTTTCTACTGTTTAGTCACATCAGGGGCTCTGCAAATGGAACATGATGCCAGCAGAACATTCCATCAAAGTCTGCATTCCAAAACGTCACTACTTCCCTTTCGAGCCCCAACGTGTGCCCAAACAGTAGTTCCTCCCCACATATGGGGTATCAGCGTACTCAGGACAAATTGGACAACTACTTTTGGGGTCCAATTTCTCCTGGTACCCTTGGGAAAATTAAAAATTGGGGACTAAAATATCATTTTTGTGAAAACAAAAATAGGATTTTTTATTTTCACGCCTGGGCATTATAAACTTTAGTGAAGCACATGGGGGTTCAAAATTCTCACCACACACCTAGATAAGTTCCTTAGGGGGTACAGTTTCCAAAATGGGGTAACTTGTGGGGGGTTTCTACTGTTTAGTCACATCAGGGGCTCTGCAAATGGAACATGATGCCAGCAGAACATTCCATCAAAGTCTGCATTCCAAAACGTCACTACTTCCCTTTCGAGCCCCAACGTGTGCCCAAACAGTAGTTCCTCCCCACATATGGGGTATCAGCGTACTCAGGACAAATTGGACAACTACTTTTGGGGTCCAATTTCTCCTGGAACCCTTGGGAAAATTTAAAATTGGGGACTAAAATATCATTTTTTGTGGGAAAAAATAGGATTTTTTATTTTCACGCCTGGGCATTACAAACTTTAGTGAAGCACATGGGGGTTCAAAATTCTCACCACACACCTAGATAAGTTCCATAGGGGGTACAGTTTCCAAAATGGGGTCACTTGTGGGGGGTTTCCACTGTTTAGGCACATCAGGGGGTCGCCAAACGCGACATGGCGTCCGATCTCAATTCCAGCCAAATTTAGCTTGAAAAAGTCAAACGGCGCTCCTTTCCTTCTGAGCCCTGCCATGCGCCCAAACAGTGGTCCCCCCCACATATGGGGTATCAGCGTACTCAGGACAAATTGGACAACAACTTTTGGGGTCCAATTTCTCCTTTTACCCTTGAGAAAATAAAAAATTGGGGACTAAACGATCATGTTTGTGGAAAAAATAGGTATTTTTTTTTTCACGCCCAGGCGTTATAAGCTTTCGTGAAGCACTTGGGGGATAAAAGTGCTCATGACACATCTAGATAAGTTCCTTAGGGGGTCTAGTTTCCAAAATGGGGTCACTTGTGTTGGGTTTCCACTGTTTAGGCACATCAGGGGGTCGCCAAACGCGGCATGACGTCCAATCTCAATTCCAGCCAAATTTAGCTTGAAAAAGTCAAACGGCGCTCCTTTCCTTCTGAGCCCTGCCATGCGCCCAAACAGTGGTCCCCCCCCCCCCACATATGGGGTATCAGCATACTCAGGACAAATTGGACAACAACTTTTGGGGTCCAATTTCTCCTTTTACCCTTGAGAAAATAAAAAATTGGGGACTAAACGATCATGTTTGTGGAAAAAATAGGAATTTTTTTTTTCACGCCCGGGTGTTATAAACTTTCATGAAGCACTTGGGGGATAAAAGTGCTCATTACACATCTAGATAAGTTCCTTAGGGGGTCTAGTTTCCAAAATGGGGTCACTTGTGGGGGGTTTCCACTGTTTAGGCACATCAGGGGGTCGCCAAACGCGACATGGCGTCCGATCTCAATTCCAGCCAAATTTAGCTTGAAAAAGTCAAACGGCGCTCCTTTCCTTCTGAGCCCTGCCACGCGCCCAAACAGTGGTCCCCCCCACATATGGGGTATCAGCGTACTCAGGACAAATTGGACAGCAACTTTTGGGGTCCAATTTCTCCTTTTACCCTTGAGAAAATAAAAAATTGGGGACTAAACGATCATATTTGTGGAAAAAATAGGGATTTTTTTTTCACGCCCGGGCGTTATAAACTTTCGTGAAGCACTTGGGGGATAAAAGTGCTCATGACACATCTAGATAAGTTCCTTAGGGGGTCTAGTTTCCAAAATGGGGTCACTTGTGGGGGGTTTCCACTGTTTAGGCACATCAGGGGGTCGCCAAACGCGACATGGCGTCCGATCTCAATTCCAGCCAAATTTAGCTTGAAAAAGTCAAACGGCGCTCCTTTCCTTCTGAGCCCTGCCATGCGCCCAAACAGTGGTCCCCCCCCCACATATGGGGTATCAGCGTACTCAGGACAAATTGGACAACAACTTTTGGGGTCCAATTTCTCCTTTTACCCTTGAGAAAATAAAAAATTGGGGACTAAACGATCATGTTTGTGGAAAAAATAGGAATTTTTTTTTTCACGCCCGGGCGTTATAAACGTTCGTGAAGCACTTGGGGGATAAAAGTGCTCATGACACATCTAGATAAGTTCCTTAGGGGGTCTAGTTTCCAAAATGGGGTCAGTTGTGGGGGGTTTCCACTGTTTAGGCACATCAGGGGGTCGCCAAACATCTAGATAAGTTCCTTAGGGGGTCTAGTTTCCAAAATGGGGTCACTTGTGGGGGGTTTCCACTGTTTAGGCACATCAGGGGGTCGCCAAACGCGACATGGCGTCCGATCTCAATTCCAGCCAAATTTAGCTTGAAAAAGTCAAACGGTGCTCCTTTCCTTCTGAGCCCTGCCATGCGCCCAAAAAGTGGTTCCCCCTCACATTTGGGGTATCAGCGTACTCAGGATAAATTGGACAACAACTTTTGAGGTCCATTTTCTCTTTTTACCCTTGGGAAATTAAAAAGAGTATTGCTGAAAGATCATTTTTGTGACTAAAAAGTAAAATGTTAATTTTTTTCCTTCCATGTTGCTTCTGCTCCTGTGAATCATCTGAAGGGTTAATAAACTTCTTGAATGTGGTTTTGAGCACCTTGAGGGGTGTAGTTTTTAGAATGGTGTCGCTTTTGGGTATTTTCTGCCATATAGACCCCTCAAAATGACTTCAAATGTGAGGTGGTCCCTAAAAAAAATGGATTTGTAAATTTTGTTGTAAAAATGAGAAATTGCTGGTCAACATTTAACCCTTATAACTTCCTTGAAAAAAAAATGTTTGTTTCCAAAATTGTGCTGATGTAAAGTAGACATGTGGAAATTTTAGCACTATCATGAAGTACAATATGTTACAAGAAAACAATCTCAGAATCGCTAAGATCCGTTGAAGCGTTTCGGAGTTATAACCTCATAAAGAGACAGTGGTCAGAAATGTAAAAATTGGCCTGGTCCATAACGTGCAAACCACCCTTGGGGGTAAAGGGGTTAAAGGTTCCCTTTCAACTTGCTACAATCAGGCTTCGGCCTACACTCTGTTCCTCTGCTACTTGTGCTGTCCCTGGGCTCTAACACCGCCAGTTGGTGCCTGGAAGTGCTGTCTGCACAGTCAACAGTCGCTCCTCTGTGATTGGGGTTCAGTAACGTCAGCTGATACCCAGCTGTGTATCCGGCAACGTGTCATGCGACCGCCACGCTGGCACACTAACAGACATTTACATGCCTACAGTGCAGGCTTCGGCCTACACTCTGCTCCTCCTGCTGTCCCTGGGATCCAACACTGCTGGTTGATGCCCAGAAGTGCTGTTTGCACAGAGCCAAACACCTCGCCAATGTGTTAGTGGGGTTCAGTCACGCCTGCTGCTCCCCTGCTGTGTATCCAGTAATGTGTCATGCGACCTCCACGCTGGCACAATGAAAATGTAAGGGAACCTGTCCCCCCCCCTAGGCGTTTGTTACTGAAAGAGCCACCTTGTGCAGCACTAATACTGCACAAGGAAAAGGTGGCTCTTTAAATTATGCTCCTTCGAAACGCTGAACTACACACTCATGTAATGTGTCCCCTCACACCGTCAAACCATCCCGGAGGTGGGACTTTCCTTTGTAATGTGACACAGCACAGCCGTCATTCCTACCCCCTTGGCTCCGTGCGCCGCATCCTTTGTGTTGTTTGATTCTGTCATGGAGCCTGCGCTGTTATGTTCTCCCTTGGCCATGCACAGTTTGCGCTGCCCGTCCTCTGACATCATTTGTTGTCGGCCTGGCTGCGCCTGTGCGTCCACGCTGCCCGAAATCCAACCTCGCAGTGGCGTCTAATGTGATCCCAGAGTGGGCTTGGGATTCATGGCCATGCGCAGTGCATATACTCGCCTCTCACTCCCCTTCTTCCCGCTTTTTCAGACTAGGCGGCGTCAGCTGATCCCTAATAGCATGCCACGGCCGTGACGCCGCACAGTCTGAAGAAGCAGGAAGGAGGGAAGTGAGAGGCGATGATATGCACTGCGCATGCCCATGGATCCCAGGCCCGCAGTGGGATTACATTAGATGACACTGCGAGGTTGGATCTCGGGCAGCTTGGACGCACAGGCACTGCCAGCCTGACACCTAAATGATGTCAGAAGACGGGCAGCGCTAACAGCGCATGGCCAAGGGATAACATTACAGCGCAGGCTCCGTGACAGAATCAAACAACGCTCAGGAGGCGGCGCATGGCACCAAGGGGGTTGTAATGAGGGCTGTGCTGTGTCACATTTCAAAGGAAAGTCCCACCTCCGGGATGGTTTAACGGTGTGAGGGGACACATTATATGAGTGTGTAGTTCAGCGTTTTGCAAGGAGCATAATTTAAAGAGCCAACTTTTTCCTTTAGCAGTATTACTGCTGTACAAGATGGCTCTTTCAGCAACAAATGCCTGGGGGTGGGGTTAAAGGTTCCCTTTCAACTTGCTCCAGTGCAGGCTTCGGCCTACACTCTGCTCCTACTGCAGATCCTGGTCTCTAACACCGCCAGTTTTAGGCCGGAACTGCTAGCTGCACAGAGAAAAACACCAGCCAATGTGTCAGTGGGGTTCAGCACCGCCAGCTGTTCCCCTGCTGTGTAGTCGGCAACGTGTCCAGCACAAGCCACGCTGGCACAACAGAACAAAAGCTGCCACCAGTGCAGGCTTCGGCCTACACTCTGCTCCTCTCCTCCTCCTGCTGCCCCTGGACTATAACACCGCCAGTTGTACCCTGGAAGTGCTAGCTGCACAGAGAAAAACACCAGCCAATGTGTTAGTGGGGTTCAGCACCGCTAGCTGTTCCCCTGCTGTGTAGTTGGCAACGTGTCCAGCACAAGCCACGCTGGCACAACAGAACAAAAGCTGCCACCAGTGCAGGTTTCGGCCTACACTCTGCTCCTCTCCTCCTCCTGCTGACCCTGGGCTCTAACACCGCTAGTTTTTGCCCGGAAGTGCTAGCTGCACATAGAAAAACACCCGCCAATGTGTCAGTGGGGTTCAGCACCGCCAGCTGTTCCCCTGCTGTGTAGCCGGCAACGTGACCTGCAAACGCCACGCAGGCACATGAACTGAAATTAAAGGGACCCTGCCACCCACCCCCAGGTGTTTCTATGTATAACAGCCACCTTGTACAGCAGTAATGCTGCATTTGTACAAGGTGGCTGACTTTTCTCCTTGCCCACGTGGAACTCAACACGTACAAAATGTGTCTCAATAGAGACCATTACACTGTCCATGAGGTGTGACTTTCCTTTCTAATGATACGCAGCACCCCCCTTGGTAGCGCTGCCCGTCTTCTGACATCATTGGTTGGCTGGCTGCGCCTGTGCGTCTGCCCTGCCCGACACAACGCCCCTCGGTGTCTTATTTATTTTGACAGCGAGGGTGTGATTGATGGGCATGTGCAGTGCATATGTTTGCCTGTCTTCACTCATCTCCTTCCGCCTTCTTCAGACTGGGCGGCCTCATGGCCAAGGCATGCGATAAGGGATCAGCTGAGGCCGCCCAGTCTGAAGCAGGTGTAAGGACATGTGTGAGCGGCGAGCATATTTACTGCACAAGGCCATGAATCCCAGCCCCGCAGTGTGATTTTTTGAAAACACACTGTGTGTCTGGGATTCATGGCCATCGCTAACTGCACCGGCCTACATGAAATGAGGTCATAAGATGGGCAGCGCTTACAGGGCATTGCCAAGGGATAACACAAGAGCGCAGACTCCTGTACAGCAAATATCAACGCTCAGGAGGATGCGCCCAGCACCTAGGTGTAAATTTTGACACCTGTGCTGCGTCTCCTTAAAAAGACAAGTCACGCCTCCACTACAGTTTGACTGTAGAATGGGCTAAATTCTGTATGTGTTTCATTCTGCGTGTGCAAGTTGAAAAATTCATAGAGCAACCTTTTACTTGTGCAGCATTAATGCTGCACAAGGTGTGGCTCTTGTACTTTGTAACACCTGAGGTGGTGTTAAAGGTTACCTTTGAAATTGGTTCAACTAGGCTTCGGCCTACACTCTGCTCCTCTCCTCCTCCTGCTGCCTCTGGGCTCTAACACCACCAGTTGTAGCCCGGAAGTGCTAGCTGCACAGAGAAAAACACCAGCCAATGTGTCAGTGGGGTTCAGCACCGCTAGCTGTTACCCTGCTGTGTAGCCGGCAACGTGTCCAGCACAAGCCACGCTGGCACAAAAGACTTAAAGCTGCCACCAGTGCAGGCTTCGGCCTACACTCTGCTCCTCTCCTCCTCCTCCTGCTGCCCCTGGGCTCTAACACCGCCAGTTGTAGCCCGGAAGTGCTAGCTGCACAGAGAAAAACACCCGCCAATGTGTCAGTGGGGTTCAGCAACGCCATCTGTTCCCCTGCTGTGTAGCCGGCAACGTGACCTGCAAACGCCACGCAGGCACCTGAACTGAAATTAAAGGGAGCCTGCCCCCCACCTCCAGGTGTTTCTATGTATAACAGCCACCTTGTACAGCAGTAATGCTGCATTTGTACAAGGTGGCTGACTTTTTCTCCTTGCCCACGTGGAACTCAACACGTACAAAATGTGTCTCAGTAGAGACCATTCCACTGTCCCTGAGGTGTGACTTTCCTTTCTAATGATACGCAGCACCACCCTTGGTAGCGCTGCCCGTCTTTTGACATCATTGGTTGGCTGGCTGCGCCTGTGCCTGTGCGTCTGCCCTGCTCAAAACAACGCCCCTCGGTGTCTTATTTATTTTGACAGCGAGGGTGTGATTGATGGGCATGTGCAGTGCATATGTTTGCCTGTCTTCACTCATCTCCTTCTGCCTTCTTCAGACTGGGCGGCCTCATGGCCGCGGCATGCGATAAGGGATCACATGAGGCCGCCCAGTCTGAAGCAGGTGTAAGGACATGTGTGAGCAGCAAACATATTTACTGCACAAGGCCATGAATCCCAGCCACGCAGTTTGAATTTTTGAAAACACACTGTGGGTCTGGGATTCATGGCCATCGCTAACCGCACCGGCCGACATGAAATGAGGTGAGAAGACAGGCAGCACTAACAGCGCATGGCCAAGGGATAACAAGAGCGCAGACTCCTGTACAGCAAATAACAACGCTCAGGAAGCTGCGCCCATGCACCAAGGTGTTATTTGGGACACCTGTGCTGCGTCTCCTTAAAAAGACAAATCACGCCTCCACTACAGTTTGACTGTATAATGGGCTAAATTGTGTACGTGTTTCATTCTGCGTGTGCAAGTTGAAAAATTCATAGAGCAACCTTTGACTTGTGCAGCATTAATGCTGCACAAGGTGTGGCTCTTGTACTTTGTAACACCTGAGAGGGGGGGTTAAAGGTTACCTTTCAAATTGGTTCAACTAGGCTTCGGCCTACACTCTGCTCCTTTCCTCCTCCTGCTGCCCCTGGGCTATAACACCGCCAGTTGTAGCATGGAAGTGCTAGCTGCACAGAGAAAAACACCAGCCAATGTGTTAGTGGGGTTCAGCACCGCTAGCTGTTCCCCTGCTGTGTAGTCGGCAACGTGTCCAGCACAAGCCACGCTGGCACAACAGAACAAAAGCTGCCACCAGTGCAGGCTTCGGCCTACACTCTGCTCCTCTCCTCCTCCTGCTGACCCTGGGCTCTAACACCGCCAGTTTTTGCCCGAAACTGCTAGCTGCACAGAGAAAAACACCAGCCAATGTGTCAGTGGGGTTCAGCACTGCCAGCTGTTCTCCTGCTGTGTAGCCGGCAACGTGACCTGCAAACGCCACGCAGGCACATGAACTGAAATTAAAGGGACCCTGCCACCCACCCCCAGGTGTTTCTATGTATAACAGCCACCTTGTACAGCAGTAATGCTGCATTTGTACAAGGTGGCTGACTTTTTCTCCTTGCCCACGTGGAACTCAACACATACAAAATGTGTCTCAGTAGAGACCATTACACTGTCCCTGAGGTGTGATTTTCCTTTCTAATGATACGCAGCACCCCCCTTGGTAGCGCTGCCCGTCTTCTGACATCATTGGTTGGCTGGCTGCGCCTGTGCGTCTGCCCTGCCCGATACAACGCCCCTCGGTGTCTTATGTATTTTGACTGCGAGGGTGTGATTGATGGCCACGAGCAGTGCATATGTTCGCCTGTCTTCACTCATCTCCTTCCGCCTTCTCCACACTGTGCGGCCTCATGGCCGTGGCATGCGATAAGGGATCAGCTGAGGCCGCCCAGTCTGAAGCAGGTGTAAGGACATGAGTGAGAGGCGAAAATATTTACTGCGCAAGGCCACGAATCCCAGCCCCGTAGTGTGACTTAAAGAAAAGACACTGCGGGTCTGGGTTTCCTGGCCATCGCTAACCGCACCGGCCAACATGAAATGAGGTCAGAAGACAGGCAGCACTCACAGCGCATGGTCAATGGATAACAAGAGCGCAGACTCCTGTACAGCAAATAACAACGCTCAGGAAGCTGCGCCCAGCACCTAGGTGTAAATTTTGACACCTGTGCTGCGTCTCCTTAAAAAGACAAGTCACGCCTCCACTACTGTTTGACAGTATAATGGGCTAAATAGTGTACGTGTTTCATTCAGCGTGTGCAAGGAGCAAAATTAATAGAGCAACCTTTTACTTGTGCAGCATTAATGCTGCACAAGGTGTGGCTCTTGTACTTTGCAACACCTGAGGGGGGGTTAAAGGTTACCTTTGAAATTGGTTCTACTAGGCTTCGGCCTACACTCTGCTCCTCTCCTCCTCCTGCTGACCCTGGGCTCTAACACCGCCAGCTGGTGCCCGGAAGTGCTGGCTGCACAGAGAAAAACACCCGCCATTGTGTCAGTGGGGTTCAGCACCGCCAGCTGTTCCCCTGCTGTGTAGTCGGCAACGTGTCCAGCACAAGCCACGCTGGCACAACAGAACAAAAGCTGCCACCAGTGCAGGCTTCGGCCTACACTCTGCTTCTCTCCTCCTCCTGCTGACCCTGGGCTCTAACACCGCCAGTTGGTGCCCGGAAGTGCTGGCTGCACAGAGAAAAACACCCGCCATTGTGTCAGTGGGGTTCAGCACCGCCAGCTGTTCCCCTGCTGTGTAGTCGGCAACGTGTCCAGCACAAGCCACGCTGGCACAACAGAACAAAAGCTGCCACCAGTGCAGGCTTCGGCCTACACTCTGCTCCTCTCCTCCTCCTGCTGACCCTGGGCTCTAACACCACCAGTTTTTGCCCGGAACTGCTAGCTGCACAGAGAAAAACACCAGCCAATGTGTCAGTGGGGTTCAGCACTGCCAGCTGTTCTCCTGCTGTGTAGCCGGCAATGTGACCTGCAAACGCCACGCAGGCACATGAACTGAAATTAAAGGGACCCTGCCACCCACCCCCAGGTGTTTCTATGTATAACAGCCACCTTGTACAGCAGTAATGCTGCATTTGTACAAGGTGGCTGACTTTTTCTCCTTGCCCATGTGGAACTCAACACGTACAAAATGTGTCTCAGTAGAGACCATTACACTGTCCCTGAGGTGTGACTTTCCTTTCTAATGATACGCAGCACCCCCCTTGCTAGCGCTGCCCGTCTTCTGACATCATTGGTTGGCTGGCTGCGCCTGTGCGTCCGCCCTGCCCGATACAACGCCCCTCGTTGTCTTACTTATTTTGACTGCGAGGGTGTGATTGATGGGCATGAGCAGTGCATATCTTCGCCTGTCTTCACTCATCTCCTTCCGCCTTCTTCAGACTGTGCGGCCTCATGGCCGCGGCATGCGAGAAGGGATCAGCAGAGGCCGCCCAGTCTGAAACAGGTGTAAGGACGTGTGTGAGCGGCTCAAGGCCACAAATCCCAGCACCGCAGTGTGACTTTATGAAAAGGCACTGTGGGTCTGGGATTCATGGCCATCGTTAATCGCACCGGCCAACATGAAATGAGGTCATAACACGGGCAGCGCTAACAGGGCATGGCCAAACGATAACACAAGAGCGCAGACTCCTGTACAGCAAATAACGACGCACAGGAGGATGCGCCCAGCACCAAGGTGTTATTTTGGACACCTGTGCTGCGTCTCCTTACAAAGACAAGTCACGCCTCCAATACAGTTTTACTGTATAAAGGGCAAAATTGTGTACGTCTTTCATTCAGCGTGTGCAATGAGCAAAATTTAAAGACCAATCTTTCACTTGTGGAGCATTAATGCTGCACAAGGTGTGGCTCTTCTACATTGTAACAGGTTACCTTTGAAATTGGTTCAATTAGGCTTCAGCCTACACTCTGCTCCTCCTGCAGACCCTGGGCTCTAACACCGCCAGTTGGTGCCTGGAAGTGCAGGCTGCACAGAGAAAAACACCCGCCATTGTGTCAGTGGGGTTCAGCAACGCCAGCTGTTCCCCCGCTGTGTAGCCGGCAAAGTGTCCTGCAAACGCAACGCAGACACAAAGCTGCCTCCAGTGCAGGTTTCGGCCTACACTCTGCTCCCCCTGCTTACCCTTTGCTCCAACACCGCTAGTTGGGGCTCTAGGAAGACAATCTTGAATAGGCAACGCATCCGGGTTCCAGCACCGTCAGCTGGTTCTCGGCAGTGTCTTTGTCACGGGTACTCCCTCGTGCCCAGCCTGGTTCCAGCACCGTCAGTTGTTTCCGGGTTGTGTCAAGGTCACTGACACACCTATACGTTGTCCCGTCGTGTTGCGGTCGGGTTAGCCAACTCCATGGTGCCTCCAGTTTAGGAGCTTCCTATGTGGGCTGCGTGAATTGGTAGTCAAGGCTGGTTCTGTAGTGCCAGTAGGCCAAGCTCCCCCTGTAGGACTGTTGGTGTTCGGTAACTGCGGCTGCCTCGCGGCCTAGCTGTTCTCTCCTCTCCTGTGGGCCTTCTGGTCACATCCTGGTTCCAGCACCGTCAGCTGGTTCCGGGCAGAGCCTTTGGCTTTGGTGCCTCCTCCTGGGTATCCGAGTTCCGCCAACACCAGGCGGTCCTTGGTAGTGCTTTTAAGCGCGGGTACCTACAGCTTAGTAACCGGGTTCCAGCACCGTCAGCTGGTCCTCGGTGCCATTGGCTCTTGCACACTGGGGCAACACATCCTGGTTCCAGCACCGTCAGCTGGTTCCGGGTAGTGTCAAGGTCACTGACACACCTATACGTTGTCCCGTCGTGTTGCGGTCGGGTTAGCCAACTCCATGGTGCCTCCAGTTTACGAGCATCCTATGTGGGCTGCGTCAATTGGTAGTCAAGGCTGGTTCTGTAGTGCCAGTAGGCCAAGCTCCCCCTGTAGGACTGTTGGTGTTCGGTAACTGCGGCTGCCTCGTGGCCTAGCTGTTCTCTCCTCTCCTGTGGGCCTTCTGGTCCACATCCTGGTTCCAGCACCGTCAGCTGGTTCCGGGCAGAGCCTTTGGCTTTGGTGCCTCCTCCTGGGTATCCGAGTTCCGCCAACGCCAGGCGGTCCTTGGTAGTGCTTTTAAGCGCGGGTACCTACAGCTTAGTAACCGGGTTCCAGCACTGTCAGCTGGTCTTCGGTGCCATTGGCTCTTGCACACTGGGGCAACGCATCCTGGTTCCAGCACTGTCAGCGGGTTCCGGGAAATGTCAAGGTCACTGACACACCTATACGTTGTCCCGTCGTGTTGCGGTCGGGTTAGCCAACTCCATGGTGCCTCCAGTTTAGGAGCTTCCTATGTGGGCTGCGTGAATTGGTAGTCAAGGCTGGTTCTGTAGTGCCAGTAGGCCAAGCTCCCCCTGTAGGACTGTTGGGGTTCGGTAACTGCGGCTGCCTCGTGGCCTAGCTGTTCTCTCCTCTCCTGTGGACCTTCTGGTCCACATCCTGGTTCCAGCACCGTCAGCTGGTTCCGGGCAGAGCCTTTGGCTTAGGTGCCTCCTTCTGGGTATCCGAGTTCCGCCAACGCCAGGCGGTCCTTGGTAGTGCTTTTAAGCGCGGGTACCTACAGTTTTGTAACCGTGTTCCAGAACCGTCAGCTGGTCCTCGGTCGTGCCATTGGCTCTTGCACAGTTGGCCAACGCATCTGGGTTCCAGTACCGTCAGCTGGTTCTCGGCAGTGTCTTTTGCTCTTGTACCTTCTGCTCCCCATCCTGGTTCCAGTACCGTCAGCTGGTTCCGGGCAGAGCCTTTGGCTTAGGTGCCTCCTTCTGGGTATCCGAGTTCCACCAATGTCAGGTGGTCCTTGGTAGTGCTTTTAGGCACGGGTACCTCCTGCTTAGTAACCGGGTTCCAGTAACGTCAGCTGGTCCTCGGTAGTTCCATTGGCTCTTGGACCTTCGGCTACCCATCTGGGTTCCAGTACCGTCAGCTGGTTCTCGGCAGTGACTTTTGCTCTTGTACCTTCTGCTCCCCATCCTGGTTCCAGTACCGTCAGCTGGTTCCGGGCAGAGCCTTTGGCTTAGGTGCCTCCTTCTGGGTATCCGAGTTCCGCCAACGTCAGGCGGTCCTTGGTAGTGCTTTTTAGCACGGGTACCTCCTGCTTAGTAACCGGGTTCCAGTAACGTCAACTGGTCCTCGGTAGTTCCATTGGCTCTTGGACCTTCGGGTAGCCATCCGAGTTCCAGTTCCATCAGCTGGTTCTCGGGATTTTCTCAGCCTTCTTGTACCTTCTGCTACATTTCCAAGTTCAAGACCCTAAAGACGACGACCCGGAAGACCACCCCTAAGATGACGACGACACCGGAGACGACAACCACTGAGATGACGACGACCATGGAGACGACGACCCTGAAGACCACCCCGATGACGACGACGGCGGAGACGACGACGACGGAGACGACGACCCAGGAGACGACGACCCTGGAGACGACGACATGGAAGACCGAGAAGCAGAAGAACAAGAGGCCGCAGAACAAAGAGCAGAAGAACATTAAGCATAACACTTAATATCAGAGCAAAAGATATTTAAATTATATGCAGAAGAAGACTAAGCAGTGTACGGGGGTGAGTCCGTTCCTCCTCGTGGTGCCCCTGGATAAAGCCTGATGCTGCAGGCCAAACTGAACGCGGACAAATGTAACTTTTGTGACAGGCAGAACGGAAGGTGTAATCTTCAAACTTTTATAGATAACAACTATGGGAATGCCTGTCACCAAATGAGAATATGATGAAGAAGTAGAATAGGAAGAATAATAATAGTTGAAGAAAATGAATATGAAGAATGTAACAACAAAAAAATAGGTAGAAGATGAAGAAGAAGATGAATAAGGTGAAGGAGAAGTTGATGTCAAAGATGCTGATGATGATGAAGATGAAACTGTGGGAAAAGTAAAAAAAAAGGGGAAGGGCGTGGAATAGTGAAACATCAATATCTGACAAAATAAAAAAAATCTTAACATACAAAGATATTGACTAACTCCGAACGTCTTAAAAAAAAAAAATTCCTGCTATTCTATTTGATTGGGCTAAACCTCTATGCCTTTAATGTCTCCGCCACCTCCCCAAATACATCCTGCATTATTCTTAGTTGTTTTCCTTCATGTAGAATGAACCTACAAGGAAAGAAAGGGTTTATTTTAATTCCGATATTTTGGTCCCATTGACTTGCATTGGGATCGGGTATCGGTATCGGCGATATCCGATATTTTTTGAATATCGGCCGATCCAATCCGATACCGATACTTTCAGATATCGGAAGGTATTGCTCAACACTATTAATAAGTAATAAGAATGAATGTCCGCCTGGGGTGTTACATAGTGAGAAATGGAAGTGCTGACAACACAAGAATGTGATTGGATCTTGTATGTGTCGGCTGTCTATTCGAAGAGCGCGTGTTGGTTCCTGATCGCGGCTGTTGTGGTGACAGGAGACATTAACCTACTGAGCATGTATCGGGGTCAAGCTACTATGGTGGAAGCGGATAGGAAGTGTGGTAAATTGTGCTCATGTTTGTGCCATTTCAGGGCTCCATAGAATTTTGTTGTTGTGCCATTGCAACTTATTGACACAATATTGCTGGCCCAAAAAAATATACAGGCCACATATTTTACAGTGTGGTGTCTCCGTGACACGCCTCATCTATCTTTGGGCTACAAATTGTGGCATTTGAGGCCTCCATTGAACTATTTTTGCTGTGTGTTACCCTAGTTATTGACACCAGTTTGCTAAAAAAATATTGTTACCTACAGGGCAGATATTGTAAACTGTGGTTTTCCCGCACACGGATCATATATAAGTTCGCTCCAAATTCAGCCATTTGTAGTGAACGTGGAAAATATTGTAGTCCATTTAAAATGGGCAAGGCGCATAGCAAGGGATGGGGAAGTGGACGTGATGGTGATGGTGCATGCAGAAGTCGAGGCCGTGGGCAAGCTGAAAGTGGGCCACAACAAACACCCACATTTGCTGGCTCGACCTTCCTGTCCCAATTACTAGGGGACCGCAGCAGGACAGCAGTATTGGAGCCAGAGCAGTGTGAGATGGTTGTTGGTTGGATGGTGGATAATAGAAAATAGCAAAAAATGGGAACCTGAAACATCACATTTAATAACACTATTAAAGTGACTTGAGACAACAACAAAAAGCAAACATATATTTAGCAAAAGCTAATCAGATAGGAAGCTGATTATAAGTCTAGAGACCACTCGTTAATATAGGCAGTCTTCCCTGCTCCCTTAACTTGAAACGGTGACTAAACTGATAGACATTTATAATCAAGCAGAGGAAAGAAGCAAGGTACATAGATCCAAAAGAATAATACCACCACTGCCAGTAATCTGGAAAAGGAAGAGGGAGTAAAAAAGCCTACGTAATACCTTAACACCTTCTCCTGTACTAAATACACCCAACCTGACAGCGGAGGTTTTTGCCCTAGATCTGCGCAATGGTGCCCCCACTCGGTGGCGGCTCACCCTCACTGGAGCACCCAACAAACGCCCTACACTTCAAAGAAAAGAGGCAAAAGGTTAGTTGTTCATTTAACTCTATTGGGTAGATGGAGCCCAATCTGTGAATCCATCTTGTCTCATGTTGCAGTATCAACCTATCCCAATCACCACCCCATAGTGGTTTATTGACTTTCTCAATACCCATACATTTCACTGCGGTTAGATCACCTCCATGGGCAAGGTTCACGTGTCTCGGTAACGGGTGTCCCTCTTTTCCACAATGTCTCTCAAATGTTCTCCAACTCTCCTCCTAAACTCTCTAATCGTTTTGCCAACATATACAAGATCACAACAGTAAATTGCTCTATAAACAATACCTTTGCTTCTACAATTAATGAAGGACCTGATCGCAAACTTATCTACCTTGTTGGTAAAAAAGAAAAATTTACCCACTTCGATATTTTTGCAGGCTACGTAACCACTACATTTATAGCACCCAGTGATATTAGAGGTCAGCCAAGATTTCTGTGGCGATTGGGAAAAGTGACTAGGTATCAACCGATCTTTAATGGATTTCCCTTTTTGAAAAGTGATCTGGGGAAATGTTTGCGAAAGGTCCCCAATATCACGATCCATTTTTAAAGTTGAGGAGGCCAGAATATTCATCTTTTTTTCACCAGAACTGGAGTCAATAACCCAGCTCTCTCCTTCTTTTTAACCTTGTTAAAGGCCCCCTCAAAACCAGATCATAGTACCACCTTTCACTGAATCGATTCCGTAGGTCATGTTTCTGTCTCACAAAATCATTGTTATCCGAGCAGTTCCTACGTACTCCCATGTACTGCCTTTTAGGAATGCCTTTTTTCAATGCTAAAGGGTGCCTACTCTACCATCTAAGCAGGGAGTTTGTGGTGGTGGATTTCCTGTGAATACTGGTGCCCAAAGAGCCATCAGACATCCTCTCAGTCAGTACATCCAGGAAGGCGAGTTTCAGTAAGTTCCACTCAAATGTGAAGGTAAGTCCCAGATCATTAGAATTAAGTTTACCAACATATTCAGAGAAGGAGTCACCTGTGCCTCTCTATATAACGAACACGTCATCAATGAATCTTAACTACAATAGGGCCCTGTTATTGCCTTCAATCCCAGTCTCACCAAAGACTATAGTTTCCTCCCACCAGCCCAGGAGCAAACTAGCATACGAAGTTAGCACAGGGTCTCCCCATCGCTGTGCCCCTGAGCTGATGGAAGTACTTACCGTCAAAGGTAAAGTAGTTGTGCGTCAATAAGACATCAAGACACTCAAGTATGAAGTCATTATGAATGGCGCCCCCTATTTTCAAGTAATAGTCTAGCGCCTCAAGCCCTTTATGATGAGAAATTGATGAATAAAGAGCCTCAACGTCAAGACTACCAAGAATAGTGTCAGCGTCAAGGATTAGGCCCTCAATTTTCTTCAACAAGTCTGTTGTATCTTGTGTGTATGAGCTTAGGGCCAAGACAAAGGGATTTAAAATTTTGTCGAACTAGACACCAAGATTCCTTGTCAGACTTCCTGTACCTAAACTGAAGAAAAGAACAGCGCCACACCGGATAGTGAAAAGCAGCTCACATATTTATTCTGCCTCCTCCGGCAACGTTTCGGTCCGTAGACCTTGGTCAAGCCGGTCTTCGGACCAAAACGTTGTCGCAGAAGGCAGAATAAATATGTGAGCTGCTTTTCACTGTCCGGTGTGGCGGTGTTCTTTTCTTCAGTTTGGATTTGGATGTTCTGTCTGGGATGGACCCCCTGGTGAGGACGTGCGCCCCGATGTCCATAGAGACTATATAATTATAGGGTGCGGCTTTACTGCTTTCTTTGAAACTTAGACTTCCTGTACCTGACACAATGGGTCTACCCTTCAAAGGGGATAAGCCCTTGGGAACCTTTGGGAGATAGTAGAATGTGCCCGTTATAGGGAATTTTGATACAATGAAATCCATCTCAGTTTTATCAATGACTGCTAAGGAGAGACCATGTGTGGTGATATATCCTTACAATTGTTTAAGAAATGTCTCAGTGGGATTTGATGGAAGTATACAATAGCAATTCTTGTCACGTAAAATACGCAAACACACCTATAATATAACGCTGGGAGCGTCACTCTGTCCGAAGCCTTTATAGACTGCGCAAGCGCAAGCGCCAGCGCAGTCTGGCCCCCACAGAGTGACGCTCCCAGGAGATCGCGGTATGCGTAAGCACTGAACGCACACCGCGATCTCCAACAGAGAAGCAGGGACCGCCAGGAGGGTAAGTATCAGCCATATTCACCTGTCCCCCGTTCCAGTGCTGCGTGCGGCTCCGTCTCCTCTGCCTGTGACGTTCACAGTTCAGAGGGCGCGATGATGCGCTTAATGCGCGCCGCCCTTTGACTGACCAGTCACAGCCAGAGGACCCGGAAGATGGCGGCGCGCAGCACTGGATCATGGCCAGCTGAATATAGCAAGTGCTGGGGGGCCTGAGCTAGTGCCGATACCGGCACCTGACCTTCCCAGCACTCAGCGCCCAGCGACGATAGGTGAGTATGGTATTTTTTTTTATATATATATTGCAGCAGCACACGGGGCATATAATACCATGGAGCATCTTATGGGGCCATAAACCATAATGGAGCAGTGTACGGGGGCATATACCATGGAGCATCTTATGGGGGCCATAAACCTTTATGGAGCAGTGTACGGGGGCATATACCATGGAGCATCTTATGGGGGCCATAAACCATAATGGAGCAGTGTACGCGGGCATATACCATGGAGCATCTTATGGGGGCCATAAACCATAATGGAGCAGTGTACGGGGGCATATACCATGGAGCATCTTATGGGGGCTATAAACCTTTATGGAGCAGTGTACGGGGGCATATACCATGGAGCATCTTATGGGGGCCATAAACCTTTATGGAACAGCGTACGGGGCATACACTATGGAGCATCTTATGGGGGCCATATACCTTTATGGAGCAGTGTACGGGGGCATATACTATGGAGCATCTTATGGGGGCCATAAACCTTTATGGAGCCGTGTACGGGGGCATATACTATGGAGCATCTTATAGGGGCCATAAACCTTTATGGAGCAGTGTACGGGGCATATACTATGGAGCATCTTATGGGGGGCCATCAACCTTTATGGAGCAGCGTATGGGGCATATGGATGGGAGCAGCAAATTAAAGAACGGTGGCGCAGGATGGGAGCAGCACATGACAGGATGGGGGCGCAGGATGGGAGCAGCACATGACAGGATGGGGGTGCAGGATGGGAGCAGCACATGACAGAACGGTGGTGCAGGATGGGAGCAGCACATGTCAGAACGGGGAAGCAGGATGGGAGCAGCACATGACAGAATAGGGCAGCACATGACAGAACGGGGGCGCAGGATGGGAGCAGCACATGACAGAACGGGGGCGCAGGATGGGAGCAGCACATGACAGAACGGGGGCGCAGGATGGCAGCAGCAAATGACAGAATGGAGGCGCAGGATGGGTTCAGCACATGTCAGAATGGAGGTGCAGGATGGGTGCAGCACATGTCAGAATGGGGTGCAGGAAAGGAGCAGCACATGTCAGAATGGGGGCGCAGGATGGGAGCAGCATATGACAGGATGGGGATGCAGGATGGGTGCAGCACATGACAGGATGGGGACGCAGGATGGGTGCAGCACATGACAGGATGGGGACGCAGGATGGAGCAGCACATGACAGGATGGGGACGCAGGATGGAGCAGCACATACCAGGATGGAGACCATATACCAATATAAATGCTCGCCACCCGGGCGTTCAATAGCTAGTTTGTTTATAATCAGAGGTGTCCATGACCACAACGTTACTACCTTTATCTGAAGGCTTGATTATAACGCAGTGGTCCTTTTCAAGACAACACAGTGCAGAGATCTCCTGTCATGTTAATGGAGCGCCCCCAAGGGCTAGGAGAACTCAGTACCGGGCCCTTCGGTTCTCAAGGGGGATGTCACGGTGGCTGACCCAGTCTGTGGCCCTCGGGAGGTCCGGTTTAAAAGGGGGGAAAGGTCTTTAAAGGGGAAATGTTTGTGACGCCACCTGTGGTATTCGGTCAGGGTGACCGATGCTGCTTTAAGGGGTCTGCTGGGGTGATGTTATGGCAGCTAGATGGTATACCTTCCCACAGGTGAAGTATGTCCCCAGGGCTTCCCAGTGAGTAGATGGTGGATGGTGGGAGGCGTAGTGAAGAACGAGGACACAAGGTTTCAGTCTCTTTACCTTTTTGCTGAAGGCTTCAGCATCCACAGTCCAGAGCACCAGATCACAGGGCAGGCAGAGTCCGGCCGGTTTGGAGGCAAGTTCAGAGTCCCCTTATCTAGGTGGAAATCAGTAGCCTTCCTCTAGCGCCTGGGTGTACCTTACTGCTGAGCTTCTCATACGGTCCTCACTAGGGTTTAGCGAAACGGATCGTTAATTTTCAAAAGTCGCCGAATTTTGGCACAGTCGGGTTTCACGAAACCCGACCCGACCCCTGTGTGGGGTCGGCCATGCGGTACGCGACTTTCGCGCCAAAGTCGCGTTTCAATGACGCTAAAAGCGCCATTTCTCAGCCAATGAAGGTGAACGCAGAGTGTGGGCAGCGTGATGACATAGGTCCTGGTCCCCACCATCTTAGAGAAGGGCATTGCAGTGATTGGCTTGCTGTCTGCGGCGTCACAGGGGCTATAAAGAGGCGTTCCCGCCGACCGCCATCTTACTGCTGCTGATCTGAGCACAGGGAGAGGTTGCTGCAGCTTCGTCAGAAGCAGGGATAGCGTTAGGCAGGGTCCATTAACCACCAAACCGCCTGTGCTGTAGCGATTTCCACTGTCCAACACCATCTTTTGTTTGCAGGGACAGTGGAAGCTACATTTTTTTTTCCTCAGCGCTGTAACTCATTGGGCTGCCCTAGAAGGCTCCCTGATAGCTGCATTGCTGTGTGTACGCCTCTGTGCAAAAAAGGATTTATGCTTTTTTCAAAAGCATAAATCCTGTTGTTCCTTCCTTTCTGCACAACTGTCTTTTTTGTTTGTCCACACTTTTGATTTATTTGTGCAGTAGTCCACTCCTTCTTATTGCTGCCTGCCATACCTAGCTGAGATTACTGCAGGGAGATAGTAATTGTAGGACAGTCCCTTTTTTTTTTTTTTTTTTTTAAATTCTCCCTAAAAAAAAAAGTAGTGGGAGATTAAGATTGGCATTTCCGCTTGAGTGCCAGTCCTGTGTGTGCCATCTCTCTCCAATAGTGGGCCACAGAAAGCCTAGTGTTTTTTTTTAAATTTGGTTTGTAACTTCTCCCTAAAAAAAAAAACAGTGGGAGATTAATATTGGCCTTTGTGCTTGTATGCCAGTCCTCAGTGTGCCATCTCTCTCAAATAGTGGGCCATAGAAAGCCTAGTGTTTTTTTTTTTAAATTTGGTTTCTAACTTCTCCCTGAAAAAAAAAACAGTGGGAGATTAATATTGGCCTTTCTGCTTGTGTGCCAGTCCTGACTCTTGAGTGTGCCATCTATCTCAAATAGCGGGCCATAGAAAGCCTAATGATTTTTTCTTTACATTTGGTTTCTAAATTCTCCCTGAAAAAAAAAAACAGTGGGAGATTAATTTTGGCCTTTGTGCTTGTGTGCCAGTCCTGAGTGTGCCATCTCTCTCAAATAGTGGGCCATAAAAAGCCTAGTGTTTTTTTTTTAATTTGGTTTCTAAATTCTCCCTGAAAAATAAAAAAAAACAGTGGGAGATTAATATTGGCCTTTCTGCTTGTGTGCCAGTCCTGAGTGTGCCATCTCTCTCAAATAGTGGGCCATAGAAAGCCTAGTGTTTTTATTTTTAAATTTGGTTTCTAAATTCTCCCTGAAAAAATAAAAAAACAGTGGGAGATTAAAATTGGCCTTTCTGCTTGTGGGCCAGTCCTGAGTGTGCCATCTCTCTCAAATAGTGGGCCATAGAAAGCCTAGTGGTTTTTTTAAAATTTGGTTTCTAAATTCTCCCTGAAAATATAAAAAAAACAGTGGGAGATTAATATTGGCCTTTGTGCTTGTGTGCCAGTCCTGAGTGTGCCATCTCTCTCAAATAGTGGGCCATAGAAAGCCTTTTTTTTTTTTATTTGGTTTCTAAATTCTCCCTGAAAAAATAAAAAAAACAGTGGGAGATTAATATTGGCCTTTCTGCTTGTGTGCCAGTCCTGAGTGTGCCATCTCTCTCAAATAGTGGGCCATAGAAAGCCTAGTGTTTTTTTTTAAATTTGGTTTCTAAATTCTCCCTGAAAAAATAAAAAAAACAGTGGGAGATTAATATTGGCCTTTGTGCTTGTGTGCCAGTCCTGAGTGTGCCATCTCTCTCAAATAGTGGGCCATAGAAAGCCTATTGTTTTTTTTTTTTAATTTGGTTTCTAAATTCTCCCTGAAAAAATAAAAAAAAAACAGTGGGAGATTAATATTGGCCTTCGTGCTTGTGTGCCAGTCCTGAGTGTGACATCTCTCTCAAATAGTGGGCTATAGAAAGCCTAGTGTTTTTTTTTAAAATTTGGTTTCTATATTCTCCCTGAAAAAATTAAAAAAAACAGTGGGAGATTAATATTGGCCTTTGTGCTTGTGTGCCAGTCCTGAGTGTGCCATTTCTCTCAAATAGTGGGCCATAGAAAGCCTAGTGTTTTTTTTTTTATTTGGTTACTAAATTCTCCCTGAGAAACTGTGGGAGATTAATTTTGGCCTTTGTGCTTGTGTGCCAGTCCTGAGTGTGCCATCTCTCTCAAATAGTGGGCCATAGAAAGCCTAGTGTGTTTTTTTTTTATTTGGTTTCTAAATTCTCCCTGAAAAAATAAAAAAAAACAGTGGGAGATTAATATTGGCCTTTCTGCTTGTGTGCCAGTCCTGAGTGTGACATCTCTCTCAAATAGTGGGCCATAGAAAGCCTAGTGTTTTTTTTTTTAAATTTGGTTTCTAAATTCTCCCTGAAAAAATAAAAAAAACAGTGGGAGATTAATATTGGCCTTTGTGCTTGTGTGCCAGTCCTGAATGTGCCATCTCTCTCAAATAGTGGGTCATAGAAAGCCTAGTGTTTTTTTTTTAATTTGGTTTCTAAATTCTCCCTGAAAAATAAAAAAAAACAGTGGGAGATTAATATTGGCCTTTCTGCTTGTGGGCCAGTCCTGAGTGTGCCATCTCTCTCAAATAGTGGGCCATAGAAAGCCTAGTGTTTTTTTTTAAATTCGGTTTCTAAATTCTCCCTGAAAAAATAAAAAAAACAGTGGGAGATTAATATTGGCCTTTGTGCTTGTGTGCCAGTCCTGAGTGTGCCATCTCTCTCAAATAGTGGGCCATAGAAAGCCAAGTGTTTTTTTTTAAATTTGGTTACGAAATTCTCCCTGAAAAAATAAAAAAAACAGTGGGAGATTAATATTGGCCTTTGTGCTTGTGTGCCAGTCCTGAGTGTGCCATCTCTCTCAAATAGTGGGCCATAGAAAGCCTAGTATTTTTTTTTTAAATTTGGTTTCTAAATTCTCCCTAAAAAAATAAAAAAAAAACAGTGGGAGATTAATATTGGCCTTCGTGCTTGTGTGCCAGTCCTGAGTGTGACATCTCTCTCAAATAGTGGGCTATAGAAAGCCTAGTGTTTTTTTTTTAAATTTGGTTTCTATATTCTCCCTGAAAAAATAAAAAAACAGTGTGGGATTAATATTGGCCTTTCTGCTTGTGTGCCAGTCCTGAGTGTGCCATCTCTCTCAAATAGTGGGCTGTTGTGAATTTTGTGGCTGAATTCACTCCTGTGGTCACAAGTGGTACTGCAGCTTCTGAGCTTCCTCCCTCAGGTGTTCTGGTGAGCTCGTTAGCTGCTTCGTTACTTAACTCCACCTGATGCTGCTATCCTGGCTCCTTGTCAATGTTCCAGTGTTGGATCTGAGCTTCTCCTGATTGTTCCTGTGACCTGCTGCTCTGTATAGCTAAGTGCTTTTTTGCTATTTTGTTGCTTTTTTTCTGTCCAGCTTGTCTTTTGTTTTGCTGGAAGCTCTGAGACGCAAAGGGTGTACCGCCGTGCCGTTAGTTCGGCACGGTGGGTCTTTTTTGCCCCCTTTGCGTGGTTTTTGCTTTAGGGTTTTTTGTAGACTGCAAAGTTCGCTTTACTATCCTCGCCCTGTCTAAGAATATCGGGCCCCACTTTGCTGAATCTATTTCATCCCTACGTTTTGTCTTTTCATCTTACTCACAGTCATTATATGTGGGGGGCTGCCTTTTCCTTTGGGGTATTTCTCTGGGGCAAGTCAGGCCTATTTTTCTATCTTCAGGCTAGCTAGTTTCTTAGGCTGTGCCGAGTTGCCTAGGTAGTTGTTAGGCGCAATCCACAGCCGCTTTTAGTTGTGTTTAGGATAGGATCAGGTGTGCAGTCTATAGAGTTTCCACGTCTCAGAGCTCGTTCTTTTGTTCTTGGGTATTTGTCAGATCACTGTGTGCGCTCTGATCGCTAGGCACACTGTGTCTCTGGATTGCCTTCATAAACACCTTTCATTAGCAAACATAACAGTACAAGGAGCCACTAATGATTCTCAATAGAGGGAAAGAAAAAGTTCTGACATCATTTTTTTTTTCTGCTCTGTGTTCACTTTTTTTTTTTTTTCCCCTAGACATTTGGGTGATTCTGGACACAGGTGTGGACATGGATATTCAGGGTCTGTGCTCTTCAGTGGATAATCTCATTATAAATGTACAAAAGATTCAAGATACTATTGATCAGAAATCTATGTTAGAACCAAGAATTCCTATTCCTGATTTGTTTTTTGGAGATAGAACTAAGTTTCTAAGTTTCAAAAATAATTGTAAGCTATTTCTGGCCTTGAAACCTCATTCTTCTGGTAATCCTGTTCAACAGGTTTTGATTATTATTTCTTTTTTGCGCGGCGACCCTCAAGACTGGGCATTTTCTCTTGCGCCAGGAGACCCTGCATTGAGTAGTGTCGATGCGTTTTTCCTGGCGCTCGGATTACTGTACGATGAGCCTAATTCAGTGGATCAGGCTGAGAAAAATTTGCTGGCTTTGTGCCAGGGTCAGGATGATATAGAAGTATATTGTCAGAAATTTAGGAAATGGTCAGTACTCACTCAGTGGAATGAATCTGCGCTGGCAGATTTGTTCAGAAAGGGTCTCTCTGAGGCTCTTAAGGATGTCATGGTGGGATTTCCTATGCCTGCTGGTTTGAATGAGTCTTTGTCTTTGGCCATTCAGATCAGTCGACGCTTGCGCGAGCGTAAATCTGTGCACCATTTGGCGGTATTGCCTGAGGTTAAACCTGAGCCTATGCAGTGCGATAGGACTATGACCAGAGTTGAACGGCAGGAATACAGACGTCTGAATGGGCTGTGTTTCTACTGTGGTGATTCCACTCATGCTATTTCTGATTGTCCTAAGCGCACTAAGCGGTCCGCTAGGTCTGCCGTCATTGGTACTGTACAGTCCAAATTCCTTCTGTCCATTACCTTGATATGCTCTTTGTCGTCGTTTTCTGTCATGGCGTTTGTGGATTCAGGCGCTGCCCTGAATCTGATGGATTTGGATTATGCTAAACGTTGTGGGTTTTTCTTGGAGCCTTTGCGGTGTCCTATTCCATTGAGAGGAATTGATGCTACACCTTTGGCCAAGAATAAACCTCAGTACTGGGCCCAGCTGACCATGTGCATGGCTCCTGCACATCAGGAAGTTATTCGCTTTCTGGTGTTGCATAATCTGCATGATGTGGTCGTGTTGGGGTTGCCATGGCTACAAACCCATAATCCAGTATTGGATTGGAATTCCATGTCGGTATCCAGCTGGGGTTGTCAGGGGGTACATGGTGATGTTCCATTTTTGTCGATTTCGTCATCCACCCCTTCTGAGGTCCCAGAGTTCTCATCTGATTATCAGGATGTATTTGGAGAGCCCAAGTCCGATGCCCTACCTCCGCATAGGGATTGTGATTGTGCTATCAATTTGATTCCTGGTAGTAAATTCCCTAAAGGTCGATTATTTAATTTATCCGTGCCCGAACACGCCGCTATGCGCAGTTATGTGAAGGAATCCCTGGAGAAGGGACATATTCGCCCATCGTCATCACCACTGGGAGCAGGGTTCTTCTTTGTAGCCAAGAAGGATGGTTCGCTGAGACCGTGTATTGATTACCGCCTTCTTAATAAGATCACTGTTAAATTTCAGTATCCCTTGCCATTGTTATCTGACTTGTTTGCTCGGATTAAGGGGGCTAGTTGGTTCACTAAGATAGATCTTCGTGGTGCGTATAATCTGGTGAGAATCAGGCAAGGAGATGAATGGAAAACTGCATTCAATACGCCCGAGGGTCATTTTGAGTATCTAGTGATGCCGTTCGGACTTGCCAATGCTCCATCTGTGTTTCAGTCTTTTATGCATGACATCTTCCGTGAGTATCTGGATAAATTCCTGATTGTTTACTTGGATGACATTTTGATCTTCTCAGATGATTGGGAGTCTCATGTGAAGCAGGTCAGAATGGTTTTTCAGGTCCTGCGTGCTAATTCTTTGTTTGTGAAGGGATCAAAGTGTCTCTTTGGTGTGCAGAAAGTTTCATTTTTGGGGTTCATCTTTTCCCCTTCTACTATCGAGATGGATCCAGTTAAGGTCCAAGCCATCCAGGATTGGATTCAGCCGACATCTCTGAAAAGTCTGCAAAAGTTCCTGGGCTTTGCTAATTTTTATCGTCGCTTCATCTGTAATTTTTCTAGCATTGCCAAACCATTGACCGATTTGACCAAGAAGGGTGCTGATTTGGTTAATTGGTCTTCTGCTGCTGTGGAAGCTTTTCAGGAGTTGAAGCGTCGTTTTTGTTCTGCCCCGGTGTTGTGTCAGCCAGATGTTTCTCTTCCATTCCAGGTCGAGGTTGATGCTTCTGAGATTGGAGCAGGGGCGGTTTTGTCACAGAGAGGTTCTGATTGCTCAGTGATGAAACCATGTGCTTTCTTTTCTAGGAAGTTTTCGCCCGCTGAGTGTAATTATAATGTGGGCAACCGAGAGTTGCTGGCCATGAAGTGGGCATTCGAGGAGTGGCGTCATTGGCTTGAAGGAGCTAAGCATCGCGTGGTGGTATTGACTGATCATAAGAACTTGACTTATCTCGAGTCTGCCAAGCGCTTGAATCCTAGACAGGCCCGTTGGTCGTTATTTTTTGCCCGCTTCGACTTTGTGATTTCGTACCTTCCGGGCTCTAAAAATGTGAAGGCGGATGCTCTGTCTAGGAGTTTTGTGCCCGACTCTCCGGGTTTATCTGAGCCAGCGGGTATCCTCAAGGAAGGAGTCATTGTGTCTGCCATCTCCCCTGATTTGCGGCGGGTGCTGCAAAAATTTCAGGCGAATAAACCTGATCGTTGTCCAGCGGAGAAACTGTTCGTCCCTGATAGGTGGACTAATAAACTTATCTCTGAACTTCATTGTTCGGTGTTGGCTGGTCATCCTGGAATCTTTGGTACCAGAGAGTTAGTGGCTAGATCCTTCTGGTGGCCATCTCTGTCACGGGATGTACGTACTTTTGTGCAGTCCTGTGGGATTTGTGCTAGGGCTAAGCCCTGCTGTTCTCGTGCCAGTGGGTTGCTTTTGCCCTTGCCGGTCCCAAAGAGGCCTTGGACACATATTTCGATGGATTTCATTTCTGACCTTCCCGTTTCTCAAAAGATGTCAGTCATTTGGGTGGTCTGTGATCGCTTTTCTAAAATGGTCCATCTGGTGCCCTTGGCTAAATTGCCTTCCTCCTCTGATTTGGTACCTTTGTTCTTTCAGCATGTGGTTCGGTTGCATGGCATTCCTGAGAATATTGTTTCTGACAGAGGTTCCCAGTTTGTTTCAAGGTTTTGGCGAGCCTTTTGTGGTAGGATGGGCATTGACCTATCCTTTTCCTCGGCTTTCCATCCTCAGACTAATGGCCAGACTGAACGAACCAATCAGACCTTGGAAACATATCTGAGATGTTTTGTTTCTGCAGACCAGGATGATTGGGTGTCCTTTTTGCCGTTGGCTGAGTTCGCCCTTAATAATCGGGCCAGCTCGGCTACCTTGGTTTCTCCATTTTTTTGCAATTCTGGGTTCCATCCTCGTTTCTCTTCAGGACAGGTTGAGTCTTCAGACTGTCCTGGTGTGGATTCTGTGGTGGACAGGTTGCAGCAGATCTGGACTCAGGTAGTGGACAATTTGACCTTGTCCCAGGAGAAGGCTCAACTTTTCGCTAATCGCAGACGCCGTGTGGGTCCCCGACTTCGTGTTGGGGATCTGGTTTGGTTATCTTCTCGTCATATTCCTATGAAGGTTTCCTCTCCTAAATTTAAACCTCGTTTTATTGGTCCGTATAGGATTTCTGAGGTTCTCAATCCTGTGTCTTTTCGTCTGACCCTCCCAGACTCCTTTTCCATACATAATGTATTCCATAGGTCGTTGTTGCGGAGATACGTGGCACCTATGGTTCCATCTGTTGAGCCTCCTGCCCCGGTTTTGGTGGAGGGGGAATTGGAGTATATTGTGGAGAAGATTTTGGATTCTCGTGTTTCTAGACGGAAACTCCAGTATCTGGTTAAATGGAAGGGTTATGCTCAGGAAGATAATTCCTGGGTTTTTGCCTCTGATGTTCATGCTCCCGATCTTGTTCGTGCCTTTCATGCGGCTCATCCTGGTCGGCCTGGGGGCTCTGGTGAGGGTTCGGTGACCCCTCCTCAAGGGGGGGGTACTGTTGTGAATTCTGTGGCTGAATTCACTCCTGTGGTCACAAGTGGTACTGCAGCTTCTGAGCTTCCTCCCTCAGGTGTTCTGGTGAGCTCGTTAGCTGCTTCGTTACTTAACTCCACCTGATGCTGCTATCCTGGCTCCTTGTCAATGTTCCAGTGTTGGATCTGAGCTTCTCCTGATTGTTCCTGTGACCTGCTGCTCTGTATAGCTAAGTGCTTTTTTGCTATTTTGTTGCTTTTTTTCTGTCCAGCTTGTCTTTTGTTTTGCTGGAAGCTCTGAGACGCAAAGGGTGTACCGCCGTGCCGTTAGTTCGGCACGGTGGGTCTTTTTTGCCCCCTTTGCGTGGTTTTTGCTTTAGGGTTTTTTGTAGACTGCAAAGTTCGCTTTACTATCCTCGCTCTGTCTAAGAATATCGGGCACCACTTTGCTGAATCTATTTCATCCCTACGTTTTGTCTTTTCATCTTACTCACAGTCATTATATGTGGGGGGCTGCCTTTTCCTTTGGGGTATTTCTCTGGGGCAAGTCAGGCCTATTTTTCTATCTTCAGGCTAGCTAGTTTCTTAGGCTGTGCCGAGTTGCCTAGGTAGTTGTTAGGCGCAATCCACAGCCGCTTTTAGTTGTGTTTAGGATAGGATCAGGTGTGCAGTCTATAGAGTTTCCACGTCTCAGAGCTCGTTCTTTTGTTCTTGGGTATTTGTCAGATCACTGTGTGCGCTCTGATCGCTAGGCACACTGTGTCTCTGGATTGCCTTCATAAACACCTTTCATTAGCAAACATAACAGTGGGCCATAGAAAGCCTAGTGGTTTTTTTTAAATTTGGTTTCTAAATTCTCCCTGAAAAAAATAAAAAAAACAGTGGGAGATTAATATTGACATTTGTGCTTGTGTGCCAGTCCTGAGTGTGCCATCTCTCTCAAATAGTGGGCCATAGAAAGCCTAGTGTTTTTTTTTTAATTTGGTTTCTACATTCTCCCTGAAAAAATAAAAAAAAACAGTGGGAGATTAATATTGGCCTTTCTGCTTGTGTGCCAGTCCTGAGTGTGCCATCTCTCTCAAATAGTGGGCCATAGAAAGCCTAGTGTTTTTTTTTAAATTTGGTTTCTAAATTCTCCCTGAAAAAATAAAAAAAACAGTGGGAGATTAATATTGGCCTTTGTGCTTGTGTGCCAGTCCTGAGTGTGCCATCTCTCTCAAATAGTGGGCCATAGAAAGCCTATTGTTTTTTTTTTAATTTGGTTTCTAAATTCTCCCTGAAAAAATAAAAAAAAAACAGTGGGAGATTAATATTGGCCTTCGTGCTTGTGTGCCAGTCCTGAGTGTGACATCTCTCTCAAATAGTGGGCTATAGAAAGCCTAGTGTTTTTTTTTTAAATTTGGTTTCTATATTCTCCCTGAAAAAATAAAAAAAAACAGTGGGAGATTAATATTGGCCTTTGTGCTTGTGTGCCAGTCCTGAGTGTGTCATCTCTCTCAAATAGTGGGCCATAGAAAGCCTAGTGTTTTTATTTTTAAATTTGGTTTCTAAATTCTCCCTGAAAAAATAAAAAAAACAGTGGGAGATTAATATTGGCCTTCCTGCTTGTGGGCCAGTCCTGAGTGTGCCATCTCTCTCAAATAGTGGGCCATAGAAAGCCTAGTGTTTTTTTTTTAAATTTGGTTTCTAAATTCTCCCTGAAAAAATAAAAAAAACAGTGGGAGACTAATATTGGCCTTTGTGCTTGTGTGCCAGTCCTGAGTGTGCCATTTCTCTCAAATAGTGGGCCATAGAAAGCCTAGTGTTTTTTTTTAAATTTGGTTACTAAATTCTCCCTGAGAAAAAAAAAACTGTGGGAGATTAATTTTGGCCTTTGTGCTTGTGTGCCAGTCCTGAGTGTGCCATCTCTCTCAAATAGTGGGCCATAGAAAGCCTAGTGTGTTTTTTTTTTATTTGGTTTCTAAATTCTCCCTGAAAAAATAAAAAAAAACAGTGGGAGATTAATATTGGCCTTTCTGCTTGTGTGCCAGTCCTGAGTGTGACATCTCTCTCAAATAGTGGGTCATAGAAAGCCTAGTGTTTTTATTTTTAAATTTGGTTTCTAAATTCTCCCTGAAAAAATAAAAAAAAAACAGTGGGAGATTAATATTGGCCTTTCTGCTTGTGGGCCAGTCCTGAGTGTGCCATCTCTCTCAAATAGTGGGCCATAGAAAGCCTAGTGTTTTTTTTAAATTTGGTTTCTAAATTCTCCCTGAAAAAATAAAAAAAACAGTGGGAGATTAATATTGGCCTTTGTGCTTGTGTGCCAGTCCTGAGTGTGCCATCTCTCTCAAATAGTGGGCCATAGAAAGCCAAGTGTTTTTTTTTAAATTTGGTTACGAAATTCTCCCTGAAAAAATAAAAAAAACAGTGGGAGATTAATATTGGCCTTTGTGCTTGTGTGCCAGAGTCCTGAGTGTGCCATCTCTCTCAAATAGTGGGCCATAGAAAGCCTAGTGTTTTTTTTTTAATTTGGTTTCTAAATTCTCCCTGAAAAAATAAAAAAAACAGTGGGAGATTAATAGTGGCCTTTGTGCTTGTGTGCCAGTCCTGAGTGTGCCATCTCTCTCAAATAGTTGGCCATAGAAAGCCTAGTGTTTTTTTTTTAAATTTGGTTTCTAAATTCTCCCTGAAAAAATAAAAAAAAAACAGTGGGAGATTAATATTGGCCTTCGTGCTTGTGTGCCAGTCCTGAGTGTGACATCTCTCTCAAATAGTGGGCTATAGAAAGCCTAGTGTTTTTTTTTTAAATTTGGTTTCTATATTCTCCCTGAAAAAATAAAAAAAAACAGTGTGGGATTAATATTGGCCTTTCTGCTTGTGTGCCAGTCCTGAGTGTGCCATCTCTCTCAAATAGTGGGCCATAGAAAGCCTAGTGTTTGTTTTTTTTAAAATTTGGTTTCTAAATTCTCCCTGAAAAAAATAAAAAAAACAGTGGGAGATTAATATTGGCCTTTGTGCTTGTGTGCCAGTCCTGAGTGTGCCATCTCTCTCAATAGTGGGCCATAGAAAGCCTAGTGTTTTTATTTTTAACCCCTTAAGCCCCGAGGGTGGTTTGCACGTTAAAGGGAACCTGTCACCCCGTTTTTTGAGATTGAGCTATAAATACTGTTAAATAGGGCCTGCGCTGTGTGTTCCTATAGTGTATGTAGTGTACCCCGATTCCCTATGTATGCTGAGAAATAACTTACCAAAGTCGCCGTTTTTGCCTGTCAATCAGGCTGGTCAGGTCGGGAGGGCGTGGTGACATCGCTGGTTCTTCCTCAGCTTTACGTTGGTGGCGTAGTTTGCATCTCGGCTTTGGGAAAATGGCCGCCGCGATCTCTAATGCGCACGCGCGGCATCCCGCGGCCATTTTCCTGAAGCCCCGTGCAGCAGAGCACTCGATCTGCGCACGCGCGGCCCCAGGAAGATGGCCGCCCCCACCGATGCAAGGGATTACAGCGCAGATCGCGCGCTGCTTGTTCACCACTACGCCACTACGCCACCAACGTAAAGCTGAGGAAGAACCAGCGATGTCACCACGCCCTCCCGACCTGACCAGCCTGATTGACAGGCGAAAACGGCGACTTTGGTAAGTTATTTCTCAGCATACATGGGGAATCGGGGTACACTACATACACTATAGGAACACACAGCGCAGGCCCTATTTAACAGTATTTATAGCTCAATCTCAAAAAACGGGGTGACAGGTTCCCTTTAATGACCGGGCCAATTTTTACAATTCTGACCACTGTCCCTTTATGAGGTTATAACACTGGAACGCTTCAACGGATCTTGGCGATTCTGACATTGTTTTCTCGAGACATATTGTACTTCATTTTATTCATAACATTTATTCGATATAACTTGCGTTTATTTGTGAAAAAAACGGAAAATTGGCGAAAATTTAGAAAATTTTGCAATTTTCCAACTTTAAATTTTTATGCCCTTAAATCACAGAGATATGTCACGCAAAATACTTAATAAGTAACATTTCCCACATGTCTACTTTACATCAGCACAATTTTGGAACCAAAATTTTTTTTTGTTAGGGAGTTATAAGGGTTAAAAGTTGACCAGCAATTTCTCATTTTTACAACACCATTTTTTTTTTAGGGACCACATCTCATTTGATGTCATTTTGAGGGGTCTATATGATAGAAAATACCCAAGTGTGACACCATTCTAAAAACTGCACCCCTCAAGGTGCTCAAAACCACATTCAAGAAGTTTATTAACCCTTCAGGGGTTTCACAGGAATTTTTGGAATGTTTAAATAAAAATGAATATTTAACTTTTTTTCACACAAAATTTATTTCAGCTCCAATTTGTTTTATTTTACCAATGGTAACAGGATAAAATGGATGCCAATCGTTGTTGTACAATCTGTACTGAGTACGCTGATACCCCATATGTGGGGGTAAACCACTGTTTGGGCGCATGGCAGAGCTCGGAAGGAAAGGAGCGCCATTTGACTTTTCAATTCAAAATTGACAGGAATTGAGATGGGACGCCATGTTGCGTTTGGAGAGCCCCTCATCTGCCTAAACATTGAAACTCCCCACAAGTGACACCATTTTGGAAAGTAGACACCCTAAGGAACTTATCTAGATGTGTGGTGACCACTTTGACCCACCAATTGCTTCACAGAAGTTTATAATGCAGAGCCGTAAAAATAAAAAATCATATTTTTTCACAAAAATGATCTTTTCGCCCCCAATTTTTTATTTTCCTAAGAGTAAGAGAAGAAATTGGACCTCAAAAATTGTCCAATTTGTCCTGAGTACGCTGATACCCCATATATGGGTGTAAACCATTGTTTGGGCGTATGGCAGAGCTCGGAAGGAAAGGAGCGCCATTTGACTTTTCAATGCAAAATTGACTGGAATTGAGATGGGACGCCATGTTGCGTTTGGAGAGCCCCTGATGTGCCTAAACATTGGAACCCCTCACAAGTGACACCATTTTGAAAAGTAGACCCCTTAAGGAACTTATCTAGATGTGTGGTGAGCACTTTGACCCAACAAGTGCTTCACAGAAGTTTATAATGCAGAGCCGTAAAAATAAAAAATCTTATTTTTTCACAAAAATGATCTTTTCGCCCCCAATTTTTTATTTTCCCAAGGGTAAGAGAAGAAATTAGACCACAAAAGTTGTTGTGCAATTTGTCCTGAGTGCGACGATACCCCATATGTGGGGGTAAACCACTTTTTGGGCGCATAGCAGAGCTCGGAAGGGAAGGAGCGCCATTTGACTTTTCAATGCAAAATTGACTGGAATTAAGATGGGACGCCATGTTGGTTTGGAGAGCCCCTGATGTGCCTAAACATTAAAACCCCCCACAAGTGACACCATTTTGGAAACTAGACCCCCTAAGGAACTTATCTAGATGTGTTTTGAGAGCTTTGAACCCCCAAGTGTTTCACTACAGTTTATAACGCAGAGCCGTTAAAATAATTTTTTTTTTTCGCAAAAATTATTTTTTAGGCCCCAGTTTTGTATTTTCACAAGGGTAACAGAATAAATTGGACCCCAAAAGTTGTTGTCCAATTTGTCCTGAGTACGCTGATACCCAATATGTGGGGGGGGAACCACTGTTTGGGCGCATGGCAGAGCTCGGAAGGGAAGGAGCGCCATTTGGAATGCAGACTTAGATGGATTGGTCTGCAGGAGTCACGTTGCATTTGCAGAGCCCCTGATGTACCCAAACAGTACAAACCCCCCACAAGTGACCCCATATTAGAAACTAGACCTCCCAAGGAACTTATCTAGATGTGTTGTGAGAACTTTGAACCCCTAAGTGTTTCACTACAGTTTATAACGCAGAGCCGTGAAAATAAAAATTCTTTTTTTTTTCACAAAAATGATTTTTTAGCCCCCAGCTTTGTATTTTTACAAGGGTAACAGAATAAATTGGACCCCAAAAGTTGTTGTCCAATTTGTCCTGAGTACGCTGATACCCCATATGTGGGGGGGAACCACTGTTTGGGCGCATGGCAGAGCTCGGAAGGGAAGGAGCGCCATTTGGAATGCAGACTTAGATGGATTGGTCTGCAGGCGTCACGTTGCATTTGCAGAGCCCCTGATGTACCCAAACAGTACAAACCCCCCACAAGTGACCTCATATTGGAAACTAGACCCCCTAAGGAACTTATCTAGATGTGTTGTGAAAACTTTGAACCCCCAAGTGTTTCACTACAGTTTACAACGCAGAGCCGTGAAAATAAAAAATCCTTTTTTTTTCCCACAAAAATGATTTTTAGCTCCCCAAATTTTTATTTTCCCAAGGATAACAAGAGAACTTGGACCCAAAAAGTTGTTTTCCAATTTGTCTCGAGTACGATGATACCCCATATGTTGGGGTAAACCCCTGTTTGGGTGCACGGGAGAGCTCGGAAGTGAAGGAGCACTGTTTTACTTTTTCAATGCAGAATTGGCTGGAATTGAGATCGGACGCCATGTCGCGTTTGGAGAGCCCCTGATGTGCCTAAACAGTGGAAACCCCCCAATTATAAATGAAACCCTAATCCAAACGCACCCCTAACCCTAATCCCAACTGTAACCCTAACCACACACCTAACCCTGACACACCCCTAATTCTAATCCCAACCCTAATCCCAACCGTAAATGTAATCCAAACCCTAACCCTAGCCCTAACCCTAGCCCTAACCCTAACCCTAGCCCTAACCCTAATGGGAAAATGGAAATAAATACATTTTTTTAAATTTTATTATTTTTCCCTAAGGCTAGGTTCACATTGCGTTAGGGAAATCCGTTTAGCGCTAGCGGATTGCGCTAACGCAATGTCTTTTTAGGTGTCGTGTTTAGTGGTCGCGTTAACGTCCCCGCTCTGGAAGATCGGGCATCGGACCTCGGGCGCGCCGCGGACGCTGCAAGCAGCGTCCGAGGCGCGCCACAAAAGAACAGCACCTTGCTAGTGCGAGCCGAAAATGGCACGCTCTAGCGATGCACTACACCTGAAAATCACATTGCTGTCAATGGTTGTGCTAACGGACCCGTTGCACGGCGTTAATTGTGACATTTTCGCCGTGCAACGCTGTCCGTTAGCGTTAACCCATTAACGCAATATGAACCTAGCCTAACTAAGGGGGTGATGAAGGGGGGTTTGATTTACTTTTATAGCGTTTTTTATATCGGATTTTTATGATTGGCAGCCGTCACACACTAAAAGACGCTTTTTATAGCAAAAATGTTTTTGCGTCTCCACATTTTGAGACCTATAATTTTTCCATATTTTGGTCCACAGAGTCATGTAAGGTCTTGTTTTTTGCGGGACGAGTTGACGTTTTTATCGGTTACATTTTCGGACACGTGACAGTTTTTGATCGCTTTTTATTCCGATTTTTTGTGAGGCAGAATGACCAAAAACCAGCTATTCATGAATTTCTTTTGGCGGAGGCGTTTATACCTTTCCGCGTTTGGTAAAATTGATGAAGCAGTTTTATTCTTTGGGTCAGTATGATTACAGCGATACCTCATTTATATAATTTTTTTTATGTTTTGGCGCTTTTATACGATAAAAGTTATTTTATAGAAAAAATAATTATTTTGGCATCGCTTTATTCTGAGGACTATAACTTTTTTACTTTTTTGGTTATGATGCTATATGGTGGCTCGTTTTTTGCGGGACAAGATGACGTTTTCAGCGTTACCATGGTTATTTATATCCGTCTTTTTGATCGCGTGTGATTCCACTTTTTGTTCAGCGTTATGATAATAAAGCGTTGTTTTTTGGCTCGTTTTTTTTTTTTTTCTTACGGTGTTCACTGAAGGGGTTAACTAGTGGGCCAGTTTTATAGGTCGCGTCGTTACGGACGCGGCGATACTAAATATGTGTACTTTTATTGTTTTTGTGTTGTTTTCTTTTAGATAAAGAAATGTATTTATGGGAATAATATTTTTTTTTTCTTCTTTATTTAGGAATTTTTTTTTTTTTTTTTTTTACACGTGTGGAAATTTTTTTTTTTACTTTTTCACTTTGTCCCAGGGGGGGACATCACAGATCACCGATCTGACAGTTTGCACAGCACTCTGTCAGATCGGTGATCTGACATACAGCCGGGCAGGATTAGAGCTGCAGCTGCAGCCTGATCCTGACCCGGAAGTGCTCCCTGCAGGACCCGGATGCAGCCCGGCGGCCATTTTGGATCCGGGGACTGCAGGGAGAAGACGCTCGGTACACGGTGAGTACATCACCGTGTACCGATCGTCTCAGGGAAGCCCGCAGGGAGCCCCCTCCCTGCGCGAAGCTTCCCTGCACCGCCGGCACACCGCGATCATCTTTGATCGCGGTGTGCCGGGGTTTAATGTGCCGGGAGCGGTCCGTGACCGCTCCTGGCACATAGTGCCGGATGTCAGCTGCGATAGGCAGCTGACACCCGGCCGCGATCGGCCGTGCTCCCCCCGTGAGCGCGGCCGATCGCATATGACGTACTATCCCGTCACTGGGAATTAAGTCCCAGGTCACCTGGACGGGATAGTACGCCATATGGGATTAAGGGGTTAAATTTGGTTTCTAAATTCTCCCTGAAAAAATAAAAAAAACAGTGGGAGATTAATAGTGGCCTTTCTGCTTGTGTGCCAGTCCTGAGTGTGCCATCTCTCTCAAATAGTGGGCCATAGAAAGCCTAGTGTTTTTTTTTTTTTTTAATTTGGTTTCTAAATTCTCCCTGAAAAAATTAAAAAAAAACAGTGGGAGATTAATATTGGCCTTTGTGCTTGTGTGCCAGTCCTGAGTGTGCCATCTCTCTCAAATAGTGGGCCATAGAAAGCCTAGTGTTTTTTTTTTTAAATTTGGTTTCTAAATTCTCCCTGAAAAAAATAAAAAAAACAGTGGGAGATTAATATTGGTCTTTGTGCTTCTGTGCCAGTCGTGTGTGCCATCTCTCAGAAATAGTGGGCCACAGAAAGCCTAGTGCCTGTTTTTGGTTATTAAATTCTCCCTGAAAAAAAAAGAAACAGTGGGAGATTAATATTGACATTTGTGCTTGAGTGACAGTCCTGCGTGTGTGGCATCTCTCTCATTTGGTGCCATAGAAAACAGAGTGTGTAAAATCGTGCCTGATTTTCCTTGCGGTCTCACCCACTTATAAAGGGATATCTAAATCATACAGAAGTTAGAGTTCATCTTGTAAGTTGTTTTACAGTAACAAATACCGTTACTTTGGTGACGTTTTTAAAACAATGAGGAAGTCTGGTGGAAGAGGTCGTGGCCGTGGGCGTTCATTGCCAGCTGGTAATGATGGTAGCGGTAGTGGAGCATCAGGTGGTCGTGGGAAATACAATATAGCACCTAAGTCTCGAGCTGTGGAGCCAGGTTCATCGTCTGGCTACACAAGGCCTCGAACGCTCCCTTTTCTGGGAGTAGGAAAACCGCTTTTAAAGCCGGAGCAGCAAGAGGAAGTTTTGGCTTACCTTGCTGACTCAGCCTCTAGCTCTTTTGCCTCCTCTTCTGAAACTGGTAAATGTAAAAGCAGCGCATCGTTAGTGGATGTTCACGGTCAGGGACAAGTCGCTTCCTTGTCCTCTTCAGCAAAAACAACAACAGAGAAGGATGCAGCAGGCGACACAACGGGTTACTCCATGGAGCTCTTTACACATACCGTCCCTGGCTTAGAAAGTGAAACAGTTAACAGGCCATGCCCATTACAAGTTGAATCTGACATGGAGTGCACTGATGCACAGCCACAGCCAGACTACTATGCTGTTCCTTTGACTCAGACCACAACCTTGCCCTCGCAGGGTACTGATCCAGAATCAGACCCTGATGAGACTATGGTGCCCCGTCACGAACGCTATACCACCGACTTACACGGTGACACAGACGAAGTTGCACACGAGCTAGAAGAGGAGGTTATAGATGACCCAGTTGTTGACCCCGATTGGCAGTCAATGGGGGAACAGGGTGCAGGTGGCAGTAGTTCTGAAGCGGAGGAGGAGGGGCCGCAGCAGGCATCAACATCGCAACAGGTTCCATCTGCCGGGCCCTTTAGATGGGACAAAACGCGTGGCAAAGCCAAAACATGTTGGAGGACAGCGTGGTCATCCGGTTAAAGCTCAGTCTGCAATGCCTGAAAAGGGATCCGATGCTAGAAAGACATTTAACCACCATGCATTTGCAAGCCTGGACTAACTACTAAACGTCCCTTAAGGTTGTAGCACCCTCGGCCAATGAAGCTAGTCAGCAACGCTACATCCCTTCCGTCACTGTAAGGCCACCATTTTCCGCACCACCTGCAGTATCTGTGCAGGTTTCTTTGCCAGGCCAAAGCAGTCAGGGTCAGGGAATCACCAGTTTCGTAGTAGGAAACACTGCATCTAGGGCACCGGTGGCAACAATACCATCTCCAACCGTCTCTCAGTCTGCCATGTCCACCGGCACCCCCGCTAGTTCCATGATCTCCAGCTCTCCAGTCCAGCTCACCCTACATGAGACTCTCGTTAGAAAAAGGAAGTACTTAGCCTCACATCCGCGTACACAGGGTTTGAACGCCCACATAGCTAGACTAATCTCGTTAGAGATGATGCCCTACCGGATAGTTGAAAGCGAAGCTTTCAAAGCCCTGATGGACTACGCTGTACCACGCTACGAGCTACCCAGTCGACACTTCTTTGCGAGAAAAGCCATCCCAGCCCTCTACCAGCATGTTAAAGAGCGCATCGTCCATGCACTCAGGCAATCTGTGAGAACAAAGGTGCACCTGACAACAGATGCATGGACCAGTAGGCATGGGCAGGGACGGTACGTGTCCATCACGGCACACTGGGTGAATGTGGTGGATGCAGGGTCCACAGGGGACAGCAAATTTGGGACAGTTCTGCCTAGCCCACGGTCTAGGAAACAGTTGGCTGTAGCCGTTCGCACCCCCTCCTCCTCGTCCTCCTGCAGAAGCGAGAGCTCGTCCACAGACCGCAGTCGCCCAACCACTCCATCCGCAGCTGCCACTGTTGCACACCAGTTGTCCCATTATGGGGCAGCTACTGGAAAGCGTCAGCAGGCTGTATTGGCTATGAAGTGACAACAGACACACGCGGAAGTTCTGTCCGAGTTCTTGCAGAAAGAAACGCAGTCGTGGCTGGGCACTGTAGATCTTGAGGCAGGCAAGGTAGTGAGTGATAACGGAAGGAATTTCATGGCTGCCATCTCCCTTTCCCAACTGAAACACATTCCTTGCCTGGCTCACACCTTAAACCTGGTGGTGCAGTGCTTCCTGAAAAGTTATCCGGGGTTATCCGACCTGCTCCTCAAAGTGTGCGGACTTTGCTCGCATATCCGCCGTTCGCCCGTACACTCCAGCCGTATGCAGACCTATCAGCGGTCTTTGAACCTTCCCCAGCATCGCCTAATCATAGAAGTTGCAACAAGGTGGAACTCATCACTGCACATGCTTCAGAGACTGTGCGAACAGAGGCGTGCTGTTATGTATTTGTGGGAGGATACACATACACGGGCAGGCAGTAGGATGGCAGACATGGAGTTGTCAGGTGTGCAGTGGTCGAAGATACAAGACATGTGTCAAGTCCTTCAGTGTTTTGAGGAATTCACACGGCTGGTTAGTGCAGACAACGCCATAATAAGCATGAGCATCCCCCTAATGCGTCTGCTGATGCAAAGTTTGACGCACATAAAGGAGCTGGCGTCTGCAGCAGAGGAAGAGGAAAGCCTTGATGACAGTCAGCCATTGTCTGGTCAGGGCAGTGTACAGGACAAGGTAGCGGGCGAACAGGAGGAGGAGGATGATGGGGATGAGTATTTTTTTAATGAGGAAGCTTTTCCGGGGCCACTGGAAATTGGTGGCGTGGCAAGGCCGGGTTCTGGTTTTTTGAGGGACACAAGTGACGTAGATTTGCCTGAAACTGCCCCTCAACCCAGCACAACCGCAGACTTGACAACTGAAACTTTGGCCCACATGGAGGATTATGCCTTACATATCCTCAAAAAGGACACACGCATTACTAAAATGATGAACGATGACGATTACTGGTTGGCCTGCCTCCTTGATCCTCGCTATAAAGGCAAATTGCAAAATATTATGCCACATGAGAACTTGGAACTAATATTAGCAACCAAACAATCAACTCTTGTTGACCGTTTGCTTCAGGCATTCCCAGCACACAGCGCCCGTGATCGTTCTCACACGAGCTGCAGGGGGCAGCAGACCAGAGGTGTTAGAGGTGCACAAATCAGAAGTGGCGTTGGACAGAGGGGTTTTCTGACCAGGTTGTGGAGTGATTTTGCTATGACCGCAGACAGGACAGGTACTGCAGCATCAATTCAAAGTGACAGGAGACAACATTTGTCCAGTATGGTTACTAACTATTTTTCATCCCTTATCGATGTTCTCCCTCAACCGTCATTCCCATTTGATTACTGGGCATCCAAATTAGACACCTGGTCAGAATTGGCAGATTATGCATTGCAGGAGCTTGCTTGCCCGGCAGCTAGTGTCCTATCAGAAAGAGTATTCAGTGCTGCAGGTTCAATATTAACCAAAAAAAGGACTCGTCTGGCTACCCAAAATGTTGATTATCTAACCTTCATTAAAATGAACCACAACTGGATTTCGAATTCTTTTGCCCCACCTTGCCCGGCTGACACCTAGCTTTCCTATGAAAAGGTCTTGCTTGTGGACTACTCTGACTGAATTCCAATCTCGTAATTTGCAGCAGCTGATTGTCCAGCATACGACATGTTTACACCTCCCTAAATGGCCAAACTCCCCCCACGGGGCCGTGGTCTCGCCACTTGGCGCAAGCACCCGTGAGAGTGCCGTTTGTCTGAAGAGGTGGGTGTGCCCGCTTTTGGTCGACGGCACTGCCACTGGGTCCCTCATAGTACAATAAAGTGTCTCTGGCGCTGGTGGTGCGCACCCAACGTCAGACACACTGTTGTAACATGAGGGGCCCTGGGCCCGTACCGCCGGCCACAAGAGAGTTCGCCCCCCCAGCTCAAACATTGCTCTACCACTTGCACAATTATCTCTCACAGTTCCACCAATGTTTACTCTATGCGCTGACATCCTTCAATGCCTGGCACTGACAATACCATAGTGTGGACATGTATGATGGTACTTAACATAGTCAGGGGTAGTGTCCTATATTTGCACCAGTAAATAATTAGCGCCAAATTACTAGGTCTAAAACTCAGTAGAGGAGCCCACCCCTGTACCTAAGTATTCCACCCTTTTGTGTTTTGGTTTTGTTGTAATGCGAGACATTAACATCTATTTTTTTTTTTTGAGTAGTAACTGGCAGACACTCATTACAATCGGCCTCCGCTGACAACACCAATGCTGCCTGTGTACCCCTGCAAGAGAATTGCAAGTGCCTACAGCCGAATTTTGTTATGTTAGGCCTACTACGCCTGTCTGCGGCCCCTCCTTCCACTAGTCCTCCACTGACCTGACCACTGCTGCCCATGTGCCCCTGGAACCAATTTTAAAGTGCCTACAGCCAAATTTTGTTATGTTAGGCCTACTACGCCTGTCTGCGGTCCCTCCTTCCACTAGTCGTCCACTGACCTGACCAGTGCTGCTCTTGTACCCCTGGAACCAATTTTAAAGTGCCTACAGCCAAATTTTGTTATGTTAGGCCTACTACGCCTGTCTGCGGTCCCTCCTTCCACTAGTCGTCCACTGACCTGACCAGTGCTGCTCTTGTACCCCTGGAACCAATTTTAAAGTGCCTACAGCCAAATTTTGTTATGTTAGGCCTACTACGCCTGTCTGCGGTCCCTCCTTCCACTAGTCGTACACTGACCTGATCAGTGCTGCCCTTGTACCCCTGGAACCAATTTTAAAGTGCCTACAGCCAAATTTTGTTATGTTAGGCCTACTACGCCTGTCTGCGGTCCCTCCTTCCACTAGTCGTCCACTGACCTGACCAGTGCTGCCCTTGTACCCCTGGAACCAATTTTAAAGTGCCTACAGCCAAATTTTGTTATGTTAGGCCTACTACGCCTGTCTGCGGTCCCTCCTTCCACTAGTCGTCCACTGACCTGACCAGTGCTGCCCTTGTACCCTTGGAACCAATTTTAAAGTGCCTACAGCCAAATTTTGTTATGTTAGGCCTACTACGCCTGTCTGCGGTCCCTCCTTCCACTACTCGTCCACTGACCTGACCAGTGCTGCCCTTGTACCCCTGGAACCAATTTTAAAGTGCCTACAGCCAAATTTTGTTATGTTAGGCCTACTACGCCTGTCTGCGGTCCCTCCTTCCACTAGTCCTCCATTAACCTGACCACTGCTGCCCGTGTACCCCTGGAACCAATTTTAAAGTGCCTACAGCCAAATTTTGTTATGTTAGGCCTACTACGCCTATCTGTGGTCCATTCTTCCACTAGTCCTCCACTGACCAGACCACTGCTGCCCGTGTACCCCTGGAACCAATTTTAAAGTGCCTACAGCCAAATTTTGTTATGTTAGGCCTACTACGCCTGTCTGCGGTCCCTCCTTCCACTAGTCATCCACTGACCTGACCACTGCTGCCCGTGTACCCCTGGAACCAATTTTAAAGTGCCTACAGCCAAATTTTGTTATGTTAGGCCTACTACGCCTGTCTGTGGTCCCTCCTTCCACTAGTCGTCCACTGACCTGACCAGTGCTGCCCTTGTACCCCTGGAACCAATTTTAAAGTGCCTACAGCCAAATTTTGTTATGTTAGGCCTACTACGCCTGTCTGCGGTCCCTCCTTCCACTAGTCCTCCACTGACCAGACCACTGCTGCCCGTGTACCCCTGGAACCAATTTTAAAGTGCCTACAGCCAAATTTTGTTATGTTAGGCCTACTACGCCTGTCTGCGGTCCCTCCTTCCATTAGTCCTCCACTAACCTGACCACTGCTGCCCGTGTACCCCTGGAACCAATTTTAAAGTGCCTACAGCCAAATTTTGTTATGTTAGGCCTACTACACCTGTCTGCGGTCCCTCCTTCCACTAGTCCTCCACTGACCTGACCACTGCTGCCCGTGTACCCCTGGAACCAATTTTAAAGTGCCTACAGCCAAATTTTGTTATGTTAGGCCTACTACGCCTGTCTGCGGTCCCTCCTTCCACTAGTCGTCCACTGACCTGACCAGTGCTGCCCTTGTACCCCTGGAACCAATTTTAAAGTGCCTACAGCCAAATTTTGTTATGATAGGCCTACTACGCCTGTCTGCGGTCCCCTCCTTCCACTAGTCCTCCACTGACCAGACCACTGCTGCACGTGTACCCCTGTAACCTTTTTTAAACTGAATTGAGCCAAATTTATTGTTTAAGGCCTACTACCTGTGTCTCTCTGCGCCACTCAATACAGCTGTCCTTTTAAAAAAGCTGAGCGTCAATAGTCTGGTTTTCAGCGTATAGGAATTTGACAACTGCATTGGGGCTACTACTTCGCTACGGCCTACTAATGGTATCTTCCGCTCCAAGGTGTTCCCCAGGTTTCCTCGCCATTGCTTCAATCTTCATGCTCGTCTTAAGTAGTTGTTGAAAACAACACTGCATTAGGCCTACAAGTTGGGTCTGGGGTGTAGAGACGGTGTGTTCCACTCCAAGGTGTTCCCCAGGTTTCCTCTCCATTGCTTCGATCTTCTGGCTCTCGTTTAGTAGTTGTTGAAAACAACACTGCATTAGGCCTACAAGTTGGGTCTGGGGTGTAGAGACGGTGTGTTCCACTCCAAGGTGTTCCCCAGGTTTCGTCTCCATTGCTTCGATCTTCTGGATCTCGTTTAGCAGTTGTTGAAAGCAACACTGCATTAGGCCTTCTACTTGGGTCTGGGGTGTAGAGACGGTGTCTTCCACTCCAAGGTGTTCCCCAGGTTTCCTCTCCAGTCTCCATTTCTTCGATCTTCTGGCTCTACTTTAGTAGTTGTTGAAAACAACACTGCATTAGGCCTACTACTTGGGTCTGGGGTGTAGAGACGGTGTGTTCCACTCCAAGGTGTTCCCCAGGTTTCCTCTCCATTGCTTCGATCTTCTGGCTCTCGTTTAGTAGTTGTTGAAAACAACACTGCATTAGGTCTACAAGTTGGGTCTGGGGTGTAGAGACGGTGTCTTCCACTCCAAGGTGTTCCCCAGGTTTCCTCTCCAGTCTCCATTTCTTCGATCTTCTGGCTCTACTTTAGTAGTTGTTGAAAACAACACTGCATTAGGCCTACTACTTGGGTCTGGGGTGTAGAGACGGTGTCTTCCATTCCAAGGTGTTCCCCAGGTTTCCTCTCCAGTCTCCATTTCTTCGATCTTCTGGCTCTCGTTTAGTAGTTGTTGAAAACAACACTGCATTAGGCCTACAAGTTGGGTCTGGGGTGTAGAGACGGTGTCTTCCACTCCAAGGTGTTCCCCAGGTTTCCTCTCCAGTCTCCATTTCTTCGATCTTCTGGCTCTACTTTAGTAGTTCTTGAAAACAACACTGCATTAGGCCTACTACTTGGGTCTGGGGTGTAGAGACGGTGTCTTCCTCTCCAAGGTGTTCCCCAGGTTTCCACTCCATTGCTTCGATCTTCTGGCTCTCGTTTAGTAGTTGTTGAAAACAACACTGCATTAGGCCTACTAGTTGGGTCTGGGGTCTAGAGACGGTGTGTTCCACTCCAAGGTGTTCCCCAGGTTTCCTCTCCATTGCTTCGATCTTCTGGCTCTCGTTTAGTAGTTGTTGAAAACAACACTGCATTAGGCCTACAAGTTGGGTCTGGGGTGTAGAGACGGTGTGTTCCACTCCAAGGTGTTCCCCAGGTTTCCTCTCCATTGCTTCGATCTTCTGGCTCTCGTTTAGTAGTTGTTGAAAACAACACTGCATTAGGCCTACTAGTTGGGTCTGGGGTGTAGAGACTGTGTGTTCCACTCCAAGGTGTTCCCCAGGTTTCCTCTCCATTGCTTCGATCTTCTGGCTCTCGTTTAGTAGTTGTTTAAAACAACACTGCATTAGGCCTACATGTTGGGTCTGGGGTGTAGAGACGGTGTGTTCCACTCCAAGGTGTTCCCCAGGTTTCCTCTCCATTGCTTCGATCTTCTGGCTCTCGTTTAGTAGTTGTTGAAAACAACACTGCATTAGGCCTACAAGTTGGGTCTGGGGTGTAGAGAGGGTGTGTTACACTCCAAGGTGTTCCCCAGGTTTCCTCTCAAGTCTCCATTTCTTCGATCTTCTGGCTCTACTTTAGTAGTTGTTGAAAACAACACTGCATTAGGCCTACTACTTGGGTCTGGGATGTAGAGACGGTGTCTTCCACTCCAAGGTGTTCCCCAGGTTTCCTCTCCATTGCTTCGATCTTCTGGCTCTCGTTTAGTAGTTGTTGAAAACAACACTGCATTAGGCCTACAAGTTGGGTCTGGGGTGTAGAGACGGTGTCTTCCACTCCAAGGTGTTCCCCAGGTTTCCTCTCCAGTCTCCATTTCTTCGATCTTCTGGCTCTACTTTAGTAGTTGTTGAAAACAACACTGCATTAGGCCTACTACTTGGGTCTGGGGTGTAGAGACGGTGTCTTCCACTCCAAGGTGTTCCCCAGGTTTAATCTCCAGTCTCCATTTCTTAGATCTTCTGGCTCTACTTTAGTAGTTGTTGAAAACAACACTGCATTAGGCCTACAAGTTGGGTCTGGGGTGTAGAGACGGTGTCTTCCACTCCAAGGTGTTCCCCAGGTTTCCTCTCCAGTCTCCATTTCTTCGATCTTCTGGCTCTACTTTAGTAGTTGTTGAAAACAACACTGCATTAGGCCTACTACTTGGGTCTGGGGTGTAGAGACGGTGTGTTCCACTCCAAGGTGTTCCCCAGGTTTCCTCTCCATTGCTTTGATCTTCTGGCTCTCGTTTAGTAGTTGTTGAAAACAACACTGCATTAGGTCTACAAGATGGGTCTGGGGTGTAGAGACGGTGTCTTCCACTCCAAGGTGTTCCCCAGGTTTCCTCTCCAGTCTCCATTTCTTCGATCTTCTGGGTCTACTTTAGTAGTTGTTGAAAACAAGACTACATTAGGCCTACTACTTGGGTCTGGGGTGTAGAGACGGTGTCTTCCACTCCAAGGTGTTCCCCAGGTTTCCTCTCCATTGCTTCGATCTTCTGGCTCTCGTTTAGTAGTTGTTGAAAACAACACTGCATTAGGCCTACAAGTTGGGTCTGGGGTGTAGAGACGGTGTGTTCCACTCCAAGGTGTTCCCCAGGTTTCCTCTCCATTGCTTCGATCTTCTGGCTCTCGTTTAGTAGTTGTTGAAAACAACACTGCATTAGGCCTACAAGTTGGGTCTGGGGTGTAGAGACGGTGTGTTCCACTCCAAGGTGTTCCCCAGGTTTCGTCTCCATTGCTTCGATCTTCTGGCTCTCGTTTAGTAGTTGTTTAAAAAAACACTGCATTAGGCCTACAAGTTGGGTCTGGGGTGCAGAGACGGTGTTTTCCACTCCAAGGTGTTCCCCAGGTTTCCTCTCCATTGCTTCGATCTTCTGGCTCTCGTTTAGTAGTTGTTGAAAACAACACTGCATTAGGCCTACTAGTTGGGTTGGGGCCTTCTATCTGTGTCTGCCGCTCCTTGCTGTTTTCCTACAGTGAACAAAGCTGTGCCGCCGGTTTACTACTGTTGCCAATTTTGAACTGCATTTAGAATACTTACTGATTTGGGCCTACTCTCTGTGTCAGCCTCTCATTCCAGTTGTCCTCCACTGAACAAAAAAATGCCCCCTGGGTAGTCCTGTTACCAACTTTGAACTGCATTTAGCCCACTTTATTCTTTGGGCCCATATCTGTTTCCCCCTCATCCTGCCCATTGCCCAGCCAGTGATAGATGAGTCTGCTGGTACATTGACCCATAACGCAACATTCCCCGTGCACGCTACACTGCAAGATTGTGACCCTGCTGCAAGTCAGGTCTCCCTTCCCGTATACCATACCACCTTACACGGGGACAAAGAGGAAGGTGCAGATGAAGGTGCAGGTTCCTTCATCAGGTGGGGGGAGGAATACTCGTTGGCGACGTCACTGGCACAGGGCCCCTCATAGTACGCAAAAGTGTTGCTGCCAGTGGGAGGCGCTCCCGCCGTGCAAACGCACCGCTGTACTTTGAGGGGCCCTGTGCCAGTGCCAATGCCAACGAGTGGGCCCCCCCTGCTTGCTCAGGATCACAGCACTTGCAAAGTTGAAATACTTACCTCTCCCTGCTCCACTGCCGTGACGTGGTCCAGATTTACTGGGCCCACTAATTACTTGAACCAGCCCTACCCCCCACAACTTTAGCCAATTTCAAATGCCTTACAATTATTATAAGCTAAATTAAGATTGACAAGCTTCAGTAACAAGAATGGATGTTTTTGCCTTTAAAATGGGCTCTGTACATGTTTTCCTGGCCTCTACTCACTGCCGACTATGCTGTTATGGACCTGGTGGTTAGGAGCACCCAGAACGACCTGATAGTTAAACTAACACAGGACAAGCTGTGGGAAGTGGGAACTCTGCTGACCGCAACCCCTAAACCTATCACACACACTAAAAATAGCAGTGGAGCGTACCTAACTCTGCCTAGACGCCTCGTCTCAGCCTAAGAGCTAACTAGCCCTAAAGATAGAAAATAAAGCCTACCTTGCCTCAGAGAAATTCCCCAAAGCAAAAGGCAGCCCCCTACATATATTGACTGTGAGTAAGATGCAAGTCACAAACACAGAAATGAAATAGGTTTTCAGCAAAGGGAGGCCAGACTTACTAGACAGACTGAGGATAGGAAAGGTATCTTTGCGGTCAGCACAAAAAACTACAAAAAACCACGCAGAGTGTGCAAAAAGACCTCCGCACCGACTCACGGTGCGGAGGTGCCACTCTGCATCCCAGAGCTACCAGCTAGCAAGGCGAAATCATAATAGCAAGCTGGACAAGAAAACAATGAACAAATAATTAACTAGCAGGGACTTAGCTTCTGCTGGAGTAGACAGGTCACCAGAAAGATCCAGGAGCGAACTGAACCAGTACAAGAACATTGACAGCTGGCATGGAGTAACGATCTGAGTGGAGTTAAATAGAGCAGCCAGCCAAAGAATAAACTAAGTCACCTGTGGAAGGAACCTCAGAAGCAGCAGCTCCACTCACAGCCACCAGAGGGAGTCCATGGACAGAACTCGCCGAAGTACCATTCATGACCACAGGAGGGAGTTCGATAACAGAATTCACAACAGTACCCCCCCCTTGAGGAGGGGTCACCGAACCCTCACCAGAGCCCCCAGGCCGACCAGGACGAGCCAAATGAAAGGCACGAACCAGATCGGCAGCATGAACATCAGAGGCAAAAACCCAGGAATTATCTTCCTGACCATAACCCTTCCACTTGACCAGGTACTGGAGTTTCCATCTCGAAATACGAGAATCCAAAATCTTCTCCACCACAAACTCCAACTCCCCCTCGACCAACACCGGGGCAGGAGGATCAACGGAGGGAACCATAGGCGCCACGTATCTCCGCAATAATGACCTATGGAACACATTATGGATGGCAAAAGAAGCTGGAAGGGCCAAACGAAATGACTCAGGATTGAGAACTTCAGAAATCTTATACGGACCAATGAAACTAGGCTTAAACTTAGGAGAGGAAACCTTCATAGGAACATAACGAGACGACAACCAAACCAAATCCCCAACACGAAGTCGGGGACCAACACAGCGCCGGCGGTTAGCGAAACGTTGAGCCTTCTCCTGGGACAATGTCAAATTGTCCACCACATGAGTCCAAATCTGCTGCAACCTGTCCACCACAGTATCCACACCAGGACAGACCGAAGGCTCAACCTGCCCTGAAGAGAAACGAGGATGGAAACCAGAATTACAGAAAAAAGGCGAAACCAAAGTAGCCAAGCTGGCCCGATTATTAAGGGCGAACTCAGCCAAAGGCAAAAAGGACACCCAATCATCCTGATCAGCAGAAACAAAACATCTCAGATATGTTTCCAAAGTCTGATTAGTTCGTTCGGTTTGGCCATTTGTCTGAGGATGGAAAGCCGAAGAAAAAGACAAATCAATGCCCATCCTAGCACAAAAGGACCGCCAAAACCTCGAAACAAACTGGGAACCTCTGTCCGAGACGATGTTCTCTGGAATGCCATGCAAACGAACCACATGCTGGAAAAACAATGGCACCAAATCAGAGGAGGAAGGCAATTTAGACAAGGGTACCAAATGGACCATCTTAGAAAAGCGATCACAAACCACCCAAATGACCGACATCCTTTGAGAGACAGGGAGATCTGAAATAAAATCCATAGAAATATGCGTCCAGGGCCTCTTCGGGACCGGCAAGGGCAAAAGCAGCCCACTGGCACGAGAACAGCAGGGCTTAGCCCGAGCACAAGTCCCACAGAACTGCACAAAAGAAAGCACATCCCGTGACAAAGAAGGCCACCAAAAGGATCTAGCCACCAAATCTCTGGTACCAAAGATTCCAGGATGACCAGCCAACACCGAACAATGAACCTCAGAGATAACTCTACTAGTCCATCTATCAGGGACAAACAGTTTCTCCGCTGGACAACGGTCAGGTCTATCAGCCTGAAACTTCTGCAGCACCCGCCGCAAATCAGGGGAGATGGCAGACAAAATTACCCCCTCTTTGTGAATACCCGCCGGCTCAGAAACACCCGGAGAGTCAGGCACAAAACTCCTTGACAGGGCATCAGCCTTCACATTCTTAGAGCCCGGAAGGTACGAAACCACAAAATCAAAACGGGAGAAAATCAGCGACCATCGAGCCTGTCTAGGATTCAACCGTTTGGCAGACTCGAGATAAGTCAAATTCTTGTGATCCGTCAAGACCACCACGCGATGCTTGGCTCCTTCAAGCCAATGTCGCCACTCCTCGAATGCCCACTTCATGGCCAACAACTCTCGATTGCCAACATCATAATTGCGCTCAGCAGGCGAGAACTTTCTAGAAAAGAAGGCACATGGTTTCATCACCGAGCCATCAGAACTTCTTTGTGACAAAACGGCCCCTGCTCCAATCTCAGAAGCATCAACCTCGACCTGAAAAGCCTCTACAGCTGCAGAAGACCAATTGACCATATCAGCACCTTTCTTGGTCAAATCAGTCAACGGTTTAACAACACTAGTTAAATTAGCGATGAAGCGACGATAAAAATTAGCAAAGCCCAGGAACTTCTGCAGGCTCCTCACAGATGTCGGCTGAGTCCAATCATAAATGGCCTGAACTTTAACAGGGTCCATCTCGATAGTAGAAGGGGAAAAAATGAAACCCAAAAATGAAACCTTCTGAACTCCAAAGAGATACTTTGACCCCTTCATAAACAAGGAATTCGCACGAAGGACCTGGAACACCATTCTGACCTGCTTTACATGAGACTCCCAATCATCCGAAAAGACTAAAATATCATCCAAATATACAATCAGGAATCTATCCAGGTACTCTCGGAAGATGTCATGCATAAAGGACTGAAATACTGATGGAGCATTAGAAAGCCCGAATGGAATAACCAGGTACTCAAAATGGCCCTCGGGCGTATTAAATGCTGTTTTCAATTCATCGCCCTGTTTAATACGCACAAGATTATACGCCCCTCGAAGATCTATCTTGGTGAACCAACTAGCCCCCTTAATTCGAGCAAACAAATCAGACAGCATCGGCAAAGGGTACTGAAATTTGACTGTGATCTTATTAAGAAGGCGGTAATCAATACAAGGTCTCAAAGAACCATCCTTCTTGGCCACAAAAAAGAACCCTGCTCCCAACGGTGATGACGACGGGCGAATATGACCTTTCTCCAAGGATTCCTTTATATAACTCCTCATAGCGGCGTGCTCAGGTACAGATAAATTGAACAGTCGGCCCTTAGCAAACTTACTACCAGGAATCAAATTAATTGCACAATCGCAATCCCTATGAGGAGGTAGGGCACTGGATTTGGGCTCATCAAATACATCCCGGTAATCCGACAAAAACTCAGGGACTTCAGAAGGAGTGGAAGGCGAAATTGACAGCAATGGAACATCACCATGTACCCCCTGACAAATCCAGCTGGACACAGACATAGATTTCCAATCCAATACTGGATTATGGACCTGTAGCCATGGCAACCCCAAAACGACCACATCATGCAGATTATGCAACACCAAAAAGCGAATATCCTCCTGATGTGCAGGAGCCATGCACATGGTCAATTGGGTCCAGCACTGAGGCTTATTCTTGGCCAAAGGCGTAGCATCAATTCCTCTCAATGGAATGGGATACTGCAAGGGCTCCAAGAAAAAACCACAGCGCCTAGCAAACTCCAAGTCCATCAAATTCAGGGCAGTGCCTGAATCCACAAATGCCATAACAGAATAGGATGACAAAGAGCAAATCAGAGTAACGGACAAAAGAAATTTCGACTGTACCATACCAATGGTGGCAGACCTAGCGAACCGCTTAGTGCGCTTAGGACAATCGGAGATAGCATGAGTGGAATCACCACAGTAAAAACACAGCCCATTCCGACGTCTGTAATCCTGCCGTTCAGCTCTGGTCAAAGTCCTATCACATTGCATAGGCTCAGGCCTATGCTCAGAGAATACCGCCAAATGGTGCACAGCTTTGCGCTCACGCAAGCGCCGATCGATCTGAATGGCCAAGGACATAGACTCATTCAGACCAGCAGGCATGGGAAATCCCACCATGACATCCTTAAGGGCTTCAGAAAGACCCTTTCTGAAAATTGCCGCCAGGGCACACTCATTCCACTGAGTAAGCACAGACCACTTTCTAAATTTCTGACAATATACCTCTGCTTCATCCTGACCCTGACACAAAGCCAGCAAGATTTTCTCTGCCTGATCCACTGAATGTGGTTCATCATAAAGCAATCCAAGCGCCAGAAAAAACGCATCTACATCACGCAATGCCGGATCTCCTGGCGCAAGGGAAAATGCCCAGTCTTGAGGGTCGCCACGTTTCGAAGAAATAATGATTTTTACCTGTTGAACGGGGTCACCAGAGGAGCGGGGTTTCAAAGCAAGAAACAGTTTACAATTATTTTTGAAATTCAGGAACTTAGATCTATCCCCAGAAAACAAATCAGGAATTGGAATCCTAGGCTCCGACATCGGATTCTGAACCACAAAATCTTGAATGTTTTGTACCCTTGCAGTGAGATGATCCAAACAAGAGGACAGACCTTGAATGTCCATATCTACACCTGTGTCCTGAACCACCCAGAGGTTAAGGGGAAAAGAAAGACAAAACACACTGCAGAGAAAAAAAAATGGTCTCAGAACTTCTCTTATCCCTCTATTGAGATGCATTAACACTTTGGGCCAGCTGTACTGTTATGGACCTGGTGGTTAGGAGCACCCAGAACGACCTGATAGTTAAACTAACACAGGACAAGCTCTGGGAAGTGGGAACTCTGCTGACCGCAACCCCTAAACCTATCACACACACTAAAAATAGCCGTGGAGCGTATCTAACTCTGCTTAGACGCCTCGGCTCAGCCTAAGAGCTAACTAGCCCTAAAGATAGAAAATAAAGCCTACCTTGCCTCAGAGAAATTCCCCAAAGGAAAAGGCAGCCCCCCACATATATTGACTGTGAGTAAGATGAAAGTCACAAACACAGAAATGAAATAGGTTTTCAGCAAAGGGAGGCCAGACTTACTAAACAGACTGAGGATAGGAAAGGTATCTTTGCGGTCAGCACAAAAAACTACAAAAAACCACGCAGAGTGTGCAAAAAGACCTCCGCACCGACTCATGGTGCGGAGGTGCCACTCTGCATCCCAGAGCTACCAGCTAGCAAGGCGAAATCATAATAGCAAGCTGGACAAGAAAACAATGAACAAATAATTAACTAGCAGGGACTTAGCTTCTGCTGGAGTAGACAGGTCACCAGAAAGATCCAGGAGCGAACTGAACCAGTACAAGAACATTGACAGCTGGCATGGAGTAACGATCTGAGTGGAGTTAAATAGAGCAGCCAGCCAAAGAATAAACTAAGTCACCTGTGGAAGGAACCTCAGAAGCAGCAGCTCCACTCACAGCCACCAGAGGGAGTCCATGGACAGATCTCGCCGAAGTACCATTCATGACCACAGGAGGGAGTTCGATAACAGAATTCACAACACTATGGTCCCCCATTGACTTGCATTGGGTTTCGTGTTTCGGTTGATCCCCGACTTTTCGCGATAATCGGCCGATTCCACTCGACTCGACTTTTGAGATAGTCGGGTTTCGCGAAACCCGACTCGACTCTAAAAAGGTCAAGGTCGCTCAACCCTAGTCCTCACAACTGTTGTACAATAGATGTTCTAGATGTTGTGTCTCTCTGTCCCCCGGATGGATAGAAACAAACCCGTATGACCGGTGGCGTGAGGCTTTTTACAGGGACTCTATCTCGCGCCAGCCTCTTGTGGGTGCCACCTTGTCTCCTGGGTATAGGGCGGGCAGGTAACGTGGAATTACCTGTCCTGCCGGTCTCTGGAGCAAGGCATAAAGAAACTCTGTGTTCCGGCGCTTGGGATCCTGCGCCTCAGAAGGAGGTAGCCTGTGCAGGGCAGAACTCCTGGGTTTCTCTCCTTTTGCTATGACTTCTCCTCACGCTTTGCAATACAGTTCTCTTTTTGTGTCACTTTCTGGAAGCTGCCGCACGTGGGGCAGGCGCAGCTCCGTGGCCTTCTGTCTAGGCCTCTGACAGGATCCCACCCCTGTCAGGGACCAACTAACTGAGCGGAGTTCAGCTAATAACTGCCTGAGCCAAAGCCCAGCTAGTATCTGCCTCACTTTCTATCCAGACCACCACTTTTACCTAATTGTGAGGAGTGCCCTAATAAATAGGAGCATAGCTCCCCCTGGTGGACTGGAGTATGAAATGTGTTGTATGTTTGTGGTACCTGGCAAAGAGATCTCCTTTATTGCCTCCAAACGTAACATCACTCCCCCCTAGAGGAGAATGATATTACTGCAACGACCAGGACCCTGGGGCACTGCATTAAATTATAACGAACCTCAGAGGAGGTGTTATCAAGATTTTGAAACTAAATTGAGGAAAATATCAATAGTTAAATCCTCTTGAGGAGGAGGCATCTTTCTACTGTTTGATCTAAGGTCCATAAAAGGACCTTCAGCCCTGGTGTTAGGGTTTACATCAGACCGGTCATAGAGTAATCTAATGTCCTCCAACATTGGGTCAGGAACCCCCAGACTCTCAGTCATTTTTTTATCCTCTTGGATGTGACATTTTTTCCATTTAAGCTTACGGATAAAAAGGTGAAGATCCTTAATAGCTTCAAATGTGTTGAAATTGATCGAAGGCACAAATGACAACCCTTTAGTTAAAGCACACATCTCATCAGCAGTTGGGTTTTCCCACTTGATTCAGTACACCCGCGGGTTCAGTCTGTTTCGTAAGGGGTAAATTTGATCTAAAAAAAGGAGTCGGGGGATTATGGCTATGTGCACACGATGCAGATTTTGCTGCATTTCCGCAGCTGCGGGTCCGCAGCAGTTTCCCATGAGTTTACAGTTCAATGTAAACCTAAGGGAAACCAAAAACGCTGTGCACATGCTGCAGAAAAAAACTTGTGGAAACGTAGCGGTTTACATTCCGCAGCATATCACTTCTTTCTGCAGATTCTGCAGCGGTTTTACAGCTGCCCCTACAGAAAACCGCAGTTGTAAAACCACAGTGAAAACCGCAGAAAAAACGCTGTAAATCTGCGATAAATCTGCAGCAAGAACGCAGCGTTTTTGCCCTGCAGATTTATCAAATCTGCTGCAGAAAAATCCTCAGTGGCCAAAAATACGTGTGCACATACCCTATGTCTGCGATCAGTACCTCTCCTGCGACTATCCCCGCGTCCCCCTCTGTCTTCCTGTTTACGTCTTTTGATGACCCTCAATATCTGAAGCCTCAGTACAGGCTCGGACTGGCCCACCGGAGACCTGGAGGATTCTCCAGTGGGCCCAGGCACTCACACCTGCTGGCATACTGGCCAGCAGCTGCCTAGGGCCCCCACTGCTCCAGGGTCCCCCCCCGGCCGCCTGCCCGCCTGCCTGCCTCCCACCCACCCTCCTTGAAGACGATACTCACCCTGCTCCAGCGATGGTCTCGGCGTCTGCAGCTCGTCCTGAATGCGCGGTCACATGGTACCACTCATTAAGGTCATGAATATGCACATATTCATGACCTTAATGAGCGGTATCACATGACCGCTCATGCAGGAAGAAGGTGCTGCGCCGGGAGTCAGGACAGAGCCAGAGGGATGTTGGCGCGGCCGTGCAGTGTGGGACAGGTGAGTATGAGGGACGGAGGGATGAAGGAGGACATAAGCCGGCACGCAACCATGCAAGATGGGAGCAGGAGCGGGAGCGGGGGGGGGGGGGGGTGGAGAGATAAGCCATGGATACAGGGGGATATGAGCCATGCATACGGGGGGATATGAGCCATGCATATGGGGGGATATGAGCCATGCATACAGGGGGGAATATGAGCCATGCATACAGGAGGGGGAATATGAGCCATGCATACAGGGGGGGGATATGAGCCATGCACACAGGGGGGGATATGAGCCATGCACACAGGGGGGAATGAGCCATGCACACAGGGGGGGATATGAGCCATGCACACAGGGGGGGGGATATGAGCCATGCACACAGGGGGGGAATATGAGCCATGCACACGGGGGAGGGGATATGAGCCATGCACACGGGGGGATATGAGCAATGCATACAGGAGGGGGAATATGAGCCATGCACACGGGGGAGGGAATATGAGCCATGCACACAGGGGGGAATATGAGCCATGCACACGGGGGAGGGGATATGAGCCATGCACACAGGGGTGAATATGAGCCATGCACAAAGGGGGGGGGAATATGAGCCATGCACACGGGGAGGGGATATGAGCCATGCACACAGGGGGGAATATGAGCCATGCATACAGGAGGGGGAATATGAGCCATGGATACAGCAGGGGGGATATGAGCCATGCACACAGGGGGGATATGAGCCATGCACACAGGGGGAAATATGAGCCATGCACACTGAGGGGGGATATGAGCCATGCACACTGAGGGGGGATATGAGCCATGCACACAGGGGGGGAATATGAGCAATGCATACAGGAGGGGGAATATGAGCCATGCACACGGGGGAGGGAATATGAGCCATGCACACAGGGGGGAATATGAGCCATGCACACGGGGGAGGGGATATGAGCCATGCACACAGGGGTGAATATGAGCCATGCACACAGGGGGGGGGAATATGAGCCATGCACACGGGGAGGGGATATGAGCCATGCACACAGGGGGGGGGAATATGAGCCATGCACACGGGGAGGGGATATGAGCCATGCACACAGGGGGGATATGAGCCATGCACACAGGGGGAAATATGAGCCATGCACACTGAGGGGGGATATGAGCCATGCACACTGAGGGGGGATATGAGCCATGCACACAGGGGGGGAATATGAGCCATGCATACAAGGGGGGATATGAACCATGCATACAGGAGGGGGAATATGAGCCATGCATACAGGGGGGGGGAATATGAGCCATGCATACAAGGGGGGATATGAGCCATGCATACAGGAGGGGGAATATGAGCCATGCATACAGGGGGGATATGAGCCATGCATACGGGGGGGGGGGAATATGAGCCATGCATACAGGGGGGATATGAGCCATGCATACAGGGGGGGGATATGAGCCATGCATACACTGGGGATATGAGCCATGCATACAGGAGGGGGAATATGAGCCTTGCATACAGGGGGGATATGAGCCATGCATACGGGGGGGGGGGAATATGAGCCATGCATACAGGGGGGTATATGAGCCATGCATACAGGAGGGGGAATATGAGCCATGCATACAGGGGGGGATATGAGCCATGCATACGGGGGGGAATATGAGCCATGCATACAGGGGGGGAATATGAGCCATGCATACAGGAGGGGGAATATGAGCCGTGCATACAGGAGGGGGGGTTATTATACGGTATTGAGCATCATGTGAGATCATTATACAGTATGGAGCATCATGTGGGGCCATTATACAGTATGGAGTATCATGTGCGGTCATTATACAGTATGGAGCATCATGTGCGGTCATTATACAGTATGGAGCATCATGTGGGGCCATTATACAGTATGGAGTATCATGTGCGGTCATTATACAGTATGGAACATCATGTGCGGTCATTATACAGTATGGAGCATTATGTGGGATCATTATACAGTATGGGGCATCATGTGCGGCCATTATACAGTATGGAGTATCATGTGCGGTCATTATACAGTATGGAGCATCATGTGCGGTCATTATACAGTATGGAGCATCATGTGGGATCATTATACAGTATGGAGCATCATGTGGGGCCATTATACAGTATTGAGCATCATGTGTGGCCGTTATACAGTATGGAGCATCATGTGTGGCCAATGGACATTATACAGTATGGAGCATCATGTGTGGCCATTATACAGTATTGAGCATTATGTGGGATCATTATACAGTATGGAGAACTGTGTGTGGCCATTATACAGTATGGAGCACTATGTGTGGCCATAATACAGTATGGAGCACTGTGTGGCCATTATACAGAATGGAGCACTGTGTGGCCATTATACACTATGGAGCATTATGTGTGGCCATTATACACTATGGAGCATCATGTGTGTCCATTATACAGTATTGAGCATCATGTGTGGCCATTATACAGTATGAAGCACTGTGTGGCCATATTTGTGTTTGCTTATAATTATTGTATATAAAACTGTGTGATCAGCTGTGCTAAATGGGTGTGGTTGGGACGTGGATATGGGTGTGACTAGTTGTGAAATGGGTGTTGTCAGAGGCGTGGCCTAAAATTTGCTGCGGCGCACTACGCGCACCACAAACTTTATACCTCCTTCCCTTCTTCAAAAGTTGGGAGGTATGGTACCGCATTTGCCAGATCATGGCAAGTGCTGCAAATCCCATAGGGAATGAATGAGGCTGAACGCAGTGTTGCTGTAAGTGATCCGTTACGCGGCAGATGCAGAAAACACTGCCGGATCTGCTGCAAAAGGCGACTTTCACATTAGCGATTCTTGCCAAAGTTGCTGCCGGTAGTGTCATGCTCACCAATGAGGGAGGCAGCACTAAAAGTGCCTAGGGCAGCAGAAACTCTAAATACGGCCCTGGGGGGCTACTTTATATTCTGTGGGGGGACTGCATTATACTCAGGGTACTACATTATATTATGTGGGGCTACAGCATGCTACACTGTGTTCCAAATTATTATGCAAATATTTCCTTAAATTTTCTCTAGATTACCTATCTGAATTGCAGTCATTGTTATTTTCCAGTCATCTACTATTCTAGTATAATTGTGATGTTTTGGAACAAACTGCCTATGAAAACAGTATCTTTAAAAAAAAACACTCAAAATGCATGTTACAAATTATTATGCACAGCAGAGTTTTCAACCTTTTTTATTTTATTTTGAACAAAAACATGGTCAATTGTGAAGTTATAATCATTATCAGCTTATTACAAAATGAAATCTAACAGTTTTCAAGTGAAAACCTTATTCTAGGTGATGTTACATTTGCACATAGGACGCCTTGTTGGAAAGAAGCTTCTGAACTCTCTCGTCCATTGAATTTGTCAGTTTTTCGATGGCTTCTGCTCCAATTGTTTTGCATGTGGACAGAATCCCCTCTCAGAGCTGTTGCTTAGATGTGACCTGCCTCCCGCCGTCATAGACACTGCCTCCTTTTGATGGTGCTCCAGAAGTTCTCAATGGGGTTGGGGTCAGGGGAAGATGGTGGCCACTCCATAAGTTTGTCCTCTTTTATGCCCATAGCAGCCAGAGAAGCAGATGTGTTTTTTTGCAGCATGAGACGGTGCATTATCATGCATGAAGATGATCTTGCTGTGGAAAGCACGGTTCCTCCTCTTGAACCATGGCAGGAAGTGTTGTTTTAGAAACTCCACATAGATTATGGAGTTCATCTTTACCCCTTCAGGGATTATAAAGGGGCCGACAATCTCTCTCCCTATGATTCCAGCCCAAAACATTACTCCACCTCCTCCTTGTTGGCGCCTTAGCCGTGTTTTCATGGGGTGTCCATCAACCAGCCATCCTCCACTCCATCCATCTGGACCATCGAGCGTTGCACGGCACTCATCGGTGAACACAACAGTTTGGAAGTCAGTCTTCATGTATCGTTTGGCCCACTGGAGCCGTTTCTGCTTGTGTGCAGTGGATAGAGGTGGTCGACTGAATGGCTTACGCACCTCTGAAGGACCCTGCATCTTGTTGTTCTGGGGCACCAGCAGCTTCAAAAACTTGTCTGCTGCTATGACCAGGCATTTTTGCAGCTGCTCTTTTAACCTTACACAATTACTTGTTGGAAAGAGTCCTCAATATTTCCTTATCAGCACGCACACGTGTGTGCTGGGAATCAGCTACATACTTCTTGATTGTGCGATGATCACCATGAAGTGTCTTGGCAATGTTGATTGTAGTCATGCCTTGACCTAAATACTCCACAATTTGTTGCTTCTCAGCAGCCGACACATCCTTTTTCTTTCCCATTTTGGCAAAAAATGTAGGCTGCTTAATAATGTGGAACCGCCTTCTTAAGTAGTCTTGCCTTTATTAGGACACAACTGCCAAACTAATTTGCACAGGTATCTGCACTTGCTCTCAGTGATATAAAGAGCCCTGACACATATCACCATCAATGAGTTTAAATGACAAACAAAAAAATTCTAACCTTATCACTCCGAAACTCTTTGTGCATAATAATTTGGAACACAGTGTATATGAGGGGTTACAGTATACTCTATGGGGGGCTGCATTATATTCTGTGGTGGGGCTGCATTATTCTCTCAGGCGACTACATTATATTATGGGGGCTACATCATACTATATGAGGGGGCTACAGTATACTCTATGGGGGGGCTGCATTATATTCTGTGGTGGAACTGCATTCTCTCAGGGGACTACATTATATTCTGTGGTCGGTTGCATTGTACTATATGAGGGGGGCTGCATTATACCCTATGGGGGTGCTACATTATATTCTATGGTGGGGACTGCGTCATACCTGAGGGGGTTGCATTATATTTTGTGGGGTGCTGCATTATATTCTATGAGAGAGGACCGCATTATATTTTATGAGAGGGCTACCCCAACCCTTGCTACATAATGAAGACGTGAACTACTTTATATTATATTTCAACACGAAAAATATACCCCAGAAAGTGGAAAAAGACAATATAACTCTGAGACAATGTATTAACAACAAACTGGTACAAACAAACCAGAAACTGAGTATAATCTAAAACAATAATAACTTTATTGTATAGTACACAAAGGATTACATAAATCTAAAACTGAACTGGTCACCTAATCACAGGGACCGGGTGCTAACACAAAACCAGCCTAAATAGTATTTTGAAAACACATGTATCCTACCTACTAGCTGAAAAAACGCTAGGTGGCAAATCTATATAGCAGCATCACATCTCTCTAGATAGTTAACAGACTAATATAAATTTAAATAAAGTGCAGAGTGCACATAGCAATGTCAGTTGAAATACAGACATAACATGCCGATATAGCTCTCAATATAACTCTCAGTAAACAGCAGTAGTGTAACCTGACGAAAAATATCTACTATATAAAGCTGAATGTGTGTGTGTGTGTGTGTGTCCGGGATTGGCATCTGCACCGTCGCAGCTACAGCCACAAAATTTTGCACAGTCACACGTCTGGACCCCGAGAGCGTCATAGGCTATATTGTGAGGTGAAATTTTAACCCCGCGCTTTCCAATTCACCAAACAATTTTGCCCCTATCTACATAATGGGGAAAAAAGTGAAAGGAAAAGTGTTGGAGGCGTCGCAGCTACAGAAACAAAATTTTGCACAGTCACACGTCTGGACCCTGAGAGCGTCATAGGCTACGTTGTGAGGTGAAATTTTAACCCCGCGCGTTCCAATTCACCAAACAATTTTGCCCCTATCTACATAATGGGGAAAAAAGTGAAAGGAAAAGTGTTGGAAGTGTCGCAGCTACAGCAACAAAATTTTGCACAGTCACACGTCTGGACCCTGAGAGCGTCATAGGCTACGTTGTGAGGTGAAATTTTAACCCCGCGCTTTCCAATTCACCAAACAATTTTGCCCCTATCTACATAATGGGGAAAAAGTGAAATGAAAAGTGTTGGAGGCGTCGCAGCTACAGCCACAAAATTTTGCACAGTCACACGTCTGGACCCTGAGAGCGTCATAGGCTACGTTGTGAGGTGAAATTTTAACCCCGCGCTTTCCAATTCACCAAACAATTTTGCCCCTATCTACATAATGGGGAAAAAAGTGAAAGGAAAAGTGTTGGAGGCGTCGCAGCTACAGAAACAAAATTTTGCACAGTCACACGTCTGGACCCTGAGAGCGTCATAGGCTACGTTGTGAGGTGAAATTTTAACCCCGCGCTTTCCAATTCACCAAACAATTTTTCCCCTATCTACATAATGGGGAAAAAGTGAAATGAAAAGTGTTGGAGGCGTCGCAGCTACAGCCACAAAATTTTGCACAGTCACACGTCTGGACCCTGAGAGCATCATAGGCTATGTTGTGAGGTGAAATTTTAACTCCACGCTTTCCAATTCACCAAACTATTTTTCCCCTATCTACATAATGGGGAAAAGTGAAAGGAAAAGTGTAGGAGGCAAATTGACAGCTGCCAGATGTGAACAACTGGGACTTAAAGAATGAGAGCGATGGCGCCAAAGAGTATATACCGTACAGTTGCTAAGGTGGGGCCCCGACATGAGATACTCACCACACATGGGGATATGAACACACACACAAAATGCGCCACACACTACAACGTGCTTGAACACATATACCACCCTCAGCACATATTTCACCACACATACACCAACCTCGCCACATAAAAGTCGAAACACAAAAGTCGCCGATCAAAACTCACCACGCGCAAAACTCGCCACATGCAAAAAATAGGCTCATGCAAAACTCGCCACAAGTGCAAAACTCACCTCATGGAAAACTCGCCACACGCAAAACTTGCACATGCGGAAAAATTGCCACATGCACAAAATTTGCAACACATGCAAAAGTTGCCTCACACAAAACTTGCACATACTCAAAAGGCACCAGACATAAAACTCACCACGCGCAAAACTCGCCATGCGCAAAACTTGCTGCACACAACTTGCTACACTAACCTGTCACATGCAACTCGACACACAAAAAGTTGCTACACGCATGTTGCCACACAAAACTAATCTCACAAAAGTCGCTACATGCATGTCGCCACACACAACTCAACACACACAACTTGACAAACGAAACTCGCCCTAAAACACACACAAGTCTGGTATTAGCCTTCAAAAATAAAATTCTGATTAATAAGCAGACAAACTACAAGAGCAACAAATGTACCATATAGGAAATACGGCAGCTGTCACTCACATAACCTGTCTATTATGTGTATGTGTGAGCTAATATATACTGCCAGGGGGAGGGCTTCCTGTTGGCTGGGGATTTATCAGGCTGCCAATTTATCTTACAAATACTGAGGTAAAAATACTGAGCAAATAACGTGTTAACGAGGTCTAATACAGGAGATCACACAGGTATATACTATATACAGGGGAGATGACACACAGATATATACTATATACAGGAGAGATGACACACAGGTATATACTATATACAGGAGGAGATGACATACAGGTATATACTATATACAGGAGGAGATGACATACAGGTATATGCTATATATAGAAGATGACATACAGGTATATACTATATACAGGAGGAGATGACACACAGATATATACTATATACAGGGGAGATGACACACAGGTATATACTATATACAAGAGGAGATGACATACAGGTATATACTATATATAGAAGGAGATGACATACAGGTATATACTATATATAGGAGGAGATTACATACAGGTATATACTATATATAGGAGGAGATAACATACAGGTATATACTATATATAGGAGATGACATACAGGTATATACTATATACAGGGGAGATGACACACAGCAGGTATATACTATATACAGGGGAGATGACATACAGGTATATACTATATACAGGAGATGACATACAGGTGTATACTATATATAAGGGAGATGACAAACATGTATATACTGAGGTGAAAATGAGAGGTGTGAGGTGAAAATGAAAAGGTGTGAGTGCAAAATGAGAGGAGTGAGGGAAAATAGTGTAGTGATCGGAAAATGACAGATGTGAGGTCGAAATGACAAGTGTTAGGCGGGAATGAGAGGAGTGAGGGAGAAAATGAGAGGTGTGAGGGAGAAAATGAGAGATGTGGGGGGAAAATTAAAGATGTGATTGGGAAAATGAGAGGCGTGATGGGAAAATAAGAGAAGTGACGTGCTATAACTAACCACAGATATTTACTATGCCCAGGCAACGCCGGGCTCTTCAGCTAGTATTTAAATAAAGTGCGAAGTGCTTGTACCACCGTCAGTATATCATTACCGCCCGTATAGCAGAAGTTTTTGCAGAAGGATATCACATATTTATCTTACCAGTAAGGAAAGGCTGCAGTGCCAGCGGACCCGGTCTTATATTTTATATTCTATTTTATGCACATGTCACTTTATACCTATATTGTTTGTGTCCTTTAACACTAATTGTGATCTATGTCATGGTTAAAGATTTAGTACAAGTATTGTTATATAATTTGCACATTATGTATTGTATTCTTTATTGCACGCTACGTACTGTAGCAGACGCGCAATTTCACTTAGTATACTTACACATTTCTGAGGATATGCTGGAGGACATGTTGGATTCCTTGGTGCGCATGCGCGGACACTGCGGCTCCGGATCTTTGGGTGGGCGGCTACGGAGGTGTGTCACGTGTACGCCGTCTCTATGACGGCGACGGGTGTTTACATCTCGCTGCTGCTTCCTTGAAGATCCTTTTGGTTGCCGTCGGAGCTGCGCATGCGCCGACTCTCATGGGATCAACATCCGCTCTATCTAATAAGCGGTGGCTAAAAACATATGAGCGTGGACATATGGGTGATTTTAGAACTCTGTATTGGTTGAGGCGGGTTTAAATAGCCGGGACCCCCTCCCTAACGCACTCCTCCTGAGGAAGTTCATAACGAAACATGCGTTGGGGCGGCGGGGACCGGGTCCGCTGGCACTGCAGCCTTTCCTTACTGTTAAGATAAATATGTGATATCCTTCCGCAAAAACTTCTGCTATACGGACAGTAATGATATACTGACGGTGGTACAAGCACTTCGCACTTTATTTAAATATATTTTTCGTCAGGTTACACTACTGCTGTTTACTGAGAGTTATATTGAGAGCTATATCGGCATGTTATGTCTGTATTTCAACTGACATTGCTATGTGCCCTCTGCACTTTATTTAAATTTATATTAGTCTGTTAACTATCAAGAGACATGTGATGCTGCTATATAGATTTGCCACCTAGCGTTTTTTCAGCTAGTAGGTAGGATACAGGTGTTTTCAAAATACTATTTAGGCTGGTTTTGTGTTAGCACCAGGTCCCTGTGATTAGGTGACCAGTTCAGTTTTAGATTTATGTAATCCTTTGTGTATTATACAATAAAGTTATTATTGTTTTGGATTATACTCAGTTTCTGGTTTGTTTGTACCAGTTTGTTGTTAATACTTTATATTATACCCTGATATTAGCGCTTTTTACCGCACAATTGGTGGTCTTGTATCTATTTCTATATAGCTACATAGTGGGCCCCAAGAACGATTTTCTCTGGTGGGCCCAAGGTGCTCCAGTCCGACGCTGCCTCAGTATCCGTGGATGTATAATCCACCTCAGGGCCTCTAGAATCTCTGTTGGGATAGAGATAGACCTTGTTTTCCTTGAAGTCCTGCAGATCACAGATAAACTGTTTGTGTTTCCTGTCTTTTAAGTGAAATTGAAAACGTTCAATGTTGTTCTGTAAATTTAGCTCTTTAGCAGCAAATTCTGATTCAGATGAAAACTTTTTAGTTACTTCAACTTGTTCCCTCAAGACCTCAATTGATTTATTGAGGGTTATACGCTCTTCATCTAACAGGATCTGCATAAACTTCAAAGAACTATTAGTGGCCTCTATCTCCCATTTAGTGAGGAGGTCAGGACTTTTATATCTTAATCCAGGTGCCAAAGAAATCCTCAAGTGGCGTGGTACTATTCCAGCCTGATATAACTTACCAAGCCCTGAACCTCCCACAAGGAAAAATTCTGATTTTTATATACCCTTGTGAGTTCCGTAATGGCAGAATTGAAGGAGGGAGTGTACTTCTTTTGTTGAAAATCCCAATCAGAGAAGATGTCCTTAACCTCAGTGAGTCAATGATTGGTATCTATCCCAGTGGTAAGGAAGCCAGCCATACTCAATTGTATCCAAATAATACTCAGCACAGGGTTACAAACCCAAATCAATAGAAAAAACGTACCCAAGGTATAATAGAAAATAGCAAAAAATGGGAACCTTAAAACATCACTTTAATAAGACTATTAAAATGACATGACACAACAACAAAAATCAAACATGTATTTAGCAGAAGCTAACCAGATAGGAAGCTGATTATACATCTAGAGACCACTCGTTAATATAGGCAGACTTCCCTGCTCCCTTAACTTGAAACAGTCACTGTGATGTTCGTCCTTCGTTTTCAAAGATGACCATGACTTCAGGGTTAGAAGAGGATTAGTAGTTATGGGTCCGGAGTGTTGTGAATTCTGTTGTCAAGCTCCCTCTTGTGGTCATGAATGGTACTTCGGCTGGTTCTGTCCATGGACTTCCTCTGGTGGCTGTGAGTGGAGCTGCTGCTTCTGAGTTTCCTTCTACAGGTGACGAGGTTAATTCGTTAGCTGGCTGCTCTATTTAACTCCACTTAGATCATTGCTCCATGCCACCTGTCAATGTTCCCTTATCGGTCTAGTTCGCGCCTGGATCTCTCTGGTGACCTGTCTACTCCAGCAGAAGCTAAGTTCCTGCTAGTATTATTTGTTTTCTATTGTTCTGTCCAGCCTGCTATTTTGATTTTGTCTTGCTTGCTGGAAGCTCTGGGATGCAGAGTGGAACCTCCGCACCGTGAGTCAGTGCGGAAGGTCTTTTTGCGCACTCTGCGTGGTTTTTTGTAGTTTTTGTGCTGACTGCAAAGTTACCTTTCCTATCCTCTGTCTGTTCAGTAAGTCGGGCCTCTCTTTGCTAAAATCTATTTCATCTCTGTGTTTGTGATTTTCACCTTAACTCACAGTCAATATATGTGGGGGGCTGCCTTTACCTTTGGGGAATTTCTCTGAGGCAAGGTAGGCTTTATTTTTCTATCTTTAGGGCTAGCTAGTTCTGAGGCTGTGACGAGTTGCATAGGGAGCGTTAGGAGCAATCCACGGCTATTTCTAGTGTGTGTGATAGGATTAGGGATTGCGGTCAGCAGAGTTCCCACTTCCCAGAGCTTGTCCTGTATTATTGTAACTATCAGGTCTTTCCGTGTGCTCTTAACCACCAGGTCCATTATTGTCCTAACCACCAGGTCATAACAGTACAGGTGACCCAAAGTATTAACGCATCTCAATAGAGGGATAAGAGAAGTTCTGAGACCATTTTTTTTTCTTTGCAGTGTGTTTTGTCTCTCTTTTCCCCTTTACCTCTGGGTGGTTCAGGACACAGGTGTAGATATGGACATTCAAGGTCTGTCCTCTTGGATGGATAATCTCACTGCAAGGGTACAAAACATTCAAGATTTTGTGGTTCAGAATCCGATGTCAGAGCCTAGGATTCCAATTCCTGATTTGTTTTTTGGGGATAGATCTAAGTTTCTGAATTTCAAAAATAATTGTAAATTGTTTCTAGCTTTGAAACCTCGCTCCTCAGGTGACCCCGTTCAACAAGTGAAAATCATTATTTCTTTGTTACGTGGCGACCCTCAAGACTGGGCATTTTCCCTTGCGCCAGGAGATCCGGCATTGCGTGATGTTGATGCGTTTTTTCTGGCGCTTGGATTGCTTTATGATGAACCAAATTCAGTGGATCAGGCAGAGAAAATCTTGCTGGCTCTGTGTCAGGGTCAGGATGAGGTAGAGATATATTGTCAGAAGTTTAGGAAGTGGTCTGTGCTCACTCAGTGGAATGATTGTGTCCTGGCAGCTATTTTCAGAAAGGGTCTCTCTGAAGCCCTTAAGGATGTCATGGTGGGATTTCCCATGCCTGCTGGTCTGAATGAGTCTATGTCTTTGGCCATTCAGGTCGATCGACGCTTGCGTGAGCGTAAAGCTGTGCACCATTTGGCGGTATTATCTGAGCATAGGCCTGAGCCTATGCAGTGTGATAGGACTTTGACCAGAGCTGAACGGCAAGAACACAGACGTCGGAATGGGCTATGTTTTTACTGTGGTGATTCCACTCATGCTATCTCCGATTGTCCTAAGCGCACTAAGCGGTTCGCTAGGTCGGCCACCATTGGTACGGTACAGTCGAAATTTCTTTTGTCTGTTACTCTGATTTGCTCTTTGTCGTCCTATTCTGTTATGGCGTTTGTGGATTCAGGCGTTGCCCTGAATTTGATGGACTTGGAGTTTGCTAGGCGCTGTGGTTTTTTCTTGGAGCCCTTGCAGTATCCTATTCCATTGAGAGGAATTGATGCTACGCCTTTGGCCAAGAATAAGCCTCAGTACTGAACCCAATTGACCATGTACATGGCTCCTGCACATCAGGAGGATATTCGCTTTTTGGTGTTGCAGAATCTGCATGATGTGGTCATTTTGGGGTTGCCATGGCTACAGGTCCATAATCCAGTATTGGATTGGAAATCTATGTCTGTGTCCAGCTGGGGTTGTCAGGGGGTACATGGTGATGTTCCATTTTTGTCAATTTCGTCTTCCACTCCTTCTGAAGTCCCGGAGTTTTTGTCGGATTACTGGGATGTATTTGATGAGCCCAAATCCAGTGCCCTACCTCCTCATAGGGATTGTGATTGTGCAATTAATTTGATTCCTGGTAGTAAGTTTCCTAAGGGCCGACTTTTTAATTTATCTGTGCCAGAACACGCCGCTATGCGGAGTTATATAAAGGAATCCTTGGAGAAAGGTCATATTCGCCCGTCGTCATCACCGTTAGGAGCAGGGTTCTTTTTTGTGGCCAAGAAGGATGGTTCTTTGAGACCTTGTATTGATTAACGCCTTCCTAATAAAATTACGGTCAAATTTCAGTATCCTTTGCCGCTGCTGTCTGATTTGTTTGCTCGTATTAAAGAGGCTAGTTGGTTCACCAAGATAGATCTTCGAGGGGCGTATAATCTTGTGCGTATTAAACAGGGCGATGAATGGAAAACAGCATTTAATACGCCCGAGGGCCATTTTGAGTATCTGGTTATGCCATTCGGGCTTTCCAATGCTCCATCAGTATTTCAGTCCTTTATGCATGACATCTTCCGAGAGTACCTGGATAAATTCCTGATTGTATATTTGGATGATATTTTGGTCTTTTCGGATGATTGGGAGTCTCATGTGAAGCAGGTCAGGATGGTGTTCCAGGTCCTTCGTGCGAATTCCTTGTTTGTGAAGGGGTCAAAGTATCTCTTTGGAGTTCAGAAGGTTTCATTTTTGGGTTTCATTTTTTCCCCTTCTACTATCGAGATGGATCCTGTTAAAGTCCAGGCCATTTATGACTGGACTCAGCCGACATCTGTGAAGAGCCTGCAAAAGTTCCTGGGCTTTGCTAATTTTTATCGTCGCTTCATCGCTAATTTTTCTAGTGTTGCTAAACTGTTGACTGATTTGACCAAGAAGGGTGCTGATGTGGTCAATTGGTCTTCTGCGGCTGTGGAAGCTTTTCAGGAGTTGAAGCGTCGTTTTTCTTCTGCCCCTGTGTTGTGCCAGCCAGATGTTTCACTCACGTTTCAGGTTGAGGTTGATGCTTCTGAGATTGGAGCAGGGGCTGTTTTGTCGCAAAGAAGTTCTGATGGCTCGGTGATGAAACCATGTGCTTTCTTTTCTAGAAAGTTTTTGCCTGCTGAGCGCAATTATGATGTTGGCAATCGAGAGTTGTTGACCATGAAGTGGGCATTCGAGGAGTGGCGTCATTGGCTTGAAGGAGCCAAGCATCGCGTGGTGGTCTTGACGGATCACAAGAATTTGACTTATCTCGAGTCTGCCAAACGGTTGAATCCTAGACAGGCTCGATGGTCGCTATTTTTCTCCCGTTTTGATTTTGTGGTTTCGTACCTTCCGGGCTCTAAAAATGTGAAGGCTGATGCCCTGTCAAGGAGTTTTGTGCCTGACTCTCCGGGTGTTCCTGAGCCGGCGGGTATTCTCAAAGAGGGGGTAATTTTGTCTGCCATCTCCCCTGATTTGCGGCGGGTGCTGCAAAAATTTCAGGCTGATAGACCTGACCGTTGCCCAGCGGAGAATCTGTTTGTCCCTGATAAATGGACTAGTAGAGTTATCTCTGAGGTTCATTGTTCGGTGTTGGCTGGTCATCCTGGAATCTTTGGTACCAGAGATTTGGTGGCTAGATCCTTTTGGTGGCCGTCCTTGTCACGGGATGTGCGTTATTTTGTGCAGTCCTGTGGGACTTGTGCTCGGGCTAAGCCCTGCTGTTCTCATGCCAGTGGGTCTCTCAAAAGATGTCAGTCATTTGGGTGGTTTGTGATCGCTTCTCTAAGATGGTCCATTTGGTACCCTTGTCTAAATTGCCTTCCTCCTCTGATTTGGTGCCATTGTTTTTCCAGCATGTGGTTCGTTTACATGGCATTCCGGAGAACATCGTTTCGGACAGAGGTTCCCAGTTTGTTTCGAGGTTTTGGCGATCCTTTTGTGCTAGGATGGGCATTGATTTGTCTTTTTCCTCGGCTTTCCATCCTCAGACAAATGGCCAAACCAAACGAACTAATCAGACTTTGGAAACATATCTGAGATGCTTTGTTTCTGCTGATCAGGATGATTGGGTGTCCTTTTTGCCTTTGGCTGAGTTTGCCCTTAATAATCGGGCCAGCTCGGCTACTTTGGTTTCGCCGTTTTTTTGCAATTCTGGTTTCTATCCTCGTTTCTCTTCAGGGCAGGTTGAGTCTTCAGACTGTCCTGGTGTAGATACTGTGGTGGATAGGTTGCAGCAGATTTGGACTCATGTGGTGGACAATTTGACATTGTCCCAGGAGAAGGCTCAACATTTCGCTAACCGCCGGCGCTGTGTGGGTCCCCGACTTCGTGTTGGGGATTTGGTTTGGTTGTCGTCTCGTTATGTTCCTATGAAGGTTTCCTCTCCTAAGTTTAAACCTCGTTTCATTGGTCCGTATAAGATTTCTGAGGTTCTCAATCCTGTGTCATTTCGTTTGGCCCTTCCAGCTTCTTTTGCCATCCATAATGTGTTCCATAGGTCGTTATTGCGGAGATACGTGGCGCCTATGGTTCCATCCGTTGATCCTCCTGCACCGGTGTTGGTTGAGGGGGAGTTGGAGTATGTGGTGGAGAAGATTTTGGATTCTCGTATTTCGAGACGGAAACTCCAGTACCTGGTCAAGTGGAGGGTTATGGTCAGGAAGATAATTCCTGGGTTTTTGCCTCTGATGTTCATGCTGCCGATCTGGTTCGTGCCTTTCATTTGGCTCGTCCTGGTCGGCCTGGGGGCTCTGGTGAGGGTTCGGTGACCCCTCCTCAAGGGGGGGGGGGTACTGTTGTGAATTCTGTTGTCAAGCTCCCTCTTGTGGTCATGAATGGTACTTCGGCTGGTTCTGTCCATGGACTTCCTCTGGTGGCTGTGAGTGGAGATGCTGCTTCTGAGCTTCCTTCCACAGGTGACGAGGTTAATTCGTTAGCTGGCTGCTCTATTTAACTCCACTTAGATCATTGCTCCATGCCACCTGTCAATGTTCCAGTATCGGTCTAGTTCGCTCCTGGATCTCTCTGGTGACCTGTCTACTCCAGCAGAAGCTAAGTTCCTGCTAGTATTATTTGTTTTCCATTTTTCTGTCCAGCCTGCTATTTTGATTTTGTCTTGCTTGCTGGAAGCTCTGGGATGCAGAGTGGAACCTCCGCACCGTGAGTCGGTGCGGAAGGTCTTTTTGCGCACTCTGCGTGGTTTTTTGTAGTTTTTGTGCTGACCGCAAAGTTACCTTTCCTATCCTCTGTCTGTTCAGTAAGTCGGGCCTCTCTTTGCTAAAATCTATTTCATCTCTGTGTTTGTGATTTTCATCTTAACTCACAGTCAATATATGTGGGGGGCTGCCTTTACCTTTTGGGAATTTCTCTGAGGCAAGGTAGGCTTTATTTTTCTATCTTTAGGGCTAGTTAGTTCTGAGGCTGTGACGAGTTGCATAGGGAGCGTTAGGAGCAATCCACGGCTATTTCTAGTGTGTGTGATAGGATTAGGGATTGCGGTCAGCAGAGTTCCTACTTCCCAGAGCTTGTCCTGTATTATTGTAACTATCAGGTCTTTCCGTGTGCTCTTAACCACCAGGTCCATTATTGTCCTAACCACCAGGTCATAACACCGGAGGTGGCTGATGAGTCCAATCTGGGCCCTGAAGGTTCGCCCACATACTTGACATAAGGAAGCTGTCAAACTGTCACGCTCACACCCTGACTGGTGGTTGTGAGCTCGGGGGGTTTGTGTCCCCACTGTGCCACAAACCAGACTACCCTGGAAGGGGCGTGTCTATGACAGCTGCCTGGGTTTTCACTGGAGCCTCTGATGGTGAGGTCAGGCTTGTGCAGCAGGCAGCTGCCAGGTGCTACTCCAGGGTGGTGTCTGGCTGTGGCTGCTGATCCCACTTGGGAGACTGGAACACTAGGACAGGTGCAGGCATCAGGCAGGACTGGCAGAAGAGCACGGCTGAGACACAGGGCTGGCAGAGACATGGCAGAGAACACAGGGCTAGCAGGCACGACAGAGAACACAGGGCTGGCAGGGACACGACAGAGAACACAGGGCTGGCAGAGACACGGCAGAGAACACAGGGCTGGCAGAGAACACAGGGCTGGCAGAGACACGGCAGAGAACACAGGGCTGGCAGGCACGGCAGAGAACACAGGGCTGGTTGATGTGGTGTATGAAGGAACAGGTAGGGACCTGTTCACACTGGAGGTGCAGGTACGGATTTGTAGTATGAAGGAACAGGTAGGGACCTGTTCACACTGGAGGTGCAGGTACGGATATGTAGTATGGAGGCACAAGTAGAGACCTGTTCATACAGGAGGTGCAGGGAAGGAAAGAAGCAGAAAGGAATGAGGTATGAAGGAACAGGTTGGGACTTGTTCACCCAGGAGATGCAGGTACACAAAATAAGCCAGAAGGAAAGGAGAATGAAGGAACAGGTTGGGACCTGTTCACCCAGGAAGAGAACCGCAAGGCTGCGGATAGGAGCGGTAGAGCAGCAAGAGATAGCGAAGCAATAAAAGCTAAGCAGAGCAGAACCACAAGGAATATGTAGAGGAGCTGCAGCAAGAGATTACTGCAGCAGCAGAAGCTAAGCAGCGCTGAGCCACAAGGAATGTGGAGAGGAGCTGCAGCAAGAGATTACTGCAGCTGCAGAAGCTAAGCAAAGCGGAGCCACAAGGAATGTGGAGAGGAGCTGCAGCAAGAGATTACTGCAGCTGCAGAAGCTAAGCAGAGCGGAGCCACAAGGAGTGTGGAGAGGAGCTGCAGCAAGAGATTACTGCAGCTGCAGAAGCTGAGCAGAGCAGAGCCACAAGGAATGTGGAGAGGAGCTGCAGCAAGAGGTTTCTGTAGCAGCAAAGCAGAGCAGAACCACAAGGAATGCGGCGAGGAGCTGCAGCAAGAGATTACTGCAGCAGCAGAAGATAAGCAGAAAAGAAAGGAGCAGAACCGCAGGAGTGTGGAGCAGAGGTAAAGCCACAAAGGTACAGAGCAGGCAGAGCCGCAAGAGTGCGGAGTGTAAGCAGACTGAGAACACGAGGAAAGACACAGCAGGGAAGGAAGCCACAGACAAGGAGATCGAGATAAGACTAAGTTCAGACAAGGAAATGGAACAAGACAAAAGACAAAGACACAGGGACCAGGATATTCTGCCTCCTGGATGGCAGACAACAAGATCAAGGCAAGAATACAGAGTAAAGCCTCCAGAGAGGGAGTAACACAGGGCAAGGCTTGGCAAACTCAGAAGCTAAACACAAACTGAGCTAACACATTGCACAGGCCCAGTCCATTGGGTGGAGCTGCACTAAATACTGGAGGCCTCCTGGCAATTGGTCAGGAACAGATTAGACAGATGCACCTGATTCCTATAAGAACCAGAGAGTTCAGGCGCCGCCCCCCTATGCACACAGCCAGGAAGCATGCAGAGAGCAGACACAGAATATGGAGCTGGCATGAAACAGAAACCACATCATGGCCTGGAGCAGTGGGTAAGATAGTGTGAGAGATGAGAGGCCATGCCGTGATGCCAGCAGACTTGTTACAGAAGCAGATGTGGTCAGTACACCAGATTCTACTTGTGCCTTGCATACAGCGCGCTTTCTTTTTGCGTCAAAGATTTTCCTATCTTCAGCTGCACGTGCTCCTGAGGTGATTATGCCCCGCCAGCCTGGACAATCCAGGGCAAGCTCTTTCCATTCATTGGTGTTGACTTCCAGGTTTTTGAGAGACACCTTAAGGCAGTCTTTATAGCGCTTCTTCTGCCCCCCAACTGCTCGCTTTCCTTGGCACAGTTCTCTGTACAGCAGTTGTTTCGGTAGTCGGCTGTCAGGCATTCTAACCACGTGTCCAGCCCACCTGGCTTGGACTTTCAGCAGGAGAGTGTAAACGCTGCAGAGCCCAGTTTGTTCCAGAATTGCCGTGTCCGGGACATTGTCTTGCCACCTGATGTGGAGGATTCTGTGGAGGCAACTCATGTGGAAATGATTAAGCTGTTTAGCATGCCGGCTGTACACTGTGCAGGTCTCGCTAGCATAGAGAAGTGTGGTGAGGACCACCGCACAGTAGACCTTCAGCTTGGTGGTAAGGCTGAGTCCCCTTCGTCCCCAGACGTTCTTACGCAGTCTCCCGAAGGCGGCACTGGCTTTGGCGATTCTGTTATTAACCTCAGCGTCTATGGTTACTTCACGGGAAAGTGTGCTGCCTAAGCTCCCTTAACTTGAAACAGTCACTAAACTAATAGACGTTTATAATCAAGCAGAGGAAAGAAACAAGGTACATAGATCCAAAAGAATAATACCACCACTGCCTGTAATATTGGTCAACATAACCAAATTTTCCCCATTAGGAAAATCAGTACTACTGATAATCATATAGATTATGTTAACAAAGAAAAGATCGGTGTACATGACTATGTAACACAATTTTGTTCCTGGCTTCCAAGTGTAATATTTCAACTGCTTATGTTTAAAGACTATGGAAAATTGACTTCATTCAGCACAAACTTTGATTTTATGACCAAAGGGCTGAAAAATTGTGTATATTTTGTGTAAAGAAAAGGAAATTACACTATAGCAAATTTTTATATATTTTTTCTTCCTGGGTCCAAAGTGTGTTTTCCTAACCCGTTATGCCTAAAACAAATAGAAAATAGTTGTTGTTCCTCAAAAACTTTGCTTCTGTGATCAGGACAATGAAATTTTGAAATTTGTCTGTTTTCGGGAAAATTCTCCATTCATATTCAATACTGAGCAGTCTTCATTGTCCTGATCACAGAAGCAAAGTTTTTGAGGAACAACAACTATTTTCTATTTGTTTTAGGCATAACGGGTTAGGAAAACACACTTTGGACCCAGGAAGAAAAAATATATAAAAATTTGCTATAGTGTAATTTCCTTTTCTTTACACAAAATATACACAATTTTTCAGCCCTTTGGTCATAAAATCAAAGTTTGTGCTGAATGAAGTCAATTTCCATAGTCTTTAAACATAAGCAGTTGAAATATTACACTTGGAAGCCAGGAACAAAATTGTGTTACATAGTCATGTACCCCGATCTTTTCTTTGTTAACATAATCTATATGATTATCAGTGGTACTGATTTTCCGAATGGGAAAAATTTGGTTATGTTGACCAATATTACTGGCAGTGGTGGTATTATTCTTTTGGATCTATGTACCGTGTTTCTTTCCTCTGCTTGATTATAAATGTCTATTAGTTTAGTGACTGTTTCAAGTTAAGGGAGCAGGGAAGTCTGCCTATATTAACGAGTGGTCTCTGGACTTATAATCAGCTTCCTATCTGGTTAGTTTTCCTAAATCCAGTATATGTTTGATTTTTGTTGTTGTCTCAGGTGATTTTAATAGTCTTATTAAATGTGATGTTTTCGGTTCCCATCTTTTGCTATTTTCTATTATCCACCATCCAACCAACAACCTTTTCCCACTGCTCTGGCTTCAATACTGCTGTCCTGCTGCGGTCCCCTATAATTGGGACTGGAAGGTCGAGCCAGCAGATGTGGGTGTTTGTTGTGGCCCACTTTCAGCTTGCCCACGGCCTCTGCATGCACCATCACCATCACGTCCACTTTCCCATCCGTTGCCACGCGCCTTGCCCATTTTACATGGACTACAATAATTTCCACATTCACTACAAATGGCTGAATTTGGAGCGAACTTATATTTGATCCGTGTGCAGGAAAACCACAGTTTACAATATCTGCCCTGTAGGTAACAATATTATTTTAGCAAACTGGTGTCAATAACTAGGGTAACACACAGCAAAAAAGTTCAATGGAGGTCTCAAATGCCACAATTTGTAGCCCACAGATAGATGAGGCGTGTGACAGAGATAGGCCACTCTTAAATATCAGGCCTGTATTTTTTTGGGCCAGGAAAACTGTGTCACTAAGTAGGCAATGGCACAACAACAAAAATTCTATGGATCCCTGAAATGGCACAATATTGAGCCCAATGAAATGCGATCCGAGTGGTATACAATACAGTTTAAAATATCTTCCCTGTTGCTAAATATTTTTTAGGCAGCAAAATGGTGTCAAGAAATATAAAACACTCGAAAAATTTTTTTTACAGTACCATAAAAAATGGCAGAATTTTCTGCGCACTCAGATGTGATCGCTGGGACGGGTAAACCCGTGTAAAATAACTGGATTTTCACGCTGAACTATGAAAAGGATATGGCTGTAGTCTGCAGTGTCAACAAGCAAATGGGGAAAAAGGAGCTCTGGAATAAAATAATCAGGATTAAGATGCAAAAAAAATGATTCCTGATCACTGATACCTGGGGCTATGTTTATATGTAATAGGCAGCAGCAGACAGTAATGGAATGGACCCTCTTGATGTATGCAGTGATATCTATATACCCACATACAGCACCTGCAGGCCTTGTACTGATATGTATAGAGCCACATACACTCCCCTGCCTACCTAGCACTGCAATCTATATACTCCTTAGTTAGTCCTTAGAAGGACTGTTGGTTTATCTGGATTTGCGGACTCTATGATGGTAGACCCTCACTAACTGAAAACCCCCCACATCTGACGCTATCTCGGCAGAAGCTCTCCCTACACTGTCTGAATCCAGAGCTGAATGCTATGAGCAGGGAGGGGCCAGGTCTCTTATAGACCTGATGATGCTGTGCGGCCAGCCAATCACTGTAATGCCACAACCAACATGGCTACAGCATTACAGTGCGTGGCAGACAATCCCTGCATGTTTATTGGCTCTCTAAAGAGCACCAAACATGGAGCGCGGGGACCCGAACTCCCGCCGAGCAAACCCGGAAATGCTCGGTGCTCGCCGAGTACAGCGATGATCGGGCCAGTAACGAGCATTACCGACTATGCTCGCTCATCACTAGTGTAGTTCGTTCCCCCAGTTTTTAGCTGTCTCTGGCATCCAGAGTGCTCCTCCAATAGATCCTCCATTCTGTAGCCTGAGTGATCAGCCGACGCTCTTTGTATCGCATTATTCACCTCATCAACACCTCCCTCATTTTCCCTTACTCCCATTCACTACACATTCTATCAGCTTCCACCATAGTAGCTTGGCCCCGATACATGCTCACTAGGTTTATGTCTCCTGTCACCAGAACAGCCACGACCAGGAACCAACACGCGCTCTTCGAATACACAGCCGTCACATACAAGATCCGATCACATTCTTGTGTTGTCAGCACTTCCATTTCTCACTATGTAACACCCCAGGCGGACATTCATTCTTATTACTTATTAACCATTGGGTTACGGATTTGTCTTCTGGGTCAATGGATTCTTTTCCAATAATCCTATATTTTCAGTCCAATGATGATCCATCCAGTTCACTAGTGGTGCCCAGCTTTACACCACTATACCTGTGACTTCAGAACCTTCCAGAACACCAGGTCACATCTCAGATAGGAAACTATTGACACAACTCAATAATACCATTTATAAATGATCTATTTACTGGCAAGAACGTTCTCATTCACATCACATACAGGTTTATTCATTCTTTTAGGTGACCTCACTTCATTCATAAGTACTTTTTAATATAATTAATGTATGGAAATGTTTTTTGTTTTTTCATGAACAATAATTTATCTTTGTTTGACGGACGTTCTCATGAACTCTGACATATCGCGCTTTGTTTGGCTTTTTATATTCCAAAAAGACTCCATATAAAACGTTCCAAGCTTGACATGTTCAACCACTATCAGGTTTTGTCCTGAGGAAGAGGTCCTGTGTGACTCTGAAACGCTTTTAACAAGGAGAGAATTGGAGTGAAAAAAATCCACCAAAGAATAATAAAATCAAAATAATTTATTGAGACTATACATATATGGCACTGAAATATATAATACAATATTATCAGGACATAAGCTCCTTTGAATTGAGGACTCAAGTGCAGCAAACCAAATGCAGCCAGACAAGACAGCAGGGTAGGATAAAATCAAAAACTAATAAAGTGCCCGTGCATCAAGTGCAATCTGTATCCTCATAACCGTATTAAGGATAACCATGGGTGTACAAATACAGTCACAGTGACACATAATGGCATATCATATTACCAATATCATCCCATGGTATCCACACAGAGTATTAAGTACAGTTTAATCTTTCTTACCCATAGCTGCCAAGTCTGCTGCAAGTGTACCACTACGCGCGTTTCGCGTGGGCTTCGTCAGGGGGCTGTGATTACATCATGTGGATACCATGGGATGATATTGGTAATATGATATGCCATTATGTGTCACTGTGACTGTATTTGTACACCCATGGTTATCCTTAATACGGTTATGAGGATACAGATTGCACTTGATGCACGGGCACTTTATTAGTTTTTGATTTTATCCTACCCTGCTGTCTTGTCTGGCTGCATTTGGTTTGCTGCACTTGAGTCCTCAATTCAAAGGAGCTTATGTCCTGATAATATTGTATTATATATTTCAGTGCCATATATGTATAGTCTCAATAAATTATTTTGATTTTATTATTCTTTGGTAGATTTTTTTCACTCCAATTTTCTCCTTGTTAAAAGCATTTCTGGGAGTGGTTCCATTGCTAATGCATGTGGTGGCTGGGTTATTTAGGCCTGCGGTCACCGGTATTTACATCAATACTGTTTTAAAGGTTTTGTTTGCTGTGACTGTGAAATGCGGTGACTTTGAAAACCTATGTGAATAAACGTTTTTAAGGAAATCTCCATATCTGATAGTCTTCATCAGCAGTGCAGGTACAGACACATTGTACCCGGATCAGCTGTTCTGCTCGGTCTTTGGCCCCGTGTCCGGCAGCAGCTGATTTATGCATTGAACATGTTGCTGAGGTGCCGCTCTATCAGGTGAGTGTAATACTCCTCTATTCTCATTATATCTTGTTATCAGATAAGACCCTATTTTTCGCTTGTTTGTTCCTCAGTATCTCGACTACAAGAAATCTCTGTAATGCTTTCAGGTTACTTGGTTAGAAGCAATCGAGGTCTGCTTGGACCTTAACGGGGTCCATCTGAAACCCCAATGCAGAACCCAAATGTCCTGAGAACTGGACCTGCTGTACCACAAATTGCCATTTCTCCAGGTTAGAAAATAAATAGTTGTCAGGTAGAACCTGGAGAACCTGTCTGACATGCTCACCATGCTCCTCCAGAGTACGTGAGGAACTCAATATATCATCCAGGAAAATTACCACAAATCTACCAATCAGGGAGATAAAATATAATGAAATTTTCAAAGACTGGAAGCATTGGTTACCCCGAATGGCAGCATCAAATGTTCAATCTGCCCCTCAGGTGTATTGTGTGCGGTCTTCCATCCGTCACCATGGCGATACGTATAAGGTTATATGCCCCTCTCACGTTAAGTCTGTAAAACCATTTATCTCCAGGTAATTGGCTAAACAGGTCAGGTGTAAGGGGTAAAGGACAGGGAAGGTGAGCTGTGATTTTATTACTCTCTCTGAAGTCCAAGCATGGACGCCGCCCTCCATCCTATTAACAAACCCCCACAGTGACTGGAGAGGGGCATGGCCGTATATGACCCTTAGCCGGACACTGGAAGGGGGTAAATAAGCGAGATTTCGGCATTTTAGCTCCTAGTGTGGAGGCGATAGCACAATCATATGCCGCCATATACTAGACGTCCGGTAACCGGTAATAATTCCCTCATGTGTGGGGTCTATTTGTCTCCAGAGAAATCACACGTTACATTCCACACATAACATTGTGTAGAAAAGGCGGCGCGAGGTAATTGTGCCAGTAGTGAGGGCGAATAATGGCGGAAATGTCACTGACTGAGGAGAAGTCACGATGCTGAAGTTGGTTTCTTATTCAGCAGTTTCTTATTCGGCTATTTTTTATTTTCTGTTTTTTTCAGGTTTTGGTATAAAAATAAACCATTCTGAGTATATAATAATATGCGGTCATGTGTCCTTTTGTGAATACACTTAAAAACAGATACAAAAATTAGAAGGCTGGCACAAAAATGGGCATCAAAGTGGGCACTGAGGTATGGTATTGAAGGGGCTAAATGCCTTTGTGCCACTGATTTAACACCTGATTTACATATTTACTGATGCCCCACATGAAATGCATGTCACTCCAGCCTGGCACAAATGGGTTCTGGGCATCAGAACTGGCATCAAAGTGGGCAAATTGCACATTTTCACAGATTTGAATAAGTAACAGCTATTTTTAAGGGGTTAAATGCCTTTGTGCCACTAATCTCACACCTGATTTACATACCTACTGATGCCCCACATGAAATCCATGTCACTCCAGCCTGGCACAAATGGGTTCTGGGCATCAGAACTGGCATCAAAGTGGGCAAATCACCCATTTTCACAGATTTGAATAAGTAACAGCTATTTTTAAGGGGTTAAATGCCTTTGTGCCACTGATATAACACCTGATTTACATACCTACTGATGCCCCACATGAAATCCATGTCACTCCAGCCTGGCACAAATGGGTTCTGGGCATCAGAACTGGCATCAAAGTGGGCAAATTGCACATTTTCACAGATTTGAATAAGTAACAGCTATTTTTAAGGGGTTAAATGCCTTTGTGCCACTAATCTAACACCTGATTTACATACCTACTGATGCCCCACATGAAATCCATGTCACTCCAGCCTGGCACAAATGGGTTCTGGGCATCAGAACTGGCATCAAAGTGGGCAAATCGCCCATTTTCACAGATATGAATAAGTAACAGCTATTTTTAAGGGGTTAAATGCCTTTGTGCCACTGATATAACACCTGATTTACATACCTACTGATGCCCCACATGAAATCCATGTCACTCCAGCCTGGCACAAATGGGTTCTGGGCATCAGAACTGGCATCAAAGTGGGCAAATTGCACATTTTCACAGATTTGAATAAGTAACAGCTATTTTTAAGGGGTTAAATGCCTTTGTGCCACTAATCTAACACCTGATTTACATACCTACTGATGCCCCACATGAAATCCATGTCACTCCAGCCTGGCACAAATAGGTTCTGGGCATCAGAACTGGCATCAAAGTGGGCAAATCACCCATTTTCACAGATTTGAATAAGTAACAGCTATTTTTAAGGGGTTAAATGCCTTTGTGCCACTAATCTAACACCTGATTTACATACCTACTGATGCCCCACATGAAATCCATGTCACTGCAGCCTGGCACAAATGGGTTCTGGGCATCAGAACTGGCATCAAAGTGGGCAAATCACCCATTTTCACAGATTTGAATAAGTAACAGCTATTTTTAAGGGGTTAAATGCCTTTGTGCCACTGATATAACACCTGATTTACATACCTACTGATGCCCCACATGAAATCCATGTCACTCCAGCCTGGCACAAATGGGTTCTGGGCATCAAAACTGGCATCAAAGTACTCAAATCACCAATTTTCATAGATTTGAATAAGTAACAGCTATTTTTGAGGGGTTAAATGCCTTTGTGCCACTGATATAACACCTGATTTACATACCTACTGATGCCCCACATGAAATCCATGTCACTCCAGCCTGGCACAAATGGGTTCTGGGCATCAAAACTGGCATCAAAGTACTCAAATCACCAATTTTCATAGATTTGAATAAGTAACGGCTATTTTTGAGGGGTTAAATGCCTTTCTGCCACTGATATAACACCTGATTTACATACCTACTGATGCCCCACATGAAATCCATGTCACTCCAGCCTGGCACAAATGGGTTCTGGGCATCAGAACTGGCATCAAAGTACTCAAATCACCAATTTTCATAGATTTGAATAAGTAACAGCTATTTTTGAGGGGTTAAATGCCTTTGTGCCACTAATATAACACCTGATTTACATACCTACTGATGCCCCACATGAAATCCATGTCACTCCAGCCTGGCACAAATGGGTTCTGGGCATCAAAACTGGCATCAAAGTACTCAAATCACCAATTTTCATAGATTTGAATAAGTAACGGCTATTTTTGAGGGGTTAAATGCCTTTCTGCCACTGATATAACACCTGATTTACATACCTACTGATGCCCCACATGAAATCCATGTCACTCCAGCCTGGCACAAATGGGTTCTGGGCATCAGAACTGGCATCAAAGGGGGCAAATTGCACATTTTCACAGATTTGAAAAAGTAACAGCTATTTTTAAGGGGTTAAATGCCTTTGTGCCACTAATCTAACACCTGATTTACATACCTACTGATGCCCCACATGAAATCCATGTCACTCCAGCCTGGCACAAATGGGTTCTGGGCATCAGAACTGGCATCAAAGTGGGCAAATCACCCATTTTCACAGATTTGAATAAGTAACAACTATTTTTAAGGGGTTAAATGCCTTTGTGCCACTGATATAACACCTGATTTACATACCTACTGATGCCCCACATGAAATCCATGTCACTCCAGCCTGGCACAAATGGGTTCTGGGCATCAAAACTGGCATCAAAGTGGGCAAATCACCCATTTTCACAGATTTGAATAAGTAACAGCTATTTTTAAGGGGTTAAATGCCTTTGTGCCACTGATATAACACCTGATTTACATACCTACTGATGCCCCACATGAAATCCATGTCACTCCAGCCTGGCACAAATGGGTTCTGGGCATCAGAACTGGCATCAAAGTGGGCAAATTGCACATTTTCACAGATTTGAATAAGTAACAGCTATTTTTAAGGGGTTAAATGCCTTTGTGCCACTAATCTAACACCTGATTTACATACCTACTGATGCCCCACATGAAATGCATGTCACTCCAGCCTGGCACAAATGGGTTCTGGGCATCAGAACTGGCATCAAAGTGGGCAAATCGCCCATTTTCACAGATATGAATAAGTAACAGCTATTTTTAAGGGGTTAAATGCCTTTGTGCCACTGATATAACACCTGATTTACATACCTACTGATGCCCCACATGAAATCCATGTCACTCCAGCCTGGCACAAATGGGTTCTGGGCATCAGAACTGGCATCAAAGTGGGCAAATTGCACATTTTCACAGATTTGAATAAGTAACAGCTATTTTTAAGGGGTTAAATGCCTTTGTGCCACTAATCTAACACCTGATTTACATACCTACTGATGCCCCACATGAAATCCATGTCACTCCAGCCTGGCACAAATAGGTTCTGGGCATCAGAACTGGCATCAAAGTGGGCAAATCACCCATTTTCACAGATTTGAATAAGTAACAGCTATTTTTAAGGGGTTAAATGCCTTTGTGCCACTAATCTAACACCTGATTTACATACCTACTGATGCCCCACATGAAATCCATGTCACTGCAGCCTGGCACAAATGGGTTCTGGGCATCAGAACTGGCATCAAAGTGGGCAAATCACCCATTTTCACAGATTTGAATAAGTAACAGCTATTTTTAAGGGGTTAAATGCCTTTGTGCCACTGATATAACACCTGATTTACATACCTACTGATGCCCCACATGAAATCCATGTCACTCCAGCCTGGCACAAATGGGTTCTGGGCATCAAAACTGGCATCAAAGTACTCAAATCACCAATTTTCATAGATTTGAATAAGTAACAGCTATTTTTGAGGGGTTAAATGCCTTTGTGCCACTGATATAACACCTGATTTACATACCTACTGATGCCCCACATGAAATCCATGTCACTCCAGCCTGGCACAAATGGGTTCTGGGCATCAAAACTGGCATCAAAGTACTCAAATCACCAATTTTCATAGATTTGAATAAGTAACGGCTATTTTTGAGGGGTTAAATGCCTTTCTGCCACTGATATAACACCTGATTTACATACCTACTGATGCCCCACATGAAATCCATGTCACTCCAGCCTGGCACAAATGGGTTCTGGGCATCAGAACTGGCATCAAAGTACTCAAATCACCAATTTTCATAGATTTGAATAAGTAACAGCTATTTTTGAGGGGTTAAATGCCTTTGTGCCACTAATATAACACCTGATTTACATACCTACTGATGCCCCACATGAAATCCATGTCACTCCAGCCTGGCACAAATGGGTTCTGGGCATCAAAACTGGCATCAAAGTACTCAAATCACCAATTTTCATAGATTTGAATAAGTAACGGCTATTTTTGAGGGGTTAAATGCCTTTCTGCCACTGATATAACACCTGATTTACATACCTACTGATGCCCCACATGAAATCCATGTCACTCCAGCCTGGCACAAATGGGTTCTGGGCATCAGAACTGGCATCAAAGGGGGCAAATTGCACATTTTCACAGATTTGAAAAAGTAACAGCTATTTTTAAGGGGTTAAATGCCTTTGTGCCACTAATCTAACACCTGATTTACATACCTACTGATGCCCCACATGAAATCCATGTCACTCCAGCCTGGCACAAATGGGTTCTGGGCATCAGAACTGGCATCAAAGTGGGCAAATCACCCATTTTCACAGATTTGAATAAGTAACAACTATTTTTAAGGGGTTAAATGCCTTTGTGCCACTGATATAACACCTGATTTACATACCTACTGATGCCCCACATGAAATCCATGTCACTCCAGCCTGGCACAAATGGGTTCTGGGCATCAAAACTGGCATCAAAGTACTCAAATCACCAATTTTCATAGATTTGAATAAGTAACAGCTATTTTTGAGGGGTTAAATGCCTTTGTGCCACTGATATAACACCTGATTTACATACCTACTGATGCCCCACATGAAATCCATGTCACTCCAGCCTGGCACAAATGGGTTCTGGGCATCAAAACTGGCATCAAAGTACTCAAATCACCAATTTTCATAGATTTGAATAAGTAACGGCTATTTTTGAGGGGTTAAATGCCTTTCTGCCACTGATATAACACCTGATTTACATACCTACTGATGCCCCACATGAAATGCATGTCACTCCAGCCTGGCACAAATGGGTTCTGGGCATCAGAACTGGCATCAAAGTGGGCAAATCGCCCATTTTCACAGATATGAATAAGTAACAGCTATTTTTAAGGGGTTAAATGCCTTTGTGCCACTGATATAACACCTGATTTACATACCTACTGATGCCCCACATGAAATCCATGTCACTCCAGCCTGGCACAAATGGGTTCTGGGCATCAGAACTGGCATCAAAGTGGGCAAATTGCACATTTTCACAGATTTGAATAAGTAACAGCTATTTTTAAGGGGTTAAATGCCTTTGTGCCACTAATCTAACACCTGATTTACATACCTACTGATGCCCCACATGAAATCCATGTCACTCCAGCCTGGCACAAATAGGTTCTGGGCATCAGAACTGGCATCAAAGTGGGCAAATCACCCATTTTCACAGATTTGAATAAGTAACAGCTATTTTTAAGGGGTTAAATGCCTTTGTGCCACTAATCTAACACCTGATTTACATACCTACTGATGCCCCACATGAAATCCATGTCACTGCAGCCTGGCACAAATGGGTTCTGGGCATCAGAACTGGCATCAAAGTGGGCAAATCACCCATTTTCACAGATTTGAATAAGTAACAGCTATTTTTAAGGGGTTAAATGCCTTTGTGCCACTGATATAACACCTGATTTACATACCTACTGATGCCCCACATGAAATCCATGTCACTCCAGCCTGGCACAAATGGGTTCTGGGCATCAAAACTGGCATCAAAGTACTCAAATCACCAATTTTCATAGATTTGAATAAGTAACAGCTATTTTTGAGGGGTTAAATGCCTTTGTGCCACTGATATAACACCTGATTTACATACCTACTGATGCCCCACATGAAATCCATGTCACTCCAGCCTGGCACAAATGGGTTCTGGGCATCAAAACTGGCATCAAAGTACTCAAATCACCAATTTTCATAGATTTGAATAAGTAACGGCTATTTTTGAGGGGTTAAATGCCTTTCTGCCACTGATATAACACCTGATTTACATACCTACTGATGCCCCACATGAAATCCATGTCACTCCAGCCTGGCACAAATGGGTTCTGGGCATCAGAACTGGCATCAAAGTACTCAAATCACCAATTTTCATAGATTTGAATAAGTAACAGCTATTTTTGAGGGGTTAAATGCCTTTGTGCCACTAATATAACACCTGATTTACATACCTACTGATGCCCCACATGAAATCCATGTCACTCCAGCCTGGCACAAATGGGTTCTGGGCATCAAAACTGGCATCAAAGTACTCAAATCACCAATTTTCATAGATTTGAATAAGTAACGGCTATTTTTGAGGGGTTAAATGCCTTTCTGCCACTGATATAACACCTGATTTACATACCTACTGATGCCCCACATGAAATCCATGTCACTCCAGCCTGGCACAAATGGGTTCTGGGCATCAGAACTGGCATCAAAGGGGGCAAATTGCACATTTTCACAGATTTGAAAAAGTAACAGCTATTTTTAAGGGGTTAAATGCCTTTGTGCCACTAATCTAACACCTGATTTACATACCTACTGATGCCCCACATGAAATCCATGTCACTCCAGCCTGGCACAAATGGGTTCTGGGCATCAGAACTGGCATCAAAGTGGGCAAATCACCCATTTTCACAGATTTGAATAAGTAACAACTATTTTTAAGGGGTTAAATGCCTTTGTGCCACTGATATAACACCTGATTTACATACCTACTGATGCCCCACATGAAATCCATGTCACTCCAGCCTGGCACAAATGGGTTCTGGGCATCAAAACTGGCATCAAAGTACTCAAATCACCAATTTTCATAGATTTGAATAAGTAACAGCTATTTTTGAGGGGTTAAATGCCTTTGTGCCACTGATATAACACCTGATTTACATACCTACAATAGCTGTTACTTATTCAAATCTGTGAAAATGGGCGATTTGCCCCCTTTGATGCCAGTTTTGATGCCCAGAACCCATTTGTGCCAGGCTGGAGTGACATGGATTTCATGTGGGGCATCAGTAGGTATGTAAATCAGGTGTTATATCAATGGCACAAAGGCATTTAACCCCTTAAAAATAGCTGTTACTTATTCGCATGTGTGAAAATTGGTTCTCTGCCCACTTTGATGCCAGTTTTGATGCCCAGAACCCATTTGTGCCAGGCTGGAGTGACATGGATTTCATGTGGGGCATCAGTAGTTATGTAAATTAGGTGTTAGATCAGTGGCACAAAGGCATTTAACCCCTTAAAAATAGCTGTTACTTATTCAAATCTGTGAAAATGGGTGATTTGCCCACTTTGATGCCAGTTTTGATGCCCAGAACCCATTTGTGCCAGGCTGGAGTGACATGGATTTCATGTGGGGCATCAGTAGGTATGTAAATCAGGTGTTATATCAATGGCACAAAGGCATTTAACCCCTTAAAAATAGCTGTTACTTATTCGCATGTGTGAAAATTGGTTCTCTGCCCACTTTGATGCCAGTTTTGATGCCCAGAACCCATTTGTGCCAGGCTGGAGTGACATGTATTTCATGTGGGGCATCAGTAGTTATGTAAATCAGGTGTTAGATCAGTGGCACAAAGCTATTTAACCCCTTAAAAATAGCTGTTACTTATTCAAATCTGTGAAAATGGGCGATTTGCCCCCTTTGATGCCAGTTTTGATGCCCAGAACCCATTTGTGCCAGGCTGGAGTGACATGGATTTCATGTGGGGCATCAGTAGGTATGTAAATCAGGTGTTATATCAGTGGCACAAAGGCATTTAACCCCTCAAAAATAGCTGTTACTTATTCAAATCTATGAAAATTGGTGATTTGAGTACTTTGATGCCAGTTCTGATGCCCAGAACCCATTTGTGCCAGGCTGGAGTGACATGGATTTCATGTGGGGCATCAGTAGGTATGTAAATCAGGTGTTATATCAGTGGCACAAAGGCATTTAACCCCTTAAAAATAGTTGTTACTTATTCAAATCTGTGAAAATGGGTGATTTGCCCACTTTGATGCCAGTTCTGATGCCCAGAACCCATTTGTGCCAGGCTGGAGTGACATGGATTTCATGTGGGGCATCAGTAGGTATGTAAATCAGGTGTTAGATTAGTGGCACAAAGGCATTTAACCCCTTAAAAATAGCTGTTACTTTTTCAAATCTGTGAAAATGTGCAATTTGCCCCCTTTGATGCCAGTTCTGATGCCCAGAACCCATTTGTGCCAGGCTGGAGTGACATGGATTTCATGTGGGGCATCAGTAGGTATGTAAATCAGGTGTTATATCAGTGGCAGAAAGGCATTTAACCCCTCAAAAATAGCCGTTACTTATTCAAATCTATGAAAATTGGTGATTTGAGTACTTTGATGCCCGTTTTGATGCCCAGAACCCATTTGTGCCAGGCTGGAGTGACATGGATTTCATGTGGGGCATCAGTAGGTATGTAAATCAGGTGTTATATTAGTGGCACAAAGGCATTTAACCCCTCAAAAATAGCTGTTACTTATTCAAATCTATGAAAATTGGTGATTTGAGTACTTTGATGCCAGTTCTGATGCCCAGAACCCATTTGTGCCAGGCTGGAGTGACATGGATTTCATGTGGGGCATCAGTAGGTATGTAAATCAGGTGTTATATCAGTGGCAGAAAGGCATTTAACCCCTCAAAAATAGCCGTTACTTATTCAAATCTATGAAAATTGGTGATTTGAGTACTTTGATGCCAGTTTTGATGCCCAGAACCCATTTGTGCCAGGCTGGAGTGACATGGATTTCATGTGGGGCATCAGTAGGTATGTAAATCAGGTGTTATATCAGTGGCAGAAAGGCATTTAACCCCTCAAAAATAGCCGTTACTTATTCAAATCTATGAAAATTGGTGATTTGAGTACTTTGATGCCAGTTTTGATGCCCAGAACCCATTTGTGCCAGGCTGGAGTGACATGGATTTCATGTGGGGCATCAGTAGGTATGTAAATCAGGTGTTAGATTAGTGGCACAAAGGCATTTAACCCCTTAAAAATAGCTGTTACTTATTCAAATCTGTGAAAATGTGCAATTTGCCCACTTTGATGCCAGTTCTGATGCCCAGAACCCATTTGTGCCAGGCTGGAGTGACATGGATTTCATGTGGGGCATCAGTAGGTATGTAAATCAGGTGTTAGATTAGTGGCACAAAGGCATTTAACCCCTTAAAAATAGCTGTTACTTTTTCAAATCTGTGAAAATGTGCAATTTGCCCCCTTTGATGCCAGTTCTGATGCCCAGAACCCATTTGTGCCAGGCTGGAGTGACATGGATTTCATGTGGGGCATCAGTAGGTATGTAAATCAGGTGTTATATCAGTGGCAGAAAGGCATTTAACCCCTCAAAAATAGCCGTTACTTATTCAAATCTATGAAAATTGGTGATTTGAGTACTTTGATGCCAGTTTTGATGCCCAGAACCCATTTGTGCCAGGCTGGAGTGACATGGATTTCATGTGGGGCATCAGTAGGTATGTAAATCAGGTGTTATATCAGTGGCACAAAGGCATTTAACCCCTCAAAAATAGCTGTTACTTATTCAAATCTATGAAAATTGGTGATTTGAGTACTTTGATGCCAGTTCTGATGCCCAGAACCCATTTGTGCCAGGCTGGAGTGACATGGATTTCATGTGGGGCATCAGTAAGTATGTAAATCAGGTGTTATATCAGTGGCAGAAAGGCATTTAACCCCTCAAAAATAGCCGTTACTTATTCAAATCTATGAAAATTGGTGATTTGAGTACTTTGATGCCAGTTTTGATGCCTAGAACCCATTTGTGCCAGGCTGGAGTGACATGGATTTCATGTGGGGCATCAGTAGGTATGTAAATCAGGTGTTATATCAGTGGCACAAAGGCATTTAACCCCTCAAAAATAGCTGTTACTTATTCAAATCTATGAAAATTGGTGATTTGAGTACTTTGATGCCAGTTTTGATGCCCAGAACCCATTTGTGCCAGGCTGGAGTGACATGGATTTCATGTGGGGCATCAGTAGGTATGTAAATCAGGTGTTATATCAGTGGCACAAAGGCATTTAACCCCTTAAAAATAGCCGTTACTTATTCGCATGTGTGAAAATTGGTTCTCTGCCCACTTTGATGCCAGTTTTGATGCCCAGAACCCATTTGTGCCAGGCTGGAGTGACATGGATTTCATGTGGGGCATCAGTAAATATGTAAATCAGGTGTTAAATCAGTGGCACAAAGGCATTTAACCCCTTCAATACCATACCTCAGTGCCCACTTTGATGCCCATTTTTGTGCCAGCCTACTAAATTTTGTATCTGTTTTTAAGTGTATTCACAAAAGGACACATGACCGCATATTATTATATACTCAGAATGGTTTATTTTTATACCAAAACCTGAAAAAAAACAGAAAATAAAAAATAGCCGAATAAGAAACTGCTGAATAAGGGTATGTGTCCACTTTCAGGATGGCCGGCGGTTTAGCCTGAGCGGCAAACCCGCTCTGCGCTAAGCCCCGCCCCCTTAAGTGACGCGCTGATGCCAGCTGTGTTCACAGCACACATCCGACATCATCGCTCCCCACCATAGGGCCCTGTGCTATATCTTGCGGCGACGCAGCGTCGCCGCAAGATATACGGACATGCTGCGATCTGAAAAGACGCGCAGCATGTCCGGAGTCGCAGGGCCGCCGCGTGCGTGTTACCACGCATAGTGGAGATGGGATTTCATTAAATCCCCTCCACTATGCTGTAACATCTGGACGCTGCGTGTCTGACGCTGCGGCTCTATGCAGCGTCAGACACGCAGCGTTTCCTGATCGTGGACACATACCCTAAGAAACCAACTTCAGCATCGTGGAGAAGTCTCCATGTAGCGTCTTCACTGCGGATCACGTGACCCCTGACTCCTCCCCCCTGTGACCTCATCACAGGTCCTGTGCGCACAGAGCAGCCATATATGTGGAGTGCGGCTCTGCAGGTGGAGGTATGTGGAGATTCCCCATTACTGAGCGCGGGGACATTAACCCCTTCTGCACCGAGACTCTTTATAAGAATCATAACGTTGTTGTTCTGTTTCCTGTAATAGATACATACGAGCCAACTATGGAGGACAGGAAGTGAGGGAGCGGATTGTTCTCCTAGTACAGGGCCCCTTTCTTGGCCCCACACAGTGTAATGCCCCCATTATGCCCTGTAAGCAGGGTTCTGCCCCACACCCAGCTGCCTCGGGCACTTTACCATGAGCTGGTACCTCAGATTCTTCCCCGCACCCCTTTCCTTTGTTGGCGCCAAATCTGTTCTGCCTTTGGGGCTCCGGCCTTTATAATATCAGTAACTGCGTCATCAAGGTCTCCTGACCAGGTGCACCCTCTAGACTCTTCCCTCCGGAAACCCTCCCTCTTCCCATTGATGTCACATGGTCCCGTCTGGACGGCAGATAGCAGTCTGTACAAATGCAGCACAGCCCTGAGGAGTCTTTTTTATGACTCTCCTTTTTACACCCCTTATGTAATATATATGATGGCGCTCACACAGTGTAATGTTTCCACAGTACTGGCAGCTCTCGTAAAAAGGTATTTTCACAGTACCGCAATACCGCCACACAGTATAATGTTCTCATAGTACCGCCATACCCCCACACACAGTATAATGTTCTCATAGTACCGCAATACCCCCACACACAGTATAATGTTCTCATAGTACCGCAATACCGCCACACACAGTATAATGTTCTCATAGTACCGCCATACCCCCACACAGTATAATGTTCTCATAGTACCGCAATACCGCCACACACAGTATAATGTTCTCATAGTACCGCAATACCGCCACACACAGTATAATGTTCTCATAGTACCGCCATACCCCCACACAGTATAATGTTCTCATAGTACCGCAATACCGCCACACACAGTATAATGTTCTCATAGTACCGCAATACCGCCACACACAGTATAATGTTCTCATAGTACCGCAATACCGCCACACACAGTATAATGTTCTCATAGTACCGCCATACCCCCACACAGTATAATGTTCTCATAGTACCGCAATACCGCCACACACAGTATAATGTTCTCATAGTACCGCCATACCCCAACACACAGTATAATGTTCTCATAGTACCGCAATACCGCCACACACAGTATAATGTTCTCATAGTACCGCAATACCGCCACACACAGTATAATGTTCTCATAGTACCGCAATACCGCCACACACAGTATAATGTTCTCATAGTACCGCCATACCCCCACACACAGTATAATGTTCTCATAGTACCGCAATACCGCCACACACAGTATAATGTTCTCATAGTACCGCAATACCGCCACACACAGTATAATGTTCTCATAGTACCGCCATACCCCCACACACAGTATAATGTTCTCATAGTACCGCAATACCGCCACACACAGTATAATGTTCTCATAGTACCGCAATACCGCCACACACAGTATAATGTTCTCATAGTACCGCAATACCGCCACACACAGTATAATGTTCTCATAGTACCGCAATACCGCCACACACAGTATAATGTTCTCATAGTACCGCCATACCCCCACACAGTATAATGTTCTCATAGTACCGCAATACCGCCACACACAGTATAATGTTCTCATAGTACCGCCATACCCCAACACACAGTATAATGTTCTCATAGTACCGCAATACCGCCACACACAGTATAATGTTCTCATAGTACCGCAATACCGCCACACACAGTATAATGTTCTCATAGTACCGCAATACCGCCACACACAGTATAATGTTCTCATAGTACCGCCATACCCCCACACACAGTATAATGTTCTCATAGTACCGCAATACCGCCACACACAGTATAATGTTCTCATAGTACCGCAATACCGCCACACACAGTATAATGTTCTCATAGTACCGCCATACCCCCACACACAGTATAATGTTCTCATAGTACCGCAATACCGCCACACACAGTATAATGTTCTCATAGTACCGCCATACCCCCACACACAGTATAATGTTCCCATAGTACCGCCATCCCCCCACACACAGTATCATGTTCTCATAGTACCGCTATACCCCCACACACAGTATAATGTCCCCACAGTACCGCCATTCCCCCCTCTTTCTAATGTTCCCACAGTACTGCCCCCTACATGCACAATATGGTACCATCCACCTCACTGACTACCTCCAACCACCGACAATTAATAAATACTCACTTAGCCTCATTCTTGGTGCAAATACTAATGAACCCAGGATCTATGAGATATTTATTATTTATTATTATTATTATTTATTGTTATAGCGCCATTTATTCCATGGCGCTTTACATGTGAGGAGGGGTATACATAATGAAAACAAGTACAATAATCTTAACCCCTTAGCGACTGCCGATACGCCTTTTAACGGCGGCCGCTAAGGGTACTTAAACCACAGCGCCGTTAATTAACGGCGCTGTGGAAAAAGTCAATAGCGCCCCCCACAGGCCGATTTTCTCCGGGGTCTCGGCTGCCGGGGGTAGCCGAGACGCCAGAGAACATGATTCGGGGGTTTTTTAACCCACCCCGCATTTGCGATCGCCGGTAATTAACCGTTTACCGGCGATCGCAAAAAAAAAAAAAAAAAAAAAGCGATCTCTTTTTAATTTCTCTGTCCTCCGATGTGATCGCACATCGGAGGACAGAGAAAAGGGGTCTTAGGTGGCCCCCCAATACTCACCTAGCTCCCCCGATGCTCCTCGTGTCTCCCGGTGGGCGCCGCCATCTTCAAAATGGCGGGCGCATGCGCAGTGCGCCCGCCGGCCGGCAACGGGAGAATCTTTGGGGTCTCGGCTGCCGGGGGTAGCCGAGACCCCAAAGAACACGATCGGGGTCGGTATTACCGACCCCTGTTTTGCGATCGCCGGTAATTAACTGTTTACCGGCGACCGCAAAAAAAAAAAAAAAAGTAAAGTGTAATTCTCTGTCCTCTGATGTGATCGCACATCAGAGGACAGAGAAATAGGGGGATTCGGGGACCCTAGCATACTCACCTAGGTCCCTGGATCCTCTTGCTGCTCCTCCTGGCCGCCGGCAGAAGAACATGGCGGACGCATGCCCAGTGCGCCCGCCATCTGTCTCCATCTGCCGGCCGGCAGGAGAACAGCAGTTAGGGCTAAAATTAGGGTTAGGGGTAGGGTTAGGGTTAGGGGTAGGGTTAGGGCTAGGGTTAGGTTAGGGGTAGGGTTAGGGGTAGGGTTAGGTTAGGGGTAGGGTTAGGTTAGGGGTAGGGTTAGGGTTGGGGCTAAATTTAGGGTTAGGGTTGGGGCTAAATTTAGGGTTAGGGTTGGGGCTAAATTTAGGGTTAGGCTTCTTTCACACTTACGTCGGTACGGGGCCGTCGCAATGCGTCGGCCCGACATACCGACGCACGTTGTGAAAATTGTGCACAACGTGGGCAGCAGCTGTAGTTTTTCAACGCATCCGCTGCCCAATCTATGTCCTGGGGAGGAGGGGGCGGAGTTACGGCCACGCATGCGCGGTCAGAAATGGCGGATGCGACGTACAAAAAAACATTTCATTGAACGTTTTTTTGTGCCGACGCTCCGCCAAAACACAACTGATCCAGTGCACGACGGACGCGACGTGTGGCCATCCGTCACGATCCGTCGGCAATACAAGTCTATGGGCAAAAAACGCATCCTGCGGGCACATTTGCAGGATCCGTTTCTTGTCCAAAACGACGGATTGCGACGGAATGCCAAACGACGCAAGTGTGAAAGTAGCCTTAGGGCTAGGGTTAGGGTTGGGGCTAAAGTTAGGGCTAGGGTTGGGGCTAAAGTTAGGGTTAGAGCTGGGATTAGGGTTAGGGTTTGGATTAGGGTTGGTATTAGGGTTAGGGTTGGCATTAGGGTTACGCTTGGGATTAGGGTTAGGTTTGGGATTAGGGTTAAGGTTAGGGTTGTGATTAGGGGTGTATTGGGATTAGGGTTAGGTTTGAGGTTAGGGTTGAGATTAGGATTAGGGGTGTGTTGGATTTAGGGTTTTGATTAGGGTTATGGTTAGGGTTGACATTAGGGTTGTTTTGGGGTAAGGGTTGTGATTATGGTTAGGGTTAGTGATTAGGATTATGGATCAGGTTGGGATTAGGGTTAGGGGTGTGTTGGGGTTAGGGTTGGAGCTAGAATTGGGGGGTTTCCACTGTTTAGGTGCATCAGGGGGTCTCCAAACACGACAGCCAATTTTGCGCTCAAAAAGTCAAATGGTGCTCCCTCCCTTCTGAGCTCTGCCGTGCGCCCAAACAGTGGGTTACCCCCACATATGGGGCATCAGCGTACTCGGGATAAATTGGATAACAACTATTGCAGTCCAATTTCTCCTGTTACCCTTGTGAAAATAAAAACTTGGGGGCTACAATATCTTTTTTGTGGAAAAAAAAAATATTTTTTATTTTCACGACTCTGCATTCTAAACTTCTGTGAAGCACTTGGGCATTCAAAGTTCTCACCACACATCTAGATAAGTTCCTTGGGGGGTCTAGTTTCCAAAATGGGGTCACTTGTGGGGGGTTTCTACTGGTTAGGTACATCAGGGGCTCTGCAAACGCAAGATAATACCCGCAGACCATTCTATCAAAGTCTGCATTCCAAAACGGCGCTCCTTCCTTCCGAGCTCTGCCGTGCGCCCAAACAGTGGTTTACCCCCACATATGGGGTACCAGCATACTCAGGACAAATTGGACAACAACTTTTGGGGTCCAATTTCTCTTGTTACCCTTGTGAAAATAAAAACTTGGGGGCTAAAAAATCTTTTTTGTGGAAAAAAAAATATTTTTTATTTTTACGGCTCTGCATTCTAAACTTCTGTGAAGCACATGGGGGTTCAAAGTGCTCGCCACACATCTAGATAAGTTCCTTAAGGGGTCTAGTTTCCAAAATGGTGTCACTTGTGGGGGGTTTCCACTGTTTAGGCACATCAGGGGCTCTCCAAACGCGACATGGCGTCCAATCTCAATTCCAGCCAATTCTACATTGAAAAAGTAAAACGGCACTCCTTCTCTTCCAAGCTCTGCGGTGCGCCCTAACAGTGGTTTAGCCCCACATATTGGGTATCAGCGTACTCAGGAGAAATTGCACAACAACTTTTGTGGTCTAATTTCTCCTGTTACCCTTGTGAAAATAAAAATTTGTGGGCGAAAAGATCATTTTTGTGTAAACAAAAGCGATTTTTTATTTTCACGGCTCTACGTTATAAACTTCTGTGAATCACTTGGGGGTTCAAAGTGCTCACCACACATCTAGATAAGTTCCTTAAGGGGTCTAGTTTCCAAAATGGTGTCACTTGTGGGGAGTTTCCACTGTTTAGGCACATCAGGGGCTCTCTAAACGTGACATGGCGTCCGATCTCAATTCCAGCCAATTCTGCATTGAAAAAGTCAAACGGCGCTCCTTCACTTCTAAGTTCTGCGGTGCGCCCTAACAGTGGTTTACCCCCACATATGGGGTATTGGCGTATTCAGGAGAAATTGCATAACAAAATTTATGGTTACATTTCTGTTTTTACACTTGTGAAAATAAAAAAAATGGTTCTGAATTAAGATGTTTGCAAAAAAAAGTTAAATGTTCATTTTTTCCTTCCACATTGTTTCAGTTCCTGTGAAGCATGTAAAGGGTTAATAAACTTCTTGAATGTGGTTTTGAGAACCTTGAGGGGTGTAGTTTTTAGAATGGTGTCACACTTCGTTATTTTCTATCATATAGACCCCTCAAAATGACTTCAAATGTGATGTGGTCCCTAAAAAAAAAATGGTGTTGTAAAAATGAGAAATTGCTGGTCAACTTTTAACCCTTATAACTCCCTAACAAAAAAAAATGTTGTTTCCAAAATTGTGCTGATGTAAAGTAGACATGTGGGAAATGTTATTTATTAACTATTTTTCGTGACATATCTCTCTGATTTAAGGGCATAAAAATACAAAGTTTGAAAATTGCAAAATTTTAAAAATTTTCGCCATATTTCCGTTTTTTTCATAAATAATCGCAAGTAATATCGAAGAAATGTTACCACTAACATGAAGTACAATATGTCACGAAAAAACAATCTCAGAATCAGCGGGATTTGAAGCTTTCCAGAGTTATAACCTCATAAAGTGACAGTGGTCAGAATTGCAAAAATTGGCCTGGTCATTAAGTACCAAATTGGCTCTGTCACTAAGGGGTTAAACAATACAAGTCATAACTGGTACAGGAGGAATGAGGACCCTGCCCGCGAAGGCTCACAATCTACAAGGGATGGGTGAGAATACAGTAGGTGAGGGTAGATATGGTCATGCAGCGGTTTGGTCGATCGGTGGTAGCTGCAGGTTGTAGGCTTGTCTGAAGAGGTGGGTCTTCAGGTTCTTTTTGAAGGTTTCGATGGTAGGCAAGAGTCTGATGTGTTGTGGTAGAGGGTTCCAGAGTAGGGGTGATACGCGAGAGAAATCTTGTATACAATTGTGGGAAGAGGAGATAAGAGGGGAGTAGAGTAGGAGATCTTGTGAGGATCGGAGGTTGCGGGTAGGTAAGTACCGGGAGACGAGGTCACAGATGTATGGAGGAGACAGGTTGTGGATGGCTTTGTACGTCATGGTTAGGGTTTTGTAGTGGAGTCTCTGGGCAATGGGGAGCCAGTGAAGGGATTGACAGAGGGGAGAGGCCGGGGAATAGCGGGGGGACAGGTGGATTAGTCGGGCAGCAGAGTTTAGAATAGATTGGAGGGGTGCGAGAGTGTTAGAGGGGAGGCCACAGAGCAGAAGGTTGCAGTAGTCAAGGCGAGAGATGATGAGGGCATGGACTACCATACGATAGTTGGATAGGCAGGAGTGTATCATCCATAAAGGTAGCTCACTCGGTTGCTATGATGCCTATGAATTGACAGGGCTCGGTGGGGTGTGGTATTGTCACCCTCTCCTTCCCATCATGACAATTTCAGCGATATCCACATTCCACTATCCTTTGGGGTTCTGCTCTGAGGCAAGATAGTATTCCTATTTCCATCTATAGAGGTATTTAGTCCTCCGGCTGTGACGAGGTGTCTAGGGTTTGTTAGGCACACCCCACGGCTACTTCTAGTTGCGGTGTCAGATCAGGATTTGCGGTCAGTACAGTTACCACCTACTCCACTGAAAGTTATTCATGCGGCTCCAAGGTCACCGGATCATAACAGTACAACAGGACAATAATGAGTTAAATGCATCTCAGAAGAAGGGAAGAAAGGTGTTGAGCAATTTTTTTTTCTGTAGTCTGCTTTGCCTTCTCTTCCCTCTTTATCTCTAGGTGGCTGAAGAGTCTTGTGTTAGCATGAATGTTCAGGAATTAGCTTCTCGTGTAGACCAGCTTGCTGCTAGGGTACAGGGTATTTCTGATTATATTGTTCAGACTCCTGTTTTAGAGCCGAAGATTCCTACTCCTGATTTGTTTTTTTGGTGACAGGTCCAAATTTTTGAGTTTTAAAAACAACTGTAAACTGTTTCTTGCTCTGAGACCTCAATCCTCTGGTGATTCCATTCAGCAGGTTAAAATCGTCATCTCCCTGCTGCGTGGCGATCCACAGGATTGGGCATTTTCCCTGGAATCTGGGAATCCGGCTTTGCTTAATGTAGACTCCTTTTTTCAAGCTTTAGGATTATTATATGATGAACCGAATTCTGTGGATCAAGCAGAGAAGACCTTGTTGGCCCTGTCTCAGGGTCAAGAGGCGGCAGAATTGTATTGTCAGAAATTTAGAAAATAGTCTGTGTTGACTAAATGGAATGATGATGCTTTGGCGGCAATTTTCAGAAAGGGTCTTTCTGAATCCGTTAAAGATGTTATGGTGGGGTTTCCCACGCCTTTTGGTCTGAGTGATTCTATGTCTCTGGCCATTCAGATTGATCGGTGCTTGCGGGAGCGCAGAACTGTGCGCGCTGTGGCGTTGTCCTCAGAGCAGATTCCTGAGCCAATGCAGTGTGATAGGATTCTGTCTACAACGGAACGTCAAGGATTCAGACGTCAGAATAGGTTGTGTTATTATTGTGGCGACGCTTTTCATGTCATTTCAGTCTGCCCTAAGCGGACAAAGAGGATCGCTAGTTCATTTACCATCAGCACTGTACAACCTAAATTTCTGTTATCTGTGTCCTTGATCTGCTCATTGTCATCATTTTCTGTCATTGCGTTTGTGGATTCAGGCGCCGCCTTGAACTTAATGGACTTTGAGTTTGCCAGGCGTTGTGGTTTTCCCTTGCAGCCTTTGCAGAACCCTATTCCTTTAAGGCGCATTGATGTTACACCCTTGGCTAAAAATAAGCCCCAGTTTTGGACACAGTTGACCATGCGCATGGCGCCAGCCCATCAGGAAGATTGTCGATTTCTGGTGTTGCATAATTTGCATGATGCTATCGTGCTGGGTTTTCCATGGTTGCAGGTACATAATCCTGTGTTGGATTGGAAGTCCATGTCTGTGACTAGTTGGGGTTGTCAGGGGGTTCATAATGATGTTCCTTTGATGTAAATCTCCTCTTCTTCCTCTTCTGAAATTCCAGAGTTTTTGTCTGATTTTCAGGATGTATTCGATGAGCCCAAGTCCAGCTTCCTTCCACCGCACAAGGACTGCGATTGTGCGATTGACTTGATTCCAGGCTGTAAGTTTCCTAAGGGTCGACTTTTCAACCTGTCTGTGCCTGAACATACCGCCATGCGGAGCTATATTAAGGAGTCTTTGGAGAAAGGGCATATTCGGCCATCTTCTTCACCGTTGGGAGCGGGATTCTTTTTTGTTGCTAAAAAAGATGGCTCCTTGAGACCCTGTATTGATTATCGCCTCTTGAATAAGATCACGGTCAAGTTTCAATACCCTTTACATTTGCTTACCGATTTATTTGCTAGGATTAAGGGAGCTAGTTGGTTTACGAAGATTGACCTTCGGTGGGCATATAATCTTGTTCATATTAAGCAGGATGATGAATGGAAAACTGCGTTTAACACGCCCGAAGGCCATTTTGAATACCTTGTGATGCCATTCGGGCTCACTAATGCTCCATCTGTTTTTCAGTCCTTCATGCATGATATCTTCCGGACTTATATTGATAAGTTCTTGATTGTATATTTGGACGATATTTTGATTTTTTCCGATGATTGGGAGTCTCATGTGGAACAGGTCAGGATAGTATTTCAGATCCTTCGTGACAATGCCCTGTTTGTGAAAGGGTCTAAGTGTCTCTTTGGGGTGCAGAAGGTTTCTTTTTTGGGCTTCATTTTTTCTCCCTCGTCTATAGAGATGGATCCGGTTAAGGTTCAGGCCATTCATGATTGGATTCAGCCCACATCCGTGAAGAGCCTTCAGAAATTTTGGGGTTTTGCAAATTTTTATCGCCATTGCATTGCTAATTTTTCCAGCGTGGTTAAACCCTTGACCGATTTGACGAAGAAAGGCGCTGATGTGGCGAAGTGGTTCTCTGAGGCTGTCTCTGCCTGTCAGGAGCTTAAACGTCGTTTTACTTCTGCTCTGGTGTTGCGCCAACCGGATGTTTCTCTTCCGTTTCAGGTTGAGGTTGACGCTTCTGAGATTGGGGCAGGGGCCGTTTTGTCTCAGAGGGATCCTGTTGGTTCCTTAATGAAACCGTGTGCCTTCTTTTCCCGTAAGTTTTTGCCTGCTGAACGCAATTATGATGTCGGCAATCAGGAGTTGTTGGCTATGAAGTGGGCGTTTGAGGAGTGGCGACATTGGCTTGAGGGAGCTAAGCATCGTATTGTGGTCTTGACCGATCATAAGAATTTGATTTACCTCGAGTCTGCCAAACGGCTGAATCCTAGACAGGCTCGATGGTCCTTGTTTTTTTCCCGTTTTGATTTCGTGGTCTCGTACCTTCCGGGTTCTAAGAACATTAAGGCTGATGCCCTCTCTAGGAGTTTTTTGCCTGATTCTCCTGAGGTCTTGGAACCGGTCGGTATTCTGAAAGAAGGGGTGGTCCTTTCTGCCATTTCCCCTGATTTACGATGGGTTCTTCAGGAATTTCAGGTTGACAGACCTGACCGCTGTCCTGTGGGGAAACTGTTTGTTCCTGACAGATGGACTAGTAGAGTGATTTCTGAGGTTCACTGTTCCGTGTTGGCTGGTCATTCTGGCATTTTTGGTACCAGAGACTTGGTTGGTAGGTCCTTTTGGTGGCCTTCTTTGTCACATGATGTGCGTTCTTTTGTGTAGTCCTGTGGGACTTGTGCGCGGGCCAAGCCTTGTTGCTTCCGTGCTAGTGGGTTGCTTTTGCCATTGCCGGTCCCTGAGAGGCCCTGGACGCATATTTCTATGGATTTTATTTCTGATCTTCCGGTTTCCCAGAGGATGTCGGTTATCTGGGTTGTTTGTGACCGGTTCTCTAAGATGGTTCATTTGGTGCCTTTGCCTAAATTGCCTTCCTCTTCGGATTTGGTTCCGTTGTTTTTTCAGCATGTGGTTCGTTTGCATGGTATTCCGGAGAATATTGTGTCCGACAGAGGTTCCCAGTTTGTTTCTAGGTTTTGGCTGGCCTTTTGTGCTAGGCTGTCTTTTTCTTCTGCCTTTCATCCTCAGACAAATGGTCAGACCGAGCGAACTAATCAGACTTTGGAGACTTATTTGAGATGCTTTGTGTCTGCTGATCAGGATGATTGGGTGGCTTTCTTGCCATTGGCTGAGTTTGCCCTTAATAATCGGGCTAGATCGGCTACTTTGGTTTCGCCTTTCTTTTGTAATTTTGGTTTTCATCCTCGTTTTTCTTCTGGGCAGGTTGAGCCTTCTGACTGTCCTGGTGTGGATTCTGTGGTTGACAGGCTGCAGCAGATTTGGGCTCATGTGGTGGACAATTTGGTGTTGTCTCAGGAGGAGGCTCAACGTTTTGCTAACTGTCGTCGGTGTGTTGGTTCCCGGCTTTGGGTTGGGGATCTGGTCTGGTTGTCTTCCCATCATGTTCCTATGAAGGTTTCTTCTCCTAAGTTTAAGCCTCGGTTTACTGGTCCTTACAGGATTTCTGAGATTATTAATCCGGTGTCTTTTCGACTGGCGCTTCCGGCCTCTTTTGCGATCCATAATGTCTTCCATAGATCTTTATTGCGGAAATATGTGGAGCCCGTTGTTCCCTCTGTTGATCCTCCGGCCACTGTGTTGGTTGATGGGGAGTTGGAATATGTTGTTGAGAAGATTTTGGATTCCCGTTTTTCGAGGCGGAGGCTTCAGTACCTTGTCAAATGGAAGGGTTATGGCCAGGAGGATTATTCTTGGGTTTTTGCCTCTGATGTCCATGCCGCTGATTTGGTTCGTGCCTTTCATCTGGCTCGTCCTGATCGGCCTGGGGGCTCTGGTGAGGGTTCGGTGACCCCTCCTCAAGGAAGGGGGGTACTGTTGTGAATTCTGCTTTTGGGCTCCCTCCGTAGGTGGTAATGCAGTTGTCCCTGGGCTGCAGTCCTGGTCAGGTGTATCTGCTGATTGCAATTCTGACTGGGGTATTTAGGTTTGCAGGATTCATTAGTCCTTGCCAGTTGTCAATGGTTTTTGGGAGGTGTTGGACCTCTGTCTGGTTTCTCCTGCTTAGCTGCCAATTCAACAAAGATAAGTGTCTGTTTTTTTTTTCTTTGGCACACATGCTGTGTGCTGGATTTTTTATTGTATTTCTGCTCTGTGTGTAGGATTCTCTGAAGTTGCAGATATACGTTCCACGTCTTTAGTTAGATGGAGGAATTTTTTGTATAATCTGCTGTGGATATTTTTGGAAGGGCTTTAATATTGACCGCACAGTATTCTGTCCTATCCTTTCCTATTTTAGCTAGAGTGGCCTCTTTTGCTAAATCCTGTTTTCTACCTGTGTGTCTTTCCTCTCCTACTCACAGTCAATATTCGTGGGGGGCTGCCTATCCTTATGGGTTCTGCTCTGAGGCAAGATAGTATTCCTATTTCCATCTATAGGGGTATTTAGTCCTCCGGCTGTGACGAGGTGTCTAGGGCTTGTTAGGCACATCCCACGGCTACTTCTAGTTGCGGTGTCAGATCAGGATTTGCGGTCAGTACAGTTACCACCTACTCCAGTGAAAGTTATTCATGCAGCTCCAAGGTCACCAGATCATAACAGTGGACTGTAAATGCCTCCATACTGAGTGGGGTTTTATTTTGTGTAGCAGATTGTGGTGGCCATAATTAGAGATGAGCAAATATGTTCGGAAAACAATCTCCAAACACAAATTCAGCACGAATATGGTACATTCGGATTCATGATCGGTAACACAAGCATTTTTCTTAAGATAGGAAAAAGTCGGTAACATGCGGTAATAGAGATAATAGAAGCCGGCAATACATGTGCCGCGTTTAGTAAAATCACAGCCACCAATGTGGGAGACTGGGGTTCAAATCCTGGCTCTGCACTGTTGGACATAATATACCAGTAGTGGTTCATAACACTTTAATAAACATGAGAGTGTCACGAACATCCCATATACAATCTCTTGCCCGCTCGTGCCGCTTACACCTAAAGAACATCTCTAGAACCTGCTCTTTTCTCACTATAGCAACAACAAAAACCCTCACTGTCGCCATGATCCACTCCCACCTGGACTACTGCAACGCTCTATTTATTGGCCTCTCCCTCACTCGACTTTCCTCTCTCCAGTCTATTCTTAATACAGCAGCCAGGGTTGTCTATCCAGCTAATCGTTACTCAAACACGTCTGCTCTTCGTCAGTCATTAGACTGGCTGCCCATTCATTACAGGATCCAATTCAAAGTACTTGTTCTCACCCACAAAGTTATCCACAGTCTGGCACCCCCTTACATCTCCTCCCTCATTTCTGTCTATCGGCCTAACCGACCGCTGCGCTCTGCAAATGACTTCCGACTAATCTCTGAACTAATCGGTACCTCCCACTCCCGACTCCAAGACTTCTCCCGCGCTGCGCCAATCCTCTGGAATGCTCTACCCCAAGATATTAGGACCATCCACAATTTACATAGTTTTAGGCGCTCACTCAAAACACATTTGTTCAGAGCGGCCTATCACGTTCACTAATCAGTTATTTTATGTTTGTGTGTGTGTAGCCCATTCACTATCTCCATCTATCCCCCACTCCCTGAAGATGGCTGGACCATCATGGTAAATACATCATTGTAAATACACACCTGTACTTTGTATCTCCCAACCTCATTGTAGATTGTAAGCTCTCACGAGCAGGGTCGTCTTGTTTTGCTTTAATTATTGTATTGTTAACGTTGTTACTTATGACTGTTGTGTTTGAAGCTGTTAAACTGTAAAGCGCTGCGGAATATGTTGGCGCTATATAAAGATTATTATTATGCCGTCTCAGACGTCGCCTGGATTAACAAGGTCCGCATTAGATGTCGAAGAATCAGGACAATCTGATGATAAATGGCCTACTGGACCAAACCATACATGGACAAGGCAAGAGAACCTGGATCTGATGAAGTGCTACTATAACAGCAGACCAAATGAGAGAGGATATATGAAGCGTATGAGGAAACTCTGGAGGGATACAAGACCTGCATGTCCACTGAGAAACAACTAGTCACCCAACGTTTCAATATCATAAAGAGAAAGCTATTATCACAACTTGAGTTGGATCAACTGCATTGCAGATCCACCACACATGAAGACCTGGAAGAACAACATATGCAACCCCCTGAAGATCCTGATCCAACCCTGCAACTAGAGAGCACTGCAGCTGGTCTGAAACAGAAGATCTTAGATAAACTAAATACCATCAATACCAGAGATCGACTGCCAAGGCTCAGCAAAGAAATACCACCAGTCAGTATGCTAGAAGATGCCAATAGAGCAGCACTTGCATCAATACCTACCACCACCATAACTCAAACTAATAACCCGATCTGTGCTACTGCCTCAGCAATCATGGAAATGCTTGGCTATACAACCAGCAAGAACAACAGAAGTACGTGCTCCTCTTGGAAAAGAAGACTGTATACAAACATCAAGGTGCCACGAAGGGAAGTCAGCCAACTATCAGAAATACAGAAGTGTGTAAAGGTCAATAATAAGACCAAGTTGGACAAGTACAAAGACCTTACCCCAACTGAAGAGACTGCAAAACAAAGGCTCACAGCACTCGCTGCAAGACTAGGGAGATACATTAGAGAAGCTGAGGCCAAGAAGATAAATGTCCTGTTCTCCAAAGAACCATCCAAAGTGCACTCCCAACTACAGAGAAACAGCACAAAGGCAGCAACTCCACCAACAGCAGAGACTGAATAATACTGGAGGAACATATGGGAGAAGGAAAAACACAACACCAGTGCAATGTGGCTGCAATATCTGAGAATGAAACACAGGAACCACCTATAGCAAGAACCAGTCACCATTACAGAAGCAGACATCCAACAGGATCAAGAACACGAAGAGCTGGACAGTACCTGGCCCAGACATGATCCTCACCTACTGGCTAAAGAAATTCACAGCGGTCCATGAAAGCATGGCAAAGCAGATGAACCAACTGCTAGAAGCAGGCCACCACCCAGCTTGGCTAACACAAGGAAGAACCGTGCTGATCATGAAGGATCCTCACAAAAGAACAGTTCCATCCAACTACCGCCCAATAACCTGCCTTACAACAACATAAAAAATCTTCTGTCAGGTATCATAGCCACCAAGCTACAGAACCATATGAACCAGCACATGAATCCAGCTCAGAAAGGCATTGGGACTGACACCAGAGGCTCTAAGCACCAGCTCCTAGTAGATAGAGCAGTCGCTCAAGACTCAAGATCCAGGCAGACCAATCTCAGCACAGCCTGGATTGATTATAGGAAAGTCTTTGACTCAATGCCACACACATGGATCTGTGAATGCTTAGATCTGTACAATGTCAACAGGAAATTAAGAACCTTCCTCAGAAACTCAATGGGGCTATGGAGAACAACATTGGAAGTCAACTCAAGACAACTAACACAAGAGACCATCAAATGCGGCATATACCAAGGTGATGCACTGTCCCCATTGCTGTTCTGCATAGGCTTCAACCCTCTCAGTCAGATAATTACAGAGTCTAGCTATGGATACAAGTTCAAGAGTGGAAGCACCATCAGCCACCTCCTCTACATGGATGACATCAAGCTGTATGGCAAAAACCAATGAGACATCAATTACTGATCCACATGACAAGGATCTACAGTGAAGACATCGGGATGTCCATCATACTATAGAAGTGTGGCCGGTTTGTAATAAAGAGAGACAAAGTAGTCAAGACTGTGGAGAGGAATTACCAGTAGGGCACATAGCAGATGTACAGACATGCTACAAGCACATCGGCATTCCACAGGAATACGGTAACCATGATGAGGAAGCAAGGAAGGCAGCAACATCCAAATACCATCAAAGGGTAAGACAGGTCCTGAAGAGCCAGCTCAATGGGAAGAATAAAATCCGCACCATCAATATATCTATGCCCTGCCAGTTATCAGATACCCTGCTGGCATAGTGTGCTGGCCAGAAGAAGAGATGGAAGCTGCAGATGTGAAAACACAAATGCTCCTCACAATACATGGAGGTCTCCACCCTAAGTCTAACACCCAAAGATTGTATACCAACAGAAAGGAGGGTGGTCGAGGCTTGATAAGCATCCAACTACCATCACGGATGAAACAAGGAGTATCCAGGAATACATCAGAAAAATGGTAAGATGCTGAGAGAAAGCCTAAGGCAGCAACAACAACAGATCTGGAAGGAAGAACAGGAACCGCCATTGCAAGAAATGCCGCTGCATGGGCTGTACCATCGACAGATAATGGAGGTGGCTGACATAGAGAAAACCTACCAATGGCTGGAGAAAGCTGGACTCCGAGACAGCACAGAGGCACTAATCATAGCGGCACAAGAGCAAGCACGAAGTACCAGATCCATAGAAGCAGGAATCTACTACACAACACAAGACCCAAGGTGCAGACTATGCAAAGAAACCTCAGAAACCGTCCAACGCATAGTGGCAGGACTCAAAATGCAAGCAGGAACAGTGTATACGAAACTCCACAACCAAGTAGTGGGAGTTGTATACAGGAACATCAGCACAGCATATGGGCTATGTCACCCTAAGTCCAGGTGGGAGACCCCAGAAAAAGTGGTGGAGAATGAAAGGGCTACATCCTGTGGGACTTCAAGATCTAGATGGATAAGCAGGTGTTGGCTAACCAACCAGACATTGTGATAGTAGACAAGGATCAGAAGACAGCTGTGATAATAGATGTGGTAGTGGCAAGTGACAGCAATATCAGAAAGAAGGAATATGAGAAGCTGGAGAAATACCAGGGCCTCAAAGGAGAACTGGAGAAGATGTGGAAGGTGAAGGCAACAGTGATTCCAGTGGTGATAGGAGCACTTGGAGCAGTGACCCCTAAGTTGGAAGAATGGCTACAGCAGATCCCAGGAGCAACACCGGAGCTCTCTGTCTAGAAAAGCGCAATGCTGGGAACAACTAAGATCCTGTGCAACAACCCTCAAACTCCCTGGTCTCTTGTAGAGGACCCGAGAATGAGAAAGGACAAAAAAGACCACCTCCATTGGGGGTGAGAAGGAAGTTTTTTTTTATAGATGTCGGTGACACAGTGTGTATATATTACATAGAAGAAAAGCCGGTAATTCTGAAGCCGCGGTAGTGTAAAATCACCGCAGGAGCCGACAGGATAGAAGACATGGATTACATACAGTAAATACAAATAGAATAGGTAGATATATAGATGTCAGTGACAAATACAATTAGAACAGTGTGTGCAGCTTACTGTACATGTACTTAATTAATAAAAGATGATTTTTCTGAAAAAAAAAATGGCATGGGCTCTGTGAGATCCCCGCTAGCACCGTGAGGAAGTCGCATGGTGGTCTGCACTGTGCGACTTTCTCATGATGCTAGCGGGGTTCTCACTGAGGTCTCCGCAGTTCAGCCCGGCTGGGAACGCAGCCTCAGTGACGTCACCGCTAGTCACTGACGCTGTGTTCCCAGCAGCTCATTCACCAGTGGTTCTCAGCCTAGAGGGTCACATCTTGGCACCGTCCAGATTGAAAACTATTTCTCCCCCAGACATGGATTACGGCGTGGGACAGAATGACAGGTAGGTATGGTATATTGTTGTTTTTTTATTTTAGCTTTAGTACAGGAGATTGAGGGCTTTGGTGGAATTAGGCGAGGTCGTAAGTATGGTTTAATTGAGATTATTAAAGGAGTCTGTGTCATTTTTTCAGTTCACTTTATTCTTGCTGTGTCTTTATTTACCATATAACTACAGGTCCTTCTCAAAAAATTAGCATATAGTGTTAAATTTCATTATTTACCATAATGTAATGATTACAATTAAACTTTCATATATTATAGAATCATTATCCACCAACTGAAATTTGTCAGGTCTTTTATTGTTTTAATACTGATGATTTTGGCATACAACTGCTGATAACCCAAAAAACCTGTCTCAATAAATTAGCATATTTCACCCATCCAATCAAATAAAAGTGTTTTTTAATAACAAACAAAAAAACCATCAAATAATAATGTTCAGTTATGCACTCAATACTTGGTCGGGAATCCTTTGGCAGAAATGACTGCTTCAATGCGGCGTGGCATGGAGGCAATCAGCCTGTGACACTGCTGAGATGTTATGGAGGCCCAGGATGCTTCAATAGCGGCCTTAAGCTCAACCAGAGTGTTGGGTCTTGCGTCTCTCAACTTTCTCTTCACAATATCCCACAGATTCTCTATGGGGTTCAGGTCAGGAGAGTTGGCAGGCCAATTGAGCACAGTAATACCATGGTCAGTAAACCATTTACCAGTGGTTTTGGCACTGTGAGCAGGTGCCAGGTCGTGCTGAAAAATGAAATCTTCATCACCATAAAGCATTTCAGCCGATGGAAGCATGAAGTGCTCCAAAATCTCCGGATAGCTAGCTGCATTGACCCTGCCCTTGATGAAACACAGTGGACCAACACCAGCAGCTGACATGTCACCCCACACCATCACTGACTGTGGGTACTTGACACTGGACTTCAGGCATTTTGGCATTTCCTTCTCCCCAGTCTTCCTCCAGACTCTGGCACCTTGATTTCCGAATGACATGCAAAATTTGCTTTCATCAGAAAAAAGTACTTGGGACCACTTAGCAACAGTCCAGTGCTGCTTCTCTGTAGCCCAGGTCAGGCGCTTCTGCCGCTGTTTATGGTTCAAAAGTGGCTTTACCTGGGGAATGTGGCACCTGTAGCCCATTTCCTGCACACGCCTGTGCACGGTGGCTCTGGATGTTTCCACACCAGACTCAGTCCACTGCTTCCTCAGGTTCCCCAAGGTCTCCTCTTCTCGTTGTACAGCGTTTTCTGCCACATTGTTTCCTTCCAACAGACTTACCATTGAGGTGCCTTGATACAGCACTCTGGGAACAGCCTATTTGTTGAGAAATTTCTTTCTGGGTCTTACCCTCTTGCTTGAGGGTGTCAATGATGGCCTTCTTGACATCTGTCAGGTCGCTAGTCTTACCCATGATGGGGGTTTTGAGTAATGAACCAGGCAGGGAGTTTATATAAGCCTCAGGTATCTTTTGCATGTGTTTAGAGTTAATTAGCTGATTCAGAAGATTAGGGTAATAGGTCGTTTAGAGAACCTTTTCTTGATATTGTAATTTATTGAGACAGGTTTTTTGGGTTATCAGGAGTTGTATGCCAAAATCATCACTATTAAAACAATAAAAGACCTGACAAATTTCAGTTGGTGGATAATGAATCTATAATATATGAAAGTTTAATTGTAATCATTACATTATGGTAAATAATGAAATTTAACACTATATGCTAATTTTTGGAGAAGGACCTGTATAGGATTAGTAATGGATCGGTGTCTGATGATCCATTACTAAGCCGTGGGCTTGATGTCACCTGACAACACAAAGGTGACATCAACTACACAAATTTGAACCCCACTTGCCACTGCTACAGGGCAAGTGGGAAGAGCTGGACTAAGCACCAGATTTGGCTCATCTAATAGATGTGCCTTTTCTGGGCAGCTGCGGGCTGCTATTTTTAGGCTGGGGGGTAAATATCCATGGCCCTTTAGCAGCCTGAGAATACCAGCCCTCAGCTGTCAGCTTTAGAAAGGCTGGTGGTCACAAAATGGGGTGGACCCCATGCAATTTTGTACAATTATTTATTTAAATAATTAAAAAAGAGCGTGGGAACCCCTCTATTCTTGATAACCAACCTTGCTGAAGCTGACGGCTCAGGGTTGCAGCCCCCAGCTGTGAGTTTTGCCTGGTTGATTATCAAAAATAAGGGGGAACCCACGCCTTTTTTAAATTATTTATTTACAGCACAAGAGCAGCTTATGAATACCTTCCATCATCTGCTCCTGCTCTCACGGCTATGTTCACACTGGGCGTTTTTGCTGTGTTTTTATATGCTAATTTTCATCTGCTTTTTCCATTACCAGCAAAGTCTATGAGATTTCAGAAATCTTTTGCAGTGTTCTTCACCCATTGACTTGAATGGATGGTAAAAAAAACGCTGAAAATACACAGGTTGACCTTTTTTTGCAGCATATTTGCTGCAGAAAAGTCAAGGATAGCCAGATGTAATGTCACACTCAGCTCTGCTACCTCTAGATGGCAGGCTGCATGATGTGTCCATACAGCCTGTCATTGAGTAGAGTGGACCCGAACCCCAGTCACTGGAATGGGGGGCCCGACAATACAGTGTTTGACACTCTGTCATATGCATGACAGCACGGCAAACACCGCTTCTGAAAGGCTGTGAAACCGTCCTCGCTGGTCAGAGAGCCGCAGTTCCCCCACTGTCAAAAGACAGCGGGAGCGCTCAGCTGTGATCGGAGGTATACAGGTTACCTCCAGTCACTGGTGTCAGCTGATAGGACAACTGCTCCCATCATCCGACACCTGCTAACAGTAAGAGCAGAAGCGGATGATAGGAGTATTCATCAGCTACTTCTGTGCGGTAAATACATAATTAAAAAAAAACCTGCGTGGGTTCCCCCTATTTTTGATAACAAGCCAGGCCAAACTCACAGCTGGGGCTGCAACCCTCAACTGTCAGCTTCAGCAAGGCTAGTTATCAATAACAGAGGGGTCCCCACACAGTATTTTTTAATCATTCTCCCAGTGAACTCGCCTCTGCACCGTGCGACTTTCTCACGGTGCTAGTGGGGTTTCTCACCGAGGTCACCGCAGTTCAGCCCGGCTGGGAATGGAGCATCAGTGATGTCACCGCTAGATACTGACGCTGTGTTCCCAGCAACTCATTCACCAGTGGTTCTCAGCCTGTATGGTCACATCTTGGCACCGTCCAGGTTGGAAACTATTTCTCCCCCAGACATGGATTACAGCGTGGGACAGAACAATGGAGAGATGAGGGATATTGTTGTTTTATTATTTTTGGTTTATTACAGGAGATCGAGGGCTTTGGTTGAATTAGGCAAGGTCATAAGTATGGTTTAATTGAGATTATTAAAGGAGTCTGTGTCATTCTTTCAATTAAAGGACTTTTTTCTGGGTGTCTGTGTTTTCTTACAATGTGACAACAGGGTTAGTAATGTGGGCGTCTTATTGACACCTCTCCATTACTAACCTCGGGGCTTGATGTCACCGGACAATACAAAGGTTGCACCAACCCCTCCCCCCAACTATTACTTCACTTTCCACCACTAAAGATCAAGTGGGAAGAGAGAGGCTAAGTGCCAGAACTGGTGCATCTTAGAGATGTGCCTTTTCTGGAGTGGCTGACAGCTGATGTTTTTAGCCTGGGGGGCAGCATCCATGGCCCCTTCCTAGGCTATTAATAGCGACCCGCAGCTGTCTGCATAGTCTTTGATGGTTATTAAATATAGGGGGACCCTACACCACTTGTTTGGGGGTTCCCCCATTTTAAAAGCCAGTATACAGTTGTGAGCTGATATTACTAGCCTGGGATGCTCCATGGGTATTACCCCCTTCCTAGGCTATAAACAAACTTCTGTGTGCGAATCAGACCTGAGATCTAACGTGATAGATTACAGAAACGTATTTAGCTGCCGACTCCGAGGAGGAAACTGCTTGTTGTCTGTGGCCTAAATATATAGGATTTATTAGTAGATGTAAAGAATAAAACTAAATACTGTAAAATAATAAATCTCCTCATATGTTTCCCTTATTATCTCCAGTAATTGTATTATTACAGGATTCTTATGATGTTACATCGGCTCATCTTCTCATTCAGGTCTCTACAATATCGGATCCTCTCAGTGAAGATCTTCTACAAAAGAAAATTTTCCTGATTTACCCATCACAGATGGATATGGACAGAGACAAGATGGCGGAGAGGATATTACACCTCACCCTAGAGATCCTCTTCCGGCTTACTGGAGAGGTGGGAGATTCTGATGACGTCACATTACATCATTCTTATCTATGAGAATAACAGATGGACAGAACTGGAGAGGTGAGGACTCTGGAAATGTCTGTAGTGAGATTTATTAATGTGTCTCTCCATTACCAGGATTACACAGTGGTGAAGAAGACCTCTAGTGATCGCTGTCAGGACCCTGTGTCTGAGGGATGGGGAAGACCCCTGAGCCCAATCACGGGGCCTCCACCTCACCCCCTGATCCATGAGGACATCAATGACCAGAAGATCCTAGAACTCATCTACAAGATGATTGAGCTGCTGACTGGAGAGGTGACACTGCTGGGAATGCTGGGACATTATACAGTAACACTATGAAGGGATCGGGGGATGACGGTATCATTGTATGTGTCAGGTTCCTATAAGGTGTCAGGATGTCGCTGTCTATTTCTCCATGGAGGAGTGGGAGTATTTAGAAGGACACAGAGATCTGTACAAGAATGTCATAATGGAGGTTCCCCAGCCCCTCACATCTCCAGGTAATAGGACTAAATACACACGGCCTATAATTATCTGTATGTATAGAATGAATTCAGTCCCTGTATGTGTTTCCTCCAGATCTATCCAGTAAGAGGACAACACCAGAGAGATGTCCCCGTCCTCTTCTTCCACAGGACTGTAACCAAGAAGATCCCAATGCTCCTCAGGACCATCAGGTAGATGGAGAGAAGGTGTCAGGAGATCTTCCCTATGATGTGTAGACGCCGGTGAAGGTCTTGGCTCAGTCTTGTTTTATCCACCAGTATTATATGTTTTATACTTGTGTAATGAAAACGGTGGAGATGGCAGGATTAGAGCTGATCATAGATGGGAATTCTCCATTTGTCGGTGACTTTTACATTATTTGTTTCAGGGTGAAGATCTGACCCATATTAATACTACAGAGACATATGTGAGGGGGGATGAGCGATGTAAAGAGGAGATTCCCACATATGGCTACCCAGGTGAGTAGTGAGTAGTGACCACTAAATGCAGAGAAGTCACAGATTCTTCTCATCACCGGCTGTGGCTGCTTTATCGGTGGTGTAGTCCGGCCGTATTACCATGATCACCATTTTGCCTCTAGACCACAACATTCTCCTCCACCCAAAACTGTTCTAATGACTTTGGGCATTGAAAGCCCTTTTCTATAGAACTTACAACCTGGAGGATTCACCTACCCCCTGGGTTTAGGAGACGCTGTTACCTGCCCAGATCTGTAAACTATAAAGCCAAATGACAGCGTACGTAGAATGTGCTGACAAGATAGAAAATCACTTGAAGAAAAATATGATGATGGGCTGTAAGAGAAAGCGGAGGGTAATGATGCTGTTGGCTTCCTAGAACAATGAGATCTTATTGGAGGAATCTCCCTTCTCTCCCTTCTGTGCTGCTGAATGTGATCATATGGTCCCTACAAGACCAGGTCCAGTCTTTCTGGCCAAACTTCACTTTTATGATCGACAGCATTAAATGTGCAATGAGGCCAAGTGTGAATTTCTGCACAATAACAGAGTTTCCCTTTATCCGGACTTTTCAATTTGTATTAAAACCGACTAACTTCCAGGAGGATTGTGATAATCTACATAAACCCATCACACCGGTGCCATGATATATCTCTGAGCTGTGCGTGGCTGATGGCTGGAATATACATTTATTCCCGCCTGCAGGAGATGTGTTGACTCCAGCCCTGGTTTCATGGATTCACTCCACCTCATAAATTACATTGTTTTTGATCCTAAGAAATTCAGATTACTGCACAATCTCTCCTGAAATGGGGAGCAATATTATTTTCTCTAATCTTCTGGTCCGGTTTCATAGTAGCTCCAATGGTCCACCATAAATGAATGCAACTCTGGTTTACTGCTGTGTAATCTGTATGTGTAGTTTTCAGTCAATGAGATTATCGTGCTCTGGGGCGGGGCTGTGGGCAGGGCTTTATGTGGTGCTCTGGGGCGGGGCTTTGGGCGGGGCTTTATGTGGTGCTCTGGGGTGGGGCTTTATGTGGTGCTCTGGGGCGTGGCTGTGGGTGGGGCTTTATGTGGTGCTCTGGGGCGGGGCTGTGGGCGGGGCTTTATGTGCTGCTCTAATTACATATTCATCTGTATTGGCTGAAGACAGGTCGCTGATCCCTCACTGACCTGCCCCCATTTTTACATAATGCATATAATAGTGTTGATATTATTGTTGATAATGCCTATAATATTATGGCTATTGGGAGGCTTAGAAATAAATTTCATCCAGCAAAATGACACCAGCGGCGCCTGTCCAGTAACATCTATCTCTTACTTATAGATGCTACTGCGCAGGCGCCGCCATCGACCTTATGAGCTGTCATAAGCCAATACAGATTCATATATAATCAGAGCACCACATAAAGCCCCGCCCACAGCCCCACCCCAGAGCACCACATAAAGCCCCGCCCACAGCCCTGCCCCAGAGCACGAGAATCTCATTAGCTGAAAACTGCAAATAAAGATTAAACAACAACCACAAGACGGATTTCATCACCAGGTATCAGTGTAATCAGTATAACGGCACCGACCTGACAGTGTCTGTAGTCACTGAGCACAATCCTGCTGACAGGTTCCCTTTAAGACATGTCCGCTCTGCACTATTATACACAGTTCTCTTTAAATGTGTAATATTTCTTCTTGAAACTCATCTGACAGAAGATATTGGAGCTTCCGATAGTTTAGATTGTGAAGTCACCGAGCCCCGTGCTCTAATTCCCCAGAGAGGTTTCATCACTAGCTGCTCATTTAGTACTGATGGAGACTGTTCAGTTTGAACATTTCAGTAGATGTTATTGTCTATAGTCAGTTTTTGATTACAGTAGTGTCCAGAATCCTCTGATTTATCCTCTTCCTGCAGCCAGTTTTGGGTTCTTAATCAGGCCCCATTTTTACAATCTATATAGAAAAGGTAGGCTGCACCTCCATAAGTTAATTATAAATAATAGGGTGCTACACCTTGTTGAAAAATGAACAATGCAAAAAAACTAGGAGCTAAAAGACCAACAAATAATAATTGAATGCTGGATACAGTCAATAATATAATGACACAGCAATAATCATACAAAAAATCACAACTGGTTAGTCACAATATAAGCAGCCAGAGGAATGGCACCAAGATGGCCAGTATGGTCAGAAGCAAATATCAAAAAACACAAGTTGCATGGTATGAATATAGCCAAGAATGAGAGAAAAAGGGAGAGTTGCCAGTGCCTCAATGATGAGGTGTTCAAAGAAGCACTCTATGATCTAATAAAGACAAAAGGTTATCATGGGAAAAGAATGTGACCCAGGAAAATGGCTACCTGTGTAGCTCACACATGAGAGGAGCCCATATAAAGCCCGAGTGGGCAGTCAGTCCACATGAGGCAGGGGTGTGGGGAGACCCCATGCGTATCGCTGTACAGGACAGCTTCATAAGGTGAAGTCTGTACCGGGGACTACATGCATTCATTATATACAAGGTACTAATAGGTCCAAGTATGTGCCGGTGTGTGAAAAGCACCCCATAGGTCATGACTGGGAGACAGAGAGTCACGGAAGTCATTGTATACAGTCCATCACATAGTCCTCGCATGTCCGGTTGTCAGGTGGCGAAGGCGCATAGCTGAATTGGTTTTCAAACGGGCTGAAGAAAACTTATTGCACATGCGCAGTCCACGAAATGAAGTCCAAATTGGAAATCCACATTAGAAACTCAAAGGGCATGCGCTATAGAAGAGCGAAATTAAGCCATGGGTATGCACGCTGCGCATGCGCCAAAATTGCCTAATAAACCGCATACAAATGCCATCCGCAAGCACCAAAGGTGCCACAGACAACCAGTTGCGTGGTCTTCAAGAAAATCTACCTATAATAAACATAATGTCTAACTAGGATAATAATAATAATAAAGATGGTAATATTAAAAGATGGCACAGTAAGCAGCAGACGTGCAAAACTGTCCCAAATGGCGATATATACCACGCATGCGCTGAATCAAGTTATTAAACATATGAATGCCAAGTGGTCAGTGAGCGCAGAATACAAACACCAGCTGAGGGAATGACACAGATGAATGAGCCATTGGCAAATAGGAAATAAATCTCCCAAAAATCAATGTGGGTAGAGATAATACAATTGCATGTTGGATTCGCCAACAAGCAAGCCTTCAACAGATACTGCAGCGAATCAGTGGAGATGTTAATCCTTCCAAGCTGTATGAAAGCTCCCGATCAAGGATGAATTCCAAAATTTCATGAATACATGGTTCCAAGGACTGGCCCAGAAGCTTGATGGATGTAACAACTCTGCTGGCATCACTGCATGGCCTCCCATCCCCCACCTGCATTACACTCAAACTCACTTACTTCTCTGGGCCTTGTTGTGACTTCTCTCTGCTGCCAGCTCCATGCTGTGTGCCTCATGTCTGCTGTTTGCTCCTTTGCATGCTCTGTATGTGTGCATAGGGGGGCGGCGCCGGAAACTCCTGTTTCTTATAGAGACTGTGTGCACCTTGCTAAGGTGTCCCAGGCCAATCGCCATGAGGCTTCCTGTATTTAAAGGGAACCTGTCACCCCGTTTTTTCAGATTGAGATAAAAATACCGTTAAATAGGGCCTGAGCTGTGCGTTACAATAGTGTATTTTGTGTACCCTGATTGCCCACCTATGCTGCCGAAATACCTTACCAAAGTCGCTGTTTTCGCCTGTCAATCAGGTTGGTCTGGTCAAATGGGCGTTGTGAAATGGCTGTTTCTTCCCCCAGATCTTGCTCATCTTTCCGTTGGTGGCGTAGTGGTTTGCGCATGCCCAACTGCTGAATCCACTGCGCAGGTGAAGAAAAAGAGCGCGATCTGCGCTATTCCCCTGGTTATTGGTGGGGGCGGCCATCTTCCTGAGGCCGTGCGTGCGCAGATGGAGTGCTCAGCTGCCCGGGGCTTCAGGAAAATGGCCGCAGGATGCCGCGCGTGCGCAGATGGAGATCGCGGTGGCCATTTTTTTGAAGCCGAGTTCGCATCTCGGCTTCAGAAAAATGGCCTCCGCGATCTCCATCTGCGCACGCACGGCCTCAGGAAGATGGCCGACCCCAACGATAACCAGGGGAATAGCGCAGTGGCATTTGGGCATGCGCAAACCACTACGCCATCAACGGAAAGATGAGCAAGATCTGGGGGAAGAAACAGCCATTTCAACATGCCCATTTGACCAGACCAGCCTGATTGACAGGCGAAAATGGCGACTTTGGTAAGGTATTTCGGCAGCATAGGTGGGGAATCAGGGGACACAAAATACACTATTGTAACGCACAGCTCAGGCCCTATTTAATGGTATTTTTATCTCAATCTGAAAAAACGGGGTGACAGGTTCCCTTTAAGACATCTCCACCCATTGATGGGGGCCTGTGCAACTGACTCCCTCAGTCAGTTCTTAGCTGCTGAGGTGCCAGGTCCTGTCTCGCTTACTCTCATGTCTGCCACCCAGGGGGGCGTTGTACCCTGGTCTGTTTCCTATGTAGCCACCCAGCGGGGCTTCGTACCCTTGCCTATGTCCGCCACCCAGAGGAGCGTCGTACCCTGGCTTGTGTCCATGTCTCTGTTCCTGGTCTCTTTCCTGACTCTGTCTTAGTCTAGTCCTGTGTCCCTTTATATCCCTGTCTTGGTTTGCTTTTTCTGCTGTGCGTACTCTGTGTCTTGCTTTGCTCGGCTCTGCACTCTGACTTTGCTTTGCTCTCAGCTCTGGTCTCTGTAGCTTTGCTCTGCACTCTGCCCTGCTCTGCGGCTCCGCTCAGCTCTCGCTCTGCGGCTCCGCTCCTTGCGGTTCTACCTGGCTCCGCTCCTTGCAGTACTACCTGGCTCTGCTCATTGCGGTTCTAGTTCTCCCGGTCTTGGCTCCGCCTCCTGCGTTTCTGCACTTGGCTTCCCCTCCAGCTCTTGGCTCCGCCTCCTGTGTTTCTGTGCTTGGCTCCGCCTCCTGCTCTTGGCTCCACCTCCTGCGTTTCTGCACTTGGCTTCCCCTCCAGCTCTTGGCTCCGCCTCCTGCGTTTCTGTGCTTGGCTCCGCCTCCTGCTCTTGGCTCCACCTCCAGCGTTTCTGTTCTTGGCTCTAGCTCCTGTGCTTTTGCTCTGCATCCGCTCTTGTGGTCGTTCTCTACCTATTATTTAGTCCTCCTGTTTTTCAACGGGTTCTTACCTGTTTTACATGCCTGCCTGCAGACCGGTCCCTACCGGTTCTTCCAGTGTACGAGTCTTGTCCGCCTGTCCAGCCAGAGAGCCAGCCGTACCTGCCTGCCTACCAGAGAGCCAGCCGTGCCCGCCTGCCAGTGTCTCTGTTGTACCCATCTGCCTGCCTGTGTCCCAGTCGTGCCCGCCTGTCTGCCAGAGTGTCAGCCGTGCCCGCCTGCCTGCCAGTGTCTCTGTTGTACCCGACTGCATGCCTGTGTCCCAGCCGTGCCCGCCTGTCTGCCAGAGTGCCAGCCGTGCCCGCTTGCCTGTCTATGTTCCGTTCCCCGGTGGGATCAGCAGCCACAGCCAGACATCACCCTGGAGTGGCACCTGGTAGCTTCCTATTGCACAAGTCTGACCTCACCATCAGAGGCTCCAGCGAACACCTAGGAAGCTACTTAGTTACGCCCCTTCCAGGGAAGTTTGGTCTGTGGTCCAGTGGAGCCACACTTCCGCACGCCTGCGCTAACCAGTCTGGGCGCGAGCGTGACAATGGAAAATGGAGGAATTATTCCAAATTTTGCCCCTGATAATAAAAAAGGGGGGGGGGGAATTATACATTTATGTAAATGTGAATAAATTTATAATTTCATGACTGAAAAAGGAGGAAAAAAAGGGGGTGAGTAATAATAAGCATGAGAGCAGTCCAAAAAAAGTCATCAACCCAAAAAGCCTGTAAATAATTCCTCATTAAGGCCAGTGGGGGGCAACAGTCTGAAGCTCAAAGATCCATTTGGACTCCATTTGCAGAAGGCGCCTACGGCTATTGCCTCCCTTAACACTGTTGGTAATTTTTTGAAGACCAATAATTTTGAGATTAGATGGAGATCCTTAAGGTACCATTACACATAACGACTTACCAGCGATCACGACCAGCGATACGACCTGGCCGTGATCGTTGGTAAGTCGTTGTGTGGTCGCTGGGGAGCTGTCACACAGACAGCTCTCTCCAGCGACCAACGATCAGGGGAACGACTTCGGCATTGTTGAAACTGTCTTCAACGATGCCGAAGTCCCCGGGTAACCAGGGTAAACATTGGGTTACTAAGTGCAGGGCCGCGCTTAGTTACCCAATATTTACCCTGGTTACCATTGTAAAAGTAAAAAAAAAAAATACAGTACATACTCACGTTCTGATGTCCGTCACGTCCCCCGGCGTCAGCTTCCCGCACTGTGTCAGCCCCGGCCGTAAACAGAGCACAGCGGTTAGTATGTACTGTTTTTTTTTTTAACTTTTACAATGGTAACCAGGGTAAATATTGGGTTACTAAGCGCAGCCCTGCACTTAGTAACCCGATGTTTACCCTGGTTACAAGTGAACACATCGCTGGATCGGCGTCACACACGCCGATCCAGCGATGACAGCGGGTGATCAGCGACCAAAATAAAGTCCTGATCATTCCCCAACGACCAACGATCTCCCAGCAGGAGCCTGATCGTTGGTCGCTGTCACACATAACGACATCGTTAGCGGGATCGTTGCTACGTCACAAAAAGCGTGACGTTGCAACGATATCGTTAATGAAATCGTTATGTGTGAAGGTACCTTTACCTGTCCTCTGATCTTCTGCAGACAGATGAATGGTGGAAATGTGTTTTTGGGCCCTCTTTCGTAACTCCTGTGAGGATTGCCCCACATAAGCTTTTTTGCAGGGACAAATAATCGTATAGATAACATCCCTGCTTTTACAGGTAACATATGACCTGAGCGGGTACCTCTTTTAAGATTAATTAAGAGGATTTAGGAACGCATCACATGCCGGGGCTCATGTACGGACAGATATTACAGTCTCTGCATGGGAAGGATCCTTTCAAGGTAATGCCTCTATTTAGTCTATAGGTGGGCCGTGAAAAGTGACTCCTAGTAAGCAAATCACGTAAGTTTGGCGCTCGTCTAGCCATTGAAAGAGGGCGCGAGCTGGTCACCATTGGGGTCTGGCTATCAGTGGTTAAAATTGGCCAATGTTTGGTTAATATATCTCTCACCTGGTGCCAGATGTTGTTCTATTCAGTAATGAATCTCGGATGAGAGTCCTGTTCGGCTACACGCAGAGAAAGCAGAGAGATCTGATTTTGCTGTTTCGCCCTCTGAAACACCGAAGAGATGACCCTCCTAGGGTAGCCCCTTTGCAAGAAGCGATTAGTAAGGTCACTAGCTTGAGAAAGAAAGTCCTGGTCACAAGTGCAGTTCCGTCTGTCTCTGAGAAATTGTCCAGTAGGCACACCCACCTTTGTATGCATGGGATGAAAACTATTGAATTCCAATAAGGAATACGTGGCAGTGGGTTTACCATAAAGATCCGTAGCCAGTCGATTTTCATGCAAAAAAATCTTTAAAGGGAATCTGTCACCTACTTTTTCGTATATAAGCTGCGGCCACCACCTTTAGGGGCTTATCTACAGCATTCTGTAATGCTGCAGATAAGCCCCCGATGTAACCTGAAAGATAAGAAAAACAAGTTATATTGTACTCACCTGGGGGGGGGTCGGTCCGGTCCAATGGGCATCGCGGTCCGGGACTGGCGCCTCCCATCTTCATGCGATGACGTCCTCTTCCTTTATCCCTGTCGCGGCTCCTGCACAGGCATATTGTATCTGCCCTGTTGAGGGCAGAGCAATGTATTGCAGTGCGCAGGTGCCTGGAAAGGTCAGAGAAGCCCAGCACCTGCGCACTGCAGTACTTTGCGCTGCTCTCAACAGGGAAGATAAAGTACGCCTGCGCAGGAGCCGCGACAGGGAGCAAGGAAGAGGACGTCATCGCATGAAGATGGGAGGCGCCGATCCCGGACCGCGACGCCCATCGGACCGGACCGCCCCTCAGGTGAGCATCATATAACTTGTTTTTCTTATCTTTCAGGTTACATCGGGGGCTTATCTACAGGATTACAGAATGCTGTAGATAAGCCCCTGATGGCGGTGGCCGAAGCTTATATATAAAAGTAGGTGACAGATTCCCTTTAAATCCAAAAAGGTTGCAGAGCTGGAAGAAAATGTATTAGTCAAAAAAATAATATTATAAGAATTCCGATTTAGTTAGTTTAGGAATTGTGCACATTCCATCTCAGTACCCACCCAAAGTAAGAATATGTTGTCAATATAGCGATGCCAATGGCGAATCTGTTCCTTGAAAGCCTTGGCGGGGCCACATTCTCCTCCCACCATCCAAGGAAGATATTCGCATACGTTGGTGCGTATCGAGTCCCCATGGTGACTCCAGAGATCTGTCGAAAAAATGCCCTATCAAAGGTGAAGTAATTATGGTATCGATAATGGAGTCATTCCTGTGGTCTATACATCTGTCCAGAAAAAAGTCAACAGCACTGTCTCCATCACTGTGATTGATGATGGAGTACAACGACATGACATCAAAAGTCACCAAGAGAGCATTCGTCGGCAGAACAATATCCCGGCAGATCTCAATTAGGGTTGAGCGACCTTGACTTTTTTAGAGTCGAGTCGGGTTTCGCAAAACCCGACTATCTCAAAAGTCGGGTCGAGTGAAATCGGCCGATTATGTCGTAAAGTCGGGATCGACCGAAACACGAAACCCAATGCAAGTCAATGGGGCTGCATAGTCGGCAGTGAGTGGGGGCCAGGAAAACACCTAGAGTGCTCATTTTAATGGCAAAAACATCCATTCTTCTTAATGAAGCTTGTCAATCTTAATTTCCCATAGAATAATAGTTAGGCATTGGAAATTGGGGGACATTTGGCTAAAGTTGTTGGGGGTAGGGCTGGTTCAAGTATTTAGTGGGCCCAGGAAATCTGGATCACGTCACGGCAGTGGAGCAGGGCGAGGTAAGTATTTAAACTTTGCAAGTGCTGTGATCCTGAGCAAGCAGGGGGGCCTGTTATGAAAGGTAATTCAGTACCACAATGGACATAGAGGTCAGCGCACATACAGTGACCTGGCAATAACCCAAAAAACAAGAACGAGCTCTGAGACGTGGGAACTCTGTTGACCGCAATCCCTAATCCTCTCCAACCACACTAAAGGCAGCCGTGGATTGCGCCTGACGCTCCCTATGCAACTCGGCACGGCCTGAGAAACTAGCTAGCCTGAAGATAGAAAATAAGCCTACATTGCCTCAGAGAAATATCCCCAAAGGAAAAGGCAGCCCCCACATATAATGACTGTGAGTAAGATGAAAAGACAAACGTAGAGATGAAATAGATTTAGCAAAGCGAGGCCCAACTTTCTGAACAGAGCGAGGATAGGAAAGGTAACTTTGCAGTCAACACAAAACCCTACAAAAACCACGCAAAGGGGGCAAAAAGACCCTCCGTACCGAACTAACGGCATGGAGGTACACCCTCTGCATCCCAGAGCTTCCAGCAAGCAGGAAAAAACAAATATACAAGCTGGACAGAAAAAAACAGCAACAAATAGCAAAGAATAACTTAGCTATGCAGAGCAGCAGGCCACAGGAACGATCCAGGAGGAGACAGGTCCAATACTAGAACATTGACTGGAGGCCAGGATCAAAGCACTAGGTGGAGTTAAATAGAGTAGCACCTAATGACTTCACCATATCACCTGAGGAAGGAAACTCAGAAGCCGCAGTACCACTTTCCTCCACCAACGGAAGCTCACAGAGAGAATCAGCCGAAGTACCACTTGTGACCACAAGAGGGAGCTCTGCCACAGAATTCACAACAGGGGCCCACTCATTGGCATTGGCACTGGCACAGGGCCCCTCAAAGTACGGCGGCGTGTTTGCACGGCGGGGGCGCCTCCCACTGGCACCGAAACTTTTGCGTACTATGAGGGGCCCTGTGCCAGTGACGTCGCCCCCCCCCACCTGATGATGGAACTTGCACTTTCATCTTCACCTTCCTCTTTGTCCCCTTGTAAGGTGGTATAGTATGTGGGAAGGGGAACCTGAATTTCAGCAGGGTCAGATTCTGGCTGTGTAGCGTGCAAGGGGAATGTTGCGTTGTGGGTCAATGTACCAGCAGACTCATCTATCACTGGCTGGGCAATGGGCAGGATGAGGAGGAAACACAGATATAGGCCCAAAGAATAAAGTGGGCTAAATGCATTTCAAAATTGGTAACAGGACTAACCAGGGGGCATTGCTTTGTTCAGTGGAGGACAACTGTAATGAGAGGATGACACAGTGAGTAGGCCCAAATCAGTAAGTAGGCTAAATGCAGTTCAAAATTGGAAACAGAAGTAAACAGGCGGCACAGCTTTGTTCAGTGGAGAACATCAAGGAGCGGCAGACACAGTTAGTAGGGCCAACAAAACAAGTAGGCCAAATGCATTGTTATATTACAAAATTTAACGAGAGCCTCAAAATTGAAGCTAAGGAAAGGCAACCTGGAGAACACCTTGGAGCGGCAGACACCGTTTCTAGAACCCAACCAAACAAGTAGCCCACTGCAGTTTTTAAATTAAAAAACTCTTCAACGAGAGCCTGAAGATTGAAGCTCAGGAAATGCTACTAGGAGAACACCTTGGAGCGGCAGACACCGTTAGTAGGCCCTACCGAAGTAGTAGCCCCAATGCAGTTTTCAAATTCCTATAGGCTGAAAACCAAACAATTGACGCTCAGCTTTTTTCAGAGGAGGACAGCTGTATTGAGTGGCGCAGACAGACACAGGTAGTAGGCCTTAAACAAAAAATTTGGCTCAATGTAGTTTAAAAAAGGTTACAGGGGTATACAGGCAGCATTGGTGTGGTCAGCGGAGGACAATTTGAATTAGGGACTGCAGACAGACTTAGTAGGCTGTCCCCTGTGGACCATGCATCCACGACATTAACCCAGTGCGCCGTAATGGACACGTAACCTTCCGTGGACATGCCTACTGGTCCATGCATCTGTTGTCAGGTGCACCTTTCTACTCTTAGATTGCCTGAGTGCATGGACAATGCGGACTTTTTCATGCTGGTGGAGGGCTGGGATGGCTTTTCTCGCAAAAGAAGTGTCGACTGGGTGGCTCGTACCATGGTACAGCGTAGTTCATCTGGGCTTTATAAATGTAAAATAAAGAAAAAAAGTAGGCTCTATGCACTTTCAACTAGGTTCCAGGGGTACACGGCCAGCATTGGTCTGGTCAGTGGAGGACAATTTCAATTATGGACCGTAGACAGACTTAGTATGCATACAATTAAAAAAAGAATGCTCTATGCAATTTAAAATAGGTTCCAGGGGTACACGGGCAGCATTGGTCTGGTCAGTGGAGGACTATTGGAAGGAGGGACCGCAGACAGGCTTAGTAGGCCTAACATAAGAAAAGTAGGCTGTAGGCACTTTAAAATAGGTTCCAGGGGTACACGGGCAGCAGTGGTGTGGTCAGTGAAGGACAATTTCTATTATGGACCGCAGACAGACTTAGTATGCCTACAATTAAAAAAAGGATGCTCTATGCAATTTAAAATACGTTCCAGGGGTACACGGCCAGCATTGGTCTGGTCAGTGAAGGCCAATTTCTATTATGGACCGCAGACAGACTTAGTGCGCCTACAATTAAAAAAAGGATGCTCTATGCAATTTAAAATAGGTTCCAGGGGTACACGGGCAGCAGTGGTCTGGTCAGTGGAGGACTATTGGAAGGAGGGACCGCAGACAGGCTTAGTAGGCCTAACATAACAAAATTGGGCTGTAGGCACTTGGAATTATGTTGCAGGGATACACAGGCAGCATTGGTGTGGTCAGCGGAGGCCGATTGTAAGGAGTGTCTGACACAGTTAGTACTCCCAAAAAATAAATAGATGTTAATGTCTCGCAATATAACAAAACCAAAAAACAAAAGGGTGGCATACTTAGGTACAGGGGTGGGCTCCTCTGCTGAGTTTCAGACCTAGTAATTTGGCGCTAAGTGTTTCCTGGTGTAAATATAGGACACTGCCCCTGACTATTTTAAGTAGCATCATACATGTCAACACATTGGTATTGTCAGTGCCAGGCATTGCAGGATGTCAGCGTATAGACTAAACATTGGTGGAGCTGTGAGAGATAATTTTGCAAATCGTAGAGCACAGTTTAAGCTGGGGGGGGGGGGGGAACTCTCTTGTGGCCGGCAGTACAGGCCCAGGGCCCCTCATGTTACAACAGTGTGTCTGACGTTGGTTGCACCACCACCGCCAGAGACACTTTATTGTACTATGAGGGACCCAGTGGCAGTGCCGTCGACCAAAAGTGTGCACACCCACCTCTTCAGACAAACGGCACTCTCACGGGTGCTTGCACCAAGTGGCGAGACCACGGCCCCGTGGGGGGAGTTTGCCCATTTAGGGAGGTGTAAACATGTCGTATGCTGGACAAACAGCTGCTGCAAATTAAGAGATTGGAAAACTCAGTCAGACCAGTCCACAAGCAAGACCTTTTCATAGGAAAGCTAGGTGTCAGCCGGGAAAGGTGGGGCAAAATAATTCGAAATCCAGGAGTGGTTCATTTTAATGAAGGTTAGATCATCAACATTTTGTGTAGCCAGACGAGTCCTTTTTCGGTTAATATTGAACCTGCAGCACTGAATACTCTTTCTGATAGGACACTAGCTGCCGGGCAAGCAAGCTCCTGCAATGCATATTCTGCCAATTCTGGCCAGGTGTCTAATTTGGATGCCCAGTAATCAAATGGGAATGACGGTTGAGGGAGAACATCGATAAGGGATGAAAAATAGTAACCATACTGGACAAATGTTGTCTCCTGTCACTTTGAATTGATGCTGCAGTACCTGTCCTGTCTGCGGTCATAGCAAAATCACTCCACAACCTGGTCAGAAAACCCCTCTGTCCAACGCCACTTCTGATTTGTGCACCTCTAACACCTCTGGTCTACTGCCCCCTGCAGCTCGTGTGAGAACCATCACCGGCGCTGTGTGCTGGGAATGCCTGAATCAAATGGTCAACAAGAGTTGATTGTTTGGTTGCTAATATTTGTTCCAGGTTCTCATGTGGCATAATATTTTGCAATTTGCCTTTATAGCGAGGATCAAGGAGGCAGGCCAACCAGTAATCGTCATCGGACATCATTTTAATAATGCGTGGGTCCCTTTTGAGGATACGTAAGGCATAATCCGCCATGTAGGCCAGTTGTCAAATCTGCGGTTGTGCTGGGTTGAGGGGCAGTTACAGGCAAATCTACGTCACTTGTGTCCCTCAAAAAAACCAGAACCCGGCCTTGCCACGCCACCAATTTCCATTGGCCCCGGAGAAGCTTCCTCATTAAAAAAAATACTCATCCTCCTCGTCCTCCTCCTCCTGTTCGCCCGCTACCTCGTCCTGTACACTGCCCTGACCAGACAATGGCTGACTGTCATCAAGGCTTTCCTCTTCCTCTGCTGCAGACGCCTGCTCCTTTATGTGCGTCAAACTTTGCATCAGCAGACGCATTAGGGGGATGCTCATGCTTATTATGGCGTTGTCTGCACTAACCAGCCGTGTGCATTCCTCAAAAAACTTGACACGTCTTGTACCTTCGACCACTGCACACCTGACAACTCCATGTCTGCCATCCAACTGCCTGCCCGTGTATGTGTATCCTCCCACAAATACATAACAGCACACCTCTGTTTGCACAGTCTCTGAAGCATGTGCAGTGTTGAGTTCCACCTTGTTGCAACATCGATGATTAGGCGATGCTGGGGAAGGATCAAAGACCGCTGATAGTTCTGCATACGGCTGTAGTGTACGGGCGAACAGCGGATATGCGAGCAAAGTCTGCGCACTTTGAGGAGCAGGTCGGATAACCCCGGATAACTTTTCAGGAAGCACTGCACCACCAGGTTTAAGGTGTGAGCCAGGCAAGGAATGTGTTTCAATTGGGAAAGGGCTATGGCAGCCATGAAATTCCTTCCGTTATCACTCACTACCTTGCCTGCCTCAAGATGTACAGTGCCCAGCCATGACTGCGTTTCTTTCTGCAAGAACTCGGACAGAGCTTCCGCGGTGTGTCTGTTGTCGCCCAAACACTTCATTGCCAATACAGCCTGCTGACGCTTGCCAGTAGCTGCCCCATGATGGGACAACTGGTGTGCAACAGTGGCAGCTGCGGATGGAGTGGTTGTGCGACTGCCTTGGGGCCATATTTGGGCATGGGTGGTTATTGGTGGGCGTAACAACAGGCATCACCAGGTGCCTCTGCACTACATCACTTCTTTATGTGGTGTTTTACATCTGTAGGGGGTCTTCGTGTTGTCTTACCCTTAGTGTATTATATTTGTTTCATCTTCGTTCCGGGATACTCAGCAGTTCAGACTGGCTTTTCTGTGGCATTAGGCCTAACAAGGTTCATAAGGTTTATACAGTGGGGCAAAAAAGTATTTAGTCAGTCAGCAATAGTGCAAGTTCCACCACTTAAAAAGATGAGAGGCGTCTGTAATTTACATCATAGGTAGACCTCAACTATGGGAGACAAACTGAGAAAAAAAAATCCAGAAAACCACATTGTCTGTTTTTTTAACATTTTATTTGCATATTATGGTGGAAAATAAGTATTTGGTCAGAAACAAAATTTCATCTCAATACTTTGTAATATATCCTTTGTTGGCAATGACAGAGGTCAAACGTTTTCTGTAAGTCTTCACAAGGTTGCCACACACTGTTGTTGGTATGTTGGCCCATTCCTCCATGCAGATCTCCTCTAGAGCAGTGATGTTTTTGGCTTTTTGCTTGGCAACACGGACTTTCAACTCCCTCCAAAGGTTTTCTATAGGGTTGAGATCTGGAGACTGGCTAGGCCACTCCAGGACCTTGAAATGCTTCTTACGAAGCCACTCCTTCGTTGCCCTGGCGGTGTGCTTTGGATCATTGTCATGTTGAAAGACTCAGCCACGTTTCATCTTCAATGCCCTTGCTGATGGAAGGAGGTTTGCACTCAAAATTTCACGATACATGGCCCCATTCATTCTTTCATGTACCCGGATCAGTCGTCCTGGCCCCTTTGCAGAGAAACAGCCCCAAAGCATGATGTTTCCACCACCATGCTTTACAGTAGGTATGGTGTTTGATGGATGCAACTCAGTATTCTTTTTCCTCCAAACACGACAAGTTGTGTTTCTACCAAACAGTTCCAGTTTGGTTTCATCAGACCATAGGACATTCTCCCAAAACGCCTCTGGATCATCCAAATGCTCTCTAGCAAACTTCAGACGGGCCCGGACATGTACTGGCTTAAGCAGTGGGACACGTCTGGCACTGCAGGATCTGAGTCCATGGTGGCGTAGTGTGTTACTTATAGTAGGCCTTGTTACATTGGTCCCAGCTCTCTGCAGTTCATTCACTAGGTCCCCCCGCGTGGTTCTGGGATTTTTGCTCACCGTTCTTGTGATCATTCTGACCCCACGGGGTGGGATTTTGCGTGGAGCCCCAGATCGAGGGAGATTATCAGTGGTCTTGTATGTCTTCCATTTTCTAATTATTGCTCCCACTGTTGATTTTTTTCACTCCAAGCTGGTTGGCTATTGCAGATTCAGTCTTCCCAGCCTGGTGCAGGGCTACAATTTTGTTTCTGGTGTCTTTTGACAGCTCTTTGGTCTTCACCATAGTGGAGTTTGGAGTCATACTGTTTGAGGGTGTGCACAGGTGTCTTTTTATACTGATAACAAGTTTAAACAGGTGCCATTACTACAGGTAATGAGTGGAGGAAAGAGGAGACTCTTAAAGAAGAAGTTACAGGTCTGTGAGAGCCAGAAATCTTGATTGTTTGTTTCTGACCAAATACTTATTTTCCACCATAATATGCAAATAAAATGTTAAAAAAACAGACAATGTGATTTTCTGGATTTTTTTTTCTCAGTTTGTCTCCCATAGTTGAGGTCTACCTATGATGTAAATTACAGACGCCTCTCATCTTTTTAAGTGGTGGAACTTGCACTATTGCTGACTGACTAAATACTTTTTTGCCCCACTGTATGTAGGGCCTGCTATAAATGTTATTCTGTATGGGGTTCCCCTACTGCGCGTTTGGTAGTTTCTGTAAGTTTCTTTTCCACTCTGTATTATTTATTATAGCATTGTTTCATGTTTATAAGGTCGTATGGGATGGTTTTTATCTAAATGTGTACGGGACGGGGATGTGTTCCTAATCTTGTACACATCGTCGCACCAAACCTGTCTATCTAGGGCTTTCCACATGTGGCTATGGCTCCATCATATAATCTAAGAGGGTTCGGCTATGAGTCTCTCTTTGTGCCCTCTTATAGCAAGACTCGAAAGTGGCAGAACAGTCTGGCATGTGCGTCTACGTACATTTACTTTATGGGTTTATTTATTTGTGTATTTCTGCAGATGCCATGCGGCGTTCCTTTGGTTAGCAATTTATTGGTTCCATTACCACTTTCTATGCGTAAGCAAGGTTCTACACTAATGGACAGAGCATCCGGTTAGGGTTTTCGATTGATATTACGATATGGGCACTCGAGATGAGTTCCTTTGTATGTTGCAACATACGTCGGTAAATCTGTCAGATGCATGTAGCGGTAGTAGCGCTTACATACCGTATTGGCAGTATTGTAGCTTATGCAACAAATATGGTTCATATAAAGGGGTGCGCTTTTTGGACTTGTCCATTAGATGGTGTTTTGATAGCCCTGGTAATTTTGTCCAGGCTCCTATCACCATGCGGCGCAGGAGCATGCGCAGTGCGATCGTTATGCAGCTCCCGAATACAGAGGGCATGAGTGGTTATCTGGGCGGGTCTATGTAGTGGTTACAGTGTTCACTCATCCGACTGGTATTTGATAGCACTCTAGCACATTTCTTGCAGTGGATACATCACATCTTATACTGTGTGGGCACTTCTATTTGAAGCGTCCACTGTATGATGTCCTGACTACCTGGGTTACTCTGCTTGGGCATTTACCATTATGCGATGCAGGAGCCTGTGTAGAGCGATTGCAGTGTTGCTCCAAGCTGTGGGTACATGGTGGACACATGCGGCACTAATATTTGATTGGTATTTGCCAGCCGGCGCTTATATCTGCTGCAGCTATGGTTGGTATCGCAGCGCGGTGCAAGGAGTGGTTTCCTCTCACTAGGAGGGCTCTACTCTGGAAGCGTCCTTTGTCTCCCAGGCAACCCCATTCACACACCAATCAGCGTCCGACGCCGGAGCATGCGCAAATGGGGGAGATTCTCCATGATGGTGTGACTCATACTACTCCATTCGGCCGATTGAGCAGCAACACAGCTGATCACGGTAGGGTTATTGATTTATTTGATATTTAAGGGGCAAGCATTTGGTCTTTAGACTACCCCTGACGAAGCCACCCCGTGTGGTGGCGATACGCATTGGGTCTCTTAGTAGCCCACATTAGGACTCCTTTTCCAGGCGTTACAGGCTTGGGCATTATGTGCCCTTGGTAATATCTTTCTACTGCCTATACTCTCCCGGTGCTATTTACTTTATAGGGATATGGCAGACTGCGGGTCATATGCTATTTAGGTACCATGCTGCTGGCTGATAGCCTTTGTTATTTTGACATTTTGTATAGTTTTATGCACACCTGTCGTTTTTCATACTTCAGGCAGGTTTGTGCATTTGTGTCCTTTATTCAGCACTTGTAGTGCAGGGATTTATATGTCAGTGTGGGCTTCACAGTTTGCTACCTTTTTACATCTTGTATTCACATTATCTGTGTTTTGTACTCATTTGCATTTCCAGGGGAGTGCCTAGGTAGTTTGGCCTACATGTATCACATTATGGTCATTTTGGTTCTATGTTATTATATTATGTGAGTCCTATGTGGGGTACGGCCCTATTAGGGGCTGTTGTGTACAGCATTTGTATGCTTTTTAAGTGTTTTTATATGTCCATGTGTTTGTTACCCTTTTTTGTATATATATTTCAATAAAGATGTGTATACATTTTTGCCATATCCTTGTTGTGGTGATCCCCTTTTTAGGACCTTGTCTGTTTCTCTTTTTGTGCATGCCCATATTTCTCAGGTCCTGGTGGTATCCCACGGTCCGTGGTGCCCCCTTTCCATTACAAGCATACTGGTTGTGCGACTGCGGTCTGTGGACGAGCTCTCACTTCTGCATGAGGAGGAGGAGGAGGGGGGGCGAATGGCTAGAGCCAACTGTTTCCTAGACCATGGGCTAGGCAGAACTGTCCCAATATTGCTGTCCCCTGTGGACCCTGCATCCACCACATTCACCCAGTGTGCCGTGATGGACACGTAACGTCCCTGGCCATGCCTACTGGTCCATGCATCTGTTGTCAGGTGCACCTTTGTACTCACAGATTGCCTGAGTGCATGGACGATATGCTCTTTAACATGCTGGTGGAGGGCTGGGATGGCTTTTCTCAAAAAGAAGTGTCGACTGGGTAGCTCGTAGCGTGATTCAGCGTAGTCCATCAGGGCTTTGAAAGCTTCGCTTTCAACTAACCGGTAGGGCATCATCTCTAACGAGATTAGTCTAGCAATGTGTTGTGGATTCTGTTTTGGGGCTCCCTCTGGTGGTTACAGATGGTACTGGGTGACTTGTGTTCTCTGCTGTCTCTGGTGTCCACCTGTTCTATCAGGATATGGGAGTTTCCTATTTAACCTGGCCTTCTTGTCATTTCCTCGCCGGCTATCAATGTAATCAGGTTGTCTTGTTACCTCTGCTTCCCGCTTCTGTTATCTTCAGGACAAGCTAAGTTTTGATTTTTCTATTCCACGTTTTGCTTAATTTTAGTCTTAGTCCAGCTTGCAGATATGTGATTCCTTTTTGCTGGTTGCTCTAGTGGGCTGATATTACTCCTCATGTTCCATGAGTTGGCACATGAGTTCAAGTAATTTCAGGATGGTTTTTGTAGGGTTTTTCGCTGACCGCGCAGTTCACTTTTGTATCCTCTGCTATCTAGCTTTAGCGGGCCTCATTTTGCTGAATCTGTTTTTATAACTACGTATGTGCTTTCCTCTCATTTCACCGTCATTACATGTGGGGGGCTGCTATTTCTGTGGGGTGTTTCTCTGGAGGCAAGAGAGGTCTGTGTTTCTTCTAATAGGGGAAGTTAATCCTTCGGCTGGCGCGAGACGTCTAGGAATCATCGAAGGCACGTTCCCCGGCTACTGCTAGTTGTGTGTTTAGGTTCAGGATCGCGGTCAGCTCAGTTTCCATCACCCTAGAGCTCGTTTTGTTTTTTGCGCTTGTTCTTTTGTGGTCCCCTGCCATTGGGATCATGACAGTATAGCCGGCCCAAAATGTGGTAATCGTATTGGCTGAAGTAGGAGGAAAAGTAGTCTGAGGAAGTTTTTTTTTTTCTTTTTTTTTTTTTTCTTTCTCCCTCAGTGTTTGCTGCCTAGCCTTAATTGCAGCCTGGCTGCTTCTTACCTCCTCTTAATCCTTGAATGGCTCTGACCTCAGCTGTTTATCATGGACGTCCAGAGTTTGGCTTCCAGCCTGAATAATCTTGCTGCTAAGGTTCAAAATATACAAGATTTTGTTGTACATGCTCCTATGTCTGAACCTAGAATTCCTATCCCAGAGTTTTTTTCTGGAGATAGATCTAGTTTTCTGAATTTTAGGAACAATTGCAAGTTGTTTCTTTCTTTGAAATCTCGTTCCTCTGGAGACCCTGCTCAGCAGGTCAAGATCGTTATATCTTTCCTGCGGGGTGACCCTCAGAATTAGGCATTTGCATTGGCACCAAGGGATCCTGCGTTGCTCAATGTGGATGCGTTTTTTCTGGCATTGGGTTTGCTCTATGAGGAACCTAACCTAGAGATTCAGGCTGAAAAAGCTTTATTGGCTCTCTCTCAGGGGCAAGATGAAGCAGAAATATATTGTCAGAAATTTCGGAAATGGTCGGTGCTTACTCAGTGGAATGAGTGCGCCCTGGCTGCAAGATTCAGAGATGGCCTTTCTGAGGCCATTAAAGATGTTATGGTGGGGTTCCCTGCGCCTACAGGTCTGAATGAGTCCATGACTATGGCTATTCAGATTAATCGGCGTTTACGGGAGCGCAAACCTGTGCACCATTTGGCGGTGTCTTCTGAACAGGCACCTGAGACAATGCAATGTGATAGAATTCAGTCCAGAAGTGAACGGCAAAACTATAGGCGGAAAAATGGGTTGTGTTTTTATTGTGGTGATTCAGCTCATGTTATATCAGCTCTAAACGCACAAAAAAGGTTGATAAGTCTGTAGCCATTAGTACTTTACAGTCTAAGTTCATTCTGTCTGTGACTCTGATTTGTTCATTATCAGCCATTTCCGTCGATGCCTATGTGGATTCAGGCGCTGCCCTGAGTCTTATGGATTGGTCATTTGCCAACCGCTGTGGGTTTAGTCTGGAGCCTCTGAAAGTCCCTATTCCTTTGAAAGGAATTGACTCTACACCTTTGGCTATGAATAAACCTCAGTACTGGACACAAGTGACCATGCGTATGACTCCCGTTCATCAGGAGGTGATTCGCTTCCTGGTACTGTATAATTTACATGATGTCTTAGTGCTTGGTCTGCCATGGTTACAAACTCATAACCCAGTCTTGGACTGGAAAACAATGTCTGTGTTAAGCTGGGGATGTCAGGGGGTTCATGATGATGCACCTCCGATTTCTATCGCTTCATCTACTCCTTCTGAGGTTCCTGTATTTTTGTCTGATTATCGGGATGTTTTTGAGGAGCCTAAGCTCAATTCGCTTCCTCCTCACAGAGATTGCGATTGTGCTATAGATTTGATTCCTGGCAGTAAATTTCCTAAAGGTCGTTTGTTCAATCTGTCAGTGCCAGAGCATACTGCTATGCGGGATTATGTTAAGGAGTCCTTGGAAAAGGGACATATCCGTCCATCTTCGTCCCCTTTGGGAGCAGGTTTTTTTTTCGTGGCCAAAAAAGATGGTTCCTTGAGGCCTTGTATAGATTACCGTCTTTTAAATAAGATTACAGTCAAATATCAGTATCCTTTGCCATTGTTGACTGATTTGTTCGCTCGCATTAAGAGGGCTAAATGGTTCACTAAGATTGATCTTCGGGGTGCGTATAATCTTGTGCGGATAAAGCAGGGTGATGAGTGGAAAACCGCATTTAATACGCCTGAGGGCCATTTTGAGTATTTGGTGATGCCTTTTGGACTTTCTAATGCTCCTTCTGTCTTCCTGTCCTTTATGCACGATATTTTCCGTGAATATCTGGATAAATTTATGATTGTGTATTTGGATGATGTTTTGGTTTTTTCTGATGACTGGGAGTCCCATGTTCAGCAGGTCAGGAAGGTGTTTCAGGTCCTGCGGGCCAATTCTTTGTTTGTAAAAGGTTCAAAGTGTCTCTTTGGAGTCCAGAAGATTTCTTTTTTGGGGTATATTTTTTCCCCTTCTACTATTGAGATGGATCCCGTCAAGGTTCAGGCTATTTGTGACTGGACGCAGCCTACATCTCTTAAGAGTCTACAGAAGTTCTTGGGCTTTGCTAATTTCTATCGTCGTTTCATAACTAATTTTTCTAGTGTTGTTAAGCCTTTGACGGATTTGACTAAGAAGGGTGCTGATGTTGCTGATTGGTCTCCTGCAGCTGTGGAGGCCTTTCAGGAACTTAAGCGCCGGTTTTCTTCTGCTCCTGTGTTGCGTCAGCCAGATGTTTCGCTTCCTTTTCAGGTTGAGGTTGATGCTTCCGAGATTGGAGCAGGGGCGGTTTTGTCACAGAGAAGCTCCGATGGCTCAGTGATGAAGCCATGTGCGTTCTTTTCTAGAAAGTTTTCACCCACTGAGCGGAATTATGATGTTGGTAATCGGGAGCTTTTGGCCATGAAGTGGGCATTTGAGGAGTGGCGTCATTGGCTTGAGGGTGCTAGACATCGTGTGGTGGTCTTGACTGATCACAAAAATCTGATTTACCTTGAGTCTGCCAAGTGTCTGAATCCTAGACAGGTTCGTTGGTCACTGTTTTTCTCCCGTTTCGATTTTGTGGTTTCATACCTGCCAGGTTCAAAGAATGTGAAGGCGGATGCTCTTTCTAGGAGTTTTGTGCCTGACTCCCCTGGAAATTCTGAGCCCACTGGTATCCTTAGGGATGGGGTGATTTTGTCGGCTGTCTCCCCAGACTTGCGACGTGCTTTGCAGGAGTTTCAGGTGGATAAACCTGATCGTTGTCCGCCTGAAAGACTGTTTGTTCCGGATAATTGGACCAGTAGAGTCATCTCCGAGGTCCATTCTTCTGCGTTGGCAGGTCATCCTGGAATATTTGGTACCAGAGACTTGGTGGCCAGGTCTTTTTGGTGGCCTTCCTTGTCGAGGGATGTGCGTTCTTTTGTGCAGTCTTGTGAAGTTTGCGCTCGGGCTACGCCTTGCTGTTCTCGGGCCAGTGGATTGTTGTCACCTTTGCCTATCCCGAAGAGGCCTTGGACGCACATTTCCATGGACTTTATTTCGGATCTCCCTGTCTCTCAAAAGATGTCCGTCATCTGGGTTGTGTGTGACCGCTTTTCTAAGATGGTTCATCTGGTACCCTTGCCTAAGTTACCTTCCTCCTCTGAGTTGGTCCCTCTGTTTTTTCAGAACGTGGTTCGTTTGCATGGGATTCCGGAGAACATCGTTTCTGACAGGGGATCCCAGTTTGTGTCTAGATTTTGGCGGACGTTCTGTGCTAAGATGGGCATTGATTTGTCCTTTTCGTCTGCATTCCATCCTCAGACGAATGGCCAGACGGAACGAACTAATCAGACCTTAGAGACTTATTTAAGGTGTTTTGTTTCTGCTGATCAAGATGACTGGGTTACCTTTTTGCCGCTTGCCGAGTTTGCCCTTAATAATCGGGCTAGTTCTGCTACCTTGGTTTCTCCTTTCTTTTGTAATTCGGGGTTTCATCCTCGTTTTTCCTCTGGTCAGGTGGAGCCTTCTGATTGTCCTGGAGTGGACATGGTGGTGGATAGGTTGCATCAGATTTGGAGTCATGTGGTGGACAATTTGAAGTTGTCCCAGGAGAGGGCTAAGCAGTTTGCTAATCGCCGTCGCTGCGTGGGTCCTCGACTTCGTGTTGGGGACTTGGTGTGGTTGTCTTCTCGTTTTGTTCCTATGAAGGTCTCTTCTCCTAAGTTCAAGCCTCGGTTCATCGGTCCCTATAGGATCTTGGAAATTCTTAACCCTGTGTCGTTTCGTTTGGATCTCCCGGCATCGTTTGCTATTCATAATGTGTTCCATCGGTCGTTGTTGCGGAAGTATGAGGTACCTGTTGTTCCTTCGCTCGAGCCTCTTGCTCCGGTGCTGGTGGAGGGAGAATTGGAGTATGTTGTGGAGAAGATCTTGGATTCTCGTGTTTCCAGACGGAAACTCCAATATTTGGTCAAGTGGAAGGGTTATGGTCAGGAGGATAATTCTTGGGTGGTTGCCTCTGATGTTCATGCTGCTGATTTGGTCCGTGCATTTCATAGGGCTCATCCTGGTCGCCCTGGTGGTTCTCGTGAGGATTCGGTGACCCCTCCTCAAGGGGGGGGTACTGTTGTGGATTCTGTTTTTGGACTCCCTCTGGTGGTTACAGATGGTACTGGGTGACTTGTGTTCTCTGCTGTCTCTGGTGTCCACCTGTTCTATCAGGATATGAGAGTTTCCTATTTAACCTGGCCTTCTTGTCATTTCCTCGCCGGCTATCAATGTAATCAGGTTGTCTTGTTACCTCTGCTTCCCGCTTCTGTTATCTTCAGGACAAGCTAAGTTTTGATTTTTCTATTCCACGTTTTGCTTAATTTTAGTCTTAGTCCAGCTTGCAGATATGTGATTCCTTTTTGCTGGTTGCTCTAGTGGGCTGATATTACTCCTCATGTTCCATGAGTTGGCACATGAGTTCAAGTAATTTCAGGATGGTTTTTGTAGGGTTTTTCGCTGACCGCGCAGTTCACTTTTGTATCCTCTGCTATCTAGCTTTAGCGGGCCTCATTTTGCTGAATCTGTTTTTATAACTACGTATGTGCTTTCCTCTCATTTCACCGTCATTACATGTGGGGGGCTGCTATTTCTGTGGGGTGTTTCTCTGGAGGCAAGAGAGGTCTGTGTTTCTTCTAATAGGGGAAGTTAATCCTTCGGCTGGCGCGAGACGTCTAGGAATCATCGTAGGCACGTTCCCCGGCTACTGCTAGTTGTGTGTTTAGGTTCAGGATCGCGGTCAGCTCAGTTTCCATCACCCTAGAGCTCGTTTTGTTTTTTGCGCTTGTTCTTTTGTGGTCCCCTGCCATTGGGATCATGACAGCAATGTGGGCGTTCAAACCCTGTGTACGCGGATGCGAGGATGAGTACTTCCTTTTTCTAACGAGAGTCTCATGTAGGGTGAGCTGGACTGGAGAGCTGGAGATCGTGGAACTAGCGGGGGTGCCGGTGGACATGGCAGACTGAGAGACGGTTGGAGACGGTGTTCTTGCCGGTGCCCTACATGCAGTGTTTCCTACTACGAAACTGGTGATTCCCTGACCCTGACTGCTTTGGCCTGGCAACGAAACCTGCACAGATACTGCAGGTGGTGCTGGAAATGGTGGGCTTACAGTGACAGAAGGGATGTAGCGTTGCTGACTAGCTTCATTGGCCGAGGGTGCTACAACCTTAAGGGACGTTTGGTAGTTAGTCCAGGCTTGCAAATGCATGGTGGTTAAATGTCTATGCATGCAACTTGTATTTAGACTTTTCAGATTCTGACCTCTGCTTAAGGTAGTTGAACATTTTTGACAGATGACTTTGCGCTGATCATTTGGATGTTGTTTAAAAAAATGCCAGACTGCACTCTTTCTACCATCGGATACCTTTTCAGGCATTGCAGACTGAGCTTCTTTAACTGGATGGCCACGCTGTCCTCCAACTGGTTTTGGCTTTGCCACGCGTTTTGTGCCAGATACGGGCCCGGCAGATGGAACCTGTTGCGATGTTGATGCCGCTGCGGCCCCTCCTCCTCCTCTTCAAAACTACTGCCGCCTGCACCCTGTTCCCCCAATGGCTGCCAATTGGGGTCAACAACTGGGTCATCTATGACCTCCTCTTCTATCTCGTGTGCAACTTCGTCTGTGTCACCGTGTAAGCCGGTGGTATAGCGTTCGTGACAGGGCACCATAGTCTCATCAGGGTCTGATTCTGAATCAGTACACTGCGAGGGCAATGTTGTGGTCTGAGTCAAAGGAACAGCATAGTAATCTGGCTGTGGCTGTGCCTCTGTGCACTCCATGTCCGATTCAACTTGTAATGGGCATGGCCTGTTAACTGTTTCACTTTCTCACCCAGGAACGGTATGTGTAAAGAGCTCCATGGAGTAACCCGTTGTGTCGCCTGACGCATCCTTCTCTGTTGTTGTTTTTGCTGAAGAGGACAAGGAAGCGACTTGTCCCTGACCGTGAACATCCACTAACGACGTGCTGCTTTTACATTTATCAGTTTCAGAAGAGGAGGCAAAAGAGCTAGAGGCTGAGTCAGCAAGGAAAGCTAAAACTTGCTCTTGCTGCTCCGGCTTTAAAAGTGGTTTTCCTACTCCCAGAAAAGGGAGCGTTCGAGGCTTTGTGTAGCCAGACGACGAACCTGGCTCCACAACTCGAGACTTAGGTGCTATATTGCTTTTCCCACGACCACCTGATGCTCCACTACCACTACCATCATTACCAGCTGGCAATGAACGCCCACGGCCACGACCTCTTTCACCAGACTTCCTCATTGTTTGCAAAACGTAACCAAAGTAACGGTATTTGTTACTGTAAAACAACTTACAAGGTGAACTCAAACTTCTGTAGGATTTAGATATCCCTTTATAGGTGGGTGAGACTGCAAGGAAAATCAGGCACAATGTTACACACTAGGTTTTCTGTGGCACAAAATGAGAGAGATGCCACACACGCAGGACTGTCACTCAAGCACAAATGCCAATATTAATCTCCCACTAATTTTTTTTTTCAGGGAGAATTAAAATAAAAATAAAACAGTATTATAGACACTAGGCTTTCTGTGCCCCACAATTTGAGAGAGATGGCACACACAGGACTGGCACTCAAGCAGAAATGCCAATCCTAATCTCCCACTATTTATTTTTTTTAAGGGAGAATTAAAAAACAAAAAAAAACAGTATTATAGACACTAGACTTTCTGTGCCCCACAATTTGAGAGAGATGGCACACACGACTGGCACTCAAGCACAAATGCCAATATTAATCCCCCACTATTTATTTTTTTTCAGGGAGAATTTAAAAAAAAACAAAAACAAAACAGTATTAGACACTAGGCTTTATGTGCCCCAAAATTTGAGAGAGATGGCACACACGACAGGCACTCAAGCACAAATGCCAATATTAATCTCCCACTATTTTGTTTTTTTAAGGGAGAATTAAAAAACAAACAAAAAAACAGTATTATAGACCCTAGGCTTTCTGTGCCCCACAATTTGAGAGAGATGGCACACACAGGACTGGCACTCAAGCAGAAATGGCAATCTTATTCTCCCACTATTTTTTTTTTTTTTATTTCTGGGAGAATTGGCAAGAAATCAGGCCCACTGTTAGGGTATGTGCACACGTCAGGATTTTTAGCGGTTTCTTTGCGGAATTTCACTATAAAAACGCTATAAATCCGGTAAAAAACCGCTAACATTATGCATCCTATCTTTTAGAATGCATTCCGCATTTTTTGTGCATATGTTAGTGTTTTTTTCCGCAAAAAAAACGCATACCGCAAAAAAGCCGGACATGCTCTATCTTTTTGTGGATTTTTGGCGGATTTCCTATCAAAAAGGACATTCCGGAAAAAAAAAATCCGCAAAAAATCTGCGCAAAAAACGTTCAAATTCCGCGAGAAATCCGCGCGAAAAAAGCACGCGGATTTCTGGCAGAATTCTCAGGATTTTGTCAGGAATAAATCCTGACGTGTGCACATACCCTTAGACTGTATGTTTTCTGTGCCAGAAAATGAGACACAGATGCCACACACAGGACTGCCACTGATGCAGATTTGCCAATTTTAATCTGCACCCTTTTTTTTTTTTATTCAGGGAGACTAGTGAATAAATGTGGGCCACTGTATTAGAGTATATTTTCTGTGGCAGAAAGCGGCTTGAAGAGATGTAACGAAAAAAAAAAAAAAGGGACTGTCCTACAATTACTATCTCCCTGCAGTAATCTCAGCAAGGTATGGCAGGCAGCAATAACAAGGAGTGGACTGCTGCACAAATTAAATCAAAAGTGTGGACAAACAAACAAGATAGCTGTGCAGAAAGGAAGGAACAACAGGATTTGTGCTTTGAAAAAAAGCAGTTGGTTTGCACAGCGGCGTACACACAGCAATGCAGCTATCAGGGAGCCTTCTAGGGCAGGCCAATGAGCTACAGCGCTGAGGAAAAAAAATGTAGCTTCCACTGTCCCTGCAAACAAAAGGTGGTGTTGGACAGTGGAAATCGCTACAGCACAGGCGGTTTGGTGGTTAATGGACCCTGCCTAACGCTATCCCTGCTTCTGACGAAGCGGCAGCAACCTCTCCCTATGCTCAGATCAGCAGCAGTAAGATGGCGGTCGGCGGGAACACCCCTTTATAGCCCCTGTGACGCCGCAGACAGCAAGCCAATCACTGCAATGCCCTTCTCTAAGATGGTGGGGACTGAGACCTATGTCATCACGCTGCCCACACTCTGCGTCCACCTTCATTGGCTGAGAAATGGTGCTTTTCGCGTCATTGAAATGCGACTTTGGCGCGAAAGACGCGTACCGCCAAAAGTCGGCGACTTATGAAAATGAACGATCCGTTTCGCTCAACCCTAATCTCAATGAAATGAGTCGTGTCCTTGATGAAGGAAGGTAAAGTTGGAAAAAATCCACATAAGCGCAGGCTTTTTCACATATGCTTCCAATGCTGGAAACTATTGGACGGCCAGGCTGCTTGTTGACATTTTTGTGGATCTTTGGCAACATGTAAAAGGAGGAAATAAGAGGATCATACCATATTGTTCCACTTTCATGAGTTATTTATGCAATTTGGTGAGAAAAACTGATGTTGAATGAGAAGGTAATTTCAAATAAAACCTAGAATCTCCCAATCGTCTAGTTGCTTCCTCCAAATACATGTGGGTAGGCCAAAGAACCACATTGCCTCCCTTGTCGGCCTCCTTAATTATTAAGGCAATGTTTTTTTTAGCGAAAAGAGTGTCTGCTTCTCAGCCCTCGACAGATTGGGCAAAGTACTAACCTGAGGAGGCATAAGCAAAATGTCTTGTTTGACCAGTTCAAAAAATATCTTCACTGCAGGTACCAATGAAAATGAAGGAGCTTTTGTGGGCTTATTCATGTATGGAAAGGGACCTCTGATGGTGGTGGAATGATTTTCTTCAAGAAGCTCAAGCAGATCTAGAAAAGCTTGATGCTCCTCCTCTGGAAGTGTGTGCACAATGTCAGGCTTCTTGTACATCACCTGGAATGTCAAATTTCTGCAAAACAAATAAAGATTAGTGATGGGCGAGTAGCATTGATGCTTGAGTCTCCCCGAGCGTGCTTCGGTGATCTCCAAGTATTTTGGCGTGCTCGGAGATTTAGTTTTCGATGCCTCAGCTGCATGATTTGCGGCTGCTGGACAGGCTGAATACATGTGAGGAATGCCTGTTTGTTAGGGAATTCCCACATGTATTCAGCCTGTCCAGCAGCCGTAAATCATGCGGCTGATGCGACGAAAACTAAATCTCCGAGCACGCCAAAATACTCGGAGACAACCCGAGCATGCTCGCTCATCACTAATAAAGTTCTTTAATAAGAATGAATTTATCGGCATTATGGATTGGTACAAAGTAAGACCCTTTTGTAAAACAGAAATCTCCTGGGAAGACAAGACATGATCAAAAAGAATAATGACTTGTAACTAGGGTTGAGCGAAACGGGTCGGCCATTTTCAGAAGTCGCCGACTTTTGGCAAAGTCGGGTTTCATGAAACCCGACCTGACCCCTGTGTGGGGTCGGCCATGAGGTCGGCGATCTTCTGAATCTGGTATCGGAATTCCGATACCGAGTTCTGATATGTTTGCAATATCGGAAATCGGTATCGGAATCCATATTTAAGTGTAAAATAAAGAATTAAAATAAAAAATATTGCTATACTCACCCTCTGACGCGCCCTGGTACTAACCGGCAGCCTTCCTTCCTTAGAATCAGTGCGTGAATGACCTTAGATGACGTCGCGGCTTGTGATTGGTCGTGCGACCACCCATGGGACCGCTCACGCGACCAATCACAAGCCGCGACGTCACCGAAGGTCCTTCAAGCGCTGATTCTTAGGAAGGAAGGCTGCCGGAAAGAAGCAGGGTGCGTCCGAGGGTGAGTATATACCTAATAGGAATATGGATTCCGATACCGATTTCCGATATTGCAAACATATCGGAACTCGGTATCGGAATTCCGATACCAGATTCAGAAGATCGCCAACCTCATGGCCGACCCCACACAGGGGTCGGGTCGGGTTTCATGAAACCCGACTTTGCCAAAAGTCGGCGACTTCTGAAAATGGCCGACCCGTTTCGCTCAACCCTAGTTACAAGTCATTATTCTTTTTGATCATGTCTTTGATCACGCACTGATTCTAAGGAAGGAAGGCTGCAGGTTAGTACCAGGGCGCGTCAGAGGGTAAGTATAGCAATATTTTTTATTTTAATTCTTTATTTTACACTTAAATATGGATCCCAGGGCCTGAAGGAGAGTTTCCGCTCCTTCAGACCCTGGGAACCATTGGAAACCCAATGCACTGCATTGGATTTCGTGTTTCGGCCGACCCCGACCCCGACTTTTTTATAGGATCGGCCGATTTCACTCGACCCGACTTTTAAAAAAGTCGGGTTTCGTGAAATCCGACCCGATCCTATAAAAGTAAAAGTCGCTCAACCCTACTTGTAATGATTGAGAGCTCACCTCTGGACCTTCCATTGTAGGATATGGCATATGCCCAGGGGTTACTTGCGCCTGATCCCGTAAGTCTGTCGAAAGGGCGATGTCCGACTCCTGAACCTGGTTGGCCTCCTTCTTGTTGTTCTTGTGTTTTCCACCCTGTCGGGTCCCGTCTCTAGCTCGCTTCCGGCTGATGACAAAAAAATCACTGGAGCTTGGCCTCACCCGATGAGGGATCCATTGTGGCCATAGTTTGGAAATTTTGTTATTAGCCCTGGTGTAACAGGCGATACCACTATGCTTCCACCTAAAAACTGTGTGGTGCTCAAAGTCCAGTTTATCTCTCTGAAACTTTTTCCGTTTTCTGGAAATTACATCCGACTAATAATTATCAAAAATCTCCTTTAACTTTGTTCTGAAACTCATGACCTGTGCTGAGCCAAATTTACTCACCTTGGACTCCAGCTCATCAATATGGATTTTAGTGGTGAAAAAGAGGTTTTTGTCATGTTCAAGCAGCATATTAATTAATATATTAGAACATTGTGTGCGCCCCTGCTCCCAAGTTTTACGGAAAGAATCAGAGGGTTCCCAAGTGGGAAAAAATAGCCACCCATAAACCCTGAGGTACAAGTCCTGCCTTGAGGTATTTCTTCAAACTCCTTATGTTCCACCATGCACGCCATTAATTGTTGGTCTTTTTTCTACTCGTTTTTTTCCATTTTTAAAATCTGACATGCGTCACTTTATGTGGGAATAACTTTGAAATTCTTCACAAAGGATAATAGAAAACAAATGGATCTTACAAATTATTCTTCAACTTCTCACAATACCCTACATACGATTGTACACTGCTCTCTGGGCACACGGCCGTGTTCAGAAGGGATGGAGCACCATTTAGCTGTTTGAATGCAGATCTAGCTGCAGATTCCGGCCATGTGCTTTGAGCTTTAGTAAGATGTGGTACTCTCCAATTGGCTGAAGTAGGGAGCAGATTACTCCAGCTGGACAGCAGGAACAGATCCCAGATGAGATTGGACACACCATGTGCAGGAGCCCTAATATGACTACATGACAGAAAATCAGAATAGTCAAAATCCCCATAAAGTGATTCCATTTTATAAATTAATTCACTGATGTTATAATCTATACACACGTGGTCAAAATTGTTGGTACCCTTCGTTTAATGATAGAAAATCCCACAATGGTCACAGAAATAACTTGAATCTGACAAAAGTTATAATGAATAACAAATCTATGACAATGAACAAATGAAAGTCAGACATTGCTTTTCAACCAAGCTTCCACGGAATGTAAAAAAAATAAAACTCATGAAATAGGCCTGGACAGAAATTATGTTACCCCTGAAAATAATGTGACAAAAGGGACATGTTAAATCGCGGTGTGACCACTAACTAGCATCACAGGGGTCTACAATCTTGGAATCAGTGAGTGGCATGTATATAGGGCTACAGATACTCACCGTGCTGTTTGGTGACATGGTGTGTATCACACTCAACATGGACCAGAGGAAGCGAAGGAAAGAGTTGTCTCAGGAGATAAGAAAGAAAATGAAAGTCAAACATGTTATAGGTAAAAGTTATAAGACCATCTCCAAGCAGCTTGATGTTCCTGTGACTACAGTTGCACATATTATTCAGAAATGTAAGATCCATGGGACTGTAGCCGACCTCCCTGGACATGCCCGCATGAGGAAAATTGATGATAAATCAAAGAGACAGATAATACGAATGGTAACCAAAGAGCCCAGAAAAACTTCTAAACAGATTAACCCCTTCATGACCCAGCCTATTTTGACCTTAAAGACCGTGCCGTTTTTTGCAATTTTGACCAGTGTCCCTTTATGAGGTAATAACTCAGGAACGCTTCAACGGATCCTAGCGGTTCTGAGATTGTTTTTTCGTGACATATTGGGCTTCATGTTAGTGGTAAATTTAGGTCAATAAATTCTGCGTTTATTTGTGATAAAAGCGGAAATTTGGCAAAAATTTTGAAAATTTCGCAATTTTCACATTTTGAATTTTTATTCTGTTAAACCAGAGAGTTATGTGACACAAAATAGTTAAAAATAACATTTCCCACATGTATACTTTACATCAGCACAATTTTGGAAACAAATTTTTTTTTTTGCTAGGAAGTTATAAGGGTTAAAATTTGACCAGCGATTTCTGATTTTTACCACGAAATTTACAAAACCATTTTTTTTAGGGACCACCTCACATTTGAAGTCAGTTTGAGGGGTCTATATGGCTGAAAATAAACAAAAGTGACACCATTCTAAAAAATGCACCCCTCAAGGTACTCAAAACCACATTCAAGAAGTTTATTAACCCTTCAGGTACTTCACAGCAGCAGAAGCAACATGGAAGGAAAAAATGAACATTTAACTTTTTAGTCACAAAAATTATCTTTTAGCAACAATTTTTTTATTTTCCCAATGGTAAAAGGAGAAACTGAACCACGAAAGTTGTTGTCCAATTTGTCCTGAGTACACTGATACCTCATATGTGGGGTAAACCACAGTTTGGGCGCACGGCAGGGCTTGGAAGGGAAGGAGCGCCATTTGACTTTTTGAATGAAAAATTGGCTCCACTCTTTAGCGGACACCATGCACGTTTGGAGAGCCCCCGTGTGCCTAAAAATTGGAGCTCCCCCACAAGTGACCCCATTTTGGAAACTAGACGCCCCAAGGAACTTATCTAGATGCATAGTGAGCACTTTGAACCCCCAGGTGCTTCACAAATTGATCCGTAAATATGAAAAAGTACTTTTTTTCACAAAATTATTTTAGCCTCAATTTTTTCATTTTCACATGGGCAACAGGATAAATTGGATCGTAAAATTTGTTGGGCAATTTCTCCTGAGTACAACAATACCTCACATGTGGGGGTAAACCACTGTTTGGGCACATGGTACGGCTCGGAAGGGAAGGCGCGCCATTTGACTTTTTGAATGGAAAATTAGCTCCAATTGTTAGCGGACACCATGTAGCGTTTGGAGAACACCTGTGTGCCTAAACATTGGAGCTCCCCCACAAGTGACCCCATTTTGGAAACTAGACCCCCCAAGGAACTTATCTAGATGCATATTGAGCACTTTAAACCCCCAGGTGCTTCACAGAAGTTTATAATGCAGAGCCATGAAAATAAAAAATAATTTTTCTTTCCTCAAAAATGATTTTTTAGCCTGGAATTTCCTATTTTGCCAAGGGTAATAGAAGAAATTGGACCCCAAATGTTGTTGTCCAGTTTGTCCTGAGTACGCTGATACCCCATATGTGGGGGTAAACCACTGTTTGGGCGCATGGCAGGGCTCGGAAAGGAAGGCACGCCATTTGGCTTTTTAAATGGAAAATTAGCTCCAATCATTAGCGGACACCATGTCACGTTTGGAGAGCCCCTGTGTGCCTAAACATTGGAGATCCCCCACAAATGACCCCATTTTGGAAACTAGACCCCCAAAGGAACTAATCTAGATGTGGTGTGGTGAGGACTTAGAACCCCCAAGTGCTTCACAGAAGTTTATAACGCAGAGCCATGAAAATAAAAAAAAATTATTTTCTCAAAAATGATCTTTTAGCCTGCAATTTTTTATTTTCCCAAGGGTAACAGGAGAAATTTGACCCCAATATTTGTTGTCCAGTTTCTCCTGAGTACGGTGATACCCCATATCTGGGGGTAAATTACTGTTTGGGCACATGCCGGGGCTCGGAATTGAAGTAGTGACGTTTTGAAATGCAGACTTTGATGGAATGCTCTGCGGGCGTCACGTTGCGTTTGCAGAGCCCCTGATGTGGCTTAACAGTAGAAACCCCCGACAAGTGACCCCATTTTGGAAACTAGACCCCGAAAGGAACTTATCTAGATGTGTGGTGAGCACTTTGAACCCCAAAGTGCTTCATAGAAGTTTATAATGCAGAGCCGTGAAAATAATAAATACGTTTTATTTCCTCAAAAATAATTATTTAGCCCAGAATTTTTTATTTTCCCAAGGGTTACAGGAGAAACTGGACCCCAAAAGTTGTTGTCCAGTTTCTCCTGAGTACACTGATACCCCATGTGTGGGGGTAAACCATTGTTTGGGCACACATCGGGGCTCAGAAGGGAAGTAGTGACTTTTGAAATGCAGACTTTGATGGAATGGTCTGCGGGCGTCACGTTGCGTTTGCAGAGCCCCTGGTATGCCTAAACAGTAGAAACCCCCCACAAGTGACCCCATTTTAGAAACTAGACCCCCCAAGGAACTTATCTAGATATGTGGTGAGCACTTTGAACCCCCAAGTGCTTCACAGACGTTTACAACGCAGAGCCGTGAAAATAAAAAATCATTTTTCTTTCCTCAAAAATGATGTTTTAGCAAGCATTTTTTTATTTTCACAAGGATAACAGGAGAAATTGGACCCCAGTAATTGTTGCGCAGTTTGTCCTGAGTATGCTGGTACCCCATATGTGGGGGTAAACCACTGTTTGAGCACACGTCGGGGCTCGGAAGTGAGGGAGCACCATTTGACTTTTTGAATACAAGATTGGCTGGAATCAATGGTGGCGCCATGTTGCGTTTGGAGACCCCTGATGTGCCTAAACAGTGGTAACCCCTCAATTCTACCTCCAACACTAACCCCCCCACACCCCTAACCCTAATCCCAACTGTAGCCATAACCCTAATCACAACCCTAACCACAACCCTAATTCGAACCCTAACCCTAAGGCTATGTGCCCACGTTGCGGATTCGTGTGAGATTTTTCAGCAACATTTCCAGTGTTTTTTGTGCGGATTTCACCTGCGGATTCCTATTGAGGAACAGGTGTAAAACACTGCGGAATCCGCACAAAGAATTGACATGCTGCGGAAAATACAATGCAGCGTTTCCGCGTAGTATTTTCCGCACCATGGGCACAGCGGATTTGGTTTTCCATAGGTCTACATGGTATTGTAAACCTGATGGAAAACTGCTGCGAATCCGCAGCGGCCAATCCGCTGCGGATTCGCAGCCAAATCCGCACCGTGTGTACATAGCCTAATTCTAAAGGTATGTGCACACGCTGCGGAAAACGGTGCGGATCCGCAGCAGTTTCTCATGAGTTTACAGTTCAATGTAAACCTATGGGAAACAAAAATCGCTGTACACATGCTGCAGAAAAACTGCACGGAAACGCAGCGTTTTACATTCTGCAGCATGTCACTTCTTAGTGCGGATTCCGCAGCGGTTTTACAACTGCTCCAATAGAAAATCGCAGTTGTAAAACCGCAGTGAAATGCGCAGAAAAAACGCGGTAAATCCGCCATAAATCCACAGCGGTTTAGCACTGCGGATTTATCAAATCCGCAGCGGAAAAATCCGCAGAGGACCAGAATACGTGTGCACATACCGAAACCCTAACCATAACCCTAGCCCTAACCCTAGCCCTAACCCTAGCCCTAACCCTAACCCTATTCTAACATTAGTGGAAAAAAAAAATTCTTTATTTTTTTATTGTCCCTACCTATGGGGGTGACAAAGGGGGGGGGAGTCATTTATTATTTTTTTTATTTTGATCACTGAGATAGATTATATCTCAGTGATCAAAATGCACTTCGGAACGAATCTGCCGGCCGGCAGATTCGGCGGGCGCACTGCGCATGCGCCCGCCATTTTGGAAGATGGCGGCGCCCAGGGAGAAGACGGACGGACCCCGGCAGGATCGGTAAGTATGATGGGGGGGGAGCACAGGGGGGGGGGATCGGAGCATGGGGGGGTGGATCGGAGCGCGGGGGGTGGAACGGAGCGCGGTGTGGTGGAACAGAGCACGGGGGGGTGGAACGGAGCACGGGGGGTGGATCGGAGCGCAGGGGGGTTGGATCAGAGCACGGGGGCGTGATTGGAGCACGGGGGGAGCGGAAAAGAGCACGGGGGAGCGGAGCACAGGACGGAGGGGAGCCAGAGCAGTGTACCGGACAGATCGGAGGGCTGGGGGGGGGCAATCGGTGAGGTGGGGCGGGGGCACATTAGTGTTTCCAGCCATGGCCGATGCTATTGCAGCATCGGCCATGGCTGGATTGTAATATTTCACCAGTTTTAATAGGTGAAATATTACAAATCGCTCTGATTGGCAGTTTCACTTTCAACAGCCAATCAGAGCGATCGTAGCCACGGGGGGGGGGGGGTGAAGCCACCCCCCCTGGGCTAAACTACCACTCCCCCTGTCCCTGCAGATCGGGTGAAATGGGAGTTAACCCTTTCACCCGATCTGCAGGGACGCGATCTTTCCATGACGCCACATAGGCGTCATGGGTCGGATTGGCACCGACTTTCATGAAGGGGTTAAAGGTGAACTTCAAGCTCAAGGAACATCAGTGTCAGATCGCACCATCCGTCGTTGTATGAGCCAAAATGGACTTCATGGGAGACGACCAAGGAGGACACCATTGTTGAAAAAAATCATAAAAAAGCCAGACTGGAATTCGCTAAACTACATGTTGACAAGCCACAAAGCTTCTGGGAGAATGTCCTATGGACAGATCAGACAAGAGTGGAACTTTTTGGCAAGGCACATCAGCTCTATGTTCACAGATGGAAAAATGGAGCATATCAAGAAAAGAACACTGTTCCTACTGTGAAAAATGGAGGAGGATCTGTTATGTTCTGGGACTGCTTTGCTGCATCTGACACAGGGTGTCTAGAATCTGTGCAGGGTACAATGAAATCTCAAGACTATCGAAGGATTCTAGAGTGAAATGTGCTGCCCAGTGTCACAAAGTTTGGTCTCAGGCACAGGTCATGGGTCTTGCAACAGGATAATGACCCAAAACACACAGCTTAAAGCACCCAAGAATGGCTAAGAGGAAAACATTGGACTATTCTGAAGTGGCCTTCTATGAGCCCTGACATAAATCTTATTGAGCATCTTTGGATAGAGCTGAAAAGTGCCGTCTGGAAAAGGCAACCTTCAAACACGAGACAACTGGAGCATTTTGCTCTTTAGGAGTGTTTTGTTACGGATTCAAGGATTGTGATGAATAATAAATGCTCATACGAAAATTGAGTAAACAAAAATGAATTTACTTAATAAATAATAAAAAATAAACAGTCACTAAATGCAGTAAAATAACATTATTCATACATTACATTATTATGGTAGAATTCAATCAGGCTGTCTCTGTATCCCCCATCTCTCTTCCATGTGTCTTCCTTTCACACTAAAGTTCCAGTCCTCTTTTTATATCTTAAACTATCCATACAAACTAATGTAAAAGCTTTGATATTCCAAAGGATGACAGGGAAAAACCCTCTTAGGGTACCGTCACACAGTGGCATTTTGATCGCTACGACGGCACGATCCATGACGCTCCAGCATCGTAACAATATCGCTCCAGCGTCGTAGACTGCTGTCACACTTTGCAATGTACGACGCTGGAGCGATAATTTCATGACGTATGTGCGATGTAGAAGATGTTGGTTACTATGCGCACATCGTATACAATATCGTGCACATCTTTGTTACACCATGCGATCATGCCGCCACAGCGGGACACTAGACGACAAAAGAAAGTTTCAAACGATCTGCTACGACGTACGATTCTCAGCGGGGTCCCTGATCGCAGGAGCGTGTCAGACACTGCGAGATCGTAACTATATCGCTGGAACGTCACGAATCGTGCCGTCGTAGCGATCAAAATGCCACTGTGTGACGGTACCCTTACTCCAAATAGATAAGATTTCACCACATGACATCCCTGGGGACGTAACAAGTATCTATCTTAAGGTACCTTCACACTGACCAACTTCACAACGATATCGCTAGCGATCCGTGACGTTGCAGCGTCCTGGATAGCGATATCGTTGTTTTTGACACGCAGCAGCGATCTGGATCCTGCTGTGACATCACTGGTCGGAGCTAGAAGGCCAGCAATTTATTTTGTCGCTGGATCTCCAGCAGACATCGCTGAATCGGCGTGTGTGACGCCGATTCAGCGATGTCTTCACTGGTAACCAGGGTAAACATCAGGTTACTAAGCGCAGGGCCGCGCTTAGTAACCCGATGTTTACCCTGGTTACCAGCGTAAACGTAAAAAAAAAAAAACACTACATACTTACATTCCGGTGTCTGTCCCCTGGCGCTGTGCTTCTCTGCACTGTGTGAGCGCCGGCCAGCCGTAAAGCAGACTACAGCAGTGACGTCACCGCTGTGTTTTACAGCCAGCCGGTGCTCATAGTCAGTGCAGGAAAGCACAGCGCCGGGGGACAGACACCGGAATGTAAGTATGTAGTGTTTGGGTTTTTTTACGTTTACGCTGGTAACCAGGGTAAACATCGGGTTACTAAGCACGGCCCTGCGCTTAGTAACCCGATGTTTACCCTGGTTACTAGGGGACTTTGCATAGTTGGTTGCTGGAGAGCTGTCTGTGTGACAGCTCTCCAGCGACCATACAGCGACGCTGCAGCGATCGACATCATTGTCTAGATTGCTGCAGCGTCTCTAAATGTGAAGGTACCTTAACATATAATTAACATATACATGATACCTTCTCCTGGGAAAGGTAACATAGTAACATAGTTAGTAAGGCCGAAAAAAGACATTTGTCCATCCAGTTCAGCCTATATTCCATCATAATAAATCCCCAGATCTACATCCTTCTACAGAACCTAATAATTGTATGATACAATATTGTTCTGCTCCAGGAAGACATCCAGGCCTCTCTTGAACCCCTCGACTGAGTTCGCCATCACCACCTCCTCAGGCAAGCAATTCCAGATTCTCACCGCCCTAACAGTAAAGAATCCTCTTCTATGTTGGTGGAAAATCTATCTTCTTTGTTGGTGGTCTACTCAGTTGACTCTCATTTTGAATGCCAAAAATCCTTTGTTAGTAGATAAACAAATTACTGGTCATTTACATTCCTTGGTTAAATTGACCATCTGGCAAAAGGTGCATTTAAGCTTCAATGACCTTCTGCTAACCTCCTTGTAAGTAAGAATATACTATATATATTATATAATAAACTGAAACCATATCAATATCTCTCAATAATTAGTATTAATTAATTGGAGTGTTGAAACCATGAAAAGATAACTACTACACAAGGAGTGGCCAAAATACCTGTTGAGAGGTGCAGAAATCTCATTGACAGTTACAGGAATCGTTTGATTGCAGTGATTGCCTCAAAAGGTTGTGCAGCAAAATATTAACCCTTTCACGCCAGAGCCTGTTTTTGCCTTTATGACCGGGCCAATTTTTTCAATTCTGACCAGTATCACTTCGTGAGGTCATAACTCTAAAATGCATCAATAAATCCTGGTGATTCTGAGATTATTTTCTCATGACATATTGTACTTTATGTATTGTGAATTCCGCTCTTGGGCTCCCTCCGGTGTTTGTAAGTGGCACTTTTGTGAGTTCTGCTCTTGGGCTCCCTCCGGTGGTTTTAAGTGGTATGGCTGTTCCTTGGATTTAGCAGTCAGCAGCTGCTTCCACTAATTGTCTATTCTGCTCGGCTATTTAGCCTAGCTCTTCTCTTCAGCTTGTGCCACTTGTCAATGGTTCCTGGTTGGAATCACATCTCTGCTTGGATTTCCCTGATATCCTGACCAGTTCAGCAAAGATAAGTCCTTGCTTTGCTCTTTTCTGTCCACATGTTGTGGACTTCATTGTTCGTTACATTCTATGTTTTTGTCCAGCTTGTCAGTATGGATTAATTCAGTTAAGCTGGAAGCTCTGGGAAGCAGATTTACCCTCCACACCTTTAGTCAGGTGTGGAGATTTTTGTAAACTCTGTGGTGGCTTTTTCTAGTTTTTAATACTGACCGCACAGTATTCCGTCCTGTCCTATCTATCTAGCTAGACTGGCCTCCTGTGCTACATCCTGGTTTCATTCTACGTATGTCTTTTCCCTCTCCACTCACAGTCATTATTTGTGGGGGGCTGTTATGACCTGGTAGTTAAGAGGCCACACTGATATGACCTAGTGGCTAAAACGCAACATGGGATGAGCTCTGAGAAGGTGGTATCTCTACTGACCGCAGTCCCTAATCCTAACAACAACACTAGAAATAGCCGTGGGATGTTCCTGACTCTCCCTAGACACCTCTTCACAGCCTAAGAATTAACTACCCCTAAAGAAGGAAATAGAAAGCTATCTTGCCTCAGAGAAACCCCCAAAAGGAAAGACCGCCCCCACAAATATTGACTGTGAATGGAGAGGGAAATGACGTACACAGAAATGAAATCAGAATTCAGCAAAGGAGGCCAATACTAAACTTGATAGACAGAGAGAAAAGGATACTTTGCGGTCAGTATAAAAAACTACAAAATCCACGCAGAGTTTACAAAAATGAACTCCACACCGACTCACGGTGTGGAGGGGCAAATCTGCTTTCCCAGAGCTTCCAGCTAGCCTGAATAAGACATAGTGACAAGCTGGACAAAAAGAGACATATTTGCAGAGCAATAGAGTCCAAACAAATGGACAAACAAAACTAGCAAAAACTTATCTTTTGCTGACAAGAACAGGCCATATGAGAAATCCAAGGAGAGAACCAAATCCAACCACGAACATTGACAGCAGGCATGAACTAAAGCCCAGAGCAGGTTTAAATAACAAACCCAGGTAAGGCGATTAGTGAAGGCAGCTGCTACAGCTACCTAAAGGAGCAGCAGTTCCACTCGAAACCACCAGAGGGAGCCCAAGGGCAGAACTCACAAAAATACCATTAGCAACCACAGGAGGGAGCTCCAGAACGGAATTCACAACAGGGGGCTATCTATCCTTTTGGGATTTTCTCTGAGGCAAGATAGTTTTCCTGCTTCTATCTTTAGGGGTAGTTAGCTCTTAGGCTGTGACAAGGTGCCTAGGGAGAGTTAGGAGCATCCCATGGCTGCTTCTAGTGTGGTGTTGAGCTTAGGAACTGCGGTCAGTACAGGTACCACCTCCTTCAGAGCTTGTCCCATGTTGCTCCTAAACCACCAGTTCATAACATTTATGATAGTGATAACATTTCTTTGATATAACTTGTGTTTATTTCTTAAAAAAATGGAGATTTGGCGAAAATTTCGCAATTTTCAAAATCTTTATTTTTATGCTCTTAAATCAGAGGGTCATATCACACAAAATAGTTAATAAATAACATTTCCCACATGTCTACTTTACATCAACACAATTTTGGAAGCAAATTTTTTTTGTTAGGAAGTTTTAAGGGTTAAAAGTTGACCAGCGATTTCTCATTTTTACAACAAAATTTACAAAACCATTTTTTAGGGACCACATCACATTTGAAGTGAGTTTGGGGGGTAAATATGACAGAAAATACAAAAAGTGATACCATTATAAAAACTGCACCCCTCAAGGTGCGCAAAGCCACATTCAATAAGTTTATTAACCCTTCAGGTGCTTCGCAGCAATGAATGTGGAAGGAAAAAATAAACATTTACTTTTCTTTCCCAAAATTTTCCTTTAGAACAATTTTTTTTAACTTTCGCAAGGGTAACAGGAGAAAATGGCCTATACATTTTGTTTTGCAATTTCTCCTGAGCATGCCGATACCCAATATCTGGGGAAATCTACTGTTTGGGGACACGGCAGGGCTCGGAAGGGAAGGTGCGCCATTTGACTTTTTGAATATAAAATTTGCTGGAATAATTAGCGGTTGCCATGTCGCGTTTGGAGAGCCCCTGATGTGCTTAAACAGTGGAAACCCCCCACAAGTAACACCATTTTGGAAACTAGATCCCCCAAGGAACTTATCTAGATGTGTGGTTGTGTGGTGAGCACTTTGAACCCCCAGATGCTTCACAGAAGTTAATTACGTAGAGCCGTGAAAATAAAAATCATATTTGTTCGCCCTCAATTTTTTAAAAAAAGGGTAACAGGAGAAATTGGACCCCAAAAGTCGTTGTGCAATTTGTCCTGAGTATGCTGACATCCCATATGTGGGGGTAAACCACTGTTTTGGCGCATGGCAGAGCTCAGAAGGGAAGGAGAGCCATATTGGAGGGCAGATTTTGCTGGAATTGTTTGTGGGTGATATGGGACATTGTCAGAGCCCCTGAGGTGCCACAACAGCATAAGCCCCCCAAAGTGACTGCATTTTACAAAATACTTCCCTGAATGAATTCTTCTAGAGGTGCAATGAGCATACTGACACCACAGCTGTTCCATAGAAAATTATACCATTGGGCAGTGAAGAAAAAATAATTACATTTTTACCACTAAAATGTTGCTTTAACCCGAGAATTTACATTGGAAAATAGGTAGATAGGTAAATGGTCACTACACCCATAGATGAATTCGCAGAGGGGTGTCATTTCCAATTCCCAGAGGGGTATCATTTCCAAAATGGGGTGACTTTAGGAGGGATTTTGCTGTTATGGCACTTTGGAGTTTCTGTTGTTTTGTCACTAAGCGGCTAGTGACAAAACAACAGCATCCCCCTGAAGTGACCCCATTTTGGAAATGACACCCCTCTGGGAATTCATTAATGGATAGAGTGACCATTTTCACTACACGGATGATTTCCAGAAACACGTAGTGGAAGTTTTAGAGAAAAAATTTCAAAAATGTCATTGTAGTGCCCAATATATTGTGCCCAGCTTGTGTCTCTGGAGACATCCCCCCATGTACCCCCGGAAATTGTTAGGTCAGCTCTACTCAGATGTGTCTGTCACTAAATAAACCAAATGCTTGAATGTCAAAACAGTTTAAAAACGTGGTTCTGTGTGGAAGATTGTAAAGCAGTCATGGAGGCATATGGCCGGCAACGATGGGCACTGTGGGCAATAATAGCGAGTATCATGCCTCATTCCTCTCTTGGAACATACACGACATCTTCTCTGGGGGTTCTTTCTTCTTTCAGTTGCTCGAATGAGTACAATAAAATGTCCCTCAGTGAATCTTCAGATTCTAAAGGATTGGCGGGGGCAAAATTTTCTGAAACAAGAATTTTAATGACCTTTTCCTGATAATCAAGGAAAGTATCTGCATTTCTGGCTTTTTTGTATAGCACAAAAGAGGTATATGAGGCCACCTGAAACAAATAAATGACTAACTTTTTATACCAGGTATATGATTTTTTTAATACCTGGTGTGGCTGTAGAACCTGATCTGCAAGGTCCACACCCCCCATATATGTGTTGTACTCAATGACAGACACAGGTTTTGGAGTAGTGGATCTCTGTTGATCTGCAGTGGCCCTTGTGGCATCTGTGTGGATCGAGCTCAGGATAAAAACATATTTATCCTTATTCTTATGTGCAAGCATCTCTCCTTTGTGTAAAGCCCCTGACTGCCCCTTTCAGAACTTTTTGTTGACCAATGATTGTGGAAACCCCTGATGGTTTTTGCGAATGGTCTCACAAGCCCCCATGTTATGTTCAACCACACTTTTAAATAGGGGTATGCTGGTGTAGTAGTTGTCAACATACAGATTGTAGCATTTTTGAAAATAGGAGTTATCAGCTTCCAAGCGGTTTTCCAGATGTCCCAAGATAAATAGGGCATCCTGGAGGGTTTAGTTGACTATCTTCCCCTCATAAATGCGAAAAGCTGATGTGTATCCGGTTGAACTCTTGCACATTATATAGAGCTTTATTACGAACCTTGCCCTCTTAGATATTTGTTTGTAGGACAATATGCTCTAGCAAGTTAATAGAAAACTCTGATGTGACATGACTGACATGACCAAATTATTGGCGAGACAATTGATAAAAGCTTAATTCTTTAGCCTAACCCTAACTTTAAAATAAACCCAAACCCTATCTTTAACCTTACAGTAACGCTAACTTTAGCCCCAACACTATCCCTAGCTATAGCACTAACCTGCCTTATGGTTTTTTTACTTTATAGCAAAATCGCTGACTGACACAGCTGTTGCCAGCAGCTCTTGTAACACTGTTTCTCCTCTAATCTCTCACTGACAGGAGATCTGAGGAGAAACAGCATTTTTATGAGGCAGATCACCAGGAAAAGTTGGTTGCTACAACAAACTTTCCTAGTGATTTGTCTCATTGGCTGGTGTGACGCTGACGTCTACAGGACCTGAATCAATCAGGTCTCGATGAAGTCGGGGTCACAGGAACTGTTGTGCACCAGAATCCCCTCGTTATAAGGTACGTGGGGGTCCCGATGAGCACAAAACCACCGACCATAGACAAACAGTAGATAAACGTCTGCGTTAGCAAGGTTTTGTGTAGCGCCAACGTTTTAGCTACCGTTGATGGTCACGAAGCAGTTAAGGGTACCATAATTTCTGTCCAAGCCTATTTCATTAGTTTTATATTTTTTTAAATTCTGTGGAAGCATGGTTGAAAAGCAATGTCTGACTTTCATTTGTTCATTTTCATAGATTTTTTATTTATTTTGTCAGATTCAAGTTATTTCTGTGACCGTTGTGGGTGTTTCTGTCATTAAACAAGGGGGACCAACAATTTTAACCACGTATGTAGGAGGAGTGAATATTTTGACTCCACAGCCACTTTCTGGAAATTAACACGCAGTGGATGTTGGAGAGTGAAAAGTACACATTTACCATTTTATTACCCAGCACATAGTGCCCAGATTGTGCTCCAGGAAACACACACTGCAAATTAGCTGGATTCTTCTCACTATAATATTGCTAAATGCAGGGATCCTAAATGTTGTTTGAGCACACTGCAAGACTCAGAAGTAAGAGTGGATTTTGCTGGATTGGTTTATAGAAACTTTGTTGCTTTTCAACTGCCTTTGAGCCACTAATAGTGTGGAAACCTCTGTTTTTTCCATTGACAGATAATGGACCTGAGTAGGGACTTGTTTTTTTTGTGAGATGAGAATTAGTATTATTTTCACCTACATAACATTGATTGGTTTCTTTTTATTTGATATTTGGGAGGCAGAATGAACAAACAGTTGAGCACCACGCACTACTGGTTCATCCAACAAGGTTTTCTATTAGACTGTGAACTGTCATTGTCTTGGTAAATAATTCAAGTTTTTTTTTACATAGCTTGCCATTTTTATGGACAGTTTAAGTAGAATTGTTCAAAAATGTAAAAGGATATTTTATTAAAAATTATATATTTTTTTATCTTAGCAGATGACTGTACAAGGAGATCAGAGGGACAGCTGATATCTTCAATTTTGAAATCTGATGATCTTGAGATCCTACAAGATACAACTGAAGTGATTGCTGTTACTCCAGATATATCATCATCCATTCACAGCAAAAATCTGTCATCTGATCCTATGAAACAGGTCCCATCTTCTGATTCATTACTAACTACTAAGGAAAATCAAAATCACAAAAGACGCATTAAAAAACAAACTACTCCTAAAGTAAATAATTCATTTTCATGTTCAGAATGTGGGAAATGTTTTAACCAGAAATCAGATATGGTTACTCACCATAGAACTCACACAGGGAAGAAGCCTTTTTCATGTTCAGAATGTGGGAAATGTTTTTCTCACAATTCACATCTTATTAAACATGAGATAACGCACACAGCTGAGAAGCCATATTCATGTTCAGAATGTGGGAAATGTTTTAAAAGGAAATGGCATCTTGTTAGTCACCAGAGAACTCACACAAGGGAGAAGACTTTTTCATGTTCAGAATGTGGGAAATGTTTTAAACAGAAATCAGATTTGGTTAAGCACCATAGAACTCACACAGGGGAGAAGCCTTTTTCCTGTTCAGAATGTGGGAAACGTTTTGCACAAAAATCACATTTTGCTATCCACCAGAGAACTCACACAGGGGAGAAGCCTTTTTCATGTTCAGAATGTGGGAAATGTTTTAACCAGAAAGAGAATCTTGTTAGTCACCAGAGAACTCACACAAGGGAGAAGCCTTTTTCCTGTTCAGAATGTGAGAAATGTTTTGCACGTAAATCACATTTTGCTGTCCACCAGAGAACTCATACAGGGGAGAAGCCTTTTTCATGTTCAGAATGTGGGAAATGTTTTAGCCACAAATCAGAGTTGGTTAATCACCATAGAACTCACACAGGGGAGAATCCTTTTTTATGTTCAGAATGTGGGAAATGTTTTGCACGTAAATCAAATTTTGTTACTCACCAGAGAAATCACACAGGGGAGAAGCCTTTTTCATGTTCAGAATGTGGGAAATATTTTAACCTGAAATCAAATCTTATTATTCACCAGAGAACTCACACAGGGGAGAAGCCTTTTTCATGTTCAGAATGTGGGAAATGTTTTCACAATAAATCAAATTGTGATAAGCACCAGAGAACTCACCCAGGAAAGAAGCCTTTTTCCTGTTCAGAATGTGGGAAATATTTTGCACGTAAATCACAATTTGTTACTCACCAGAGCAGTCACACAGGGGAGAAGCCTTTTTCATGTTCAGAATGTGGAAAATGTTTTCGAAATAAATCAAATTGTGTTAAGCACCAGAGAACTCACACAGGGGAGAAGCCTTTTTCCTGTTCATAATGTGGGAAATGTTTTGCATGTAAATCACATTTTGTTACTCACCAGATCAGTCACACAGGGGAAAAGCCTTTTTCATGTTCAGAATGTGGAAAATGTTTTCACAATAAATCAAATTGTGTTAAGCACCAGAGAACTCACACAGGGGAGAAGCCTTTTTCCTGTTCAGAATGTGGGAAATGTTTTGGTAATAAATCAAATTGTGTTAAGCACCAGAGAACTCACCCAGGGAAGAAGCCTTTTTCCTGTGCATAATGTGGGAAATGTTTTGCACGTAAATCACATTTTGTTTCTCACCAGAGCAGTCACACAGGGGAGAAGCCTTTTTCATGATCAGAATGTGCGAAATGTTTTAACTGGAAATCGGTTCTTTATAGGTACCAAAGCCCACACAGGGAAGAATCCCCTTTCATGTTAAATGGAAAATGAATCTTGATCACCATCAGAGAATCCACACAGTGGAGAAGCCTTTTTCCTATTCAGAATGCAGGAAATGTTTTAACCAGAAATTGAATCTTTACAATTGTCACAGGTTCCTTCTCTGGTATCACACAATCAACAGAACAAGAGAATAGTGAGCAATTCCAGAACCTTTATTTAGGCAAAACACGAAAGGTCCATATGATCCACCACACTGAGGATACAACAGTCCAACAATCCAGCACAGAGGATAACAGTCCATATTCCCTTCTTTCTCTCTCTGACATGCTGTCTTCACATTATTCCACACCAGACTGATCTCTGTGTCTCACCTCCCTGATATTTTCAAATCTCCCCCATCATTCACAGGCCAGGAGGGGGACGGACTCAGGAGCTCATTGTTTCAACAAGCTAGGTCAACATGTCATTAGCATATTAGTAAACAACATTATTCACTGACCCTGTGGAGAGATAACAATACAGAACTGTGGGGAGAATATCAGATGGCAAATAACAACTCATCTTACAAGATACGGTAACACCATGATAATCAGTAAAATAGAAATATACACAAAAATGATACCCACATAGCATATCACCCCATCACAACCTCTCCCCCTCATAGTAAGTGAGCACGCCATTAGGTCTACACAGACCTCTGGCCTGCTCACTTTAGTCCACTTTGCTCCACTGTTTATAGTTCCTTTTACAGTGGCAGGGGTTGCAATAATTATTAGCACTTGTCCATAAATTCCCGGGTCCTGGCTTTATGGTCATACCAGGCTTTTCGACTGGACTGGGCCGTTCGCTGATGTTCATTAGCCAAGGTAGCTAGCTGGGTGAGACAGCCTCTGACCTCTAGAATGTAGGGAATGATGGGCGTTAAGGTATCTGCGATATCTCCTTCCGATTGTTCTTTCAGAAGGAGAGGCCCACGGACCTTCTGCTCCCACAAAATGACTTTGCAACTCCCCAATGTCATTTCCAAGGAGGATATCTGCAGGAAGTCCTCCGATAACGCCAATCCAACACAGTTTTTCTCCAAAACCAAAATCCAAACGTACCAAAGCTTGCTGTATATATTTTCGGACACCCCCCGCCAGGACAATAGGAATTCCCGGGCCCTGGCGAATTGCCTCGGGTCGAACCACATGGGGGTCAGCGATAGTCAGGAATGCCCCCATGTCTCGAAATCCCGACACTTTGTATCCATCAAGACATCCTGCAGGTGGCAATGCCATTGCTGTTTATTTCTGATGGACAAAGGCTGGAGTCCGTACACTCCAGGAGGGGTATCTATGGTGCCGTGGTCAGTGGTCCACTCTGGTGGGGGTGGTGGTAGCTCTTTCTCAGGTGGGATGGAGTGCACAAGATGCACTGGATGAGGTGGGGCTGCGTGGTGCTCCCTCTGAATCCTTGAGGGACAGCTGTTGTGAATTCTGTTGGCAAGCTCCCTCCTGTGGTCATGAATGGTACTTCGGCTGGTTCTGTCCTTGGGCTTCCTCTGGTGGATGTGAGTGGGGCTGCGGCTTCTGAGTTTCCGTCCACAGGTGACGAGGTTAAGTCGTTAGGTGCTGCTCTATTTAACTCCACCTAGTGCTTTGCTCCTGGCCTCCAGTCAATGTTCCAATATTTGTCTTGCTCTCTCCTGGATCGTTCTTGTGGCCTGCCTTCCCTGCATAAGCTAAGTTCTGCTTGTGTTTCTTTTGTTTGCTATTTTTTCTGTCCAGCATGCTATTTTGATTTGTCTTGCTTGCTGGAAGCTCTGGGACGCAGAGGGAGTACCTCCGTACCGTTAGTCGGTGCGGAGGGTCTTTTTGCGCCCTCTGCGTGGTCTTTTGAAGGTTTTTGTGCTGACCGCAAAGCTATCTTTCCTATCCTCGGTCTATTCAGTAAGTCGGGCCTCACATTGCTAAATCTATTTCATCTCTGTGTTTGTATTTTCATCTTTACTCACAGTCATATGTGGGGGGCTGCCTTTTCCTTTGGTGAATTTCTCTGAGGCAAGGTAGGCTTATTTTTCTATCTTCAGGGCTAGCTAGTTCCTTAGGCTGTGCCAAGGCGCCTAGGTCTGGTCAGGAGCGCTCCACGGCTATTTCTAGTGTGGTGTGATAGGATTAGGGATTGCAGTCAGCAGAGTTCCCACGTCTCAGAGCTCGTCTTATGTTATTAGTAACTATCAGGTCATTTGGTGTGCTCTTAACCACCAGGTCTATTGTTGTTCTAACCACCAGGTCATAACAGTACTGGAGGCCCAAAGTACTAATGCTTCTCAATAGAGGGAAAAGAGAAGTTCTGAGACCATTTTTTTTTTTGCACTGTGTTTTGTCTTTCTTTTCCCCTAGACATTTGGGTGGTGCAGGACACAGGTGTAGTGATGGACATTAAAGGTCTGTCCTCTTGTGTGGATCATCTCACTGCAAGAGTACAATACATTCAAGACTTTGTGGTTCAGAATCCTATGTTAGAACCTAAAATTCCTATTCCTGATTTATTTTCTGGAGATAGAGCTAAGTTTCTGAATTTCAAAAATAATTGTAAACTGTTCCTAGCTTTGAAACCTCGCTCCTCTGGTGACCCAGTTCAACAGGTAAAGATCGTTATTTCCTTGTTGCGTGGTGACCCTCAAGACTGGGCATTTTCCCTTGCGCCAGGAGACCCTGCATTGCGTGATATTGATGCGTTTTTTCTGGCGCTCGGATTGCTCTATGATGAACCAAATTCAGTGGATCAAGAAGAGAAAATCTTGCTGGCTCTGTGTCAGGGTCAGGATGAGGTAGAGATATATTGTCAGAAGTTTAGGAAGTGGTCTGTGCTCACTCAGTTGAATGAATGTGCTCTGGCAGCAATTTTCAGAAAGGGTCTCTCTGAAGCCCTTAAGGATGTCATGGTGGGATTTCCCATGCCTGCTGGTCTGAATGAGTCTATATCTTTGGCCATTCAGATCGATCGGCGCTTACGTGAGCGTAAAACTGTGCACCATTTGGCGGTATTATCTGAGCATAAACCAGAGCCTATGCAATGTGATAGGACTTTGACCAGAGCTGAACGGCAAGAACACAGACGTCGGAATGTCTATGTCTCATGCTATCTCCGATTGTCCTAAGTGCACTAAGCGTTTCGCTAGGTCTGCCACCATTGGTACGGTACAGTCGAAATTTCTTTTGTCCGTTACTTTGATCTGCTCTTTGTCGTCCTATTCTGTCATGGCATTTGTGGATTCAGGCGCTGCCCTGAATTTGATGGACTTGGAGTTTGCTAGGCGCTGTGGTTTTTTCTTGGAGCCCTTGCAGTATCCTATTCCATTGAGAGGAATTGATGCTACGCCTTTGGCCAAGAATAAGCCTCAGTATTGGACCCAACTGACCATGTGCATGGCTCCTGCGCATCAGGAGGATATTCGCTTTTTGGTGTTGCATAATCTGCATGATGTGGTCGTTTTGGGGTTGCCATGGCTACAGGTCCATAACCCAGTATTGGATTGGAAATCTATGTCTGTGTCCAGCTGGGGTTGTCAGGGGGTACATGGTGATGCTCCATTTATGTCTATTTCATCATCCACCCCTTCTGAAGTTCCAGAGATCTTGTCGGATTACCGGGATGTATTTGATGAGCCCAGATCCAGTGCCCTACCTCCTCATAGGGATTGCGATTGTGCTATCGATTTGATTCCTGGTAGTAAGTTTCCTAAAGGTCGACTGTTCAATCTGTCTGTGCCTGAGCACGCCGCTATGCGGAGTTATGTAAAGGAATCCTTGGAGAAGGGTCATATTCGCCCGTCATCGTCGCCATTGGGAGCGGGGTTCTTTTTTGTGGCCAAGAAGGATGGTTCGTTGAGACCTTGTATTGATTACTGCCTTCTTAATAAAATCACAGTCAAATTTCAGTACCCCTTGCCGCTGCTGTCTGATTTGTTTGCTCGGATTAAGGGTGCTAGTTAGTTCACCAAGATAGATCTTCGTGGTGCGTATAATCTTGTGCGTATTAAACAGGGCGATGAATGGAAAACAGCATTTAATACGCCCGAGGGCCATTTTGAGTACCTGGTTATGCCATTCGGGCTTTCCAATGCTCCATCAGTATTTCAGTCCTTTATGCATGACATCTTCCGAGAGTACCTGGATAAATTCCTGATTGTATACTTGGATGATATTTTGGTCTTCTCGAATGATTGGGAGTCTCACGTGAAGCAGGTCAGAATGGTGTTCCAGGCCCTGCGTGCGAATTCTTTGTTTGTGAAGGGGTCAAAGTGTCTCTTTGGAGTTCAGAAGGTTTCATTTTTGGGTTTCATTTTTTCCCCTTCTACTATCGAGATGGACCCTGTTAAAGTCCAGGCCATTTATGATTGGACTCAGCCGACATCTCTGAAGAGTCTGCAAAACTTCCTGGCCTTTGCTAATTTTTATCGTCGCTTCATCAATAATTTTTCTAGTATTGCTAAACCATTGACCGATTTAACCAAGAAGGGTGCTGATGTGGTCAATTGGTCTTCTGCTGCTGTGGAAGCTTTTCAGGAGTTGAAGCGTCGTTTTTCTTCTGCCCCTGTGTTGTGCCAGCCAGATGTTTTGCTCCTGTTTCAGGTCAAGGTGGATGCTTCTGAGATTGGAGCAGGAGCTGTTTTGTCACAAAGAAGTTCTGATGGCTCGGTGATGAAACCATGTGCCTTCTTTTCCAGGAAGTTTTCGCCTGCTGAGCGTAATTATGATGTTGGCAATCGAGAGTTGCTGGCCATGAAGTGGGCATTCGAAGAGTGGCGTCATTGGCTTGATGGAGCTAAGCATCGCATGGTGGTCTTGACTGATCACAAAAATTTGACTTATCTCGAGTCTGCCAAACAGTTGAATCCTAGACAGGCTCGTTGGTCGCTGTTTTTCTCCCGTTTTGACTTTGAGGTTTCGTACCTTCCAGGCTCTAAGAATGTGAAGGCTGATGCCCTGTCTAGGAGTTTTGTGCCCGACTCTCCGGGTTTGCCTGAGCCGGCGGGTATTCTCAAAGAGGGGGTAATTTTGTCTGCCATCTCCCCTGATTTGCGGCGGGTGCTGCAAAAATTTCAGGCTAATAGACCTGACCGTTGCCCAGCGGAGAAACTGTTTGTCCCTGATAAATGGACGAGTAGAGTTATCTCTGAGGTTCATTGTTCGGTGTTGGCTGGTCATCCTGGAATCTTTGGTACCAGAGATTTGGTGGCTAGATCCTTTTGGTGGCCGTCTCTGTCGCGGGATGTGCGTTCTTTTGTGCAGTCCTGTGGGACTTGTGCTCGGGCTAAGCCCTGCTGCTCTCGTGCCAGTGGGTTGCTTTTGACCTTGCCGGTTCCGAAGAGGCCCTGGACACATATCTCTATGGATTTTACTTCGGATCTCCCTGTCTCTCAAAAGATGTCGGTCATTTGGGTGGTTTGTGATCGCTTTTCTAAGATGGTCCATTTGGTACCCTTGGCTAAATTGCCTTCCTCCTCTGATTTGGTGCCATTGTTTTTCCAGCATGTGGTTCGTTTACATGGCATTCCGGAGAACATCGTTTCGGACAGAGGTTCCCAGTTTGTTTCGAGGTTTTGGCGAGCCTTTTGTGCTAGGATGGGCATTGATTTGTCTTTTTCCTCGGCTTTCCATCCTCAGACTAATGGCCAGACTGAATGAACCAATCAGACTTTGGAAACATATCTGAGATGCTTTGTTTCTGCTGATCAGGATGATTGGGTGTCCTTTTTGCCTTTGGCTGAGTTCGCCCTTAATAATCGGGCCAGCTTGGCTACTTTGGTTTCGCCGTTTTTCTGCAATTCTGGTTTCCATCCTCGTTTCTCTTCAGGGCAGGTTGAGTCTTCGGACTGTCCTGGTGTGGATACTGTGGTGGATAGGTTGCAGCAGATTTGGACTCATGTGGTGGACAATTTGACATTGTCCCAGGAGAAGGCTCAACGTTTCGCTAACCGCCGGCGCTGTGTGGGTTCCCGACTTCGTGTTGGGGATTTGGTTTGGTTGTCATCTCGTTATATTCCTATGAAGGTTTCCTCTCCTAAGTTTAAGCCTCGTTTCATTGGTCCGTATAGGATTTCTGAGGTTCTTAATCCTGTGTCATTTCGTTTGACCCTTCCAGCTTCTTTTTCCATCCATAATGTATTCCATAGGTCATTGTTGCGGAGATACGTGGCGCCTGTGGTTCCATCCGTTGATCCTCCTGCCCCGGTTTTGGTTGAGGGGGAGTTGGAGTATGTGGTGGAGAAGATTTTGGATTCTCGTATTTCGAGACGGAAACTCCAGTACCTGGTTAAGTGGAAGGGGTATGGTCAGGAAGATAATTCCTGGGTTTTTGCCTCCGATGTTCATGCTGCCGATCTGGTTCGTGCCTTTCATTTGGCTCGTCCTGGTCGGACTGGGGGCTCTGGTGAGGGTTCGGTGACCCCTCCTCAAGGGGGGGGTACTGTTGTGAATTCTGTTGGCAAGCTCCCTCCTGTGGTCATGAATGGTACTTCGGCTGGTTCTGTCCTTGGGCTTCCTCTGGTGGATGTGAGTGGGGCTGCGGCTTCTGAGTTTCCGTCCACAGGTGACGAGGTTAAGTCGTTAGGTGCTGCTCTATTTAACTCCACCTAGTGCTTTGCTCCTGGCCTCCAGTCAATGTTCCAGTATTGGTCTTGCTCTCTCCTGGATCGTTCTTGTGGCCTGCCTTCCCTGCATAAGCTAAGTTCTGCTTGTGTTTCTTTTGTTTGCTATTTTTTCTGTCCAGCATGCTATTTTGATTTGTCTTGCTTGCTGGAAGCTCTGGGACGCAGAGGGAGCACCTCCGTACCGTTAGTCGGTGCGGAGGGTCTTTTTGCGCCCTCTGCGTGGTCTTTTGAAGGTTTTTGTGCTGACCGCAAAGCTATCTTTCCTATCCTCGGTCTATTCAGTAAGTCGGGCCTCACATTGCTAAATCTATTTCATCTCTGTGTTTGTATTTTCATCTTTACTCACAGTCATTATATGTGGGGGACTGCCTTTTCCTTTGGGGAATTTCTCTGAGGCAAGGTAGGCTTATTTTTCTATCTTCAGGGCTAGCTAGTTCCTTAGGCTGTGCCAAGGCGCCTAGGTCTGGTCAGGAGCGCTCCACGGCTATTTCTAGTGTGGTGTGATAGGATTAGGGATTGCAGTCAGCAGAGTTCCCACGTCTCAGAGCTCGTCTTATGTTATTAGTAACTATCAGGTCATTTGGTGTGCTCTTAACCACCAGGTCCATTGTTGTTCTAACCACCAGGTCATAACAGACAGCCAGACTGCAAATGTCCAGGTTGCCCACACCCGTAACATTTTCTTTTTGTGATACCCCCAGGTCGTGGTCGAAACTGTTGGGGCCCAGGATTGTGAGCTGTGATTGTCATCGGCCTGCGGCTGGGTGGAGGGGCAGATAAAATCGGAGGGGGATGGGGCGCAGGAGAAGGCCGTGGTTCATTGTCCAGAAGTCTCCAACATTGCGGTCGGATAGTAAGGGCTTCATCAGCAAAGGGCTGCAGCTCTATCCATGGTGCACGTCGTGCGTTCCCGGACCCATTCCCGTACCTCTGCGGGACACTTGGCAAGAAATTGTTCTATAAGGAACGCCTGTATAACATCTTCAACAGTAAAGGCGTTTTCTGCTTCCAGCCATCTCCGACATGCCTGGGACATCTTACAGTGGGGCAAAAAAGTATTTAGTCAGTCAGCAATAGTGCAAGTTCCACCACTTAAAAAGATGAGAGGCGTCTGTAATTTACATCATAGGTAGACCTCAACTATGGGAGACAAACTGAGAAAAAAAAATCCAGAAAATCACATTGTCTGTTTTTTTATCATTTTTTTTGCATATTATGGTGGAAAACAAGTATTTGGTCAGAAACAAACAATCAAGATTTCTGGCTCTCACAGACCTGTAACTTCTTCTTTAAGAGTCTCCTCTTTCCTCCACTCATTACCTGTAGTAATGGCACCTGTTTAAACTTGTTATCAGTATAAAAAGACACCTGTGCACACCCTCAAACAGTCTGACTCCAAACTCCACTATGGTGAAGACCAAAGAGCCGTCAAAGGACACCAGAAACAAAATTGTAGCCCTGCACCAGGCTGGGAAGACTGAATCTGCAATAGCCAACCAGCTTGGAGTGAAGAAATCAACAGTGGGAGCAATAATTAGAAAATAGAAGACATACAAGACCACTGATAATCTCCCTCGATCTGGGGCTCCACGCAAAATCCCACCCCATGGGGTCAGAATGATCACAAGAACGGTGAGCAAAAATCCCAGAACCACGCGGGGGGACCTAGTGAATGAACTGCAGAGACCTGGGACCAATGTAACAAGGCCTACCATAAGTAACACACTACGCCACCATGGACTCAGATCTTGCAGTGCCAGACGTGTCCCACTGCTTAAGCCAGTACATGTCCGGGCCCGTCTGAAGTTTGCTAGAGAGCATTTGGATGATCCAGAGGAGTTTTGGGAGAATGTCCTATGGTCTGATGAAACCAAACTGGAACTGTTTGGTAGAAACACAACTTGTCGTGTTTGGAGGAAAAAGAATACTGAGTTGCATCCATCAAACACCATACCTACTGTAAAGCATGGTGGTGGAAACATCATGCTTTGGGGCTGTTTCTCTGCAAAGGGGCCAGGACGACTGATCCGGGTACATGAAAGAATGAATGGGGCCATGTATCGTGAGATTTTGAGTGCAAACCTCCTTCCATCAGCAAGGGCATTGAAGATGAAACGTGGCTGGGTCTTTCAACATGACAATGATCCAAAGCACACTGCCAGGGCAACGAAGGAGTGGCTTCGTAAGAAGCATTTCAAGGTCCTGGAGTGGCCTAGCCAGTCTTCAGATCAAAACCCTATAGAAAACCTTTGGAGGGAGTTGAAAGTCCGTGTTGCCAAGCGAAAAGCCAAAAACATCACTGCTCTAGAGGAGATCTGCATGGATGAATGGGCCAACATACCAACAACAGTGTGTGGCAACCTTGTGAAGACTTACAGAAAACGTTTGACCTCTGTCATTGCCAACAAAGGATATATTACAAAGTATTGAGATGAAATTTTGTTTCTGACCAAATACTTATTTTCCACCATAATATGCAAATAAAATGTTAAAAAAACAGACAATGTGATTTTCTGGATTTTTTTTTTCTCAGTTTGTCTCCCATAGTCGAGGTCTACCTATGATGTAAATTACAGACGCCTCTCATCTTTTTAAGTGGTGGAACTTGCACTATTGCTGACTGACTAAATACTTTTTTGCCCCACTGTATGTGCATACATACTAAAAGATCCCCCCAAAGTGCATGGGAGGTCTCGGAACTTGGCCCTATATGAGTCTGGGGTGATAGCATGGTAATCCAGGATAGTCTGCTTTACAATGTTATAATCCCGATTCCGCTGTGAGTCAATGGTTCGGTAAGCCTCCGCCAGGCTACCGTTCAGGAGTCCTACTGACAAACGCATCCAGCCAGAGTGGGTCACCTCCATCACAGCACACTGCTGCTCAAAGTCCTTGAAGAACCCCTCCACATCTCCGGAAGCCTCAATGAATGGCTTAAACTCTTTCTGGGTGATCCGTACAGGCTCCCGGATCATTGGGTTTACACTCCACGTTGCGTTACTTCCTCTTTCAAGCTCCATTGCTTCTTGTCTCTGCTGTGCCCGGCGGGTAGCCTCCTCATTGTACTCCTGAGAGATGCCTGGGCTCAGAACAGCCATCTCTTCTTCGTACCACACCACCCACTGGCTTTTTGGGGTGGGGGTCCTTGTCTCCACTGCTCGTCCTTCAGACATATGGGAGTAGGTGGTCTGGCTGGCACCCACCTGTAGGTCAGTCCTCTTTAGTCAGCCCCTGGTAGTTCAGGCCCAGGTCTCTGGCTCTCTCCTGTAAACTGGATACAGTCCAATTTCTGTACTCTGTGTGTGGTTCTCCATTAGGTTACGCTCTGTTGATCCCACTGCCTCCCACCAGTTGTCACAGGTTCCTTCTCTGGTATCACACAATAAACAGAGCAAGAGAATAGTGAACAATTCCAGAACCTTTATTTAGGCAAAACACGAAAGGTCCATATAATCCACCACACTGAGGATACAACAGTCCAACAATCCAGCACAGAGGATAACAGTCCATATTCCCTTCTTTCTCTCTCTGACATGCTGTCTTCACATTATTCCACACCAGACTGATCTGTGTCTCACCTCTCTGATATTTTCAAATCTCCCCCTTCATTCACAGGCCAGGAGGGGGAAGGTATCAGGAGCTCATTGTTTCAACAAGCTAGGTCAAGATGTCATTAGCATATTCGCAAACATTATTCACTGACTCTGTGGAGAGATAACAATACAGAACTGTGGGGAGAATATCAGATGGCAAATAACAACTCATCCTACAAGATACAGTAACACCATGATAATCAGTAAAATAGAAATATACACAAAAATGATACCCACATAGCATATCACCCCATCACACCAATAATAATAATCTTTCTTTTCATATAGCCCTAACATATTCCGCAGCGCTTTACAGTTTGCAAACATTATCGCTGTCCCCAATGGGGCTCACAATTTAAATTACATAGTAACAGTTAGCAAGGCTGAAAAAAGACAATTGTCCATCCAGTTCAGCCTATATTCCATCATAATAAATCCCCAGATCTGCGTCCTTCTAAAGAACCTAATAACTGTAAGATACAATATTGTTACGCTCCAGGAAGACATCCAGGCCTCTCTTGAACCCCTCGACTGAGTTCGCCATTGCCACCTCTTCAGGCAAGCAATTCCAGATTCTCACTGCCCTAACAGTATAGAGTCCCCTTCTGTGTTGGTGGAAAAACCTTCTCTCCTCCAGAGAGACTGTCACCATCCTTGGTATAAACAGATCCTCAGCGAGATATTTCTTTTGTCCCCTTATATACTTATACATGGTTATTAGATCGCCCCTCAGTCATCTTTTTTCTAGACTAAATAATCCTAATTTTGCTAATCTCTCTGGGTATTGTAGTTCTCCCATCCCCTTTATTAATTTTGTTACCCTCCTTTGTTCTCGCTCTATTTCCATTATATCCTTCCTGAGCACTGCTGCCCAAAACTGTACACAGTACTCCATGTACGGTCTAATCTGGGATTTGTACAGAGGCAGTATAATGTTCTCATCATGTGTATCCAGACCTCTTTTTAGTGAATCCCATGATCCTTTTAGCCTTGGCAGCAGCTGTCTGGCACTGGCTGCTCAATGTATGTTTATCATTAACTAGGATCCCTAAGTCCTTCTCCCTGTCAGATTTACCCAGTGGTTTCCCGTTCAGTGTGTAATGGTGATATTGATTCCTTCTTCCCATGTGTATAACCTTACATTTATCATTGTTAAACCTCATCTGCCACCTTTCAGCCCAAGTTTCCAACTTATCCAGATCCATCTGTAGCTGAATACTATCTTCTCTTGTATTAACTGCTTTACATAGTTTTGTATCATCTGCAAATATCGATATTTTACTGTGTAAACCTTCTACCAGATCATTAATGAATATGTTGAAGAGAACAGGTCCCAATACCGACCCCTGCGGTACCCCACTGGTCACAGCGACCCAGTTAGAGACTATACCATTTATAACCACCCTCTGCTTTCTATCACTAAGCCAGTTACTAACCCATTTACACACATTTTCCCCCAGACCAAGCATTCTCATTTTGTGTACCAACCTCTTGTGCGGCACGGTATCAAACGTTTTGGAAAAATCAAGATCTACCACATCCAATGACTCACTGTGGTCCAGCCTATAGCTTACCTCTTCATAAAAACTGATTAGATTGGTTTGACAAGAGCGATTCCTCATAAACCCATGCTGATATGGAAATGCTTCTTGTTAAGTTACCTTCACACTGAACAACTTTATAACGATAACGATAGCGATCCGTGACGTTGCCTCGTCCTGGATAGCGATATCGTTGTGTTTGACAGGCAGCAGCAATCTGGATCCTGCTGTGACATCGTTGGTCGGAGCTGAAAGTCTGGAACTTTATTTCGTCGCTGGATCACCCGCTGACATCGCTGAATCGGCGTGTGTGGCGCCGATCCAGCGATGTGTTCACTTGTAACCAGGGTAAACATCGGGTTACTAAGCACAGGGCCGCGCTTAGTAACCCGATATTTACCCTGATTACCATTGTAAATGTAAAAAAAAAAACACTACATACTTACATTCCTGTGTCTGTCGCGTCCCACAGCGTCAGCTTCCCTGCACTGTGTCAGCGCCGGCCGGCCGTAAAGCAGAGCACAGCGGTGACGTCACCGCTCTGCTTTACGGCCGGCGCTTACACAGTGCAGGGAAGCTGACGCCGGGGGACACGACAGACATCGGAATGTAAGTATGTAGTGTTTCGGGGTTTTTTTACATTTAAAATGGTAACCAGGGTAAACATCGGGTTATTAAGAGCGGCCCTGCGCTTAGTAATCCGATGTTTACCCTGGTTACCCGGGGACTTCGGCATCGTTGGTCGCTGGAGAGCTGTCTGTGTGACAGCTCTCCAGCGACCACACAACGACTAAACAGCGACGCTGCAGCGATCGGCATCGTTGTCTATATCGCTGCAGCGTCGCTTAATGTGACGGTACCTTTAGACATCAGAGCAGTCACACAGGGGAGAAGCCTTTTACATTTTCTTAATGTGGGAAATATTTTACTTGGAAATCAACTGTTAATAAATATCAGAGACATCACATAGGGGAGAAACCTTTTTTATGTTCATAATGTTGGAATACTTTTAACCAAAATTGAATCTTCTTAAATGGGTTGTCTCTTGTCATTCTTCATGTTTGCTGACAAACAAATACAGTATAATTCTTGTATTTTCCTCCTATAGGGACTGCCCTAGTTTGGTAATGTAACAGCTGTTAATTAGTAGTACAGACAAATTGTCTTAGACTAAACTCCATTTTCAGACGGCCCAATATGTACCACTCGAGGAAAACTTACCTGCTCCAAAGATCAATAGCAGCTTCTAACTAATGGCCATGCTGCGGTCTGTCAAGGAAAGAGTGCAATATCGTTATAAAGACTAGGGATGTGTGCAATCATAATGTCTGGAAGATCTGTGCCATTATTTAGTATGAATATGGAGATTATCTCTGAAAGTGAAGTGTTCCCTGAGCGGTATATACTGTATTGTCACATACTGTCTATTCCTGACACTGGAGTGGCTTATAAACTTACGAAGTATATAGTTTGAGGTCTGGGATCTGCCAGTATGTGGCTGGTTTTCTGACTGTTTCCGATAACATGATTTTAGCTTTTTTTTGTCTAGTCTCGCTTGAATATAGGTCAATATTAAATAGTCTCCTGATGAGTCGCCTTTGGTGAGGACGATGAAGCCCGTAGAAATGAGAGGCTTGGAGAGTGAGTGTGTATACGTCACCTCATCCTATATACTGAACTGTGGGGTACATGTTTTTTTCTATTAGTCACCTACTGACTAAGGTTAGTTTCACACTAGCGTTTCCCTGATGGGTGACGGGCTGCGGACTTCCTCCGTGAAGCCCCGCCCTCAGCCACACCTCCCCTGCTAGCCCCGCCTACATCAGCATGCGGCCCGCATGCGGCCTGCGTACCTATGTTTAACATTAGGTACGCAGGTCGTGCGGCTGTATGCGGATGGTGCCGCATGCGTCGTTTTGATGATGCGGCAACCAGCGGAGACGCAGCCACGTAGCATTTTTTTTTCCGCATCGTCAAAACGACGCATGCGGCACCATCCCCTCCCCATGTCTCGACAGACATACTTCAATAGTCTCCATGGGAGACTAGAAGCTGTCATAACCTGATTGGCTCTGCTACATACAGGCGAAGATCAGATCGCCTTTATGTAGCAGACTTAATCACTTGCTATGAGCGCCGACCCCCGGGCGATGCTCATGGCAATCCAGCAGTGACAACCACAAAGGTCTGCTGGAGAGTCATACCAACCCATCGGTGACCCACAATCACATGACGGGGTCACCGATGGGCAGGATTTCCGGAGCGCTTGCGGGAAGAGCGCTTCAAATGCTGCTGTCAGAGGCAGTTAGGGGCACATGTGCCATTAAAGATGTGAGCTCAGCACCGGAGCCCACATCAAAGGGAAGGAGTCTATGTCGGAAAGGCATTACAGGGGATTGTTCTTACAGAGACAAGTGGTAATCAATCATGTATACATACAAATAATGACAAAAACACACAGCTTATAGTAAATAAATAGTATATAGTTAAGACAAGAAAATATAATCTGGGTGAACCATGTGTAGATATAAAAATTCAGGCAAATTCACGCCCCCTGAAGAAGTGTGGACGAAACGCGCATCGGGGTCGAGGGACTTAGCACTCATCTCACACATTGTAAGCATTGATTTGTTCATTGATTTACCTTAATGGCTATACTGGGTTTCTCTGCTTCCCGGTAATAGGAGTTAGATATATGGATACCTTAGAGATATGTATACTTGAACATTATGAGTCTATAATAAGAGGACTGTGTTGTCCATATGCTGCATAAATTTGTATTATGGCTTTTATTTGATAATATTAATATCTATGGGTCCTAGGGATACAAATTATTCTAAAAGGGAACCAGTTACCAATTGTTAATTGACTGCGGGCATCCAATGTGTTTAATGAGATCAGTAGCCTTATAGTCCCTCACATTTGAGGTATTGGTTAACTAGTTTGCATTGTAGTCATGTTAATATCTTTAATTTTCTAATAAAAAATGATTTTATTATGAAGTGGGGATATTGTGCTTTTCTGTTTACGGGCATGTATGGTTAAATGGACGGAATTGTAAATGTTGTAGCTGCATCTAGTGGCAATGTGCCAGACTGCCATCATACAGTAAAATGTATCCTAAGAGAGTGTCACTATCAAGGTTGATATGAGATTGAGTGCACCATACAGTTGTGCTCAAAGGTTTACATACCCCGGCAGAATTGTTGCTTTCTTGGCCTTTTTTCAGAGAATATGATTGGTAACACCAAACCTTTTCTACACTCATGGTTAGTGGATGGGTGAAGCCATTTATTATCAAACTATTGTGTTGTCTCTTTTTAACCCCTTCAACACCCTGCCCTTTTTCATTTTTGCATTTCAGTTTTTGCTCCCCTTCTTCCCAGAGCCATAACTTTTATATTTTTCCTTCAATACGGCCATGTGAGGGCTTGTTTTTCGTGGGACAAGTTGTACTTTTGAAAGACATCATTGGTTTTACTAACAAAACGGTGAAAAAATTCCAAGTGTGAAATTGCAAAAAAGTACAATTCCACAACGTTTTTTTGGATTTGTTTTTTACCATGTTCACCAAATGCTAAAACTGACCTGCCATTATGATTCTCCAGGTCATTATGAGTTCATAGACACCAAACATGTCTATGTTCTTTTTTAAGTGGTGAAAAAAATCCAACGTTTGTTAAAAAAAATGAAAATTGCGCCATTTTCTAGTGTCTCATTTTTTCATGATCTTGGGCTGGGTGAAGGCTTATTTTTTGTGTGCCGAGCTGATGTTTTTAATGATACCATTTTGGTGCAGATGCAATGTTTTGATCGCCCGTTATAGCATTGTAATGCAAAGTCTCGGCAACAAAAAAACGTAATTCTGGCGTTTTTACTTTTTTCTCACTACGCTGTTTAGCGAACGGGTTAATTCTTTTTTTTTTTTTATTGATCGGGTGATTCTGAACGCGGCGATACCAAATATGTGTATGTTTGATTAAAACTTTTATTTTTTTTATTTTTTACAAACATTTTTTTTTACTTTTCCCATGCTTCAACAGTCTCTATGGGAGACAAGAAGCTGCTATAGCCTGATCAGCTCTGCTATATAGAGGCAATGATCAGATTGCCTCTATTGTTGTGAATTCCGCTCTTGGGCTCCCTCCGGTGGTTGTAAGTGGCACTTTTGTGAGTTCTGCTCTTGGGCTCCCTCCGGTGGTTTTAAGTGGAATGGCTGCTCCTTGGATTTAGTAGTCTGCAGCTGCTTCCACTAATTGTCTTTCTGCTCGGCTTTTATTCCTGGCTCTTCCCTTCAGCCAGTGCCACTTGTCAATGTTTCCTGGCTGGATTCACATCTCTGCTTGGATTTCCCTGATTTCCTGACCAGTTCAGCAAAGATAAGTCCTGGCTTGGCTCATTTCAGTCCACATGTTGTGGACTTATTGTTCTGTGCATTCTATGTTTTGTCCAGCTTGTCAGTATGGATTATTTCTGTTAGCTGGAAGCTCTGGGAAGCAGATTTACCCTCCACACCTTTAGTCAGGTGTGGAGATTTTTGTAAACTCTGTGTGGATTTTTTGTAGTTTTTATACTGACCGCACAGTATCCTTTCCTGTCCTATCTATCTAGCTAGTATGGCCTCCTATGCTAAAATCTGATTTCATTTCTGCGTATGTTATTTTCCCCTCCTCTCACCGTCAATATTTGTGGGGGGCTATCTTTCCTTTGGGGATTTTCTCTGAGGCAAGATAGGTTTCCTGTTTCCATCTTTAGGGGAAGTTAGATCCTAGGCTGTGCCGAGGGGTCTAGGGAGTGTCAGGTACCCCCCACGGCTATTTCTAGTTGCGCTGCTAGGTTCAGGGTTTGCGGTCAGTACAGATACCACCTCCTTCAGAGCTTGTCCCATGTTGCTCCTAAACCACCAGATCATAACACTCTATGCAGTAGAATTACTTGCTATGGATGGCGATTCCACCTGTGGCTATTCCCGCCACATGTAAACTGTTCAAAACAGCTGACATGTCCCAGGAAAGATGTGGGCTCAGCGCCGGAGCCCACATCAAAGGGAGAGAAGCGACCTCTGCAGTACTAGTACGGCAAAGGTCATGAAGGGGTTAAATCATAATGACAACCCAAAACATCCAAATGACCCTGATGAAAAGTTCACATACTCCGTTTCTTAAAACCGTGTATTGCCCCCTCTAACATCAATAACAGCTTGAAGTCTTTTGTGGTAGTTGTGGATGAGGTTCTTTATTTTCTCAGATGGTAAAGCTGCTCGCTCTTCTTGGCAAAAAACCTTCAGTTCCTGTAAATTTATTCCTGGGCTGTCTAGCATGAACTGCGCTTGAGATCTTCCCAGAGTGGCTCAATGATATTGAGGTCAGGAGACTGAGATGGCCACTCCAGAACCTTCAGCAGAGCCTACAGCAGAACTTTGGCTACAGCAGAACAATGACAGGTCAACTTGGCCTTGTGTTTTGGATCATTGTCATGTTGGAACGTCCAAGTACGTCCCATGCGCAGCTTCCGTGCTGACGATTGCAAATTTGCCTCCAGTATTTGCTGATAACGTGCTGCATTCAACTTTCTTTTAACTTTGACCAAGTTTCCTGTGCCTTTGTAGCTCACACATTCCCAAAACATCAGCGACCCACCTCCGTGCTTTACAGTAGGAATGGTGTTCCTTTCATCATAGGCCTTGTTGACCTCTCTCCAAATGTAAGGTTTTTGGTTGTGGCCAAAAAGTTTAATTTTGGTCTCATCACTCCAAATTGCCTTGTTCCAGAAGTTTTGAGGCTTGTCTCTGTGCTGTTTTGTGTATTGTAGGTGAGATACTTTGGCAGCTTTCTTGTGGCGACTCGACTATGCAGCCCATTTTTCTCCAAGTGCCTCCTTATTGTGCATATTGAAACAGCTACACCGCTAGTTTTCAGAGAGTCCAATATTTCGGCTGATGTTATTTGTGGGTTTTTCTTTGCATACCGAACAATTTTCATGGCAGTTGTGGATTACATTTTTGTTGGTCTACCTGACCATGGTTTTGTTTTTACAGACCCCTGGATTTTCCATTTGTTAATCAGTTTGAACGCTGCTGACTGGCATTATCAATTCTTTGGATATCTTTTTGTATCCCTTTCCTGTTTTATTCAGTTCAACTACCTTTTCCCGTAGATCCTTTGACAATTCTTTTGCTTTCCAAGTGATTCACAATCCAGAAAAGTCAGTGGCTGGATAAAAGATGCAAGAGTCTGTCTGGATCCCAGAAACACACTCAGCTTTTATGCACACACAGTGATTACAAGCAAACAGGTCACAGGTGAGGATGTTGCCTTTAGTAGCCATTCAAACCCATTTGTGTCAACCTCTGGGCATGTTATCAGGACAAAATCAGCAGGGTATGTGTACTTTTGATCAGGGTCTTGTGATGTTTTGGGTTGTTATTATGATTTAAAAAGAGACGACACAGAGTTTAAAAATAAATGGCTTCATCCAACCACTAGCCATGAGTGGAGAAAAAGTTTTGATGTTATTCATATTCTCTAAACTAAAGGCCAAGAAAGCAAAAATTCTGCAGGGGTATGTAAACTTCTGAGCACAAATGTATTTATTGAGTATAAGATAAATACATACATAGATATTTTATGTAAACAAATTGTAGATATTTCACTTGATATCCGTTTATAAGGTCAATAGATACTGTGCACTTATAAATGAATAGCTTCTATAATGAGAGGACACAGAGCAAAGAGTATAAATAGTAAGAAAATAAAGCGCTAACAGTGCATTACATTCCTGGAATAATAGGAGATATAAAGTGCAGCACGTGCTATATGGAATATTCCAGGAATATAGGACAGCCCATATAGTGTAAAGGTACCGTCACATTAAGCGATGCTGCAGCGATATAGAGAACGAGCCGATCGCTGCAGCGTCGCTGTTTAGGTCGCTAGGAGACGTCAAACACTGTAACAGCAGAACGATGCAGGAGCGATCCAGTGACGTACTTATCGTTCTCGCTGGTTGTTCGCTCCATGAAATAACATTGCTGGCGTCGTTGCTTTTGCTGTCAAACATGACGAATCATGCCAACCTGACGACCAAATAAAGTTCCGGACTTTCAGCTATGACCAGCGATGTCACAGCAGGATCCTGATCGCTGCTGCGTGTCAAACACAACGAGATCGCTATCCAGGACGCTGCAGCGTCACGGATCGTTGTCGTTCTTGTTGGTAAGTTGCTTAATGTGACGGTACCTTAAGGGAGTAAACATCCTAACAAGAGATGGAGATTACAAATCCTATAGACAACATGCCAGTAGTATACAGATAAAGATGAAATATTTACCACTATTCCCTCTTACGCGCGTTTCGCCACGTCAGCTTCCTCAGATGATATGGATAAGTATTTCCAAAAAACCAAGGCCCTGCACTAATCCAGGCAAGGTGAGAAACTCTGGGATACAGTGGGAGTGTTTCTAATTGGGGCTGTTCCCCGGTCACATCTATGGAACGCATGAATGAGTCTGCCGGTGTAAGCCAATCACATTGGTGGCTATTGTTTATACCGCCCTGTCCTATCCAGGGTCATGTTATTGGCGTGACACCTAATAGTGGTTGGGACATACCCCTTATGGCTTATTGGTCTAAACCAAACGACCTGGAGCAAATGCCAATCAGAGCTCCCAGGGAGCGAGTATACCCCACGTGGGTAAATGCATCTGTGACGCCCCCGGATGGTGTGTCATGTGCCAGATCCAGGAAATAGTCACACGCCATCTCGGGTAACTGCACCTGCAGGCACCTCCGATTCAATGGCGTCGCGAAGGGGGAGTGTCTGGAATGACACTGGATGGACTCGTTGCCATGGAGACCGGACGGGCCCACACCATGTGAGCGTTCAGCATCCCCAGTGAAGCAGGAGGTTCAGGATGAAAACCTGTTGGTAAGACCAAGATGAATAATGTATAGAGCCATCTGGTAGCAATCAGTCAGGTAAAGTGATAGTGAGGGGTGTCAGGAAACACAACAATGCTTGTGAGAAGGGCCAGATGTGAGACCAAGTGACCAGTGACAGTGCAACGGGTGAGAAATGCAGAATAAAAAGTGATAGGCTAAAGTTATAAAGATAAAAGCAGCTTAAAAAACAGCGATGGATAATAAAATATATGGAAAAGTGTTTGTGGGGAAGTGTATACACTCATAACAATGTTTCCTGTAACTATAGAAATATAAATAATCAGTATTAAGCCGGCGTCACACTCGGCGTAAGACAATACGGTCCGTATATTACGGCCGTAATACGCAGAAAAGTCCCCAAAATAGTGGTCCGTAGCTCCTCCGTAGGCAGGGTGTGTCAGCGTATTTTGCGCATGGCATCCTCCGTATGTAATCCGTATGGCATCCGTACTGCGTGTTTTTCTCGCAGGCTTGCAAAACCGACATACGGCTATACAAGGGATCCATGTGTAAAAAAATACATAAAAACATATATACTGTCTATATATATATATATATATATATATATATATATATATATATATATAATGTCAGTAGCCACATATATCTATATATATTAATATTTCATACAGCGCGAGATAGCTTTAAAGCCAGTAATTCAATTGCCGGCTTTTGCTTTCTCCTTCCTAAACCCGACATGATATGAGACATGATTACATACAGTAAACCATTTCATATCCCCATTTTTTTTGCATATTCCACACTACTAATGTTAGTAGTGTGTATATGCAAAATTTGGCCGTTCTAGCTATTAAATTAAAGGGTTAAATGGCGGAAAAAATGTTGTGGGCTCCCGCGCAATTTTCTCCGCCAGAGTAGTAAAGCCAGTGACTGAGGGCAGATATTAATAGCCTGGAGAGGGTCCATGGTTATTGGCCCCCCTGGCTAAAAACATCTGCCCCCAGCCACCCCAGAAAAGGCACATCTGGAAGATGCGCCTATTCTGGCACTTGGCCACTCTTCCCATTCCCGTGTAGCGGTGGGATATGGGGTAATGAAGGGTTAATGCCACCTTGCTATTGTAAGGTGACATTAAGACAGATTAATAATGGAGAGGTGTCAATTATGACACCTATCCATTATTAATCCAATAGTAGTAAAGGGTTAGAAAAAACACAAACCCATTATTAAAAAGTATTTTAATGAAATAAAAACAAAGGTTGTTGTAATAACTTATTCTACGCTCAATCCACCTGAAGACCCTCGCTCTGTAACAAAGAAAAAATAATAAACCAACAATATACATACCTTCCGAAGATCTGTAACGTCCCACGATGTAAATCCATCTGAAGGGGTTAAAATATTTTACAGCCAGGAGCTCTGCTAATGCAGCGGTGCTCATGGCTGCAAAACCCCGGGGAATGAAGGTAAAGTAGGTCAATGACCTATATTTACCTTCATTTGCGGTGAGGCGCCCTCTGCTGGTTGTCCCTCGAGCGTGGGAACTTTCCTAGAAAGCTCCCAGGCTCGAGTTCATTTGAGGACAACCAGCAGAGGGCGCCTCACCGCGAGTGAAGGTAAATATAGGTCATTGACCTACTTTACCTTAATTCCCCGGGGTTTTGCAGCCACGAGCACCGCTGCATTAGCAGAGCTCCTGGCTGTAAAATATTTTAACCCCTTCAGATGGATTTACATCGTGGGACGTTACAGATCTTCGGAAGGTATGTATATTGTTGGTTTATTATTTTTTCTTTGTTACAGATCGAGGGTCTTCAGTGAGTGGATTGAGAGTAGAATAAAATATTACAACAACCTTTGTGTTTATTTCATTAAAATACTTTTTAATAATGTGTTTGTGTTTTTTTTTAACCCTTTACTACTATTGGATTAATAATGGATAGGTTTCATAATTGACGCCTCTCCATTATTAATCTGGTTTAATGTCACCTTACAATAGGAAGGTGGCATTAACCCTTCATTACCCCATATCCCACCGCTACACGGGAATGGGAAGAGAGTTGCCAAGTGCCAGAATAGGCGCATCTTCCAGATGTGCCTTTTCTGGGGTGGCTGGGGGCAGATGTTTTTAGCCAGGGGGGCCAATAACCATGGACCCTCTCCAGGCTATTAATATCTGCCCTCAGTCACTGGCTTTACTACTCTGGCGGAGAAAATTGCGCGGGAGCCCACGCCAATTTTTTCCGCCATTTAACCCTTTAATTTAATAGCTAGAACGGCCAAATTTTGCAAATACACACTACTAACATTAGTAGTGTGGAATATGCAAAAAAAATGGTGATTTGAGATGGTTTACTGTATGTAATCATGTCTCATATCATGTTGGGTTTAGGATGGAGATAGCAAAAGCCGGCAATTGAATTACCGGCTTTAAAGCTATCTAGCGCTGTATGAAGTAATAATATATATACATATATGTGTCTATTGACATATATATATATATATATATATATATATATACCTATTCTGTGTGTACACATTTATTCTACCTATTCTATTGTAAGCTGTCAGTGTGATTTTACTGTACACCGCACTGAATTACCGGCTTTTCTCTCTAACACCGCTGTGTATTTCTCGCAAGTCACACTGCTGGTCCGTGTGTAATCCGTATTTTTCTGGCTTCCATAGACTTTCATTGGCGATTTTTTTGCGCAATACGGTGACAAACGCAGCATGCTGCGATTTTCTACGGCCTTAGCAAGCCGTATAATACAGATCAGTAAAATACGGCAGATAGGAGCAGGGGCATAGAGAATAATTGGGCCATGTGTAATGCGTGTTTTACGGACGTATTTTATGCGCTCATACGTCCGTAAAACTCGCAAGTGTGACGCCGGCCTAAGGATGTGTAAAAAAGAGAAATATGTTATTTAAGAAAAAGTAATGAACAATAAATTTAGTGAATAATTGTGAATGAAATTGTTATTAAAAAATATACTGAAATCGCAGACCCTGATCTCCTTCCCGGTATATATGGGCTTATAGTAGAATCCCTTATAACCAAATGGAAAGATAAAAGCAAAGGATAAATGGCGGAACAAAAAAACAAGCACCAACAACTAACAGAATTATCATCAGATACGGATGGGATTAGTTATGAAGACGGCTCATATGAAAAAACTAATACCTCTAAAAATACCTTTTATTAATAACTTTATTTAAAAAATTGGGAAAAACATGTACCCCCAAACTCCACAATATGAAAAACCAAACGAAAAAAGTACATCTACAAAATTGCTACTCTGATTAAGGTGTACCAGCATAGGTAAAGGCTATCCCTGCATAGCCCTAATTAACCCTAGCTGGACCCTTCCTGACAGCGGAGGTTGGCACCCTCTTGAATGCAAATGGCGCCCCCACTCAACGGCGGCTGGCCCTCTAATCCCTAGAAAGTCCTGAAATAGTTCACCCACAGGCGTTCACACATTCACAACACAATCCAATATCTCCAATTTATTGTGAAATACTGAGGTAGACAAAGCAATCCCTCAAATACAATAGCGGGGGGTTCAAAAGGGATTAGCAGCACAATATCACTGTTACACAATAAAGTAAAAATGCCAAACCATAGCTTCAATATAAGTGGTATAGATTATGGCTTAGATATTTTGAGGGGAGAGAAGGACAGGGGCAAATAAGGTAAAAAAAAAAAAGATAGCCTCCACAGTCCCTAACTATCAAATCCCTTCCTGACTGCGGAGGTTGGCACCCTATCACAAGATGCAAATGGCGCCCCCGCTCAACGATGGCTCGCCCTCAATTTCCCTAAGCTTCACTCCTACCTTGTTAAAGAGAGATAAAAACAAAGGCAGGGGAAAGAAGGAGTCAGGGATCAAAAATCCATAAGCACAAGGTAGCCTTCAATGGGCTGTCATTGTCAGTATCCTGTGCCAAGGAGTAGCTGCTATTTATTGAAACACGGCTTCCTCTATGAGTGACGGAAAGAAATAGAAATGTATATGATAGTCGCTGCATTTTGCTATGGTGGCTTAGTTAGATTCAAACTTTATTGCACTATGCCCAATCAGGGCAGCAATCAGATAGGTTCAAAATACGTTATATCCTTATTATGCTAGAATGACATTGCCTCAGCCGAAGCAGCATTATTTTTTAGTAATGCAGGATAGTACTATTCAGTAGTGAAACAGATCAATCAACGCATTCAGACAGGACTTGTACATAGTGAGATACTCACAAACCATTTACATCTTATACCTCAAGAACTGTCCATGCACAGGGGTGTGATATCCTCCACAAACAGCATTCCATTATACTGCAGTCCAATGGATAAAGAACTAATGACCACAAAATCAGCTTAGTCTCTGCTCGCTCCGCATCCGCCTCAACGCGTTTCCCTCCCGTGATGTACGTTCTTCAGGAGGCATATGGTATTCCAGTGCTCACTCAGAACACCACAGATGCAAGATGGCGCCTGTTATGGCTGGCAATCAGGCAACACAGCGTGCAGTAATCAGCGCACATACAGAGATCTGGCAATAACCAAAAACAATAGGACAAGCTCTGAGACGTGGAATCTCTGTAGACTGCAGTACCTGATCTATCCTCACACAACTATAAGCAGCAGTGGATTGCGCCTATAACTACCTATGCAACTCGGCACTGCCTGAGGAGCTGACTAGCCTGAAGATAGAAATACAAGCCTGACTTACCTCAGAGAAATACCCCAAAGGAATAGGCAGCCCCCCACATATAATGACTGTTAGCAAGATGAAAAGACAAACGTAGGAATGAAATAGATTCAGCAAAGTGAGGCCCGATATTCTAGACAGAGCGAGGATAGCAAAGAGAACTATGCAGTCTACAAAAAACCCTAAAACGAAAACCACGCAAAGGGGCAAAAAGACCCACCGTGCCGAACTAACAGCACGGCGGTGCACCCCTTTGCTTCTCAGAGCTCCCAGCAAAAGTTAATAGCAAGCTGGACAGAAAAAACAGAAAACAAACTAGAAGCACTTATCTAGCAGAGCAGCAGGCCCAAGGAAAGATGCAGTAGCTCAGATCCAACACTGGAACATTGACAAGGAGCAAGGAAGACAGACTCAGGTGGAGCTAAATAGCAAGGCAGCCAACGAGCTCACCAAAACACCTGAGGGAGGAAGCCCAGAGACTGCAATACCACTTGTGACCACAGAAGTGAACTCAGCCACAGAATTCACAACAGTACCCCCCCTTGAGGAGGGGTCACCGAACCCTCACCAGAACCCCCAGGCCGACCAGGATGAGCCACATGAAAGGCACGAACAAGATCTGGGGCATGGACATCAGAGGCAAAAACCCAGGAATTATCTTCCTGAGCATAACCCTTCCATTTGACCAGATACTGGAGTTTCCGTCTAGAGACACGAGAATCCAAAATCTTCTCCACAATATACTCCAATTCCCCCTCCACCAAAACAGGGGCAGGAGGCTCCCCAGATGGAACCATAGGTGCCACGTATCTCCTCAACAACGACCTATGGAATACATTATGTATGGAAAAGGAGTCTGGGAGGGTCAGACGAAAAGACACCGGATTGAGAATCTCAGAAATCCTATACGGACCAATAAAACAAGGTTTAAATTTAGGAGAGGAAACCTTCATAGGAATATGACGAGAAGATAACCAAACCAGATCCCCAACACGAAGTCGGGGTCCCACACGGCGTCTGCGATTAGCGAAAAGCTGAGCCTTCTCCTGGGACAAGGTCAAATTGTCCACCACCTGAGTCCAGATCTGCTGCAACCTGTCCACCACAGAATCCACACCAGGACAGTCCGAAGACTCAACCTGTCCTGAAGAGAAACGAGGATGGAACCCAGAATTGCAGAAAAATGGAGAGACCAAGGTAGCCGAGCTGGCCCGATTATTAAGGGCGAACTCAGCCAACGGCAAAAATGACACCCAATCATCCTGGTCAGCGGAAACAAAACATCTCAGATATGTTTCCAAGGTCTGATTGGTTCGTTCGGTCTGGCCATTAGTCTGAGGATGGAAGGCCGAGGAGAAAGATAGGTCAATGCCCATCCTACCACAAAAGGCTCGCCAGAACCTCGAGACAAACTGGGAACCTCTGTCAGAAACAATATTCTCAGGAATGCCATGTAAACGAACCACATGCTGGAAGAACAAAGGCACCAAATCAGAGGAGGAAGGCAATTTAACCAAGGGCACCAGATGGACCATTTTAGAAAAGCGATCACAGACCACCCAAATGACCGACATTTTTTGAGAAACGGGAAGGTCAGAAATGAAATCCATCGAAATATGTGTCCAAGGCCTCTTCGGGACCGGCAAGGGCAAAAGCAACCCACTGGCACGTGAACAGCAGGGCTTAGCCCTAGCACAAATTCCACAGGACTGCACAAAAGCACGCACATCCCGTGACAGAGATGGCCACCAGAAGGATCTAGCAACCAACTCCCTGGTACCAAAGATTCCTGGATGACCGGCCAGCACCGAACAATGAAGTTCAGAGATAACTTTACTAGTCCACCTATCAGGGACGAACAGTTTCTCGGCCGGACAACGATCAGGTTTATTAGCCTGAAATTTCTGCAACACTCTCCGCAAATCAGGGGAGATGGCAGACACAATGACTCCTTCCTTGAGGATACTCGCCGGCTCAGATAACCCCGGAGAGTCGGGCACAAAACTCCTAGACAGAGCATCCGCCTTCACATTTTTAGAGCCCGGAAGGTATGAAATCACAAAATCAAAACGAGCAAAAAATAACGACCAACGGGCCTGTCTAGGATTCAAGCGCTTGGCAGACTCAAGATAAGTAAGGTTCTTATGATCAGTCAAAACCACCACGCGATGCTTAGCACCCTCAAGCCAATGACGCCACTCCTCGAATGCCCACTTCATGGCCAGCAACTCTCGGTTGCCCACATCATAATTACGCTCAGCAGCAGAAAATTTCCTGGAAAAAAAAGCACATGGTTTGAACACTGAGCAACCAGAACCTCTCTGTGACAAAACCGCCCCTGCACCAATCTCAGAAGCATCAACCTCGACCTGGAACGGAAGAGAAACATCAGGTTGACACAACACAGGGGCACAGCAAAAACGACGCTTCAACTCCTGAAAAGCTTCCACGGCAGCAGAAGACCAATTAACCAAATCAGCACCCTTCTTGGTCAAATCGGTCAATGGTCTGGCAATGCTAGAAAAATTACAGATGAAGCGACGATAAAAATTAGCAAAGCCCAGGAATTTCTGCAGACTTTTTAGAGATGTCGGCTGAGTCCAATCCTGGATGGCCTGAACCTTAACCGGATCCATCTCGATAGTAGAAGGGGAAAAGATGAACCCCAAAAATGAAACTTTCTGCACACCGAAGAGACACTTTGATCCCTTCACGAACAAGGAATTAGCACGCAGTACCTGGAAAACCATTCTGACTTGCTTCACATGAGACTCCCAATCATCTGAGAAGATCAAAATGTCATCCAAGTAAACAATCAAGAATTTATCCAGATACTCACGGAAAATGTCATGCATAAAAGACTGAAAAACAGATGGAGCATTGGCAAGTCCGAACGGCATCACCAGATACTCAAAATGACCCTCGGGCGTATTAAATGCCGTTTTCCATTCATCTCCTTGCCTGATTCTCACCAGATTATACGCACCACGAAGATCTATCTTGGTGAACCAACTAGCCCCCTTAATCCGAGCAAACAAGTCAGAAATCAATGGCAAGGGATACTGAAACTTAACAGTGATCTTATTAAGAAGGCGGTAATCAATACACGGTCTTAGCGAACCATCCTTCTTGGCTACAAAAAAAAACCCTGCTCCCAATGGTGACGACGATGGGCGAATATGTCCCTTCTCCAGGGACTCCTTCACATAACTGCGCATAGCGGTGTGTTCAGGTACGGACAAATTAAATAAACGACCCTTAGGGAATTTACTACCAGGAATCAAATCGATAGCACAATCACAATTCCTATGCGGAGGTAGGGCATCGGACTTGGACTCTTCAAATACATCCTGAAAGTCCGACAAGAACTCTGGGATGTCAGAAGGAATGGATGACGAAATAGACAAAAATGGAACATCACCATGTACTCCCTGACAACCCCAGCTGGTTACCGACATAGAGTTCCAATCCAATACTGGATTATGGGTTTGTAGCCATGGCAACCCCAACACGACCACATCATGCAAATTATGCAGTACCAGAAAGCGAATAACTTCCTGATGTGCAGGAGCCATGCACATGGTCAGCTGGGCCCAGTACTGAGGCTTATTCAAACCAGCAGGCATAGGAAATCCCACCATTACATCCTTAAGAGCTTCAGAGAGACCCTTTCTGAACAAAGCCGCTAGTGCAGATTCATTCCACAGAGTGAGTACTGACCACTTTCTAAATTTCTGACAATATACTTCTATATCATCCTGACCCTGGCATAAAGCCAGCAGATTTTTCTCAGCCTGATCCACTGAATTAGGCTCATCGTAAAGCAATCCCAGCGCCTGGAAAAATGCATCAACATTACTCAAAGCAGAATCTCCTGGTGCAAGAGAAAACGCCCAGTCCTGTGGGTCGCCGCGCAAAAAAGAAATAATAATCAAAACCTGTTGAATAGGATTACCAGAAGAATGAGGTTTCAAGGCCAAAAATAGCTTACAATTATTTCTGAAGCTCAGGAACTTAGTTCTGTCACCAAAAAACAAATCAGGAATCGGAATTCTTGGTTCTAGCATCGATTTCTGATCAATAGTATCTTGAATCTAAAGCAGGATGGCACCATTGAAGCTCTAAAAAACTACAGGGAGAAAAATACTTTATCTAAAAAACTAATTAAAGCTGCCAAAAAGGAAACAGAGAAGCACATTGCTAAGGAGAGTAAAACTAATCCCAAACTGTTCTTCAACTATATCAATAGTAAAAGAATAAAAACTGAAAATGTAGGCCCCTTAAAAAATAGTGAGGAAAGAATGGTTGTAGATGACGAGGAAAAAGCTAACATATTAAACACCTTCTTCTCCACGGTATTCACGGTGGAAAATGAAATGCTAGGTGAAATCCCAAGAAACAATGAAAACCCTATATTAAGGGTCACCAATCTAACCCAAGAAGAGGTGCGAAACCGGCTAAATAAGATTAAAATAGAGAAATCTCCGGGTCCGGATGGCATACACCCACGAGTACTAAGAGAACTAAGTAATGTAATAGATAAACCATTATTTCTTATTTTTAGTGACTCTATAGCGACAGGGTCTGTTCCGCAGGACTGGCGCATAGCAAATGTGGTGCCAATATTCAAAAAGGGCTCTAAAAGTGAACCTGGAAATTATAGGCCAGTAAGTCTAACCTCTATTGTTGGTAAAATATTTGAAGGGTTTCTGAGGGATGTTATTCTGGATTATCTCAATGAGAATAACTGTTTAACTCCATATCAGCATAGGTTTATGAGAAATCGCTCCTGTCAAACCAATCTAATCAGTTTTTATGAAGAGGTAAGCTATAGACTGGACCACGGTGAGTCATTGGACGTGGTATATCTCGATTTTTCCAAAGCGTTTGATACCGTGCCGCACAAGAGGTTGGTACACAAAATGAGAATGCTTGGTCTGGGGGAAAATGTGTGTAAATGGGTTAGTAACTGGCTTAGTGATAGAAAGCAGAGGGTGGTTATAAATGGTATAGTCTCTAACTGGGTCGCTGTGACCAGTGGGGTACCGCAGGGGTCAGTATTGGGACCTGTTCTCTTCAACATATTCATTAATGATCTGGTAGAAGGTTTACACAGTAAAATATCGATATTTGCAGATGATACAAAACTATGTAAAGCAGTTAATACAAGAGAAGATAGTATTCTGCTACAGATGGATCTGGATAAGTTGGAAACTTGGGCTGAAAGGTGGCAGATGAGGTTTAACAATGATAAATGTAAGGTTATACACATGGGAAGAAGGAATCAATATCACCATTACACACTGAATGGGAAACCACTGGGTAAATCTGACAGGGAGAAGGACTTGGGGATCCTAGTTAATGATAAACTTACCTGGAGCAGCCAGTGCCAGGCAGCAGCTGCCAAGGCAAACAGGATCATGGGGTGCATTAAAAGAGGTCTGGATACACATGATGAGAGCATTATACTGCCTCTGTACAAATCCCTAGTTAGACCGCACATGGAGTACTGTGTCCAGTTTTGGGCACCGGTGCTCAGGAAGGATATAATGGAACTAGAGAGAGTACAAAGGAGGGCAACAAAATTAATAAAGGGGATGGGAGAACTACAATACCCAGATAGATTAGCGAAATTAGGATTATTTAGTCTAGAAAAAAGACGACTGAGGGGCGATCTAATAACCATGTATAAGTATATAAGGGGACAATACAAATATCTCGCTGAGGATCTGTTTATACCAAGGAAGGTGACGGGCACAAGGGGGCATTCTTTGCGTCTGGAGGAGAGAAGGTTTTTCCACCAACATAGAAGAGGATTCTTTACTGTTAGGGCAGTGAGAATCTGGAATTGCTTGCCTGAGGAGGTGGTGATGGCAAGCTCAGTCGAGGGGTTCAAGAGAGGCCTGGATGTCTTCCTGGAGCAGAACAATATTGTATCATACAATTATTAGGTTCTGTAGAAGGACGTAGATCTGGGGATTTATTATGATGGAATATTGGCTGAACTGGATGGACAAATGTCTTTTTTCGGCCTTACTTACTAACTATGTTATTATGTTACTTATTAATCCCTTCACCCCCAGAGCTTTTTTAGTTTTTTCGTTTTTCGCTCCCTTCCTTCCCAGAGCCGTAACTTTTTTTATTTTTCCATCAATATGGCCATGTGGGGGCTTATTTTTTGCGGGACAAGATGTACTATTGAACGACATCATTGGTTTTACCATGCTGTGTAACAGAAAACGGGGATAAAAAATCCAAGTGCTATGAAATTGCAAAAAAAGTGCAATCCCATGCTTGTTTTTTGTTTGCCTTTTTTGCTAGGTTCACCAAATGCTAAAACTAACCTGCCATTATGATTCTCCAGGTCAGTACGAGTTCATAGACACCAAACATGTCTAGGTTCTCTGTAATCTAAGTGGTAAAAAAAAATTCCAATGTTTGCTAAAAAAAATAAATAAAAAAAAAATTGCGCCATTTTCCGATACCTGTAGCGTCTCCAATTTTCGTGATCTGGGGTCGGGTGAGGGCTTATTTTTTGCGTGCCGAGCTGGCATTTTTAATGATACCATTTTGGTGCAGATACGTTCATTGGATCGCCCGTTATTGCATTTTAATGCAATGTTGCAGCGACCAAAAAAATGTAAGTTTGGCGTTTTGAATTTTTTTCTCGCTAAGCCATTTAGCGATCAGGTTAATCCTTTGTTTTTGTTGATAGATCGAGCAATTCTGAACGCGGCAATACCAAATATGTGTAGGTTTGATTTTTTTTTATTGTTTTATTTTGATTGGGGCGAAAGGTGGGTGATTTGAACTTTTATATATTTTTTTATATTTTTAAACACTTTTTTAAAACATTTTTTTGCATGCTTCAATAGCCTTCATAGGAGGCTAGAAGCATGCACTACACGATCGCCTCTGCTACATAGAGGTGAAGCACAGAGCACATCTATGTAGCAGAAATGCAGGGTAGCTTTTAACGCCGACCACAGGGTGGCGCTCAAAGCAATTGGCCATCAACAACCATAGAGGTCTCAAGGAGACCTCTGGTTGTTATGGAAATGCACCGCTGACCCCCGATCATGTGACGGGGTCAGCGGTACGAGAACTACCGACCGCGCGGCCGGGAGTGCAAGTTAAATGCCGCTGTCAGCGTTTGACAGCGGCATTTAACTAGTTAATGGGCTCATTGCACGCACATCTCAGCTGTACAAAACAGCTGACATGTCGCGGCTTTGAGGTGGGCTCACCGCCGGACCCCACTTCAAAGCGGGGGTTCTGCCAGCTGACGTACAGAAAGGGGTTAACCCAATATAGATCAATTTACATGGACAAATTGCATAATAAATTACGCCTTCGGCCTCGCATGTTATATGCCGAGTTATTTTGAAGCTTTTTTCCCCACTGCTAGAATGGAATGAAAAGGATTTCTCCATGTTGGGACACGCTATACATTGGCCACATGGGAAAAAATCCCTTTTGGGGTCTTTGGATCCAAAAACATTGTTCACATTGGTGCCCTGATACTGACTCCTCCCCAGTACATCCTTTACATTCTCAGCTCTTCTGTATGTAATTGAGGGATTTTTTGGAATATACAGTATTTATTCAACACCGAATCGTTAGTTAAAATGGGCCAATATTTGTTCAAGGCCTCTTATTTCCCTCAAGTGGTCATTATATGCTGAAATGAATCTTACCTCTCCAATCCACCCTACACTCTGCTGCCTGACTAATCCACCTGTCTCCCCGCTATTGCCTGGTCTCTCCTCTTTGCCAAGCCCTTCGCTGACTCCCCATTACCCAGAGGCTCAAATTCAAAACCCTAACCATGACATACAAAGCCATCCACAATCTGTGTCCTCTGTATATCTGTGACATCGTCACACGCAACCTTCGATCCTCTCAAGATCTTCTCTACTCCCCTCTTATCTCTTCCACTACCGCATACAAGACTTCTCCCGTGCTTCTCTCATACTCTGGAACTCTCTACCCCAACACATCAGACTATCGCCTACCAGGAAAACCTTCAAAAAGGACCTGAAGACCCACCTCTTCCGAAAGGTGAGAACACTTGAACGTTGCAAACAAGAACATATTTACATTGAGCGTATGATTTTAAATAACACTTATTAATTAACTAACTATGAATAACCGTGATTACCCATACGGGTATGCTATCTACTAAGTACAAGGACCCTCTAAGAGGATACTATAAAACTCAAATGTGCAAATCAACATTCTCTTTATTTCTCTTTCACTTTCACGTATGCAGGACTATCTGTCTACCCATACGGGCCTACTGCATCCTTCTTTAGCTTTCTCTCATAAAATCTAATAATTACTTTAACTTCAATTTTATTCAAAGGACATCATTAAACATTTACTATGCTTAGCTACATACTATCACTATGTAAGAACATTATTACTATCTAACTAGTTAAGGCAACATTATCACTTTTAGGCGAAGTGCAACAACTAAGCATTCCCTTTAAGAGGAAACCTAGTCTCTTCTAAGGTAGTGCAAACAATCAATTTGCAAGTCAGTTTAAAGCAAGAACTTTCACATTGTAATCAGGAACAGTCTCTTCAAAAAGCTCTTCTTTGTAAAACTTGTAGAGAGCACCTTTAAGAAGGTGCAAACTATATACAGCAGCAGTTTGTGAATCATTCACCATCTATGATTCGGTAGTCCTTTGGTAAGAAAAGTAGGAACTTGTGTAAAAACTTAGAAACAATAGGGATCCCGGGTAAACGAAGGGATCCCTTTAAGAATTAACCCTAGACGGGTTTAAGCAGCAAAACAGGAAAACAAACAGTTAACTATTTACAGTTTTCGGTTCTCCGAGGTTTATTCTGGCAACCTCCACCAGGGCTTTACCTGACAGGTGGCCCTCTGTGGCTTAGGATGGCTTGAATCCAGGTTCACTCCCGGCGTCAGGTACACTCCATGAATTTGCTTTTCCTGCACGGTCAGGTCGTGCGCTGCAATAAAAGTCTGGGTGGTCCGATGATCGATGCAAGTAACAGCAGTGGCCGCTGCAGCCGCCTCAGCAGTAAGTTCTTCCAGGGTCCTGGACACTGCGAGGAAGGTTGTGCACTACTGTAAGTCCCGGGCCCACCAGCTATTTCCCTTCTGGTGCCGGCGATAGGTTACAGCATCTCCAGGTTTCAGGACGGAGTCTGCGCCGTCTCCGCACAGGCAGGATTCCACCTCATCCCGGTCAACGTGGACCTTCACTGGGGATCCGATCTCCAGGATAAAATCCTTTGGCGGTTGGTACATTACCACAATACCCCACTTCGGTGGAGGGTCGTCCGACCTTTCGCTTCTGGCCTCCCGCTCCACTTCCCGCTGGTACTCTGCAATTAAATGCTGTCGGTATTCTCCCCAGGGAAAGGGTCCAAGGTCATTCCCTCCCGGTGGTCTAGGGTCTGGTGACAGGGACGCCAGGGCTCCAGCAGTCGCAGCGGTAGACAGAGCAGGTGCGGAAGGAAGACGGACTCCAGAGACACCACGGCACCGAGTACCGGCACTAGGACTCACTCGCTTGGCGTCACTCCACTCCTCCTGGGAAGGCGGCGGAGTTGGTGATGATGCAGGCAGCAGGGTCTCCACGGACAACTCCCCGGAGTCCAAGCTATCCAGCGGTGGCATATTTGAGTAGTCCTCCGGCGACGGGGGTCTGTGCGGGGCCATTCTCTTGTAAGGGTCCCTTCTGATCTCCAGCTCGGTATCTCTCGCCTCTGGGGGTCGGTTTCGTTTTTGCTGTCTCCGCCCGCCATGGAGAATCAGGAGGCGGACCACGGTTGCTGATGGACACGCCTTCAAGATGCAGAAATACTTAGACTGGCCAGCCATTATCTTTCGCGCTTCTCAGTTCGTTCACGCCCACCCCTCCACGCCCTTCTTCTTCTGCGCTCCTCATGGCGCGGCAATGGTGGCTATTTTGGCAGGAATTTTGGCGGCAATTGGCAATACACCATTTCAAAGCAAATCACAGTTCAAGCACAATTCTGGCACAGTTCTTAGGCACACATGACCCGATTCTCGGGCTTAAGTACTGTAGAAATAAGGGTGAATTCAGAGAGACCATGGCAGATCGCATGACAACATAAAAAATTTGTCAGATCAAATGTAGTGAATTTATTCGGAAGGCGCCATTTTTAGTGAATCTTCCATCTTCTTTTTTATCTTTCTTGGTGCTAGGACATTTTTTAATGATGGAGTCGAAATGTTAAAAACAGATTGCTAGGTAATGTTCTTCCCACTCCAGCTGTCTGACATGCTCACCATGCTCCTCCAGAGTACGTGAGTAACTCAAAATATCATCCAGATAAATAACCAAAAATCTACCAATCAGTGAGAAAAAATATAATTAATGACATTTTCAAAGACTGCCGAAGCATTGGTTACCCTGAATGGCAGCATCAAATGTTCAATCTGCCCCTCAGGTGTATTGAATGCAGTCTTCCATCCGTCACCATGGCGATACGTATAAGGTTATATGCCCCTCTCACGTTAAGGCTGCCGTCACACTAGCAGTATTTGGTCAGTATTTTACCTCAGTATTTGTAGCCAAAACCAGGAGTGGAACAATTAGAGGAAAAGTATAATGGAAACAGATGCACCACTTCTGCATTTATCACCTGGTTTTGGCTACAAATACTGATGTAAAATACTGACCAAATACTGCTAGTGTGACGGCAGCCTAAGGCCGGCCTCACACTAGCGAGTTTTACGGACGTAAGAGAGGTGCAGAAAATACGGATTGCATACGGTACAATGCATCTCTATGCCCCAGCTCCTATCTGCCGTATTTTACTGATCCGTATTATACGAACTTCTCCAGCCGTAGAAAATCGCAGCATGCTGCGTTTGTCACCGTATTGCGCAAAAAAATCGCCAATGAAAGTCTATGGGGGCCAGAAAAATACGGATTACACACGGACCAGCAGTGTGACTTGCGAGAAATACGCAGTGGTGTTAGAGAGAAAAGCCATCAATTCAGTGCGGTGTACAGTAAAATCACACTGACAGCTTACAATAGAATAGCTAAAATAAATGTCTACACATAGAACAGATATATATATATATATATATATAAATATATATATATATATACGGTATGTCATTGAGACACATATATGTATATATATTAATATTTCATACAGCGCGAGATAGCTTTAAAGCCGGTAATTCAATTGCCGGCTTTTGCTATCTCCTTCCTAAACCCGACATGATATGAGACATGATTACAAACAGTAAACCATCTCATATCCCCATTTTTTTTGCATATTCCACACTACTAATGTTAGTAGTGTGTATGTGCAAAATTGTGGCTCTCTAGCTACTAAATTAACAGGTTAAATGGCGGAAAAAATTGGCGTGGGTTCCCGCGCAATTTTCTCCGCCAGAGTAGTAAAGCCAGTGACTGAGGGCAGATATTAATAGCCTGGAGAGGGTCCACGGTTATTGCCCCCCCCCCCCCCCGGCTAAAAACATCTGCCCCCAGCCACCCCAGAAAAGGCACATCTGGAAGATGCGCCTAATCTGGCACTTGGCCACTCTCTTCCCATTCCCGTGTAGTGGTGGGATATGGGGTAATGAAGGGTTATTGTCACCTTGCTATTGTAAGGTGACATTAAGCCAGATTAATAATGGAGAGGCGTCAATTATGACACCTATCCATTATTAATCCAATTGTCTGAAATGGTTAAAAAACACACACATTATTACAAAGTATTTTAATGAAATAAAGACACATGGTTGTTGGAGTAGTTTATTATCCTGGTAATCCACCTGAAGACCCTCGCTCTGTAACAAATGAAAAATAAAAAAACAACAATATACATACCTTCCGACGATCTGTCACGTCCAACGATGTAAATCCATCTGAAGGGGTTAACTAATTTTACACCCAGGAGCTCTGCTAATGCAGTTGTGCTCATGGCTGTAAAACCCCAGCGAATGAAGGTAATGTAGGTCAATGACCTGTAGTTACCTTCAGTTGCAGTGAGGCGCCCTCTGCTGGATGTCCTCATATGAACTCGAGCCTGGGAGCTTTCTGAATATTTTCCCACGCTCGAGTTCATGAGGACACCCAGCAGAGGGCGCCTCACCACAACTGAAGGTAACTACAGGTCATTGACCTACTTTCCTTTCATTCGCTGGTTTTTTACAACCACGAGCACAGCTGCATTAGCAGAGCTCCTGGGTGTAAAATTAGTTAACCCCTTCAGATGGATTTACATCGTTGGACGTGACAGATCGTTGGAAGGTAAGGATATTGTTGTTTTTTTATTTTTCATTTGTTACAGAGCGAGGGTCTTCAGGTGGATTGAGAGAACAATAAAATATTAAAACAACCTGTGTGTTTATTTCATTAAAATCTTTGTAATAATGTGTGTGTTTTTTAACCCTTTCATTCAATTGGATTAATAATGGATAGCTGTCATAACTGACGCCTCTCCATTATTAATCTGGCTTAATGTCACCTTACAATAGCAAGGTGACATTAACCCTTCATTACCCCATATCCCACCGCTACACGGGAATGGGAAGAGAGTGGCCAAGTGCCAGAATAGGCGCATCTTCCAGATGTGCCTTTTCTGGGGTGGCTGGGGGCAGGTGTTTTTAGCCTGGGGGAGGGAGGGGGTCAATAACCATGGACCCTCTTCAGGCTATTAATATCTGCCCTCAGTAACTGGCTTTACTACACTGGCGGAAAAAATTGTGCGGGAGCCCACGCCAATGTTTACCGCCATTTAACCCTTTAATTTAATAGCTAGAGAGCCAAAATTTTGCACACACACACTACTAACATTAGTAGTGTGGAATATGCAAAAAAAATGGTGATATGAGATGGTTTACTGTATGTAAACCATGTCTCATATCATGTCGGGTTTAGGAAGAAGAAAGCAAAAGCCGGTAATTGAATTACCGGCTTTAAAGCTATCTAGCGCTGCATTAAATATTAATATATATACATATATGTGTCTACTGACATGTGTGTATATATATATATATATATATACATATATACAGTATATACGTTTTTATGATTTTTTTAACACATGGATCCTTTGTATGTCCGTATGTCGGTTTTGCAAGCCTGCGAGAAAATCTCGCAGTACGGATGCCATACGGATTACATACGGAGGATGCCATGCGCAAAATACGCTGACACACCCTGCCTACGGAGGAGATACGGACCACTATTTTGGGGACTTTTCTGCGTATTAAGGCCGTAATTTACGGACCGTATTTTTATACGCTGAGTGTGAGGCCGGCCTAAGTCTGTAAATCCATTTATCCCCAGGTAATTGGCTAAACAGGTCAGGTCAACACCAAAAATAAATCCACCAAAGAAAGACCATGAAGGAATATAAATATAACACCAAAAACCTGCCTTCACACAAGGTCAGTAAAAAAGAAATAATTTTATTAACCAAACAATAAAATATATATACATAAAATACAGTGGGAATGCACCAAAGCACAGGAATAGGCGGGCAACCCAAGTATGAACCCCCAAAGTAGTAGTATCATACAAATCACAACCAAACCATACAGCTAAGTCCATATATATTTGGACAGAGACAACATTTTTCTAATTTTGGTTATAGACATTACCACAATGAATTTTAAACAAAACAATTCAGATGCAGTTGAAGTTCAGACTTTCAGCTTTCATTTGAGGGTATCCACATTAAAATTGGATGAAGGGTTTAGGAGTTTCAGCTCCTTAACATGTGCCTCCCTGTTTTTAAAAGGGACCAAAAGTAATTGGGCAGATTAAATAATATTAAATAAAATGTTCATTTTAGTACTTGGTTGAAAACCCTTTGTTGGCAATGACTGCCTGAAGTCTAGAACTCATGGACATCACCAGACGCTGTGTTTCCTCCTTTTTGATGCTCTGCCAGGCCTTCACTGCGGTGGTTTTCAGTTGCTGTTTGTTTGTGGGCCTTCCTGTCTGAAGTTTAGTCTTTAACAAGTGAAATGCATGCTCAATTGGGTTGAGATCAGGTGACTGACTTGGCCATTCAGGAATATTCCACTTCTTGGCTTTAATAAACTCCTGGGTTGCTTTGGTTTTATGTTTTGGGTCATTGTCCATCTGTAGTATGAAACAACCAATCAGTTTGGTTGCATTTGGCTGGATCTGAGCACACAGTATGGCTCTGAATACCTCAGAATTCATTCGGCTGCTTCTGTCCTGTGTCACATCATCAATAAACACTAGTGACCCAGTGCCACTGGAAGCCATGCATGCCCAAGCCATCACACTGCCACCGTCGGGTTTTACAGATGATGTGGTATGCTTTGGATCATGAGCTGTACCACGCCTTCGCCATACTTTTCTCTTTCCATCATTCTGGTAGAGGTTGATATTGGTTTCATCTGTCCAAAGAATATTCTTCCAGAACTGTGCTGGCTTTTTTAGATTTTTTTTTAGCAAAGTCCAGTCTAGCCTTTTTATTCTTGATGCTTATGAGTGGCTTGCACCGTGCAGTGAACCCTCTGTATTTACTTTCATGCAGTCTTCTCTTTATGGTAGATTTGGATATTGATACGCCAACCTCCTGGAGAGTGTTGGTCACTTGGTTGCCTGTTGTGAAGGGGTTTCTCTTCACCGTGGAGATTATTCTGCGATCATCCACCACTGTTGTCTTCCCTGGGCACCCAGGTCTTTTTGCATTGATGAGTTCACCAGTGCTTTCTTTCTATCTCAGGATGTAACAAACTGTAGATTTTGCCACTCCTAATATTGTAGCAATTTCTCAGATGGGTTTTTTTCTGTTTTCGCAGTTTAAGGATGGCTTGTTTCACCTGCATGGAGAGCCCCTTTGACCGCATGTTTACTTCACAGCAAAACCTTTAAAATGCAAGCACCACACCTCAAATCAACTCCAGGGCTTTTATCTGCTTAATTGAGAATGACATAACGAAGGGATTGTGCACACCTGTCCATAAAATAGCCTTGAAGTCAATTGTCCAATTACTTTTGGTCCCTTTAAAAACAGGGTGGCACATGTTAAGGAGCTGAAACTCCTAAACTCTTCATCCAATTTTAATGTGGATACCCTCAAATGAAAGATGAAAGTCTGAATTTCAACTGTATCTGACTTATTTTGTTTAAAATTCATTGTGGTAATGTCTATAACCAAAATTAGAAAAATGTTGTCTCTGTCCAAATATATATGGACCTAACTGTATTAACGCAAGTAATCAATGTGCAAGTGACCATGTACAAAACATGCAGAAAATAGATAAGGTAAAATAGTTACTAATAATATGAAATAATACAAAAGTAATGATATAATTACCAAATGGGGCACTCCTGGGGGACCCACCAACACCCGACGCGCGTTTTGCACCGAAATGCTTCGTCTGGGGGTGGTTGGGTACTGGCCATTGTATGCATATATATATTGAGGATCCGATAGGGAAAGAGCTAGCGATAATTAGCTGATGTAAAAGTCCTGTGTACGCCTGCGCAGGTGAGAACGACGGCGATGAGATAGAAACTCCGCACCGGCCAGCGGTCGCCATGACCGCATTGTAACCACAGCTCGGGCAGTAACCGGAACTGCCATGGCCGCCTAGCGCTGACGTCACATCCGGTGCGTCGCGACATGACACCATGGCAACCGCCACCGGAGAGACAGCGCGCTCCATCAGCCTCACCAAAACACACCCACAGCTGGGATAGAAACGAGTATCAGTCACCGCAGGAGAGACACGCATCAGCCAATCGAAAAATGACCGTACCGTGGAAACATACCACAAAGTACAGCGCCGCCCTCCACTGACATCACATCCGGTGGCTCATACCACCATGGTAACCACCATAAACACAGCGGAGAACGCGCACCATATGCCCGCACATAAATACAAAGCCAATGTTAGAATAAGAATACGAATTAAGGACCGGTGATGAATGATAATAAGTGCAAAGTGAAATATGTGCGCAGTGAACAGAAAGAAAAATAACAACACTGAAAGAAAATATATATAATTAACAGATAACAATGCATACATAACATATATAAAAATACATACATAGATATACAGCATGAATGCCATTATATAATAAAAAGGACTGATAAAATGTTATAAAAAACATGTGAACACAGCCCAAATACCACATGTACAAAATCTCATAAATATTGAAATGTGCATACAACCATAAAAAGCAGCATACATGGAAATGTGAAAGCATGTGATGTACATGGACACAAGCACAGAAAAAACAACGCAACAAAACGCCGGCAGATTAGTTCCAAAGTGCATTTTGATCACTGAGATATAATCTATCACAGTGATCAAAATAAAAAAAATAATAAATGACCCCCCCCTTTGTCACCCCCATAGGTAGGGACAATAAAAAAAATAAAGAATTTTTTGTTTCACTAAGGTTAGAATAGGGTTAGGGCTAGGGTGAGGGTTAGGGCTAGGGTTAGGGCTAGGGTTAGGGCTAGGGCTATGGTTAGGGCTAGGGTTAGGGCTAGGGTTAGGGCTAGGATTAGGGCTAGGTTTAGGGTTAGGGTTAGGGCTAGGGTTAGGGCTAGGGTTAGGGTTAGGGTTTCGGTATGTGCATACGTATTCTGGTCCTCTGCGGATTTTTCCACAGCGGATTTGATAAATCTGCAGTGCTAAACTGCTGCGGATTTACCGCGGTTTTTCTGCGAATTTCACTGCGGTTTTACAACTGCGATTTTCTATTGGAGCAGTTGTAAAACCGCTGCGGAATCCGCAGAAAGAAGTGACATGCTGCAGAATGTAAACCGCTGCGTTTCCGTGCAGTTTTTCTGCCACATGTGTACAGCGATTTTTGTTTCCCATAGGTTTACATTGAACTGTAAACTCATGGGAAACTGCTGCGGATCCGCAGCGTTTTCCGCAGCGTGTGCACATACCTTTAGAATTAGGCTATGTGCACACGGTGCGGATTTGGCAGTGGATTGGCCGGTGCGGATTCGCAGCAGAGTTCCATCAGGTTTACAGTACCATGTAAACCTATGGAAAACCAAATCTGCTGTGCCCATGGTGCGGAAAATACCGTGCGAAAACGCTGCGTTGTATTTTCCGCAGCATGTCAATTCTTTGTGCGGATTCCGCAGCGTTTTACACCTGTTCCTCAATAGGAATCCGCAGGTGAAATCCGCACAAAAAACACTGGAAATCCACGGTAAATCCACAGGTAAAACGCAGTGCCTTTTACCCGCGGATTTTTCAAAAATGGTGCTGAAAAATCTCACACGAATCCGCAATGTGGGCACATAGCCTTAGGGTTAGGGTTGTGGTTAGGGTTATGGCTACAGTTGGGATTAGGGTTAGAGGTGTGGGGGGGTTAGTGTTGGAGGTAGAATTGAGGGGTTTCCACTGTTTAGGCACATCAGGGGTCTCCAAACGCAACATGGCGCCACCATTGATTCCAGCCAATCTTGTATTCAAAAAGTCAAATGGTGCTCCCTCACTTCCGAGCCCCGACGTGCGCCCAAACAGTGGTTTACCCCCACATATGGGGTACCAGCATACTCAGGACAAACTGCACAACAATTATTGGGGTCCAATTTCTCCTGTTACCCTTGTGAAAATAAAAAAATGCTTGCTAAAACATCATTTTTGAGGAAAGAAAAATGATTTTTTATTTTCACGGCTCTGCGTTGTAAACGTCTGTGAAGCACTTGGGGGTTCAAAGTGCTCACCACATATCTAGATAAGTTCCTTGGGGGGTCTAGTTTCTAAAATGGGGTCACTTGTGGGGGGTTTCTACTGTTTAGGCACACCAGGGGCTCTGCAAACGCAACGTGACGACCGCAGACCATTCCATCAAAGTCTGCATTTCAAAAGTCACTACTTCCCTTCTGAGCCCCGACGTGTGCCCAAACAGTGGTGTACCCCCACACATGGGGTATCAGCATACTCAGGAGAAACTGGACAACAACTTTTGGGGTCAAATTTCTCCTGTAACCCTTGGGAAAATAAAAAATTCTGGGCTAAATAATTGTTTTTGAGGAAAGAAAACGTATTTATTATTTTCATGGCTCTGCATTATAAACTTCTGTGAAGCACTTAGGGGTTCAAAGTGCTCACCTCACATCTAGATAAGTTCCTTTCGGGGTCTAGTTTCCAAAATGGGGTCACTTGTGGGGGGTTTCTACTGTTTAGCCACATCAGGGGCTCTGCAAACGCAACGTGACGCCCGCAGAGCATTGCATCAAAGTCTGCATTTCAAAACGTCACTACTTCAATTCCGAGCCCCGGCATGTGCCTAAACAGTAGTTTACCCCCACATATGGGGTATCACCATACTCAGGAGAAACTGGACAACAAATATTGGGGTCAAATTTTTCCTGTTACCCTTGGGAAAATTAAAAAATTCTGGGCTAAATAATTATTTTTGAGGAAAGAAAACGTATTTATTATTTTCACGGCTCTGCATTATAAACTTCTGTGAAGCACTTGGGGGTTCAAAGTGCTCACCACACATCTAGATAAGTTCCTTTCGGGGTCTAGTTTCCAAAATGGGGTCACTTGTGGGGGGTTTCTACTGTTTAGCCACATCAGGGGCTCTGCAAACGCAACGTGACACCCGCAGAGCATTCCATCAAAGTCTGCATTTCAAAACGTCACTACTTCAATTCCGAGCCCCGGCATGTGCCCAAACAGTAGTTTACCCCCATATATGGGGTATCACCGTACTCAGGAGAAACTGGACAACAAATATTGGGGTCAAATTTCTCCTGTTACCCTTGGGAAAATAAAAAACTGCAGGATAAAAGATCATTTTTGAGAAAATAATTTTTTTATTTTATTTTCATGGCTTCTGTGAAGCACTTGGGGGTTCAAAGTCCTCACCACACATCTAGACTAGTTCCTTTGGGGGGTCTAGTTTCCAAAATGGGGTCATTTGTGGGGGATCTCCAATGTTTAGGCACACAGGGGCTCTCCAAACGTGACATGGTGTCCGCTAATGATTGGAGCTAATTTTCCATTTAAAAAGCCAAATGGTGTGCCTTCCCTTCCGAGCCCTGCCGTGCGCCCAATCAGCGGTTTACTCCCAGATATGGGGTATCAGCGTACTCCGGACAAACTGGACAACAAAATTTGGGGTCCAATTTCTCCTATTACCCTTGGTAAAATAGGAAATTCTAGGCTAAAATATCATTTTTGAGGAAAGAAAAATTATTTTTTGTTTTCATGGCTCTGCGTTATAAACTTCTGTGAAGCACCTGGGGGTTTAAAGTGCTCAATATGCATCTAAATAAGTTCCTTGGGGGGTCTAGTTTCCAAAATGGGGTCACTTGTGGGGGAGCTCCAATGTTTAGGCACACAGGGGCTCTCCAAACGCGACATGGTGTCCGCTAACAATTGGAGCTAATTTTCCATTCAAAAAGTCAAATGGCACGCCTTTCCTTCCGAGCCCTGCCGTGTGCCCAAACAGTGGTTTACCCCCACATATGAGGTATCGGCGTACTCGAGAGAAATTGCCCAACAAATTTTATGATCCATTTTATCCTATTGCCCATGTGAAAATGAAAAAATTGAGGCGAAAAGAATTTTTTTGTGAAAAAAAAGTACTTTTTCATTTTTACAGATCAATTTGTGAAGCACCTGAGGGTTTAAAGTGCTCACTAGGCATCTAGATAAGTTCCTTGGGGGGTCTAGTTTCCAAAATGGGGTCACTTCTGGGGGAGCTCCAATGTTTAGGCACACAGGGGCTCTCCAAACGCGACATGGTGTCCGCTAACGATGGAGATAATTTTTCATTCAAAAAGTCAAATGGCGCTCCTTCCCTTCCGAGCCTTACCATGTGCCCAAACAGTGGTTTACCCACACATGTGAGGTATTGGTGTACTCAGGAGAAATTGCCCAACAAATTTTAGGATCCATTTTATCCTGTTGCCCATGTGAAAATGAAAACATTGAGGCTAAAAGAATTTGTTTGTGAAAAAAAAGTACTTTTTCATTTTTACGGATCAATTTGTGAAGCACCTGGGGGTTCAAAGTGCTCACTATGCATCTAGATAAGTTCCTTGGGGCGTCTAGTTTCCAAAATGGGGTCACTTGTGGGGGAGCTCCAATTTGTAGGCACACGAGGGCTCTCCAAATGTGACATGATGTCCGCTAAAGAGTGGAGCCAATTTTTCATTCAAAAAGTCAAATGACGCTCCTTCCCTTCCAAGCCCTGCCGTGCGCCCAAACAGTGGTTTACCCCCACAAATGAGGTATCAGCGTACTCAGGACAAATTGGACAACAACTTTCGTGGTTCAGTTTCTCCTTTTACTATTGGGAAAATAAAAAAAATGTTGCTAAAAGATAATTTTTGTGACTAAAAAGTTAAATGTTCATTTTTTCCTTCCATGTTGCTTCTGCTGCTGTGAAGTACCTGAAGGGTTAATAAACTTCTTGAATGTGGTTTTGAGCACCTTGAGGGGCGCATTTTTTAGAATGGTGTCACTTTTGGGTATTTTCAGTCATATAGACCCCTCAAACTGACTTCAAATGTGAGGTGGTCCCTAAAAAAAATGGTTTTGTAAATTTCGTTGTAAAAATGAGAAATCGCTGGTCAAATTTTAACCCTTATAACTTCCTAGCAAAAAAAAATTTTGTTTCCAAAATTGTGCTGATGTAAAGTATACATGTGGGAAATGTTATTTATTAAAGGGACACTGTCACCTGAATTTGGAGGGAACAATCTTCAGCCATGGAGGCGGGGGGTTTTGGGTTTTTGATTCACCCTTTCCTTACCCGCTGGCTGCATGCTGGCTGCAATATTGGATTGAAGTTCATTCTCTGTCCTCCGCAGTACATGCCTGCACAAGGCAATCTTGCCTTGCGCAGGGGTGTACTATGGAGGACAGAGAATAAACTTCAATCCAATATTGCAGCCAGCATGCAGCCAGCGGGTAAGGAAAGGGTGAATCAAACACCCAAAACCCCCGCCTCCGTGGCTGAAGATTGTTCCCTCCAAATTCAGGTGACAGTGTCCCTTTAACTATTTTGTGTCACATAACTCTCTCGTTTAACAGAATAAAAATTTAAAATGTGAAAATTGCGAAATTTTCAAAATTTTCGCCAAATTTCCATTTTTATCACAAATAAACGCAGAATTTATTGACCTAAATTTACCACTAACATGAAGCCCAATATGTCACGAAAAAACAATCTCAGAACCGCTAGGATCCGTTGAAGCGTTCCTCAGTTATTACCTCATAAAGGGACACTGGTCAGAATTGCAAAAAACTGCAAGGTATTTAAGGTCAAAATAGGCTGGGTCATGAAGGGGTTAATATTTTATTGTTCTCTCAATCCACCTGAAGACCCTCGCTCTGAAACAAATGAAAAATAAAAAAACAACAATATCCTTACCTTCCAACGATCTGTCACATCCAACGATGTAAATCCATCTGAAGGGGTTAACTAATTTTACACCCAGGAGCTCTGCTAATGCAGCTGTGCTCGTGGCTGTAAAAAACCAGCGAATGAAAGGAAAGTAGGTCAATGACCTGTAGTTACCTTCAGTTGCGGTGAGACGCCCTCTGCTGGATGTCCTCATGAACTCGAGCGTGGGAAAATATTCAGAAAGTTCCTAGGCTCGAGTTCATATGAGGACATCCAGCAGAGGGCGCCTCACTGCAACTGAAGGTAACTACAGGTCATTGACCTACATTACCTTCATTCGCTGGGGTTTTACAGCCACGAGCACAGCTGCATTAGCAGAGCTCCTGGTTGTAAAATTAGTTAACCCCTTCAGATGGATTTACATCATTGGACGTGACAGATCGTCGGAAGGTAAGGATATTGTTGTTTTTTTATTTTTCATTTGTTACAGAGCGAGGGTCTTCAGGTGGATTACCAGGATAATAAACTACTCCAACAACCTGTGTCTTTATTTCATTAAAATACTTTTTAATAATGTGTGTGTTTTTTAACCATTTCAGACAATTGGATTAATAATGGATAGGTGTCATAATTGACGCCTCTCCCTTATTAATCTGGCTTAATGTCACCTTACAATAGCAAGGTGACATTAACCCTTCATTACCCCATATCCCACCGCTACACGGGAGTGGGAAGAGAGTGGCCAAGTGCCAGAATAGGCGCATCTTCCAGATGTGCCTTTTCTGGGGTGGCTGGGGGCAGATGTTTTTAGCCAGGGGGGGGGGGGCAATAACCGTGGACCCTCTCCAGGCTATTAATATCTGCCCTCAGTCACTGGCCTTACTACTCTGGCGGAGAAAATTGCGCGGGAGCCCACGCCAATTTTTTCCGCCATTTAACCCTTTAATTTAGTAGCTAGAGAGCCAAAATTTTGCACATACACACTACTAACATTAGTATTGTGGAATATGCAAAAAAAATGGGGATATGAGATGGTTTACTGTATGTACCCATGTCTCATACCATGTCGGGTTTAGGAAGGAGATAGCAAAAGCCGGCAATTGAATTACCGGCTTTAAAGCTATCTCGCGCTGGATGAAATATTAATATATATATATACATATATGTGTCTCACTGACATATATATATACACTGTGTTCCAAATTATTATGCACAAAGAGTTTAGGGGTGATAAGGTTAGAATTTTTTGTTTGTCATTTAAACTCATTGATGGTGATGTGTGTCAAGGTTGTTTATATCACTGAAAGCAATTGCAGATACCTGTGCAAAGTAGTTTGGCAGGTGTGTCCAAATAAAGGCAAGACTACTTAAGAGTAGGGTTGAACGACCTTGACCTTTTTAGAGTCGAGCCGTGTTTCGCGAAACCCGACTATCTCTAAAGTCGGGTCGAGTGAAATCGGCCGATTATGGCGTAAAGTCGGGGATCGACCGAAACACGAAACCCAATGCAAAGTCAATAGGATTTTTTTCTCTCTCTCTCTCTCTCTCTCTCTCTCTCTCTCTCCTCTCCGTCCCTGAACAGAAAAGCTGGTGTTACACATTTCAAATCGCTGCTGCGCACAAGCGACAAGATGACAATAGGCGTCCACGCCCCTAAGACCTATGTCATCACTCTGCCCACGCTCCTTCATTGGCTGAAAAAATGGTGCCAAGCGCATCATACGAAAGTCGCATACCGCATGGCCGACCCCACACAGGGGTCGGGTCGGGTTTCATGAAACCCGACTTTGCCAAAAGTCGGCGACTTTTGAAAATGAACGACCCGTTTCGCTCAACCCTACTTAAGAGGGCTGTTCCACATTATTAAGCAGCCTACCTTTTTAGCCAAAATGGGAAAGAAAAAGGATGTGTCGGCTGCTGAGAAGCAACAAATTGTGGAGTATTTAGGTCAAGGCATGACTACAATCAACATTGCACAATCAAGAAGTATGTAGCTGGTTCCCAGCATACACGTTTGCGTGCTGATAAGGAAAAATTGAGGACTCTTTCCAACAGGCAATTGCGTAAGGTTAAAAAAGCAGCTGCAAAAATACCTTGTCATAGCAGCAGGCAAGTTTTTGAAGCTGCTGGTGCCTCCAATGTCCCCAGAACAAGAAGATGCAGGGTCCTTCAGAGGTTTGCAGCTGTACGTAAGCCATCCTGTCGACCACCTCTATCCACTGCACACAAGCAGAAATGGCTCCAGTGGGCCAAATGATACATGAAGACTGACTTCCAAACTGTTTTGTTCACCGATGAGTGCCATGCAACGATCTATGGTCCAGATGGATGGAGTGGAGGATGGCTGGTTGATGGACACCCCATGAAAACGCCAACAAGGAGGAGGTGGAGTAATGTTTTGGGCTGGAATCATAGGGAGAGAGATTGTCGGCCCCTTTATGATCCCTGAAGGGGTAAAGATGAACTCCATAATCTATGTGGAGTTTCTAAAACAACACTTCCTGTCATGGTTCAAGAGGAAGAACCGTGCTTTCCGCAGCAAGATCATTTTCATGCATGATAATGCACCGTCTCATGCTGCAAAAAACACATCTGCATCTCTGGCTGCTCTGGGCATAAAAGAGGACAAACTCATGGTATGGCCACCATCTTCCCCTGACCTCAACCCCATTGAGAACCTCTGGAGCATCATCAAAAGGAGTGTCTAGGATGGCGGGAGGCAGTTCACATCTAAGCAACAGCTCTGGGAGGGTATTCTGTCCACATGCAAAACAATTGAAGCAGAAACTATCCAAAAACTAACAAATTCAATGGACGAGAGAGTTCAGAAGCTTCTTTTGAACAAGGGGTCCTATGTGCAAATGTAACATCACCTAGAATAAAGTTTTCACTTGAAAACTGTTTGATTTCATTTTGTAATAAGCTGATAATGCTTATAACTTCACAATTGACCATTTTTTTGTTCAAAATTAAATAAAAAAGGTTGAAAACTCTGCTGTGCATAATAATTTGGAACAAGCATTTTGAGTGTTTATTTTTTTTTTAAAGATACTGTTTTCATAGGCAGTTTGTTCCACAACATTGCAATTATACTAGAATAGTAGATGACTGGAAAATAACAATGACTGCAATTCAGATAGGTAATTTAGAGAAAATATGAGGAAATATTATTTGCATAATAATTTGGAACACAGTGTATATATACCTGTTCTATGTGTAGACATTTATTTTACCTATTCTACTGTAAGCTGTCAGTGTGATTTTACTGTACACCGCACTGAATTGATGACTTTTCTTTCTAACACCGCTGCGTATTTCTCGCAAGTCACACTGCTGGTCCGTGTGTAATCCGTATTTTTCTGGCCCCCATAGACTTTCATTGGCGATTTTTTTGCGCAATACGGTGACAAACGCAGCATGCTGCGATTTTCTACGGCCGTAGAAGTCCGTATAATACGGATCAGTAAAATACGGCAGATAGGAGCAGGGGCATAGAGAAGCATTGTACCGTATGCAATCCGTATTTTCTGCACCTCTCTTACGTCCGTAAAACTCGCTAGTGTGAGGCCGGCCTTAGGCTGCCGTCACACTACCAGTATTTGGTCGGTATTTTACATCAGTATTTGTAGCCAAAACCAGGAGTGGGTGATAAATGCAGAAGTGGTGCATCTGTTTCCATTATACTTTTCCTCTAATTGTTCCACTCCTGGTTTTGGCTTACAAATACTGATGTAAAATACTGACCAAATACTGCTAGTGTGACGGCAGCCTTAACGTGAGAGGGGCATATAACCATATACGTATCGCCATGGTGACGGATGGAAAACTGCACACAATACACCTGAGGGGCAGATTGAACATTTGATGCTGCCATTCGGGGTAACCAATGCTTCGGCAGTCTTTGAAAATGTCATTAATTATATTTTTTCTCACTGATTGGTAGATTTTTGGTTATTTATCTGGATGATATTTTGAGTTACTCACGTACTCTGGAGGAGCATGGTGAGCATGTCAGACAGCTGGAGTGGGAAGAACATTACCTAGCAATCTGTTTTTAACATTTCGACTCCATCATTAAAAAATGTCCTAGCACCAAGAAAGATAAAAAAGAAGATGGAAGATTCACTAAAAATGGCACCTTCCGAATAAATTCACTACATTTGATCTGACAAATTTTCTATGTTGTCATGCGATCTGCCATGGTCTCTCTGAATTCACCCTTATTTCTACAGTACTTAAGCCCGAGAATCGGGTCATGTGTGCCTAAGAACTGTGCCAGAATTGTGCTTGAACTGTGATTTGCTTTGGAACGGTGTATTGCCAATTGCCGCCAAAATTCCTGCCAAAATAGCCACCATTGCCGCGCCATGAGGAGCGCAGGAGAAGAAGAAGGGCGTGGAGTTGTGGGCGTGAACGAACTGAGAAGCGCGAAAGATAATGGCTGGCCAGCCTAAGTATTTCTGCATCTTGAAGGCGTGTCCATCAGCAACCGTGGTCCGCCTCCTGATTCTCCATGGCGGGCGGAGACAGCAAAAACTAAACCGACCCCCAGAGGCGAGAGATACGGAGCTGGAGATCAGAAGGGACCCTTACAAGAGAATGGCCCCGCACAGACCCCCGTCGCCGGAGGACTACTCAAATATGCCACCGCTGGAGAGCCTGGACTCCAGGGAGTTGTCCGTGGAGACCCTGCTGCCTGCATCATCACCAACTCCGGCGCCTTCCCAGGAGGAGTGGAGTGACGCCGAGCAAGTGAGTCCTAGTGCCGGTACTCGGTGCCCTGGTGTCTCTGGAGTCCATCTTCCTTCCGCACCTGCTCTGTCTACCGCTGCGACTGCTGGAGCCCTGGCGTCCCTGTCACCAGACCCTAGACCACCGGGAGGGCATGACCTTGGACCCTTTACCTGGGGAGAATACCGACAGCAGTTAATCGCAGAGTACCAGCGGGAAGTGGAGCAGGAGGCCAGAGGCAAAAGGTCGGACGACCCTCCACCGAAGTGGGGTATTGTGGTGATGTACCAACCGCCAGAGGATTTTATCCTGGAGATCGGATCCCCAGTGAAGGTCCACGTTGACCGGGATGAGGTGGAATCCTGCCTGTGCGGAGACGGCGCAGACTCCGTCCTGAAACCTGGAGATGCTGTAACCTATTGCCGGCACCAGAAGGGAAACAGCTGGTGGGCCTGGGACTTACAGAAGTGCACAACCTTCCTCGCAGTGTCCAGGACCCTGGAAGAACTTACTGCTGAGGCGGCTGCAGCGGCCACTGCTGTTACTTGCATCGATCAGCGGACCACCCAGACTTTTATTGACGCGCACGACCTGACCGTGCAGGAAAAGCAATCTCATGGAGTGTACCTGACGCCGGGAGTGAACCTGGATTCAAGCCATCCTAAGCCACAGAGGGCCACCTGTCAGGTAAAGCCCTGGTGGAGGTTGCCAGAATAAACCTCGGAGAACCGAAAACTGTAAATAGTTAACTGTTTGTTTTCCTGTTTTGCTGCTTAAACCCGTCTAGGGTTAATTCTTAAAGGGATCCCTTCGTTTACCCGGGATCCCTATTGTTTCTAAGTTTTTACACAAGTTCCTACTTTTCTTACCAAAGGACTACCGAATCATGGACGGTGAATGATTCACAAACTGCTGCTGTATATAGTTTGCACCTTCTTAAAGGTGCTCTCTACTGGTTTTACAAAGAAGAGTTTTTTGAAGAGACTGTTCCTGATTACAGTGTGAAAGTTCTTGCTTTAAACTGACTTGCAAAATGATTGTTTGCACTACCTTAGAAGAGACTTGGTTTCCTCTTAAAGGGAATGTTTAGTTGTTGCACTTCGCCTAAAAGTGATAATGTTGCCTTAACTAGTTAGATAGTAATAATGTTCTTACATAGTGATAGTATGTAGCTAAGCATAGTAAATGTTTAATGATGTCCTTTGAATAAAATTGAAGTTCAAGTAATTATTAGATTTTATGAGAGAAAGCTAAAGAAGGATGCAGTAGGCCCGTATGGGTAGACAGATAGTCCTGCATACGTGAAAGTGAAAGAGAAATAAAGAGAATGTTGATTTGCACTTTTGAGTTTTATAGTATCCTCTTAGAGGGTCCTTGTACTTAGTAGATAGCATACCCGTATGGGTAATCACGGTTATTCATAGTTAGTTAATTAATAAGGGTTATTTAAAATCATACGCTCAATGTAAATATGTTCTTGTTTGCAACGTTCAAGTGTTCTCACCTCCCATAAAGGGAAGCACTGTTATATTTATTTGTTTACAGCATTTCAAAAATGTTGTATGTCTTTTGCTAACATGTATTGTTGTTCTTCTTCTCCCAGTCCGGGAGTACTGGATTTAACTGGGGGGGGAAGGGGGGGGTGTAGGGAGTGCAGCGCCCCAGAGTCCTGGTCGTTGCAGTAATGTCGCTCTTCCACCAGGGGGAGTGATGTTACGTCTGATGGTACTAAAGGAGTTCACCTTGCCAGGTATCACAGTCACACACTACACTTCACACTCCAGTCCACCATGGGGAGCTTTTCTTCTATCTATTAGGGCACTCCTCACACATTGGTAAAACTGGTGGGTTGGATAGGAAGTGAGTCAGAAGCTGCCTGGGTTTGACCCAGAGAGGACCTGTCAGGGGTGGGATCCTGACAGAGGCCTAGCAAGAGATAGAACGATACGGAGCTGCGCCTGCACCCCATTGCTGCAGCATCCTAAGAAAGGACGCGAAGCAAAGTATATTGTGGAGAGTGAGAAATGAAGTCACAGCACAAGGAGATAATATCGGGAGGAGTTCTGCCCAGAGATCGGCAGCCTCCTTCTGAGGCGCGTAGCCGGTGGCCGGAACACCGAGGGAGTACTGACTCTACGTATTACTTCAGAGACCGGCAGGACAGTTAATTCCAAGTTAGCTGCCCGACCTTAATACCTAAGAAGACACGGAGGCAAACTGTGGGAGAGGGGCGTCTCTAGGGTCCCTATAAATTAACTCCAGGCCTACCCCGTCATATGGGTTGTCCTATCCATACCATCTGGGGGACAGAGAGAGAGAACATCAGAAACATCTACAAAGGTTGTGAGGACTATCCCGTGGTGCTCAGCAGGGAGGTACTACAACACACAGGCGCTAGTGGGAAGGCTACTGATTTCCACCTGGCTAAGGGAACTCTGGATGTGCCTTTGGACGGGTCGGACTCAGCCAGCCCTGTGAGCGGTACTCTGGACTGCGGACGCTGAAGTCTGCAGTAAAAGGTAAAGAGACTGCAACCTTTGTTTTCTCGTTATTCATTGAGCCTTACAACGTCCACCATCACCATCCACATATCTTGGGAAGCCCTGGGGACATACTTCACCTGTGGGAAGGTTTACCATCTAGCTGCCAATCCATCACCCCAGCGGACCCCTAGCAGCGTCAGTCATCCTGACCGAATACCACAGATGGCGTTATGAATACTTGACAAACTTCATCTTTTAATTGGGCGCCCCTCAGAAGGGCCACGGACCGGGTCGGGCCACCGTGACATCCCCAGAACCGAGACAGAAGGACCCGGTGCCGAGTACCCCATTGCCCTGCACGTGGGGGCGATCCACTAGCCTAGCCCCTACAGCTAAAAAACACAAGGGGAGAGGAACAGACACAGAGGGGATGAGGAAACAAAATACAGCACTTAGCTTTCTGCTGCAAAGCTTCACACAGCAGGGTAAAGTCACCAGATCAATGTTAATAGCTGAACCACCACTGCACCCAGGAAGCTCCAGTCTCCAGCTTGGTTGGTAATTTATTATTATTATTATACATTTTTATAACACCATTTATTCCATGGCACTTTACACATGAAAGAGGCAAATATAGACAAGTACAATAGACATAAGCAAAACAAGGCATACACAAGTACAGAAGGAGAGCGGACCCTGCCTGCGAAGGCTCACAGTCTACAGGGGATGAGTGAGGATACACTAGGAGAGGGTAGAGCTGGTTGTGCGTCAGTTCAGCAGACTAAAGATCACTGCAGGTTGTAGGCTTGTCGGAAGAGGTGGGTCTTCAGGTCCTTTTTGAAAATTTTCCTGGTAGGCGATAGTCTGATGTGTTGGGGTAGAGAGTTCCAGAGTATGAGAGAAGCACGGGAGAAGTCTCGTATGCGGTTGTGGAAGAAGAGATAAGAGGGGAGTAGAGAAGATCTTGAGAGGATCGAAGGTTGCGTGTGACCATGTCACAGATATACAGAGGACACAGATTGTGGATGGCTTTGTATGTCATGGTTAGGGTTTTGAATTGGAGCCTCTGGGTAATGGGGAGTCAGCGAAGGGCTTGGCAAAGAGGAGAGACCAGGCAATAGCGGGGAGACAGGTGGATTAGTCAGGCAGCAGAGTGTAGGGTGGATTGGAGAGGTAAGATTCATTTCAGCATATAATGACCACTTGAGGGAAAAAAGAGGCCGTCACATGATCGGGGGTCAGCGGTGCATTGCCATAACAGCCAGAGGTCTCCTTGAGACCTCTATGGTTGTTGATGGCCAATTGCTTTGAGCGCCACCCTGTGGTCGGCGTTCAAAGCTACTCTGCATTTCTGCTACATAGATGCGCTCTGTGCTTCACCTCTATGTAGCAGAGGCCATCGTGTAGTGCATGTTTCTAGCCTCCTATGGAGGCTATTGAAGCATGCCAAAAAAAATTTTTTAAAAGTGTTTAAAAATATAAAAAAATATATAAAAGTTCAAATCACCCACCTTTCGCCCCAATCAAAATAAAACAATAAAAAAATCAAACCTACACATATTTGGTATTGCCGCATTCAGAATTGCTCGATCTATCAATAAAAACAAAGGATTAACCTGATCGCTAAATAGCTTAGCGAGAAAAAAAATCAAAACGCCAAACTTACATTTTTTTGGTCGCTGCAACATTGCATTAAAATGCAATAACGGGCGATCAAAAGAACGTATCTGCACCAAAATGGTATTATTAAAAATGCCAGCTCGGCACGCAAAAAATAAGCCCTCACCCGATCCCAGATCACGAAAATTGGAGACGCTACAGGTATCGGAAAATGGCGCAATTTTTTTTTTTTTTTTTTTTTTTTTTTTTAAGCAAACTTTGGAATTTTTTTTTACCACTTAGATTAAAGAGAACCTAGACATGTTTGGTGTCTATGAACTCGTACTGACCTGGAGAATCATAATGGCAGGTTAGTTTTAGCATTTGGTGAACCTAGCAAAAAAGGCATACAAAAAACAAGCATGGGATTGCACTTTTTTTGCAATTTCATAGCACTTGGATTTTTTATCCCCATTTTCTGTTACACAGCATGGTAAAACCAATGATGTCGTTCAAAAGTACATCTCGTCCCGCAAAAAATAAGCCCCCACATGGCCATATTGATGGAAAAATAAAAAAGTTATGGCTCTGGGAAGGAAGGGAGCGAAAAATGAAAAAACGAAAAAAGCTCTGGGGGTGAAGGGATTAATGTCCCAGAAATTAAAGGATCGTGTGCGAGAACACGCTCTAGATATTGGAAAGGCCTTTGAGATTTCAGATTTGTCTCTGGAGCGCCCCCAGACGTAGGGCCGCGGGTTACTCGGTACCGGTTCTCTCTTTCTCGGTTCTGGGGTTGTCACGGTGGCTGGACCCGGTCCGTGACCCTGCTAAGGGGCATCCAATAAAAGGGGTGATGAAAGTCGGCCAAGGTTTTGTGACGTCACCTGTGGTATTCAGTCAGAGTGACCGACGCTGCTTGGGGTCCACTGGGGTGATGTGATGGCAGCTAGATGGTATACCTTCACACAGGTGAATTATATCCCCAGGGCTTCCCAGTAGTGTAGGTGGTGATGATGTGAGGCACGGTTAATAACGAGGACACAGGGTTGCAGTCTTTTTACCTTTTACTGAAGACTTCGGGATCCGCAATCCAGAGCACTGCTAACAGGGCTGGCTGAGTCCGGCCGGTCTGAAGGCACATCCAGAGTTCCCCTTTGCAGGTGGAAAGCAGTGCCTACCACTAGCGCCTGTGTGTTGTAGTTCTTCCCTGCTGAGCATTCGGGATAGTCCTCACAACTTCTGTTCTCATTCTCTCTCTCTCCGTCCCCCAAGTTTATCTGGATAGGACGTACCCGTTTGACGGGAAGGCTCGGAGCTATTCTGGGACCCTAGACACGCCCCGCTCAATGCTTGTCCCCTATGTCTGCTTGGTGATGTATGGTAAACAGCCAACCTATAATCAACTGTCCTGCGGTATTTGAAGTAATGCATGGAGTCAGTTACTTCCTCAGCGTTCCGGCCACCGGCTACGCGCCTCAGTAGGATGTTGCCGTTCTCGGGGCACGACTCCTACTGGCTCTCCTTTGTGCTTTGATCTCGTTTCTCACTTTTCCACAATATCCTTCTCTTCGTGTCCTTTCTTAGGATACCGCCGCAAGGTACTGCAGGCGCGGTTCCGTCGCTTTCTATTCTTTCTGCTAGGCCCCTGTCAGGAACCCACCTCTGACAAGTCCTCCCTGGACTCTCCCAGGCTGCGTTCTGTCCTAACTTCCTATCCGACCCCTAGTTTTACCAGTGTGAGGAGTGGCCTAATACATAGTGCCTTTTGCTCCCCCTAGTGGCCAGAGTGTGAAGTGTAATGTGTGCTTGTGATACCTGGTCAGGTGAACTCCTTTAGTGCAATCAGACATAATATCACCCCCCTTAGCGGCAGAGCGACATTACTGCAACAACCAGGTCTCTGGGGCGCTGCATCTCCACTTAAACCCATCCCCAAACATTTTACATTGGCACATAACTGTGATGCAAGACTTTTGAAGGTTGGACAGATAGACAGGATCCATCTGAATAGCCGGGGAGGGGATATGAAGAAGAGATTGCCTCAACTTGAGTCACACTGGATCTGGTGGGTAGATTCTCTGCAACCAATAGGTTTAAATGAAGTTTGGAGCTTTGCACCATTTTTATGACTTGATTATTGGTTTTATGTTATTTGTTCTTTAATTTTGATCTTAATGTTTTTAGGTTCATTTATTCCACTATCTCCTTTCATCCTCCATCTTTTAATCTGATGTTCGTTGGAAGAAGATAACCCCACTTTCTGATAAAGGATTTTATAGCAAAGAAAAGGTTCAGAAATTATTTCTCGTACATATTTTAATATGCGAGATTTGTTGCTTGAAGAAACATTGGTATCGGACCCATATTTAGTGGGTTTGTGCAAGGGTTACTTTTGGTTTATGGGTAATAATTTGATTTCAAGGACTCGCTCGCATGTACTTATTCCACCACCTGAGATCTCTTGTGTGGTGGAGTCGGCACATGTGACCGTGTGCCTTAGGCCTCTTTCACACTTGCGTCATTTGGGATCCGTCGCAATCCGACGTTTTGGGAAAAAACGGATCCTGCAAATGTGCTCGCAGGATGCGTTTTTTTCCCATAGACTTGTATTAGCGACGGATCACGATGGATGGCCACACGTCGCGTCCGTCGTGCAATGGATCCGTCGTGTTTTGGCGGACCATCGGCACGAAAAAATATTCAAGTGAACTTTTTTGTCCGTCATGTCCGCCATTTTCTACCGAGTATGCGCGGCCGAAACTCCGCCCCTTCCTCCCCGGACTTCAGAATGGGCAGCAGATACGTTGAAAAACTGCTTCCGCTGCCCACGTCCTGCACAAATTTCACAACGTGCGTTGGTACGTCGGCCCGACGCATAGCGACGGACCCGTACCGACGCAAGTGTGAAAGTAGCCTTAGCAATATAATTTTGGGTATTCGCGTATTTTAGATTTTTGTGACATATACACATATTAGGAAGCTTGGTGTTTGTTTTTCAGGTTATTTTTTATTCTTAGGAAAGAGAATGATTACTTATCACATTAAATATTTTATCACATTTTTTGATTGGATAGTTTGGATTATCACTTGATATAATCAATTTTTTATAGATGATTTTTCTGAATATATGTGATGATGAGGAATCATTTTTGTACATAATAGTTTGTAATAACACTGACACTTGTACTTATATATGGTGCATCACTTCATAACACATATTTTTGATACTTCTGTAGTAATTCACTTGATTTTTTTAGATAGGATCATATATCCATTAGATTGGTTATTCACTTACCACATAATTGTGTTACTTTTTAATAATATGTATTGTTAAAAAACATAAAAGAGATTGTTTGTTAACTTAAGATCTGTCATGCCACTGGTTTATATGCGTGTTTATAAAAGCTACTAGATGGTGGCCCGATTCTAATGCATCGAGAATTCTAGAATATGTATGTATATAGCAGCCACATAGTATATAGCACAGGCCACGTAGTATATAGCAGACACGAAGTATATAACACAGCCATGTAGTATATAACAGCCCACGTAATATATAGCACAGCCCACGCAGTATATAACACAGCCTGTGTAATATATAGCATAGCCCACGCAGTATATTACACAGCCCATGCAGTATATAACACAGGAAATGCAATATATAACACAGCCACATAATATATAGCACAGCCCACGCAGTATATAACACAAGCCACACAGTATATTACACAGCCCACGTAGTATATAACACTGCCCACGTAGTATATAGCAGCCACGCAGCATATAACACAGCCCACGTATATATAACACAGCCCATGCAGTATATAACACAGCCCACGTAATATATAGCAGCCACGCAGTATATAACAGCCCACGCAGTATATTACACAGCCACGGAGTATATTACACAGCCCACACAGTATATAGCACAGCCCACGCAGTATATAACACAGCCCACGCAGTATATAACTCTGCCCATGTAGTATATAGCAGTGTGGGCACATATCCCTGTTAAAAAAAAATAATTAAAAAAAAAATAGTTATATACTCACCCGCCGGCGTCCAGCGAAGCTGTCCCGATTTGCGCGGCTGCCGTCTGCTTCCGTTCCCAGAGATGCATTGCGAAATTACACAGATGACTTAGCGGTTTGACGAGACGCATTACTGTGACGTTTCCCCGTCCCCTGCTCTGAAGCGTGGAGTGGTGGCTTGTGGGAGGCGTGATGTCAGAGGCTGATACTAATGATGGAGACGGTGATTCTCATGGGGGCAGCGTCGCGCAGGTACTGCACCAGGGGATAATTAGAGGGGTATATGACCTGTAATTGTAATCATGGCACATGCCTTCGGAAGAAGCAACAACGCGAAACGCACGTTAGGGGGCTCTCACAGGTGGTCCTCCAGTTTGAACTTGTGGTATGTCGCTCTAGAGGGTTATATGCATAATTCTTATGAGGCTTCCCTTGCACCAATGTATTATGATAATGCACTTTAGAAAATTATGTTTACGTATTCTTGCTGCTACTATGATACAGATTTATAAAGAGAGATATACATAACTATCGATTGGTGCTCGGTGTACTCTGCAAAATACATCGAAGGAACTATAGACTGCAGTGGGATATATGTCCTAAATCTTCAACAAGATGTAGTTCCTCCCCTCCCACTAGAGGGCAGTATAACAATATTATAATATATACAACTCTCCTCTGCATTCTTTCCCTTGATTCTGTACAGGTCCTTCTCAAAAAATTAGCATATAGTGTTAAATTTCATTATTTACCATAATGTAATGATTACAATTAAACTTTCATATATTATAGATTCATTATCCACCAACTGAAATTTGTCACGTCTTTTATTGTTTTAATACTGATGATTTTGGCATACAACTCCTGATAACCCAAAAAACCTGTCTCAATAAATTAGCATATTTCACCCATCCAATCAAATAAAAGTGTTTTTTAATAACAAACAAAAAAACCATCAAATAATAATGTTCAGTTATGCACTCAATACTTGGTCGGGAATCCTTTGGCAGAAATGACTGCTTCAATGCGGCGTGGCATGGAGGCAATCAGCCTGTGACACTGCTGAGATGTTATGGAGGCCCAGGATGCTTCAATAGTGGCCTTAAGCTCATCCAGAGTGTTGGGTCTTGCGTCTCTCAACTTTCTCTTCACAATATCCCACAGATTCTCTATGGGGTTCAGGTCAGGAGAGTTGGCAGGCCAATTGAGCACAGTAATACCATGGTCAGTAAACCATTTACCAGTGGTTTTGGCACTGTGAGCAGGTGCCAGGTCGTGCTGAAAAATGAAATCTTCATCTCCATAAAGCATTTCAGCCGATGGAAGCATGAAGTGCTCCAAAATCTCCTGATAGCTAGCTGCATTGACCCTGCCCTTGATGAAACACAGTGGACCAACACCAGCAGCTGACATGGCACCCCACACCATCACTGACTGTGGGTACTTGACACTGGACTTCAGGCATTTTGGCATTTCCTTCTCCCCAGTCTTCCTCCAGACTCTGGCACCTTGATTTCCGAATGACATGCAAAATTTGCTTTCATCAGAAAAAAGTACTTGGGACCACTTAGCAACAGTCCAGTGCTGCTTCTCTGTAGCCCATTTCGGCACCTGTAGCCCATTTCCTGCACACGCCTGTGCACGGTGGCTCTGGATGTTTCCACACCAGACTCAGTCCACTGCTTCCTCAGGTTCCCCAAGGTCTGGAATCGGTCCTTCTCCACAATCTTCCTCAGGGTCCGGTCTCCTCTTCTCGTTGTACAGCGTTTTCTGCCACATTGTTTCCTTCCAACAGACTTACCATTGAGGTGCCTTGATACAGCACTCTGGGAACAGCCTATTTGTTGAGAAATTTCTTTCTGGGTCTTACCCTCTTGCTTGAGGGTGTCAATGATGGCCTTCTTGACATGTCAGGTCGCAAGTCTTACCCATGATGGGGGTTTTGAGTAATGAACCAGGCAGGGAGTTTATAAAAGCCTCAGGTATCTTTTGCATGTGTTTAGAGTTAATTAGTTGATTCAGAAGATTAGGGTAATAGGTCGTTTAGAGAACCTTTTCTTGATATGCTAATTTATTGAGACAGGTTTTTTGGGTTATCAGGAGCTGTATGCCAAAATCATCAGTATTAAAACAATAAAAGACGTGACAAATTTCAGTTGGAGGATAATGAATCTATAATATATGAAAGTTTAATTGTAATCATTACATTATGGTAAATAATGAAATTTAACACTATATGCTAATTTTTTGAGAAGGACCTGTATTTATGGAGACTTCTGACTGTAGTCCTTTCTATGTGGATATATAGTGACTATAGTTCCATAATCCCAGATAATGAGAACGGCTTTTGTCTGAGAACAATCATGTATTTTTAAAAAATAATTGGTTAATGCCACTTCATACTTGAGAGTACCACGTATTGTCCAATCATGTGCTACCCTATAATTTATAGGTTTTATTAATTATTTGGTTTAATAAAGATTTATTGATTTTAAGAAGAGTTCTCCAAGCTTTTTTGATAGGATAATATAACTGTTTCTTAGGAGACTTAATATTTTGTGCCCAAAAGCATCGGATATTCACTCCAAATACTGTCAAAGATAAATTCGGCACTCCCAAGTTGTAGGATGCAAAAATAAGACTGAGATTTTATTAATGAAATACTGTCCACTTTAGACAAAAAATGTTGACGTTTCGGCCAATTCTTAGGCCTTCATCAGAACTCTAACAAATAAGCATAAATACAGAAAAATATCAGTATAATACATATACATCATAAATTGATCTTACATGAATCAACAGTAGTGGAAAAATAACAATAAGCAAAATAACAAATGGCGAAGTGGTATAGGAAGTATAAAATATAATGGAGATCTAGGAGCCGTCAGCAGTTAGCAATGATATTGGACCCTCGGTGGGGACGTGAGGTTACGTAAGAGGTAGTTAACCCCACAATAGGATATATAGCAAAGTAATGTATGTTCTAGCTTAATATTGAAAAATGATAATGGCAATGTCCACTTAGATGCACCCACACGCCTGGGCTTAATATCACTTACAGGAAGTTATTATATGGAGAGGCGGACTCCAACTATAGAATAGTGGACAGAGACTAAATAAAGTAGTATAATCACATACATTGTCTTCAGTGATTGTAGACAGCACAGTAGGTCAAGAGAGCTCAAAAACAAAGACAGAAGGTTACAGCATAAGAGAATATACGGCATCCACACAGTCACAGAAGGCCCCTAGATCCAGGACCTAGCTTACCAAGAGACCACGCGTCCGTACGCGGAGGTGAAGGGCACAAAAGTGCTCAAGAGAATAGCGACATGCTGGTAGCGTTAGGGGTCTTTTACATATGTGCTGTGTGACCGCGTGTGGTGCCTATGGCGCCATTGTAACGCGATCCCGGAAGGAGGTGACGTAGCGGGCCCAGAGAGACGTGCAGTGAGAATGTTATCTGTAACATCCCTTACTCTACAGTCTCACAGTTGTGTGAAATGTCCGTGTGCTTACAGGTTGTTGTAGCGGATGACACACGGACTCATAGAGTTTATAGGTCCATTCACACATACATGAAAATCACAGTCCGTGTGACTCTGGTCTCCTTATATATAAGACCGTACATAGGAGGCACCATCTCATTCAGCGGTAGCCACACCGCTTCTCACACCGCTCCGCCCACTCTATCCTGATATGACCAGGTCATGTGGAGCATGCGCATAGGGGGCCACCATTGCAGGGCAGTAAGTGAGTGAGCGTAATCTTATGCAGCGATCACCGCACAGCTTCTCACAGCGCTCCACCTGCCATATCATGATGCGGCGCATGCGCACAGGGGACCATAATACCAAGGGTGGAGCGCTGTGAGAAGCGGTGTGGCTACCGCTGAATGAGATGGTGCCTCCTACGTACTGCTCCGTACAATGGGGGCGTGTTAACCCGGAAGTATTGAGATTGTCTTGGGTCAGTGCCTCTACTGACCGAGATGTAAGGGGTGATATGCGCAACACCGCTAATGGGGACAAATAATGAATAGTCTGGTAATATGGAGATGGCTCTATCTTCTGGTCTAAAAGGTTTTGTCTTATATATAAGGAGACCAGGACTTACACCTGCAACCAGGCGCCATCTTGCATCTGTGGTGTTCTGAGTGAGCACTGGAATACCATATGCCTCCTGAAGAACATACATCACGGGAGGGAAACGCGTTGAGGCGGATGCGGAGTGAGCAGAGACTAAGCTGATTTTGTGGTCATTAGTTCTTTATCCATTGGACTGCAGTATAATGGAATGCTGTTTGTGGAGGATATCACACCCCTGTGCATGGACAGTTCTTGAGGTATAAGATGTAAATGGTTTGTGAGTATCTCACTATGTACAAGTCCTGTCTGAATGCGTTGATTGATCTGTTTCACTACTGAATAGTACTATCCTGCATTACTAAAAAATAATGCTGTTTCGGCTGAGGCAATGTCATTCTAGCATAACAAGGATATAACGTATTTTGAACCTATCTGTTTGATTGCTGCTCTGATTGGGCATAGTGCAATAAAGTTTGAATCTATCTAAGCCACCATAGCAAAATGCAGCGACTATCATATACATTTCTTTTTCTTTCCGTCACTCATAGAGGAAGCCGTGTTTCAATAAATAGCAGCTACTCCTTGGCACAGGATACTGACAATGACAGCCCATTGAAGGCTACCTTGTGCTTATGGATTTTTGATCCCTGACTCCTTCTTTCCCCTGCCTTTGTTTTTATCTCTCTTTAACAAGGTAGGAGTGAAGCTTAGGGAAATTGAGGGCGAGCCATCGTTGAGCGGGGGCGCCATTTGCCAACCTCCGCAGTCAGGAAGGGATTTGATAATTAGGGACTGTGGAGGCTATCTTTTTTTTTACCTTATTTGCCCCTGTCCTTCTCTCCCCTCATAATATCTAAGCCATAATCTATACCACTTATATTGAAGCTATGGTTTGGCATTTTTACTTTATTGTGTAACAGTGATATTGTGTTGCTAATCCCATTTGAACCCCCCGCTATTGTATTTGAGAGATTGCTTTGTCTACCTCAGTATTTCACAATAAATTGGAGATATTGGATTGTGCCGTGACTGTGTGAATGCCTGTGGGTGAACTATTTCAGGACTTTCTAGGGATTAGAGGGCCAGCCGACGTTGAGTGGGGGCGCCATTTGCATTCAAGAGGGTGCCAACCTCCGCTGTCAGGAAGGGTCCAGCATTAGGGCTATACAGGGATAGCCTTTACCTATGCTGGTACACCTTACACAGAGTAGCAATTTTGTAGATATACTTTTTTCGTTTGGTTTTTCATATTGTGGAGTTTGGGGGTATATGTTTTTTCCCCCTTTTTTAAATAAAGTTATTAATAAAAGGTATTTTTAGAGGTATTAGTTTTTTCATATGAGCCGTCTTCATAACTAATCCCATCCGTATCTGATGTATGATAATTCTGTTAGTTTGTTTCTTTTTGTTCCCCCTTTTTCCTTTGTTTTTATCTTTCCAGTTGGTTATAAGGGATTCTACTATAAGCCCATATATACCGGGAAGGAGATCAGGTTCTGTGATTTCCTTATATTTTTTAATAACAATTTCATTCACGATTGTGACGTCAGAGCAAGACGATAAGAGAGTGGACCCTCTGGGTCACGGTACTGACGCACCCGGGGGCGAGCGATCCCTGAGATGAAAACCCCTATACAGGGATAGTTGGGAGCAAGCTCGAGGGGGACAAGTACCGTAACAGCTGGTGCCAAGAGGGACGGCTCTAAAGGAAGACAGGAGAGGGAGGATGGGAGAAGACAAACTGAACAGTGGGAAAATGGAAGCGGGAAAAAACAAAGAACGGATAACAGGAGGCAGGACAAAAACAATGGAGAAGACAGGGGTAAATAAGAGAAAAGCCTGCAATAGCAGACCAATAGCAGACCAGGCAGGAACAGAATGAAACCGTACCAAACGGGACCAGAAACAGTGTACGAACTGCACACAATAATCAGGCGCCTCCATTAAGGAGGAGACACCTGATATAGCCAGAGAAAGTACCTGATAGGAGGACCAGAAGCGCGGAAGGGGTTAAGAGGAACAAGGAGCGCGTGCCCACGTCCTAAGGCGCATGTGTGGAGCAGGCACAGGACGGGAGAAGGAGGAAGCGCGGACACCACGCCGGAACCCCCGAGCAGCAGGAGGAGGAACCGGGGAACCGGCGCAATGCTGAGAACGGCACGCGGAGATGCCACGAGAGGAGCCGGCAGGAGCAGCGGCCGCAGCGCCAGGGAGAGCGGGTATGACAGTACCCCCCCTCTTAAGACTCCCCCCTCCGAGGTTGAGTAAGAATCTTCTCAGAATCCGTGGAGCATTAATGTTCTCCCTAGGTTCCCAAGACCTCTCCTCAGGACCAAACCCCTTCCAATCAATAAGATAGAAGACTCTCCCTCTAACCCTCTTCATAGCCAGAATGTCCCTTACTTCGAAATCCTTATCAATGCAAGAAGGTTGAGGAGAGTCAAGTGGTGCTGAACAGAAACGATTAAGGATGAGAGGTTTCAAGAGCGAGACATGGAAGGCGTTAGGGACTCGGAGCGAAGCCGGCAATCTCAATCTATAGGCCATGTCGTTAATTCGTCCCAAAATTTTGAAGGGACCGATGTATCGAGGACCCAACTTGTAAGAAGGGACTTTCAAACGGATATGTTTAGTCGAAAGCCAGACTTTGTCACCAGGACGGTACGGTGGAAGATCTCTCCTCCTCTTATCAGCGTGTCTCTTCATCTGAGCAGCGGCCCGTACGAGCGCCTCCTTGGTCTCTCTCCAAATTTGGGAAAATTCAGAAGAAAGAGCATCCGCTGCAGGTACTCCAGAAGAAGAAGATATAGGAAGAGGTATTCCCGGGTTAAGACCAGAGACCACAAAAAATGGAGTTTTAGAAGTAGCCTCACTGGAATGATTATTATGGGCGAACTCGGCCCAAGGGAGAAGAGTCACCCAATCATCGTGATGAGCGTTGGTAAAGTTGCGAAGATAGGAAGTCAAAATTTGATTTATCCTCTCCACTTGCCCATTGGTCTGGGGGTGATAAGCGGAGGAAAAATCCAGCGATATGCCTAGGAGCTTACAGAGTGCTCTCCAGAACTTGGAGGTAAATTGAACCCCCCGATCAGACACAATTCGCAGGGGAAGTCCATGTAATCTGAAAATATGCTGGAAGAAAATTTTTGCCAACTCCGGAGCCGAGGGTAGTCCAGGCAAGGGAATGAAATGGGCCATCTTGGAGAAGCGATCCACCACCACAAGGATGGTTGTACACCCAGAGGAGCGAGGCAGATCTGTAACGAAATCCATGGCTATTTGTTGCCAAGGGACTTCGGGAACGGGTAATGGATGCAAGAGACCACAAGGCAATTCTCTAGGTACTTTGTTTCTAGCACAAGTCATTCAGGAGGCTACGAATTTCGAGACATCTTGTCGTAGAGACGGCCACCAATAATACCGGGAGAGAAGGGCAAGAGTCTTCTTGGTACCGACATGTCCGGCAATCTTGGAAGAATGTCCCCAATGCAATACCTCTGTTCTCTTGTCACACGGGACAAAAGTTCTGCCAGGTGGAACAGAGAGGAGATTTGAGGGAGCTACCATGATGAATTTGGCAGGATCAATAATATGAGAAGAGTCATCTTCCGTCTCGGGAGATTGCAAGGACCGAGAAAGCGCATCTGCTTTAGAATTCTTGTCTCCGGGTCGAAAATGAAGTTTGAAATCAAAACGAGAGAAAAATAAAGACCATCTGGCTTGCCTGGAATTGAGTCTCTGAGCAGATTGAATGTAGGCTAAGTTCTTGTGGTCAGTGAAAATTATAAAGGGGTGAACGGCCCCCTCTAAAAGATAACGCCATTCTTGCAGGGCCATCTTTATGGCTAGCAATTCTCGATCTCCAATAGAATAATTGCACTCAGCGGGGAGAAAATGACTTCGAGAAGAATCCACAAGGAACCAGACGACCAGAGAGAGATCTTTGAGAGAGAACCGCCCCGGCTCCCGAAGAGGAGGCATCCACCTCAAGGATGAAGGGCCTGCTGGCTACAGGCCGATGAAGAACAGGAGCAGAAGCAAAGGCCTGTTTCAAGGTGAGAAAGGCACCTTCAGCCTCCGGAGGCCAAACGTTGGGTTTTGCTCCTTTCCGGGTAAGAGCGACAAGAGGTTTAGTTACAGAGGAGAAATGCGGAACAAATTGCCTGTAGTAGTTTGCAAAGCCCAAGAATCATTGGATGGCCTTAACTCCGATAGGACGAGACCACTTGAGTACGGCAGACAATTTCTCAGGGTCCATCTCCAACCCCCTGTCAGAAATAATGTACCCTAAGAAGGGCAAGGAAGTCTGTTCAAACAAACACTTCTCGATCTTCGCGTAGAGATGATTCTCTCGAAGTCGTTGTAGAACCAGACGAACGCTTCTCCTGTGAGAGGATAAGTCGGGTGAAAAAATAAGGATGTCATCCAGGTATACCACCATGCAAGAATACAGTAAGTCGTGGAAGATCTCATTCACGAATTCCTGGAAGACTGCTGGAGCGTTACAGAGACCAAAGGGCATGACCAGGTATTCATAATGACCATCCCGAGTGTTAAAGGCGGTCTTCCACTCGTCTCCAGCGTGAATTCGGACACAATTTATAGGCTCCTCGCAAATCTAGTTTGGAAAAAATTCGAGCTCCTCTCAGTCGGTCGAACAGTTCAGGAATAGTGTTGAGCGATACCGTCCGATACTTGAAAGTATCGGTATCGGATAGTATCGGCCGATACCCGAAAAATATCGGGTATCGCCGATACCGATATCCGATACCAATACAAGTCAATGGGACATCAAGTATCGGAAGGTATTCTCATGGTTCCCAGGGTCTGAAGGAGAGGAAACTCTCCTTCAGGCCCTGGGATCCATAGGGATGTGTAAAATAAAGAATTAAAATAAAAAATATTGATATGCTCACCTCTCCGGCGGCCCCTGGACATCATGCGGCTAACCGGGTGGCTTCTTTCTTCAAAATGCGCGCCTTTAGGACCTGGGAATGACGTCCCGGGTTCTGATTGGTCGCGTGCCGCCCATGTGACCGGCACGCGACCAATCAGAAGCCGTGACGTCATTCGCAGGTCCTCAATTCCTAGAATTAGGAGTTTTTGTGAATGAGAATGACGTTGCGGCTTCTGATTGGTCGCGTGCCGGTCACATGGGCGGCACGCGACCAATCAGAACCCGGGACGTCATTCTCATTCAGTAAACTCATAATTCTAGGAATTGAGGACCTGCGAATGACATCACGGCTTCTGATTGGTCGCGTGCCGGTCACATGGGCGGCACGCGACCAATCAGAACCCGGGACGTCATTCCCAGGTCCTAAAGGCGCGCATTTTGAAGAAAGAAGCCACCCGGTTAGCCGCATGATGTCCAGGGGCCGCCGGAGAGGTGAGCATATCAATATTTTTTATTTTAATTCTTTATTTTACACATCCCTGTTGATCCGATACCCGATATCACAAAAATATCGGATCTCGGTATCGGAATTCCGATACCGCAAATATCGGCCGATACCCGATACTTGCGGTATCGGAATGCTCAACACTATTCAGGAATCAACGGTAGAGGATATCTATTCTTGACCGTAATGGCGTTCAGACCTCGGTAGTCTATACAAGGCCGAAGGGATCCATCTTTCTTCCGGACGAAGAAAAAACCGGCTCCCGCTGGGGAAGAGGACTTTCGGATGAAACCCTTAGCCAGATTCTCCCGGATGTATTCTGACATAGCTAAGGTCTCTGCTGGAGACAAAGGATAGGTTCTTCCCTTAGGAAGGGAAACTCCAGGAATTAGCTCGATAGGGCAGTCATAGGTACGATGTGGGGGAAGAGACTCCGCCTCCTTCTTATCAAAGACATCGGCAAAAGAGTGATAAGCCGAAGGAAGATCTGGAAGATTGACGGGCGCTTGAGGAAGATCGGGACGGGAAACGGACAGCAGACAACGTTCATGACAACCGTGACCCCAGCGGAGTATCTCTCCGGAACGCCAATCCAGAACTGGCTCGTGCGACCTGAGCCAGGGTAGGCCCAAGAGCAGGGCATGAGAAAGATTGGGCAAAACATAAAATGCAATCTTCTCCCGGTGTAGAGCACCAATCTGCATCTCCAACTCGAGAGTAACCATTTTGATGGGAACAGGTAATGGTTTGCCGTCCACTGCAGAGATTAGACGCGGGGTCTTAAGGGTAACCACTGGAATCCGAAATGTATTCACCTCCTCCTCTCGGATGAAATTACCAGCCGCACCCGAGTCCACATACGCCTCCACAGACCTACGCTCAAGACCTAAAAGAATCAAAGCTGAAATAGTTAGGGGAAGAGAGGGATTTGGGTCACCTAGGGAAGCCTCTCTTACCTGACCTAGGTGGAGAAGTTTCCCGGCCTCTCTGGACAGGAACGCAGGAAATGATTAACCCCTCTGCAGTAGAGACACAAGCCTTGTGCCAACCTCTCCCTGCGTCGCTGTTCTGACAACCTAACTCGATCCACCTGCATAGGTTCAGGGACGGGAGAAGCGGGAGAAGTGGAAGACCTGACCGGAGGAGAAGCAGGTACCCAGTTAGTTTTAGAGGACCTCCTCTCCCTGACTAATTCCCGAGAGCGTTCCTGGAAACGTAAATCAATACGTGTGGCCAGGGATATTAGATCCTCTAAGGTAGTAGGGGTATCCCGACCAGCAAGCTCATCCTTAATCTTGGACGAAAGCCCTCTCCAAAACGCCCCTACCAATGCCTCATTATTCCACCCGAGCTCAGAGGAAAGTGTCCGGAAGCGGATGGCGTATTGCCCAACAGTAAGATTAGCTTGTTGTAGATTAAAGAGGGACTCGGTAGTAGAAGCCACCCGACCTGGCTCATCAAAGACCTTACGAAATGTGTCTAAGAAAACCTGTATGCTGGCAACTACCGGATCATCCCGCTCCCAGAAAGGGTTTACCCAAGACAGAGCCTCTCCCTCCAGATGAGACACAATAATGGCCACCTTAGCACGATCCGAGGGATACTGCTGGGGCAGAAGCTCGAAGTGCAAACGGCACTGATTCAAAAAACCCCGACACAGTTTGGGATCTCCACTAAATCTAGGGGGCTTTCCCAAACGAGGAGGAGGTAGAGGTACTAAATCACGCTGGAAGACAGAGGCGGCGGCCGCAGACTGTAGGGAAAGTAGACGGTCGTCAACGGATGCCATATAGGTAAGGATATGGGACTGGGTATCTCGCTGCTGCGCCAGCTCCTGCTGGAGTCCTGCCAGCAGAGGGGCATTAGCAGGATCAGAAGTCTGTAAAGCAGTTAACCGGGAGTCCATAGACTTCATGACGGACATGATCCGGCTCTGATTCTCCCGTAGGAACAACAGCTCTTTCTGAGTTGCTGCAGAGGCACCAGCGGGGTCCATGGCCTGATTATACTGTGACGTCAGAGCAAGACGATAAGAGAGTGGACCCTCTGGGTCACGGTACTGACGCACCCGGGGGCGAGCGAACCCTGAGATGAAAACCCCTATACAGGGATAGTTGGGAGCAAGCCCGAGGGGGACAAGTACCGTAACAGCTGGTGCCAAGAGGGACGGCTCTAAAGGAAGACAGGAGAGGGAGGATGGGAGAAGACAAACTGAACAGTGGGAAAATGGAAGCGGGAAAAAACAAGGAACGAATAACAGGAGGCAGGACAAAAACAATGGAGAAGACAGGGGTAAATAAGAGAAAAGCCTGCAATAGCAGACCAATAGCAGACCAGGCAGGAACGGAATGAAACCGAACCAAACGGGACCAGAAACAGTGTACGAACTGCACACAATAATCAGGCGCCTCCATTAAGGAGGAGACACCTGATATAGCCAGAGAAAGTACCTGATAGGAGGACCAGAAGCGCGGAAGGGGTTAAGAGGAACAAGGAGTGCGCGCCCACGTCCTAAGGCGCATGTGTGGAGCAGGCACAGGACGGGAGAAGGAGGAAGCGCGGACACCACGCCGGAACCCCCGAGCAGCAGGAGGAGGAACCGGGGAACTGGCGCAATGCTGAGAACGGCACGCGGAGATGCCACGAGAGGAGCCGGCAGGAGCAGCGGCCGCAGCGCCAGGGAGAGCGGGTATGACAACGATTATTCACTAAATTTATTGTTATTACATTTTTTAACCAAATAACATATTTCTCTTTTTTACACATCCTAATACTGATTTATTTATATTCCTATATTTTACAGGAAACATTGTAATGAGTGTATACACTTCCCCACAAACACTTTTCCATATATTTTATTATCCATTGCTGTTTTTTAAGCTGCTTTTATCTTTATAACTTTAGCCTATCACTATATTCTGTATTTCTCACCCATTGCACTGTCACTGGTGACTTGGTGGTCTCACATCTGGCACTTCTCACATGCATTGTTTTGTTTCCTGACAGCCCTCACTATCACTTTACCTGACTGATCGCTACCAGATGGCTCTATGCAGCATTATTCATCTTGGTCTTACCAACAGGGTTTCATCCTGAACCCCCTGCTTCACTGGGGATGCTGAACGCTCGCGTGGTGTGGGCCCGTCCAGTCTGCATGGCAACGAGTCCATTCAGCGTCATTCCGGACACTCCCCTTCGGTGATGCCATCCAATCGGAGGTGCCCGGAGGCGGAGTTACCCGGGATGGTGTGTGATGCTGTTTCCTGGATCCCGCACATGAACCACCACCCGGTGGCGTCACAGATGCATTTACCCACGTGGGGTATACTCGCTCCCTGGGAGCTGTGATTGGCATTTGCCCCAGGACGTTCGGTTTACACTAATCAGCCATAAGGGGCATGTCCCACCCACTATCACGCCAATAGCATGACCCTGGATAGGAAAGGGTGGTATAAACAATAACCACCAATGTGATTGGCTTACACTCATTCATGTGTTCCATAGATGTGACCGGGGAACAGCCCCAATTAGAAACACTCCCACTGTATCCCAGAGTTACTCACCTTGCCTGAATTAGTGCAGGACCTTGGTTTGTTGGAAACACTTATCCATACCCTCTGAGGAAGCTGACGTGGCGAAACACGCGTAAGAGGGAATAGTGGTAAATATTTCATCCTTATCGGTATACTACTGGCATGTCGTCTATAGGATTTGTAATCTCCATCTCCAGTCACGTAGTATATTGCCTAGTCACGTAGTATATTGCCCAGCGACGTAGTATATTGCACAGCCACGTACTATATTTCCCAGTCACGTAGTATATTGGCCAGCCACGTAGTATATTGCCCAGTCACGTACTATATTGTCCAGTCACGTTGTATATTGCACAGCCACGTAGTATATTGCCCAGCCACGTAGTATATTGCCCAGCGACGTAGTATATTGCCCAGTCACGTAGTATATTGGCCAGCCACGTAGTATATTGCCAGTCACATAGTATATTGCCCAGCCACGTAGAATATTGCCCAGCCACGTAGTATTCAACACAGAGCCACGTAGTATATTGCCCAGTCAGTCACATAGTATATTGCCCAGTCACGTAGTATATCGCCCAGCAACGTAGTATTCAGCACAGAGCTACATAGTATATTGCCCAGCCACATAGTATATTGCCCAGCCACGTAGTATATTGCCCAGCCACGTAGTATATTGCCCAGCCACGTAGTATATTGCCCAGCCACATAGTATATTGCCCAGCCACGTAGTATATTGCCCAGCCACGTAGAATTCAGCAGAAAGCCACGTAGTATATTGCCAAGCCACGTAGTATATTGCCCAGTCACATAGTATATTGCCAAGCCATGTAGTATATTGCCCAGCAACGTAGTATTCAGCACAGAGCCACGTATTATATTTCCCAGCCACGTAGTATATTGCCCAGTCACGTAGTATATTGCCCAACCACATAGTATATTGCCCAGTCACGTAGTATATTGCCCAACCACATAGTATATTGCCCAGCGACGTATTATTCAGCACAGAGCCACGTAGTATATTGCCCAGCCACGTAGTATATTGCCCAGTCACATAGTATATTGCTCAGTCACGTAGTATATTGCCCAGCGACATAGTATATTGCCCAGTCACGTAGTATATTGTACAGCCACGTAGTGTATTGCCCAGTCACGTAGTATATTGCCCAGCGACGTAGTATTCAGCACAGAGCCACGTAGTATATTGCCCAGTCATGTAGTATATTGCTCAGTCACGTAGTATATTGCCCAGCGACATAGTATATTGCCCAGTCACGTAGTATATTGTACAGCCACGTAGTGTATTGCCCAGTCACGTATTATATTGCCCAGTTACGTAGTATATTGCCCAGTTACATAGTATATTGCCCAGCCACGTAGTATATTGCTCAGCCACGTAGTATATTGCCCAGCCACGAAGTATATTGCCCAGTCACGTAGTATATTGCCGAGCTACGTAGTATATTGCCCAGTCACGTAGTATATTGCCCAGTTACGTAGTATATTGCCCAGTTACGTAGTATATTGCCCAGCCATGTAGTATATTGCTCAGCCACGTAGTATATTGCCCAGCGACGTAGTATATTGCCCAGTCACGTAGTATATTGCCCAGTCACATAGTATTCAACACAGAGCCACGTAGTATACTGCCCAGTCACATAGTATATTGCCCAGTCACGTAGTATACAAGAAACAAAAGAAAGAGCACAGGCCATAAAAATGGGGATCACCAAACAGCAAAGATATGTACAAAAAACACACAGCTTTATTAAGGTTTTAACACGGGAAAAAGAGCATTAAAAGCATTTAAAAACACATAGAAACTAAAGCCTATAATAAGGCATATGCCTATAAACAAGTGAAGGGGGAGAAAATAGGAAATAGATGTACAAATACTCCTCAAACCACTATATGGACAGCATATGGACATGCTCTCTTTATGCCTGTCAGTACATTAGAGTTATTACACCCGCTGGTTGTTTGGGGAGATGATTTATATGCATGATTTGCTAACCCTGCCTGTAGGTAGTGAGTTCACTCAGAGTGACTTACGTTGGTAGTGTGCTGGTATGTCCTTACTTTGGGACATTCAGGGCTATTGTGCTTGTCTCAATCTGTTCTATCTAGGGACTAGGAGTGTGGTAAGAGAATAATTTCCATGCTTTATCTATCTGTTTTTACCTGAGTGACGCTATTGTATGTGCACTACCTTGGGTTTTTGAGCTTTATTTCAAGTTCATCCAGAGCTCCTGTATTTTACTGCATGCATTTCTACTACAATACCCCAATATGTGTCTTATATGATGTACATGCGTTTATTTTGACGCTTTATACATCAAGAAATATGCTGTCCATATAGTGGTTTGAGGAGTATTTGTACATCTATTTCCTATTTTCTCCCCCTTCACTTGTTTATAGGCATATGCCTTATTATAGGCTTTAGTTTCTATGTGTTTTTAAATGCTTTTAATGCTCTTTTTCCCGTGTTAAAACCTTAATAAAGCTGTGTGTTTTTTGTACATATCTTTGCTGTTTGGTGATCCCCATTTTTATGGCCTGTGCTCTTTCTTTTGTTTCTTGTATGGTTATTTTCTCAGGTCAGGGTTGGATCCCTTTGCTGTATAGTCTGTGGTGCCCCCATATCCTAGTATCACAGTCACGTAGTATATCGCCCAGCAACGTAGTATTCAGCACAGAGCCACATAGTATATTGCCCAGCCACATAGTATATTGCCCAGCCACGTAGTATATTGCCCAGCCACGTAGTATATTGCCCAGCCACATAGTATATTGCCCAGCCACGTAGTATATTGCCCAGCCACGTAGTATTCAGCAGAAAGCCACGTAGTATATTGCCAAGCCACATAGTATATTGCCCAGTCACGTAGTATATTGCCAACCACGTAATATATTGCCCAGCGACGTAGTATTCAGCACAGAGCCACGTATTATATTGCCCAGTCACATAGTATATTGCCCAGCCACGTAGTATATTGCCCAGTCACGTAGTATATTGCCCAACCACATAGTATATTGCCCAGCGAGTAGTATTCAGCACAGAGCCACGTAGTATATTGCCCAGCCACGTAGTATATTGCCCAGTCACATAGTATATTGCTCAGTCACGTAGTATATTGCCCAGCGACATAGTATATTGCCCAGTCACGTAGTATATTGTACAGCCACGTAGTGTATTGCCCAGTCACGTAGTATATTGCCCAGTCACGTAGTATATTGCCCAGTTACGTAGTATTCAACACAGAGCCACGTAGTATATTGCCCAGCCACGTAGTATATTGCCCAGTCACGTAGTATATTGCTCAGTCACGTAGTATATTGCCCAGCGACATAGTATATTGCCCAGTCACGTAGTATATTGTACAGCCACGTAGTGTATTGCCCAGTCACGTAGTATATTGCCCAACCATGTAGTATATTGCCCAGCGACGTAGTATTCAGCACAGAGCCACGTAGTATATTGCCCAGTCACGTAGTATATTGCTCAGTCACGTAGTATATTGTCCAGCGACATAGTATATTGCCCAGTCACGTAGTATATTGTACAGCCACGTAGTGTATTGCCCAGTCACGTAGTATATTGCCCAGTTACGTAGTATATTGCCCAGTTACATAGTATATTGCCCAGCCACGTAGTATATTGCTCAGCCACGTAGTATATTGCCCAGCCACGAAGTATATTGCCCAGTCACGTAGTATATTGCCGAGCTACGTAGTATATTGCCCAGTCACGTAGTATATTGCTCAGTCACGTAGTATATTGCCCAGCGACATAGTATATTGCCCAGTCACGTAGTATATTGTACAGCCACGTAGTGTATTGCCCAGTCACGTAGTATATTGCCCAGTTACGTAGTATATTGCCCAGTCACGTAGTATATTGGCCAGCCAATTAGTATATTGCCAGTCACGTAGTATATTGCCCAGTCACGTAGTATATTGCTCAGCCACGTAGAATATTGCCCAGCCACGTAGTATTCAACACAGAGCCACGTAGTATATTGCCCAGTCACATAGTATATTGCCCAGTCACGTAGTATATCGCCCAGCAACGTAGTATTCAGCACAGAGCCACATAGTATATTTCCCAGCCACATAGTATTTTTCCCAGCCACGTAGTATATTGCCCAGCCACGTAGTATATTGCCCAGCCACATAGTATATTGCCCAGCCACGTAGTATATTGCCCAGCCACATAGTATATTGCCCAGCCACGTAGTATATTGCCCAGCCACGTAGTATTCAGCAGAAAGCCACGTAGTATATTGCCAAGCCACGTAGTATATTGCCCAGTCACGTAGTATCTTGTCAATCCACGTAATATATTGCCCAGCGACGTAGTATTCAGCACAGAGCCACGTATTATATTGCCCAGTCACATAGTATATTGCCCAGCCACGTAGTATATTGCCCAGTCACGTAGTATATTGCCCAACCACGTAGTATTCAGCAGAAAGCCATGTAGTATATTGCCAAGCCACGTAGTATATTGCCCAGTCACGTAGTATATTGCCAATCCACGTAGTATATTGCCCAGCGACGTAGTATTCAGCACAGAGCCACGTATTATATTGCCCAGTCACATAGTATATTGCCCAGCCACGTAGTATATTGCCCAGTCACGTAGTATATTGCCCAGTTACGTAGTATTCAACACAGAGCCACGTAGTATATTGCCCAGTCACACAGTATATTGCCCAGTCACATAGTATATCGCCCAGCAACGTAGTATTCAGCACAGAGCCACATAGTATATTACCCAGCCACATAGTATATTGCCCAGCCACGTAGTATATTGCCCAGCCACGTAGTATATTGCCCAGCCACATAGTATATTGCCCAGCCACGTACTATATTGCCCAGCCACGTAGTATTCAGCAGAAAGCCACGTAGTATATTGCCAAGCCACGTAGCATATTGCCCAGTCACTTAGCATATTGCCAATCCACGTAATATATTGCCCAGCGACGTAGTATTCAGCACAGAGTCACGTATTATATTGCCCAGTCACATAGTATATTGCCCAGTCACGTAGTATATTGCCCAACCACGTAGTATATTGCCCAGCGACGTAGTATTCAGCACAGAGCCACGCAGTATATTGCCCAGTCACATAGTATATTGCCCAGCCACGTAGTATATTGCCCAGTCACGTAGTATATTGCCCAACCACGTAGTATATCGCCCAGCAACGTAGTATTCAGCACAGAGCCACATAGTATATTACCCAGCCAAATAGTATATTGCCAAGCCACGTACTATATTGCCCAGCCACGTAGTATATTGCCCAGACATGTAGTATATTGCCCAGCCACATAGTATATTGCCCAGCCACGTACTATATTGCCCAGCCACGTAGTATTCAGCAGAAAGCCATGTAGTATATTGCCAAGCCACGTAGTATATTGCCTAGTCACGTAGTATATTGCCAATCAACGTAATATATTGCCCAGCGACGTAGTATTCAGCACAGAGCCACGTATTATATTGCCCAGTCATGTAGTATATTGCCCAGCCACATAGTATATTGCCCAGCCACGTAGTATATTGCCAAGCCACGTAGTATTCAGCAGAAAGCCATGTAGTATATTGCCAAGCCACGTGGTATATTGCCTAGTCACGTAGTATATTGCCAATCAACGTAATATATTGCCCAGCGACGTAGTATTCAGCACAGAGCCACGTATTATATTGCCCAGTCACATAGTATATTGCCCAGTCACGTAATATATTGCCAAACCACGTAGTATATTGCCCAGCGACGTAGTATTCAGCACAGAGCCACGTAGTATATTGCCCAGTCACATAGTATATTGCCCAGCCACGTAGTATATTGCCCAGTCACGTAGTATATTGCCCAACCACGTAGTATATTGCCCAGCGACGTAGTATTCAGCACAGAGCCACGTAGTATATTGCCCAGCCACGTAGTATATTGCCCAGTCACGTAGTATATTGCTCAGTCACGTAGTATATTGCCCAGCGACATAGTATATTGCCCAGTCACGTAGTATATTGTACAGCCACGTAGTGTATTGCCCAGTCACGTAGTATATTGCCCAGTCACGTAGTATATTGCCAAGTCACGTAGTATATTGCCCAGTTACGTAGTATATTCCCCAGTTACTTAGTATATTGCCCAGCCACGTAGTATATTGCTCAGCCACGTAGAATATTGCCCAGCCACGTAGTATTCAACACAGAGCCACGTAGTATATTGCCCAGTCACGTAGTATATCGCCCAGCAACGTAGTATTCAGCACAGAGCCACATAGTATATTACCCAGCCACATAGTATATTGCCCAGCCACGTAGTATATTGCCCAGCCACGTAGTATATTGCCCAGCCATGTAGTATATTGCCCAGCCACATAGTATATTGCCCAGCCACGTAGTATATTGCCCAGCCACGTAGTATTCAGCAGAAAGCCATGTAGTATATTGCCAAGCCACGTAGTATATTGCCTAGTCACGTAGTATATTGCCAATCCACGTAATATATTGCCCAGCGACGTAGTATTCAGCACAGAGCCACGTATTATATTGCCCAGTCATGTAGTATATTGCCCAGCCACATAGTATATTGCCCAGCCACGTAGTATATTGCCAAGCCACGTAGTATTCAGCAGAAAGCCATGTAGTTTATTGCCAAGCCACGTGGTATATTGCCTAGTCACGTAGTATATTGCCAATCCACGTAATATATTGCCCAGCGACGTAGTATTCAGCACAGAGCCACGTATTATATTGCCCAGTCACATAGTATATTGCCCAGCCACGTAGTATATTGCCCAACCACGTAGTATATTGCCCAGCGACGTAGTATTCAGCACAGAGCCACGTAGTATATTGCCCAGCCACGTAGTATATTGCCCAGTCACGTAGTGTATTGCTCAGTCACGTAGTATATTGCCCAGCGACATAGTATATTGCCCAGTCACGTAGTATATTGTACAGCCACGTAGTGTATTGCCCAGTCACGTAGTATATTGCCCAGTCACGTAGTATATTGCCCAGTCACGTAGTATATTGCCCTGTTACGTAGTATATTGCCCAGTTATGTAGTATATTGCCCAGCCACGTAGTATATTGCTCAGCCACGTAGTATATTGCCCAGCCACGTAGTATATTGCCCACCCCCGTAGTATATTGCTTAGTCACGTAGTATATTGCCCAGTCACGTAGTATATTGCCCAGTCACGTAGTATATTGCCCAGTCATGTAGTATATTGCCCAGCGACGTAGTATTCAGCACAGAGCCATGTAGTATATTGCCCAGCCAAGTAGTATATTGCCCAGCCATGTAGTATATTGCCCAGCCACGTAGTATAGTATATTTCCCAGCCACGTAGTATATTGCCCATCGCCGTAGTATATTGCCCAGCGATGTAGTATATTGCCCAGTCACGTAGTATATCGCCCAGCAACGTAGTATATTGCCCAGTAACGTACTATATTGCCCAGTCACGTAGTATATTGCCCAGCCACGTAGTATATTGCCCAGCCACGTAGTATATTGCCCAGTCACATAGTATATTGCCCAGTCACGTAGTATATTGCCAATCAACGTAATATATTGCCCAGCGACGTAATATTCAGCACAGAGCCACGTATTATATTGCCCAGTCATGTAGTATATTGCCCAGCCACATAGTATATTGCCCAGCCACGTAGTATATTGCCAAGCCACGTAGTATTCAGCAGAAAGCCATGTAGTATATTGCCAAGCCACGTGGTATATTGCCTAGTCACGTAGTATATTGCCAATCCACGTAATATATTGCCCAGCGACGTAGTATTCAGCACAGAGCCACGTATTATATTGCCCAGTCACATAGTATATTGCCCAGTCACGTAGTATATTGCCCAACCACGTAGTATATTGCCCAGCGACGTAGTATTCAGCACAGAGCCACGTAGTATATTGCCCAGTCACATAGTATATTGCCCAGCCACGTAGTATATTGCCCAGTCACGTAGTATATTGCCCAACCACGTAGTATATTGCCCAGCGACGTAGTATTCAGCACAGAGCCACGTAGTATATTGCCCAGCCACGTAGTATATTGCCCAGTCACGTAGTATATTGCTCAGTCACGTAGTATATTGCCCAGCGACATAGTATATTGCCCAGTCACGTAGTATATTGTACAGCCACGTAGTGTATTGCCCAGTCACGTAGTATATTGCCCAGTCACGTAGTATATTGCCAAGTCACGTAGTATATTGCCCAGTTACGTAGTATATTGCCCAGTTACTTAGTATATTGCCCAGCCACGTAGTATATTGCTCAGCCACGTAGAATATTGCCCAGCCACGTAGTATTCAACACAGAGCCACGTAGTATATTGCCCAGTCACGTAGTATATCGCCCAGCAACGTAGTATTCAGCACAGAGCCACATAGTATATTACCCAGCCACATAGTATATTGCCCAGCCACGTAGTATATTGCCCAGCCACGTAGTATATTGCCCAGCCATGTAGTATATTGCCCAGCCACATAGTATATTGCCCAGCCACGTAGTATATTGCCCAGCCACGTAGTATTCAGCAGAAAGCCATGTAGTATATTGCCAAGCCACGTAGTATATTGCCTAGTCACGTAGTATATTGCCAATCCACGTAATATATTGCCCAGCGACGTAGTATTCAGCACAGAGCCACGTATTATATTGCCCAGTCATGTAGTATATTGCCCAGTCACGTAGTATATTGCCCAACCACGTAGTATATTGCCCAGCGACGTAGTATTCAGCACAGAGCCACGTAGTATATTGCCCAGCCACGTAGTATATTGCCCAGTCACGTAGTATATTGCTCAGTCACGTAGTATATTGCCCAGCGACATAGTATATTGCCCAGTCACGTAGTATATTGTACAGCCACGTAGTGTATTGCCCAGTCACGTAGTATATTGCCCAGTCACGTAGTATATTGCCAAGTCACGTAGTATATTGCCCAGTTACGTAGTATATTCCCCAGTTACTTAGTATATTGCCCAGCCACGTAGTATATTGCTCAGCCACGTAGAATATTGCCCAGCCACGTAGTATTCAACACAGAGCCACGTAGTATATTGCCCAGTCACGTAGTATATCGCCCAGCAACGTAGTATTCAGCACAGAGCCACATAGTATATTACCCAGCCACATAGTATATTGCCCAGCCACGTAGTATATTGCCCAGCCACGTAGTATATTGCCCAGCCATGTAGTATATTGCCCAGCCACATAGTATATTGCCCAGCCACGTAGTATATTGCCCAGCCACGTAGTATTCAGCAGAAAGCCATGTAGTATATTGCCAAGCCACGTAGTATATTGCCTAGTCACGTAGTATATTGCCAATCCACGTAATATATTGCCCAGCGACGTAGTATTCAGCACAGAGCCACGTATTATATTGCCCAGTCATGTATATTGCCCAGCCACATAGTATATTGCCCAGCCACGTAGTATATTGCCAAGCCACGTAGTATTCAGCAGAAAGCCATGTAGTTTATTGCCAAGCCACGTGGTATATTGCCTAGTCACGTAGTATATTGCCAATCCACGTAATATATTGCCCAGCGACGTAGTATTCAGCACAGAGCCACGTATTATATTGCCGAGTCACATAGTATATTGCCCAGCCACGTAGTATATTGCCCAACCACGTAGTATATTGCCCAGCGACGTAGTATTCAGCACAGAGCCACGTAGTATATTGCCCAGCCACGTAGTATATTGCCCAGTCACGTAGTGTATTGCTCAGTCACGTAGTATATTGCCCAGCGACATAGTATATTGCCCAGTCACGTAGTATATTGTACAGCCACGTAGTGTATTGCCCAGTCACGTAGTATATTGCCCAGTCACGTAGTATATTGCCCAGTCACGTAGTATATTGCCCTGTTACGTAGTATATTGCCCAGTTATGTAGTATATTGCCCAGCCACGTAGTATATTGCTCAGCCACGTAGTATATTGCCCAGCCACGTAGTATATTGCCCACCCCCGTAGTATATTGCTTAGTCACGTAGTATATTGCCCAGTCACGTAGTATATTGCCCAGTCATGTAGTATATTGCCCAGCGACGTAGTATTCAGCACAGAGCCACGTAGTATATTGCCCAGCCAAGTAGTATATTGCCCAGCCATGTAGTATATTGCCCAGCCACGTAGTATAGTATATTTCCCAGCCACGTAGTATATTGCCCATCGCCGTAGTATATTGCCCAGCGATGTAGTATATTGCCCAGTCACGTAGTATATCGCCCAGCAAAGTAGTATATTGCCCAGTAACGTACTATATTGCCCAGTCACGTAGTATATTGCCCAGCCACGTAGTATATTGCCCAGCCACGTAGTATATTGCCCAGTCACATAGTATATTGCCCAGTCACGTAGTATATTGCCAATCAACGTAATATATTGCCCAGCGACGTAGTATTCAGCACAGAGCCACGTATTATATTGCCCAGTCATGTAGTATATTGCCCAGCCACATAGTATATTGCCCAGCCACGTAGTATATTGCCAAGCCACGTAGTATTCAGCAGAAAGCCATGTAGTATATTGCCAAGCCACGTGGTATATTGCCTAGTCACGTAGTATATTGCCAATCCACGTAATATATTGCCCAGCGACGTAGTATTCAGCACAGAGCCACGTATTATATTGCCCAGTCACATAGTATATTGCCCAGTCACGTAGTATATTGCCCAACCACGTAGTATATTGCCCAGCGACGTAGTATTCAGCACAGAGCCACGTAGTATATTGCCCAGTCACATAGTATATTGCCCAGCCACGTAGTATATTGCCCAGTCACGTAGTATATTGCCCAACCACGTAGTATATTGCCCAGCGACGTAGTATTCAGCACAGAGCCACGTAGTATATTGCCCAGCCACGTAGTATATTGCCCAGTCACGTAGTATATTGCTCAGTCACGTAGTATATTGCCCAGCGACATAGTATATTGCCCAGTCACGTAGTATATTGTACAGCCACGTAGTGTATTGCCCAGTCACGTAGTATATTGCCCAGTCACGTAGTATATTGCCAAGTCACGTAGTATATTGCCCAGTTACGTAGTATATTGCCCAGTTACTTAGTATATTGCCCAGCCACGTAGTATATTGCTCAGCCACGTAGAATATTGCCCAGCCACGTAGTATTCAACACAGAGCCACGTAGTATATTGCCCAGTCACGTAGTATATCGCCCAGCAACGTAGTATTCAGCACAGAGCCACATAGTATATTACCCAGCCACATAGTATATTGCCCAGCCACGTAGTATATTGCCCAGCCACGTAGTATATTGCCCAGCCATGTAGTATATTGCCCAGCCACATAGTATATTGCCCAGCCACGTAGTATATTGCCCAGCCACGTAGTATTCAGCAGAAAGCCATGTAGTATATTGCCAAGCCACGTAGTATATTGCCTAGTCACGTAGTATATTGCCAATCCACGTAATATATTGCCCAGCGACGTAGTATTCAGCACAGAGCCACGTATTATATTGCCCAGTCATGTAGTATATTGCCCAGCCACATAGTATATTGCCCAGCCACGTAGTATATTGCCAAGCCATGTAGTATTCAGCAGAAAGCCATGTAGTATATTGCCAAGCCACGTGGTATATTGCCTAGTCACGTAGTATATTGCCAATCCACGTAATATATTGCCCAGCGACGTAGTATTCAGCACAGAGCCACGTATTATATTGCCCAGTCACATAGTATATTGCCCAGCCACGTAGTATATTGCCCAACCACGTAGTATATTGCCCAGTCACGTAGTGTATTGCTCAGTCACGTAGTATATTGCCCAGCGACATAGTATATTGCCCAGTCACGTAGTATATTGTACAGCCACGTAGTGTATTGCCCAGTCACGTAGTATATTGCCCAGTCACGTAGTATATTGCCCAGTCACGTAGTATATTGCCCTGTTACGTAGTATATTGCCCAGTTATGTAGTATATTGCCCAGCCACGTAGTATATTGCTCAGCCACGTAGTATATTGCCCAGCCACGTAGTATATTGCCCACCCCCGTAGTATATTGCTTAGTCACGTAGTATATTGCCCAGTCACGTAGTATATTGCCCAGTCACGTAGTATATTGCCCAGTCATGTAGTATATTGCCCAGCGACGTAGTATTCAGCACAGAGCCACGTAGTATATTGCCCAGCCAAGTAGTATATTGCCCAGCCATGTAGTATATTGCCCAGCCACGTAGTATAGTATATTTCCCAGCCACGTAGTATATTGCCCATCGCCGTAGTATATTGCCCAGCGATGTAGTATATTGCCCAGTCACGTAGTATATCGCCCAGCAACGTAGTATATTGCCCAGTCACGTACTATATTGCCCAGTGACGTAGTATATTGCCCAGCCACGTAGTATATTGCCCAGCCACGTAATATATTGCCCAGTCACATAGTATATTGCCCAGTCACGTAGTATATTGCCCAGTCACGTAGTATATTGCCCAGCCATGTAGTATATTGCCCAGTCACGTAGTATATTGCACAGCGACGTAGTGCCGTATATACTCGAGTATAAGCCGAGATTTTCAGCCCAAAATTTTGGGCTGAAAGTGCCCCTCTTGGCTTATACTCGAGTCACAGTAGCGGTGGGGTCGGCGGGTGAGGGGGAGAGGGCGCTGAGGTATACTTACCTAGTCCCAGCGATCCTGGCGCTCCCGCTGCCTGTCACACGGTCTTCGGTGCTGCAGCTCTTCCTGTCAGCGGTCACGTGGGACCGCTCATTAGAGTAATGAATATGCGGCTCCACCTCCCACAGGGGTGGAGCCGCATATTCATTTCTCTAATCAGCTATGCCGGTGACCGCTGACAGGAAGAGGCTGCGGCACCGAAGACTGTGTAACAGGCAGAGGGAGCGGGACGCCAGGAGCAGGTAAGTATGTCATATTCACCTGTCCCCGTTCCACACGCCGGGCGCTGCTCTGTCTTCGCGTCTCTCCGCTCTGACTGTTCAGGTCAGAGGGCGCGATGACGCATATAGTGTGTGCGCCGCCCTCTGCCTGATCAGTCAGAGCGGAGAGACGCTAGGACCGGACGCTGGGAGCTGCAAGCAGCGAGGTGAGTATGGCATTTTTTTTTTTAAGCAGCAGCAATGGCAGAGATTTATGTGGAGCATCTATGGGGAAATATGAACGGCACAGAGCACTATATGGCAGCTATGGGACAATATTGAACGGCGCAGAGCACTATATGGCACAGCTATGGGGCAATAATGAACGGTGCAGAGCACTATATGGCACAGCTATGGGGCAATACTGAACGGCGCAGAGTGCTATATGGCAGCTATGGGGCAATACTGAACGGTGCAGAGCGCTATATGGCACAGCTATGGGGCAATAAGGAACGGTGCAGAGCACTATATGGCAGCTATGGGGCAATACTGAACTGTGCAGAGCACTATATGGCAGCTATGGGGCAATACTGAACGGCGCAGAGCACTATATGGCAGCTATGGGGCAATACTGAACGGCGCAGAGCACTATATGGCAGCTATGGGGCAATAATGAACGGTGCAGAGCACTATATGGCACAGCTATGAGGCAATACTGAACGGCGCAGAGCACTATATGGCACAGCTATGGGGCAATAATGAACGGCACAGAGCACTATATGGCACAGCTATGGGGCAATAATGAACGGTGCAGAGCACTATATGGCACAGCTATGGGGCAATAATGATCGGCGCAGAGCACTATTTGGCAGCTATGGGGCAATAATGACCGGTGCAGAGCACTATTTGGCACAGCTTTATATGGCACATCTATGGGGCAATAATGAACGGTGCAGAGCACTATATGGCAGAGCTTTATATGGCACATCTATGGGGCAATAATGAATGGTGCAGAGCACTATATGGCAGAGCTTTCTATGGCACATCTATGGGGCAATAATGAACAGTATGGAGCATTATATATGGCACAGCTTTATATGGAGCATCTTATGGGGCCATAATGAACGGTATGGAGCATCTATTTTTATTTTTGAAATTCACCGGTAGCTGCTGCATTTCCTACCCTAGGCTTATACTCGAGTCAATAAGTTTTCCCAGTTTTTTGTGGCAAAATTAGGGGGGTCGGCTTATACTCGGGTTGGCTTATACTCGAGTATATACGGTATATTTCCCATCGACGTAGTATATTGCCCAGCGACGTAGTATATTGGCCAGTCATGTAGCATATTGCCCAGACACGTAGGTATATAACACTGCCCACGCAGTATTTAGCAGTGTGTGCACCATATCCCTGTTAAAACAAAATAATTAAAATAAAAATAGTTATATACTCACCCCTGGGATCCAGCGAAGCTGTGCGATGCGGCCGCCATCTTCCGTTCTCATGATGCATTGCGAAATTACCCAGATGACTTAGCGGTCTCGCGAGACCGCTACGTCTTCTGGGTAAGTTCGCAATGCATCTCTGGGAACGGAAGATGGTGGCCGGTGCGAGCGCATCGTACGACGACGGAAGGTGAGTATAGCAGGTTTTTTGTTTTTTTATTATTTTTAACATTACATCTTTTTACTATTGATGCTGCATAGGCAGCATCAATAGTAAAAACTTGGTTACACAGGGTTAATAGCGGTTAAGGAGTGCGTTACCCGCGGCATAATGCGGTTGGTTACTGCTGGCATTAACCCTGTGTGAGAGGTGACCTAAGGGGAGTATGGAGCGGGCGCTGACTGCGGAGAGTATGGAGCGGGGAGTATGGAGCGGGCGCCTGGGACACTGACTGCGCTGAGGGGAGTATGGAGCGGGGAGTATGGAGCGGCGCCGGGGACACTGACTGCTACAGGGAGTATGGAGCGGGGAGCGGGCGCCGGGGACACTGACTGCGCCGCGGGGAGAATGGAGCAGGGAGTATGGAGCGGAGCCGGGGACACTGACTGCACTGCGGGGAGTATGGAGCGGCACCGGGGACACTGACTGCGGGGAGTATGGAGCGGCACCGGCCATTTTCTTCCGGTCTGTGCCCATCGCTGATTGGTCGTGGCTGTTTTGCCGCGACCAATCAGCGACTTGGATTTCCAGGACAGAGGCCTCGACCAATGAATATCCGTGACAGACAGACAGACAGGACAGAAAGACGGAAGTGACCCTTAGACAATTATATAGTAGATTATAAACTGTGCTTTTGTCATTATTTGTATGTGTACATGATTGATTACCACTTCTTTCTCTGCTAAAACCATCCCCTGTAATGCCTTTCTGACATAGGGCATAAATGTATGCCGTTGTCTGACTCCCTCACTTTGATGTGGAGTCCGGCGCTAAGCCCACATCCTTTCCGGCATGGGTCACCGATGGGTTGGTATAACAACCAGTGGTCTCCAGCAGATCTCTGTGGCTGTCACTGCTGTTTTACTATGAGTGCCGCCCAGTGGACTGGGGGGTCAGGGGCCTAGCCGAAACTGCATGGACCAGGGATCGTCCCGCCACATGCCTGCTCTTTTAATATGGGGAAAACGCTACTCAAACACAGGGTGAGGGTATAACAGTGTGGCAATAATTTATTGAACCACAAAACAGGCAGATAACACATAGAACACATAGTCCCAGCAAAATGCCCAAGATTACACATTACAGAGTCTCGCCCTTCCGCTAACTGACCGAGATAATGGCAGCTGTGACTACAGATCTTCCAGGGTCGCTACCTCACCTGTGGCACACACACAGAGAGGAGGTAACAAGGGTAGGAAGATGCCAATCCATACAAGGCCAGTTGATCCAAGGATCACAACCTGGCTTCATATTCCAGGTTCAGTTACTCCACCTGTGGCACGCACACATAGAGGAGGTAACAACAAGTGTAGGAAGATGACAGTCCATTGAGATCATACAAGGTACAAGGCCAGTTGATCTGAGGCTCTCAACCTGGCTTCTCCAAAAGTATCCATGGTTCAGCGATGGTCAATGGAGCAGATCTGTATTCTTCCAACCGAGGATGAAAATCCCTAGGTTGTTTCCTATAGAATGATAGCTCCGCATCCCTCGTAATGGAGCCATGTTGTAAAATGGCTGCTGTCCTGTCTCTGGTCCTTTTGAGATGTATAGGTGTCTTGGCAGAATCTCTCTGGCTGTTTCTCTCTGTCAGTCTATTTATACAGAGGCATGTAACCTATTTTTAGACCTAACAAGTGCCCCTCATTCAATATTTACATAAAGGGTAAAAATGGAGACGAGATTAAGTAGCATTACTTGATTATTTAAACTATTTGTTTCCCTCTCTGCTTTAGAAGTCAACAAACTGGCTCAATAACACAATGCATAATTAGCATATCAGCAAACATCACTAGTAATCAAGGCTAAGCGCACAATAAAAGTCAATATTACCGGCCTACACAAACAAAAGTCTTTTCTTGACCATCTAGAAATCAACACTTAAATTTGAAAGCCAACATACAGATCACATTCTATTATTCTTCATTTGCTAAATATAGTTGTCTGGTTAATTAAGATACAATGCTGTATGTCTTCACATTGCCAAAAGTAAAAAAAATGTTTTTAAAAATATATACAAAAAAAAGTTCAAATCACCCCCTTTTCGCCCCATTCAAAATAAAACAATAAAAAATCAAATATACACATATTTGCTATCGCCGCGTTCAGAATCGCTTGATCTATCAATATAAAAAAGAATTACCTGATCCCTAAACGGCGTAACGAGAAAAAGTCAAAACAGTGTAATTTCATTTTTTGGGGGTCGCTACAACATTGCATTAAAATGCAATAACGGGCGATCTTAAATGGTATAATTAAAAATGTCAGCTCGGCACACAAAAAATAGAATTATTCTTACCATTAATTTGGTTTCTAGGAACCTTCCACGACGGCATACGGCATACGGAGGTTGCCTCTTTGCCCTAATGGGGAACAGGAAATGGAAAGGTTAAAAGGCCCTCCCACCTCCCTCTCACCAGTGACTTATAACTGAAAACCATAGCACCGGTTTACCTTGAATCCCAGATTTAAATCCAGGAGTATAGGGAGGGAACTAGCGCTGTCGTGGAAGGTTCCTAGAAACCGAATTAACGGTAAGAATAATTCTATTTTCTCTAGTCACCTTCCACGACGGCATACGGAGGAATACCAACTAATTTTGGCGCTAGGGAGGGACAACGGCCTGGAGTACTTTCCGGCCGAAGGATAAATCCTTGTTGGGCATTACGTCTAGTCTGTAATGTCTGGAGAAAGTATGCAACGAAGAACATGTAGCTGCCCTGCAGATTTGCTCTGCTGATGCACCTGCTCTTTCTGCCCAGGAGACTGAGGTTGATCTAGTCGAATGAGCCTTGATTCCCACTGGAGGGGTTTTATCTTGATCAAGATATGCTTCTGCTATCGCTTTCTTGATCCAGTTGGCAATAGTACTTTTTGCTACTTTCTTTCCTTTATTTTGTCCTGATGGATGGACAAATAGATTCTGATCAATTCTGTAATAGCTGGTTTGCTCTAGGTAAAATAATACAATGCGTCTCACATCCAGCGTATGAAATCTCTCTTCTTTTGGATTTGTTGGATTTTGGCAAAAAGAAGGTAGAATAATTTCCTGAGAGCGGTGGAAATCCGATACGACCTTTGGAAGAAAGGAAGGGTCAAGGCGCAGTATTATAGAGTAATCTCGAATGGACAAGTATGGTTCTCTCATTGAGAGGGCCTGTAATTCTCCTACCCTCCTTGCTGAGGTAATGGCCACTAGAAAAATTGTTTTATAAATCAGATTTTTCTGAGAGCAGGAGGATAATGGTTCAAAGGGTGCACCTGTAAGCCCTTGTAATACCAGATTCAGGTCCCATAATGGAACTGTTATTCGTTTTTTAGGGTTCATTCTAGAAGCTGATATCATGAACCTCTTAATCCAGCGATGATTTGCCAGATCCTGATCAAATATTGAACTGAGGGCGGAAACTTGGACTTTTAGGGTGCTAGGCCTGAGGCCTATTTCTAAGCCTTTTTGCAGAAAGTCTAGAATTTGTGATAAATTTGGATTGAAGGGATCTGGTACTTCAGGAAGACAAAATGATGAGAATTTCTTCCAGATTTTATTGTATATAGCAATGGTTACCGGTTTCCTTGATTTTTGAAGTGTGGAAACCACTGCCTCTGATAGTCCTTTGGCTCTCAATACCTGGGCTTCAGTAACCATGCCGCCAGATTCCATTTTTGGGCATCTAGGAGATGGATTGGTCCTTGAGAAAGAAGGTTTTCTTCCATCGGAAACTGGAACGGGCCATCCACCTGTAAATCCACTATCAGGTTGTACCAACTCCTCTTTGGCCACAACGGGGCTACCAATATGGTTGGTGTCTGTTCTTCCCGAACTTTCTGCAAGACTTTTGCCAATATCGGAATTGGTGGAAACGCATAGGCCAGCTGAAAATTCCATTCCTGAGCCAATGCATCCACTCCTCTGGAGCCGTCTCTGGGGTTTAGGGAGAAGAAGGCTTCGACTTTCGCGTTTTGCCGGGATGCAAAGAGGTCGATTTCTGGAAGACCCCATTTGTTCACCAGCATCTCGAAACTTCGGTTGCTCAAACACCATTCCCCCGGATGTATGTCCTGGCGACATAGATAATCTGCCTGATTGTTGGATGAGCCTTTTAGGTGAACTGCCATCAGGGATAACAGATGTCTTTCTGCCCAGGAGCATAGTCGGGCAGATATGTTCTTCAGGTTGTTGTTCTTTGAACTGCCCTGATGTCTGATGTGAGCCACCGTGGTCACATTGTCCGAATATATTCGAACATGATGTCCCTTGATAAGATGACCCCCTACTAGAAGGGCTTCCTCTACAGCTTTTAGTTCTCTGTAGTTGGATGACTTCCTGCTTGTCGACTGGTCCCAGAGACCTTGGAAAGGGGTGTGATTTATCATGGCCCCCCAGCCTCTTTTGCTGGCATCTGTTGTAACTGTAGTCAGTGGGACTTGTGTCCAACTGACTCCCTTTTGTAAATTTTTTGGAGTTATCCACCACGCCAGGGAGGCCTTGACACGACCTGGTGTGTACAACCTCTTGTTCAAAGAACTGGGATGACCGTTCCAATTCTGCAGGATATGTGCCTAAAGAATTCTGGAATGGGCTTGGGCCCATGGTACCGATTAGATGCAGGCTGTCATCGATCCTAGAAGAGACATACCTTCTCTGATTGTAGGGGATCTGGTGTCTCTGAATGTCTTGACCTTTGATAGTAGGGTCAGATGATGTTCCAATGGGAGGAAGGACATTTGTCTTGCAGAGTCCAGAAGAACTCCCAGGAATTTCCTGCATTTGGAGGGTCGTAGGTGAGATTTTTGTAAATTCGGCACCCATCCAAGAGATGTCAGAATATCGAGAGTCTTTGATACATGAGACTCCAGAGTTTGTTTGGTGGGAGCCACTAACAAAAGGTCGTCTAGATACGGCACTATACAGACGCCTTGCCTCCGGATGAAGGAGACTACTTCCCCCATTATTTTGGAAAATACTCTTGGAGCAGAGGAGATTCCAAACGGAAGGACGTTGAACTGATAGTGCTCTATCAGACGTCCCCTCTGTACTGCAAATTTGAGATACTGGTGATGTCTCTAGTGACTGGGGATGTGAAAGTATGCATCTTTCAAATCGATAGTAGCCATGAAGGAGTGCGGACTTATCAAGGGAATGGCATTTTTCACTGATTCCATCTTGAATCTTTGGTACTTGACATGCCGGTTGAGGCCCTTTAGATTTATAATAATACGGGACTCGCCCGATGGTTTGGGAACCAGAAACAGACGAGAGTAGTGCCCCCGATCCCTCTCTGATTCCGGAACCTGAGATATCACATTTGACATTTTTAGGGTCCTGAGACCCGACTCTAGAATGGACTGGTCTTTCAAGGAGGGAAGGGAGGTAATCTTTAGACCCCGTGGGGGGAGGAAATGAATTCTCTTAGAAGACCCTCTTTGATGACGTTGAGGACCCAGGGGCAATTGGTGATGTTTTGCCACTGGAGTACAAAATTTGAGAGTCTCCCCCCCATCGGGTCGAAGTCACCACTTCTCCTGTTGAGACTGCTGCTGCTGAGGGATAAGGATGTTTCTCCCCCTCCCTTCCGGTAACTCCACCTCCCGGACTTGCCTTTCCCTCTCTGAGAGGTTTGGGCCTGAAAGTGACGAAAAAACATCTTTTTGGGAGTTTTTTGTTCTGGGAGGGCTTTCTTTTTATCGGTTGCCTTTTCCAAGATGTCATCCAGGGAAGGCCCGAAGATGTAGTTACCTTTAAACGGTATGGTGCACAATTTGGCCTTGGAGGTGATATCACCAGACCACATTTTTAACCAAAGCGCCCTTCTAGCCGAATTAGTCTGTACTAATGACCTAGCAGCAATTCTTATAGTTTCCATAGAAGAATCCGCTAGGAAACCCGTGGCTCTAAGGAGACTGGGTAGAGAGTCCAACATTTCAGCTCTAGACGTGCCCTGGGATGTGGGATTCTAGTTCACCTATCCAGCGGAAAAGTGCTCTAGCCACACGTTGATGCAATATTGGCTTTGAGGGCTACCGTGGAGGTCTCCCACGATTTTTTCAACAGACTTTCTATTTTCCTGTCCATTGGGTCTTTTAACTGTGACGAGTCTTCGAACGGAAGAGCCGTTCTCTTAGCCACTCTTGCCACCTGTGAATCAACTTCAGGGACATCCCATTTGGCCAAATCCCCTTCTAAGGGGAATCTATGCTTCATCTCGGATGGAGCACTGAGACGTTTTTCAGGTAGTTCCCACTCTTGATCAATCATATCAGATATATTTGAGTGGAATTGGAACCCCACCCGTTTACCCTTGGTTATACCACCAAACATCTGGTCCTGTATGGACTGTGGTTCTGGCTCTTCCTCCAGCCCCATAGTACTGCGTACGGCAGCCACCAAATCCTCAACCCATTCTGAAGAGAAAAGATACTTCCTAGCTTCAGAGGTTATAGGGGACGTAGGTTCCTCCCGTCGACCCGAGGATGAGGCATAGGAGAGGTCTGATTCAGAATCCTCTTCCTGGATTTTTCTTTTTTTAGCTAGAGAGAGTGGCGGAGGGGGTGGAGGGTAAAGGCCGCTAGGGAAGATTGCACCTCTTGCTTGACCAAAGAGCGGATTTCTTCTAGTAAAGAAGGTTGCTCTGCTCTGACAATCTTGTCAGTACAGGTCCTGCCGAGTTTTTTCTCCCATAATGGTGGCAGCTTAATGTTACAGATGGCACACTTCTTTTTAGTAGTAGTTTTGGGGGCAGACTTTTCTCCCTGCAATGAGAGGGGAGAGAGTCATGACTAATAATACCCCCAAGTTACTAACTAAGGACCCCTGTCCCTGCAGCACTTACTGTGGCAGGGGCAGCGCTGGGCTCTGCAAGCGCAGGGCAGGTACTGCTCTCCATGTCAGGACAGTCTTACCTGCGACGTTTTCTGGCAGGTTTTATGCACTATGGCATGTCCCTGCCCCCAGCGATTGCGAAAATCCTCCTACCCTCCATGGTCCAGGGTGGAGGACGCTGTCCTGCATGACACCGCCGGCGGAAGTGCCTCCAGGGAGCGCAGAAAAGACCGGAAGTGACGCGTGCGATCACTTCCGGGTCGCCAGCGGCATGTGGAGGAGAGGAGACCGGAGAGCTCCAGGAGGACTCCGGTCAGGAACACTAGCCTGCTTTGCCCTCACGGGGGCGCGGGAAGGCTAGGAACAGGTCCCGGGGACACCGCAGCGCGGCTCGACGGGAGCAGCATAAGGAGGGAGGTAAGGTATGACCCCATGCTGCCCGGTTTCATTAGGCCAGAGCCTGTGGATGCAGTAGTTACCGGCCACCACTGCACAAGAAGTAAACCTCTCCTGTCCCATGGGGAACAGGAAAGACACTGGTGAGAGGGCCCTTTAACCTCTCCATTTCCTGTTCCCCATTAGGGCAAAGAGGCAACCTCCGTATGCCGTCGTGGAAGGTGACTAGAGAAAATAAGCCTTCTCTCAACCTGAGATCATGAAAAATGGAGATGCGACGGATATCGGAAAATGGCACGATTCTTTTATACTTTACCTAAAAAAGAAGAGTTATTTTTACTGATAAATGTTTGTTTTGGGTCATTTATTTTCTGTTGGTATTAGGTTTATCCTATACAACTCCCATATAATATTCCATCCTTGAACGCACGCCGCGCGCATCATGTTTTTGTACAATTTGTCAATAATATACAGTGGGGCAAAAAAGTATTTAGTCAGTCAGCAATAGTGCAAGTTCCACCACTTAAAAAGATGAGAGGCGTCTGTAATTTACATCATAGGTAGACCTCAACTATGGGAGACAAACTGAGAAAAAAAAATCCAGAAAATCACATTGTCTGTTTTTTTATAATTTTTTTTGCATATTATGGTGGAAAATAAGTATTTGGTCAGAAACAAACAATCAAGATTTCTGGCTCTCACAGACCTGTAACTTCTTCTTTAAGAGTCTCCTCTTTCCTCCACTCATTACCTGTAGTAATGGCACCTGTTTAAACTTGTTATCAGTATAAAAAGACACCTGTGCACACCCTCAAACAGTCTGACTCCAAACTCCACTATGGTGAAGACCAAAGAGCTGTCAAAGGACACCAGAAACAAAATTGTAGCCCTGCACCAGGCTGGGAAGACTGAATCTGCAATAGCCAACCAGCTTGGAGTGAAGAAATCAACAGTGGGAGCAATAATTAGAAAATGGAAGACATACAAGACCACTGATAATCTCCCTCGATCTGGGGCTCCACGCAAAATCCCACCCCGTGGGGTCAGAATGATCACAAGAACGGTGAGCAAAAATCCCAGAACCATGCGGGGGGACCTAGTGAATGAACTGCAGAGACCTCGGACCAATGTAACAAGGCCTACCATAAGTAACACACTACGCCACCATGGACTCAGATCCTGCAGTGCCAGACGTGTCCCACTGCTTAAGCCAGTACATGTCCGGGCCCGTCTGAAGTTTTCTAGAGAGCATTTGGATGATCCAGAGGAGTTTTGGGAGAATGTCCTATGGTCTGATGAAACCAAACTGGAACTGTTTGGTAGAAACACAACTTGTCGTGTTTGGAGGAAAAAGAATACTGAGTTGCATCCATCAAACACCATACCTACTGTAAAGCATGGTGGTGGAAACATCATGCTTTGGGGCTGTTTCTCTGCAAAGGGGCCAGGACGACTGATCCGGGTACATGAAAGAATGAATGGGGCAATGTAACGTGAGATTTTGAGTGCAAACCTCCTTCCATCAGCAAGGGCATTGAAGATGAAACGTGGATGGGTCTTTCAACATGACAATGATCCAAAGCACACCGCCAGGGCAACGAAGAAGTGGCTTCGTAAGAAGCATTTCAAGGTCCTGGAGTGGCCTAGCCAGTCTCCAGATCACAACCCTATAGAAAACCTTTGGAGGGAGTTGAAAGTCCGTGTTGCCAAGCGAAAAGCCAAAAACATCACTGCTCTAGAGGAGATCTGCATGGAGGAATGGGCCAACATACCAACAACAGTGTGTGGCAACCTTGTGAAGACTTACAGAAAACGTTTGACCTCTGTCATTGCCAACAAAGGATATATTATAAAGTATTGAGATGAAATTTTGTTTCTGACCAAATACTTATTTTCCACCATAATATGCAAATAAAATGTTAAAAAAACAGACAATGTGATTTTCTGGATTTTTTTTTCTCAGTTTGTCTCCCATAGTTGAGGTCTACCTATGATGTAAATTACAGACACCTCTCATCTTTTTAAGTGGTGGAACTTGCACTATTGCTGACTGACTAAATACTTTTTTGCCCCACTGTATATAGGCTCTCCCCATCCTAGTTATTTTTGAAGGTCAACAAAATACGATTTTCCTGTGATTCCTTTCCCACACTCTAGGTATAATAATGACTTTTCCCTGTGTGGGATTTTTGCTGTTTATAAAGGTTGACAACTAGTTGGACAAGCCCTTCTCATTCCCCATGTCTGGTCCTGTTAAAATAAAAATCCTCATACAAACCTCCCATGGTGGCGCCGTTTCACTGGTGTTGGCGCTTGTGTTCTTGGGGCTCTTTTGAGGCTTTTTATGTCATGTGAGCCCTGTGCCCAATCAGCGCTGACGTCACTGTCCCCACCTTCAGACAAATCAAGCATCATGAGGCAGAGAGCAGCCGCGGCCCTGGCTTCCTGGTCATGTTCAATACATCAGAAGGAAGGAGCAGTGAAGCTGCCGCTGATCGGGTGCAGGGCTCTTGTGATGTAACAACCTCACATAAGCCTCGGGACAGTGAGACTCGACACGGCTGAAGTGAAGCCGGCACACCAGCGGGAGTATGAGTGTTTTTATTTTAATGAGGCCAAATATATATATATATATATATATATATATATATATATATATATACACCGTATTTTTTGGAGTATAAGACGCACCTAGGTTTTAGAAAAGGAAATTAGGAACAAAAAATAGAAGCAAAAAATGTGGTCAATACTGTACTTATATACCAGAAGAGGGGTTATTATGGTCTACTCACCCCCATCCTGATACACATGGCCCCTCATCCCTAGTCTGATAAACATGACCCCCTCATCTCTACCCTGATACACATGGCCTTCTCATCCTTAGCCTGGCAAGAATGATCGCCCTCATCCCTATACTAGTTTGCATGGCCCCCATTTCATCCTGGTATGATTGGCCCCATCCCTTTTCTGGTATGACTGGCCAAATCCTTATAACTGCCCGGATAACACTAAAGGTGCTGCAGCCCGCTTCCTCCCATCTACCTAGAATCTGACTTCATTTACCAGAGCCAGCTTCACATCTCATACCTGATGCTGCCACATGTCTGGGGTCTAACTGGAGGTAGCACCTGTGCCCCCCAGGTATTCCATTCTGGTCCTGTTTGAGAAATCTTACTACGGATACCTGGGGCTCCCTAGTTATGTGCTCTTCGGCGTCCCCCTGACCAAGGTCCCGAGGTTCCACTCAAAAAATAAAAAACGAATGTTAACTTCATCACCTGTGCCTCCGCTTCCAATCGTTACAAAACTGTTACAATACCAAACTAGGGCAGTCCCTATTGGAGAAAAACACACAAGAATTATCAAGAATTACCGTATATTGTATTTTCACATACTATCTATTCCTGACACTGGAGTGGCTTATAAACTTACGAAGTATTTCCGTTCGTGTTTATACCATTATTACTTGGAGTGACCTAGCTCCTCTTGTTTGGGTCGCTCTCTTTCAGAGGTTACCTCTTATGTATCACCAAAGGTCATACAGTCTCCCTGGATAGGGGATACCTACATCCGCCATTGATTTTTTTTTTCTTTCCAGATCTTGTTGGACTTGATTGAAAATGATTTTGACCTGAAAGTTATACTATTTCGGGACTTGTTGGTTACAGGTCTTGATATACAGTATAAACAAAACTTCCATATTGTATCATACAAGACGGAAACATGAAGAGATCCCACAAATAATAAGAATTAAAATGTATATTTTATTACACCAAAACATAAGACAAAATTAAAAAAGCAACAATACCGTTAATGGACACCGAACAGTTAAACCCATAAACCGATATAAATAGGTACTCCAATGGCTGCAGCCATAGATCATGATTTTAAATCTGACATGAAAACTACCATGTAGTAGCAATGATATACTAAGGTATGAGGGTGTTACTTTATACCGCCAAATCCTATAATACCCGGGTAATACCAGTATCTACAGATTAATTCCACAATGGGAGAGGCCATACTAACAATCCCTTTTCCTAATGTATAGCAACGATAGTCACCAAATAATCATGATGGTATATGTTCTTTCTTCCTCCACGTAGGATGCTGTGTGGATTCCAACATACGGCTAAACCTTCATCCACATCCCAGTAAACAGACTGTGTTGATGCTTAAGTCTTATTTATTAGGGTGATGATAACCAAAACTATAACGTTGAACAACAATGGTGGACAGTATTCATAGTAGATGATCGAATAGTGAATGATGTTGATGTACAAAGTGGATGTTCAGTGAATAATCATAGTGGATGACTGGTGAAAAACTGTAAAGAATAACAGCATTTCAGTATATGCACGTACAGGGTGCAATCACATAAATAACTGGGACATAACAGCAAGAATTATACAGAGTGCATTACACAGTAATTCTAACAGCACTGCCCTATTCTATAAAATAATGCATCTATCTAAATGCAGAGTACACATTAACCTAACTGCAAGCTGCAAAGCACATCTGCCTAACTATATCTGACTATAGGAGCTGCATAAGGCTTAAATACTAACACAAACATAAGATGCATTAAACCTTTATAAACGTACCGAGATCCGTTAGGACAGGGGTAAGAAAGTAAGCGAGACAGGAGCACGTGTGCCTCTCTGCAGATCTGAGGAAAAATGGCTACTGAAGCTTGTCTTCACAAGAAGAATGTGGGCGGAACTAACCCATAAGACATTGCTCTTAGGAGGGAAAGGTTGGTAAACAACATGAAAAGTAGGCAACTGATGACCTCCAGTGGCCACAACTTGAATAACATGATAATTAACTCTGCACATTAAGATGGGCAGAACAGTATATAAATGCCAGAAAAATGTAAACGTGCTCACCATAACTCATGCACGTGCATCTGTTCGGTGTCCACTCACCCCGACGTACGTTTCGCCGCCAGCTTCTTCCGGGGGCATGTCAGGGTGAGCGGCAGCCAGGTTTAAGTATAATGCTCCACCAATCGGCACACGGCGGGAGAGGTCAATCACAGCCTTAGTTCGCACATCGCGCATATGCGATATACAGTTGTATATGAGATTTCTTTTTGTTCAATACTTTTTATGTTGTTGAATCCTTTGTTCCTTGTTTGTTTTAAAGTTCTTTTCAATAAAAACCAGGTTAAACATAACTGACGAAGTATAGAGTTTGAGGTGGGATCTGCCAATATGTGGCTAGCTTTCTGATTGTTTCTGATGACATGATACATGATTTTATTTTTTTTTGTCTAGTTTCGCTTGAATATAGTTCAATCTATAATATAACGCTGGGAGCGTCACTCTGTCCGAAGCCTTTATAGACTGCGCAAGCGCCGGCGCAGTCTGGGCCTCACAGAGTGATGCTCCCAGGAGATTGCGGTATGCGTAAACACTGAACGCACACCGTGATCTCCAATGGAGAAGCAGGGACCGCCAGGAGGGTAAGTATGAGCTATATTCACCTGGCCCCGTTCCACCGCTGCGTGCCGCCATCTTCCCGGTCCTCGGCCTGTGACCTTCAGTTCAGAGGGCGTGATGACGCGCTTAATGTGCGCCGGCGCCGCCCTCTGACTAACCAGTCACAGCCAGAGGACCGGGAAGATGGCGGCGCGCAGCGGTGGAACGGGACCAGGTGAATATAGTAAGTGCTGGGGGGCCTGAGCTGGCGGCGATACCGGCACCTGACCCCCACAGCGCGCCGGTGTCCCCGCCTGCTCAGGCCCCCCAGCACTTGGCGCCCAGCGACCATAGGTGAGTATGGTATTTTTTTTTTTATATATATATATTGCAGCAGCATACGGGGCATATACCATGGAGCATCTTATGGGGCCATAAACCATAATGGAGCAGTGTACGGGGGCATATACTATGGAGCATTTTATGGGGGCCATAAACCTTTATGGAGCAGCGTATGGGGCATATGGATGGGAGCAGCAAATTAAAGAATGGTGGCGCAGGATGGGAGCAGCACATGACAGAATAGGGCAGCACATGACAGAACGGGGCCGCAGGATGGGAGCAGCACATGACAGAACGGGGGCGCAGGATGGGTGCAGCACATGTCAGAATGGGGGCGCAGGATGGGAGCAGCACATGTCAGAATGGGGGCGCAGGATGGGAGCAGCACATGACAGAACGGGGGCGCAGGATGGGAGCAGCACATGACAGAATGGGGCCGCAGGATGGGAGCAGCACATGACAGAACGGGGGCGCAGGATGGGAGCAGCACATGACAGGATGGGGACACAGGATGGGTGCAGCACATGTCAGAATGGGGGCGCAGGATGGGAGCAGCACATGTCAGAATGGGGGCGCAGGATGGGAGCAGCACATGTCAGAATGGGGGAGCAGGATGGGAGCAGCACATGTCAGAATGGGGGCGCAGGATGGGAGCAGCACATGTCAGAATGGAGGCGCAGGATGGGAGCAGCACATGTCAGAATGGGGGCGCAGGATGGGAGCAGCACATGACAGGATGGGGACGCAGGATGGGAGCAGCACATGTCAGAATGGGGGCGCAGGATGGGAGCAGCACATGTCAGAATGGGGGCGCAGGATGGGAGCAGCACATGTCAGAATGGAGGCGCAGGATTCACAAAACCAGGGATTCAAGCTTGAGGAGGCTAATTTGCATATTCCAGGTGCCTTCTGGGAAAAGCAGGGAGTCTCCCTAAGCTAGAAGATCGTTGGGTACAGCCGGGACCAGCTGCTTGGAAAGCATCACCAAACCAGGGATTCAAGCTTGAGGAGGCTAATTTGCATATTCCAGGTGCCTTCTGGGAAAAGCAAGGAGTCTCCCTAAGCTAGAAGATCGTTGGGTACAGCCGGGACCAGCTGCTTGGAAAGCATCACCAAACCAGGGATTCAAGCTTGAGGAGGCTAATTTGCATATTCCAGGTGCCTTCTGGGAAAAGCAAGGAGTCTCCCTAAGCTAGAAGATCGTTGGGTACAGCCGGGACCAGCTGCTTGGAAAGCATCACCAAACCAGGGATTCAAGCTTGAGGAGGCTAATTTGCATATTCCAGGTGCCTTCTGGGAAAAGCAAGGAGTCTCCCTAAGCTAGAAGATCGTTGGGTACAGCCGGGACCAGCTGCTTGGAAAGCATCACCAAACCAGGGATTCAAGCTTGAGGAGGCTAATTTGCATATTCCAGGTGCCTTCTGGGAAAAGCAAATTTTTGCCTGTAGGACATTATTGCAAGAGAGCTTGGCTGAGTAGATTACACAAGAAGGAAAGCACACAGCAAGTCAGCAGGATCTAGGAGCAACATGGCAGATGTGACAACCTACATGGTGAGCTGCAGCATGTGCTACATGTTCACAGATCGACCAGAAGAAGAATCAAATTTCACCTGTCAGAAGTGTAGACTAGTGGCCCTTTTAGAAGAAAAGGTGCGGGGTCTGGAAGAAAGAATAGCAACTTTGAAACTCATCAAAGGTCACAGAAGGTGAAAAAAGTGTCAGAGAACCTCCAAAAGCAGATGAGTGGAAGCATGTGACCAAAAGAAGCAAGAAGACCATGGAGAAATCACCAACCACGCAACTGAAGAACCGATATCAAATCTTTGTAGAGGATGAAGATGGCACACCTAAGGATGAAGCAATACCAGCAAGCAAAAAAGAAAAGGGCACACAGCAACAAGTGACAGCAAAAAGTACAGCCAAGAAGCAACGAAGAGTGGTGGTGGTGGGAGACTCACTACTGAGAGGCACAGAAGCAGCCATCTGCAGACTGGACATAACTGCAAGAGAAGTATGCTGCCTTCCAGGTGCGATGATCAAGGATGTGACCGAGAGGATACCAAAGCTCTTCAGCTCCAAGGACGTCCACCCATTTCTTCTGATACATGTTGGCACCAATGACACGGCAAGGAAGGACCTACCGACAATCTGCAAGGACTTTGAAGAGTTGGGGAAGAAAGTAAAGGAACTGGATGCACAGGTAGTTTTTTCTTCTATCCTTCCAGTAGACGGGCATGGCACCAGGAGATGGAACAGGATCCTTGATGTAAACAACTGGCTAAGACGATGGTGCAGACAACAAGGATTCGGATTCCTGGACCACGGTGTGAATTACTTGTACGATGGACTCCTCACCAGAGATGGACTACACCTCAACAAACCTGGGAAACACACATTCGCCAGAAGACTCGCTACACTCATCAGGAGGGCGTTAAACTAGAAGAAGAGGGGACGGGAAGAAAAACATTAGACTTGAACAAAGAAGACCCAGGAAAATATACTCAGAAGGGAGGCAAGAACATTTCTAAAACAATCCACAGCGAGGAGATTGGAACAAAACAAAATCCTCTAAACTGCATGCTCGCAAACGCCAGAAGCCTGACAAACAAGATGGAAGAACTAGAAGCAGAAATATCTACAGGTAACTTTGACATAGTGGGAATAACCAAGACATGGTTAGATGAAAGCTATGACTGGGCAGGTAACTTACAGGGTTACAGTCTGTTTAGAAAGGATCGTAAAAATCGGAGAGGACGAGGGGTTTGTCTCTATGTAAAGTCTTGTCTAAAGTCCACTTTAAGGGAGGATATTAGCGAAGGAAATGAGGATGTCGAGTCCATATGGGTCGAAATTAATGGAGGGAAAAATGGTAACAAAATTCTCATTGGGGTCTGTTACAAACCCCCAAATATAACAGAAACCATGGAAAGTCTACTTCTAAAGCAGATAGATGAAGCTGCAACCCATAATGAGGTCCTGGTTATGGGGGACTTTAACTACCCGGATATTAACTGGGAAACAGAAACCTGTGAAACCCATAAAGGCAACAGGTTTCTGCTAATAACCAAGAAAAATTATCTTTCACAATTGGTGCAGAATCCAACCAGAGGAGCAGCACTTTTAGACCTAATACTATCTAATAGACCTGACAGAGTAACAAATCTGCAGGTGGTTGGGCATCTAGGAAAAAGCGACCACAATATTGTACAGTTTCACCTGTCTTTCACTAGGGGGACTTGTCAGGGAGTCACAAAAACACTGAACTTTAGGAAGGCAAAGTTTGACCAGCTTAGAGATGCCCTTAATCTGGTAGACTGGGACAATATCCTCAGAAATAAGAATACAGATAATAAATGGAAAATGTTTAAGAACATCCTAAATAGGCAGTGTAAGCGGTTTATACCTTGTGGGAATGAAAGGACTAGAAATAGGAAAAACCCAATGTGGCTAAACAAAGAAGTAAGACAGGCAATTAACAGTAAAAAGAAAGCATTTGCACTACTAAAGCAGGATGGCACCATTGAAGCTCTAAAAACTATAGGGAGAAAAATACTTTATCTAAAAAACTAATTAAAGCTGCCAAAAAGGAAACAGAGAAGCACATTGCTAAGGAGAGTAATACTAATCCCAAACTGTTCTTCAACTATATCAATAGTAAAAGAATAAAAACTGAAAATGTCGGCCCCTTAAAAAATAGTGAGGAAAGAATGGTTGTAGATGACGAGGAAAAAGCTAACATATTAAACACCTTCTTCTCCACGGTATTCACGGTGGAAAATGAAATGCTAGGTGAAATCCCAAGAAACAATGAAAACCCTATATTAAGGGTCACCAATCTAACCCAAGAAGAGGTGCGGAACCGGCTAAATAAGATTAAAATAGATACAGTGGGGCAAAAAAGTATTTAGTCAGTCAGCAATAGTGCAAGTTCCACCACTTAAAAAGATGAGAGGCGTCTGTAATTTACATCATAGGTAGACCTCAACTATGGGAGACAAACTGAGAAAAAAAAATCCAGAAAATCACATTGTCTGTTTTTTTAACATTTTATTTGCATATTATGGTGGAAAATAAGTATTTGGTCAGAAACAAAATTTCATCTCAATACTTTGTAATATATCCTTTGTTGGCAATGACAGAGGTCAAACGTTTTCTGTAAGTCTTCACAAGGTTGCCACACACTGTTGTTGGTATGTTGGCCCATTCCTCCATGCAGATCTCTTCTAGAGCAGTGATGTTTTTGGCTTTTCGCTTGGCAACACGGACTTTCAACTCCCTCCAAAGGTTTTCTATAGGGTTGAGATCTGGAGACTGGCTAGGCCACTCCAGGACCTTGAAATGCTTCTTACGAAGCCACTCCTTCGTTGCCCTGGCGGTGTGCTTTGGATCATTGTCATGTTGAAAGACCCAGCCACGTTTCATCTTCAATGCCCTTGCTGATGGAAGGAGGTTTGCACTCAAAATCTCACGATACATGGCCCCATTCATTCTTTCATGCACCCGGATCAGTCGTCCTGGCCCCTTTGCAGAAAAACAGCCCCAAAGCATGATGTTTCCACCACCATGCTTTACAGTAGGTATGGTGTTTGATGGATGCAACTCAGTATTCTTTTTCCTCCAAACACGACAAGTTGTGTTTCTACCAAACAGTTCCAGTTTGGTTTCATCAGACCATAGGCCATTCTCCCAAAACTCCTCTGGATCATCCAAATGCTCTCTAGCAAACTTCAGACGGGCCCGGACATGTACTGGCTTAAGCAGTGGGACACGTCTGGCACTGCAGGATCCGAGTCCATGGTGGCGTAGTGTGTTACTTATGGTAGGCCTTGTTACATTGGTCCCAGGTCTCTGCAGTTCATTCACTAGGTCCCCCCGCGTGGTTCTGGGATTTTTGCTCACCGTTCTTGTGATCATTCTGACCCCACGGGGTGGGATTTTGCGTGGAGCCCCAGATCGAGGGAGATTATCAGTGGTCTTGTATGTCTTCCATTTTCTAATTATTGCTCCCACTGTTGATTTCTTCACTCCAAGCTGGTTGGCTATTGCAGATTCAGTCTTCCCAGCCTGGTGCAGGGCTACAATTTTGTTTCTGGTGTCCTTTGACAGCTCTTTGGTCTTCACCATAGTGGAGTTTGGAGTCAGACTGTTTGAGGGTGTGCACAGGTGTCTTTTTATACTGATAACAAGTTTAAACAGGTGCCATTACTACAGGTAATGAGTGGAGGAAACAGGAGACTCTTAAAGAAGAATTTACAGGTCTGTGAGAGCCAGAAATCTTGATTGTTTGTTTCTGACCAAATACTTATTTTCCACCATGATATGCAAATAAAATGTTAAAAAAAAAAACAATGTGATTTTCTGGATTTTTTTTTCTCAGTTTGTCTCCCATAGTTGAGGTCTACCTATGATGTAAATTACAGACGCCTCTCATCTTTTTAAGTGGTGGAACTTGCACTATTGCTGACTGACTAAATACTTTTTTGCCCCACTGTAAATCTCCGGGTCCGGATGGCATACACCCACGAGTACTAAGAGAACTAAGTAATGTAATAGATAAACCATTATTTCTTATTTTTAGGGACTCTATAGCGACAGGGTCTGTTCCGCAGGACTGGCGCATAGCAAATGTGGTGCCAATATTCAAAAAGGGCTCTAAAAGTCAACCTGGAAATTATAGGCCAGTAAGTCTAACCTCTATTGTTGGTAAAATATTTGAAGGGTTTCTGAGGGATGTTATTCTGGATTATCTCAATGAGAATAACTGTTTAACTCCATATCAGCATGGGTTTATGAGAAATCGCTCCTGCCAAACCAATCTAATCAGTTTTTATGAAGAGGTAAGCTATAGACTGGACCACGGTGAGTCATTGGACGTGGTATATCTCGATTTTTCCAAAGCGTTTGATACCATGCCGCACAAGAGGTTGGTACACAAAATGAGAATGCTTGGTCTGGGGGAAAATGTGTGTAAATGGGTTAGTAACTGGCTTAGTGATAGAAAGCAGAGGGTGGTTATAAATGGTATAGTCTCTAACTGGGTTGCTGTGACCAGTGGGGTACCACATGGGTCAGTATTGGGACCTGTTCTCTTCAACATATTCATTAATGATCTGGTAGAAGGTTTACACAGTAAAATATTGATATTTGCAGATGATACAAAACTATGTAAAGCAGTTAATACAAGAGAAGATAGTATTCTGCTACAGATGGATCTGGATAAGTTGGAAACTTGGGCTGAAAGGTGGCAGATGAGGTTTAACAATGATAAATGTAAGGTTATACACATGGGAAGAAGGAATCAATATCACCATTACACACTGAACGGGAAACCACTGGGTGAATCTGACAGGGAGAAGGACTTGGGGATCCTAGTTAATGATAAACTTACCTGGAGCAGCCAGTGCCAGGCAGCAGCTGCCAAGGCAAACAGGATCATGGGGTGCATTAAAAGAGGTCTGGATACACATGATGAGAGCATTATACTGCCTCTGTACAAATCCCTAGTTAGACCGCACATGGAGTACTGTGTCCAGTTTTGGGCACCGGTGCTCAGGAAGGATATAATGGAACTAGAGAGAGTACAAAGGAGGGCAACAAAATTAATAAAGGGGATGGGAGAACTACAATACCCAGATAGATTAGCGAAATTAGGATTATTTAGTCTAGAAAAAAGACGACTGAGGGGCGATCTAATAACCATGTATAAGTATATAAGGGGACAATACAAATATCTCGCTGAGGATCTGTTTATACCAAGGAAGGTGACGGGCACAAGGGGGCATTCTTTGCGTCTGGAGGAGAGAAGGTTTTTCCACCAACATAGAAGAGGATTCTTTACTGTTAGGGCAGTGAGAATCTGGAATTGCTTGCCTGAGGAGGTGGTGATGGCGAACTCAGTCGAGGGGTTCAAGAGAGGCCTGGATGTCTTCCTGGAGCAGAACAATATTGTATCATACAATTATTAGGTTCTGTAGAAGGACGTAGATCTGGGTATTTATTATGATGGAATATAGGCTGAACTGGATGGACAAATGTCTTTTTTCGGCCTTACTAACTATGTTACAATGTTACTAGGATGGGAGCAGCACATGTCAGAATGGGGGCGCAGGATGGGAGCAGCACATGTCAGAAATGGGGGCGCAGGATGGGAGCAGCACATGACAGGATGGGGACGCAGGATGGGAGCAGCACATGTCAGAATGGGGGCGCAGGATGGGAGCAGCACATGTCAGAATGGGGGCAGCACATGTCAGAATGGGGGCAGCACATGTCAGAATGGAGGCACAGGATGGGAGCAGCACATGTCAGAATGGGGGCGCAGGATGGGAGCAGCACATGTCAGAATGGAGGCGCAGGATGGGAGCAGCACATGTCAGAATGGGGGTGCAGGATGGGAGCAGCACATGTCAGAACGGGGGCGCAGGATGGGAGCAGCACATGACAGGATGGGGACGCAGGATGGGAGCAGCACATGACAAGATTAGGGCGCAGGATGGAGCAGCACATACCAGGATGGAGACCATATACCAATATAAATGCTCGCCACCCGAGCGTAGAACGGGTTCAATAGCTAGTATTAAATAGTCTCCTAATGAGTCACCTTTGGTGAGGACGATAAAACCCGTAGAAATGGAGAGTGAGTGTGTATACGTCACCTCACCTTATACACTGAACTGTGGAATACATGTTTTTTCTATTAGTCACCTACTGACTAACCTTCAGGGGGTAAATTATGGGTATAGTTTTACATTTGGAGTTAATAGAGTTTAGTTTTATCCTTTTGTCAGCAAACATGACAAGAGACAACAAATGTAAGTAGATTCAATTTTGCTTAAAACTATTCCAACATTATGAACATACAAAAGGCTTCTCCCCTATGTGACGTCTCTGATGTTTATTAACAGTTAATTTCCAAGTAAAATATTTCCCACATTAAGAATATGAAAAAGGCTTCTCTCCTCTGTGTGACTGCTCTGATGTCTAACAAAAAGCACTTTCCATTTAAAACATTTCCCACATTCTGAACAGGAAAAAGGCTTTTCCCCTGTGTGATTTCTCTGGTGACTAACAAGATCTGATTTCCGGTTAAAACATTTCCCACATTCTGAACAGGAAAAAGGCTTCTCCCCTGTGTGGGTTCTTTGATGGCTATCAAGATTCCCTTTCTGGTTAAAACATTTCCCACATTCTGAACAAGAAAAAGGCTTCTCCCCTGTGTGAGTTCTTTTGTGTGTAACAATCAGTGATTTATGTGCAAAACATTTCCCACATTCTGAACAGGAAAAAGGCCTCTCCCCTGTGTGAGTTCTTTGATGTCTAGCAAAATCTGATTTCCTGTTAAAACATTTCCCACATTCTAAACAGGAAATAGCCTTCTCCCCCGTGTGAGTTCTATGGTGAGCATCAATCAGTGGTTTATATGCAAAACATTTCCCACATTCTGAACAGGAAAAAGGCTTCTCCCCTGTGTGAGTTCTTTGATGTCTAACAAAATGCGATTTCTTGTTAAAACATTTCCCACATTCTGAACATGAAAATGACTTCTTTGCTTTAGGAGCAATTTGTTTTTTAATGCCTCTTTTGTGACTTTGATTTTCCTTAGTAATCAGTATTGAATCAGAAGATGAGACCTGTTTCATAGGATCAGATGACAGATCTTTTCTGTGAATGGATGATGATATATCTCGAGTAATGGCAATCACTTCAGTTGTATCTTGTAGGATCTCAAGATCATCAGATTTAAAAATTGAAGATGTCAGCTGTCCCTCTGATCTCCTGGTACAGTCATCTGCTAAGATAAACAATTATTTTTAATAAAATATCCTTGAGTTTTATATTATCGAACATTTCTACTTAAACTGTCCATAAAAATGGTAAGCTATGAAAAAAAAATTAATTACCGTATATACTCGAGTATAAGCCGAGATTTTTAGCCCAAAATTTTGGGCTGAAAGTGCCGCTCTCGGCTTATACTCGAGTCACGGTGGGCGGCAGGGTCGGCGGGTGAGGGGGAGAGGGCGCTGAGGCATACTCACCTAGTCACAGCGATCCTGACGCTGCCCCTGCCTGTCACACGGTCTTCGGTGCTGCAGCTCTTCCTCTATCAGCGGTCATGTGGGACCGCTGATTAGAGAAATGGCTATGCGGCTCCACCTCCTATAGGGGTGGAGCCGCATATTCATAGTAACATAGTAACATAGTTAGTAAGGCCGAAAAAAGACATTTGTCCATCCAGTTCAGCCTATATTCCATCATAATAAATCCCCAGATCTACGTCCTTCTACAGAACCTAATAATTGTATGATACAATATTGTTCTGCTCCAGGAAGACATCCAGGCCTCTCTTGAACCCCTCGACTGAGTTCGCCATCACCACCTCCTCAGGCAAGCAATTCCAGATTCTATATTCATTTTTCTAATCAGCGGTGTCGGTGACCGCTGATAGAGAAAGAGGCTGCGGCACCGAAGACCAGCTGTACGGGGGAAGGAGCCGGACGCCGGGAGCAGGTAGGTATTTTATATTCACCTGTCCGCGTTCCACCCGCCGGGTGCCGCTCTGTCTTCGCGTCCTCTTGCTCTGACTGTTCAGGTCAGAGGGCACGATGACGCATATAGTGTGCGTGGCGCCCTCTGCCTGATCAGTCAGTGCGGAGAGACGCCGGGACTGGACGCAGAGGAGCTGCGGCAGCGAGAGATGAGTATGGCTTTTTTTTTTTTTTTTATTGCAGCAGCAGCAATGGCACAGCTTTCTATGGTACATCAATGGGGCAATAATGAATGGTCCAGAGCACTATATGGCACAGCTATGGGGCAATAATGAACGGTGCAGAGCACTATATGGCACAGCTATGGGGCAATAATGAACGGCGCAGAGCACTATATGGCAGCTATGGGGCAATAATGAACGGCGCAGAGCACTATATGGCAGCTATGGGACAATAATGAACGGTGCAGAGCACTATATGGCACAGCTATGGGGCAATAATGAACGGTGCAGAGCACTATATGGCACAGCTATGTGACAATAATGAACGGTGCAGAGCACTATATGGCACAGCTATGGGGAAATAATGAACGGTGCAGAGCACTATATGACACAGCTATGGGGCAATAATGAACAGTGCAGAGCACTATATGGCACAGTTATGGGGCAATAATGAACGGTGCAGAGCACTATATGGCACAGCTATGGGGAAATAATGAACGGTGCAGAGCACTATATGGCACAGCTATGGGGCCATAATGAATGGTGCAGAGCACTATATGGCACAGCTATGGGGCCATAATGAACGGTGCAGAGCATTCTAAATGGCACAGCTTTATATGGAGCATCTATGGGGCAATAATGAACGGTATGAAGCATCTATTTTTATTTTTGAAATTCACCGGTAGCTGCTGCATTTTCCACCCTAGGCTTATACTCGAGTCAATAAGTTTTCCCAGTTTTTTGTGGCAAAATTAGGGGGGTCGGCTTATACTCGGGTCGGCTTATACTCGAGTATATACGGTAATTATTTACCAAGACAATGACAGTTCACAGTCTAATAGAAAACCTTGCTGGATGAACCAGAAGTAGGTGGTGTTCAACTGTTTGTTCATTCTGCCTCCCAAATATCGAATAAAAAGAAACCAATCAATGTTATGTAGGTGAAAATAATACCAATTCTCATCTCACAAAAACAAGTCACCACTCAGGTCCATCATCTGTCAATGGAAAAACAGAGGTTCCCACACTACTAGTGGCTCAAAGGCTGTTGAAAAGTAACAGAGTTTCTATAAACCAATCCAGCAAAAGCCGCTCTCACTTCTGAGTCTTGCAGTGTGCTCAAACAACATTTAGGATCCCTGTATTTACCAATATTATAGTGAGAAGAATCCACTTAATTTGCAGTGTGTGTCTCCTGGAGCACAATCTGGGCATTATGTGCTGGGTAATAAAATAGCAGATGTGTAAGTTTCACTCTCCAACATCCACTTCGTGCTAATTTCCAGAAAGTGGCAGTGGAGTCAAAATATTCATTCCTCCTACACACATGGTCAAAATTGTTGATACCCCTCGTTTAATGACAGAAAAACCCACAATGGTCACAGAAATAACTTGAATCTGACAAAAGTAATAATAAATCAAAAATCTATTAAAATGAACAAATGAAAGTCAGACATTGCTTTTCAGCCATGCTTCCACAGAATTAAAAATAAATAAAACTAATGAAATAGGCCTGGACAGAAATTATGGTACCCTTAACTTAACCGCTTCGTGACCTCCAACAGTAGATAAACGTCGGCGCTAGCAACACTTCCTGTGACCCCCGACCTCATCGAGACCTGATTGGTTCAGCTCCTGATGATGTCAGTGTCACACCAGCCAATGAGAGAAATCACTTGGAAAGTTTGTTGTAGCAACTTACTTTCCCGGTTGATCTGCCTCATAAAAACGCAGTTTCTCCTCAGATCTCCTGTCAGTGAGAGATTAGACAAGAAACAGTGTTACAAGTGCTGCTGGCAACAGCTGAGTCAGTCAGCGATCTTGTTATAAAGTAAAAAAAACAGATAAAGCAGGTTAGGGTGAGTGCTATAGTTAGGGTTAGTGTTGGGGATAAAGTTAGGGTTACTGTGAGGCTAAAGTTAGGGTTATGGATACTGTTAGGCTAAAGTTAGGGTTATGGATACTGTTAGGCTAAAATTAGGGCTACTGCTAGGTTTATGGATATTTTTAGGCTAAAGTTAGAGTTAGGATTTATTCTAAAGTTAGGCTAAAGAATTAGGCTTTTCTCAATTGTCTCCCCAATAATTTGGTCACCTCAGTCATATCACGTCAGTCAGTCAGGTCACATCAGAGTTTTCTATTATCGGGAAAAAAAAACAGTAAAATGGCCCGTCAGTATTACAGTGCAGAGGAGGCTTATGCACTTTTATGTTCTGATAGCGAAGATAGCGCAGTGCCGGATGGGGATTTCGAGGGCTTTAGTAGCAGCGACAGTGATAGCTCAGAAATGAGCAGTGATTCTGGTCCATCCTCACACACAAGGTCCAGTACAACAAGAAGGACAAATAGCGCTTCTGGGGAAATGTCTCCAACTCAGGGAACAATGCCCAGTACTAGCGCTGTCCCTAGTGCTCGTGACTTGGTGCACACCAATGTCCAAGGGGCTTTGCCTCTTGATGTAGCATTTCCCAGATGGAAGGCTTCAGATTTGGCTACTCCATTCATCCCTAATTTTAATGTCATTCCTAGTATAAATGTGGAGGTGGAAAATTTTGGACCAGTTAATTTTTTTACTTTGTTTCTGACAGATAGCTTGCTAGAGTATATTATCCTATAATCAATATATAACCAATTCATCAGCCAGAATCCACGATCCTATTATGCTAGGTCAAATTTATGGCCACCAACTAATGTCCTAGAAATGAAAAAATTTTTAAGACTTACATACGCTATGGGGCTTGTTAACAAAACTTCGGTCCTATTGGTACAATCGCCCTGTTCAAGCCACCCCAATGTTTTCTGCCGTTCTTCCTAGGACCTGTCATGAAATGCTTATGAGATTTTGGCATTTTAACAACGATATTCGATGCCTGCCCAGAGATGCCCCAGAACATGACAGACTATTCAAAATCAGACGCATCATTGAAGACTTGAGAGAAAAGTTCTTAAAGATTTACACCCCAACATTAAACATTTCCATTGACGAATCCCTTGTAAAATTGAAAGGAAGGCTGCACCTCAAGCAATTTATTCCTTCTAAGAGGGCAAGGTTCGAAATAACGCTCTATAAAATGTTCAACCGGATACACATCAGCTTTTCACATTTATGAGGGGAAAGATAGCCAACTAAACCCACCAGGATGCCCTACTTATCTGGGACATATGGAAAAATCATTTGGAAGCTGGTAACTCCATTATTACATAAAGGTTACAATCTGTATGTTGACAACTACTACACCAGCAAACCCCTATTTAAAAGTCTGGTTGAATATAACATGGGGGCTTGTGGGACCATTCGCAAAAACGGTCAGGGGTTTCCACAATCATTGGTCAATGAAAGGTTCCGAAAGGGGCAGTCAGGGGCTTCACGCAATGGAGAGATGCTTACCCTTAAGAATAAGGATAAAAAAAAATATATTTTTATCCTGAGCTCGATCCACACAGATGCCACAACGGCCACTGCAGACCAACAGGAATCCACTACTCCAAAACCTGTGTCTGTCATTGACTACAACAAATATATGGGGGTGTGGACCTTGCAGACCAGGTTCTACAGCCATACCAGGTATCAAGAAAATCATATATCTACTATAAGAAGTTAGTAATTTATTTATTTCCGGTGGCCTCATATAATTCTTTTGTGTTATACAAAAAAGCCGTAAATGCAGATACTTTCCTAGATTATCAGGAAAAGGTAATTGAAAATCTTGTTTTTGAAAATGTTGTTCCCGCCAATCCTTTAGAATCTGAAGATGTCAGAAGACTCACTGAGCGACATTTTATTGCACTCATTCCAGCAACTGAAACAAGAAAGAGCCCCCAGAGAAGATGTCGTGTATGTTCCAAGAGAGGAATGAGGCATGATACCCGCTATTATTGCCCACAATGCCCATCATTGCCGGACTTATGCCTCCATGACTGATTTATAATCTTCCACACAGAACCACGTTTTTAAACTGTTTTGACATTCAAGCATTTGGTTTATTTAGTAATGACAGAAAAAAGACTGGCACATCCTCTGGTGCATACCAGGAGCAGCTACCTCCATATTTAATATACAAGAAAAGGTTGCACTCTATTGTGCCAAAGCATGTCTAATACGAAATATGAATAGCAAAATGGCTTTTGAACATTAGAAAAAAATATTTGAGAGATGCTTTGCACAGGATTTGGCCAAATAGATAGAGTGCAACCTTTTCTTGTATATTATATATGGAGATAGATGCTCCTGGTATGCATCTATTCACACTAGTTTGGATGTGCCAGTCTTTTTTCTGTCATTTCTATGTTAGCTTACTGACTGAGCACTCCTCCCGTCACCATGTGTTTTTTAATTACATCTAATCACACTTGGTTCCGGCCAACCCATATGTAGGCTTTGTTGAGAGGTGTCCACATTCACCCAAGCATGCAGACGTTAGCCTTCGGTAAGTGTTCACATTTGGACAGGGAGGTCAGGGACCCATCGGTTTTTAATGAGACCACCTTGACGATGGTCGATGGGCTCACACTATTTGGCCAAACCCTGTGCAAATCGTCTCTCAAATATTTTTTCTAATGTTCAAAAGCCATTTTGCTGTTCATATTTCATGTATTTCATATTAGACAATGCTTTGGCACGATAAAGGTTGCACTCTTCTTGTATATTATATTTGGTTTATTTAGTGACAGACACATTTGAGTAGAGCTGACTTAACAATGTCTGGGGGTAGGTGGGGGGATGTCTCTAGAGACACAAGCTGGGTACAATATATTGGGCACTACAATGACATTTTTTGCTCTAAAACTTCCACTATGTGTTTCTGAAAATCATCCATGTAGTGGAAATGGTCACTATATCCATAGATAAATAACCAGAGGGGTGTCATTTCCAAAATGGGGTCACTTCAGGGGGGGATTCTGTTGTTCTGGCACTTACCAGCTCTCCAAAGTGCCATAACAGCAGAATCCCCCCCTGAAGTGACCCCATTTTGGAAATGACACCCCTCTGGGAATTCATCTATGGATGTAGTGACCATTTACCTATCTACCTATTTTCCAATGTTAAATCTGGGGTTAAAACAACATTTTAGTGGTTAAAATGTGATTATTTTTTCTTCACTGCCCAATGGTGTAATTTTCTATGGAACAGCTGTGGTATCAGTATGCTCACTGCACCACTAGAATTCATTCAGGGAAGTATTTTGTAAAATGCAGTCACTTTGGGGGGCTTATGCTGTTCTGGCAACTCAGGGGCTCTGACAATGTGACATGTCACCCACAAACAATTCCAGCAAAATCTGCTCTCCAATATGGCGCGCCTTCCCTTTTCGAGCTCTGCTATGCGCACAAACAGTGGTTTACCCCCACATATGGGGATTCAGCATACTCAGGACAAAATGAACAACTTTTGTGGTCCAATTTCTCCTGCTACCCTTTTGAAAAACAAAATTGAGGGCAAAAAGATAATTTTTTGTGGAACAAAAAGAGTGATTTTTGGTACTCACCGTGAAATCTCTTTCTTGGAGCCTTCATTGGGGGACACAGGTAACAATGGGTGTATGCTGCTGTCGCTAGGAGGCTGACACTATGCAAAAAAAAGAAAATAGCTCCTCCTCTGCAGTATACACCCACCGACAGGCAGGAAGTACCTCAGTTAGTGTTAAAGCAGTAGGAGAAGCAACCAAAACTCAACATATGTACCAACCAACAACGGAGGCACATACAGTCATGGCCAAAAGTATTGACACCCCTGCAATTCTGTCAGATAATATTCATTTTCTTCCTGAAAATGATTGCAAACACATTATTTGGTATTATCATCTTCATTTAATTTGTCTTAAATGAAAAAACACAAAAGAGAACGAAGCAAAAAGCAAAACATTAATCATGTCACACAAAACTCCCAAAATGGGCCAGACAAAAGTATTGGCACCCTCAGCCTAATACTTGGTTGCACAACCTTTAGCCAAAATAACTGCGACCAACCGCTTCCGGTAACCATCAATGAGTTTCTTACAATGCTCTGCTGGAATTTTAGACCATTCTTCTTTGGCAAACTGCTCCAGGTCCCTGATATTTGAAGGGTGCCTTCTCCAAACTGCCATTTTTAGATCTCTCCACAGGTGTTATATGGGATTCAGGTCTGGACTCATTGCTGGCCACCTTAGAAGTCTCCAGTGCTTTCTCTCAAATTATTTTCTAGTGCTTTTTGAAGTGTGTTTTGGGTCATTGTCCTGTTGGAAGACCCATGACCTCTGAGGGAGACCCAGCTTTCTCACACTGGGCCCTACATTATTCTGCAAAATTTGTTGGTAGTCTTCAGACTTCATAATGCAATGCACACGGTCAAGCAGTCCAGTGTCAGAGGCAGCAAAGCAACCCCAAAACATCAGGGAACCTCTGCCATGTTTGACTGTAGGGACCGTGTTCTTTTCTTTCAATGCCTCTTTTTTTCTCCTGTAAACTCTATGCTGATGCCTTTGCCCAAAAAGCTCTACTTTTGTCTCATCTGACCAGCGAAATTCTTCCAAAATGTTTTAGGCTTTTTCAGGTAAGTTTTGGCAAAATCCAGCCTGGCTTTTTTGTGTCTCGGGGTAAGAAGTGGGGTCTTCCTGGGTCTCCTACCATGCAGTCCCTTTTCATTCAGACGCCGAAGGATAGTACGGGTTGACACTGTTGTACCCTCAGACTGCAGGGCAGCTTGAACTTATTTGGATGTTAGTCGAGGTTCTTTATCCAACATCCGCACAATCTTGCGTTGAAATCTCTTGCCAATTTTTCTTTTCCGTCCACATCTAGGGAGGTTAGCCACAGTGCCATGGGCTTTAAACTTCTTGATGACACTGCGCACAGTAGACACAGGAACATTCAGGTCTTTGGAGATGGACTTGTAGCCTTGAGATTGCTCATGCTTCCTCACAATTTGGTTTCTCAAGTCCTCAGACAGTTCTTTGGTCTTCTTTCTTTTCTCCATGCTCAATGTGGTACACACAAGGACACAGGACAGTGGTTGAGTCAGCTTTAATCCATGTCAACTAGCGGCAAGTGTGATCTTATATATTGCCAACACCTGTTAGGTGCCACAGGTAAGTTACAGGTGCTGTTAATTACACAAATTAGAGAAGCATCACATGATTTTTCAAACAGTGCCAATACTTTTGTCCACCCCCTTTTTATGTTTGGTGTGGAATTATATCCAATTTGGCTTTAGGACAATTATTTTTGTGTTTTTTCATTTAAGACAAATTAAATGAAGATAATAATACCAAATAAGTTGTGTTTGCAATCATTTTCAGGAAGAAAATGAGTATTATCTGGCAGAATTGCAGGGGTGTCAATACTTTTGGCCATGACTGTAGACCAAATAATGGTACAACATATGTACCAATCCAACATGAAGACAAATAGATCAAATAATGATACAACATACCAAATAATGGTACCACATATGTGCCAATGCAACAACGAAAGCACATTAATGGTACAAACAGTTAGGGAGGGTGCTGTGTCCCCCAATGAAGGCTCCAAGAAAGAGATTTTACGGTGAGTACCAAAAATCCCTCTTTCTTTATCGCTTCATTGGGGGACACAGGTAACCATGGGATGTCCCAAAGCAGTCTCTAGGGTGGGAAACAGGAAGATTCAAGGAATAAATGGGCTCAGGTCGGTCAGTGCAAAACCGCCACCTGCAGCACCTTCCTTCCCAGGCCTGCATCAGATGAGGCATGGAATGAACCGTGTAAAGACTAACAAAAGAGGGCAAAGATGACCAGGTTGCGGCCTTACAGTCTGGAAAGCCAAATCCTGGTAACGAACAGCCTAGGAGGTCCCCACCGCAGGGCGGAGTGAGCCTTCAGCTCCGGAGAAGCCTGCACTGTCGGAAGAGGCCGTTTGTCCTGGAAGCGGACTGCCTCACGGCAATAGAGAAACTAGAAGCTAGGAGCCCTTTAAAGGCAACCTTCAGAGGTGATGAGCAGGGAATCAGATTGACGAAAGGGAGCAGTCCTTGAAAGGTAGACTCGGAGAGCTGTGACGGAATCCAGCTTGTAGAGGGACTTCTCCAGGGGATGGACGGGAGAGACACAGAAGGAAGGACAATGACTTCGTTAATGAGAAAGGAAAAGACCACCTTGGGAAGAAAGGAAGGGCCAGGCCCGAGAACCACCTTGTCCTGATATAGGATCAGGAGCAGGGAACGGCAGGACAATGCCGCTAACTTAGAAACTCTCCTGATGGACATAATTGAACAAAGAGAAATGTCATGTGTTGAATGGTCTAAAAACAGGGGCGCGCAGCGGCGTGCCTAAGACAAGATGAAAATCCCATGGATTTATCGAAGGACAATAAGGAGGAGCCAGGTGGGCAACTCCTTGAAGAAAACCAAGAATGAAAGGAAAACGGACATAGGGACCAGACCCTTGTCCATACTCCACCAAAAGAAGGCCTTTCTGTATTTGTAGTAGATACGCAAGGATGCTGGTTTCCTGGTCCCAATCATGGTCTGAATGACCAGACGGGGAAAAAGCAGCCTCCCCCAGGACTATGGCCTCAACGGCCATGCTGTTAAAGACAGAGACTATGCACTCTGGTTGAAGAGGGAACCTTGAGAGGATCTGGACGGTCAGGAAGCTTCCAAGGGGCGTCTATGAACATATTCACCGGGCCTTTCTTGGCCAATCCGAAGATAACAGGAATATAGGGATCCCTTCTTCCTTTATCCTTTTCACCACTCTCGGGCTAAGGGGAGAGACGGAAAAAGAGAGCAGATGGAATTGTGAACTCAATATTACTAGAGCATAGCAACAGGTGGCTCGCAAGTCCCGGGATCTGGCTACAAACCAAGGAACCTTGTGGTTTATCCAAGACGCCATGAGGACAACGTCCGGAGAGCCCCATTTCAGCATATATGGATAAAGACAGCGGGGCTGAGCCATTGGCTGCCCGAAGAGAGACCCAGATGGCTCAGAAAATCGATTGCCCATTTTCCTACCCTCGGAATGTGCACGGCTGATTTGGCAGAAACATTACGCTCTGCCTCTCGCAGAATCCTTGTTAACTCTGGTTTACTTAAACCTCGGCCGTGGCATTGTATCTTGGGCGTTCCAGTGGCTCTGCGCTGTGTGACGAAGAAAAAACGGCTCCGCAAAAGAGGAGACTGGCGTTGTTGGTGAAAACCTGCCACTAGAGAGGAAAGAAGAACGTCCTTTATAGGACTGATGCTGACGGCGTCACCAGATGAGGGACTGCCTCACTCAGAGGAAGAAGCACAGGATTGTCCGTGGAGACTACCAGAGAGCCCGCTGAAGGGGGCGGGCATGGAACTGGGCAAAAGGCGACAATCCATTTCCCCTAGAATTCCTATGCAGGACCATAGAAGAGAAGCTGATCACTTTAGAGTACAGAAAACCTCTGGCAGAGGGATGAAAAACCTTCTCCTTTGGAAGGAAGGGACGGGCTTGGGTCATGTCAAACCCATACCTAGACCAAGTACTGAGCAAAGGTGAGGGAGGACTTTTCTGTTTATAATCTAGCTGAGATGGACACGGATATGTAGAGTAAACTGAAGACTCTTGTTGCAGTCTCAACGGGACGGCTCATTGATCAGAAGATCATTAAAGTAGGGAAATATGAAAAATCCCTTGGATAGAAGAATGACCTGACCGCTGCCATGACGTAAATAGTCTGGGAGCAGAGGCTAGGATGAAGGGGAGGGCCGTGAACTGATAAGGACCCTCCTGGATCGCACATCATAGGAGCCTCTAAAGCTAAACACAAACAAGAATGTGAGGAACATTCTTCCGAGTCCATGAAAGTGATTACCGAACTTAGTTACATTGTTCTGAAAAGACAGGACTGAACGTAACCGGTAAACCACTCGAGGACTAAAAGAATAAAATAGAACCCCGAGAACAGTACGTTCCTGGGGACGGGTACGATCACTTCTGTGAATGGCAGGTAAAGACTGCCTGAAGAACTGCTGGGGCCTGCAACGTATGTCTTCACGGGCGAAAAAACAAAAGGAAACTTCTTCCTGGGGGAGAAGAACGGCCGATATTGTAGCCGGAAGTCGCTATCTCTCTCGAGGTTGAAGCAACCTTTTCCTATTAAAAGGACAGGTTTGGACTGGAAAAGCGAGGTGTTTTTTCCCCGCCAGTGGCATCCGAAACTATTGATCCAGCTTGGATCCAAAAGATCTAGAGACTTGGAAGGCAAAACCAGTGAGGTCAGAGAATGCGACATATGGCAACGATGCTGCCGGTAGTCATGACGGAACAACCAGCCGCATCAAAAGGGGAGTGGACACGAGATATTTGCTGGCATGGGCAATCTGATCAGCCAGATCTGGCCTCCCATCCGGAGGAGCGGCCGCTAGAATACCTTGACGAAGTATTCTTGCCCCGACAGACATGGAATTTGACACCCAGGTGTAGGCAAATGTGGGACAGAGACAGAGCGAGGCGCCAGCTGCCTCCAAGGCTGACTTAACCAAGTATTCAATCTGTCTATTTGTAAAATCCTTAAGGCTTAAAGTGCTCGTGAGCAGGAGCCTCATCCTCCCGTAGGTTCAGAAATTTAGTATTTTGCCAAGATGAGGTTATTGAGCATATCTTGCATCTTTCAGGTCTAGTCTGTATCGGACTCAGACTCAGACTGGGAATCCATATCTGACCCAAAAACCACCTCGGAGGAGGGGCATGGGATGAGGAATGCGTCCAGGAGAAAGTAGAGGGACCAGCCTGTTCTTTTGCTTTGTACGCGATCTGTTCCTGTGAAGGTCGCGGTCAGGTGCATGCGAATCACCGTGAGAGGTGTTCGGAGCACTGGTGGCAGAAGACAAACTTGAAGGATGCTCCAGGACCTGGACCAGGGACTGTGAGAGCTTGGTCAGATCTGAGACCGACTGTGACCTGGCAACAGCCCACTCCGGAAGGAGGGGAGTGCTCTCATCCCGGGTGTTAGAAGGTTTATCTGAATGCCACTCCTTTTGTACGGATGGCACAAGCATCGCAAATTATAGGGACAGGAATGGGCCTCCCTGAGATTGGGCATAGGTAGCAGGCTAGGGCTACAGCTGGGAGAGCTAAGCCCTTGTGAAGAGAGAAAATAACCAGTCTGAGCTGGTCCTACCTGATAACAGAGACGGCTGTCAATGTTCAGGCTGCAGTGTCCCCAGAACCAGTAGGGTAATGATGGACGCCTTTTGTGCCCTTCGGAAGGCGATGGTGGCTGCACGATTCTTCATACGGTTTCGAATCTTCACTCAACCTGCAGGCAGAGACACTATGTCCCCCCTGTGGGGGGGAGGAGCGTGTATCGGGAGAGAGGGATAGAGAAAAAACACTCTCTCATTAGGCCAGGAGACGGGGCCTCAGCGTACGGCGTGCCCTAATGAGCAGAAAGTCCCGTAATAGGGCGTGGCTAAACGGAAGGCGACCGCAGCTGCACAGAGTCGGGGGAAAAGGCCCCGATGCCGCTAAATTAACGGGAACATATAATTATGCAAAGCCTCCGCACCGACAATGACAGGACCGGAAATTGGCATTAAAGAAGGTCCTAGTCCGGTATGAAAAATTGGCCACGTCTGACAGTGTCAGGAAGTGGGGGCCCCAAAGTTGGGGACTAAAATAGCAAAGGAATGGAATTATGTGCAGTTTCGGCACCCGCAGTGGCAGGGCCGGTAAACGAAGGTCCTAGTCTGCGTCTGGTGGGAGTAGGGGCCCTTCCATTGACTGTGCCGCCAGAGGAGTGCACCGGGTAGGGGGAGGAGGCCCCTTGATAGGGAGAAAAGCGCGCCATAAATATGCGCGCTTAATGCGGAGGGCGTTAAAGAAGCAGTAGCTGAGGAAAAGATGGTCGTTGTTGTTCAGTGACGTGATGTTCTGTGCAGCGTTCTGCGGGTAAGCGGTGAGCTGCCAGGGACAGAGAAAAGGACATACCTGTAAAAGGTGAGTCCCGAATCCCTCTTCACTGATGAGGATTACATCAGGAGCCCTCAGGAAGGTTGAGGGTCACTGGAAACCGGGATCCTCCTTCCCGCACCGTCTCCGGACGGTGCAGAAGACGGCATCAACCCTTTACAAGGGGGAGGCCACCCCTGATGACCACCGTCTTCCTCTCAGCCCTCTCCGAGGAGAGGGGTGAGGAGGGAAATGGCAAGGACTGGCCACCGGAATCAGCCCTGGAGCACCCGTGAAGGTGACAGGGGATAAAGTCCTGCCAGCGGGCCTGAGAGTTGCGATGTGGGTGACACCACACTGCTCGCTCAGCCGCCTAATATGGGAAGGCACAGTGAGAAATTATCCCGTTTCCCTGAAGCTGTATCTGAAAGACAAAGGGAAATTGTTAATAAAACACAACAATACCTGTAAGGAAAAAAGGATTAGCTGCGGATCTGGGAACAGATCCAGGTCCGCCTCCTACAGACACTAAGCTTAACTGAGGTACTTCCTGTCTGTCGGAGCCTGTACACTGCAGAGGAGGAGCTATTTTCTTTTTTTTGCATAGTGTCAGCCTCCTAGCGACAGCAGCATACACCCATGGTTACCTGTGTCCCCCAATGAAGCCATAAAGAAATATGATTTTCTATTTTCACGGCTCTACGTAATTAACTTACAGTAGATTTCCCCACATGTGGAGTATCGGCATGCTCAGCAGAAATTGCACAACAAAATGTATAATCCATTTTCTCCTGTTAACCTTGCGAAAGTAAAAAAAAATTAGGTCTAAATGAAAATTGTTGTGAAAGAAAAGTAAATGTTCATTTTTTCCTTCCACTCTCCATTCATTGCTGTGAAGCACCTGAAGGGTTAATAAACTTCTTGAATGTGGTTATGAGCACCTTGAGGGGTGCAGTTTTTAGAATGGTGTCACTTTTGGGTATTTTCTGTCATATTGACCCCCCAAACTCACTTCAAATGTGAGGTGGTCCCTAAAAAAAATGGTTTTGTAAATTTTGTTGTAAAAATGAGAAATCGCTGGTCAACTTTTAACCCTTATAACTTCCTAAAATAAGAAATTGTGCTGATGTAAAGTAGATATGTGTGAAATGTTATTAACTATTTTGTGATACGATTGATATAAGAGCATGAAAATTTTGAAAATTGTGACATTTCAGCCAAATTTCCATTTTTTTTTTACAAATAAACGCAAGTTATATCAAAGAAATTTTACCACTATCATAAAAGAACAATGTGTCACAAGAAAACATTCTCAGAATTACCAGGATTTGTTGCAGCATTTTATAGTTATGACCTCATAAAGTGACACTGGTCAGAATTGACCCGGTCACGAAGGCAAAAACAGGCTCTGGCGTGAAAGGGTTAATATTTTGTTGCACCACATTTTGAGGCAATCACTGCAATCAAAGGATTCCTGTAATTGTCAATGAGACTTCTGCTCCTCTCGACTGGTATTTTGGCCGCTCCTCAAGAGCAAACTGCTCCAGTTGTCTCGTGTCTGAATGTTGCCTTTTCCAGATGACATGTTTCAGATCCTTCCAAAGATGCTCAATAGGATTTAGGTCAGGTCTCACAGAAGGCCACTTCAGGATAGTCCAATGTTTCCCTCTTAGCCGTTCTTGGGTGTTTTTAGCTGTGTGTTTTCGGTCATTATTAGTGATGGGCGAGTATACTCGTTGCTCGGGTGGTCTCCGAGTATTTGTAACTGCTCAGAAATTTAGTTTTTATTGACACCGCTGCATGATTTATGGCTGCTAGCCAGCCTGAGTAAATGTGTGGGTTGCCTGGTTGCTAGGAAATTCCCACATGTATTCAAGCTGTCTATCAGCTGTAAATCATGCAGATGAGACAACGAAAACTAAAGCTCCGAGCACTTACAACTATTCAGTTATCACCCGAGCGTGCTCGGGAAAACTTGAGCAACGAGTACACTCACTCATCACTAGTCATTATCCTGTTGCAAGACCCATGACCTGCGCCTGAGACCAAGCTTTATTAGGATTTTGACTATTCTGCTTTTATGTCATTTAGTTATATTAGGGCTTCTGCATATGGTGTGTCCAATCTCACCTGGGATCTGTTCCTGCTGTCCAGCTGGAGTAATCTGCTCCCTTCTTCAGCCAATTGGAAAGTACCACACCCTACCAAAGCTCAAAGCACATGGCCGGAATCTGCCAGAAACAGCGTTGTTCTCCTCTGGTTCAGTCCTCTGTGCTCAGCTTGCGGCTTGTGTATTGGTTTACTGTTGTGACCGTGGCCCGTTTACTGACTACTCTTGTGTCTTCTGATTCTGTCCTTCCGGTTCTGACCCAGCTACCTGACTATTCTTCTTGCCATCTAATACCACAGAATAGCAGGTAACACCATGGTCCAAGCCTAGGGGTCCCAGTGTAAGTCCAGATCCATGTAATGGTGTTAAAGGGCGATGAGCAAGGCAATCCTTGGGATATGGAAAGCAGAGAAGATAGTGCCAAGCATGTTCATGGTGGAGATCTTTTGAGCTGCCAGTTGACCATGAACAGTGCTCCCAATACATTGTGTCTGCAAACTATTCCAGCTAGATCTGCATTCAGACAGCTGTCAGGTAGGTGCCGTTATACTGATTACACTGATACCTGGTGATGAAATTTGTCTTGTGGTTGTTGTTTAATCTGTATTTGTAGTTTTCAGTTAATGAGATTCTCGTGCTCTGAGGCGGGGCTGTGGGCGGCCTGTGGGCGGGGCTTTGTGGTGCTCAGATTACATATGTATCTGTATTGGCTTATGACAGGTCGCTGGAACCTCACTACATGGGCCGACAGCCCCTCTGCCTTTGGATCTTTAACCCTGTGGCATGATGCGTGGTCCCGATCGCTGCCATGGAGACCCGATGTCATCATGACGACATCCGGGTCTCCAGACCTGAGAGGCTTCCTCTCATGCGCAGTGATGATCAGGAAGTCTCTCAGATCAGTGTATAGAAGGAGAATGTTGTGGTCTAGAGGCAAAATGGTGATCATGGTAATACGGGCGGACTACACCACCGATAAAGCAGCCACAGCCGGTGACTGAGAAGAATCTGTGACTTCTCTGCATTTAGTGGTTAGTACTCACCTGGGTAGCCATATGTGGGAATCTCCTCTTTACACCGCTCATCCCCCCTCACATATGTCTCTGTAGTATTAATATGGGTCAGATCTTCACCCTGAAACAAATATTATAAAAGTCACCGACAGATGGAGAAGTCACATCTATTATCAGCTCTAATCCTGCCATCTCCACCCTTCTTATTACACAAGTATAAAACATATACTGGTGGATAAAACAACACTGAGCACAAGACCTTCACTGGCGTCTACACATCATAGGGGAGATCTCCTGACACCTTCTCTCCATCTACCTGATGGTCCTGAGGAGCATTGGGATCTTCTTGGTTACAGTCCTGTGGAAGAAGAGGACGGGGACATCTCTCTGGTGTTGTCCTCTTACTGGATAGATCTGGAGGAAACACATACAGGGAGTGAATTCATTCTTTACATACAGATAATTATAGGCCGTGTGTATTTAGTCCTGTCTATTACCTGGAGATGTGAGGGGCTGGGGAACCTCCATTATGACGTTCTTGTACAGATCTCTGTGTCCTTCTAAATACTCCCACTCCTCCATGGAGAAATAGACAGCGACATCCTGACTCCTTATAGGAACCTGACACATACAATGATACCGTCACCCCCCGATCCCTTCATAGCATTACTGTATAATGTCCCAGCATTCCCAGCAGTGTCACCTCTCCAGTCAGCAGCTCAATCATCTTGTAGATGAGTTCTAGGATCTTCTGGTCATTGATGTCCTCATGGATCAGGGGGTGAGGTGGAGGCCCCGTGATTGGGCTCAGGGGTCTTCCCCATCCCTCAGACACAGGGTCCTGACAGCGATCACTAGAGGGCTTCTTCACCACTGTGTAATCCTGGTAATGGAGAGACACATTAATAAATCTCACTACAGACATTTCCAGAATCCTCACCTCTCCAGTTCTGTCCATCTGTTATTCCCATAGATAAGAATGATGTAATGTGACGTCATCAGAATCTCTCACCTCTCCAGTAAGCCTGAAGAGGATCTCTAGGGTGAGGTGTAATATCCTCTCCGCCATCTTGTCTCTGCCCATATCCATCTTTGATGGGTAAATCAAGAAAATTCTCTTTTGTAGAAGATCTTCACTGAGAGGATCCGATATTGTGGAGACCTGAATGAGAAGATGAGCCGATGTTCCATCATAAGAATCCTGTAATAATACAATTACTGGAGATAATAAGGGAAACATATGAGGAGATTTATTATTTTACAGTATTTAGTTTCCTTCTTTACATCTACTAATAAATCCTATATATTTAGGCCACAGACAACAAGCAGTTTCTTCCTCGGAGTCGGCAGCTGAATACGTTTCTCATAGACTCATCTTCCATAACGCTAATTCTCGTCTCATTTACCGACCCTGGAATCAGCATTAGCAATACTGCAGGAGATATTCATTACACGCGACATGAGAAATAACTACTTCATGGTGAGGACGACATCTTCATCTTCTACTATGGCTCTAGAAACAGATTAGTCCAGAGTCGGTCACTGACTCCATCACCACCGGCCGTCTATATGAAGGTTTCCCGTCTTCCCCGCACTGTAATCTTCTATTTCGTTAGATCTCAGGTCTGATTCACAAACAGAAGTTTGTTTATAGCCTAGGAAGAGGTAATACCCATGGAGCTTTCTAGGCTAGTAATATCAGCTCACAACTGTATACTTAGCCTTTAGTGGCTATTAAAATGGGGGACCCCCAAAAAAGTGACGTAGGGTTCCCCTATAACTAATGACCAGCAAAGGCTATGCAAACAGTTGCGGGTTGATATTAATAGCCTAGGAAGGGGCCATGGATATTGCGGCCCCAGGCTAAAAAATAGAATTAGGCTTACAGGTAATTCGGTTTCTAGGAACCTTCCACGACAGCCACTTCGGAGGTTGTCTTCCCCACCCTAATAGGGGACAGGAACACAAAGAGGTTAAATACCCCTCTCCTTCCTGCACCGCCAGTGTTTTCCTGGACACTAGCATGCATAATTACCACGAAAAATGCAGGAATCATCCAATAAGAAAAAACATCAGTTAGGGAGGGAAATTAGTGCTGTCGTGGAAGGTTCCTAGAAAACGAATTACCGGTAAGCCTAATTCTATTTTCTCTAGTCACCTTCCACAACAGCCACTTCAGAGTAATACCAACAGCTAATTTCTCTAGGGAGGGACCACGGCCTGCAGAACTCATCTACCAAATGTTAAATCCCTATTGAAATTTAGCCTGTAATGTCTGGTGAACGTGTGAATGGACGACCAGGTGGCGGCTCTGCAAATCTGCTGTGATGAAGCATTCCCCCTCTCTGCCCATGATGTTGCCATCGCCCGTGTAGAATGTGCCTTCAGAGAAGCTGGTGGATAAAGTTTCTGTGATAAATAAGCCAGGCAAATAGACTGGTTGATCTAATTTGCGGTCGTATTTTTTGCCGCTTTCTTGCCCTTGTTTCGGCCTGAAAATTGTATGAATAAATTTTATTGATTCGCCAGGCCTCAGTCTGTTGTAATTAGTGTAGAACCACCCTGCGGACATCAAGGGTGTGAAATGTCTTTCTTAGGGTTGGAGGGGTTTGGACAGAATGAGGGCAGCACAATATCCTGGTCCTTGTGGAAATCCGAGACCACTTTAGGAAGAAAATACTGATCTAGTTTCAGTATAATGCTGGAGGTTCCTGTATAGACAGGGCCTGCAATTCCCCTATACATCTAGCAGTAGTTATTGCGACTAAAAAGACTGTTTTGAGGGTTAGGTTTTTTATAGTCATTGAATCCAGAGGTTCAAATGGATTTTGAGTTAGACCCCTGAGAACGATGTTGAGGTCCCAGGGCAGGACTTCGCTACGGAGTCTGGGATACATCCTGGATGCTGAAATCATAAAGCGTTTGATCCAGCGGTGGCCTGCTAGGTCCCTATCAAAAAAGCTGCTAAGGGCTGATACTTGTACCTTGAGCGTGCTAGGAGTAAAGCCCATTTCTAATCCCTTCTGTAGGAAATCTAAGACCCGTGCAGTATTGGGATGAAAGGGGTCTGGGGATTCTGGGAGGCACCAGGATGTAAACCTTTTGCAGACCTTGGCGTAGATGGCATTGGTCACTGGCTTTCTGCTTTTTTGGAGGGTCTGGATTACTTTATCCGAGAGACCTCTGGCTTTTCAGATTTTGGCTTCAGTAACCATGCCGCCAGGCTGTTTGGGCAAATCCGGATGTAGTAGGGGACCCTGGTGAAGGAGGTCGACTTTCTGAGGTAGAAGCCAGGGTCCTTCTAGGGCCATATCCAGTAGGGTACTGTACCAGCTCCTGCCAGGCCATAATGGTGCGATTAGGATTGTGGTAACTCGGTCCGTCATGATCTTCTGTAGCGTCTTCGCCAGCATGGGAATGGGTGGAAAGGCATATGCGAGGTTGAACCTCCACCGCTGTGAAATGCATCTATCCCTTTGTCCGTTGGCAAACAGGTCCACTTCTGGGGTTCCCCACCTTGAGGTTAGGGACATGAACACAGTTTGGTCCAGGCACCACTCCACCGGATGTATGTCTTTCCGGCTGAGATAGTCCGCCTGAGTATTGTCTACTCCTCTGAGATGTACTGCCGTTACTGACAGAAGGTTCTTCTCTGCCCAGGAAAAGATTCTTGCGGCTATCTCTTTTAGACCGGCATACCTTGTTCCTCCCTGGTGTCATAGGTAGGCCACTGTGGTCATGTTGTCCGAATAAATTTGAACGTGGTGATTTTGGATTAACGCAGATGACGCTTTTAAAGCTTGTTCTACAGCTTTCAGTTCCCGTAGGTTCGAGGAACTGCTGCTGATGTTTGATGGCCATTGTCTCTGGAAGTGGTAACCATCCACCACTGTGCCCTAGCCCCGTTTGCTGGCATCTGAGCGAAGTGTCTTCAGGGGAAGTTGGTCCCAGCTCACCCCCTTTTAAAGATTTTGGTAGTCCAACCACCAGTTTAGAGCCGATATTACGTGGCCGGGGAGAAAGATTTTTTTTAGATAAGGGGACCTGTCGGTTCCTGGAGCGTAGAAGCACGTAAATCTGCAGAGTTCGTGTGTGAGCTTGAGCCCAGGAAACTGCTTGGATGCATGCGGTCAGGGAACCTAGAGCAGACATAGACTCCCTGAGGGTTGGTGCTCGCTGGTCTCTGAATTTGGCTATTCTCTGGACAAGGTCGATGTGACGATCTCTGGGTAGAAACGATGTTCTTTCTTTTGAGTCCAGAATAACCCCCAGAAACTTTCTCCTCGTGGAGGGACAGATTTCTGATTTCTCCAGATTCGGGATACAGCCCAAGGATCTTAATATCTCCAGGGTCTTTTTCAGGTCCACCTCCAGAAGGGGAGTAGATGGTGCCATAATGAGGAAGTCGTCTAAGTATGGGACTATACATATTCCCTGGCGACGGATGAAGACCATGGCTTCTAACATGATTTTTGTAAAAACCCGTGGAGCTGAAGAGATGCCGAAGGGTAGGACGCTGAACTGGAAGTGTTTGATTTGCTGAGACTGCGAATCTGAGGAATTTCCTGTGTTCTGGGTGGATTGGTGAATGGTAGTACGCATCCCTCCGATCCACCGTCGCCATTACCCAATTCTGTCTGATGAGGGGAATCAATGATCTGATTGATTCCATCTTGAATCTTCTGTAGCGGACAGATTCGTTCAATGGTTTTAAGTTTATAATGATTGTGTTTTTCCCCGACGGTTTTGTTACCAGAAAAAGACGTGAATAATGGCCACGTCCTTCCTCCAGCTTTAGTAACTGTGAGATCACATTTGACTGGAACAGATTTTGTAGATCTCTTAGTAAGGAGTTTTGAAGGTGTGGGGTTTGTAGGGAGGTTATTTTCAAGTATTGTGGGGGAGGTCTCTCGAATTCTATTTTTAGTCCATTTTGTATGGTACGAAGGACCCATTGATTTGTGGAGATGGACTGCCACTGGGTGAATAAGAGTGAGAGACAACCCCCGACCGGAGCAGCGTCATTGCTTATCTGGGGTCTGTTGAGTCCGGGGGACAAGGATGTTCCTGCCCTTGCCTCCTTTGGGGTAACTCCATCTCCCTGTTTTGCCCTTTCCCCTATAATCCTTTTGTGAAGATGGGTCACGGGGCGGGGGCGAAAAAAGCGTTTCCTGTGATTTCTCTGTTCAGGGAGCGACTTCTTTTTATCTGCTGCCTTATCCAGGATATCATCCAGGATAGGACCAAAAACATGATGGCCCTGGAAGGGGATGCTGCTTAACTTGTACTTGGAGATGAAGTCACCACCCCAGTATTTTAACCAAAGTGCACTCCTGGATGAGTTGGAGAGGACGGCCCCTTTTGCGGCCACGCGTACGGACTCAGCTGAAGCATCAGCTAGGAATCCTGTTGCTTTTTGCAGCAGGGGAAGGGAGTCTAGGATTTTCTCTCTTGGGGTGCCCTGTGTCAAATGATCCTCGAGCTTGCGTAACCAAATAAACAAGGATCTAGCTATGCACGTTGAGGCTATGTTGGTTTTTAATAGATTTGTGGAGGTGTCCCAGGACTTTCTTAGCAGGCTCTCCATCTTTCGATCCATTGGATCTTTGAGCTGCGAAGAGTCTTCAAATGGAAAGGCCGTTTCCTTAGTCACTCTGGACACATATACATCAACTTTTGGGGGTTTCCCATAAGGAGTTATCTCCGTCCAAGGGGACACTGTTTTCAGTTCAGAGGGGATGTTAAGACCTTTTTCAGGGAGACCCCATTCATGAATAATTAAATCCTGAATATTTTTATGTACAGAGAACCCCTTTTGATCTTTGGGCTTTAACCCTTCAAACATTGTCCTGTACAGTAAGCTTAATTTATTCATCCTCCACCCCCATGGTGCCTCTTACTATACTAATTAGGTCACCCATATCCTCAGAATTGAAGTAATACTTTTTGATCTCTGATTTAGGGGTAGGGGTGGGAGTGGAACCCTCATTCTCCCAAACGTCCTCCTCACCCGAGGATTGAATCTCTCCTGAGTTAGAGTCAGACTCCACTGGGGCCTTTTTCCTCTTTTTGGGAGGAGGTGGAAGAGGTACCGGAGTCTGGCAGAGGCTGGCCATAGAAGACTGGACCTCCTGCCTGATGAGGGTTTTTATGCTATCCAGGAGAGAGGGCTGCTCAGCGCGTAGGACCTCATCTGTACAGGACTGGCAGAGCTTTTCCCCATATGTAGATGGGAGTCTGGTTGCACACACTTTGCATTTGTGGCTGACCTTTCTAGGATCAGAGACCTTTTCTCCCTAAAAGAGAGAAAAAAGGTCTTAAGCCGCTTGAAAGTATATATATGTATATCATGGATAGCTAGGGATACCCTGTTACTTACAGTAGGAGGGGGTATGCTGGGTTCTGCAGATGCAGAGCCAAGGGGTTCGTCACCGTCCATGTCCGTCCGTCACGTCAGACAGGCCTTACCTGGTGGTCCCCCGTCCGGATCTTTTAAGGAGGATCGTGGGTCAGCGTGTTCTGTGCTCCTCCTCCTCGCAGCCCAATTGGGGGGAGTTCTTCTGAAAACGCCCCGAACGATGTAGGTCAAAAAACCCGCCACAGGCGTGCGAGTGCGCTCCATTGTGGAATGCACAGGGACCCACCGGAAGTGACACGCGCAGGAAGCGACGCGCCATGCTGAGACGTGCACCCTACCCAGCGAGCCCCAGCGCGGACCGCCCGGGATGCAGCAGGAGGAGGAGGAAGCCGGGGGGGCTACAGGAGGCCCCCGGCATGCACTTCACCGCCCCGCTTTACCCCCAAAGGAGGAGCAGGAGAGGCGGGAGGGTCCCGAGTCCTGAAGCTAGGAGACGGGAGCAGCATAAGAGGAGGAGAGTCAGGCCCCCGACCTCAGATGCCCGGCTAGTGAAAGGTAAATTGTGGAGCTCCAGTCGCTGGCCACGGCAGCCCCTTCAGATTCTCTTCATGCCCCATAGGGGACAGGAAAACAATGGTGGTTGCAGGAAGGGGAGGGGTATTTAACCTCTTTGTGTTCCCGTCCCCTATTAGGGTGGGGAAGACAACCTCCAAAGTGGCTGTCGAGGAAGGTGACTAGAGAAATAAGCTCTCAGCCACCCAGAAAATGCACATCTCTAAGATGCACCAATTCTGGCACTTAGCCTCTCTCTTCCCACTTGCCCTTTAGTGGATATCGCTGAAATTGTGATGATGGGAAGGAGACTGTGACCAATACCACACCCCACTGAGCCATGTCAATTCATAGGCATCATAGCAACCGAGTGGCTACCTTTATGGATGATACACTCCTGCCTATCCAACTATTGTATGGTAAATATCTCATAGATCGTGGGTTCATCAGTATCTGCACCAAGAATGAGGCTAAGTGAGTATTTATTCATTAACTGTCAGTGGTCGGAGGTAGTCAGTGAGGTGGATGGTACCATATTGTGCATGTGTGTGAGGGGTTGCCAGTCCTGTGGAAATATTATCCTGTGTCTGTGGGAAACCACTATTGTGAGAACAAAATACTGTAAGTGTGGTATGAAGGTACTGTAGGAACTTTTGTACTGTGTGGGGGTATAGCGGTACTATGAGAAGATTATACTGTGTGTGGTGGGATGGAGGTACTATGAGAACATTATACTGTGTGTGGGGGTATAGCGGTACTGTAAGAACATTATACTGTGTGTGGTGGGATGGAGGTACTGTAAGAAAATTATACTGTGTGTGGGGGTATTGCAGTACTATGAGAACATTATACTGTGTGTGGGGGTATGGCGGTACTGTAAGAAAATTATACTGTGTGGGGGGGTATGGCGGTACTGTAGGAACATTATACTGTGTGGGGGTATGGTGGTAGTGTGAAAATACCTTTTTTACGAGAGATGCCAGTACTGTGGAAACATTACACTGTGTGAGCGCCATCATATATATTGCATAAGGGGTGTAAAAAGGAGAGTCATAAAAAAGACTCCTCAGGGCTGTGCTGCATTTGTACAGACTGCTATCTGCCGTCCAGACGGGACCATGTGACATCAATGGGAAGAGAGAGGGTTTCCGGAGGGAAGAGTCTAGAGGGTGCACCTGGTCAGGAGACCTTGATGATGCAGTTACTGATATTATAAAAGCCGGAGCCCCAAAGGCAGAACAGATTTGGCGCCAACAAAGGAAAGGGGTGCGGGGAAGAATCTGAGGTACCGGCTCATGGTAAAGTGCCCGAGGCAGCTGGGTGTGGGGCAGAACCCTGCTTACAGGGCATAATGGGGGGCATTACACTGTGTGGGGCCAAGAAAGGGGCCCTGTACTAGGAGAACAATCCGCTCCCTCACTTCCTGTCCTCCATAGTTGGCTCGTATGTATCTATTACAGGAAACAGAACAACAACGTTATGATTCTTATAAAGAGTCTCAGTGCAGAAGGGGTTAATGTCCCCGGAGCTCAGTTATGGGGAATCTCCATATACCTCCACCTGCAGAGCCGCACTCCACATATATGGCTGCTCTGTGAGAACAGGACCTGTGATGAGGTCACAGGGGGGAGGAGTCAGGGGTCACGTGAAGACGCTACATGGAAACTTCTCAGTCAGTGACATTTCCACCATTATTCGCCCTCACTACTGGCACAATTACCTCATGCCGCCTTTTCTACACAATGTTCTGTGTGGAATGTAACGTGTGATTTGTCTGGAGACAAATAGACCCCACACATGAGGGAATTATTACCGATTACCGGACGTCTAGTATATGGTGGCATATGATTGTGCTATCGCCTCCACACCAGGAGCTAAAATGCCGAAATCTCGCTTATATACCCCCTTCCAGTGTCCAGCTAAGGCCGGCCTCAAACTACCGTGTTTTACAGACGTAAGAGAAGTGCTGAAAATACGGATTGCATACGGTACAATGATTCTCTATGCCCCTGCTCATATCAGCCGTATTTTACGGATCCGTATTATACGGTCTTCTACGGCCGTAGAACAATGCAGCATGCTGCGTTTGTCACCGTATTGCGCAAAAAATACACCAATTAAATTTTATGGGGGCCAGAAAAATACGGATTACACACGGACCAGCAGTGTGACTTGCGAGAAATACGACAGACATCTCCAGACATCGCCAGGTGCAAGGAATTGTGCCAAGCCCTCAATCGGGAAGCTCAGACATGCTAATTAGCTCAAAAAGCCACACAGTTATCCCGGAAGTCAGCCGCTCGCCTCCACAGAGTTGCAAGCAGCATGGCCAGCATCATAAACATGGATATGCTCCTCATCCTGGTCCAAGAAAGGCCAGAAATATGGGACCAGCGGGATCCTAATTATTCCAAGCGGGCCAGAAAAGAGGCAGCTTGGAGAACCATCTGTGGGATCCTATTCCCAGATTATGCCCAACGGCCACGTGCGGAGCAGACACAACTTTGTAAGTACACTCATGTATTCACAATAATTTACTTTGAAAGATGCTTTCCCTACATGATTACTGGAATCATCTTTTTTCTCTTACTATGTAATTTTTTTGCATTTTGCCCAAAAAACACATCTGATTAACATGATAAAGTGTTTAGATACATAGGTAATATTGATGTTGCGTTGGGTACTCTTTTTTTTTTTTGCCTCAAAGCTCGTCCAGAGGGGTGTTGACCCTGTGCTTTTTTTGTCAATAAATTTGATCTTTATGATAATTATTTAAGAAGGCATTTTCTTATCCTCGGTCAAATACTAGATAATTTATGTCCACAAGGACAGGGTCCTCTCCCCTCTGTACCGGTCTGTCACTGTAAAGTTTTTTACTGTGAACGATATCTAGAACTCTGCATGTAACCCCTTTTTCATCTACAGCACCATGGAAATAATGGTGCTAGATAAATAAAGAATAATAAGAATAATAATATATCACTGACAACTGGATTAAGCAATGTGCATAATGAGCTTCAACAATATTTGTTACCATGTAATTGCAGTGGATGATGTTATGACACGATGGCGCAGCATCCGGGACCAGTACCAGCGGAAAAGGCAGCAACGTGCAAGAAGTGGGTCAGCAGCCCCACCGAAAAAGAAAAAAAATATTTATTACGACCGTCTTTTTTTTTGGATAGCAGTATGGATCTAAGACAGTAAGTAATAACCACAGAACACATTTTTTCTTAAAAATAATCTTATTAAGATTATTTGTTATGGTTAGTCCATGGCGAACTACATGTAAGGATGGGTAAAGCTAGTCACAAAAATACACCCAAAAATGTAAAAATGGTCCTGGAGGAGAGAGGACCCTGCCCGCAAAGCCTCACAAGCTACAACAAGGGATGGGTGAGAATACAGTAGGCGAGGTTAGAGATGTTCATGCAGTGGTTTGGTCGATGGGTAGTTACTAAGGTTGAGCGACCTTGACTTTTTTAGAGTCGAGTCGGATTTCGCGAAACCCGACTATCTCAAAAGTCGAGTCGAGTGGAATCGGCCGATTATCGCGAAAAGTTGGGGATCGACCGAAACACGAAACCCAATGCAAGTCAATGGGGGAGCATAGTCGGCAGTGAGTGGAGGCCAGGAAAACACCTACAGTGCCCATTTTAATGGCAAAAAACATACATTCTTGTTACAGAAGCTTGTCAATCTAAACTTACCTTATAATAATAGTAAGGCATTGGAAATTGGGGGTCATTTGGCTAAAGTTGTGGGGGGTAGGGCTGGTTCAAGTATTTATTGGGCCCAGGAAATCTGGACCACGTCTCGGCAGTGGAGCAGGGAGAGGTAAGTATTTCATCTTTGCAAGTGCTGTGATCCTGAGCAAGCAGGGGGGGGGCCCACTCGTTGGCATTGGCACTGGCACAGGGCCCCTCAAAGTACGGCGGTGTGTTTGCACGGCGGGGGCGCCTCCCACCGGCAGCGACACTTTTGCGTACTATGAGGGGCCCTGTGCCAGTGACGTCGCCAACGAGTATTCCTCCCCCCACCTGCTGAAGGAACCTGCACCTTCATCTGCACCTTCCTCTTTGTCCCCGTGTAAGGTGGTATGGTATGCATGAAGGGGAACCTGACTTTCCGCAGGGTCACAATCCTGCAGTGTAGCGTGCACGGGGAATGTTGCGTTATGGGTCAATGTACCAGCAGACTCATCTATCACTGGCTGGGCAATGGGCAGGATGAGGGGGAAACAGATATGGGCCCAAAGAATAAAGTGGGCTAATTGCAGTTCAAAATTGGTAACAGGACTAACCAGGGGGCATTGCTTTGTTCAGTGGAGGACAACTGGAATGAGAGGCTGACACAGAGAGTAGGCCCAAATCAGTAAGTAGTCTAAATGCAGTTCAAAATTGGCAACAGTAGAAAACAGGCGGCACAGCTTTCTTCACTGGAGGAGAACAGCAAGGAGCGGCAGACACCGATAGAAGGCCCCAACCCAACTAGTCGGCCCACTGCAGTTTTAAAATTCCGATAGGCTGAAAACCAGATAATTGTAGGTCATTTTTTGTAAAGAGGACAGCTGTATTGAGTGGCGCAGCCAGACACTACAAGTAGGCCTTACACCACAAAGTTGGCTCGACGCAGGTTTAAAAAAGGTTACATGGGTACACGGTCTGCATTGGTGTGCTCAATGGAGGACAATTGGAAGGAGGGACCGCAGAAAGACTTAGTAGGCGTAAAATAACAAAATAGGCTGTATGCAGCTTAGATTATGTGGCAATCTGGAGAACACCTTGGAGCGGCAGACACCGTCTCTACGACCCAGACCCAACTTGTAGGCCTAATGCAGTGTTGTTTCAACAACTAATGAACGAGAGCTAGAAGATAGAAGCTATGGAGAGGCAACCTGGAGAACACCTTGGAGTGGCAGACACCGTCTCTACAACCCAGACCCAACTTGTAGGCCTAATGCAGTGTTGTTTCAACAACTACTGAACGAGAGCTAGAAGATCGAAGCTATGGAGAGGCAACCTGGAGAACACCTTGGAGCGGCAGACACCGTCTCTACAACCCAGACCCAACTTGTAGGCCTAATGCAATGTTGTTTCAACAACTACTGAACGAGAGCTAGAAGATTGAAGCAATGGAGAGGCAACCTTGGAGCGGCAGACACCGTTAGTAGGCCCTACCGAAGTAGTAGCCCCAATGCAGTTTTCAAATTCCTATAGGCTGAAAACCAGACTATTGACGCTCAGCTTTTTTCAGAGGAGGACAGCTGTATTGAGTGGCACAGACAGACACAGGTAGTAGGCCTTAAACACAAAATTTGGCTCAATGCAGTTTAAATAAGGTTACAGGGGTACACAGGCAGCATTGTTCTGTTCAGTGGAGGACAATTTCAATTATGGACCGCAGACAGACTTAGTATGCCTACTATTAAAAAAAGGATGCACTATGCAATTTAAAATAGGTTCCAGGGGTACACGGACAGCATTGGTCTGGTCAGTGTAGGACTATTGGAAGGAGGGACCGCAGACAGGCTTAGTAGGCCTAACATAACAAAAGTAGGCTGTAGGCACTTTAAAATAGGTTCCAGGGGTACACGGGCAGCAGTGGTCTGGTCAGTGGAGGACTAGTGGAAGGAGGGACCGCAGACAGGCTTAGTAGGCCTAACATAACAAAAGTAGGCTGTAGGCACTTTAAAATAGCTTCCAGGGGTACACGGGCAACAGTGGTGTGGTCAGTGGAGGACTATTGGAAGGAGGGACCGTAGACAAGCTTAGTAGGTCTAACATAACAAAAGTAGGCTGTAGGCACTTTAAAATACGTTCCAGGGGTACACGGGCAGCAGTGGTGTGGTCACTGGAGGACTTTTGGAAGGAGGGACCGCAGACAGGCTTAGTAGGCCTAACATAGCAAAAGTAGGCTCTATGCACTTGGAATTATCTTGCAGGGGTACACAGGCAGCATTGGTGTTGTCAGCGGAGGCCGATTGTAATGAGTGTTTGACAGTTAGTACTCACAAAAAATAAATAGATGTTAATGTCTCGCAATACAACAAAAACAAAAAACAAAAGAGTGGCATACTTAGGTACAGGGGTGGGTGTTATGTGTGCTAATGAAAGGTGTTATGAAGGCAATCCAGAGACACAGTGTGCCTAGCGATCAGAGCGCACACAGTGATCTGACAAATACCCAAAAACAAAAGAACGAGCTCTGAGACGTGGAAACTCTGTAGACTGCACACCTGATCCTATCCTAAACACAACTAAAAGCGGCTGTGGATTGCGCCTAACAACTACCTATGCAACTCGGCACAGCCTAAGAAACTAGCTAGCCTGAAGATAGAAAAATAGGCCTGACTTGCCCCAGAGAAATACCCCAACGGAAAAGGCAGCCCCCCCCATATAATGACTGTGAGTAAGATGAAAAGACAAAACGTAGGGATGAAATAGATTCAGCAAAGTGGGGCCCGATATTCTAGACAGAGCGAGGACAGTAAAGCGAACTTTGCAGTCTACAAAAAACCCTAAAGCAAAAACCACGCAAAGGGGGCAAAAAAGACCCACCGTGCCGAACTAACGGCACGGCGGTACACCCTTTGCGTCTCAGAGCTTCCAGCAAAACAAAGACAAGCTGGACAGAAAAAAAGCAACAAAATAGCAAAAAAGCACTTAGCTATACAGAGCAGCAGGTCACAGGAACAATCAGGAGAAGCTCAGATCCAACACTGGAACATTGACAAGGAGCAAGGATAGCAGCATCAGGCGGAGTTAAGTAACGAAGCAGTTAACGAGCTCACCAGAACACCTGAGGGAGGAAGCTCAGAAGCTGCAGTACCACTTGTGACCACAGGAGTGAATTCAGCCACAGAATTCACAACAGTACCCCCCCCCTTGAGGAGGGGTCACCGAACCCTCGCCAGAGCCCCCAGGCCGACCAGGATGAGCCGCATGAAAGGCACGAACAAGATCGGGAGCATGAACATCAGAGGCAAAAACCCAGGAATTATCTTCCTGAGCATAACCCTTCCATTTAACCAGATACTGGAGTTTCCGTCTAGAAACACGAGAATCCAAAATCTTCTCCACAATATACTCCAATTCCCCCTCCACCAAAACCGGGGCAGGAGGCTCAACAGATGGAACCATAGGTGCCACGTATCTCCGCAACAACGACCTATGGAATACATTATGTATGGAAAAGGAGTCTGGGAGGGTCAAACGAAAAGACACAGGATTGAGAACCTCAGAAATCCTATACGGACCAATAAAACGAGGTTTAAATTTAGGAGAGGAAACCTTCATAGGAATATGACGAGAAGATAACCAAACCAGATCCCCAACACGAAGTCGGGGACCCACACGGCGTCTGCGATTAGCGAAAAGTTGAGCCTTCTCCTGGGACAAGGTCAAATTGTCCACTACCTGAGTCTAGATCTGCTGCAACCTGTCCACCACAGAATCCACACCAGGACAGTCCGAAGACTCAACCTGTCCTGAAGAGAAACGAGGATGGAACCCAGAATTGCAAAAAAATGGAGAAACCAAGGTAGCCGAGCTGGCCCGATTATTAAGGGCGAACTCAGCCAACGGCAAAAAGGACACCCAATCATCCTGGTCAGCAGAAACAAAACATCTCAGATATGTTTCCAATGTCTGATTGGTTCGTTCGGTCTGGCCATTAGTCTGAGGATGGAAAGCCGAGGAAAAGGATAGGTCAATGCCCATCCTACCACAAAAGGCTCGCCAAAACCTTGAAACAAACTGGGAACCTCTGTCAGAAACAATATTCTCAGGAATGCCATGCAACCGAACCACATGCTGAAAGAACAAAGGTACCAAATCAGAGGAGGAAGGCAATTTAGCCAAGGGCACCAGATGGACCATTTTAGAAAAGCGATCACAGACCACCCAAATGACTGACATCTTTTGAGAAACGGGAAGGTCAGAAATGAAATCCATCGAAATATGTGTCCAAGGCCTCTTTGGGACCGGCAAGGGCAAAAGCAACCCACTGGCACGAGAACAGCAGGGCTTAGCCCTAGCACAAATCCCACAGGACTGCACAAAAGTACGTACATCCCGTGACAGAGATGGCCACCAGAAGGATCTAGCCACTAACTCTCTGGTACCAAAGATTCCAGGATGACCAGCCAACACCGAACAATGAAGTTCAGAGATAAGTTTATTAGTCCACCTATCAGGGACGAACAGTTTCTCCGCTGGACAACGATCAGGTTTATTCGCCTGAAATTTTTGCAGCACCCGCCGCAAATCAGGGGAGATGGCAGACACAATGACTCCTTCCTTGAGGATAACCGCTGGCTCAGATAAACCCGGAGAGTCGGGCACAAAACTCCTAGACAGAGCATCCGCCTTCACATTTTTAGAGCCCGGAAGGTACGAAATCACAAAGTCGAAGCGGGCAAAAAATAACGACCAACGGGCCTGTCTAGGATTCAAGCGCTTGGCAGACTCGAGATAAGTCAAGTTCTTATGATCAGTCAATACCACCACGCGATGCTTAGCTCCTTCAAGCCAATGACACCACTCCTCGAATGCCCACTTCATGGCCAGCAACTCTCGGTTGCCCACATCATAATTACGCTCAGCGGGCGAAAACTTCCTGGAAAAGAAAGCACATGGTTTCATCACTGAGCAATCAGAACCTCTCTGTGACAAAACCGCCCCTGCTCCAATCTCAGAAGCATCAACCTCGACCTGGAACGGAAGAGAAACATCTGGCTGACACAACACAGGGGCAGAACAAAAACGACGCTTCAACTCCTGAAAAGCTTCCACAGCAGCAGAAGACCAATTAACCAAATCAGCACCCTTCTTGGTCAAATCGGTCAATGGTTTGGCAATGCTAGAAAAATTACAGATGAAGCGACGATAAAAATTAGCAAAGCCCAGGAACTTTTGCAGACTTTTCATAGATGTCGGCTGAATCCAATCCTGGATGGCTTGGACCTTAACTGGATCCATCTCGATAGTAGAAGGGGTAAAGATGAACCCCAAAAATGAAACTTTCTGCACACCGAAGAGACACTTTGATCCCTTCACAAACAAAGAATTAGCACGCAGGACCTGAAAAACCATTCTGACCTGCTTCACATGAGACTCCCAATCATCTGAGAAGATCAAAATGTCATCCAAGTAAACAATCAGGAATTTATCCAGATACTCACGGAAGATGTCATGCATAAAAGACTGAAACACAGATGGAGCATTGGCAAGTCCGAACGGCATCACTAGATACTCAAAATGACCCTCGGGCGTATTGAATGCAGTTTTCCATTCATCTCCTTGCCTGATTCTCACCAGATTATACGCACCACGAAGATCTATCTTAGTGAACCAACTAGCCCCCTTAATCCGAGCAAACAAGTCAGATAACAATGGCAAGGGATACTGAAATTTAACAGTGATCTTATTAAGAAGGCGGTAATCAATACACGGTCTCAGCGAACCATCCTTCTTGGCTACAAAGAAGAACCCTGCTCCCAGTGGTGATGACGATGGGCGAATATGTCCCTTCTCCAGGGATTCCTTCACATAACTGCGCATAGCGGCGTGTTCGGGCACGGATAAATTAAATAATCGACCTTTAGGGAATTTACTACCAGGAATCAAATTGATAGCACAATCACAATCCCTATGCGGAGGTAGGGAATCGGACTTGGGCTCTTCAAATACATCCTGATAATCAGACAAGAACTCTGGGACCTCAGAAGGGGTGGATGACGAAATCGACAAAAATGGAACATCACCATGTACCCCCTGACAACCCCAGCTGGATACCGACATGGAATTCCAATCCAATACTGGATTATGGGTTTGTAGCCATGGCAACCCCAACACGACCACATCATGCAGATTATGCAACACCAGAAAGCGAATAACTTCCTGATGTGCAGGAGCCATGCACATGGTCAGCTGGGCCCAGTACTGAGGTTTATTCTTGGCCAAAGGTGTAGCATCAATTCCTCTCAATGGAATAGGACACCGCAAAGGCTCCAAGAAAAACCCACAACGTTTAGCATAATCCAAATCCATCAGATTCAGGGCAGCGCCTGAATCCACAAACGCCATGACAGAAAACGACGACAAAGAGCATATCAAGGTAATGGACAGAAGGAATTTGGACTGTACAGTACCAATGACGGCAGACCTAGCGGACCGCTTAGTGCGCTTAGGACAATCAGAAATAGCATGAGTGGAATCACCACAGTAGAAACACAGCCCATTCAGACGTCTGTATTCCTGCCGTTCAACTCTGGTCATAGTCCTATCACACTGCATAGGCTCAGGTTTAACCTCAGGCAATACCGCCAAATGGTGCACAGATTTACGCTCGCGCAAGCGTCGACCGATTTGAATGGCCAAAGACAAAGACTCATTCAAACCAGCAGGCATAGGAAATCCCACCATGACATCCTTAAGAGCCTCAGAGAGACCCTTTCTGAACAAAGCTGCCAGCGCAGATTCATTCCACTGAGTGAGTACTGACCATTTCCTAAATTTCTGACAATATACTTCTATATCATCCTGACCCTGGCACAAAGCCAGCAAATTTTTCTCAGCCTGATCCACTGAATTAGGCTCATCGTACAGTAATCCGAGCGCCAGGAAAAACGCATCGACACTACTCAATGCAGGGTCTCCTGGCGCAAGAGAAAATGCCCAGTCTTGAGGGTCGCCACGCAAAAAAGAAATAATAATCAAAACCTGTTGAATAGGATTACCAGAAGAATGAGGTTTCAAGGCCAGAAATAGCTTACAATTATTTTTGAAACTTAGAAACTTAGTTCTATCTCCAAAAAACAAATCAGGAATAGGAATTCTTGGTTCTAACATAGATTTCTGATCAATAGTATCTTGAATCTTTTGTACATTTATAACGAGATTATCCATTGAAGAGCACAGACCCTGAATATCCATGTCCACACCTGTGTCCAGAATCACCCAAATGTCTAGGGGAAAAAAAAAAATGAACACAGAGCAGAAAAAAAAAATGATGTCAGAACTTTTTCTTTCCCTCTATTGAGAATCATTAGTCTGTCTCCTTGTACTGTTATGTGTGCTAATGAAAGGTGTTATGAAGGCAATCCAGAGACACAGTGTGCCTAGCGATCAGAGCGCACACAGTGATCTGACAAATACCCAAAAACAAAAGAACGAGCTCTGAGACGTGGAAACTCTGTAGACTGCACACCTGATCTTATCCTAAACACAACTAAAAGCGGCTGTGGATTGCGCCTAACAACTACCTATGCAACTCGGCACAGCCTAAGAAACTAGCTAGCCTGAAGATAGAAAAATAGGCCTGACTTGCCCCAGAGAAATACCCCAAATGAAAAGGCAGCCCCCCACATATAATGACTGTGAGTAAGATGAAAAGACAAAACGTAGGGATGAAATAGATTCAGCAAAGTGGGGCCCGATATTCTAGACAGAGCGAGGACAGTAAAGCGAACTTTGCAGTCTACAAAAAACCCTAAAGCAAAAACCACGCAAAGGGGGCAAAAAAGACCCACCGTGCCGAACTAACGGCACGGCGGTACACCCTTTGCGTCTTAGAGCTTCCAGCAAAACAAAGACAAGCTGGACAGAAAAAAAGCAACAAAATAGCAAAAAAGCACTTAGCTATACAGAGCAGCAGGTCACAGGAACAATCAGGAGAAGCTCAGATCCAACACTGGAACATTGACAAGGAGCAAGGATAGCAGCATCAGGCGGAGTTAAGTAACGAAGCAGTTAACGAGCTCACCAGAACACCTGAGGGAGGAAGCTCAGAAGCTGCAGTACCACTTGTGACCACAGGAGTGAATTCAGCCACAGAATTCACAACAGGTGGGCTCCTCTGCTGAGTTTCAGACCTAGTAATTTGGCGCAAAGTATTTACTGGTGTAAATATAGGACACTGCCCCTATTTTAAGTAGCATCATACATGTCAACACAATGGTACTGTCAGTGCCAGGCATTGAAGGATGTCAGCGCATAGACTAAACATTGGTGCAGCTGTGAGAGATAATTTTGCAAGTGGTAGAGCACTGTTTGAGCTGGGGGGGAACTCTCTTGTGGCTGGCGGTACAGGCCCAGGGCCCCTTATGTTACAACGGTGTGTCTGATGTTGGGTGCGCACCACCACCGCCAGAGACACATTATTGTACTAGGAGGGACCCAGTGGCAGTGCCGTCGACCAAAAGCGTGCACACCCACCTCTTCAAACAAACGGCACTCTCACGGGTGCTTGCGCCAAGTGGCGAGACCACGGCCCCGTGGGGGGAGTTTGGCCATTTAGGGAGGTGTATACATGTCGTATGCTGGACAAACAGCTGCTGCAAATTACAAGATTGGAAAAGTCAGTCAGAGCATTCCACAAGCAAGACCTTTTCATAGGAAAGCTAGGTGTCTGCCGGGAAAGGTGGGGCAAAAGAATTCGAAATCCAGTAGTGGTTCATTTTAATGAAGGTTAGATCATCAACATTTTGGGTAGCCAGACGAGTCCTTTTTTCGGTTAATATTGAACCAGCAGCACTGAATACTCTTTCTGATAGCACACTAGCTGCTGGGCAAGCAAGCTCCTGCAATGCATATTCTGCCAATTCTGGCCAGGTGTCCAATTTGGATGCCCAGTAATCAAATAGGAATGACGGTTGAGGGAGAATGTCGATAAGGGATGAAAAATAGTTAGTAACCATACTGGACAAATGTTGTCTCCTGTCACTTTGAATTGATGCTGCAGTACCTGTCCTGTCTGCGGTCATAGCAAAATCACTCCACAACTTGGTCAGAAAACGCCTCTGTCCAACGCCACTTCTGATTTGTGCACCTCTAACACCTCTGGTCTGCTGCCCCCTGCAGCTCGTGTGAGAACCATCACCGGCGCTGTGTGCTGGGAATGCCTGAATCTAACGGTCTACAAGAGTTGATTGTTTGGTTGCTAATATTAGTTCCAAGTTCTCATGTGGCATAATATTTTGCAATTTGCCTTTATAGCGAAGATCAAGAAGGCAGGCCAACCAGTAATCGTCATCGTTCATCAATTTAGTAATGCGTGTGTCCCTTTTGAGGATACGTAAGGCATAATCCGCCATGTGGGCCAAAGTTCCAGTTGTCAAATCTGCGGTTGTGATTGGTTGAGGGGCAGTTTCAGGCAAATCTACGTCACTTGTCTCCCTAAAAAAACCTGAACCCGGCCTTGCAACGCCACCAGTTGCTATTGGCCCCGGAGCAGCTTCCTCATTAAAAAAATACTCATCCCCATCATCCTCCTCCTCCTGTTCGCCTGCTACCTCGTCCTGTACACTGCCCTGACCAGACAATAGCTGACTGTCATCAAGGCTTTCCTCTTCCTCTGCTGCAGATGCCTGCTCCTTTATGTGTGTCAAACTTTGCATCAGCAGACGCATTAGGGGGATGCTCATGCTTATTATGGCGTTGTGTGCACTAACCAGCCGTGTGCATTCCTCAAAACACTGAAGGACTTGACACATGTCTTGTACCTTCGACCACTGAACACCTGACATCTCCATGTCTGCCATCCTACTGCCTGCCCGTGTATGTGTATCCTCCCACAAAAACATAACAGCACGCCTCTATTCGCACAGTCTCTGAAGCATGTGCAGTGTTGAGTTCCACCTTGTTGCAACGTCGATGATTAGGCGATGCTGGGGAAGGTTCAAAGACCGCTGATAGGTCTGCATATGGCTGGAGTGCACGGGCGAACGGCGGATATGCGAGCAAAGTCCGCGCACTTTGAGGAGCAGGTCGGATAACCCCGGATAACTTTTCAGGAAGCACTGCACCACCAGGTTTAAGGTGTGAGCCAGGCAAGGAATGTGTTTCAGTTGGGAAAGCGAGATGGCAGCCATGAAATTCCTTCCGTTATCACTCACTACCTTGCCTGCCTCAAGATCTACAGTGCCCAGCCACGACTGCGCTTCCTTCTCCAAGAACTCGGACAGAACTTCCGCGGTGTGTCTGTTGTCGCCCAAACACTTCATAGCCAATACAGCCTGCTGACGCTTGCCAGTAGCTGCCCCATATTGGGACACCTGGTGTGCAACAGTGGCAGCTGCGGATGGAGTGGTTGTGCGACTGCGGTCTGTGGAAGAGCTCTCGCTTCTGCAGGAGGATGAGGAGGAGGAGGGGGTGCGAACGGCTACAGCCATTTGTTTCCTAGACCGTGGGCTAGGCAGAACTGTCCCAAAATTGCTGTCCCCTGTGGACCCTGCATCCACCACATTCACCCAGTGTTCCGTGATGGACACGTAACGTCCCTGGCCATGCCTACTGGTCCATGCATCTGTTGTCAGGTGCACCTTTGTACTCACAGATTGCCTGAGTGCATGGACGATGCGCTCTTTAACATGCTGGTGGAGGGCTGGGATGGCTTTTCTCGAAAAGAAGTGTCGACTGGGTAGCTCGTAGCGTGGTACAGCATAGTCCATCAGGGCTTTGAAAGCTTTGCTTTCAACTAAGCGGTAGGGCATCATCTCTAACAAGATTAGTCTAGCTATGTGGATTCAAACCCTGTGTACGCGGATGCAAGGATGAGTACTTCCTTTTTCTAACGAGAGTCTCATGTAGGGTGAGCTGGACTGGAGATCGTGGAACTAGCGGGGGTGCCGGTGGACATGGCAGACTGAGAGACGGTTGGAGACGGTATTCTTGCCGGTGCCCTACATGCAGTGTTTCCTACTACGAAACTGGTGATTCCCTGACCCTGACTGCTTTGGCCTGGCAACGAAACCTGCACAGATACTGCAGGTGGTGCGGAAAATGGTGGCCTTACAGTGACGGAAGGGATGTAGCGTTGCTGACTAGCTTCATTGGCCGAGGGTGCTACAACCTTAAGGGACGTTTGGTAGTTAATCCAGGCTTGCAAATGCATGGTGGTTAAATGTCTATGCATGCAACTTGTATTTAGACTTTTCAGATTCTGACCTCTGCTTAAGGTAGTTGAACATTTTTGACAGATGACTTTGCGCTGATCAATTGGATGTTGTTTAAAAAAATGCCAGACTGCACTCTTTCTAGCATCGGATACCTTTTCAGGCATTGCAGACTGAGCTTTAACCGGATGGCCACACTGTCCTCCAACAGGTTTTGGCTTTGCCACGTGTTTTGGGCCATATACGGGCCCGGCAGATGGAAACTGTTGCGATGTTGATGCCTGCTGTGGCCCCTCCTCCTCCGCTTCAGAACTACTGCCGCCTGCACCCTGTTCCCCCAATGGCTGCCAATCGGGGTCAACAACTGGGTCATCTATAACCTCCTCTTCTATCTCGTGTGCAACTTCGTCTGTGTCACCGTGTAAGCCGGTGGTATAGCGTTCGTGACGGGGCACCATAGTCTCATCAGGATCTGATTCTGGATCAGTACACTGCAAGGGCAATGTTGTGGTCTGAGTCAAAGGAACAGCATACTAATCTGGCTGTGGCTGTGCATCTGTGCACTCCATGTCCGATTCAACTTGTAATGGGCATGGCCTGTTAACTGTTTCACTTTCTAACCCAGGAACGGTATGTGTAAAGAGCTCCATGGAGTAACCCGTTGTGTCGCCTGACACATCCTTCTCTGTTGTTGCTTTTGCTGAAGAGGACAAGGAAGCGACTTGTCCCTGACCGTGAACATCCACTAACGACGCGCTGCTTTTACATTTACCAGTTTCAGAAGAGGAGGCAAAAGAGCTAGAGGCTGAGTCAGCAAGGAAAGCCAAAACTTGCTCTTGCTGCTCCGGCTTTAAAAGCGGTTTTCCTACTCCCAGAAAAGGGAGCGTTCGAGGCCTTGTGTAGCCAGACGATGAACCTGGCTCCACAGCTCGAGACTTAGGTGCTATATTGTTTTTCACACGACCACCTGATGCTTCACCACCACTACCATCATTACCAGCTGGCAATGAACGCCCACGGCCACGACCTCTTCCACCAGACTTCCTCATTATTTTAAAAATGTAACAAAAGTAACAGTATTTGTTACTGTAAAACAACTTACAAGGTGAACTCAAACTTCTGTAGGATTTAGATATCCCTTTATAGGGGGGTGAGACTGCAAGGAAAATCAGGCACAATGTTACACACTCGGTTTTCTGGGGCACAAAATGAGAGAGATGCCACACACGCAGGATTGTCACTCAAGCACAAATGCCAATATGAATCTACCAATATTTATTTTTTTTCAGGGAGAATTTAAAAACCAAAATAAAAAAAAAACACACTAGGCTTTCTGTGGCCCACAATTTGAGAGAGATGGCACACACACAGGACTGGCACAGAAGCACAAAGGCCAATATTAATCTCCCACTGTTTTTTTTTTTTTCAGGGAGAATTTAAAAACCAAAATAAAAACCAGACACTAGGCTTTCTGTGGCCCACAATTTGAGAGAGATGGCACACACAGGACTGGCACTCTAGCAGAAATGCCTTAATCTCCCACTACTTTTTTTCGTTAGGGAGAATTGCCAAGAAATCAGGGCCAGTATTACACACTAGGCTTTCTGTGCCCCAAAATTGGAGAGAGATGGCACACACAGAACTGGCACTCTAGCAGAAATGCCAATCTTAATCTCCCACTACTTTTTTTGGTTAGGGAGAATTGCCAAGAAATCAGGGCCAGTATTACACACTAGGCTTTCTGTGCCCCAAAATTGGAGAGAGATGGCACACACAGGACTGGCACTCTAGCAGAAATGCCAATCTTAGTCTCCCACTACTTTTTTTGGTTAGTTAGAATTGCCAAGAAATCAGGGCCAGTATTACACACTAGGCTTTCTGTGCCCCAAAATTGGAGAGAGATGGCACACACAGGACTGGCACTCTAGCAGAAATGCCAAGATTAATCTCCCACTACTTTTTTTTTATGGAGAATTAAAAAAAAAAAAAAAAAGGATTATAGACACTAGGCTTTCTGTGCCCCACAATTGGAGAGAGATTGCACACACGACTGGCACTCAAGCACAAATGCCAAGATTAATCTCCCACTATTTATTTTTTTTCAGGGAGAATTTAAAAAAAAAAAACAGGGACTGTCCTACAATTACTATCTCCCTGCAGTAATCTCAGCCAGGTATGGCAGGCAGCAGTAAGGAGTGGACTGCTGCACAAATTAAATCAAAAGTGTGGACAAACAAAAAAGATAGCTGTGCAGAAAGGAAGGAACAACAGGATTTGTGCTTTGAAAAAAGCAGTTGGTTTGCACAGCGGTGTACACACAGCAATGCAGCTATCAGAGAGCCTTCTAGGGCAGCCCAATGAGCTACAGCGCTGAGGGAAAAAATGTAGCTTCCACTGTCCCTGCAAACAAAAGGTAACATAGTAACATAGTTAGTAAGGCCGAAAAAAGACATTTGTCCATCCAGTTCAGCCTATATTCCATCATAATAAATACCCAGATCTACGTCCTTCTACAGAACCTAATAATTGTATGATACAATATTGTTCTGCTCCAGGAAGACATCCAGGCCTCTCTTGAACCCCTCGACTGAGTTCGCCATCACCACCTCCTCAGGCAAGCAATTCCAGATTCTCACTGCCCTAACAGTAAAGAATCCTCTTCTATGTTGGTGGAAAAACCTTTTCTCCTCCAGACGCAAAGAATGCCCCCTTGTGCCCGTCACCTTCCTTGGTATAAACAGATCCTCAGCGAGATATTTGTATTGTCCCCTTATATACTTATACATGGTTATTAGATCGCCCCTCAGTCGTCTTTTTTCTAGACTAAATAATCCTAATTTCGCTAATCTATCTGGGTATTGTAGTTCTCCCATCCCCTTTATTAATTTTGTTGCCCTCCTTTGTACTCTCTCTAGTTCCATTATATCCTTCCTGAGCACCGGTGCCCAAAACTGGACACAGTACTCCATGTGCGGTCTAACTAGGGATTTGTACAGAGGCAGTATAATGCTCTCATCATGTGTATCCAGACCTCTTTTAATGCACCCCATGATCCTGTTTGCCTTGGCAGGTGGTGTTGGACAGTGGAAATCGCTACTGCACAGGCGGTTTGGGGGTTAATGGACCCTGCCTAACACTATCCCTGCTTCTGACGAAGCAGCAGAAACCTCTCCCTATGCTCAGATCAGCAGCAGTAAGATGGCGGTCGGCGGGAACGCCCCTTTATAGCCCCTGTGACGCCGCAGACAGCAAACCAATCACTGCAATGCCCTTCTGTAAGATGGTGGGGACCAGGACCTATGTCATCACGCTGCCCACACTCTGCATCCACCTTCATTGGCTGAGAAATGGCGCTTTTGGCGTCATTGAAACGCGGCTTTGGCGCGAAAGTCACATACCGCATGGCCGACCCCACACAGGGATCGGGTCGGGTTTCATGAAACCCGACTGTGCCAAAAGTCGGCGACTTTTGAAAATGAACGATCCGTTTCGCTCAACCCTACTTGGCACTGCAATGGGGACTCGGGTAGCCCCAAGTTTTGCAAATCTTTTCATGGGGTGCTTCGAGTCCTCATCCCCCTTATGTCAGCTACCTTACTGTAACAATATATTATATATAGATACGCATCTGGGGGTGCACGCAAGCATCCCAGAAGCAAAGTGTCACGGAGCTAAGCATCGTGATACCGCAGTTATTCCATGGCAGTTAGTCAGGGCAGGAGTCAGGTAACCCACCCTCTGCACTCCCTTCTATCCATGTGCTTTATTCCTACCCTCCTATGTTCCCTTGCAATCCACTTTCACCAACCAATACCCCCTCCATCACGACTCATATACATCAGCTCCTCACTCCTTCCCTCTCCCATGTACAGCTCCCATGAACTTCTCACCTTTCTGAAAAACCTCAGCCAATCTTGCCCAAACTCTCTGCACAAAAAACTTCATACAATTCCAAAAGCTACTTGCTTGTTATCTTCCTACTCCTGCTGATTTCAGGGGACATCTCCCCCAACCCTGGTCCACTATCCACCAACCTCAACCCATACCCTACCTCACATAAAACCTTAATAATCTTACTAATATTACTTGCACTCCTTCATCTCCTTCTTTTAATTGTGCCCTTTGGAATCCACGGTCTGTATGCAACAAGCTTCCTTTCCTACACAATTACTTTCTGAAAAACTCTCTGAATCTGCTGGCCCTCACGGAAACCTGGATTCAGGATTCTGACACAGTCTCTCCTGCTGCCATTTCCCATGGTGGCTTACAATTCTCACATTCCCCGAGACCCACAAACAGACATGGTGGTGGAGTCGGCATACTTCTCTCCCCACAATGCACCTTCCAGGTCATCCCACCAACTTCATCACTCTCATTCCCTTCTTTTGAGGTCCACACCATCAGGCTCTTTTGTCCCCTCTCCCTCAGAGTAGCGGTCATATACCGGCCCCCAGGCTCACCCACCCACTTCCTGGACCATTTCTCTGCCTTGCTGCCGCACTTTATGTCCTCAGAACTACCAACCCTTATTCTGGGAGACTTCAACATCCCCATAAACAGCCCCACTTCCACATCTGCATCCCAGCTTCTATCACTAACCACTTCTCTAGGCCTCTCACAGCTTTCAACCTCTGAGACACACAAGGACGGTAACACCCCTGACCTGGTCTTTGCCCCGCTCTGCTCAATCTCCTACCTAGATAACTCACCGCTTCCCCTCTCTGACCACAACATTCTCTCCTTCACACTCACAAATCCTCGCCCACCCCAGCACACTCCTACCTACCGCACATTCAGAAATCTACATGCCATTAACCCTCATACACTTTCAGGCTCCCTACACTCATCATTATCCCCAATCTCTTCTTTTTCCTGTCCTGATCTGGCTGTACATTACTTCAATGACACTCTTAGAAGCACCAAGAAGCGCCCCTCACCCTCAGAACCTCCAAACACAGAGTGAAACAGCCCTGGCTCACATCGCAAACCCAATTTCTCCAGCGATACTCTAGGTGTGCTGAATGCTTATGGAGGAAAACACGCACACCAGAAGACTTCATACACTTCAAATTTATGTTAAGGACCTATAACTCTGCCCTTCACCTCGTCAAACAGACATACTTCACCACCCTGATCTCCTCACTAGCCAACAACCCCAAGAAACTTTTTGACACCTTTCACTCCCTCCTTAGGCCAAAAGCACAAGCCCCTATCACAGACAACTGTGATGACCTGGCCTCCCACTTTATAGAGAAAATAGACAATATCTATCAGGAAATCCGCTCCCAGCCACCAAGTTCAGTGACTCCCATCCCTCCCTGCATTTCCCCTGGCTCACTGTCCACATTCGATCCCATTACAGAAGAAGAAGTCTCCAGGCTCCTCTCTTCTTCTCGTCCGACTACATGCACCACCGACCCCATTCCCTCATCTCCTCTAGTCTCTCTCTCCAGCCGTCACAACTCACCTAACTACAATCTTTAATCTCTCCCTCTCCTCTGGCATTTTCCCCTCCTCCTTCAAACACTCCATCATTACTACATTACTAAAGAAACCCGCTCTCGACCCATCCTGCCCAAATAACTACAGACCAGTCTCCAATCTCCCCTTCATCTCTAAACTCTTGGAGCGCCTGATATACTCCCCCCTTACCCGTTACCTCTCCACTCACTCCCTCCTAGACCCTTCACAGTCCAGTTTCCACCCCCTACATTCGACAGAAACTGCACTCAAGTGACCAATGACCTTTTGACAGCAAAACGTAACGGTGATCACTCTCTGCTCATTCTTCTCGACATTTCTGCAGCTTTCGACACTGTTGACCACCCTCTCCTTCTCTCTAGGCTCCAGTCACTAGGCATTAAGGACACTGCTCTCTCCTGGTTCTCTTCCTACCTTTCTGACCGCTCCTTCAGTGTTCTGTTCTCTGGCTCCACTTCCTCTCCTCTTTCTCTCACTGTCGGGGTACCTCAGGGCTCAGTCCTTGGCCCCTTCTCTTCTCCCTCTACACGGCTCCAATTGGACAGACCATCAGCAGATTTGACTTTCAGTATCATCTTTATGCTGATGACACACAACTATACACGTCATCCCCTGACCTTACCCCCGCTGTACTACAGAATGCCACTGACTGTCTGTCTGCAGTCTCCAACATCATGTCCGCTCTCTATCTGAAACTCAACCTCTCCAAAACTGAACTTCTTCTGCTCCCGCCATCTACTAACCTCCCTAAATCTGACATTTCCCTCTCCGTGGGTGGCACCAGCAGGCGCGCTGTCTGGGTGTTATGTTTGACTCCGATCTCTCCTTCACATCCCATATACAATCTCTTGCCCGCTCGTGCTGCTTACACCTAAAGAACATCTCTAGAATCCGCCCTTTTCTCACCATGGAAACAAAAACCCTCACTGTTGCCCTGATCCACTCCCGTCTAAACTACTGTAATGCTCTATCATTTGGCCTCCCCCTCATGCGACTTTCCCCTCTCCAGTCCATCCTTAATGCAGCAGCCAGGGTTGTCCATCTGGCTAATCGTTACTCGGACTCGTCCGCTCTTCGCCAGTCATTACAGGATACAATTCAAAGTACTTGTTCTCACCCACAAAGCTCTCCACAGTGCGGCACCCCCTTACATCTCCTCCCTCATTTCTGTCTATCGGCCTAACCGACCGCTGCGCTCTGACTTTCGACTAACCTCTGCACTAATCCGTACTTCACACTCCCGACTCCAAGAATTCTCCCGTGCTGCACCAATCCTCTGGAATGCTCTACCCCAAGATATTAGGACCATCCTCAATTTCCATAGTTTTAGGCGCTCGCTCAAAACACATTTGTTCAGAGCAACCTACCACGTTCACTAATCAAACTCATTTTATGTTTGTGTGTGTGTAGCCCATTCACTATCCCCATCTATCCCCCACTCCCTGAAGATGGCTGGACCATCATTGTAAATACATCATTGTAAATACACACCTGTACTTTGTATCTCCCCCACCTCATTGTAGATTGTAAGCTCACGAGCAGGGTCGTTTTATTTTGCTTTAATTATTGTATTGTTAACATTGTTAACTTATGTCTGTTGTGTTTGATACTGTTAAACTGTAAAGCGTTGCGGAATATGTTGCCGCTATATAAATAAAGACTATTATTATGAAAATAATTATTATATTACCGACGCTTCACTGACGATTTATTTATATTCTGGAAAGGCACTGAAGGTGAAGCTCAAGAACTTATTGTGACATTAAACAGGAATGACTGGGGTATCACTTTTTTCCGCAGAGGTTAATAAAGAAAAAATACATTTTCTTGATCTATAAATAGCTCATAAAAAATAAAAAAAATTAGCACTAAGACGTACTTCAAGAAAACTGACACCAATGGTTTCCTTGATTGTCGGAGCACACACCATCAAAAATGGAAGCAAAATATTTCTTATAGCCAGTCCTGTCGAATCAGGAGAAAAAAATACAAATAAGAAAGATTATGTGGAATAATTGAAAATTTTGATCGATAGGTTTACAGATAAGAAATATCCAAAGCGATTAATTATGGCAGCATATAGAACCAATCTAGAAAGAACTCAGCAGGAGGGCTAATCCAGAGAGAATAATAAGAATAAGGAAGTTGAAGAAGGGATAACTAAGGAAGGAGGAGAAAAACCTGAGCAGATAACTAATAAAAACGAAAATAGGGATAGAAAAAAAAGATGGGTGGTAGTATAATTTTATCACCGCTTTTAATCGCAGTAATATAGAGATAAGAAACATTTTAAATAAATATTGGCACTTATTGAAAAAAGAGACATTTTTGAAAAAACTTACCAGATAAAACCAATATCACTTTTCGTAGGGGCCAAACAGTGAAGGGTATAATTGGCCCTAGGAGTCTCAGAATGACCAAAGATGACGAATGGGAATGTATAAAGAGAAAAGGAAAAAATTTGGATAAAAAAACAGAGGCTTCCAAACCGGCAATTTATTGGTGTGGTTCCTGAAAATGCTGTACCTGCAAAATTATCACCCATATGACTCATTACATCACGTCGTATAGTATGGGTGAAACCACAGCGATCACACAAAAACTACCGTGTGATATATGTCATTACCTGTGCCTGTGGCCTGCAATACGTGGGTCGCACTATTCAGTCCTCACGATCCCGTATGAACGGCCACAGACACAATACTAAAAATGGCTTTTTATACAGAGCTTATCCCTGAATTTATGCTTGAAACATAAGAAAACATTCAATATTTCCGTCACCCCGGTGGAGCAAATACCTGAGAATTGTACTAACAGAGTACAAAAGTTACACTGGAAAGAATCATATTGGATCTTCCGTCTGGGAACATTACACCCAGATGGACTAAATGACGTTATAGAGGGTATATGATGTACAAAGCAAATAAATTGACAGGTGCAAAATTGCATATTAGTTTTTTTTGTTTTAGTTTTTACATGAATTAAATATCTGAAAATTCTCTTTGGCACAAAAAAGGAACGTTTTTTTTTGTTATAATGTATATGTTTGTAGGATTTTACATTTTAGTATGAAATCACACTTTAGTATGTTTAATAACATTTTAAAAGAAATTTTATATATAGTATAATGATATTTATAGTGTTTTTAGAAAATAAAAAATCCTGTTAGTGAAAAATTTGTGTGTAAATTTTTTTTTACCTTGTGTGAAAAAACTTGTGTATGAAATTTATTTTGTATATGAATTTTGTTAGATTCCACAGAGTGCAAAATCCTGCATATCTGAGTATCTGGGTGTGTCTGACAAACAGATCTTTCAGCCCCCACCCAAATTGACATGCAGGGATATCTGCTATAAAATGTGTTCAGATCGATCTGTTTATATGCATCACCATATACCAGAGGAAGACTCCAAGAAGTCCAAACCGGTTGTATTTTAATTTGAACTAAAAATCATCCTTGAGTCAGATTATCGAGTTCCATCATCCTCCTTCGCGAGCGCATATTGCTGGGAAAAACATTCACAAAGAATTTTCAAGGAATGTTTGCACAGTTTTTGCTCTATGGCAGGATGCATTATCATCTTGAATAATGATTTCATCTTCCCCAAACATCCTTTCAATTGATAGGATAAGAAAAGTGTCTAAAATATCAACATAAACTTATGCATTTATTGAAGATGTAATGACAGCCATCTCCCCCAGTGCCTTTACCTGACATGCAGCCCCATATCATCCATGACTGTGGAAATTTGCATGTTCTCTTCAGGCGGTCATCTTTATAAATCTCCTTAGAACAGAACCAAACAAAAGTTCCAGCATCATCACCTTGCCCAATGCAGATTCGCGATTCATCAGTGAATATGACTTTCCTCCAGTCATACACAGTCCACGATTGGTTTTCCTTAGCCCAGTGTAACCTTGTTTTTTTCTGTTTAGGTGTTAATGATAGCTTTAGTTTAGCTTTTCTGTATGTAAATCCGATTTCCTTTAGGCGGTTTCTTACAGTTCGGTCACAGACGTTGACTCCAGTTTCCACCCATTCGTTCCTCTTTTGTTTTGTTTTGCATTTCCTGTTTTGGAGACATATTGCTTTAAGTTTCCGGTCTTGACGCTTTGATGTCTTCCTTGGTCTACCAGTATGTTTGCCTTTAACAACCTTCCTATGCTGTTTGTATTTGGTCCAGATTTTAGACACAGCTGACTGAACAACCAATAAGGATTGAACTAGATGGACTTAAAGTCTTCCTTCAATAATAACTATGTTACTATGTATGTAACATCTTTTGCAACATTGTGTGATAATTTACCCTCTTTTAAGAGATTGATAATCCTTTCCTTTGTTTCAATTAACATCTCTCGTGTTGGAGCCATGATTCATGTCAGTTCACTTGGTGCAACAGCTCTCGAAGGTGTGATCTCTCCTTTTTTAGATGCAGACTAACGAGTAGATCTAATTTGATGCAGGTGTTAGTTTTGGTAATGAAAATTTAGAGAGTGATTCCATATTTTTTCCCACATAATTGAGCGATTCTATAATTTTTTCCCTCTGCTTGTTCTAAAAAAAGTAACAATTACTGACTACAACATTTTTTGTTCTTGATTTCTTTTAGTGTCTATTAAAGCTAGAAATTTGAAATGACTTTGGTTTTGTGCCATGTCTTTGATCTGCTTTTTTCTACATAATTAAACAACTGAATGAACATCCAAGGCCGGTGATTCCATAATTTTTGCCAGGGGTTGTATAACCCTCATATCCTATGTTTGACAAGTTCTGTGGAAGCCAATCCGGAAATGTCCAACCAGCCCCCCACCCAGATATTCTCATAGTAGTTCATCTTGGCACTTTTCATGTATACGCTTCGCTCCATAAGGATTAAAAAATTAACTCTATTTACAAATTCTTTCCTAGTAGGAGGATTTTCATCTAGCCAGTGCAATGTGATAGTCTTCCTTGCAACATAAAGCAGTCTGGCTATTGGTAGCCTATCCCATTCATCCGACGCCACCTCCTCTACATATCCTTAAATACATGTCAATGGTTCTCACTCGAGTAATAGTCGTTTCCGTCACTCTTTCCACTAAGTTTAGGACCACTATCCAAAATGCCTGTAATCTTGGACAAGACCATAGCATATGAAGAATGTCAGCTTCATCCATAGTACACCGTGGGCATCCAGAGTCTGCCCTTAGTCCAGCCTTTTATCCACACAGGTGTCCTGTATACCCTAAGTATAGTGAATAACTGCGACACCCTCCCAGATTCACTTATAGATATTTTACGGACATATAGTAAAATCTACTCCCAAATCCCTTGTCCATTTAGATCTAGCCATCAATGGGTGTCTGTCCAAAAAAGTATCCAGCAGTCCCCTGTAAATTAGCGATATAAAACCCTAATTCCCATCTGTGAACCAAGTATATTCAATATACTGTCACTCTGTACCACTATCGGTGACCTTCTCCACTGTCTAGAGAATGCGTGTCACAGCTGCAGATCATGAGACTATTTAATATTGAACTATATTCAAGCGGGACTAGATGCAGAAACCCCTAAAATCATGTTATCCTAAACAGTCAGAAAACAAGCCACATACTGGCAGACCCCAGACCTCAAACTATATACTTCATAAGTTTATAAGCCATTCCAGTGTCAGGAATAGATAGTATGTGACAGTACAGTATATACCGCTCAGGGAACACTTAATTTCCAGAGATAATCTCCATATTCATACTAAATAATGGCACCGATCTTCCAGACATTATGATTGCACACATCCCTAGTCTTTATAACGATATTGCACTCATTCCTTGACAGACCGCAGCATGGCCATTAGTTAGAAGCTGCTATTAATCTTTGGAGCAGGTAAGTTTTCACTGAGTGGTACATATTGGGCCGTCTGAAAATGGAGTTTAGTCCAGGACAATTTGTCTGCACTACTAATTAACAGCTAGGGCAGTACCTATAAGAGGAAAAACAAAAGAATTAAGGTACCTTCACACATAATGATATCGTTAACGATATAGTTGCAACGTCACTCTTTTTGTGACATAGCAACGATCCTGCTAACGATCTCGTTAGGTGTGAAAGCGACCAACGATCAGGCCCCTGCTGGGAGATCGTTGGTCGTGGGGAATGATCAGGACCTTTTTTTGGTCGCTGATCACCCGCTGTCATCGCTGGATCGGCGTGTGTGACACCGATCCAGCGAGGTGTTCACTTGTAACCAGGGTAAATATCGGGTTACTAAGCGCAGGGCCGCGCTTAGTAACCCGATATTTACCCTGGTTACCATTGTAAAAGTAAAAAAAAAAAAAAAAAAAACAGTACATACTTACATTCTGATGTCTGTCACGTCCCCCGCCGTCAGCTTCCCTGCACTAACTGTCACGCCGGCCGTAAAGCAGAGCACAGCGGTGATGTCACCGCTGTGCTCTGCTTTACGGCCGGCGCTTGACACAGTCAGTGCGGGAAGCTGACGGCGGGGGACGTGACAGACATCAGAATGTAAGTATGTACTGTTTTTTTTTTTTACTTTTACAATGGTAACCAGGGTAAATATCGGGTTACTAAGCGCGGCCCTGCACTTAGTAACCCGATGTTTACCCTGGTTACCCGGGTGCTGTAGGGGGACTTCGGCATCGTTGAAGACAGTTTCAATGATGCCGAAGTCGTTCCCCTGATTGTTGGTCGCTGGAGAGAGCTGTCTGTGTGACAGCTCCCCAGCGACCATACAACGACTTACCAACGATCACGGCCAGGTCGTATGGCTGGTCGTGATCGTTGGTAAATCGTTTAGTGTCACGGTACCTTTATATTGTATTTCCACATACTATCTATTCTTGACACTGGAGTGGCTTAAAAACTTACAAAGTATATGGTTTGAGGTCTGGGATCTGCCAATATGTGGCTAGCTTTCTGACTGTTTTGGATAACATGATACATGACTTTAGGTTTTTTTTGTCTAGTCTCGCTTGACTATAGGTCTCATGATGAGTTGCCTTTGGTGAGGATGATGAAACCCGTAGAAATGAGAGGCTTGGAGACTGAGTGTGTATATGTCACCTCACCCTATATACCGAACTGTGGGGAACATGTTTTTTTCTATTAGTCACCTACTGACTAACCTTCAGGGGTTGAATTATGGGTATAGCTTTACATTTGGAATTAATAAAGTTTAGTTTTATACTTTTGTTAGCAAACATGAGGAATGACAAGAGACAACCCATTTAAGGATATTCAATTTTGGTTAAAACTATTCCAACATTATGAACATAAAAAGGATTCTCCCCTATGTGACATCTCTGATGGTTATTAACAGTTGATTTCCAAGTAAAATATTTCCCACATTAAGAAAATGAAAAAGGCTTCTCCCCTGTGTGACTGCTCTGATGTCTAACAAGAAGCACTTTCCATTTAAAATATTTCCCACATTCTGAACATGAAAAAGGCTTCTCTCCTGTGTGGGTTCTTTGGTGTGTAACAAGAATCCCTATCTGGTTAAAACATTTCCCACATTCTGAACATGAAAAAGGCTTCTCTCCTGTGTGGGTTCTTCGGTGTGTAACAAGATTCTCTTTGTGGGTAAAATATTTCCCACATTCTGGACATGAAAAAGGCTTCTCTCCTGTGTGGGTTCTTTGGTTGGTAACAAGACTCCCTTTCCGGTTAAAACATTTCCCACATCCTGAACATAAAAAAAGGCTTCTCCCCTGTGTGGGTTCTCTGGTGTCTAACAAGATTCTCTTTGTGGGTAAAATATTTCCCACATTCTGGACATAAAAAGGCTTCTCCCCCGTGTGAGTTCTCTGGTGACTAACAAAAGTCCCTTTCTGTTTAAAACATTTCCCACATTCTGAACAGGAAAAAGGGTTCTCCCCTGTGTGGATTTTTTGATGGATTTTAAGATCTATTTTCCGTTTAAAACATTTCTTACATTCTGAACATGAAAAAGGCTTTCCCCTTGTGTGAGTTCTATGGTGACGAACAAGATGCTCTGTCTGTTTAAAACATTTCCCACATTCTGAACATGAGAAAGGCTTCTCCCCTGTGTGGGTTCTTTGGTGTGTAACAAGACTCCCTTTGTGGGTAAAACATTTCCCACATTCTGGACATGAAAAAGGCTTCTCCCCTGTGTGAGTTATTTGGTGTCTAACAAGATTCTCTTTAAGGGTAAAACATTTCCCACATTCTGGACATAAAAAAGGCTTCTCCCCTGTGTGAGTTCTCTGGTGACTAACAAGATGCCCTTTCTGGTTAAAACATTTCCCACATTCTAAACAGGAAAAAGGCTTCACCTCTGTGTGGATTCTTTGATGTTTATCAAGATTCCATTTGTAGGTAAAACATTTCCCACATTCTGAACATGAAAAAGGCTTCTCACCTGTGTGACTTCTCTGGTGCATAACACAATTTGATTTATGGCTAAAACATTTTCCACATTCTGAACATGAAAAAGGCTTCTCCCCTGTGTGAATTCTCTGGTGGCTATCAAAATGAGATTTCTGTTTAAAACATTTCCCACATTCTGAACATGAAAATGATTTCTTTGCTTTAGGAGAAGTTTGTTTTTTAATGCCTCTTTTGTGACTTTGATTTTCCTTAGTCGTCAGTAATGAGTCAGAAGATGAGACCTGTTTCATAGGATCAGATGACAGATCTTTGCTGTGAATGGATGATGATATATCTGGAGTAACAGCAATCACTTCAGTTGTATCTTGTAGGATCTCAAAATCATCAGATTTCAAAATTGAAGGTGTCAGCTGTCCATTTGATCTCCTGGTACAGTTATCTGCTAAGATAAAAACATTTTTTAATAAAATATCCTTGGGCTTTATATTATTGAACATTTCTACTTAAACTGTCCATAAAAATGGCAAGCTATGTAAAAAATATATATTTATCAAGATAATGACAGTTCAGACTAATAGAAAACTTTGTTGGATGAACAAGTAGTGCATGGTGTTCAACTGTTCATTCTGCCTCCCAAATATCGAATAAAAAGAAACCAATCAATGTTATGTAGGCGAAAATAATACCAATTCTCGTCTCACAAAAAACAAGTCCCCACTCAGGTCCATCATCTGTCAATGGAAAAACAGAGGATCCCACACTACTAGTGGCTCAAAGGCTGTTGAAAAGCAAGAGTTTCCATAAACCAATCCAGCAAAATCTGCTCTCACTTGAGTCTTGCAGTGTGCTCAAACAACATTTAGGATCCTTGTATTTAGCAATATTATAGTGAGAAGAATCCACTTAATTTGTGGTGTCTCCTGGAGCACAAACTGGGCACTATGTGCTGGGTAATAAAATGGCAAATTATAATTTTCACTCTCCAACATCCACTGCTCATCGGAACCCGACGTACCGTGAAACGAGGGGATTCCGGAGCACAACACTTCCTGTGACCCCGACCTCATCGAGCTTTGATTGGTTAAGGTGCTGATGACGTCAGCATCACACTAGCCAATGAGAGAAATCACTAGGAAAGTTTGTTATAGCAATGAATTTTCCCGGGTGATCTGCCTCATAAAAACGTTGTTTCTCCTCAGATCTCCTGTCAGTGAGAGATTAGAGGTCAAACAGTGTTAGAAGTGCTGCTGGCAACAGCTGTGAGTCAGCGATCTTGTTATAAAGTTAAAAAAAAAACAGACAAGGCAGGTTAGGGTTAGTGTTTTGGCTAAAGTTAGGGTTAATGTTAGGCTAAAGTTAGGTTTGCTGTTAGGTTTACTGTTAGGCTAAAGTTAGGGTTAATGTTAGGCTAAAGTTAGGGTTTATTCTAAAGTTAGGGTTAGGCTAAAGAATTAGGCTTTTCTCAATTTTCCTCACCTACTGTATTCTCACCTATCCCTTGTACATTGTGAGCCTTCGCGGGCAGGGTCCTCTCTCCTTCTGTACCAGTTATGACTTGTATTGTTTAAAATTATTGTACTTGTTTTTATTATGTATACCCCTTGTAAGATTACGCTACCTGAGTGTGTTGGGGGACACTCGCTTGGCACAAGATTCAAGCACTCAGGCACGGTACCTCACATGAGTCTGGTTTATTAAACTGCATAAACCATATGATGTACAGTCCATTGCAATACATTCCATGATACAACAAGCACCTACAGTTTATGAAGGTACCTGACGGGAGCTCCTGCTCCACCTGCTGACTCCTTGTCAGTCCTCTGGGAAAGCTGCCTTACGGGGTTCACCAACTTGCCTGGCCGACACACATCAGTCAGTCCAGAGCCACCGAAGGACTGTAGCTTCCTCAAACAGTAGCTGTCACTGGCTCTGCAGATCCCGATCCTCACCTCGTGTTATTCAGGGATCCGGTCCTACTCCCAGGACTTCCCAACACCCAGGTTACACAGGATCACACAGGTGGCCAGTCTGGGTACTATTCAGGACGTCCATCCCCAGCTGGGACCGTCCAATACCCAGGCCACCAGTAGCAAAGTCCCACCATGTGCTATTCAGGAAATCCCAGGATTATCCAACACAGGCTTCCAGAGCCTTGCACTTGCACCATTCAGATCCAAACACATGAACCCTGTGACCCACACCCTGGTCACATTACATACCTGTAACCACTCCCCTGGGTGGGAGTGTGGGTGTGTGTGGCTAGTCTGACCCTCCCATCTCTCATGACTAGCCCTGCCAATCTCCCATTAGAACTTACACATTTACATGTGGGACTACAGGTCCCAGACCACAACATAACTTTAGACTGACAGCGCAGAGTATCCTCCTCTGCGACACACATACCGGCCATCTACAATTCTGCTGGACTTTGTCTCGTCACAACTATGCCTCCAAGTGCATCTTGAAGTGCACACGCAGCGCCCCCTGGCTGTAACATTAGTCACTGCACCACACCCTCCATACATGTAAAGAGCCATGGAATAAATGGCGCTATAACAATAAATAATAATAATAATTGTCTTCCAATAATTTGGTCACGTCACATCAGAGTTTTCTATTCCCGGAAAAAGAAAAACAAATAAAATGGCCCGTCAGTATTATAGTGCAGAGGAGGCTTATGCACTTTTATGTTCTGACAGTGAAGAATGTGCTGTGCCGGATGGTGATGTGGATTTCGAGGGCTTTAGTAGCAGCGACAGTGATAGCTCAGAAATGAGCAGTGATTCTGGTCCATCCTCACACACAAGGATCAGTACAACAAGAAGGACAAATAGCGCTTCTGGAGAAATATCTCCAACTCAGGGAACAATGCCCAGTACTAGCGCTGTCCCTAGTGCTCTTGAATTGGCGCACACCAATGCCCAAGGGGCTTTGCCTCTTGATGTAGCATTTCCCAGATGGGAGACTTCGGATTCGGCTACTCCATAAATGTGGAGGTGGAAAATTTTGGACCAGTTAATTTTTTTAATTTGTTTCTGACTTGCTAGAGCATATTATCCTACAAACAAATTTATATGTGTCCCAATTAATCAGGCAGAATCCACGATCCTATTATGCTAGGTCAAATTTATGGACACCAACTAATGTCTTAGAAATTAAAAAAAATTTAGGACTTACATTCGCTATGGGGCTCGTTAAAAAAACGGGCATTCGGTCCTATTGGTCCAACTCCCCTGTTCAAGCCACTCCAATGTTTTCTGCTGTTCTTCCTAAGACCCGTTATGAAATGCTCATGAGATTTCGGCATTTTATTGACAATAGTCAATGCCTGCCATATGGGGGGTGTGGACCTTGTAGACCAGGTTCTACAGCCATACCAGGTATCAAGAAAATCATACAACCTGGTATGTAAAGTTAGTCATTTATTTGTTTCAGGTGGCCACATATAATTCTTTTGTGTCATACAAAAAAGCTGGAAATGCAGATACTTTCTTTAATTATCAGGAAAAGGTTATTGAAATTCTTGTTTTTTTCACTGAGCGACATTTTATTGCCCTCATTCCAGCAACTAACAAGAAAGAACCCCCAGAGAAGATGTCGGGTATGTTCCAAGAGAGGAATGAGGCATGATACCCGCTATTATTGCCCACAATGCCCATCATTGCCGGCCTTATGCCTCCATGACCGATTTATAATCTTCCACACAGAACAACGTTTTTAGACTGTTTTGACATTCAAGCATTTGGTTTGTTTAGTGACAGACACATCTGAGTAGAGCTGACTTAACAATTTCCGGGGGTAGGTGGGGGGATGTCTCCAGAGACACAAGCTGGACACAATATATTGGGCACTCCAATGACATTTTTGCAATTTTTGCTCTAAAACTTCCACAACGTGTTTCTGGAAATCATCCGTGTAGTAAACATGGTCACTATATCCATAGATGAATTCCCAGAGGGGTGTCAGTTCCAAAACGAGGTTACTTCAGGAGGGATTCAGTTGTTCTGGCACTTTGCGGCTCTCCAAAGTGCCATAACAGCAGAATCCCCATGAACTGACCCCATTTTGGAAATGACACACCTCTGCGAATTCATCTATGGGTGTAGTGACCATTTACCTATCTACCTATTTTCCAATGTAAGATCTGGGGTTAAAACAACATTTTAGTGGTAAAATGTAATTATTTTTCTTCACTGTCCAATGGTATAATTTTCTATGGAGCAGCTGTGGTGTCAGTATGCTCACTGCACCTCTAGAAAAATTCATTCAGGGAAGTATTTTGTAAAATGCAGTCACTTTTGGGGGCTTATGCTGTTCTGGCACCTCAGGGGATCTGACAATGTGACATGTCACCCACAAACGATTCCAGCAAAATCTGCTGTCCAATATGGCGCTCCTTCCCTTCCAAGATCTGCCACGCGGGGTATCGGCGTGCTCAGGAGAAATTGCACGACAAATTGCATGGAGCAATTTCTCCTGTTACCCTTACGAAAATGCAAAATATGGAGCTAAAAAGATTGATTTGTGAAAAATTTAATTTTTTTTATTTCCATGGCTCTACATTATAAACTTCTGTGAAACACCTCTGGGTTCATGGTGCTCAATACACATCCAGATAAGTTCCCTAGGAGGTCAAGTTTCCAAAATGGTGTCATTTGTGGGGTGTTTCCACTGTTTAGGCGCATCAGGGGCTCTCCAAACGTGACATGGCAAACGCTAATTATTCCAACATATTTTCCATTAAAAAAGTCAAATGGCGTGCCTTCCCTTCCGAGCTCTGCCGTGCACCCAAACAGTAGATTTCCCCCACATATGCGGTATCCGGGTGCTCAGGAGAAATTGCAAAACAAAAGGTATAGTCCATTTTCTCCGGTTACCCTTATGAAAGTAAAAAAATTAGGTCTAAAGGAAAATTTTTGTGAAAGAAAACTAAATGTTTATTTTTTCCTTCCACTTTCTATTCATTCCTGTGAAGCACCTAAAGGGTTAATAAACTTCCTGAATGTGGTTTTGAGCACCTTGAGTGGTGCAGTTTTTAGAATGGTGTCACTTTTGAGCATTTTCTGTCATATTGACCCCCCAAACTCACCTCAAATGTGATGTGATCCTTAAAAAATGGTTTAGTATATTTTTTTGTAAAAATGAGAAATTGCTAGTCACCTTATAACCCTTATAGCTTCTTAACAAAAAAAATAGTTTCCAAAATTGTGCTGATGTAAAGTAGACATTGTGGAAATGTTATTAGCTATTTTGTGTGATATGACTCTCTGATTTAAGAGCATAAAATATTTAAATATTGAAAATTGCAAAATTTTCAACATTTTCGCCAAATTTACATTTTTTTTAACAAAAAACAGAAGTTATATTAGAGAAATTTTACCACTATCATAAAGTACAATATGTCACAAGAAAACAATCTCAGAATCACCAGGATTCATTGAAGTGTTAGAGTTATGACCTCATAAAGTGACAGCGGTCGGAATTGAAAAAATTGGCCAGGTCACGAAGGCAAAAAAAGGCTCTGGCGCCAAAGGGTTAATATTTTGTTGCACAACCTTTTGAGGCAATCATTGCAATCAAACGATTCCTGTAACGATTCCTTCTGCACCTCTCGACAGGTATTTTGGCCACTCCTGAAGAGCAAACTGCTCCAGTTACAAAAACAAAGAAAAAAGACTCCACTATAAAATGCACACCACCCAACACAATATAACAAAATACAAATTTTATTGGCACAAAAATTAAAACACAATTAAAAGCACTATAGTGCTTGCAATCCTACATGGTACAAAATAGCTACAAAACATCCATATTACAGCCTGGGGCACAGATACAAACTTAATAATCTGTATACCATATATGATTTAGAAGTGCCCTGCCTAATGGCTCATGGGGAGTCCAAATACATATAGACACTGATAGTCAGAACCATACAAGACTAAACAAAACGCCATAAGCAAATACAAACCAGCGTTTTGAAGCGAGCAGGCTGAGGGATGTCCGAGGATAAAACAAGCACTGGGCCCCACGCGTATCACCTCCCAAATGAGGCTTCGTCAGGGGAAGTACAAAGCACTGCCAATAGCAAATTATATATACATATGCAATCAGTATTGAATAGCCTACAGGTGTGGAGCCACACATCACCAGGGGAACTGGACTGATACATCAGCTCACACCAGACTTGGAGAGCGAGGCTATGACTCACCACTGTCCAGGATTCTGTGCAGCAAAATACTAAGCAGCCGATAGGCTGCAGGAGCAGACACTGTAATGTCATGATATCCATATAGGACGATAAGGGAAATACCCAAGGTGAAGATATTACTGCCATAAAGACATGAACCAGCCAACTTAATATAAATAGAATCCCAAAAAGGGAGGGAGGAAAGGAGGAAGGAGGGGGGGGGGGGGAAGGAGGGGAAGAAAAGAAAAAAAAAAAAAGGGGGGAGAGGGAGGGAAGAAACATGCACATAGATGTACAAAAGATGACAGATGGATGGAATAGCAAAAACTCAATAATCAATAGGTAGGAAAATAGGCCATATATGCATGCAGTGAGAAGGTATGCATAAAAAAGAGCAAACTAGTTTGCCCCTTCTATGCATAATATCCAGGGCTCAAACCCATAAGAGGCCATGTATCCAAGCCTGTGGAGATAGAAATACCGTCCAGTGTATACACACAATCTCAAACCATCCAATACACACGCACACATATATGGTCCCCGGGGATCAAGCAGTCCCACCAATCATATCCATTCCCCACAAAAGCAATGGGAAGTAGAACAAACCATATTAGACAATCCTTTTATTATATAAGGTTTAATACATATTAAGTCATTTATTTGTTCTCCTATTAAAACCCCAACACAGATACCATATCAATATTACACATATAATACGCATAGAAAGAGAACCCTTACAATAAATCCCAATTATAATATATATCAACATTACGCATATAATATGCAAAAAGGGGAGGGGGAGGGGGAGGGGGGGGAAGAAAAAAAAAAAAAAAACCTATTACTATAAGGAACCCCATGAGCCAAGGCCAAAAGGAGCACAATGTATCCCCTGAGCCAATATAGACATGCACTCCTTAGATTCCAATAACACCAATAAATAGCATCAGAATAGATGGATGAAAATAGGTACAACTTCAAATAACCAGTCATAAGGTCCATCCTGTGGGTAGCAAAAATCCCCTCCAAATCGCACGACCACCAGTAGGAATCCATATCCACGATATACTCTCATCCTCCAGCAGTCCTTGTAGGTAAAGAGATGGAATATAGAGATGGAATATAGAGCCACCCTGTTTTCTTCCCTCCAAATTTAGCTTCAAGGAAATCTGTATATAAGATGGTCCATCCAAGAATAGTCGCTCCTTCAATCCAAGAACCCGGTGAATAGAAGCTCTTCGTTTAGACCTGCGGGGGCGATAGAACCCAAATTAAATATCCAGCGTGATTCAGCCTGAAGTAGCCTTTTCTTCGGAGAACCCCCTCTCTCAGAAATAGTAATCTTTTCCAGACCCACCACCAGTATGTTGGAAACACTACCCGAATGGTGTGCCAAAAAATGGGCCGCCACCGGAGTGAGAGTCCTCCCTTTACCAATATCACTACTGGCCAAATTAATGGTGGAGAAATGTTTCTGTATCCTGCGTCTCAGTTCTTGGGAGGTCTGGCCAACATAGACCAGTTGGCATGGACAAACTAAGGCATAGATGACATGTCTAGTCTTGCAATTAATATATCCCTTAAGACGAAACCGCTTACCATCAATAGGATTGTCAAAACCATCTCTACATGGGCCCATGTGGGGACAGATATTACAATCCCCACACGGGAATGAACCCCTAAGCTTAATCCCTCGATTGAGTCTGGTAGTCTGCCGCTTATAGTGGCTGTTAACCAACAGGTCCCTTAGATTGGGTGCCCTTCTAGCCACAAGAAGGGGCCGCTCTCCGACAATATTAGAAGTGTTTAGGTCCGTAGTTAATATGCCCCAATGTTTCCGCAATATATTACCTATTTGCGGCCAATGAGTGTTGTAGTTGGTTATAAATTTTGGGACATAATCTCGTACCTTATGCTTATTGTCCAGAAGAGACTCCTGTGTGTGGGCCTTAGCCCTTTGGAATGCTTGGGATATACATCTCTGAGGATAATTTCTATCCCTAAATCGGGAAGTGAGTGTCCGAGCTTCAGAACGGAAGTCCTCCTCACGTGTACAGTTTCTTCTTGATCTTAAAAATTGCCCAATCGGGACTCCATATTTCGTATGTTGGGGATGAAAACTTCTAAAGTCGAGGAGGCTATTGGTTGCTGTTGCCTTACGGTATAGCTTGGTTAGAACAGCGCCATTTTCCACCATAATTTCCAAATCCAGAAACGTGGCTGAGGAGGAAGATATTGTATAGGTAAGAAAAATGTTGTGAGAGTTGTTGTTCAACAGTTCCATAAATTCCCTACATTCTGTTTCCGTCCCGGACCACACAAAGAACACATCATCAATAAAGCGCATCCAATGATGCACTTTATCCCTAAACATATCCAGTACATAGACCATGGTCACCTCCCACCATCCCAAAAATAGATTGGCGAGAGCCGGGGCACATTTGGCCCCCATTGCCACACCTGATGTCTGGAGATAATATGTCCTATCAAATGTGAAGTAATTATGTTTAAGAATGAACTCCACAAGATCCACTATCAGCGAGTCGTGCATTCTGTCAGAATGTCCTAGCAGATCCAGAAAATGCAAAACTGCCGTGACAGCATCGCTGTGGTCAATATTTGAATAGAGGGCCTCTACATCACATGTGACCAAAAAGGCCCCAGGTAACAACGTAATCTCATGGCACTTCTTGATAAAGTTAGAGGAATCCAATATAAAAGATGGTAATGTTCTGACCAATGGCTGGAGAAAATGATCCACATATCTACAAATTTTCTCACATAAGCTACCAATACTGGCCACAATAGGGCGGCCAGGAGGTCTCCAAAGATCTTTATGCACCTTAGGTAACATATAAAAGGTAGCTATGGTTGGATGCTCGACCCACATAAAATCAAATTCATGGCTGTTGATAATCCCCAAATCCTTGGCCCTATCCAGAAGACCCCTTAACCTAGTAGAGAAGACCCCTGTTGGATCAGATGGCAACCTCCTATAAAAGCGGGCATTGTCCAATTGGCGATGGGCCTCCTCTAGGTAGAGGGTATGTGGCCATAGGACCACATTCCCCCACTTATCGGCCTCCTTGATAAGGAAGGCAGGATTAGACTGCAAATTAGTAATAGCCCGCTTCTCTTCTCTTTTGAGGTTATCAGGTATACGTGAGAATGGACGCAATGCAAGAATATCCTTCTTGACTAGCTCGAAGAATACTCTGATTGCCGGCACCAAAGAAAAAGGTGGAGTCATGACCGACCTATTTCTATGTGGAAATCGGGTCTTACCATCATCTATGGGTTCCTCCTGTAGCAGTTGTAATAAATCTTGAAGTACCCGTTGGTCCGTCCGGTCCAGTCCCTCCATAGCCAGTGGCCTACTGTGCAAAACTTGCAGAACCAAACCCCTACAAAACAAGTACAAGTCTTTGACAAGTGTAAATTTATCAATAGTTTGTACGGGAGAAAATGTTAAGCCTCTTTGCAACACCGAAAGCTCCACCGGAGTAAGCTGATGATCAGACAGGTTAATAACCTGCAATTTACCTGATGGTCCTTGAAGGTCAGATGGTGGGACTGCGGATTCCAACCCTGGCTCTATTTGTGGTAATATTTGTGTTTCCTCAAGTTCGGTGTCCTGCGGCTCCCGAATCTGGTGAATCGCTGCGGTAGCTGAGCGGCGCTTGCGGCCCCTTCTGACCCTACGTCGGGTTCGCTTTCGGCTGATGATAAAAAATCACTCCCTGATGTTTGTTCTCCCCTGAGAAGTCCTTGTACAGTCCCAGGGGGTTTGGGGGGCTGGAATCCCTGTCTGCGATTACCCTGATGCCTCCACTGGAACGCCTGTTGGGAGTCAAAGTCCTTCCGATCCCTGAAGAATTTAGATCTTTTCTTATCTCTAATGTCATGATCGTATTTATCCAAGATGTCTTTCAATCTCCCCTTAAAGGGCTGGACTTGCATCTTATCATCAAATTTAAGCAATTTAGACTCCAGGTCCTTGATGTGATTTTTAGTACTCACTAGTAACTCCCTATCATGCTCAAGGAGCATGTTCATAATAATATTAGAACAGCGTAGTAAACCCTGTTCCCATGTGGAGCGGAAGGCCACAGTGGGCTCCCATGCAGGATAAATCGGAACCCTCAGGCCCCGAGGCACAATGTTTGCCTTAATGTACTCCTCTAAACTACGGGTATTCCACCATAATCTGATCCCCAATCTATGGGCAGCAGTAAGCTCAGATGACAGAGTAGAAAATTCAGCTCCAGGTGTGTACGTTTCCCCAGAGGAGAAGACATTAGCAGATTCAGCACGCCAAGCAGCTTCTCGAGCGTCCCAGTCCATGATGGACACCACACCAATGGCAGGCTATAAGAAAGTATAAACAAATTATAAATCTACAAACCCCATAATAGGGTGCGTGCAACCAGAAAAGAAAGACCTGCTATACAGAGTCAGGCCTGCATCAATCCATATTATACAAAAAGCAACTGGTGCACCGCCATAAAGCTGGTATATATATATAGGGGGTGCAAAGTAGTGGAAAAAACCTAAATACAAAAACAAAGAAAAAAGACTCCACTATAAAATGCACACCACCCAACACAATATAACAAAATACAAATTTTATTGGCACAAAAATTAAAACACAATTAAAAGCACTATAGTGCTTGCAATCCTACATGGTACAAAATAGCTACAAAACATCCATATTACAGCCTGGGGCACAGATACAAACTTAATAATCTGTATACCATATATGATTTAGAAGTGCCCTGCCTAATGGCTCATGGGGAGTCCAAATACATATAGACACTGATAGTCAGAACCATACAAGACTAAACAAAACGCCATAAGCAAATACAAACCAGCGTTTTGAAGCGAGCAGGCTGAGGGATGTCCGAGGATAAAACAAGCACTGGGCCCCACGCGTATCGCCTCCCAAATGAGGCTTCGTCAGGGGAAGTACAAAGCACTGCCAATAGCAAATTATATATACATATGCAATCAGTATTGAATAGCCTACAGGTGTGGAGCCACACATCACCAGGGGAACTGGACTGATACATCAGCTCACACCAGACTTGGAGAGCGAGGCTATGACTCACCACTGTCCAGGATTCTCTGCAGCAAAATACTAAGCAGCCGATAGGCTGCAGGAGCAGACACTGTAATGTCATGATATCCATATAGGACGATAAGGGAAATACCCAAGGTGAAGATATTACTGCCATAAAGACATGAACCAGCCAACTTAATATAAATAGAATCCCAAAAAGGGAGGGAGGAAAGGAGGAGGAAGGAGGGGGGGGGGGGGGGGGGAAGAGGGGAAGAAAAGAAAAAAAAAAGGGAGAGGGAGGGAAGAAACATGCACATAGATGTACAAAAGATGACAAATGGATGGAATAGCAAAAACTCAATAATCAATAGGTAGGAAAATAGGCCATATATGCATGCAGTGAGAAGGTATGCATAAAAAAGAGTTTTTGCTATTCCATCCATTTGTCATCTTTTGTACATCTATGTGCATGTTTCTTCCCTCCCTCTCCCTTTTTTTTTTTTTTTTTTTTTTTTTCTTTTCTTCCCCTCCTCCCCCCCCCCCCCCCCCCCCCCCCCCCCCCCCCCCCCCCCCCCCCCCCTCCTTCCTCCTCCTTTCCTCCCTCCCTTTTTGGGATTCTATTTATATTAAGTTGGCTGGTTCATGTCTTTATGGCAGTAATATCTTCACCTTGGGTATTTCCCTTATCGTCCTATATGGATATCATGACATTACAGTGTCTGCTCCTGCAGCCTATCGGCTGCTTAGTATTTTGCTGCAGAGAATCCTGGACAGTGGTGAGTCATAGCCTCGCTCTCCAAGTCTGGTGTGAGCTGATGTATCAGTCCAGTTCCCCTGGTGATGTGTGGCTCCACACCTGTAGGCTATTCAATACTGATTGCATATGTATATATAATTTGCTATTGGCAGTGCTTTGTACTTCCCCTGACGAAGCCTCATTTGGGAGGCGATACGCGTGGGGCCCAGTGCTTGTTTTATCCTCGGACATCCCTCAGCCTGCTCGCTTCAAAACGCTGGTTTGTATTTGCTTATGGCGTTTTGTTTAGTCTTGTATGGTTCTGACTATCAGTGTCTATATGTATTTGGACTCCCCATGAGCCATTAGGCAGGGCACTTCTAAATCATATATGGTATACAGATTATTAAGTTTGTATCTGTGCCCCAGGCTGTAATATGGATGTTTTGTAGCTATTTTGTACCATGTAGGATTGCAAGCACTATAGTGCTTTTAATTGTGTTTTAATTTTTGTGCAAATAAAATTTGTATTTTGTTATATTGTGTTGGGTGGTGTGCATTTTATAGTGGAGTCTTTTTTCTTTGTTTTTGTATTTAGGTTTTTTCCACTACTTTGCACCCCCTATATATATATACCAGCTTTATGGCGGTGCACCAGTTGTTTTTTGTATAATATGGATTGATGCAGGCCTGACTCTGTATAGCAGGTCTTTCTTTTCTGGTTGCACGCACCCTATTATGGGGTTTGTAGATTTATAATTTGTTTATACTTTCTTATAGCCTGCCATTGGTGTGGTGTCCATCATGGACTGGGACGCTCGAGAAGCTGCTTGGTGTGCTGAATCTGCTAATGTCTTCTCCTCTGGGGAAACGTACACACCTGGATCTGAATTTTCTACTCTGTCATCTGAGCTTACTGCTGCCCATAGATTGGGGATCAGATTATGGTGGAATACCCGTAGTTTAGAGGAGTACATTAAGGCGAACATTGTGCCTCGGGGCCTGAGGGTTCCGATTTATCCTGCATGGGAGCCCACTGTGGCCTTCCGCTCCACATGGGAACAGGGTTTACTACGCTGTTCTAATATTATTATGAACATGCTCCTTGAGCATGATAGGGAGTTACTAATGAGTACTAAAAATCACATCAAGGACCTGGAGTCTAAATTGCTTAAATTTGATGATAAGACGCAAGTCCAGCCCTTTAAGGGAGATTGAAAGACATCTTGGATAAATTAGAGATAAGAAAAGATCTAAATTCTTCAGGGATCGGAAGGACTTTGACTCCCAACAGGCGTTCCAGTGGAGGCATCAGGGTAATCGCAGACAGGGATTCCAGCCCCCCAAACCCCCTGGGACTGTACAAGGACTTCTCAGGGGAGAACAAACATCAGGGAGTGATTTTTTATCATCAGCCGAAAGCGAACCCAACGTAGGGTCAGAAGGGGCCGCAAGCGCCGCTCAGCTACCGCAGCGATTCACCAGATTCGGGAGCCGCAGGACACCGAACTTGAGGAAACACAAATATTACCACAAATAGAGCCAGGGTTGGAATCCGCAGTCCCACCATCTGACCTTCAAGGACCATCAGGTAAATTGCAGGTTATTAACCTGTCTGATCATCAGCTTACTTCGGTGGAGCTTTCGGTGTTGCAAAGAGGCTTAACATTTTCTCCCGTACAAACTATTGATAAATTTACACTTGTCAAAGACTTGTACTTGTTTTGTAGGGGTTTGGTTCTCCAAGTTTTGCACAGTAGGCCACTGGCTATGGAGGGACTGGACCGGACGGACCAACGGGTACTTCAAGATTTATTACAACTGCTACAGGAGGAACCCATAGATGATGGTAAGACCCGATTTCCACATAGAAATAGGTCGGTCATGACTCCACCTTTTTCTTTGGTGCCGGCAATCAGAGTATTCTTCGAGCTAGTCAAGAAGGATATTCTTGCATTGCGTCCATTCTCACGTATACCTGATAACCTCAAAAGAGAAGAGAAGCGGGCTATTACTAATTTGCAGTCTAATCCTGCCTTCCTTATCAAGGAGGCCGATAAGGGGGGGAATGTGGTCCTATGGCCACATACCCTCTACCTAGAGGAGGCCCATCGCCAATTGGACAATGCCCGCTTTTATAGGAGGTTGCCATCTGATCCAACAGGGGTCTTCTCTACTAGGTTAAGGGGTCTTCTGGATAGGGCCAAGGATTTGGGGATTATCAACAGCCATGAATTTGATTTTATGTGGGTCGAGCATCCAACCATAGCTACCTTTTATATGTTACCTAAGGTGCATAAAGATCTTTGGAGACCTCCTGGCCGCCCTATTGTGGCCAGTATTGGTAGCTTATGTGAGAAAATTTGTACATATGTGGATCATTTTCTCCAGCCGTTGGTCAGAACATTACCATCTTTTATATTGGATTCCTCTAACTTTATCAAGAAGTGCCATGAGATTACGTTGTTACCTGGGGCCTTTTTGGTCACATGTGATGGAGAGGCCCTCTATTCACATATTGACCACAGCGATGCTGTCACGGCAGTTTTGCATTTTCTGGATCTGCTAGGACATTCTGACAGAATGCACGACTCGCTGATAGTGGATCTTGTGGAGTTCATTCTTAAACATAATTACTTCACATTTGATAGGACATATTATCTCCAGACATCAGGTGTGGCAATGGGGGCCAAATGTGCCCCGGCTCCCGCCAATCTATTTTTGGGATGGTGGAAGGTGACCATGGTCTATGTATTGGATATGTTTAGGGATAAAGTGCATCATTGGATGCGCTTTATTGATGATGTGTTCTTTGTGTCGTCCGGGACGGAAACAGAATGTAGGGAATTTATGGAACTGTTGAACAACAACTCTCACAACATTTTTCTTACCTATACAATATCTTCCTCCTCAGCCACGTTTCTGGATTTGGAAATTATGGTGGAAAATGGCGCTGTTCTAACCAAGCTATACCGTAAGGCAACAGCAACCAATAGCCTCCTCGACTTTAGAAGTTTTCATCCCCAACATACGAAATATGGAGTCCCGATTGGGCAATTTTTAAGATCAAGAAGAAACTGTACACGTGAGGAGGACTTCCGTTCTGAAGCTCGGACACTCACTTCCCGATTTAGGGATAGAAATTATCCTCAGAGATGTATATCCCAAGCATTCCAAAGGGCTAAGGCCCACACACAGGAGTCTCTTCTGGACAATAAGCATAAGGTACGAGATTATGTCCCAAAATTTATAACCAACTACAACACTCATTGGCCGCAAATAGGTAATATATTGCGGAAACATTGGGGCATATTAACTACGGACCTAAACACTTCTAATATTGTCGGAGAGCGGCCCCTTCTTGTGGCTAGAAGGGCACCCAATCTAAGGGACCTGTTGGTTAACAGCCACTATAAGCGGCAGACTACCAGACTCAATCGAGGGATTAAGCTTAGGGGTTCATTCCCGTGTGGGGATTGTAATATCTGTCCCCACATGGGCCCATGTAGAGATGGTTTTGACAATCCTATTGATGGTAAGCGGTTTCGTCTTAAGGGATATATTAATTGCAAGACTAGACATGTCATCTATGCCTTAGTTTGTCCATGCCAACTGGTCTATGTTGGCCAGACCTCCCAAGAACTGAGACGCAGGATACAGAAACATTTCTCCACCATTAATTTGGCCAGTAGTGATATTGGTAAAGGGAGGACTCTCACTCCGGTGGCGGCCCATTTTTTGGCACACCATTCGGGTAGTGTTTCCAACATACTGGTGGTGGGTCTGGAAAAGATAACTATTTCTGAGAGAGGGGGTTCTCCGAAGAAAAGGCTACTTCAGGCTGAATCACGCTGGATATTTAATTTGGGTTCTATCACCCCCACAGGTCTAAACGAAGAGCTTCTATTCACCGGGTTCTTGGGTTGAAGGAGCGACTATTCTTGGATGGACCATCTTATATACAGATTTCCTTGAAGCTAAATTTGGAGGGAAGAAAACAGGGTGGCTCTATATTCCATCTCTATATTCCATCTCTTTACCTACAAGGACTGCTGGAGGATGAGAGTATATCGTGGATATGGATTCCTACTGGTGGTCGTGCGATTTGGAGGGGATTTTTGCTACCCACAGGATGGACCTTATGACTGGTTATTTGAAGTTGTACCTATTTTCATCCATCTATTCTGATGCTATTTATTGCTGTAATTGGAATCTAAGGAGTGCATGTCTATATTGGCTCAGGGGATACATTGTGCTCCTTTTGGCCTTGGCTCATGGGGTTCCTTATAGTAATAGGTTTTTTGTTTTTTTGTTTTTTCTTCCCCCCCTCCCCCTCCCCCTCCCCTTTTTGCAGATTATATGCGTAATGTTGATATTATAATTGGGATTTATTGTAAGGGTTCTCTTTCTATGCGTATTATATGTGTAATATTGATATGGTATCTGTGTTGGGGTTTTAATAGGAGAACAAATAAATGACTTAATATGTATTAAACCTTATATAATAAAAGGATTGTCTAATATGGTTTGTTCTACTTCCTATTGCTTTTGTGGGGAATGGATATGATTGGTGGGACTGCTTGATCCCCGGGGACCATATATGTGTGCGTGTGTATTGGATGGTTTGAGATTGTGTGTATACACTGGACGGTATTTCTATCTCCACAGGCTTGGATACATGGCCTCTTATGGGTTTGAGCCCTGGATATTATGCATAGAAGGGGCAAACTAGTTTGCTCTTTTTTATGCATACCTTCTCACTGCATGCATATATGGCCGCATGCATATATGGCCTATTTTCCTACCTATTGATTATTGAGTTTTTGCTATTCCATCCATTTGTCATCTTTTGTACATCTATGTGCATGTTTCTTCCCTCCCTCTCCCCCCCTTTTTTTTTTCTTTTCTTCCCCTCCTTCCCCCCCCCCCCCCTCCTTCCTCCTTTCCTCCCTCCCTTTTTGGGATTCTATTTATATTAAGTTGGCTGGTTCATGTCTTTATGGCAGTAATATCTTCACCTTGGGTATTTCCCTTATCGTCCTATATGGATATCATGACATTACAGTGTCTGCTCCTGCAGCCTATCGGCTGCTTAGTATTTTGCTGCACAGAATCCTGGACAGTGGTGAGTCATAGCCTCGCTCTCCAAGTCTGGTGTGAGCTGATGTATCAGTCCAGTTCCCCTGGTGATGTGTGGCTCCACACCTGTAGGCTATTCAATACTGATTGCATATGTATATATAATTTGCTATTGGCAGTGCTTTGTACTTCCCCTGACGAAGCCTCATTTGGGAGGCGATACGCGTGGGGCCCAGTGCTTGTTTTATCCTCGGACATCCCTCAGCCTGCTCGCTTCAAAACGCTGGTTTGTATTTGCTTATGGCGTTTTGTTTAGTCTTGTATGGTTCTGACTATCAGTGTCTATATGTATTTGGACTCCCCATGAGCCATTAGGCAGGGCACTTCTAAATCATATATGGTATACAGATTATTAAGTTTGTATCTGTGCCCCAGGCTGTAATATGGATGTTTTGTAGCTATTTTGTACCATGTAGGATTGCAAGCACTATAGTGCTTTTAATTGTGTTTTAATTTTTGTGCCAATAAAATTTGTATTTTGTTATATTGTGTTGGGTGGTGTGCATTTTATAGTGCAGTCTTTTTTCTTTGTTTTTGTATTTAGGTTTTTTCCACTACTTTGCACCCCCTATATATATATACCAGCTTTATGGCGGTGCACCAGTTTCTTTTTGTATAATACAAACTGCTCCAGTTGCCCCGTGTCTGAAGGTTGCCTTTTCCAGACGACATGTTTCAGCTCTTTCCAAAGATGCTCAATAGGATTTAGGTCAGGGCTCATAGAAGGCCACTTCAGAATAGTCCAATGTTTTCCTCTTAGCCATTCATGGGTGTTTTTAGCTGTGTGTTTTGGGTCATTATCCTTTTGCAAGACCCATTACCTGCGACTGAGACCAAGTTTTCTGACACTTGGCAGCACATTTCTCTCTAGAATCCCTTGATCGTCTTGAGATTTCACTGTACCCTGCACAGATTGTAGACACACTGTGCCAGGTGCAGTAAAGCAGCCCCAGAACACAACAGAGCCTCCTCCATGTTTCACAGTAGGGACAGTGTTCTTTTCTTGATATGCTTCATTTTTCCATCTGTGAACATAGAGCTGATGTGCTTTGCCAAAAAGTTCCATTTCTGTCTCATCTGTCCATAGGACATTCTCCCAGAAGCTTTGTGGCTTGTCATCATGTAGTTTGGCAAATTCCATTCTGGCTTTTTTTATGATTTTTTTTTTTAACAATGGTGTCCTCCTTGGTCATCTCCCATAAAGACCACTTTGGCTCATACAACGACGGATGGTGCGATCTGACACTGATGTTCCTTGAGCTTGAAGTTCACCTTCAATCTGTTTAGAAGTTTTTCTAGGCTCTTTTGTTACCATTCTTATCCATCTCTTTGATTTGTCATCAGTTTTCCTCCTGTGGCCACGTCCAGGGAGGTCAGCTAGAGTCCCATGGATCTTACATTCCTGAATAATATGTGCAACTGTAGTCACAGGAACATCAAGCTGCTTGGAGATGGTCTTATAACTTTTACCTTTAACATGTTTGTCTATAATTTTCTTTCTAATCTCCTGAGACAACTCTTTCCTTCGCTTCCTCTGGTCCATGTTGAGTGTGATACACACCATGTCACCCCACAGCACAGTAAGTATCTGTAGCCCTATATACCGGCCGCTCACTGATTCCAAGATTGTAGACCCCTGTGATGCTAGTTAGTGGACACACCGCGATTTAACATGTCCCCTTTGTCACATTATTTTCAGGGGTCCCATCATTTCTGTCCAGGCCTATTTCATGAGTTTTAATTTTTTTTAATTCTGTGGAAGCATGGTTGAAAAGCAATGTCTGACTTTCATTTGTTCATTTTCATAGATCTTTTATTTCTTATTACTTTTGTCAGATTCAAGTTATTTTTGTGACTATTGTGGGTTTTTCTGTCATTAAACGAGGGGTACCAACAATTTTGACCACATATGTATAGATTATAACCCTCAGTGAATCTATATATATATATATATATATATATATATATATATATATATATATATATATATATATATATTTGACTAAGATCCACTTCCGTCTTGTTTGTCTGTCACGGAAATCCCGCGTGGCAGCCGCGACCAATCAGTGGCGGGCACAGTCCAGCCGCGAATTGGCCCCTCCCTCCTCCCCTGCATTCAGTGCCCCTCCATACTCCCCCCCAGTCAGTGCCCACATAGCTTTAAATGGACTGCCTTACACCGCGGCATAACGCGGGGTAAGGAAGTCCGTTAACGCTGCCCTCGGTGTGACCAACTTTTTACTATTGATGCTGCCTATGCAGCATCAATAGTAAAAACATATAATGTTAAAAATAATAATAAAAAAATCATTATATATTCACCCTACGACAGCCCCCGGATCAAGCCCAGGCCTTTCCCGCTCCTAGCGCGCGGCTCCAGTCTCCAGAATGCATTGCGGCAATGACCAGAGATGACATAGCGGTCTTGCGAGACCACTACATCATCACGTGTTATTGCCGCAATGCATCCTTGGGACCGGGATATGGTGCCCACATTGCTATATACTACGTGGGCTGTGTAATATACTGCATGGGCTGTGTAATATTCTATGTGGGCTGTGCAATATACTACGTGGGCTGTGCAATATACTACGTGGGCTGTGAAATATACTACATGGCTGTACAATATACTACGTTGGCTGTGCAATATACTACGTGGCTGTGTTATATACTGCGTGGCTGTACAATATACTACGTGGGCTGTGTTATATACTACGTGGCTGTACAATATACTACATGGGCTGTGTTATATACTACATGGCTGTGCAATATATTATGTGGGCTGTGTTATATACTACGTTGGCTGTGCTGCATACTACGTAGGCTGTACTGCATACTACGTAGGCTGTGCAATATACTGCATGGGCTGTTATATACTACGTGGCTGTGCAATATACGTGGGCTGTGTAATATACTACGTGGCTGTACAATATACTACGTGGGCTGTGTTATGCTACTTGTCTGTGCTATATACTGCGTGGCTGCTATATACTACGTGGGCTGTTATACACTACGTGGGCTGTGCTATATACTACGTGGCTGTGCAATATACTATGTGGGCTGTGTAATGTACTATGTGGCTGTGTAATATACTGCGTGGGCTGTGTTATATACTAAGTGGCTGTGCAATATACTACCTGGGCTGTGTTATGCTACTTGGCTGTGCTATATACTACGTGGCTGTGCTATATACTACGTGGCTGCTATATATTCCGTGGGCTGTGCAATATACTACATGGCTGTGCAATATACTACGTACTATGCAAACAATCAGCAACAGGCGCAGTCCGGAAGCGAATTGGCGCAGGATTTCAACCACGCTTCGCTAATTGGTAGCGCCCAGCCAGCCGAATCCTGTGTATTTATTGTATTATTCTAAAATCTTCATAAATAAACTACATACATATTCTAGAATACTGTCCTTCCAGTTCTGACCCAGCTACCTGACTATTCTTCTTGCCATCGAATACCACAAAATAGCAGGTAACACCATGGCACAAGCCTAGGGGTCCCAGTGTAAGTCCAGATCCATGTAATGGTTTTAACCCCTTCATGACCTTGGGATTTTCCGTCTTTCCGTGTTCGTTATTCGCTCCCCTCCTTCCCAGAGCCATAACTTTTTTATTTTTCTGTCAATTTGGCTATGTGAGGGCTTATTTTTTGCGGGACGAGTTGTACTTTTGAACGGCATCATTGGTTTTACCATGTCGTGTACTAGAAAATGGGAAAAAAATTCCAAGTGCGGTGAAATTGCAAAAAAAGTGCAATCCCACACTTGTTTTTTGCTTGGCTTTTTTGCTTCGTTCACTAAATGCTAAAACTGACCTGCCATTATGATTCCCCAGGTCATTACGAGTTCAAAGACACCTAACATGACTAGGATATTTTTTATCTAAGTGGTGAAAAAAAATTCCAAACTTTGCTAAAAAAAAAAAAAAAAAAATTGTGCCATTTTCCGATACTGGTAGCGTCTCCATTTTTCATGATCTGGGGTCAGGTGAGGGCTTATTTTTTGCGTGCCGAGCTTGCGTTTTTAATGATAGCATTTTGGTGCAGATACGTTCTCTTGATCGCCCGTTATTGCATTTTAATTCAATGTTGTGGCGACCAAAAAAACGTAATTTTGGCATTTCGAATTTTTTTTCCGCTACGCCGTTTAGCGATCAGCTTAATGCTTTTTTATTGATCGGGTGATTCTGAACGCGGCAATGCCAAATATGTGTAGGTTCGATTTTTTTTTTTTTATTGATTTATTTTGAATGGGGCAAAAGGGGGGTGATTTAAACTTTTATATTTTTTTTATTTTTTTTCACATTTTTTTTTTAACTTTTTTTTGTTTACTTTTGCCATGTTTCAATAGCCTCCATGGGAGGCTAGAAGCAGGCACAACTCGATCGCCTCTGCTACATAGCAGCGATCTGATGTTCGCTGCTATGTAGCAGAATTGCAGGTGTGCTGTGAGCGCCGACCACAGGGTGGCGCTCACAGCTACCGGCGATCAGTAACCATAGAGGTCTCAAGGACCTCTATGGTTACTATTCAGAAGCATCGCCGACCTCCGATCATGTGACGGGGTCGGCGATGCGATCATTTCCGGCCGCCCGGCCGGAAGCGGTACTTAAATGCCGCTGTCTGCGTTTGACAGCGGCATTTAACTAGTTAATAGGCCCGGGCAGATCGCGATTCAAAACAGCTGACATGTCCCGGCTTTGATGCAGGCTCACCGCCGCAGCCCGCATCAAAGCAGGGCTTGTGACCTCGGACCTCGGTTAAAGGGCGATGAGCAAGGCAATCCTTGAGATATGGAAAGCAGAGGAGATAGTGCCAAGCATGTTCATGGTGGAGATCTTTTGAGCTGCCAGTTGACCACGAACAGTGCTCCCAATACATTGTGTCTGCAAACTATTCCAGCTAGATCTGCAGTCAAACAGCTAAATGGCGCTCCTTCCCTTCTGAACACTGCCGTGTGCCCAGAGAGTTGTGATTCAGTGAAGAGGTATTTGGAAAGCCTTTAAGGCTACGTTCACATTGGCGTTCCGCCAATGTGCGTCGCTGTTGCGCCGGCGACGCAGCGGCGACGCAGCGGCGACGCGCCCCTATGTTTAACATAGGGGACGCGTGCGTCGTTTTGGTGGCGTTTTTCGCCACGTGCGTCGTTTCCGACGCTAGCGTCGGACGCAAGAAAACGCTACATGTAGCATTTTCTGTGCGTCCGATTTTCGTCGGAAAACGACGCACGCGTCGCAACGCTAATGTGAACGTAGCCTAACAGATACCTGTGTGAGGTGCTGAATTGGGAGTAGCTATATTCATAAGGGGTTAACTTAGGGTGGGGGCTCATAATTAAGAGTTTATAAGAAGCAGATGTTTGGGGCTCCAGTCCTTTTTGGAAGTGCATTTGAACAGCAAGGTGGATTGCTGTTAAGGGAATTAGAGAAAAAAAAATCTATAAATCTTCAGCAGAGCGAGTGGGAGCTGAGTGGGAGCTGAGTGGGAGTGTGAACGGCGGTAAGTGTGACTTGTGATTCAGTGACTTTGGATTCAGGGAGTTTCCAAGGGAGGAATTACTGAATTGCTGTCTGTTTCTTATTAATACTTTGTATTTATTTTTTATTTTTTTTTATTTAACATTTCTGTCTGGTACAATCCCCATTAGGAAATGTGCTCCACTATTGTTAATGCCATCCAGTGTACATCTTGCCACATGTATGCAGTCCTTGAGCAGCCGGTCGAGGGTGCATACTGCTGTGCGAGATGTGAGCACGTTGAGCATTTGGAAGCCCAGATTCTGGATCTAAATGTGCAGCTGGCAACACTAAGATCCATTGACAATATGGAAAGGAGTCTTCTGCTCACGGAGCAGACGCTCAATGGGATAGATGAGGCGGGGAATGGTAGGATGGAGCTGCAGGACAGTGAAGTAGAAAGCTGGGTGACAGTTAGAAGGCCGGGTAGAGGGAAGAATGCCAGGGAGGCTATTCCTGATCTGGCACACCCCAATAAGTTTGCTAAGTTGGCAGATGAGGGGGGTGCCAGTACAGGGGTAGCACTGCTGCAGCCAGGCATGTCCTCTGAAAGCCAGAGGAGTGACTGCTCCAGTAAGGAGGGAAATAGGAGAGCAGGGCAGGCCAGACAGTTGCTGGTAGTGGGGGACTCAATTATTAGGGGAACAGGTAGGGCAATCTGTCACAAAGACAGGGATCGTCGAACGGTGTGCTGCTTACCTGGTGCTCGACTCCGACACATCGCTGATCGGGTGGACAGATTACTGGGAGGGGCTGGTGAGGACCCAGCGGTCATGGTGCACATTGGCACAACTGACAAAGTTAGAGGTAGGTGGAAGGTCCTTAAAGATGATTTCAGGGAATTAGGCTGCGAGCTGAAAGCAAGGACCTCCAACGTGGTATTTTCCGAAATACTGCCTGTACCACGTGCCACGCCAGAGAGGCAACGGGAGATTAGGGAGGTTAATAAGTGGCTCAAGAATTGGTGTAGGAAGGAGGGGTTTGGGTTCCTGCAGAACTGGGCCGACTTCTCCTTTGGCTACAGGCTCTACGCTAGGGACGGGCTGCACCTCAATGGGGAAGGTGCAGCTGTGCTGGGGGAGAAAATGGCTAGAAGGTTGGAGGAGTGTTTAAACTAGGAATTGGGGGGAGGGTATTCATTTTATAGGAGGGGTAGATAGTGCAGATAGAGACCTGGGCACAAATAAGGAAGTTGGGGGTGGCGGTGGCATAGGGGGTGGGGTTAGAACAGTTAATAATTTAAGAACTAGAGGTACAGAGAGGAACATCAAGTGCATGTATACTAATGCCAGAAGCCTAGCCAACAAAATGGACGAATTAGAACTAATGTTGTTGGAGCATAATTATGACATGGTGGGGATATCTGAGACATGGCTGGATGAGAGCCATGACTGGGCTGTTAACTTGCAGGGCTATAGCCTGTTCAGAAATGACCGTACAGATAAGCGAAAGGGAGGGGTGTGTCTGTATGTAAAATTGTCCTTAAAACCCATCCTGCGTGATAATATAGGTGAATTTAATGAAAATGTAGAATCCCTGTGGGTGGAGATAAGGGGAGGGGGAAAAATAATAAATTACTGATAGGGGTTTGTTATAAATCTCCAAAAATAATGGAAGCAATGGAGAATATCCTCGTAAAGCAAATAGATGAAACTGCGACTCAAGGAGAAGTCATTATTATGGGGGACTTCAACTACGCTGAAATAGATTGGGGAACAGAAACCTGCAGTTCCAGCACAGGTGATCGGTGTTATGGCTGGCAATCAGGCAACACAGCGTGCAGTAATCAGCGCACATACAGAGATCTGGCAATAACCAAAAAACAATAGGACGAGCTCTGAGACGTGGAATCTCTGTAGACTGCAGTACCTGATCTATCCTCACACAACTATAAGCAGCAGTGGATTGCGCCTAACAACTACCTATGCAACTCGGCACTGCCTGAGGAGCTGACTAGCCTGAAGATAGAAATACAAGCCTGACTTACCTCAGAGAAATACCCCAAAGGAACAGGCAGCCCCCCACATATAATGACTGTTAGCAAGATGAAAAGACAAACGTAGGAATGAAATAGATTCAGCAAAGTGAGGCCCGATATTCTAGACAGAGCGAGGATAGCAAAGAGAACTATGCAGTCTACAAAAAACCCTAAAACGAAAACCACGCAAAGGGGCAAAAAGACCCACCGTGCCGAACTAACAGCACGGCGGTGCACCCCTTTGCTTCTCAGAGCTTCCAGCAAAAGTTAATAGCAAGCTGGACAGAAAAAACAGAAAACAAACTAGAAGCACTTATCTAGCAGAGCAGCAGGCCCAAGGAAAGATGCAGTAGCTCAGATCCAACACTGGAACATTGACAAGGAGCAAGGAAGACAGACTCAGGTGGAGCTAAATAGCAAGGCAGCCAACGAGCTCACCAAAACACCTGAGGGAGGAAGCCCAGAGACTGCAATACCACTTGTGACCACAGAAGTGAACTCAGCCACAGAATTCACAACAGTACCCCCCCCTTGAGGAGGGGTCACCGAACCCTCACCAGAACCCCCAGGCCGACCAGGATGAGCCACATAAAAGGCACGAACAAGATCTGGGGCATGGACATCAGAGGCAAAAACCCAGGAATTATCTTCCTGAGCATAACCCTTCCATTTGACCAGATACTGGAGTTTCCGCCTAGAGACACGAGAATCCAAAATCTTCTCCACAATATACTCCAATTCCCCCTCCACCAAAACAGGGGCAGGAGGCTCCACAGATGGAACCATAGGTGCCACGTATCTCCTCAACAACGACCTATGGAATACATTATGTATGGAAAAGGAGTCTGGGAGGGTCAGACGAAAAGACACCGGATTGAGAATCTCAGAAATCCTATACGGACCAATAAAACGAGGTTTAAATTTAGGAGAGGAAACCTTCATAGGAATATGACGAGAAGATAACCAAACCAGATCCCCAACACGAAGTCGGGGTCCCACACGGCGTCTGCGATTAGCGAAAAGCTGAGCCTTCTCCTGGGACAAGGTCAAATTGTCCACTACCTGAGTCCAGATCTGCTGCAACCTGTCCACCACAGAATCCACACCAGGACAGTCCGAAGACTCAACCTGTCCTGAAGAGAAACGAGGATGGAACCCAGAATTGCAGAAAAATGGAGAGACCAAGGTAGCCGAGCTGGCCCGATTATTAAGGGCGAACTCAGCCAACGGCAAAAATGACACCCAATCATCCTGGTCAGCGGAAACAAAACATCTCAGATATGTTTCCAAGGTCTGATTGGTTCGTTCGGTCTGGCCATTAGTCTGAGGATGGAAGGCCGAGGAGAAAGATAGGTCAATGCCCATCCTACCACAAAAGGCTCGCCAGAACCTCGAGACAAACTGGGAACCTCTGTCAGAAACAATATTCTCAGGAATGCCATGTAAACGAACCACATGCTGGAAGAACAAAGGCACCAAATCAGAGGAGGAAGGCAATTTAACCAAGGGCACCAGATGGACCATTTTAGAAAAGCGATCACAGACCACCCAAATGACCGACATGTTTTGAGAAACGGGAAGGTCAGAAATGAAATCCATCGAAATATGTGTCCAAGGCCTCTTCGGGACCGGCAAGGGCAAAAGCAACCCACTGGCACGTGAACAGCAGGGCTTAGCCCTAGCACAAATTCCACAGGACTGCACAAAAGCACGCACATCCCGTGACAGAGACGGCCACCAGAAGGATCTAGCAACCAACTCCCTGGTACCAAAGATTCCTGGATGACCGGCCAGCACCGAACAATGAAGTTCAGAGATAACTTTACTAGTCCACCTATCAGGGACGAACAGTTTCTCGGCCGGACAACGATCAGGTTTATTAGCCTGAAATTTCTGCAACACTCTCCGCAAATCAGGGGAGATGGCAGACACAATGACTCCTTCCTTGAGGATACTCGCCGGCTCAGATAACCCCGGAGAGTCGGGCACAAAACTCCTAGACAGAGCATCCGCCTTCACATTTTTAGAGCCCGGAAGGTATGAAATCACAAAATCAAAACGAGCAAAAAATAACGACCAACGGGCCTGTCTAGGATTCAAGCGCTTGGCAGACTCAAGATAAGTAAGGTTCTTATGATCAGTCAAAACCACCACGCGATGCTTAGCACCCTCAAGCCAATGACGCCACTCCTCGAATGCCCACTTCATGGCCAGCAACTCTCGGTTGCCCACATCATAATTACGCTCAGCAGCAGAAAATTTCCTGGAAAAGAAAGCACATGGTTTGTACACTGAGCAACCAGAACCTCTCTGTGACAAAACCGCCCCTGCACCAATCTCAGAAGCATCAACCTCGACCTGGAACGGAAGAGAAACATCAGGTTGACACAACACAGGGGCACAGCAAAAACGACGCTTCAGCTCCTGAAAAGCTTCCACGGCAGCAGAAGACCAATTAACCAAATCAGCACCCTTCTTGGTCAAATCGGTCAATGGTCTGGCAATGCTAGAAAAATTACAGATGAAGCGACGATAAAAATTAGCAAAGCCCAGGAATTTCTGCAGACTTTTTAGAGATGTCGGCTGAGTCCAATCCTGGATGGCCTGAACCTTAACCGGATCCATCTCGATAGTAGAAGGGGAAAAGATGAACCCCAAAAATGAAACTTTCTGCACACCGAAGAGACACTTTGATCCCTTCACGAACAAGGAATTAGCACGCAGTACCTGGAAAACCATTCTGACTTGCTTCACATGAGACTCCCAATCATCTGAGAAGATCAAAATGTCATCCAAGTAAACAATCAAGAATTTATCCAGATACTCACGGAAAATGTCATGCATAAAAGACTGAAAAACAGATGGAGCATTGGCAAGTCCGAACGGCATCACCAGATACTCAAAATGACCCTCGGGCGTATTAAATGCCGTTTTCCATTCATCTCCCTGCCTGATTCTCACCAGATTATACGCACCACGAAGATCAATCTTAGTAAACCAACTAGCCCCCTTAATCCGAGCAAACAAGTCAGAAATCAATGGCAAGGGATACTGAAACTTAACAGTGATCTTATTAAGAAGGCGGTAATCAATACACGGTCTTAGCGAACCATCCTTCTTGGCTACAAAAAAGAACCCTGCTCCCAATGGTGACGACGATGGGCGAATATGTCCCTTCTCCAGGGACTCCTTCACATAACTGCGCATAGCGGTGTGTTCAGGTACGGACAAATTAAATAAACGACCCTTAGGGAATTTACTACCAGGAATCAAATCGATAGCACAATCACAATTCCTATGCGGAGGTAGGGCATCAGACTTGGACTCTTCAAATACATCCTGAAAGTCCGACAAGAACTCTGGGATGTCAGAAGGAATGGATGACGAAATAGACAAAAATGGAACATCACCATGTACTCCCTGACAACCCCAGCTGGTTACCGACATAGAGTTCCAATCCAATACTGGATTATGGGTTTGTAGCCATGGCAACCCCAACACGACCACATCATGCAAATTATGCAGTACCAGAAAGCGAATAACTTCCTGATGTGCAGGAGCCATGCACATGGTCAGCTGGGCCCAGTACTGAGGCTTATTCTTGGCCAAAGGTGTAGCATCAATTCCTCTCAACGGAATAGGACACCGCAAAGGCTCCAAGACAAATCCACAACGTTTAGCATAATCCAAATCCATCAGATTCAGGGCAGCGCCTGAATCCACAAACGCCATGACAGAATACGAAGACAAAGAGCACATTAAGGTAATGGACAAAAGGAATTTGGACTGTACAGTACCAATAACGGCAGAGCTATCGAACCGCCTAGTGCGTTTAGGACAATTAGAAATAGCATGAGTAGAATCACCACAATAGAAACACAGTCTGTTCAGACGTCTGTGTTCTTGCCGTTCTACTTTAGTCATAGTCCTGTCGCACTGCATAGGCCCAGGTTTACTCTCAGACAATACCGCCAGATGGTGCACAGATTTACGCTCGCGCAAGCGACGACCGATCTGAATGGCCAAGGACATAGACTCATTCAAACCAGCAGGCATAGGAAATCCCACCATTACATCCTTAAGAGCTTCAGAGAGACCCTTTCTGAACAAAGCTGCCAGCGCAGATTCATTCCACTGAGTGAGTACTGACCACTTTCTAAATTTCTGACAATATACTTCTACATCATCCTGACCCTGGCATAAAGCCAGCAGATTTTTCTCAGCCTGATCCACTGAATTAGGCTCATCGTAAAGCAATCCCAGCGCCTGGAAAAATGCATCAACATTACTCAATGCAGAATCTCCTGGTGCAAGAGAAAATGCCCAGTCCTGTGGGTCGCCGCGCAAAAAAGAAATAATAATCAAAACCTGTTTAATAGGATTACCAGAAGAATGAGGTTTCAAGGCCAAAAATAGCTTACAATTATTTCTGAAGCTCAGGAATTTAGTTCTGTCACCAAAAAACAAATCAGGAATCGGAATTCTTGGTTCTAGCATCGATTTCTGATCAATAGTATCTTGAATCTTTTGTACATTTACAACGAGATTATCCATTGAGGAGCACAGAGCCTGAATATCCATGTCCACAGCTGTGTCCTGAAGCACTCTAATGTCTAGGGGAAAAAAAAGACTGAAGACAGAGCTAAGAAAAAAAAATGATGTCAGGATTTCTTTTTTCCCTCTATTGGGAATCATTGGTGGGGCTCCTTGTACTGTTATGGCTGGCAATCAGGCAACACAGCGTGCAGTAATCAGCGCACATACAGAGATCTGGCAATAACCAAAAACAATAGGACGAGCTCTGAGACGTGGAATCTCTGTAGACTGCAGTACCTGATCTATCCTCACACAACTATAAGCAGCAGTGGATTGCGCCTAACAACTACCTATGCAACTCGGCACTGCCTGAGGAGCTGACTAGCCTGAAGATAGAAATACAAGCCTGACTTACCTCAGAGAAATACCCCAAAGGAACAGGCAGCCCCCCACATATAATGACTGTTAGCAAGATGAAAAGACAAACGTAGGAATGAAATAGATTCAGCAAAGTGAGGCCCGATATTCTAGACAGAGCGAGGATAGCAAAGAGAACTATGCAGTCTACAAAAAACCCTAAAACGAAAACCACGCAAAGGGGCAAAAAGACCCACCGTGCCGAACTAACAGCACGGCGGTGCACCCCTTTGCTTCTCAGAGCTTCCAGCAAAAGTTAATAGCAAGCTGGACAGAAAAAACAGAAAACAAACTAGAAGCACTTATCTAGCAGAGCAGCAGGCCCAAGGAAAGATGCAGTAGCTCAGATCCAACACTGGAACATTGACAAGGAGCAAGGAAGACAGACTCAGGTGGAGCTAAATAGCAAGGCAGCCAACGAGCTCACCAAAACACCTGAGGGAGGAAGCCCAGAGACTGCAATACCACTTGTGACCACAGAAGTGAACTCAGCCACAGAATTCACAACAGATCGGGGTCTGACAACTATGAGAGACAATTACCTTTCACAACTGGTTCAGGAAGCAACAAGAAGGGGGGCACTGCTAGACCTAATATTAACCAACAGGCCAGACCGCATATCAAATATAAGGGTTGGGGGTCACTTGGGGAATAGTGATCACAAAATAATAAGTTTTCATGTATCCTTTAAAAAGATGTGTAATAGAAGGGTTACAAGGACACTAAACTTCAGGAGGGCAAATTTCCAACGGACGAGAGATGATCTTGGTGCAATTAACTGGGACGATATCCTGAGACACAAAAATACACAAAGAAAATGGGAAACATTTATTAGCATCCTGGATAGGATCTGTGCACAGTATATACCGTATGGGAATAAACATACTAGAAATAGGAGGAAACCAATATGGCTAAATAGAGCTGTAAGGGGCGCAATAAGTGACAAAAAGAAAGCATTTAGAGAATTAAAGGAAGTAGGTTGTGATGAGGCATTAAATAAATACAGAAAATTAAATAAATTCTGTAAAAATCAAATCAAGGCAGCAAAGATTGAAACAGAGAGATTCATTGCCAGAGAGAGGAAAAATAATCCTAACATATTCTACATAAATAGTAAGAAACTAAAAAATGATAGTGTTGGCCCCCTTAAAAATAGTCTGGGTGAAATGGTGGATGAGGAGGAGGAAAAAGCCAATATGCTAAATGACTTTTTTTCATCAGTATTTACACAAGAAAATCCCATGGCAGACAAAATGTCTAGTGATAAAAATTCCCAATTAAATGTCACCTGCTTAACCCAGCAGGAAGTGCAGCGGCGTCTAAAAATCACTAAAATTTACAAATCTCCGGGCCCGGATGGGATCCACCCCCGAGTACTGCAGGAATTAAGTACAGTCATGGATAGACCATTATTTTTAATCTTTAAAGACTCCATAATAACAGGGTCTGTACCACAGGACTGGCGTATAGCAAATGTGGTGCCAATATTCAAAAAGGGGACAAAAACTGAACTCGGAAATTATAGACCAGTAAGCTTAACCTCTACTGTGGGTAAAATCCTGGAGGGCATTCTAAGGGATGCTATGCTGGAGTATCTGAAGAGGAATAACCTCATGACCCAGTATCAGCACGGGTTTACTAGGTACCGTTCATGTCAGACTAATTTGATCAGTTTCTATGAAGAGGTAAGTTCCAGATTGGACCAAGGGAACCCAGTAGATGTACTGTATATGGACTTTTCAAAAGCTTTTGATACGGTGCCACACAAAAGGTTGATACATAAAATGAGAATAATGGGGATAGGGGAAAATATGTGTAAGTGGGTTGAGAGCTGGCTCAGGGATAGGAAACAAAGGGCGGTTATTAATGGGGCACACTCGGACTGGGTCGCGGTTAGCAGTGGGGTACCACAGGGGTCAGTATTGGGCCCTCTTCTTTTTAACATATTTATTAATGACCTTGTAGGGGGCATTCAGAGTAGAATTTCAATATTTGCAGATGACACTAAACTCTGCAGGGTAATTAATACAGAGGAGGACAATTTTATATTACAGGATGATTTATGTAAACTAGAAGCTTGGGCTGATAAATGGCAAATGAGCTTTAATGGGGATAAATGTAAGATCATGCACTTGGGTAGAAGTAATAAGATGTATAATTATGTGCTTAATTCTAAAAATCTGGGCAAAACCGTCAATGAAAAAGACCTGGGAGTATGGGTGGATGACAAACTCATATTCAGTGGCCAGTGTCAGGCAGCTGCTACAAAGGCAAATAAAATAATGGGATGCATTAAAAGAAGCATAGATGCTCATGAGGAGAACATAATTTTACCTCTATACAAGTCACTAGTTCGACCACACTTAGAATACTGTGCACAGTTCTGGTCTCCGGTGTATAAGAAAGACATAGCTGAACTAGAGCAGGTGCAGAGAAGAGCGACCAAGGTTATTAGAGGACTGGGGGGTCTGCAATACCAAGATAGGTTATTACACTTGGGGCTGTTTAGTTTGGAAAAACGAAGACTAAGGGGTGATCTTATGTTAATGTATAAATATATGAGGGGACAGTACATAGACCTTTCTGATGATCTTTTTAATCATAGACCTGAGACAGGGACAAGGGGGCCATACGTCTGGAGGAAAGAAGGTTTAAGCATAATAACAGATGCGGATTCTTTACTGTAAGAGCAGTGAGACTATGGAACTCTCTGCCGTATGATGTTGTAATGAGTGATTCATTACTTAAATTTAAGAGGGGACTAGATACCTTTCTGGAAAAGTATAATGTTACTGTATATATACACTAGATTCCTTGATAGGGCGTTGATCCAGAGAACTAGTCTGGCTGCCGTATGTGGAGTCGGGAAGGAATTTTTTTCCCCAAGGTGGAGCTTACTCTTTACCACATGTTTTTTTTTTGCCTTCCTCTGGATCAACATCTGGGGATTTATTATGATGGAATATAGGCTGAACTGGATGGACAAATGTCTTTTTTCGGCCTTACTGGGGATTTATTATGATGGAATATAGGCTGAACTTTTTCTACAAATGCAGCACAGCCCTGAGGAGTCTTTTTTATGACTCTCCTTTTTACACCCCTTATGTAATACAGTGGGGCAAAAAAGTATTTAGTCAGTCAGCAATAGTGCAAGTTCCACCACTTAAAAAGATGAGAGGCGTCTGTAATTTACATCATAGGTAGACCTCAACTATGGGAGACAAACTGAGAAAAAAAAATCCGGAAAATCACATTGTCTGTTTTTTTATCATTTCATTTGCATATTATGGTGGAAAATAAGTATTTGGTCAGAAACAAAATTTCATCTCAATACTTTCTAATATACCCTTTGTTGGCAATGACAGAGGTCAAACGTTTTCTGTAAGTCTTCACAAGGTTGCCACACACTGTTGTTGGTATGTTGGCCCATTCCTCCATGCAGATCTCCACTAGAGCAGTGATGTTTTTGGCTTTTTGCTTGGCAACACGGACTTTCAACTCCCTCCAAAGGTTTTCTATAGGGTTGAGATCTGGAGACTGGCTAGGCCACTCCAGGACCTTGAAATGCTTCTTATGAAGCCACTCCTTCGTTGCCCTGGTGGTGTGCTTTGGATCATTGTCATGTTAAAAGACCCAGCCACGTTTCATCTTCAATGCCCTTGCTGATGGAAGGAGGTTTGCACTCAAAATCTCACGATACATGGCCCCATTCATTCTTTCATGTACCCGGATCAGTCGTCCTGGCCCCTTTGCAGAGAAACAGCCCCAAAGCATGATGTTTCCACCACCATGCTTTACAGTAGGTATGGTGTTTGATGGATGCAACTCAGTATTCTTTTTCCTCCAAACACGACAAGTTGTGTTTCTACCAAACAGTTCCAGTTTGGTTTCATCAGACCATAGGACATTCTCCCAAAACTCCTCTGGATCATCCAAATGCTCTCTAGCAAACTTCAGACGGGCCCGGACATGTACTGGCTTAAGCAGTGGGACACGTCTGGCACTGCAGGATCTGAGTCCATGGTGGCGTAGTGTGTTACTTATGGTAGGCCTTGTTACATTGGTCCCAGCTCTCAGAAGGTCATTCACTAGGTCCCCCCGCGTGGTTCTGGGATTTTTGCTCACCGTTCTTGTGATCATTCTGACCCCACGGGGTGGGATTTTGCGTGGAGCCCCAGATCGAGGGAGATTATCAGTGGTCTTGTATGTCTTCCATTTTCTAATTATTGCTCCCACTGTTGATTTCTTCACTCCAAGCTGGTTGGCTATTGCAGATTCAGTCTTCCCAGCCTGGTGCAGGGCTACAATTTTGTTTCTGGTGTCCTTTGACAGCTCTTTGGTCTTCACCATAGTGGAGTTTGGAGTCAGACTGTTTGAGGGTGTGCACAGGTGTCTTTTTATACTGACAACAAGTTTAAACAGGTGCCATTACTACAGGTAATGAGTGGAGGAAAGAGGAGACTCTTAAAGAAGAAGTTACAGGTCTGTGAGAGCCAGAAATCTTGATTGTTTGTTTCTGACCAAATACTTATTTTCCACCATAATATGCAAAAAAAATGATAAAAAAACAGACAATGTGATTTTCTGGATTTTTTTTTCTCAGTTTGTCTCCCATAGTTGAGGTCTACCTATGATGTAAATTACAGACGCCTCTCATCTTTTTAAGTGGTGGAACTTGCACTATTGCTGACTGACTAAATACTTTTTTGCCCCACTGTATATATGATGGTATAATGTTCCTTCAGTAACTCCATCTCACCACACACAGTATAATCTTCTCTTAGAACCGACATACACCCACACACAGTATTTTGTTCCCACTTAAGATCGGAAAAAGCCGGTAACATTCAGTAAAAGACATATTAGAAGCCGGCAATACATGTGCCACGTTTAGGAAAATCACAGCCACCAATGTGGGAGACTGGGGTTCAAATCCTGGCTCTGCCCTGTTGGACATAATATACTAGTAGTGGTCCATAACACTATGGTGCCTACCTCAATAAACGTGAGAGTGACACGAGAAAATAGGGTCATGCCGGCTCAGACGTCGCCTGGATTAACAAGGTCCGCGTCAAATGTCGAGTAACCAGGACAATCTGGTGATAAATGGTCTACTGGACCAAACCATACATAGACAAGGCAAGAGAACCTGGACCTGATGAAATGCTACTATAACAGCAGACCAAATGGGAGAGGAGATATGAAGAGTATGAGGAAACTCTGGATGGATACTAGACCTGCATGTCCACTAACTGAGAAACAACTATTCACCCAACATTTCAATATCATAAAGAGAAAGCTATTATCATAACTTGAGATGGATCAACTGCACTGCAGATCCACCCCACATGAAGACCTGGAAGAACAACATGTGCAACCCCCTGAAGATCCTGATCCAATCCTGCAACAAGAGAGCACTGCAGCTCGTCTGAAACAGAAGATCTTAGATAAACTAAATACCATCAATACCAGAGATCGGCAGCCAAGGCTCAGCAAGGAAACACCACCAGACAGCATGCTAGAGGATGCTAATAGAGCAGCTCTTGCATCAATACTTACCACCACCATAACTCAAACTAAGAACCTGATCTAGGCTACTGCCTCAGCAATCATGGAAATGCTTGGCAATACAACCAGCAAGAACAACAGCAGTACGTGCTCCCCTTGGAAAAGAAGACTGTAGACAAAGATCAAGGTGCCACAAAGGGAAGTCAGCCAACTATCAGAAATACAGAAGTGTGTAAAGATCAAGAATAAGACCAAGCTGGACAAGTACAAAGGCCTGACCCCAACTGAATAGACTGCTAAACAAAGGCTAACAGCAATCGCTACAAAACAAGGGAGATACATTAGAGAAGCTGAGGCCAAGAAGATAAATGCCTGTTCTCCAAAGAGCCATCCAAAGTGTTCTCCCAACTACAGAGGAACAGCACAAAGGCAGCAAATCCACCAATAGCAGAGACTGAACAATACTGGAGGAACATATGGGAGAAGGAAAAAACACAACACCAGTGCAATGTGGCTGCAATATTTGAGAATGAAACACAGAAACCACCTAGAGCAAGAACCAGTCACCATTACAGAAGCAGACATCCAACAGCGGGTCAAGAACATGAAGAGCTGGACAGCATCTGGCCCAGACATGATCCTTACCTACTGGTTAAAGAAATTCACAGAGGTACATGAACGAATGGCAAAGATTGTACATACCAGATGTACAGACATGCTACAAGTACCTCGGCATCCCACGGGCATACGGTATCCGTGATGAGGAGGCAAGGAAAGCAACATCCAAATACCTTCAAGGGGTAAGACTGGTCCTGAAGAGCCAGCTAATTGGGAAAAATAAAATCCACACCATCAATACTTATGCCCTGCCAGTTATCAAATACCCTGCTGGCATAGTTTGCTGGCCCAAAGAAAAGATGGAAGCTGCAGATGTGAAAACACGAAAGCTCCTCACAATGCATGGAGGTCTCCACCCTAAGTCTAACACCCAAAGATTGTATACCAACAGAAAGGAGGGTGGTCAAGGCTTGATAAGCATCCAAGCCACCATCACGGAGGAAATGAGGAGTATCCAGGAAAACATCAGAAAAATGGCACCAAAAGATGAGATGCTGAGAGAAAGCCTAAGGCAGCAGCAACAACAGATCTGGAAGAAAGACCAGGAACATGAAGCGCCATGGCAAGACAAGCCGCTGCATGGGCTGTACCATCAACAGATAATGGAGGTGGCTGACATGGAGAAATCCTACAAATGGCTGGAGAGAGCTGGACTCTGAGACAGCACAGAGGCACTAATTATAGTGGCACAAGAGCAAGCACTAAGTACCAGATCCATAGAAGCAGGAATCTACCACACAAGAGAAGACCCAAGGTGCAGACTATGCAAAGAAACCTCAGAAACCGTCCAACACATAGTGGCAGGATGCAAAATGCAAGCAGGAACAGCATATACCGAACGCCACAACCAAGTAGCGGGAATTGTATACAGGAACATCTGCACAGCATATGGGCTAATTCCCTCTAAGTCCAGGTGGGAAACCCCAGAAAAAGTGGTGGAGAATGAAAGGGCTAAAATCCTGTGGGACTTCAAGATCCAGACGGATAAGCAGTAGTGTTGAGCGATACCTTCCGATATCGTTAAGTATCGGTATCGGTTAGGATCGGCCGATATTCAAAAAATATCGGATATCGCCGATACCAATACCCGATCCCAATGCAAGTCAATGGGACCAAAATATCGGAATTAAAATAAACCCTTTCTTTCCTTGTAGGTTCATTCTACATGAAGGAAAACAACTAAGAATAATGTAGGATGTATTGGGGGAGGTGGCGGAGACATTAAAGGCAATGAGGTTTAGCCCAATCAAATAGAATAGCATTATTTTTTTTTTAAAGACGTTCGGAGTGAAAAAGATATTGACTATGTAAATTTTTTTTTATTTTGTCAGATATTGATGTTTCACTATTCCACGACCTTCCCCTTCTTTTTTTTCCTTTTCCCACACTTTCATCTTCATCAGCATCTTTGACATCAACTTCTTCACCTTATTCATCTTCTTCTTCATCTTCTACCTATTTTTTTTTTTATTACATTCTTCATATTCATTTTATTCAACTATTATTATTCTTCCTATTCTACATATTCTTTTTATTCCACTGTTATTATTCTTCCTATTCTACTTCTTCATCATATTCTCATTTGTGACAGGCATTCCCGTAGTTGTTATCTATAAAAGTTGGAAGATTACACCTTCCGTTCTGCCAGTCACAAAAGGTACATTTGTCCGCGTTCAGTTTGGCCTGCAGCATCAGGCTTTATCCAGGGGCACCACGAGGAGGAACGGACTCACCCCCATACACTGCTTAGTCTTCTTCTGCATATAATTTAGATAATATCTTTTGCTCTGATATTAAGTGTTATGCTTAATGTTCTTCTGCTCTTTGTTCTGCAGCCTCTTGTTCTTCTGCTTCTCGGTCTTCCATGTCGTCGTCTCCAGGGTCGTCGTCTTCAGTGTCGTCATCTCCGCCGTCGTCGTCTCCGTCGTCGTCGTCTCCGCCGTCGTCGTCTCCGCCGTCGTCGTCGTCGACATCGGGGTGGTCTTCCGGGTCGTCGTCGTCATCGGGGTGGTCTTCCGGGTCGTCGACTTTAGGGTCTTCAACTTGGAAATGTAGCAGAAGGTACAAGAAGGCTGAGAAAATGCCAAGAACCAGCTGATGGAACTGGAACTCGGATGGCTACCCGAAGGTTCAAGAGCCTATGGAACTACCGAGGACCAGCTGACGTTACTGGAACCCGGTTACTAAGCTGTAGGTGCCCGCGCTTAAAAGCACTACCAAGGACCGCCTGACGTTGGCGGAACTCGGATACCCAGAAGGAGGCACCTAAGCCAAAGGCTCTGCCCGGAACCAGCTGACGTTACTGGAACCAGGATGGGGAGCAGAAGGTACAAGAGCAAAAGACACTGCCGAGAACCAGCTGACGGTGCTGGAACCAGGTGGTGGACCCGAAGGTCCACAGGAGAGGAGAGAACAGCTAGGCCGCGAGGCAGCCGCAGTTACCGAACCCCAACAGTCCTACAGGGGGAGCTGGGCCTACTGGCACTACAGAACCAGCCTTGACTACCAGTTCACGCAGCCCACATAGGAAGCTCCTAAACTGGAGGCACCCTGGAGTTGGCTAACCCGACCGCACCACAACGGGGCAAGCATAGGCGTCTCAGTGAACTTGACACAACCCAGAAACAGCTGACGGTGCTGAAACCAGGCTTGGCACGAGGGAGTACCTGTGACAAGAACACTGCCGAGAACCAGCTGGCGGTGCTGGAACCCAGATGCGTTGCCCCAGTGTGCAAGAGCCAATGGCACGACCGAGGACCAGCTGACGGTGCTGGAACCCGGTTACTAAGCTGTAGGTGCCCGCGCTTAAAAGCACTACCAAGGACCGCCTGGCGTTGGCGGAACTCGGATACCCAGGAGGAGGCACCTCAGCCAAAGGCTTGGCCCGGAACCAGCTGACGGTGATGGAACCAGGTGGTGGACCCGAAGGTCCACAGGAGAGGAGAGAACAGCTAGGCCGCGAGGCAGCCACAGTTACCGAACCCCAACAGTCCTACAGGGGGAGCTGGGCCTACTGGCACTACAGAACCAGCCTTGACTACCAGTTCACGCAGCCCACATAGGAAGCTCCTAAACTGGAGGCACCCTGGAGTTGGCTAACCCGACCGCACCACGACGGGGCAAGCATAGGCGTCTCAGTGAACTTGACACAACCCAGAAACAGCTGACGTGCTGAAACCAGGCTTGGCACGAGGGAGTACCTGTGACAAGAACACTGCCGAGAACCAGCTGGCGGTGCTGGAACCCAGATGCGTTGCCCCAGTGTGCAAGAGCCAATGGCACGACCGAGGACCAGCTGACGGTGCTGGAACCCGGTTACTAAGCTGTAGGTGCCCGCGCTAAAAAGCACTACCAAGGACCGCCTGGCGTTGGCGGAACTCGGATACCCAGGAGGAGGCACCTAAGCCAAAGGCTCGGCCCGGAACCAGCTGACGGTGCTGGAACCAGGTGGCGGACCCGAAGGTCCACAGGAGAGGAGAGAACAGCTAGGCCGCGAGGCAGCCGCAGTTACCGAACCCCAACAGTCCTACAGGGGGAGCTGGGCCTACTGGCACTACAGAACCAGCCTTGACTACCAGTTCACGCAGCCCACATAGAAAGCTCCTAAACTGGAGGCACCCTGGAGTTGGCTAACCCGACCGCACCACGACGGGGCAAGCATAGGCGTCTCAGTGAACTTGACACAACCCAGAAACAGCTGACGGTGCTGAAACCAGGCTTGGCACGAGGGAGTACCTGTGACAAGAACACTGCCGAGAACCAGCTGGCGGTGCTGGAACCCAGATGCGTTGCCCCAGTGTGCAAGAGCCAATGGCACGACCGAGGACCAGCTGACGGTGCTGGAACCCGGTTACTAAGCTGTAGGTGCCCGCGCTTAAAAGCACTACCAAGGACCGCCTGGCGTTGGCGGAACTCGGATACCCAGGAGGAGGCACCTAAGCCAAAGGCTCGGCCCGGAACCAGCTGACGGTGCTGGAACCAGGTGGTGGACCCGAAGGTCCACAGGAGAGGAGAGAACAGCTAGGCCGCGAGGCAGCCGCAGTTACCGAACCCCAACAGTCCTACAGGGGGAGCTGGGCCTACTGGCACTACAGAACCAGCCTTGACTACCAGTTCACGCAGCCCACATAGGAAGCTCCTAAACTGGAGGCACCCTGGAGTTGGCTAACCCGACCGCACCACGACGGGGCAAGCATAGGCGTCTCAGTGAACTTGACACAACCCAGAAACAGCTGACGGTGCTGAAACCAGGCTTGGCACGAGGGAGTACTTGTGACAAGAACACTGCCGAGAACCAGCTGGCGGTGCTGGAACCCAGATGCGTTGCCCCAGTGTGCAAGAGCCAATGGCACGACCGAGGACCAGCTGACGGTGCTGGAACCCGGTTACTAAGCTGTAGGTGCCCGCGCTTAAAAGCACTACCAAGGACCGCCTGGCGTTGGCGGAACTCGGATACCCAGGAGGAGGCACCTAAACCAAAGGCTCGGCCCGGAACCAGCTGACGGTGCTGGAACCAGGTGGTGGACCCGAAGGTCCACAGGAGAGGAGAGAACAGCTAGGCCGCGAGGCAGCCGCAGTTACCGAACCCCAACAGTCCCACAGGGGGAGCTGGGCCTACTGGCACTACAGAACCAGCCTTGACTACCAGTTCACGCAGCCCACATAGGAAGCTCCTAAACTGGAGGCACCCTGGAGTTGGCTAACCCGACCGCACCACGACGGGGCAAGCATAGGCGTCTCAGTGAACTTGACACAACCCAGAAACAGCTGACGGTGCTGAAACCAGGCTTGGCACGAGGGAGTACCTGTGACAAAAACACTGCCGAGAAACAGCTGGCGGTGCTGGAACCCGGATGCGTTGCCTATTAAAGATTGTCATCCTAGAGCCCCAACTAGCGGTGTTGGAGCAAAGGGTAAGCAGGGGGAGCAGAGTGTAGGCCGAAGCCTGCACTGGAGGCAGCTTTGTGTCTGCGTTGCGTTTGCAGGACACTTTGCCGGCTACACAGTGGGGGAACAGCTGGCGTTGCTGAACCCCACTAACACAATGGCGTGTGTTTTTCTCTGTGCAGCTAGCACTTGCGGGCAAAAACTAGCGATGTTAGAGCCCGTGTTGAAGCAGGAGGAGGAGGAGAGGAGCAGAGTGTAGGCCGAAGCCTAGTTGAACCAATTTCAAAGGAAACCTTTAACCCCCCCTCAGGTGTTACAAAGTACAAGAGACACACCTTGTGCAGTATTAATGCTGCACAAGTGAAAGGTTGCTCTATTAATTTGTCTACTTGCACACGCTGAATGAAAGACGTACACAATTTAGCCCATTCTACAGTCAAACTGTAGTGGATACGTGACTTGGCTTTTTGAGGAGACGCAGCACAGGTGTCCCAAATAACGCCTTGGTGCTTGGCGCAGCTTCCTGAGCGTTGTTATTTGCTGTACAGGACTCTGCGCTCTTGTGTTATCCCTTGGCAATGCCCTGTTAGCGCTGCCCATCTTATGACATCATTTCATGTTGGCCGGTGCGCTTAACGATGTCCATAAATCCCAGACCCACAGTGCCTTTTCATAAAGTCACACTGCGGTGCTGGGATTCGTGGCCTTGAGCAGTAAATATTTTGGCCGCTCACACACGTCCTTACACCTGCTTCAGACTGGGCGGCCTCTGCTGATCCCTTCTCGCATGCCGCGGCCATGAGGCTGCACAGTCTGAAGAAGGCGGAAGGAGATGAGTTAAGACAGGCGAAGATATGCACTGCTCGTGCCCATCAATCACACCCTCGCAGTCAAAATAAGTAAGACAACGAGGAGCATTTTATTCAGGCAGGGCGGACGCACAGGCGCAACAAGCCAACCAATGATGTCAGAAGACGGGAAGCGCTACCAAGGGGGGTGCTGCGTATCATTAGAAAGGAAAGTCACACCTCAGGGACAGTGGAATGGTCTCAATGAGACACATTTTGTACGTGTTGAGTTCCACGTGGGCAAGGACAAAAAGTCAGCCACCTTGTACAAATGCAGCAGTACTGCTGTACAAGGTGGCTGTTATACATAGAAACACCTGGGGGTGGGGGGCAGGCTCCCTTCAATTTCAGTTCATGTGCCTGCGTGGCGTTTGCAGGACACGTTGCCAGCTACACAGCAGGGGAACAGCTGGCAGTGCTGAACCCCACTAACACATTGGCTGGTGTTTTTCTCTGTGCAGCTAGCAGTTCCGGGCAAAAACTAGCGGTGTTAGAGCCCAGGGTCAGCAGGAGGAGGAGAGGAGCAAAGTGTAGGCCGAAGCCTGCACTGGTGGCAGCTTTTGGTCGGTTGTGCCAGCGTGCCTTGTGCTGGACACGATGCCGGCTACACAGCGGTGGAACAGCTGGCGGTGCTGAACCCCACTGACACAATTGTGGGTGTTTTTCTCTGTGCAGCTAGCATGTCCGGGCAGAAACTGGCGGTGTTAGAGCCCAGGGTCAGCAGGAGGAGGAGAGGAGAAAAGTGTAGGCCTAAGCCTGTACTGGTGGCAGCTTTTGGTCGGTTGTGCCAGCGTGGCTTGTGCTGGACACAATGCCGGCTACACAGCAGGGGAACAGCTGGCGGTGCTGAACCCCACTAACACATTGGCTGGTGTTTTTCTCTGTGCAGCTAGCATTTCCGGGCAAAAACTAGCGGTGTTAGAGCCCAGGGTCAGCAGGAGGAGGAGAGGAGCAGAGTGTAGGCCGAAGCCTAGTTGAACCAATTTCAAAGGTAACCTTTAACCCCCCCTCAGGTGTTACAAAGTACAAGAGCCACACCTTCAGCAGCATTAATGCTGCACAAGTAAAAGGTTGCTCTATTAATTTGTCTACTTGCACACGCTGAATGCAACACGTACACTATTTTGCCCATTATACTGTAAAACAGTAGTGGAGGCGTGACTTGTCTTTTTAAAGAAAAGCAGCACAGGTGTCGAAAATAACACCTTGTTGCATGGGCGAAGCTTCCTGAGCTTTGTTATTTGCTGTACAGGAGTCTGCGCTCTTGTTATCCCTTGGCCATGCGCTGTGAGCGCTTCCTGTCTTCTGACCTCATTTCATGTTGGCCGTTGCGGTTAGCGGTGGACATGAATCCCAGACCCACAGTGCGTTTTTAAAAAATCACACTGCGTTGCTGGGATTCGTGCCCTTGTGCAGTAAATATGTTTGCCGCTCACACATGTCCTTACACCTGCTTCAGACTGGGCGGCCTCATCTGATCCCTTATCGCATGCCGCGGCCATGAGGACACCCAGTCTGAAGAAGGCGGAAGGAGATGAGTTAACACAGGCGAACATATGCACTGCACATGCCCATCAATCACACCCTCGCAGCCAAAATATATGAGACGAGGGGGGTTGTGTTGGGCAGGGCGGACGCACAGGCACAGGCAGCCAAACAATGATGTCAGAAGACGGGCAGCGCTAACAATGGGGGTGTTGCGTGTCATTATAAAGGAAAGTCACACCTCAGGGACATTGTAATGGTCTCTAATGAGACACATTTTGTACGTGTTGAGTTCCACGTGGGCAAGGAGAAAACATCAGCCACCTTGTACAAATGCAGCAGTACTGCTGTACAAGGTGGCTGTTATACATAGAAACACCTGGGGGTGGGGGGCAGGCTCCCTTCAATTTCAGTTCATGTGCCTGTGTGGCGTTTGCAGGTCACGTTGCCGGATACACAGCAGGGGAACAGTTGGCGGTGCTGAACCCCACTAACACATTGGCTGGTGTTTTTCTCTGTGCAGGTAGCAGTTCCGGGCAAAAACTAGCGGTGTTAGAGCCCAGGGTCAGCAGGAGGAGGAGAGGAGCAAAGTGTAGGCTGAAGCCTGCACTGGTGGCAACTTTTGGTCGGTTGTGCCAGCGTGGCTTGTGCTGGACACGATGCCAGCTACACAGCGGTGGAACAGCTGGCGGTGCTGAACCCCACTGACACAATTGTGGGTGTTTTTCTCTGTGCAGCTAGCATGTCCGGGCAGAAACTGGCGGTGTTAGAGCCCAGGGTCAGCAGGAGGAGGAGAGGAGAAAAGTGTAGGCCTAAGCCTGTACTGGTGGCAGCTTTTGGTCGGTTGTGCCAGCGTGGCTTGTGCTGGACACAATGCCGGCTACACAGCAGGGGAACAGCTGGCGGTGCTGAACCCCACTAACACATTGGCTGGTGTTTTTCTCTGTGCAGCTAGCATTTCCGGGCAAAAACTAGCGGTGTTAGAGCCCAGGGTCAGCAGGAGGAGGAGAGGAGCAGAGTGTAGGCCGAAGCCTAGTTGAACCAATTTCAAAGGTAACCTTTAACCCCCCCTCAGGTGTTACAAAGTACAAGAGCCACACCTTCAGCAGCATTAATGCTGCACAAGTAAAAGGTTGCTCTATTAATTTGTCTACTTGCACACGCTGAATGCAACACGTACACTATTTTGCCCATTATACTGTAAAACAGTAGTGGAGGCGTGACTTGTCTTTTTAAAGAAAAGCAGCACAGGTGTCGAAAATAACACCTTGTTGCATGGGCGAAGCTTCCTGAGCTTTGTTATTTGCTGTACAGGAGTCTGCGCTCTTGTTATCCCTTGGCCATGCGCTGTGAGCGCTTCCTGTCTTCTGACCTCATTTCATGTTGGCCGTTGCGGTTAGCGGTGGACATGAATCCCAGACCCACAGTGCGTTTTTAAAAAATCACACTGCGTTGCTGGGATTCGTGCCCTTGTGCAGTAAATATGTTTGCCGCTCACACATGTCCTTACACCTGCTTCAGACTGGGCGGCCTCATCTGATCCCTTATCGCATGCCGCGGCCATGAGGACACCCAGTCTGAAGAAGGCGGAAGGAGATGAGTTAACACAGGCGAACATATGCACTGCACATGCCCATCAATCACACCCTCGCAGCCAAAATATATGAGACGAGGGGGGTTGTGTTGGGCAGGGCGGACGCACAGGCACAGGCAGCCAAACAATGATGTCAGAAGACGGGCAGCGCTAACAATGGGGGTGTTGCGTGTCATTATAAAGGAAAGTCACACCTCAGGGACATTGTAATGGTCTCTAATGAGACACATTTTGTACGTGTTGAGTTCCACGTGGGCAAGGAGAAAACATCAGCCACCTTGTACAAATGCAGCAGTACTGCTGTACAAGGTGGCTGTTATACATAGAAACACCTGGGGGTGGGGGGCAGGCTCCCTTCAATTTCAGTTCATGTGCCTGTGTGGCGTTTGCAGGTCACGTTGCCGGATACACAGCAGGGGAACAGTTGGCGGTGCTGAACCCCACTAACACATTGGCTGGTGTTTTTCTCTGTGCAGGTAGCAGTTCCGGGCAAAAACTAGCGGTGTTAGAGCCCAGGGTCAGCAGGAGGAGGAGAGGAGCAAAGTGTAGGCTGAAGCCTGCACTGGTGGCAACTTTTGGTCGGTTGTGCCAGCGTGGCTTGTGCTGGACACGATGCCAGCTACACAGCGGTGGAACAGCTGGCGGTGCTGAACCCCACTGACACAATTGTGGGTGTTTTTCTCTGTGCAGCTAGCATGTCCGGGCAGAAACTGGCGGTGTTAGAGCCCAGGGTCAGCAGGAGGAGGAGAGGAGCAAAGTGTAGGCCGAAGCCTGCACTGGTGGCAGCTTTTGGTCGGTTGTGCCAGCGTGGCTTGTGCTGGACACGATGCAAGCTACACAGCAGGGGAACAGCTGGCGGTGCTGAACCCCACTGACACAATGGTGGGTGTTTTTCTCTGTGCAGCTAGCATGTCCGGGCAGAAACTGGCGGTGTTTGAGCCCAGGGTCAGCAGAAGGAGGAGAGGAGCAGAGTGTAGGCCGAAGCCTAGTTGAACCAATTTCAAAGGTTACCTTTAACCCCCCCTCAGGTGTTGCAAGGTACAAGAGCCACACCTTGTGCAGCATTAATGCTGCACAAGTAAAAGGTTGCTCTATTTAATTTGCTCCTTGCACACGCTGAATAAAACACGTACACTATTTAGCCCATTATACTGTCAAACAGTAGTGGAGGCGTGACTTGTCTTTTTACGGAGATGCAGCACAGGTGTCAAAATTTACACATAGCTGCTGGGCGCAGATTCCTGAGCTTTGTTATTTGCTGTACAGGAGTCTGCGCTCTTGTTATCCCTTGGCCATGCGCTGTGAGCGCTTCCTGTCTTCTGACCTCATTTCATGTTGACCGTTGCGGTTAGCGGTGGACATGAATCCCAGACCCACAGTGTGTTTTTAAAAAATCAGACTGCTTTGCTGGGATTCGTGCCCTTGTGCAGTAAATATGTTTGCCCCTCACACATGTCCTTACACCAGCTTCAGACTGGGCGGCCTCAGCTGATCCCTTATCGCCTACCACGGCCAGGAGGCCGCACAGTCTGAAGAAGGCGGAAGGAGATGAGTTAACACAGGCGAACATATGCACTGCACATGCCCATCAATCACACCCTCGCAGCCAAAATATATGAGACGAGGGGGGTTGTGTTGGGCAGGGGGGACGCACAGGCACAGGCAGCCAAACAATGATGTCAGAAGACGGGCAGCGCTACAAAGGGGGGTGGTGCGTGTCATTAAAAAGGAAAGTCACACCTCAGGGACATTGTAATGGTCTGTAATGAGACACATATTTTACGTGTTAAATTCGACGTGGGCAAGGAGAAAAAATCAGCCCCCTTGTACAAATGCAGCAGTACTGCTGTACTAGGTGGCTGTTATACATAGAAACACCTGGGGGGGTGGGGCCAGGTTCACTTTAATTTCAGTTCATGTGCCTGCGTGGCGTTTGCAGGTCACGTTGCCGGCTACACAGCAGGGGAACAGCTGGCGTTGCTGAACCCCACTAACACATTGGCTGGTGTTTTTCTCTGTGCAGCTAGCACTTCCGGGCAAAAACTAGCGGTGTTTGAGCCCAGGGGCAGCAGGAGGAGGAGAGGAGCAGAGTGTAGGCCGAAGCCTGCACTGGTGGCAGCTTTTGTTCTGTTGTGCCAGCGTGGCTTGTGCTGGACACGTTGCCGACTACACAGCAGGGGAACAGCTGGCGGTGCTGAACCCCACTGACACATCACCTAGTGTTTTTTCTGTGTAGACAACACTTCCAGGTGGCAACTGACAGTGTTGAAGCCCAGGGAATCAAAGAGGAGCAGAGTGTAGGCCGAAGCCTGCAGTGGAGCAAGTGGAAAGGGAACCTTTAACCCCCCCCCAGGCATTTGTTGCTGAAAGAGCCATCTTGTACAGCAGTAATACTGCACATGGAAAATGGTGGCTCCGAAAATTATGCTCCTTGCAAACGCTGAAGTACACACTCATATAATGTGTCCCCTCACACCGTCAAACCATCCCGGAAGTGGGAAGCGCAAACTGTGCATGGCCAAGGGATAACATAACAGCGCAGGGTCCATGACGGAATCAAACAACGCTAAGGAGGCAGCGCACGGTGCCAAGGGGGTAGCAATGACGGCTGTGCTGCGTCACATTACAAAGGAAAGTCCCACCTCCGGGACGGTTGGACGGTGTGAGGGGACACATTACATGAGTGTGTAGTTCAGCGTTTGCAAGGAGCATAATTTCAAGAGCGACCTTTCCCTTGTGCAGTATTAGTGCTGCACATGGTGGCTCTTTCAGTAACAAACGCCTAGGGGGGGGGGGGGGGGACAGGTCCCCTTACATTTTAGTTGTGCCAGCGTGGCGGTCGCATGACACGTTGCCGGATACACAGCTGGGGATCAGCTGACGTTACTGAACCCCAATAACAGAGGAGCGACTGTTGACTGTGCACACAGCACTTCCAGGCACCAACTGGCGGTGTTAGAGCCCAGGGACAGCAGGAGGAGCAGAGGAACAGAGTGTAGGCCGAAGCCTGATTGGAGCAAGTTGAAAGGGAACCTTTAACCCCCTCTCCCAAGACGTTTGTAGCTGAAAGAGCCATCTTGTGCAGCGCTAAGGATGCAAAAGGAAAAGGTTGCTCTTTTAATTATGCTCCTTGCAAACACAGAAGTAAAACACTAAAAATGTGTCCCCTTATACCGTTAAACCGTCACGGAGGTGCGAATTTCCTTCGTAATGGGACACAGCACAGCTGTCCACGCTGCTCCAGATCCCACCTCGCAGTCTCGTCTAACGTAATCCCACTGCGGGCCTTGGATCCATGGGCATGCACAGTGCATATCCTCGACTCTCACTCCCCTCCTTCCCTCTTCTTCAGACTGTGCGTTGTCATGGCCGTGGCATGCTATTAGGGATCAGCTGACGGCGCACAGTCTAAAGAAGGCGGAGGGAAATGAGCGAGAGCCCAAGGGGAAGATATGCACTGCGCATGCCCATGGATCCCAGGCCCGCAGTGTAACTCAATCAGAAGACACTGCGAGGCGGGATCTCGGGCAGCGCGGCCGCACAGGCGCAGCCAGCCTGACACCAAATTATGTCAGAAGACAGGCAGCGCAAATAGGGCATGCCCAAGGGATAACAGAACAGCGCAGGCTCCGTGACAGCTTAAAACAACGCTGAGGAGGCAGCGCATGGCACCAAGGGGGTAGGAATGACGGCTGTGCTGCGTCACATTACGAAGGAAAGTCCCAGCTCCGGGACGGTACAACGGTATCAGTGAACACATTTTATAAGTGTTAAGTTCTGCGTGTGCAAGGAGCGAAAAAAAAAAGAGCTACCTTTTCCTTGTGCAGCATTACTGCTGCACAAGATGGCTCTTTCAGTAACAAACGACGGGGGGGGGGCAGGTTCCCTTACATTTAGGTTGTTGTGCCAGCGTGGCGGTCGCAGGACACATTGCCGGCTACACAGCTGGGGATCAGCTGACGTTACTGAAACCCAATAACACTGGGTCGTATGTTTTTACTGTGCAGCCTGCACTTCTGAGCCGCAACTGGCGGTGTTGGAGCCCAGGAATAGCAGTTCAGGTGGTAGAAAGATGAACACAGCAGGAGACCTGGATGACACCCAATTACTTAATCAGGCAGAGGAGTGGCAAATTCCTGCGAGATCCAGGCCTGGTTCATTTTCAGGAAAGTAAGCCGGTCAACGTTATCGGAGGATAGTCGCATGCGACGGTCTGTTAGTACACCACCTGCGGCACTAAAGACACGTTCCGATAAGACACTAGCCGCAGGGCAAGCCAGCACCTCCAATGCATACTGGCTTAGCTCTGGTCATGTATCCAGCTTAGAGACCCAAAACTTGAACGGGGAAGAGCCCTCTGGGAGTACAGTAAGAGGGCAAGCCATGTAGTCTGTCACCATCTGACGGAACCGTTGCCTCCTGCTGACTGGAGCCGCCGGTGATGGTGTAGACATTTGGGGCGGGCACACAAAAGTGTGCCAGAGTTGTGCCATACTGGGCTTGCCTTGGGCAGAGGCACTGCTTCTGCTCCCTCTTTGGGCAGAGCCTCCCCCACTGCCTCAACGCACTGAGCTGCTTTGTAAAGCACTAGCAGCACTCCTCTCAGTTGGAAAGGAGAAGATGATGGAATTGACCAGTGTGTCGTGGTACTCCCGCAATTTACGCTCCCGGGTCAACGCAGGGATGAGGTTTTGGACGTTGTCCCGGTAGTGAGGATCGAGGAGGGTGAACACCCAATAATCAGGCATGTTGAGAATGTGGTCGATGCGGCGGTCGTTTCTCAGGCACTGCAGCATGAAATCCACCATGTGCTGCAGAGTGCCAACTGGCCCAGAAACGCTGTCCCCTGCTTGAGACATGATCTCTGCCCGCTCGTCATCACCCCACCCTCGCTGTACACACTGACCACTGGACAATTGTGTCGCTCCCTCCTCTGGACGGAGCTCTTCCTCCTCCATTGACTCCTCCTCATCCTCCTCACAAATTGGCCCCTGCGTACCCCTTTGTGAGGAACCACGTGGCGCTGACTCTCCAGAAGCTGATGGAAAAGGTGACTCCTCATCCTCCACCTCTTCCACCACATCATCCCTTAACCCTTGCAAAGTTTGCTGAAGCAGGCAGATAAGGGGGACAGTCATGCCGACTAGTGCATCATCTGCACTTGCCATCCGCGTGGAATAATCAAAAGGACGCAAAACCTGGCAGACGTCCTTCATAGTGGCCCACTCTGTGGTTGTGAAGTCTGATCGGCGCTGACTGCGACTTCTTTGCGCCTGATGCAGCTGGTACTCCATAACTGCTTGCTGCTGCTCACACAACCGCTCCAACATATGTAACGTGGAATTCCACCGGGTAGGTAGGTCACATATGATGCGGTGTTCCGGAAGGCGGAATCGGCGCTGCAGAGCAGCAATGCGGGATCTGGCCAAGCTGGAACGCCGCAAGTGAGCACACTCTAGGCGGACCTTGTGCAGCAGGGCATCAAGATCCGGATAGTCCCTCAGAAAACTCTGCACAACCAAATTGAGCACATGTGCCAGACATGGGATGTGAGTGAGGTTGCCAAGGGCCAAAGCTGCCACCAGATTTCGGCCATTGTCACACACTACCATGCCTGGCTGGAGATTCGCTGGCAGTAACCACACATCGCTCTCCTGCTTGATGGCATTCCAGAGCTCCTGCGCTGTGTGGCTTCGATGCCCCAATGAAACTAGTTTCAAAACGGCCTGCTGACGTTTGGCCACGGCTGTGCTCATGTCGGTCATAGGTAAACGTTCACGGGTCCATGTGGAGGTGGACTGTGACGGATCCTGCAGAGAGGAATCAGAGGAACTGGTGTAAGAGGAGGAGTCGATGCGTACAGACTGGATTCCTGCAATCCTTGGAGTGGGCAGGACACGTCCTGCGCCACTCGCACGATCTGTACCTGGCTCAACAACATTAACCCAATGGGCAGTGAGGGAAACATATCGCCCCTGTCCATGCTGACTGGTCCACGCATCGGTGGTGAGGTGGACCTTGCTACTGACGGCGTTCAGTAGCGCATGTTTTATGTTTGCCTCAACATGCCTGTGCAGGGCAGGGACAGCCTGCCTGCTGAAGTAAAAGCGGCTGGGCACCTTGTACTGTGGGACTGCCAATGCCATCAAGTCACGGAAGCTGTCAGTCTCCACCAGCCTGAACGAGAGCATTTCCAGGGACAACAGTTTGGCAATGCCTGCATTCAGAGCCTGTGCTCGGGGGTGGTTGGCCGAGAATGCCCGCCTTTTCTCCCATGCCTGTACTACCGATGGCTGTAGAGTAGACTGGGAGTGTGAGGATGACTGGGAAGGTGGTGCTGTGGGTGGAATTACACAAGGTCTCTGGGAGGAAGCCAAACCAGCTGTGCGTGAGCTGAAGGAAGACACGAGCTGAAGAGGTGGTAGCTGCCGCTGTTGGTTGGCCTACATCTTCAGTCTGTTTCTGTAACTCCACCGCGTGCCTGGTCCGCACATGTTTCCACATATTTGTGGTATTGAGGTTGCTGACATTTTTCCCTCTTTTTACTTTCTGATGACACAGCTTGCATTTGACAAAACAAATGTCATCTGCAACTGTGTCAAAAAAGGACCAGGCACTGCAAGTCTTGGGAGCGCCCTTTTTGGCTTTGGAAAGAGACAGGCTCCTAACGGGTGCCAAAGTGGAGGCTACAGGCTCCGCAGTCTTCCCCCTCCCTCTCCCTCTTTGGCCCGTAAGAGAAAGCTCTTCCTCTGAGCTGATCCCACCACCTTCCTGTTCCTCACGCCACGATGGGTCAAGGACCTCATCATCTCCACTACCCTCTGCCACCAACTGCTCCTCCTGGGTAGTCTCAGCAGCACAGTACGCACGAGAAAGCAGCACCTGAGTTTCATCATCAGATGCGTACTGCGCTGTGGTCACCGGAGGCACTGGTCCACCTGCCTCTTCAGAGTCAGAGAGAAAAAGCTGTTGGGCATCACTGCACACTGCCTCTTCTTCCATTTCTCCAATGCTGCTTGGCTGGCCCCCTGTTTCCAAGCCAAGAGATTCAGAGAACAGAAGCAGAGACGGCTCCTGTCCTGGGCTCTCTGACTGCCTGGCCAATTTGGCAGGTGGTGAAGAGACAGATGGCTGCTCTCCAGTGCTCTGTACCTGAGAGGATGTGGCACTAACTGAAGTCGATGCCGAGGCGTTAGCTGCCATCCACCCGACAACGGCTTCAATTTGGTCTTCACGCAGCAGCGGTGCACGGCGCTCTCCGACAAAGCTGCGCATGAAGGACTGTTCCCTGCTGAAACTGAGTGACGACGAGTCACCGGCGCCCGCAGCAGGCACAAAATCACCACGTCCTCTCCCTGCTCCGCGCCCACGCCCACGTGCCTTACTCCCTGCCCTCTTCATCTTGGTTGACAGATAAAGATAAGCAGAAAAGTACTAAGGCCTTAGTGTGCTTATTCCTGAAATGCTCCTCCTAACAGGTGTAAGAAACACTAATGTTGTAAATTGTGGACTAAACTTTATTATTTTTCAAATGTGGCCTACACAAGTGTTAAGTTGTGTTTGGTGAACTAAACTTTTTTTTTGGTGCAGATCGGGCTACAGAGCTAGTTTAAATCACACGGAGACCGTGCAGACAGCCGTAAACGGCACTGCAAGGCCAAAAAACCCTCCTCTAGGTTATCCTATATAGTGTTTTTCCACTATTTAGCTGGATACGAGTGGAAAGACACTAATAGGAATTTTTTTTTTCAAATTTTAAACTGGCTGCACTATTTGAAAAAAAGGAAATTGTTTTTCAAGGTATGAGGCAGTAACGCACCCTGAGCTGAATCCAACCGGCTATGGCTGCACACAGACTACAGGGCGAGCTGGGCTCACACGGAAACCGTGCAGACAGCCGTAAACGGCGCTGCAAGGCCAAAAATCCCTCCTCTAGGTTATCCTATATAGTGTTTTTCCACTATTTAGCTGGATACGAGTGGAAAGACACTAATAGGAATTTTTTTTTTTCAAATTTTAAACAGGCTGCACTATTTGAAAAAAAGGAAAATTTTTCTCAAGGTATGAGCCAGTAACGAACCCTGAGCTGAATCCAACCGGCTATGGCTGCACACAGACTACAGGGCGAGCTGGGCTCACACGGAGACCGTGCAGACAGCCGTAAACGGCGCTGCAAGGCCCAAAAACCCCCCTCTAGGTTATCCTATGTAGTGTTTTTCCACAATAGAGCTGGAGACTGGTGGAAAAACACTAATAGGAAATTTGAGAAAAAATGTGCAGCAGGCTGCACTAAGAGCAAAAAAGGACAACTGTGTGAGGCAGTGTGAACCCCCCCTGAGCTGAATACAACCGGGTATATGGCTGCACACAGACTACAGAGTGAGCTGCACACACACACACAGAGAGACCTTGCAGAACGCTGTTAAAACAGCGCTGCAAGACAAGAGCAAGGTGAACAGTGAAGAACACACAGCGTTTTGCTAAATTAGCCTTTGGAAAGGAAAATAAAGCAATTAGCTAGCTCAACTGGCCCTCAGTTAGAACACAGCGTCCTGTCCCTAACTGAAATCACAGCAGAGTGAGCGCAAAATGGCGGCAGCGTTTTTTATAGTGCAGAGTGACATCATTTCAGCAGCCAATCCCAGCCTTGCCAGTACTTACATGCCCACCATGCTAAACAGGATGTGCCCACACTTCCAATCATTCCTCATTGGCTGCTGCATTCAGTTTGAATTCTGGGAACTTCCGATTCCGGTATCCGATATGCGGGAAGTATCGGAATTCGGTATCGGGATTCCGATACCGCAAATATCGGCCGATACCCGATACTTGCGGTATCGGAATGCTCAACACTAATAAGCAGGTGTTGGCTAACCAACCAGACATTGTGATAGTAGACAAGTATCAGAAGACAGCAGTGATAATAGATGTGGCAGTGCTAAGTGACAGCAACATCAGAGAGAAGGAATATGAGAAGCTGGAGAAATTCCAGGACCTGAATGAGAACTGGAGAAGATGTGGAAGGTGAAGGCAACAGTGATTCCAGTGGTGATAGGAGCACTTGTCGCAGTGACCCCTAAGTTGGAAGAATGGCTACAACCAGGGCAGGCGTCAGCACCCGGCACAGCGGGCAAATGCCGGGGCCCTGGGGAGAGAGGGGGGCCCACTAATGCTGTCATAGATACAGCTGGGAGAGCAGAGCAGGAGATAACATGCTCTCTCCCCCCACAAAGTCACTGCTGGCTGCGTTCTCTTAACCCCTATGTGCCAGCTCTGACACAAGCATCTTCTCACTCAGTCAGTGCAGCCAGGCAGGCACACATAGGGGTTAAGAGAAGGCAGCCAGTGTGACATTGTGGGCGGAGAGAGCACGTTCTCTGCTCTCCCCCCTGGGTGGCTGCAGACAGTGCTGAAGTTTATCAGGCAGATTCTGGAGGAGCTGCTACCAGTGCCTGAGTGAGTGCTATGGTATCCAGCAGTGGTTGCAGTTGTGGCTCAGTCTGCTGCTGTCTGTCTCCGCTGCCTAAAAGTGTGGGTGATGTCTGGAGGAGCAGCTGGTGGGGTGCAGCCTGCAGCCACCCAGCTCTCCCAGAATACATGCATGCTGCACCAAACCTGCACCAGTGGGGTAGGAAGAAGCTTAACCCCTTCCCATCTGTATGAAGGTTATTGCTGAACCTTAAAGATAACAATCCGACCCGCATAAATGGGGTTAACCAGATGCCAGGAGGAAGGGGAGCTGCTGCCATGGATAAATCTGAGCTGTGGGCTGTAGGTTGGGGCCCCGTGGCCCCAGGCTGGTGACTGGAGGGACTCTGCCCAGTGCTGGCATGTGGGTGATTTCTGCTCCGGAGTCTCAGCTTCTCTCCTCCACATCACACTGTGCAGTCACAGCAACATTGGTTGTCTCTGTCCAGGTCCCAGCAGCTGCCACTGCTCCCACCAAGGACATGGCATCACTTAACCCTTCCCCTGCGGCCACCGGCAACAAATCCACATTATTCCTTGATTAAATCAGGTTCCAACCCAATAGAGGAGCAGACATTTCCTGCTGCCATTAGGGTCCGGGACAGGGTGACATTGGCTGCCCTGCTACTCTGTAGTGGGGGGTGACAAGTGTAACATGGGGTAACGATGACGGAGAAATGCACAGGATAATAGTGAGCGCGACAGAGGGCAGTGTATGGTATGGAGCAGTCAGGGGGTGGGCTGCAGGATCCCCCCATACTGTACATGACTACTCAGGACAGGGAGGCGTTTAATGAGCTTCTAATGACGGGGCACTAATTGGGTCATTAGGGTTTGTGGAAAGGATTCAGCATCAGGTCCCTCATTAATGCCCGAGCCGCCTGTTACTTTGTAGCACATATCTGTCGGGGCCGCAAAACCAAACAACGTTGTTTATGTAGAAAAGTCTTTGTTTCATAGAAAAACTCAAAACAGAAAAGCACCTCTCCTGTATATATACACTGCACAGCACCTTTCCTCCTGTATATATACAGTGCAGAATCTACAATAGCTGTCACTCATGTAAGAAGTGAAATCTGGCATTGTACTATACATTTCTCTGCCCTATCTGTGCATCATAAATCGGGGTATGTGTTAAAGGGGGGGGGGGGGCACTGAGACTCTTTCGCCCGGGGCCCTCGAAAACCTGGAGCCGGCCCTGGCTACAACAGATCCCAGGAGCAACATCTGAGCTCTCTGTCCAGTAAAGCGCAATGCTGGGAACAACTAAGATCCTGCGCAGAACCCTCAAACTCCCAGGTCTCTGGTAGAGGACCCGAGAATGAGAAAGGGCAACAAATACCACCCCCATTGGTGGTGAGAAGGAAGGTTTTTTTTTTCTAGAAGTCAGTGGCACAGTGTGTGTATGTATGTATGTATGTGTGCATATACAGGTCCTTCTCAAAAAATTAGCATATAGTGTTAAATTTCATTATTTACCATAATGTAATGATTACAATTAAACTTTCATATATTATAGAATCATTATCCACCAACTGAAATTTGTCAGGTCTTTTATTGTTTTAATACTGATGATTTTGGCATACAACTCCTGATAACCCAAAAAACCTGTCTCAATAAATTAGCATATTTCACCCATCCAATCAAATAAAAGTGTTTTTTAATAACAAACAAAAAAAACATCAAATAATAATGTTCAGTTATGCACTCAATACTTGGTCGGGAATCCTTTGGCAGAAATGACTGCTTCAATGCGGCGTGGCATGGAGGCAATCAGCCTGTGACACTGCTGAGATGTTATGGAGGCCCAGGATGCTTCAATAGCGGCCTTAAGCTCAACCAGAGTGTTGGGTCTTGCGTCTATCAACTTTCTCTTCACAATATCCCACAGATTCTCTATGGGGTTCAGGTCAGGAGAGTTGGCAGGCCAATTGAGCACAGTAATACCATGGTCAGTAAACCATTTACCAGTGGTTTTGGCACTGTGAGCAGGTGCCAGGTCGTGCTGAAAAATGAAATCTTCATCACCATAAAGCATTTCAGCCGATGGAAGCATGAAGTGCTCCAAAATCTCCTGATAGCTAGCTGCATTGACCCTGCCCTTGATGAAACACAGTGGACCAACACCAGCAGCTGACATGGCACCCCACACCATCACTGACTGTGGGTACTTGACACTGGACTTGAGGCATTTTGGCATTTCCTTCTCCCCAGTCTTCCTCCAGACTCTGGCACCTTGATTTCCGAATGACATGCAAAATTTGCTTTCATCAGAAAAAAGTACTTGGGACCACTTAGCAACAGTCCAGTGCTGCTTCTCTGTAGCCCAGGTCAGGCGCTTCTGCCGCTGTTTATGGTTCAAAAGTGGCTTTACCTGGGGAATGCGGCACCTGTAGCCCATTTCCTGCACACGCCTGTGCACGGTGGCTCTGGATGTTTCCACACCAGACTCAGTCCACTGCTTCCTCAGGTTCCCCAAGGTCTGGAATCGGTCCTTCTCCACAATCTTCCTCAGGGTCCGGTCTCCTCTTCTCGTTGTACAGCGTTTTCTGCCACATTGTTTCCTTCCAACAGACTTACCATTGAGGTGCCTTGATACAGCACTCTGGGAACAGCCTATTTGTTGAGAAATTTCTTTCTGGGTCTTACCCTCTTGCTTGAGGGTGTCAATGATGGCCTTCTTGACATCTGTCAGGTCGCTAGTCTTACCCATGATGGGGGTTTTGAGTAATGAACCAGGCAGGGAGTTTATATAAGCCTCAGGTATCTTTTGCATGTGTTTAGAGTTAATTAGTTGATTCAGAAGATTAGGGTAATAGGTCGTTTAGAGAACCTTTTCTTGATATGCTAATTTATTGAGACAGGTTTTTTGGGTTATCAGGAGTTGTATGCCAAAATCATCAGTATTAAAACAATAAAAGACCTGACAAATTTCAGTTGGTGGATAATGAATCTATAATATATGAAAGTTTAATTGTAATCATTACATTATGGTAAATAATGAAATTTAACACTATATGCTAATTTTTTTAGAAGGACCTGTATATATATATATATATATATACAGTGGGGCAAAAAAGTATTTAGTCAGTCAGCAATAGTGCAAGTTCCACCACTTAAAAAGATGAGAGGCGTCTGTAATTTACATCATAGGTAGACCTCAACTATGGGAGACAAACTGAGAAAAAAAATCCAGAAAATCACATTGTCTGTTTTTTTTAACAATTTATTTTCATATTATGGTGAAAAATAAGTATTTGGTCAGAAACAAACAATCAAGATTTCTGGCTCTCCCAGACCTGTAACTTCTTCTTTAAGAGTCTCCTCTTTCCTCCACTCATTACCTGTAGTAATGGCACCTGTTTAAACTTGTTATCAGAATAAAAAGACACCTGTGCACACCCTCAAACAGTCTGACTCCAAACTCCACTATGGTGAAGACCAAAGAGCTGTTAAAGGACACCAGAAACAAAATTGTAGCCCTGCACCAGGCTGGGAAGACTGAATCTGCAATAGCCAACCAGCTTGGAGTAAAGAAATCAACAGTGGGAGCAATAATTAGAAAATGGAAGACATACAAGACCACTGATAATCTCCCTTGACCTGGGGCTCCACGCAAAATCCCACCCCGTGGGGTCAGAATGATCACAAGAACGGTGAGCAAAAATCCCAGAACCACGCGGGGGGACCTAGTGAATGAACTGCAGAGAGCTGGGACCAATGTAACAAGGCCTACCATAAGTAACACACTACGCCACCATGGACTCAGATCCTGCAGTGCCAGACGTGTCCCACTGCTTAAGCCAGTACATGTCCGGGCCCGTCTGAAGTTTGCTAGAGAGCATTTGGATGATCCAGAGGAGTTTTGGGAGAATGTCCTATGGTCTGATGAAACCAAACTGGAACTGTTTGGTAGAAACACAACTTGTCGTGTTTGGAGGAAAAAGAATACTGAGTTGCATCCATCAAACACCATACCTACTGTAAAGCATGGTGGTGGAAACATCATGCTTTGGGGCTGTTTCTCTGCAAAGGGGCCAGGACGACTGATCCGGGTACATGAAAGAATGAATGGGGCCATGTATCGTGAGATTTTGAGTGCAAACCTCCTTTCATCAGCAAGGGCATTGAAGATGAAACATAGCTGGGTCTTTCAACATGACAATGATCCAAAGCACACCGCCAGGGCAACGAAGGAGTGGCTTCGTAAGAAGCATTTCAAGGTCCTGGAGTGGCCTAGCCAGTCTCCAGATCTCAACCCTATAGAAAACCTTTGGAGGGAGTTGAAAGTCCGTGTTGCCAAGCGAAAAGCCAAAAACATCACTGCTCTAGAGGAGATCTGCATGGAGGAATGGGCCAACATACCAACAACAGTGTGTGGCAACCTTGTGAAGACTTACAGAAAACGTTTGACCTCTGTCATTGCCAACAAAGGATATATTACAAAGTATTGAGATGAAATTTTGTTTCTGACCAAATACTTATTTTCCACCATAATATGCAACTAAATTGTTAAAAAAACAGACAATGTGATTTTCTGGATATTTTTTTTCTCAGTTTGTCTCCCATAGTTGAGGTCTACCTATGATGTAAATTACAGACGCCTCTCATCTTTTTAAGTGGTGGAACTTGCACTATTGCTGACTGACTAAATACTTTTTTGCCCCACTGTATATATATATATATATATATATATATATATTGTGAGGCAGTGACCGGTGTCATATGTGAGGGTCGCTATGTGTCCCCCAGGATGTGCTCAGAGGCCTATTAGATCCGCTGGAGTGCCCTGTGCTTACAGCAGTTTGCCTGTGAGCCATAAGGCAGAATAAAAGTGAGTGTGAACTTGGTCAAATTATTTGATCCAGAAATTATTCGGGAAAACCAGGTATGGGCTTTTATTTTGAAACGGACTGCAGGAAGGTAGTGGGGCCGGTCCGTTTCCTCCAGCCCAGATCTTATAAGTGGCCCATGGCCACAGAGTCTGGAGGATAGAAAAAAAACCTGCAAGAGAGTTTGGGTGTGTCAGTGTTGGTCTGGGAATCAGACCTAGCAGGAGGCTTATGCGGAGCTCTTTCCATGTGGAGCAACAAGGGCCAGGCAGAGTCTAAAAGCCTGACACCCCAGCGTACACGATGGTGTAATACATTCACGGCAACTTATTGCGGTCTGTCTTTATTTTTCCTGCTGCGTCCCAAAGGACTTTTTTACTTATTTTTCCAATTGTGAGTGCGCTGTAAAATAAACAAGACTTTATTTTGAACTTTTATCTGGGTCACTGCCTTCTCACTGCACAGCAATGACATCGCTGCATCACTATATATATATACAGTACAAACTAAAAGTTTGAACACACCTTCTCATTTAAAGATTTTCCTGCATTTACATGACTATGAAAATTGTACATTCACACTGAAGGCATCAAAACTATAAATTAACACATGTGGAATTATATACTTAACAAAAAAGTGTGAAACAACTGAAAATATGTCTTATATTCTAGGTTCTTCAAAGTAGCCACCTTTTGCTTTGATGACTGCTTTGCACACTCTTGGCATTCTCTTGATGAGCTTCAAGAGGTAGTCACCGGGAATGGTTTTCACTTTACAGGTGTGCCCTGTCAGGTTTAATAAGTGGGATTTCTTGCCTTATAAATGGGGTTGGGACCATCAGTCGTATTTTGCAGAAGTCTGGTGGATACACAGCTGATAGTCCTACTGAATAGACTGTTAGAATTTGTATTATGGCAAGAAAAAAGCAGCTAAGTAAAGAAAAACAAGTGGCCATCATTACTTTAAGAAATGAAGGTCAGTCAGTCCGAAAAATTGGGAAAACTTTGAAAGTGTCCCCAAGTGCAGTGGCAAAAACCATCAAGTGCTACAAAGAAACTGGCTCACATGAGGACCGTCCGAGGAAAGGAAGACCAAGAGTCACCTCTGCTTCTGAGGATAAGTTTATCCGAGTCACCAGCCTCAGAACTCACAGGTTAACAGCAGCTCAGATTAGAGACCAGGTCAATGCCACACAGAGTTCTAGCAGCAGACGCATCTCTACAACTGTTAAGAGGAGACTTTGTGCAGCAGGTCTTCATGGTAAAATAGCTGCTGGGAAACCACTGCTAAGGACAGGCAACAAGCAGAAGAGACTTGCTTGGCTAAAGAACACAAGGAATGGGCATTAGACCAGTGGAAATCTGTGCTTTGGTCTGATGAGTCCAAATTTGAGATCTTTGGTTCCAACCACCGTGTCTTTGTGAGAACGGATGGACTCTGGTGACACTGTTGGGGGTTTATTCAAGGCAATCTTGCCTTGCGCAGGCGTGTACTATGGAGGACATAATGTCAGTGTTCGTGGGAGCGCAAGGATCACACGGACCCATTAAAGTCAATGGGTCAGTGTAAACACGTACCGCACACGGATGCTGTCCGTGTGCGTTTTTTCTGTCATAGGGTTAAAATTGTAAAAATTGTTGCAATACACGGACACACGTACAGCACACGGACAGTAAAAACATACTCACGGATGGCCTACGTGAGCACACGGACACGGATAACTCCGGTACCGGAATTATCTGGACGTGTGAGACTGGCGTAAGAATGCTAAATCCCAGTAGATAGAAGGCCCCTTTGTCACGATTGGACTGGTGAGTAAACTGGGACCAGGGGCACCTTTCCTGGCCCTGTTCCCTGGGATACCCCAGATAGTGAGAATGCCGGGGCCTCCGCCCTCGCCCTGTCTCCTGACCGCCGCCCTGCGTCTGTCCCCCTCCCCCACCCGGGGAAGAGAGGCGCTACTGTATACGACTGTACACCAACCCGACAAACGAAGACAAGGGTAAAAAGAAAACTCCACTCACACAAAATATGCTCTCACAAATAACAGAGGTATCCACCAGGGTGTGAAGGACGGGGAGGGTAAATAAAGCAGGTAAGGATGAGGAATTTCCAAACGTACAAACCATACAACTGTCGCACAATAACTTCTATCAGGTCTATTAAGCAAGTGCTATCTCAGACAAGGATCTGACCAGAAGGCCCTAGCTTATATAGGAGAAAGGAGTGGCTAACCAAGCACAGCTGAAAGCAGGAATTTCCACATGGCCTATTAACCCCTGTCCTGCTGAAAGAAAACAAAACACCTTTAATACACAGGAGAAGCGCTTCTTCTCAGCGAAGAAGCAGAAGCCATCAGATGCCGTGGTCTTCTGGTATTGGTCTGTCGCAGTAACTCCGTGACACCCTTATTGTATATAGATATAGATGAATCCTGTCATGTGATTTTTGCAGTAATATTGAGCCGCAGACTAGATATGACATCTGATTACACATTTATTTATATGTGACGATTATACACAAGAATTTTCCCCTTAATCCCAGTGTGTACAATATTCTGCGCCAATCTCATCCGCGTCCCGTTTTATTTACTGGTGATCATGTTTGTAGATCACACAACCACAGATTTTTTCCATGCATGCACCTAGGAGTGTTTTAACCCTGGGGTGATTTTCCGTTTTTTTAAAAAATTTTTCCTTCCCATAACTTATTTTTCCATCCACATCACCGTTGGGATTTTTTTTATTTTGGCGGGACGTTCTTATTGATACCATTTTGGCGAGGATACCATGTTTTGATCACCTCTTATTTCATTTTATTGCAATGTTGCAGCGACCAAAAAAAAGTAATTATGGCGATTCGAGTTTTTTTTCTCGTTATGCCGTTTACCGATCAGATTATTTAATATTTTGATTGGTAATACTTTTCTTTTTCTGAACACGTCAATTCCCAATTTTTTTTTTTTAATGGACCAAAAGTGATATTTTTTTTTCTTATATTTTTATGATATATGACGTAACTTGTAGATCAGACAACCACAGATTTTTTCCATGCATGCACCTAGGAGTGATTTTCATTTTTTTTACATTTTTTTCCTGCCCATAACTTATTTTTCCATCCACATCGCCTTTGGGATTTTTTTTATTTTGGCGGGACGTTCTTATTGATACCATTTTGGCGCGGCTACCATGTTTTGATCACCTCTTATTTCATTTTATTGCAATGTTGTGGCGACCAAAAAAAGTCATTATGGCGTTTCAAGTTTTTTTCTCATTATGCCGTTTACTGATCAGATTATTTTACATTTTGATTGGTCAGACCTTTCTGAACACGCCAATTCCAATTTTTTTTTTTAATGGAGCAAAAGCGATATTTTTTTTCTGATATTTTTCTGATATATGATGTAACTGCATCATGCGCTGTGAAGGGGTTAATACTATAATTATTGGCCAAATGGACCATGTCCTTCTGCCAACTTAGAAATAGCCTGCTCTCTGTGAGAAAGCTAAATTCCAGTCGGCTGTAGCCCTGGTCCTTCTGTGCACTGGGATGTCGCTTTCTCACACAGTCGGATATTTCTCGGTTGCAGACGGACCGAGGCCTTTAGTGACTTGGATTCCACCTGCTCTATATAAGAATGCTGAATCCCAGTAGATAGAAGGACCCTTATTGTATATAGATATATATGAATCCTGTCATGTGATTTTTTTGCAGTAATATTGAGCCGCAGACTAGATATGACATCTGATCACACATATACGTGACAATTATCCACAAGAATTTTCCCCTTAATCCCAGTGTGTACAATATTCTGCGCCAATCTCATCCGCGTCCCGTTTTATTTACTGGTGATCATTTTTGGAGATCACACGACCACAGATTTTTTCCATGCATGCACCTAGGAGTGTTCTAACCCTCGGGCGATTTTCCTTTTTTTTTTTTTTTTTTTTTTAAATTTCCTTCCCATAACTTATTTATTTTTCCATCTATATCGCCGTTGGGAATTATTTTTATTTTGGCAGGACGTTCTTATTGATATCATTTTGGCGCGGATACCATGTTTTGATCACATCTTATTTCGTTTTATTGCAATGTTACGGCGACCAAAAAAAGTCAGTATGGCGTTTTGAGTTTTTTTCTCGTTATGCGGTTTACTGATCAGATGATTTTACAATGTGATTGCATGTAAAGAAGCTGCGGAGACACCATCACGTGTTTCTCGACGCAAGCAGTGAATAGCCAGGCCTTTCCCCGGGAAGGAACAACCACGGGAAGGGCAGCATCCTATGAAGGAAAGCCACCTATGCCAAGCATGGTATCCATCCACAGACAGCTGTTTCGGGGTGTTTGCCCCTCATCAGTGTGGAGTAGGAATCTGGCTATTAGGAGCAGTGCCTAGTAAAAAGACTATAAAGGCACAGATGATTGGCCTCGGGGAGACCAAAACATCCAACACTGCGGAGACACCATCACGTGTTTCTCGACGCAGTGATTCCAGAACACTGCCCCCATCCCTTATGGGAAATATGCAGATGCATGTAAAGAAGCTGCAGAGACACCATCACGTGTTTCTCGACGCAAGCAGTGAATAGCCAGGCCTATGCCAAGCATGGTATCCATCCAGCTGTCTGTGGATGGATACCATGCTTGGCATAGGTGGCTTTCCTTCATAGGATGCTGCCCTTCCCGTGGTTGTTCCTTCCCGGGGAAAGGCCTGGCTATTCACTGCTTACGTCGAGAAACACGTGATGGTGTCTCCGCAGCTTCTTTACATGCATCTGCATATTTCCCATAAGGGTATGTTCACACGTTCAGGATTTCCATCCTTTTTTTTTCAGGACAGTTTTTTTAAAAAACTGCAGCTCTTGGCAGAAAACGCAGGTCCTTTTTTTGTCCGTTTTTGATGCGTTTTTGATGCGTTTTTTGATGCGTTTTTTGATGCGTTTTTTTATCCTTTTTTTACTGTGTGTTTCCTAGGAAGCTTTTTAGGGCTAAAATGGCTGAAAATACCTAACCCTACCCCTAACCCTAACCCTACCCCTAACCCTACCCCTAACCCTAACCCTACCCCTAACCCTAACCCTACCCCTACCCCTAACCTAACCTTAGTGAAAAAAAAAAAAAAAAAAATTCTTAATTTTTTTTATTGTCCCTACCAATGGGGGTGACAAAGTGGGGGGGTGTCAATTACTATTTTTTTATTTTGATCACTGAGATAGGTTATATCTCAGTGATCAAAATGCACTTTGGAGCGAATCTGCCGGCCGGCAGATTCGGCGGGCGCACTGCGCATGCGCCCGCCATTTTGCAAGATGGCGGCGCCCAGGGAGAAGACGGCCGGACGGACACCGGGACGCCGGGTAAGTATAAGGGGGGGAGATTAGGGCACGGGGGGGGCATCGGAGCACTGGGGGGGGGCATCGGAGCACGGGGGGGGGCATCGGAGCACGGGGGGGGCGGGATCGGAGCACGGGGGGGCAGCCACACTCCGCCCACGCACTTCCGTCCGCTCCCCCGCACTTCCTGCTGCAGCGGTTCTGCACATCAAATCGCAGTAAAACCCGCAGATATATTTTTGATCTGCGGGTTTTACTGCGATTTTGACCTCACAATGGAGGTCTATGGGTGCAGAACCGCTGCGGTTCAGGAAGAAGAATTGACATGCTCCTTCTTTTTTCCGGGAGCTATTCAGCGCGTCTTTTTTTTTACAATTTCCGGACCATGTGCACAGTGTGTCCTGTTTTCCATAGGGTACAGTGTACTGTACCCTGCATGGAAAACAGCTGCGGAACTGCAGCGGCAAAACCGCCGCGGTTCCGCGGTAAAAAACGCACTGTGTGAACATGGCCTAAGGGATGGGGGCAGTGTTCTGGAATCACTGCATCGAGAAACACGTGATGGTGTCTCCGCAGTGTTGGATGTTTTGGTCTCCCCGAGGCCAATCATCTGTGCCTTTATTTACAATGTGATTGGTCAGACCTTTCGGAACACGTTAATTCCAAATTTGTGTATTTTTTTTAATTGAGCAAAAGCAATTTTTTTTTCTTATATTTCTATGATATATGACGTAACTGCATCATGCGTTGTGAAGGGTTAAATACTGTAGCTATTGGCCAAATGGACCAGGTCCTTCTGCCAACTTGGATTTAGCCTGCTCTCTGTGAGAAAGCTAAATCCCGGTCGGCTAAAGCAGAGGTCCCCAACTCCAGTCCTCAAGGACCACCAACAGGTCATGTTTTCAGGATTTCCTTTGCATTGCACAGGTGATGCAATTATTACCTGGGCAAGACTAAGGAAATCCTGAAAACATGACATGTTGGTGGGCCTTGAGGACTGGAGTTGGGGACCCCTGGGCTAAAGGACCAGGTCCCTGTGAGTGTTTTAATACTAGATCTAGTAGGTTAAAGGACAAGGTCCTTCTGCCAACTTGGATTTAACCTGCTCACTGTCAGAAAGCTAAATCCCAATTTTCTGAGGCTAGCGAGGAACGGACCTCGGACGCACTTCGGACACTGCAAGCAGCGTCCGAGGTCCGTCACAAAATAACGGCACATCGCTAGCGTGTGCCGAAAATGGCATGCGCTACAGAGAAAAATCACATTGCTGTCAATGGGTGCGCTAACGGACCCGTTGCACGGCGCTAATTGTGACAATTTCGCCGTGCAACGCAGTCCGTTAGCGTTAATCCATTAACACAATGTGAACCTAGCCTAAAGGACCAGGTCCCGGTGTGTGTTTTAATACTAGATCTAGCAGGCTAAAGGACCAGGTCATAGGCCATGTGTCCAGTTTGGAAACCAAGAAGTTAAATGGGCAGACCCATCACTTAGTACATGCAGACGTGTGGACATTGACATGTACTCTTCCACCATGTTGTTATAACGCTGGCACCTGGTTGTATAGACCGTATCAGATGGTGGTGCTGGATGCGGTGTAATGCTAATGAATTTTTTTCACATTTTAGCCATGCTAACCCTCCCTTCCGAGGTGGTGCCCCAGCTGCGTTGGCGACTTCCTCCTCCACTGCCTTGTGTTTCTTCTGTCAGGTGGGAATTCCATCAGTAGTGCCCCTACCAGCATGTGCTTGTAGTCACACATTTTGCCATCCCGCTCCAGTAATGGAAGTAATAATGGTACTTTGTCTTTGCAGCAGGGATCCAGCAGGGTGGCCACCCAGTAATCAGTAGGGGTATGATCTGGGCAACTCTGCGGTCGTTGCGCAGGCACAGCAGACTGAATTGGCTCATTCCACCCTCTCTCTGTTGGAGTCCCTCAAGGCTCTGTTCTGGGGCCCTTACTTTTTTCCATCTATACCCTTGGCCTAGGATAACTCATAAAGTCCCATGGCATCCAGTATCACCTGTATGCTGATGACACTCAGATCTACCTCTCTCGCCCAGATGTCACCTCACTGCTGTCCAGAATCCCAAAGTGTCTAGCAACCATATTCTCCTTCTACACCTCTCGCTTCCTATAACTCAATGTAGACAATACCGAACTCATCATCTTTCCTGCATCTCGCGTATCCCCCCTACCTGATCTATCTATTATGGTAAGCAGCATCACGCTCTCTCCCGCACCTGAAATCTGCTGCCTCGCAGTAACTCTCGACTCTGCCCTGTCCATCAAACCGCACGTCCAAACTCTTGCCACCTCCTGTCGCCTCCAACTCAAACATATTGCCATAATCCGTCCCTTCCTCTGCCCTCAATCTACTAAAATGCTTGCTCATGCCCTCATCATCTCCCGCCTCGATTACTGCAACACCCTCCTCTGTGGCCTCCCCGCTAACTCTCTTGCACCACTCCAGTCTGTCCTCAACTCTGCTGCCTAATTCATCTCTCTCCTCGCTACTCCCCTGCTTCTCCCCTCTGCAAATCCCCCCACTGGCTCCCAATTCCCCAACGAATCCAGTTCAAACTACTAACACTGATCTACAAAGCCATCCACAACCTGTCCCCTCCCTATATCTCTGAACTAGTCTCCCAATATCTTCCCTCACGTGATCTCCGGTCCTCCCAAGACCTCCTACTCTCCTCCACACTTATTCGTTCCTCACACAACCGCCTCCAAGATTTCTCCCCAATATCCCCCATCCTTTGGAATTCCATGCCTCAACACGTCTGATTATCCACCACCCTCGGCTCCTTCAGACGGAACCTGAAAACCCATCTCTTTAGGAAAGCCTACAGCCTGCAATAACCATTCTGCCGCCTCACCACCATCACCAGAGCTGCTGCACCCCCGACCTTCTGTCTCTTCCCCATTATCCCATAGAATGTAAATCCGCAAGGACAGGGTCCTCTCCCCTCTGTACTGGTCTGTCATTGTAAAATTTGTTCACTGTAAATGATATCTATAACCCGGTATGTACGGCAACATGGAATTAATGGTGCTATATCTTCTATATAATTGTCTAAGGGTCACTTCCGTCTTCCTGTCTGTCCTTCTGTCTGTCACGGATATTCATTGGTCGCGGCCTCTGTCTGTCATGGAATCCAAGTCACTGATTGGTCGTGGCAAAACGCCCACGGAACATTGCCACGACCAATCAGCAACGGGCACAGTCTGGAAGAAAATGGCCGCTCCTTACTACCCGCAGTCAGTGCCCAGTGCCCGCATACTCTCCTCCCGATCACCGCTCACACAGGGTTAATGCCGGCGGTAACGGACCGCGTTATGTGTTGTGAATTCTGCTCTTGGGCTCCCTCTGGTGGTTGTTGATGGTAATGCAGTTATTCCTGAGCAGCAGTCTTGGACAGGTGTTTCTGCTAATTGCAATTCGGACTGGGGTATTTAGCTGTGCAGGACTCATTAGTCCTTGCCAGTAGTCAATGTTCCTTTGGAAGTTTTGGTCCTCTGCCTGGCCCCTCCTGCTTGCTGCCAATTCAGCTAAGATAAGTGTTTTCTTCATTTTTTATACACACGGCTGTGTGTTTATTTTCTGTACTTATCTTGTTTCTATTTTGTTCCTGCTAGCCTGTGCCTGATGTTTTTCTCAGTCTAGTTGGACTTGCTGGAGTCGCAGATATACTCTCCACATCTTTAGTTAGGTGGTGGAGTTTTTGTATTTTTCTGCTGTGGATATTTTGTAGTGTTTTATGCTGACCGCATAGTATCCGGTACTATCCTTTCCTATCTAGGTAGAAGTGGCCTCCTTTGCTTATTCCTGTTTTCTGTCTGCGTGTGTCTTTTCCTCTCCTACTCACAGTCATTATTTGTGGGGGGCTACCTATCCTTTGGGGGTCTACTCTGAGGCAAGAGAGTTTTCCTATTTCCATCTTTAGGAATATTTAGTCCTTAGGCTGTGTCGAGGTGTCTAGGTCTGGTTAGGCACACCCCACGGCTACTTCTAGTTGCGGTGGTAGGATCAGGGTTTGCGGTCAGTAAAGTTACCACTGCTCCAGCGAAGGTCATTTCATGCTGCTCCAAGGCCACCTGATCATAACAGTACTACAGGCCAACAATTTTGTTTTCTTCAGTCTGTTTTGTCTTATCCTCCCTCTTTATCTCTGGGTGGCTGAAGAGCCTTGTGCTAGCATGAGTGTTCAGGAATTAGCTTCTCGTGTAGACCAGCTGGCTGCTAGAGTACAGGGTATTTCTGATTACATTGTTCAGATTCCTGCTTTAGAACAGAAGATACCTACACCTGATTTGTTTTTTGGTGACAGGTCCAAATTTTTGAGTTTTAAAAACAACTGTAAACTGTTTTTTGCATTGAAACCTTGATCCTCCAGTGATTCCATTCAACAAGCTAAAATCATCATTTCCCTGCTGCGTGGTGATCCACAGGATTTGGCATTTTCCCTGGAATCTGGGGATCCTGGTTTGCTTAATGTAGACTCCTTCTTTCAGGCGTTAGGATTACTGTATGATGAACCTAATTCGGTGGATCAAGCTGAGAAGACCTTGTTGGCCCTGTCTCAGGGTCAAGAGGCGGCAGAATTGTATTGTCAGAAATTCAGAAAATGGTCTGTATTGACTAAATGGAATAATGATGCTTTGGCGGCAATTTTCAGAAAGGGTCTTTCTGAATCCGTTCAAGATGTCATGGTGGGGTTTCCCACACCCTCCAATCTGAGTGATTCTATGTCTCTGGCCATTCAGATTGATCGGCGCTTGCGGGAGGGCAGAACTGTGCGAGCTATGGAGTTATCCTCAGAGCAAATTCCTGAGCCAATGCAGTGTGATAGGATTCTGTCTAGACCGGAACAACAAGGATTCAGACGTCAGAATAAGTTGGGTTATTATTGTGGCGACGCTTCCCACGTCATTTCTGTCTGCCCTAAGCGGACCAAGAGGATCGCCAGTTCATTTACCATCAGTACTGTGCAACCTAAATTTCTGTTATCTGTGTCCTTGATCTGTTCATTGTCATCATTTTCTGTCATGGCATTTGTGGATTCAGGCACCGCCTTGAACTTATTGGACTTTGAGTTTGCCAGGCGTTGTGGTTTTCCCTTACAGCCTTTGCAGAACCCTATTCCTTTGAGGGGCATTGATGCTACACCCTTGGCTAAAAATAAGCCCCCGTTTTGGACACAGGTAACCATGCGCATGGCACCAGCCCATCAGGAAGATTGTCGATTTCTGGTGTTGCATAACTTGCATGATGTTATCGTGCTGGGTTTTCCATGGTTACAGGTACATAATCCTGTGTTGGACTGGAAGTCCATGTCTGTGACTAGTTGGGGTTGTCAAGGGGTTCATAATGATGTTCCTTTGATGTCAATCTCCTCTTCTTCACCTTCTGAGATTCCAGAGTTTTTGTCTGATTTTCAGGATGTATTCGATGAGCCCAAGTCCAGTTTTCTTCCACCGCACAGGGACTGTGATTGTGCTATTGACTTGATTCCAGGCTGTAAGTTTCCTAAGGGTCGACTTTTTAATCTATCTGTGCCTGAACATACCGCAATGCAGAGCTATATTAAGGAGTCTTTGGAGAAAGGGCATATTCGGCCATCTTCTTCACCGTTGGGAGCGGGGTTCTTTTTTGTTGCTAAAAAAGATGGTTCCTTAAGACCCTGCATTGATTATCGCCTCTTGAATAAGATCACGGTCAAGTTTCAATATCCTTTACCTTTGCTTTCCGATTTGTTTGCTAGGATTAAGGGAGCTAGTTGCTTTATTAAGATTGACCTTCGGGGGGCTTATAATCTTGTTCGTATTAAGCAGGGTGATGAATGGAAAACTGCGTTTAACACGCCCGAGGGCCATTTTGAATACCTTGTGATGCCATTCGGACTCTCTAATGCTCCATCTGTTTTTCAGTCCTTCATGCATGATATCTTCCGGACTTATCTTGATAAATTGTTGATTGTATATTTGGACGATATTTTGATTTTTTCCGATGATTGGGAGTCTCATGTGCAGCAGGTCAGGATGGTATTTCAGATCCTTCGTGACAATGCCTTGTTTGTGAAAGGGTCTAAGTGTCTTTTTGGGGTGCAGAAGGTTTCCTTTTTGGGCTTTATTTTTTCTCCCTCGTCTATAGAGATGGATACGGTTAAGGTTCAGGCCATTCATGATTGGATTCAGCCCACATCCGTTAAGAGCCTTCAGAAATTTTTGGGTTTTGCTAATTTTTATCGCCGTTTCATTGCTAATTTTTCCAGCGTGGTTAAACCCTTGACTGATTTGACGAAGAAGGGCGCTGATGTGGCGAATTGGTCCCCTGCGGCTGTCTCTGCCTTTCAGGAACTTAAGCATCGTTTTACTTCTGCTCCTTTGTTGCGTCAACCGGATGTTTCTCTTCCATTTCAGGTTGAGGTTGACGCTTCTAAGATTGGGGTAGGGGCTGTTTTGTCTCAGAGGGATCCTGTTGGTTCTTTAATGAAACCGTGTGCCTTCTTTTCCCGTAAGTTTTCGCCTGCTGAACGCAATTATGATGTCAGCAATCGGGAGTTGTTGGCTATGAAGTGGGCGTTTGAGGAGTGGCGACATTGGCTTGAGGGAGCTAAGCACCGTATTATGGTCTTGACCGATCATAAGAATCTGATTTACCTCGAGTCTGCCAAACGGTTGAATCCTAGACAGGCTCGATGGTCTTTGTTTTTTTCTCATTTTGATTTCGTGGTCTCGTACCTTCCGGGTTCTAAGAATATTAAGGCTGATGCCCTCTCTAGGAGTTTTTTTCTTGATTCTCCTGAGGTCTTGGAACCAGTCGGTATTTTGAAGGAAGAGGTGGTCCTTTCTGCCGTTTCTCCTGATTTACGACGGGTTCTTCAGAAATTTCAGGCTGACAAACCTGATCGTTGTCCTGTGGTGAAGCTGTTTGTTCCTGACAGATGGACTAGTAGAGTGATTTCTGAGGTTCACTGTTCTGTGTTGGCTGGTCATCCTGGCATTTTTGGTACCAGACTTGGTTGGTAGGTCATTTTGGTGGCCTTCTTTATCGCGTGATGTGCCGTTTTTTGTGCAGTCCTGTGGGACTTGTGCGAGGGCCAAGCCTTGTTGCTCCCATGCTAGTGGGTTGCTTTTGCCATTGCCGGTCCCTGAGAGGCCCTGGACGCATATTTCTATGGATTTTATTTCCGATCTTCCTGTTTCCCAGAGGATGTCGGTTATCTGGGTTGTTTGTGACCGATTCTCTAAGATGGTTCATTTGGTGCCTTTGCCTAAATTGCCTTCTTCTTCTGATTTGGTTCCGTTGTTTTTTCAGCATGTGGTCCGTTTGCATGGTATTCCTGAGAATATTGTGTCCGACAGAGGTTCCCAGTTTGTTTCTAGGTTTTGGCGGGCCTTTTGTGCTAGGCTGGGCATTGATTTGTATTTTTCTTCTGCATTTCATTCTCAGACAAATGGCCAGACCGAGCGTACTAATCAGACTTTGGAGACTTATTTGAGATGCTATGTGTCTGCTGATCAGGATGATTGGGTGGCTTTTTTGCCATTGGCCGAGTTTGCCCTTAATAATCGGGCTAGTTCGGCTACTTTGGTTTCGCCTTTTTTTTTAGTAATTTTGGTATTCATCCTCGTTTTTCTTCTGGGCAGGTTGAGTCTTCTTACTTTCCTGGTGTGGATTCTGTGGTTGACAGGTTGCAGCAGATTTGGGCTCAGGTGGTGGACAATTTGGTGTTGTCTCAGGAGGAGGCTCAACGTTTTGCTAACCGACGTCGCTGTGTTGGTCCTCGGCTTCGTGTGGGGGATTTGGTTTGGTTATCTTCCCGTCATGTTCCTATGAAGGTTTCTTCTCCTAAGTTTAAGCCTCGGTTTATTGGTCCTTATAGGATTTCTGAGATTATTAATCCGGTGCCTTTTCGTCTGGCGCTTCCGGCCTCTTTTGCTATCCATAATGTCTTCCATAGATCTTTGTTGCGGAAATATGTGGAGCCCGTTGTTCCCTGTTGATCCTCCGGCCCCTGTGTTGGTCGATGGGGAGTGTTGTGAATTCTGTGGCTGAGTTCACTTCTGTAGTCACAAGTGGTATTGCAGTCTCTGGGCTTCCTCCCTCAGGTGTTTTGGTGAGCTCGTTGGCTGCCTTGCTATTTAGCTCCACCTGAGTCTGTCTTCCTTGCTCCTTGTCAATGTTCCAGTGTTGGATCTGAGCTACTGCATCTTTCCTTGGGCCTGCTGCTCTGCTAGATAAGTGCTTCTAGTTTGTTTTCTGTTTTTTCTGTCCAGCTTGCTATTAACTTTTGCTGGAAGCTCTGAGAAGCAAAGGGGTGCACCGCCGTGCTGTTAGTTCGGCACGGTGGGTCTTTTTGCCCCTTTGCGTGGTTTTCGTTTTAGGGTTTTTTGTAGACTGCATAGTTCTCTTTGCTATCCTCGCTCTGTCTAGAATATCGGGCCTCACTTTGCTGAATCTATTTCATTCCTACGTTTGTCTTTTCATCTTGCTAACAGTCATTATATGTGGGGGGCTGCCTATTCCTTTGGGGTATTTCTCTGAGGTAAGTCAGGCTTGTATTTCTATCTTCAGGCTAGTCAGCTCCTCAGGCAGTGCCGAGTTGCATAGGTAGTTGATAGGCGCAGTCCACTGCTGCTTACAGTTGTGTGAGGATAGTTCAGGTACTGCAGTCTACAGAGATTCCACGTCTCAGAGCTCGTCCTATTGTTTTTGGTTATTGCCAGATCTCTGTATGTGCGCTGATTACTGCACGCTGTGTTGCCTGATTGCCGGCCATAACAGTACAAGGAGCCAACCAATGATTTCCAATAGAGGGAAAAAAGAAATCCTGACATCATTTTTTTTTCTTAGCTCTGTCTTCAGTCTTTTTTTTCCCCTAGACATTAGAGTGCTTCAGGACACAGCTGTGGACATGGATATTCAGGCTCTGTGCTCCTCAATGGATAATCTCGTTGTAAATGTACAAAAGATTCAAGATACTATTGATCAGAAATCGATGCCAGAACCAAGAATTCCGATTCCTGATTTGTTTTTTGGTGACAGAACTAAGTTCCTGAGCTTCAGAAATAATTGTAAGCTATTTTTGGCCTTGAAACCTCATTCTTCTGGTAATCCTATTCAACAGGTTTTGATTATTATTTCTTTTTTGCGCGGCGACCCACAGGACTGGGCGTTTTCTCTTGCACCAGGAGATTCTGCATTGAGTAATGTTGATGCATTTTTCCAGGCGCTGGGATTGCTTTACGATGAGCCTAATTCAGTGGATCAAGCTGAGAAAAATCTGCTGGCTTTATGCCAGGGTCAGGATGATGTAGAAGTATATTGCCAGAAATTTAGGAAATGGTCAGTACTCACTCTGTGGAATGAATCTGCACTAGCGGCTTTGTTCAGAAAGGGTCTCTCTGAAGCTCTTAAGGATGTAATGGTGGGATTTCCTATGCCTGCTGGTTTGAATGAGTCTATGTCCTTGGCCATTCAGATCGGTCGTCGCTTGCGCGAGCGTAAATCTGTGCACCATCTGGCGGTATTGTCTGAGAGTAAGCCTGAGCCTATGCAGTGCGACAGGACTATGACTAAAGTAGAACGGCACGAACACAGACGTCTGAACAGACTGTGTTTCTATTGTGGTGATTCTACTCATGCTATTTCTAATTGTCCTAAACGCACTAGGCGGTTCGATAGCTCTGCCGTTATTGGTACTGTACAGTCCAAATTCCTTTTGTCCATTACCTTAATGTGCTCTTTGTCATCATGTTCTGTCATGGCGTTTGTGGATTCAGGCGCTGCCCTGAATCTGATGGATTTGGATTATGCTAAACGTTGTGGGTTTTTCTTGGAGCCTTTGCGGTGTCCTATTCCATTGAGAGGAATTGATGCTACACCTTTGGCCAAGAATAAGCCTCAGTACTGGGCCCAGCTGACCATGTGCATGGCTCCTGCACATCAGGAAGTTATTCGCTTTTTGGTACTGCATAATTTGCATGATGTGGTCGTGTTGGGGTTGCCATGGCTACAAACCCATAATCCAGTATTGGATTGGAACTCTATGTCGGTAACCAGCTGGGGTTGTCAGGGAGTACATGGTGATGTTCCATTTTTGTCTATTTCGTCATCCATTCCTTCTGACATCCCAGAGTTCTTGTCGGACTTTCAGGATGTATTTGAAGAGTCCAAGTCTGATGCCCTACCTCCGCATAGGAATTGTGATTGTGCTATCGATTTGATTCCTGGTAGTAAATTCCCTAAGGGTCGTTTATTTAATTTCTCCGTACCTGAACACACCGCTATGCGCAGTTATGTGAAGGAGTCCCTGGAGAAGGGACATATTCGCCCATCGTCGTCACCATTGGGAGCAGGGTTCTTTTTTGTAGCCAAGAAGGATGGTTCGCTAAGACCGTGTATTGATTACCGCCTTCTTAATAAGATCACTGTTAAGTTTCAGTATCCCTTGCCATTGATTTCTGACTTGTTTGCTCGGATTAAGGGGGCTAGTTGGTTTACTAAGATTGATCTTCGTGGTGCGTATAATCTGGTGAGAATCAGGCAGGGAGATGAATGGAAAACGGCATTTAATACGCCCGAGGGTCATTTTGAGTATCTGGTGATGCCGTTCGGACTTGCCAATGCTCCATCTGTTTTTCAGTCTTTTATGCATGACATTTTCCGTGAGTATCTGGATAAATTCTTGATTGTTTACTTGGATGACATTTTGATCTTCTCAGATGATTGGGAGTCTCATGTGAAGCAAGTCAGAATGGTTTTCCAGGTACTGCGTGCTAATTCCTTGTTCGTGAAGGGATCAAAGTGTCTCTTCGGTGTGCAGAAAGTTTCATTTTTGGGGTTCATCTTTTCCCCTTCTACTATCGAGATGGATCCGGTTAAGGTTCAGGCCATCCAGGATTGGACTCAGCCGACATCTCTAAAAAGTCTGCAGAAATTCCTGGGCTTTGCTAATTTTTATCGTCGCTTCATCTGTAATTTTTCTAGCATTGCCAGACCATTGACCGATTTGACCAAGAAGGGTGCTGATTTGGTTAATTGGTCTTCTGCTGCCGTGGAAGCTTTTCAGGAGTTGAAGCGTCGTTTTTGCTGTGCCCCTGTGTTGTGTCAACCTGATGTTTCTCTTCCGTTCCAGGTCGAGGTTGATGCTTCTGAGATTGGTGCAGGGGCGGTTTTGTCACAGAGAGGTTCTGGTTGCTCAGTGTTCAAACCATGTGCTTTCTTTTCCAGGAAATTTTCTGCTGCTGAGCGTAATTATGATGTGGGCAACCGAGAGTTGCTGGCCATGAAGTGGGCATTCGAGGAGTGGCGTCATTGGCTTGAGGGTGCTAAGCATCGCGTGGTGGTTTTGACTGATCATAAGAACCTTACTTATCTTGAGTCTGCCAAGCGCTTGAATCCTAGACAGGCCCGTTGGTCGTTATTTTTTGCTCGTTTTGATTTTGTGATTTCATACCTTCCGGGCTCTAAAAATGTGAAGGCGGATGCTCTGTCTAGGAGTTTTGTGCCCGACTCTCCGGGGTTATCTGAGCCGGCGAGTATCCTCAAGGAAGGAGTCATTGTGTCTGCCATCTCCCCTGATTTGCGGAGAGTGTTGCAGAAATTTCAGGCTAATAAACCTGATCGTTGTCTGGCCGAGAAACTGTTCGTCCCTGATAGGTGGACTAGTAGAGTTATCTCTGAACTTCATTGTTCGGTGCTGGCCGGTCATCCAGGAATCTTTGGTACCAGGGAGTTGGTTGCTAGATCCTTCTGGTGGCCATCTCTGTCACGGGATGTGCGTTCTTTTGTGCAGTCCTGTGGAATTTGTGCTAGGGCTAAGCCCTGCTGTTCACGTGCCAGTGGGTTGCTTTTGCCCTTGCCGGTCCCGAAGAGGCCTTGGACACATATTTCGATGGATTTCATTTCTGACCTTCCCGTTTCTCAAAAAATGTCGGTCATTTGGGTGGTCTGTGATCGCTTTTCTAAAATGGTCCATCTGGTGCCCTTGGTTAAATTGCCTTCCTCCTCTGATTTGGTGCCTTTGTTCTTCCAGCATGTGGTTCGTTTACATGGCATTCCTGAGAATATTGTTTCTGACAGAGGTTCCCAGTTTGTCTCGAGGTTCTGGCGAGCCTTTTGTGGTAGGATGGGCATTGACCTATCTTTTTCCTCGGCTTTCCATCCTCAGACTAATGGCCAGACCGAACGAACCAATCAGACCTTGGAAACATATCTGAGATGTTTTGTTTCCGCTGACCAGGATGATTGGGTGTCATTTTTGCCGTTGGCTGAGTTCGCCCTTAATAATCGGGCCAGCTCGGCTACCTTGGTCTCTCCATTTTTCTGCAATTCTGGGTTCCATCCTCGTTTCTCTTCAGGACAGGTTGAGTCTTCGGACTGTCCTGGTGTGGATTATGTGGTGGACAGGTTGCAGCAGATCTGGACTCAGGTAGTGGACAATTTGACCTTGTCCCAGGAGAAGGCTCAGCTTTTCGCTAATCGCAGACGCCGTGTGGGACCCCGACTTCGTGTTGGGGATCTGGTTTGGTTATCTTCTCGTCATATACCTATGAAGGTTTCCTCTCCTAAATTTAAACCTCGTTTTATTGGTCCGTATAGGATTTCTGAGATTCTCAATCCGGTGTCTTTTCGTCTGACCCTCCCAGACTCCTTTTCCATACATAATGTATTCCATAGGTCGTTGTTGAGGAGATACGTGGCACCTATGGTTCCATCTGTGGAGCCTCCTGCCCCTGTTTTGGTGGAGGGGGAATTGGAGTATATTGTGGAGAAGATTTTGGATTCTCGTGTCTCTAGACGGAAACTCCAGTATCTGGTCAAATGGAAGGGTTATGCTCAGGAAGATAATTCCTGGGTTTTTGCCTCTGATGTCCATGCCCCAGATCTTGTTCGTGCCTTTCATGTGGCTCATCCTGGTCGGCCTGGGGGTTCTGGTGAGGGTTCGGTGACCCCTCCTCAAGGGGGGGGTACTGTTGTGAATTCTGTGGCTGAGTTCACTTCTGTGGTCACAAGTGGTATTGCAGTCTCTGGGCTTCCTCCCTCAGGTGTTTTGGTGAGCTCGTTGGCTGCCTTGCTATTTAGCTCCACCTGAGTCTGTCTTCCTTGCTCCTTGTCAATGTTCCAGTGTTGGATCTGAGCTACTGCATCTTTCCTTGGGCCTGCTGCTCTGCTAGATAAGTGCTTCTAGTTTGTTTTCTGTTTTTTCTGTCCAGCTTGCTATTAACTTTTGCTGGAAGCTCTGAGAAGCAAAGGGGTGCACCGCCGTGCTGTTAGTTCGGCACGGTGGGTCTTTTTGCCCCTTTGCGTGGTTTTCGTTTTAGGGTTTTTTGTAGACTGCATAGTTCTCTTTGCTATCCTCGCTCTGTCTAGAATATCGGGCCTCACTTTGCTGAATCTATTTCATTCCTACGTTTGTCTTTTCATCTTGCTAACAGTCATTATATGTGGGGGGCTGCCTATTCCTTTGGGGTATTTCTCTGAGGTAAGTCAGGCTTGTATTTCTATCTTCAGGCTAGTCAGCTCCTCAGGCAGTGCCGAGTTGCATAGGTAGTTGATAGGCGCAATCCACTGCTGCTTACAGTTGTGTGAGGATAGTTCAGGTACTGCAGTCTACAGAGATTCCACGTCTCAGAGCTCGTCCTATTGTTTTTGGTTATTGCCAGATCTCTGTATGTGCGCTGATTACTGCACGCTGTGTTGCCTGATTGCCGGCCATAACAGGGGAGTTGGAATATGTGGTTGAGAAGATGGATTCTCGTTTTTCGAGGCGGAAGCTTCAGTACCTTGTCAAATGGAAGGGTTATGGCCAGGAGGATAATTCTTGGGTTTCGGCCTCTGATGTCCATGCCGCTAATTTGGTTCGTGCCTTTCATCTTGCTCGTCCTGACCGGCCTGGGGGCTCTGGTGAGGGTTCGGTGACCCCTCCTCAAGGGGGGGGTACTGTTGTGAATTCTGCTCTTGGGCTCCCTCTGGTGGTTGTTGATGGTAATGCAGTTATTCTTGAGCAGCAGTCTTGGACAGGTGTTTCTGTTAATTGCAATTCGGACTGGGGTATTTAGCTGTGCAGGACTCATTAGTCCTTGCCAGTAGTCAATGTTCCTGTGGAAGTGTTGGTCCTCTGCCTGGCCCCTCCTGCTTGTTGCCAATTCAGCTAAGATAAGTGTTTTCTTCATTTTTTTAGACACACAGCTGTGCGTTTATTTTCTGTGCTTATCTTGTTTCTATTTTGTTCCTGCTAGACTGTGCCTGATGTTTTTCTCAGTCTAGTTGGACTCGCTGGAGTCTCAGATATACTCTCCACATCTTTAGTTAGGTGGTGGAGTTTTTGTATTTTTCTGCTGTGGATATTTTGTATTGTTTTATGCTGACCGCATAGTATCCTGTACTATCCTTTCCTATCTAGGTAGAAGTGGCCTCCTTTGCTTATCCCTGTTTTCTGTCTGCGTGTGTCTTTTCCTCTCCTACTCACAGTCATTATTTGTGGGGGGCTACCTATCCTTTGGGGGTCTACTCTGAGGCAAGAGAGTTTTCCTATTTCCATCTTTAGGAATATTTAGTCCTTAGGCTGTGTCGAGGTGTCTAGGTCTGGTTAGGCACACCCCACGGCTACTTCTAGTTGCGGTGGTAGGATCAGGGTTTGTGGTCAGTAAAGTTACCACTGCTCCAGCGAAGGTCATTTCATGCTGCTCCAAGGCCACCTGATCATAACAGTTATGCAGCTAGTAACGCACTCCGTTACCGCCGCTATTAGCCCTGTGGGACCAAGTTTTTACTATTGATGCTGCCTATGCAGCGTCAATAGTAAAAAGATCTAATGTTAAAAATACAAAAATAAAAAATCATCATATATTCACCCTCCGGCGCCTTTCCCGCTGTTCGCGATGTTCCGGTGCTAAGGATGGTATGCGACAAGGACCTTCCATGACGTCACGGTCATGTGACCGCGGTGTCATCACAGGCCTTGCGCGCCTGCGCGAGAAGGACCTGCCATGACGTCACGGTCATGTGACCGTTATGTCATGGCAGGTCCTTCTCTCGCAGGCACGAAGAATCTGCGGTACCATGGAACAGGCAGGGACAGCATCAGGAGCAGGTATTTAATATTCACCTGTCCGCGTTCCATCTGCCGGACGCCGCTCCGTTTTACCGTCCTCTTGTAGTGCCTGTGCAGGTCAGAGGGCGCGATGACGTATTAGTGTGCGCGCCGCCCTCTGCCTGAACAGTCAGTGCGGAGAGACGGGACGCTGAGGAGCAGCGACAAGAGGCGAGTATGTGATTTTTTTTTTATTTTTTATTGCAGCAGCAGCAGCATTACATGTGGCACTATGCTGTATGGAGCGTTTATGGGGCCATAAAGAACTGCATGGAGCATTATATGGAGCGTCTATGGGGCCATAAAGAACTGCATGGAGCATTATATGGGGCCATAACTGCATGGAGCATTATATGGGGCCATAACTGCATGGAGCATTATATGGGGCATCTATGGGGCCATAATGAACTGCATGGAGCATTATATGGGGCATCTATGGGGCCATAATGAACTGCATGGAGCATTATATGGGGCCATAACTGCATGGAGCATTATATGGTGTATCTATGGGGCCATAACTGCATTGAGCATTATACTACGTGACTGGGCAAAATACTACGTGGCTGGGCAATATACTACGTGGACATGCATATTCTAGAATACCCGATGCGTTAGAATCGGGCCACCATCTAGTAAATAAATAATAATAATTCATGCCAGGCTGCCCAGAGGCAAAGACAAACTGCCCTTTGTGGGAGGTGTATGGTCTATGTCCTATATCCTCCCTGCCATACTCCAGCGATGCCCGTGAGCTACTTTGAGTGCCATCCTGTTGTGTTCACGACATGACGGTGAAGTGTTGTTCCACAGAGCGACTCGCCCGTGCGTGCTGCAGCTGAAACTCCAGTATTGCTTCTACTCGCACAGCCTCTACAGCGTATTCAACTTTTCAGTTCCACCTTGTTGATATGTCACATATGAGGCGCTGAGCGAGAAGGCAGAAGTGACACTGCAGTGCAGACCGTCGAGCAGCTGCAGGGTGTGAACGCCATAATCGTGTACTCACATATGGGTAATTTTTAAGAAAGATTTGCACCACTAAACTTGACACATGTGCCAGGCAAGGGATGTGATCAAACCAGCTAGGCCTAGAGCTGCTACCAGGTATCGCCCGCTATTGCACACCACCAGGCCTGGATTTAGGTCCAGCAGCACCAACCACTCATCAGTCTCGTTTATTCCTTGTCCACAGCTCTTGTGCAGTATGGAACTTGTCCCCCAAAATGATGAGTTTGAGAACAGCCTACTGTCTTTTCCCCCTGGCTGTGTTGAAGTTGCTGGTGCAAGTCTTCCTGCTAGGTGATGGAGTAAGCGGAGTAGGCCACATGGGCAGAGCAATGTCCAACAATAGATGTAGGACATGCGCTAGAACGTCTTCCTCCTCTGTCCCAGCTGCCACATTTACCCAGTGTGCAGATAGGGAGATGTAACGTCCCTTCCCATGCTTACTGGTCCACGTATCGGTAGTTATCTGGACCTTGCCACTGATGGTGTTGCACAGTGCACACCTGATTTTGGTTGCATCATGTGTGTGCTGGGCAGGGATGGCCAACTTGAAACATTAGTGGTGGATGAGAACCACGTACTTCGCAACAGCCACCACCATTTTTTTTTAATGGTTTTTCTCAATCAGCTGGAATGGCAGCGTTCCAAAGGCCAGGAATTGGTAAATGCTGTTATTCAGGACCAGGGCCTGTGGGCGGGTAGTGGGGTATTTCCTCTTTCTCTATGGGGTTTGGGTGATGGAGAGATGAACACTTCCATGGGACAGGGTGGAGATGCTTGGTGACACTGCTGGTGGTGGTGCGGTCACATCCTGTCTTTGCGGGTAGGCTGTTTGTGAGCTGGATGAAGAGGTCAAGACCGCAGCAGAAGAGGGAGCGGGAGGAAAGCTCAAATCTGTCATGTTTTTTAAGGTGTCTACTCTACTGCAGCTCGTACTTAGAACTCAGATGCAGGTGGTGCTCAGGTTAAGAAATGTTAAAAAAAAAAAAAAAAAAAAATCAGAAGAGACTGCTTCATGACTTTGGGCTGATACTGTTTAGCCGATTTGCAAGTGGTTGAGGTGGTAGAAAGATGCCCAAGGTCCTCAGGTGAAAACTCTGCACTTTCAGCAGTGGATGGGACTGGAGGCGCTATCAGCCATCCAATCTAACACCGTCTGCACATGTTCTTGCCTCACTATCCATCCAGCGGTGCTCGTGCCTAGGATATGGTGCACAACATCCCGTGGACTGCATGCAGCAGAGGAACGTGTTTCATGTGGACACGTAACGGGCACAGATCAACCATGTCATCTCCTTGGAGCAGGTACACCTCCACCACGACCTTCATTTGATGCTCTCCTCTACAATACTATACAATAATTCCCAGTAAAGAGGCTGAATTAGGGCACACTGACCCATGCTTCATTACTGGCAGCGTGCATCAGGTAGTTACAGCATGCTGCACAAGGGTGGTAAATAAACAGTATACGGTAATTGTCTACATTTTTCTATTAAAAAAAAAAATAAAAAAATTAAAATTTGAGAATCATTAGTGGTCGATACCCTTTTAAAGGAGAAGTGTAACAATGATTGCAGCCGGTGTCTCCTCCGGTCTTTATCAGGCTCGGTATAGGAGGACGCTTACAGCCGTGGTTACAGAAAGCGCTCCCACGCTCATCCAGGAGAACGGGATGTTTTGTTCCCACTTCTCATTGGTGGACTAGCCCAGTTTTTATTAATCTTACAGGACCATTTCCAGTTTTCCATATTACAGAATTGTATCTTTATAAATGTCGCACTGATGGGCCGTATGGCGTCCAATGTTTTCTGCTCACACCCATCTGATCTCAGTCACATTGCAGCTGAATACAGATCTGCCCAGCCTGATAGAAGAACATTGCTCCGAGGGCGGCCGACATTTACAGGATTGCCCTCATCTGATTGTTATGCTAACAAAAGCGAGATAAAATGTGAAGAGTGACATATTATAGAGAACTGGCAATAAGTAAGAAAAGTGACGCAGAACTATCAATATGGGAGGGGGAAACAGTTGTGGCCATAAATATTGGGGCAGCTCATAGATGAGGAGGGTGAGGGTTTATTGTCCTGTGATTTAGGTCTGATCCAGGAGGTCTGAGGGGAACATTCCTTCATTGATGGAGCAAGACAAATCCATGCGACACATTCATTCCAGCTGTGTCAAGGGTCGTCAGAATTTTGTAAACCATTAGTACAAAAAAAATAAAAATGTGAATATTGCCTAACATTCCAGAGATACATTATTCCTCTGGAAAATATGTCACAGCCTGTCCCATCAGTGGTGGCAGCAGCAGTGAAACCCTCAGAGAAGACCAGCTTATGTCTTATAAAGAAAAAACAATTATGGATTTAAAAAAAACAAAAAGAAAAACCATACAGCTAGTCCGGCTGTATGGGCTACATGGAAGTGCGGGTCCGGTCTACTGGTGAGGACGCCCCTACAGATCGTTTCCCCAATAACCTGCAATGTGTAAACTCAGCCTGATACAGATCCAACTGCGTTACCCTCCACTAATATCACCCCGCGCTTAAGAATTATAGAAATGAAAACTCAACTCATAGCTGTCAAACAAGTTTATTACAAGTTAGATAGTTAGAAATAAAAGATATATAAATATATGCATCCATACAAATGAATAATAAAGAATTTTAGAAATCAAAACAATTAAGAGGAGCGCGGGAGACAGAGGGGAGCGCGGGAGACAGAATAAATCGAGAAAATGGAGTTGTTTTTTTTTTTTTTTTTAAGTAATTCTACTCATCTATCTGACATCATCAGACGCCCGCAGTGTCCTCCCTTTGGGTCCTCACATGGATTGTGGGGGCTCCAGCTCCACTTGGTGAAGAGAAGTCCAGTGATGAGATGACATCTGCAGGGAGGTCACTGCTCCGGGGGCACAGGATGGGGAAAAGCCACAATACCGAGAATAAAAAAAAATCATGGAGAAAAATCTATACAAGTAATGGCCGACACCAGTGGCCACCGGGATAATACTGAACAGAACAGAATAAAGCCCAGGATCTGGAGACATTATTATCACGCAGTTTCGCTCCCAGAGGTCATAGGTCAGTCATCAACCTGACGTCATGTGTGCCCAATAATATTAATGAGAAAGTTTTATGTAAAAAAAACAAACAAAAAAAAAAAAGAAACAACAACAGGACTGACTCCCCATCAGGCAGAGATTCTCATGATAAGTAATATGAATCCCTCAGATCTCCATCATCATCCATCCCGTTCGCCCCCTCACACGTAGCACTATACATCCCAGCGCCCCCACTGCAAGTGACATCACACACTGACCTGCACAGCACGTGACATCAGCCCCCCACACCATGCAGACCCATGCGAGTAACATCAGCCCCATTCTGCAGGTAGACCCCCTGCACACAGATCCACCACGCATGCAACATGACCCCCTTCCCACAGAGACCCCCAGCATGCAGTCTCCCTTCCCCAGGCAGGCCCCTCCAGCACGCAGTCCCAGGCAAGCAACGTCACCCCCTTCCCCAGGCAGACCCCCACTTACCTGATCTGTGACTTTGGAGAATGACCCAAAAATACCCCAATTCCGCCCTGACATCCACAGCCTCCTCCTGTCTGCTCTATGGAGGGAGAGGCTCCGCCCCCTCCGGTCACATGGGCATGACGTCATCACAGGTCCTGTGCGCACAGAGCAGCCATGTATGTGGAGTGCGGCTCTGCAGGTGGAGGTATGTGGAGATTCCCCATTACTGAGCGCGGGGACATTAACCCCTTCTGCACGGAGACTCTTTATAAGAATCATAACGTTGTTGTTCTGTTTCCTGTAATAGATACATACGAGCCAACTATGGAGGACAGGAAGTGAGGGAGCGGATTGTTCTCCTAGTACAGGGCCCCTTTCTTGGCCCCACACAGTGTAATGCCCCCATTATGCCCTGTAAGCAGGTTCTGCCCCACACCCAGCTGCCTCGGGCACTTTACCATCAGCTGGTACCTCAGATTCTTCCCCGCACCCCTTTCCTTTGTTGGCGCCAAATCTGTTCTGCCTTTGGGGCTCCGGCCTTTATAATATCAGTACCAATTAAGACAAACAATACGCAGGGTGAACCAAATTACACCCTATGCCCCTCCGGGGATATATATCATATCGGCCCCGCACAATTCCAATACAAATGACCTACAAAAAGCTTGCACAGAGACCTCATCGTACAAAAAATCAGTATTTATTATTCAACAACATAACAAAAGAATGTTAAAACACAGTTGTGATGGAAAACGGTACTATATAAAAACACCCCAGACCAGAGGTAAACGTGTTACATCTCATATAACCCACTGCCAGGAAAATGTATCAAAAGCTCCAAGAAGGGAAACCCCTTATGCTCAAACGGCACTATCACTGAATGCCTAAACAGCGTCACACTATATGGCCCCCAAACTACAGTTCAATCCGGCAGCACAGTAATCAAAATCCCTGTTAGTAGTATTACTTTACCTCCGGTCTGATGGTGCCACCCCTACGCGCGTTTCGGCTCGTATGCCTTCCGGGGGAGTGGCATCATCAGATCCAACGTTCCCTTAAATACCTCAACTGACCAATCACTTTAGAATGCAAAATTGCGTCATAGGATCACAGCCTAGTAGCGGCGCGTGCGCAGATCGCTCCGTCAAGGTCCCAGTCACCGCCAGCGTCTTCCGGCAAACACGCCCACGGGAACGCCCATAGGACGGTGACGTGAGCGCCAGCCCGACCAAGACGCCGGCAACAACGCGCAACCCCCAGGAGAGAACACGCACGCGCACAGGAGGGGATCCCAGACGCAACAAGCCACCATAAACGAAGTAAGTGCACCCCCAACAAATCAATACATCATACATAGACATCAATGAGCACCGTGAAAATAATAACAAAACGAATTTTACAGTAATACATATACAAGGACACTTCCCATATGAAAAGTCCAGTAAGTAATAACAACAATAAGGATAATACAATAATAAATACATCATATCCATTTACATAAAATGCATATAAGAGATACATACAAAAATTTAAATAAACAATATTTATTGCTCTGGTGCGTAGTGGAAAAAGTGCAAAGTATGACAGTCTTACACTAATGGACCCTATAATTTACATAATACATTAATATACCATATTATTATGATTATGAAATATACAAAAGCCTAAACAACACAATAAAGTGCAAAGTGCTTGAACATGCTCAGAAATGATGCCCACTCTCTCCATACTCTCAATCATCCATTTACGAATGCAATGACGGGGATGCAACTTGGTGACTGTAAATAAAATAATACAAAGTTAAAATCAGCATAATCACATTAAAAACAGAAACCAATGAAACCAACAAAAAATTAAAAAACGACCATATTAAAGAAAAGGTGCAAAACTCAGGGTTTCATTCAACCCATCTGGTTTAAGGGTCCGTAATTCCCATATCCATCGGGACTCTTTTTGAGCTAAATTCCGACTCACATTACCCCCTCTTGGGCTTACAGGAATACAATCAATGCCCTTCACACGAAACTGGGAGGGATCACAGGCATGATGCTGTTTAAAGTGTCTAGGAACACTTTTAAGTAAGTCCAAGTTCTCCTCCTCCTTGGCAGCCAGAATATCCCTAACGTGTTCCCTTACGCGCACTTTTAAGGCCCTTGTAGTCAGGCCTACATAAATTTTTGTACAAGTGCAGTATGCATAATACACCACTGCACTTGTAGTGCAAGTTATCGTATGCGTAATTTTAAACTTGCGTCCATCTGAGGACTCAAACTCCGTTGCCGTATCCATGTTGGGACAGCCCACACACTTCCCACAAGGTTTGCTACCCCATGGAGATTTCGAAGGATGCTTTAGCGATGGAAATAATTGGGGGCGTTCTTTTGGTGTGTAATAACTCTGCACTAGCAAGTCCCTCAAATTTTTGGATCTCCGTGCTGTGATTGAGGGTTTTTTAGCCAAATATTGTCTCAGCCCTGGATCTGCCAGCAAAACTGGCCAGTGCTTTTCCACACTTTCCAAAAGTTTACCCCATTGGGAACTGTACGTAGTTACCAGTCTTACCTGATTACTTGCTGCTCTTTTATTGGAGGAATAAAGAAGTTGGTGACAATCAGTGTTCCTGGCTCTGTTATAAGCTTTTTTAATACTCCTCTTGCTGTATCCCCTCTCCAAAAATCTTGCCTTCATTTCTGTTGCCCGGCATTCAAAATCCTCCATAGTGGAGCATATTCTTCTAATTCATCACAGGTCCTGTGCTCACAGAGCAGCCATATATGTGGAGTGCGGCTCTGCAGGTGGAGGTATGTGGAGATTCCCCATTACTGAGCGCGGGGACATTAACCCCTTCTGCACTGAGACTCTTTATAAGAATCATAACGTTGTTGTGTTTCCTGTAATAGATACATACAAGCCAACTATGGAGGACAGGAAGTGAGGGAGCGGATTGTTCTCCTAGTACAGGGCCCCTTTCTTGGCCCCACACAGTGTAATGCCCCCATTATGCCCTGTAAGTAGGTTCTGCCCCACACCCAGCTGCCTCGGGCACTTTACCATGAGCTGGTACCTCAGATTCTTCCCCGCACATGATGCTCCATACCGTATAATGGCCACACATAGCTACTCCTACACACACAGCTCCGCTCCATACACCTCGTACACACACGGCTCCGCTCCATACACCTCATACACACACGGCTCTGCTCCATACACCTCGTACACACACGGCTCCGCTCCATACACCTCGTACACACACGGCTCTGCTCCATACACCTCATACACACACGGCTCCTCTCCATACACCTCGTACACTCGGCTCTGCTCCATACACATTGCACACGCTGCTCCGCTCCGTACACTTCGTACAAACACCGCTCCATACACATTGCACACGCTGCTCCGCTCCGTATACCTTGCACACACACGGCTCCACTGCGTACACCTCATACACACACGGCTCCACTCCATACACCTCATACACACACGGCTCCACTGTGTACACCTCGTACACACATGGCTCAGCTTTATACACATTGCACACACTGCTCCGCTCCGTATACCTTGTACACGCATGACTCTGCTCTGTACACCTCGTACACACGTGGCTCTGCTCCGCACACCTCGTACACACGTGGCTCTGCTCCGCACACCTCGTACACACGTGGCTCTGCTCCGCACACCTCGTACACACGTGGCTCTGCTCCGCACACCTCGTACACACGTGGCTCTGCTCCGCACACCTCGTACACACGTGGCTCTGCTCCTCACACCTTGTACACACGTGGCTCTGCTCTGTACACCTCGTACACACGTGGCTCTGCTCTGTACACCTCGTACACACGTGGCTCAGCTCCGTACACCTTGTACAGACACGGCTCTGCTCCGTACACCTCGTACACACACGGCTCTGCTCCATACACCTTTCACACTCTGCTCTGATCCGCACACCTCTTACACACATGGCTCTGCTCCGTACACACGCGGCTGTGCTCTGTACACCTCATGCACACAGCTCCGTACACCTCGTACACACACGACTCTGCTCCACACACTTTTCACACTCTGCTCTGATCCGCACACCTCTTACACACATGGCTCCACTCCGTACACCTCGTACAGACACGGCTCCGCTCCGTACACCTCGTACACACACGGCTCCGCTCCGTACACCTCGTACACACACGACTCTGCTCCATACACCTTTCACACTCTGCTCTGATCCGCACACCTCTTACACACATGGCTCCGCTCCGTACACCTCGTACACACGTGGCTGTGCTCTGTACACCTCTTACACACACGACTCCGCTCCATACACCTTTCACACGCTGCTCCGATCCATACACCTCATACACACACGACTCTGCTACATCCACACTGTAAACACCTCCTGACCTCACACATACACTTACCCTCGTCCGGCGCCATAGCAACCAGCAGAGTCCTGTACACAGAGGTCCTCCCGATCGATCATGTGACCCCTGACTCCTCCCTCCTGTGTCCTCATCACAGGTCCTGTGCGCACAGAGCAGCCATTATGATTATGTGGTGTGCTGTTCTGCGGGTGCAGGGACTCAGGGAGCTCTCAACTGACCGGGTGACATTACACACCTTCCATCCAGTGCGGGACAATTAATGTCCCGCCCGGGATCGCGGGGCTGATTGTCAAAATCAGGACAGTCCCCCTGGATCCGGGACGGTTGGGAGGTATGCTTTCCTTTGCTTGGCACCCCTTCACTTTTTAGACACCTTATGCAATATATATGATCCCGATCACACAGTATAATGTTCCTACAGTACCGCCATACCCCCACACACAGTATAATGTTCCCACACTTGTGGCTTCCCGCAAACACAGGATAATGTTTCCACAGGACTGGCATCCCCCTCACAGACTGTATAATTTACTGCCCCCTACATGCACAATATGGTACCATCCACCTCACTGACTACCTCCGACAATTAATAAATACTCACTCAGCCTCATTCTTGGTGCAAATACTAATGAACCCAGGATCTATGAGATATTTCCATACGATAGTTGGATAGGCAGGAGTGTGTCATCCATAAAGGTTGCCCACTCGGTTGCTATGAGGCCTATGAATTGACAGGGCTCGGTGGGGTGTGGTATTGGTCACCCTCTCCTTCCCATCATCACAATGTCAGTGATATCCACATTCCCATGACGGTGATACCGCTGAATAGATTAGTGAATCAGGGAGTGGAAAGCTCCTGATCCACCATTCAGCCTTCACTTCTGAGTCTGAGACTCCGTGCACTGCAGGCACAATGACGTCACTACATCACACCTGTAGTGCGGAGCCTCAGTACTCACACTGCACAGACCAGAGCAGCGCTCCTCAGAAACTGGGTTGGCTGAGTAGTGTGTGTGGTTATATCAGGAATTGTGGGGGCATCATATTAAGAGAAGAGCTGTTGGGACTCTAATACTGAATGTGTGGCTGGTAGGGGCCATTATACTGGGGTTGTGGTGTACTGTAAATGCCTCCATACAGAGTGTGGGTTTTATTTTGTGTAGCAGGTTGTGGTGGCCATAATTAGAGATGAGCGAATATGTTCAGAAAACGATCGTCAAAAATAAATTTGTCACGAATATTCTATATTCGGATTCATGATCGGTAACACGAACATTTTTCTTAAGATCGGAAAAAGTCGGCAACATTGGATAAAAGATATAATAGAAGCCGGCAATACATGTGCCGCATTTAGTAAAATCACAGCCACCAATGTGGGAGACTGGGGTTCAAATCCTGGCTCTGCCCTGTTGGACATAATATACCAGTAATGGTCCATAACACTATGGTGCCTACCTCGATAACCATGAGAGTGTCACGAGCAAAGAGAGTCATGCCTGCTTGGATTTGTCTGGATTAACAAGGTCCGCGTCAGATGTCGAGGAACCAGGACAATCTGATGATACCTGGGCTACTGGACCAAACCATACATGGACAAGGCAAGAGAACCTGGATCTGGAAAACTAGTCACACAACGTTTCAATATCATAAAGAGAAAGCTATTATCACAACTTGAGATGGATCAACTGCACTGTAGATCCACCCCACATGAAGACCTGGAAGAACAACATGTGCAACCCCCTGAAGATCCTGATCCAACCCTGCAACTAGAGAGAACTGCAACTGGTCTGACAGAAGATCTTAGATAAACTAAATACCATCAATACCAATTGTCGACTGCCAAGGCTCAGCAAAGAAACACCACCAGACAGTATGCTAGAGGATGCTAATAGAGCAACTCTTGCATCAATACCTTCCACCACCATAACTCAAACTAATAATATGATCTATGCTACGGCCTCAGCAATCATGGAAATGCTTGGCTATACAACCAGAAAGAACAACAGAAGTACGTGTCCCCCTTGCAAAAGAAGCCTGGAGACAAAGATCAAGGTGCCACGAAGGGAAGTCAGCCAACTATCAGAAATACAAAAGTGTGTAAAGATCAAGAATAAAACCAAGCTGGAGAAGTACAAAGGCCTGACCCCAACTCTAGAGACTGCTAAACAAAGGCTCACAGCACTCGCTGCAAGACAAGGGAGATACATTAGAGAAGCTGAGGCCAAGAAGATAAATGCCCTGTTCTCCAAAGAACCATCCAAAGTGTAAAAAAACAACACCAGTGCATTGTGGCTGCAATATCTGAGAATGAAACACAGCAACCACCTAGAGCAACAACCAGTCACCATTAGAATCGAGCGAAACGGATTGGTCATTTTCATAAGTCGCCGACTTTTGGCAAAGTCGGGTTTCATGAAACCTGCCCCGATCCCTGTGTGGGGTCGGCCACGCGGTAGGCGACCTTCGCGCCAAAGTCGCGTTTCATATGACGCATTCAGCGCCATTTCTCAGCCAATGAAGGTGGACGTAGAGTGTGGGCAGCGTGATGACATGGTTCTCAGTCCCTACCATCTTAGAGAAGGCATGGCAGTGATTGGCTTGCTTTCTGTGGCGTTACAGGGGCTATAAAGGGGCGTGCACGCCGACCGCCATCTTACTTCTGCTGATCTGAGCATAGGGAGAGGTTGCTGCAGCTTTGTCAGAATCAGGGATAGCGTTAGGCAGGGAATATAAACCCCCAAACCGCTTGTGCTGTAGCGATTTCCACTGTCCAACACCACCTTTTCCTTGCAGGGACAGTGGAGGCTAGATTTCTGTGCATCAGCTCTGTAGCTTATAAGGCTCCCTGATAGCTGCATTGCTGTTTGTACGCCGCTGTGCAAACCAACTGCTTGTTTCAAAGCACAAATCCTGTTGCTCCTTCCTTTCTGCACAGCTATCTTGTTTGTTTGTCCACACTTTTTTGTGCAGCAGTCCTTTTTCTTGCTGCCTGCCATACTTTTCTGAGATTACTGTAGGGACATAGTAATTGTAGTACAGTCCCTATATATATATATATATATATATATATATATATATACATATATATATATATATATATATATATATATATATATAATCTCTTCAAGCCACTTTCTGCCCCTGAAACTGTGTAGTGTGAAACAGTGGGCCTGTATTTTTCTGCACTGTCCCACACCTAAAAAGGGAGATTTATATTGCCAATCAGTGCATCTGTGCCAGTCCAGTCTGTTGTATCTTGTCAGTCATTTTCTGCCACAGAAACTATACTGTAAAACAGTGGGCCAGATTTATTCACTAGTCTTCCATATAAAAAAAAAGGAGAGCTTAATATTGGCAAATCTGTGCCAGTCCAGTCTGTGGTATCTGTCAGTCATTTTCTGCCACAGAAAATATACTGTAATACAGTGGGCCAGATTTATTCACTAGTCTCCCATATAAAAAAAAAAGGGGGAGATTAATATTGGCAAATCTGTGCATCTGCGCCAGTCCTGTCTGTGGTAGCTGTAGCTGTCATTCATTTTCTGCCACAGAAACTATACTGTAATACAGTGGGCCAGATTTATTCACTAGTCTCCCATATAAAAAAAAAAAAAATAAGGGGGAGATTTTTATTTCCACTGTGTGCATCTGCGTCAGTCCTGTTAGTGGCATATCTGTCAGCCACTGAAGCTGTGTACTGTAATACAGTGGGCCTGATTTTCCCTGCAGTCTCACCCACCTATAAAGGGAGATTTAAATTCACAACAAGTTTGCGTCCACCTTCTAACTGGTTTTACAGTACCGTTTGTTAGTTTGGTTACATTTTTCCAAGAATTAGGAAGTCTGGTGGAAGAGGTCGTGGCCGTGGGCGGTCATTGCCAGCTAGTAATGATGGTAGTGGTGGTGGAGCATCAGGTGGTCGTGGGAAAAGCAATATAGCACCTAAATCTCGAGTTGTTGAGCCAGCGTCATCGTCTGGCTACACAAGGCCTCAAACGCTCCCTTTTCTGGGAGTAGGAAAACCGCTTTTAAAGCCGGAGCAGCAGGAACAAGTTTTGGCTTTCCTTGCTGACTCTGCTTCTAGCTCTTTTGCCTCCTCTTCGGAAAGTGCAAAATGTAAAAGCAGCGCGTCGTCAGTGGATGTTCCCGGTCAGGGATAAGTCGCTTTCTTGTGTTCTTCACCCAGAACAACAGAGAAGGATGTGTCAGGCGACACAACGGGTTACTCCATGGAGCTCTTTACACATACCGTGCCTGGGTTAGAAAGGGAAATTGTTAACAGGCCATGCCCATTACAAGATGAATCGGACATGGAGTGCACAGATGCACAGCCACAGCCAGATTATTATGCTGTTCGTTTGACTCAGATCACAACATTGCCCTCGCAGTGTACTGATCCAGAATCTGACCCTGATGAGACTATGGAGCCCCGTCACGAACGCTATACCACCGGCTTACACGGTGACACAGAGGAAGGTGCACAGGACATATAAGAGGAGGTCATAGATGACCCAGTTGTTGACCCTGATTGGCAGCATTGGGGGAACAGGGTGCAGCCGGCAGTAGCTCTGAAGCGGAGGAGGAGGAGGAGCCACAGCAGGCATCAACATCGCAACAGCTTCCATCTGGCAGGCCCGTATCTGGCCAAAAATGTGTGTCAAAACCTATAACTGTTGTAGGACAGCGTGGCCATCCGGTTAAAGTAGCTCAGTGTGCAATGCCTGAAAAGGTATCCGATAGTAGGAAGAGTGCAGTCTGGCACTTTTTTAAACAAGTTCCAAATAATCAGTGCAAAGTCATCTGTAAGAAATGCTCAAGGACCTTCAGTAGAGGTCAGAATGTTAAAAATCTAAATACAAGTTGCATGCATAGACATTTAACCACCATGCACTTGCAAGCCTGGACTAACTACCAAACGTCCCTTAACGTTGTTGCACCCTCTCACAAAGAAGCTAGTCAGCAACGCTACATCCCTTCCCTCACTGTAAGCCCACCGTTTACCACACCACCTGCAGCAAATGTGGAAGTTTCGTCGCAAGGCCAAAGCAGTCAGAGAATCACCAGGTTCTTGGTAGGAAACACTGTATGTAGGGCAACAGCAAGAATACCATCACCAACCCTCTCTCAGTCTGCCATGTCCACCGGCACCCCCGCTAGTTCCACGATCTGCAGCTCTCCAGTCCAGCTCACCCTACATGAGACTCTCATTAGGAAAAGGAAGTACTCATCCTCTCATCCGCGTACACAGGGTTTGAACGCCCACATAGCTAGACTAATCTCGTTAGAGATGATGCCCTACCGGTTAGTTGAAAGCGAAGCTTTCAAAGCCCTGATGGACTATGCTGTACCACGCTACGAGCTACCCAGTCGACACTTCTTTTCGAGAAAAGCCATCCCAGCCCTCCACCAGCATGTAAAAGACCGCATTGTCCATGCACTCAGGCAATCTGTGAGTAGAAAGGTGCACATGACAACAGATGCATGGACCATTAGGCATGGCCAGGGGCGTTACGTGTCCATCACGGCACACTGGGTTAATGTGGTGGATGCAGGGTCCACAGGGGACGCAATATTGTGACAGTTCTGCCTAGCCCACGGTCTAGGAAACAGTTGGCTGTAGGCGTTCGCCCCCCCCTCCTCCTCGTCCTCCAGCAGAAGCGAGAACTCGTCCACAGACCGCAGTCGCACGACCACTCCATCCGCAGCTGCCACTGTTGCACATGAGGTGTCCCATTATGGAACAGCTAGTGGCAATGAAGTGTTTGGGTGACAACAGACACACAGCGGAAGTTCTGTCCGAGTTCTTGCAGCAAGAAACGCAGTCGTGGCTGGGCACTGTAGATCTTGAGGCAGGCAAGGTAGTGAGTGATAACGGAAGGAATTTCATGGCTGCCATCTCCCTTTCCCAACTGAAACACATTCCTTGCCTGGCTCACACCTTAAACCTGGTGGTGCAGTGCTTCTTGAAAAGTTATCCGGGGTTACCCGACCTGCTCCTGAAGGTGCGCAGACTTTGCTCACACATCCGCCGTTCGCCCATACACTCCAGCCGTATGCAGAACCATCAGCGATCATTGAACCTTCCCCAGCATCGCCTAATCACCGACGTTGCAATAAGGTGGAACTCCACACTGCACATGCTTCAGAGACTGTGCGAACAGAGGCGTGTTGTTATGTATTTGTGGGAGGATACACATACACGGGCAGGCAGTTGGATGGCAGACATGGAGTTGTCAGGTGTGCAGTGGTTGAAGCTACAAGACCTGTGTCAAGTCCTTCAGTGTTTTGAGAAATGCACACGGCTGGTTAGTGCAGACAACGCCATAATAAGCATGAGCATCCCCCTAATGCGTCTGCTGATGCAAAGTTTGACGCACATAAAGGAGCAGGCGTCTGCAGCCGAGGACGAGCGAAGCCTTGATGACAGTCAGCCATTGTCTGTCTGGTCAGGAAAGTCTACTGGACGAGGTGGCGAGCGAAGAGGAGGAGGATGATGGGGATGAGTATTTTTTGGATGAGGAAGCTTCTCAGGGGGCAATAAAAACTGGTGGCGTTGCAAGGCCAGGTTCAGGGTTTTTGAGGGAGACAAGTGACGTTGATTTGCCCGAAAGTGCTCCTCAACCCAGCACAAGCAGTGAATTGACAACCGGATCATTGGCCCACATGGAGAATTATGCCTTGCGTATCCTAAAAAGGGACCCCCGCATTATAAAAATGATGACCGATGACGATTACTGGTTGGCCTGCCTTCTGGATCCACGCTATAAGGAGAAACTGCAAAATATCATGCCACATGAGAACCTTGAACAAATATTGGCAACCAAACAAGCAACTCTTGTTGACCGTTTGATTCAGGCATTCCCAGCACACAGCGGCGGTGATGGTTCTCACACGAGCTGCAGGGGGCAACAGGGCAGAGGAGTTAGAGGTGCACAAATCAGAAGTGGCGTTGGACGGAGGGGTTTTCTGACCAGGTTGTGGAGTGATTTCGCAATGACCGCAGACAGGACAGGTACTGCAGCATCAATTCAAAGTGACGGGAGACAACATTTGTCCAGTATAGTTACTAACTATTTTTCCTCCCCTATCGATGTTCTCTCTCACCCGTCATTCCCATTTGATTACTGGGCATCCAAAATAGACACCTGGCCTGAATTGTCCGAATATGCATTGCAGGAGCTTGCTTGCCCAGCAGCTAGTGTGCTATCAGAAAGAGTATTCAGTGCTGCAGGTTCAATACTGACCGAAAAAAGGACTCGTCTGGCTACCCAAAATGTTGATGATCTAACCATTAAAATGAACCATTCATGGATTTCTAATTATTTTGCCCCACCTTTCCCGGCTGACACCTAGCTTTCCTGTAAAAAGGTCCTGCTTTTGGACTGGTCTTACTGACTATTCCAATCTCTTAATTTGCAGCTGCTGTATGTCCAGCATACGACATGTTTACACCTCCCTAAATGGGCTGACTCCCCACCCCCCAGCTCAAACTGTGCTCTACCACTTGCAAAATTATCTGTCACTGCTCCACCTCTGTTTAGTCTATGCAGTGAAATCCTTCAATGCCTGGCACTGACAATACCAATTTGTTGACATGTATGATGCTACTTAACCCCTTCCCGACCTTTGACGCCACGTAGGCGTCATGAAAGTCGGTGCCAATCCGACCCATGACGCCTATGTGGCATCATGGAAATATCGCGTCCCTGCAGATCGGTTGAAAGGGTTAACTCCCATTTCACCCGATCTGCAGGGACAGGGGGAGTGGTATTTCACCCCCCCCCCCCCACCCCGTGGCTACGATCGCTCTGATTGGCTGTTGAAAGTGAAACTGCCAATCAGAGCGATTTGTAATATTTCACCTATTAAAACTGGTGAAATATTACAATCCAGCCATGGCCGATACTGCAATATCATCGGCCATGGCTGGAAACACTAATGTGCCCCCACCCCACCGATCGCCCCCCCCAGTCCTCCGATCAGTCCTATGCACCGCTCCATCCTGTGCTCCGCTCCCCCCGTGCTCTTGTCCGCTCCCCCCATGCTCCAGTCACCCCCCATGCTCCGATCCAACCCCCCTGCACTCCGATCCACCTCCCCCGTGCTCCGATCCACCCCCCCGTGCTCCGATGCACCCCCCCCCCCGCGCTCCGATCCACCCCCCATGCTCCGATCCCCCCCCGTGCTCTCCCCCCACCCCATCATACTTACCGATCCTCCCGGGGTCCGTCCGTCCGTCTTCTCCATGGGCGGGCGCATGCGCAGTGCGCCCGCCGAATCTGCCGGCAGGCAGATTCGTTCCAAAGTGCATTTTGATCACTGAGATAGGTTATATCACAGTGATCAAAATAAAAAAAATAGTAAATGACCCCCCCCCTTTGTCACCCCCATAGGTAAGGACAATAAAAAAATAAAGAATTTTTTTTTCCACTAACGTTAGAATAGGGTTAGGGTTTCGGTATGTGCACACGTATTCTGGTCCTCTGCGGATTTTTCCGCTGCGGATTTTTCTGCTGCGGATTTCGCAGCGGTTTTACAACTGCTCCAATAGAAAATCGCAGTTGTAAAACTGCAGTGAAATGCGCAGAAAAACCGCGGTAAATCTGCCATAAATCCACAGCGGTTTAGCACTGCGGATTTATGGCAGATTTACCGTGGTTTTTCTGCGCATTTCACTGCAGTTTTACAACTGCGATTTTCTATTGGAGCAGTTGTAAAACCGCTACGGAATCCGCAGAAAGAAGTGACATGCTGCGGAATGTAAACCGCTGCGTTTCCGTGCAGTTTTTCTGCAGCATGTGTACAGCGATTTTTGTTTCCCATAGGTTTACATTGAACTGTAAACTCATGGGAAACTGCTGCGGATCCGCAGCATTTTCAGCAGCGTGTGCACATACCTTTAGAATTAGGCTATGTGCACACGGTGCGGATTTGGCTGCGGATCCGCAGCGGATTGGCCGCTGCGGATTCGCAGCAGTGTTCCATCAGGTTTACAGTACCATGTAAACCTATGGAAAACCAAATCCGCTGTGCCCATGGTGCGGAAAATACAGCGCGGAAACGCTGCGTTGTATTTTCCGCAGCATGTCAATTTTTTGTGCGGATTCCGCAGCATTTTACACCTGTTTCTCAATAGGAATCCGCAGGTGAAATCCACACAAAAAACACTGGAAATCCGCGGTAAATCCGCAGGTAAAACGCAGTGCCTTTTACCCGCGGATTTTTCAAAAATGGTGCTGAAAAATCTCACACGAATCCGCAACGTGGGCACATAGCCTTAGGGTTAGGGTTGGAATTAGGGTTGTGGTTAGGGTTGTGGTTAGGGTTATGGCTACAGTTGGGATTAGGGTTAGGGGTGTGTTGGGGTTAGGGCTGTAGTTAGGGGTGTGTTGGGGTTAGGGTTATGGCTACAGTTGGGATTAGGGTTAGGGGTGTGTTGGGGTTAGTGTTGGAGGTAGAATTGAGGGGTTTCCACTGTTACGGCACATCAGGGGTCTCCAAACGCAACATGGCGCCACCATTGATTCCAGCCAATCTTGTATTCAAAAAGTCAAATGGTGCTCCCTCACTTCCGAGCCCCGACGTGCGCCCAAACAGTGGTTTACCCCCACATATGGGGTACCAGCATACTCAGGACAAACTGCGCAACAATTACTGGGGTCCAATTTCTCCTGTTACCCTTGTGAAAATAAAAAAATGCTTGCTAAAACATAATTTTTGAGGAAAGAAAAATGATTTTTTATTTTCACGGCTCTGCGTTGTAAACGTCTGTGAAGCACTTGGGTGTTCAAAGTGCTCACCACATATCTAGATAAGTTCCTTGGGGGGTCTAGTTTCCAATATGGGGTCACTTGTGGGGGAGCTCCAATGTTTATGCACACAGGGGCTCTCCAAACGCGACATGGTGTCCGCTAACGATGGAGATAATTTTTCATTCAAAAAGTCAAATGGCGCTCCTTCCCTTCCGAGCCTTACCATGTGCCCAAACAGTGGTTTACCCCCACATGTGAGGTATCCGTGTACTCAGGAGAAATTGCCCAACAAATTTTAGGATCCATTTTATCCTGTTGCCCATGTGAAAATGAAAAAATTGAGGCTAAAAGAATTTTTTTGTGAAAAAAAAGTACTTTTTCATTTTTACGGATCAATTTGTGAAGCACCTGGGGGTTCAAAGTGCTGACTATGCATCTAGATAAGTTCCTTGGGGCATCTAGTTTCCGAAATGGGGTCAATTGTGGGGGAGCTCCAATTTTTAGGCACACGGGGGCTCTCCAAACGTGACATGGTGTCCGCTAAAGAGTGGAGCCAATTTTTCATTCAAAAAGTCAAATGGCGCTCCTTCCCTTCCAAGCCCTGCCATGCGCCCAAACAGTGGTTTACCCCCACATATGAGGTATCAGCGTACTCAGGACAAATTGGACAACAACTTTCGTGGTTCAGTTTCTCCTTTTACCATTGGGAAAATAAAAAAATTGTTGCTAAATGATAATTTTTGTGACTGAAAAGTTAAATGTTCATTTTTTCCTTCCATGTTGCTTCTGCTGCTGTGAAGCACCTGAAGGGTTAATAAACTTCTTGAATGTGGTTTTGAGCACCTTGAGGGGTGCACTTTTTAGAATGGTGTCACTTTTGGGTATTTTCAGCCATATAGACCCCTCAAACTGACTTCAAATGTGAGGTGGTCCCTAAAAAAAATGGTTTTGTAAATTTCGTTGTAAAAATGGGAAATCGCTGGTCAAATTTTAACCCTTATAACTTCCTAGCAAAAAAAAATGTTGTTTCCAAAATTGTGCTGATGTAAAGTATACATGTGGGAGTTTGCATCTCGGCTTTGGGAAAATGGTCGCCGCGATCTCTAATGCACACGCGCGGCATCCCGCGGTCATTTTCCTGAAGCCCCGTGCAGCAGAGCACTCGATCTGCGCACGCGCGGCCCCAGGAAGATGGCCGCCCCCACCGACGAAAGGGATGACAGCGCAGATCGCGCGCTGCTTGTTCACCACTACGCCACTACACCACCAACGTAAAGCTGAGGAAGAACCAGCGATGTCACCACGCCCTCCCGACCTGACCAGCCTGATTGACAGGCGAAAACGGCGACTTTGGTAAGTTATTTCTCAGCATAGGTGGGGAATCGGGGTACACTACATACACTATAGGAACACACAGCGCAGGCCCTATTTAACAGTATTTATAGCTCAATCTCAAAAAACGGGGTGACAGGTTCCCTTTAACTATTTTGTGTCACATAACTCTCTGGTTTAACAGAATAAAAATTCAAAATGTGAAAATTGCGAAATTTTCCAACTTTTTGCCAAATTTTCGTTTTTATCACAAATAAACACAGAATTTATTGACCTAAAATTAACACAAACATGAAGCCCAATATGTCACGAAAAAAACTCTCAGAACCGCTAGGATCCGTTGAAGCGTTCCTGAGTTATTACCTCATAAAGGGACACTGGTCAGAATTGCAAAAAACGGCCAGGTCATTAAGGTCAAAATAGGCTGGGTCATGAAGGGGTTAAAATATTCAGTGGCCCTGTCCTACATTTACACCAGTAAATACTTTGCGCCAAATAACAATGTCTGAAAGTCAGCAGAGGAGCCCACCCCTGTACCTAAGTATGCCACCCTTTTTTTTGTTTTGTTTTTTTTGCGAGACGTTAACATCTAGGTATTATTTTGGAGTACTGTGTCAGACAATCCTTCCAATTGTCCTCCGCTGACCACACCAATGCTGCCTGTGTACCCCTGGTACCTATTTAAAAGTGCATAGAGCCTACTTTTTTTTATTTTAGGCCTACTAAGTCTGTTTTTAATATAACACTGCATTTGGCCTACTAGTTTTGTTGGCCCTACTAACTGTGTCTGCCGCTCCTTGCTGTTCTCCATTGAACAAAGCAGTGCCGCCTATTTACTTCTGTTACCAATTTTTAACTGCATTTAGCCTACTTACTGATTTGGGCCTACTCACTGTGTCAGCCTCTCATTACAGTTGTCCTCCACTGAACAAAGCAATGCCGCCTGGTTAGTCCTGTTACCAATTTTGAACTGCATTTAGCCCACTTTATTATTTGGGCCTATATCTGTGTTTCCTCCTCATCCTGCCCATTGCCCAGCCAGTGCTAGATGAGTCTGCTGGTACACTGACCCAAACGAATCACCGCACACGTCAGGACAAGTCAATTTTGCTGAAGTGAATGTCTTTATTGAAGGTGCAACGACTGAAGACGTAACAAGGCAACAATTTCTAACGTTTCGGCCACATATTGGCCTTGATCACAGAATGGTGCCTTAATAGTAGTCCAAATCGTATCGTATGGTAAGAGCTGAATTCAAAAGTAAGTACGGCCCTGTGATCCCCCAGTTGGACGCCGGCGGTTACCTATTTTCAATCGCAATAGTACGTGATTGTGCAAATGTAGTTCAAGTATATAAGTCCAATGTGAGCTTCAGCTAGGGTCCTAATGCAACACATGTTCCATGGCAATGTAGGGAAGGACTGTAGAAGGTAGACGCAGAGGATACCAAGCGGCATAAGTGTATCAGTGTGGAGTAGGCACACGAAAAGCTCTACGAAGAGATGCACGTTATTAATGTAAAGTGGTATAACCGCATAGGAGGAAAGAGGTCCCATATCTATAACATGTATATAAACGGAAAAAAGCACTACCTAGGGTCCTATTGCAGCAAATGTTCCTTAACAAAAAACGGAAGAAATGTAGGAAGTGGAAGCAAAGGATACCACTTAGCGTTAATGAACCAGTGTTGAGTGGATTCGCCCGTATAGAATCCATGGAAAGATGCACATTATAAATGTTGAGCGGTGTAACTGCGTGGGAACTTATCTGAGGTCGGAGGTCTCACATCCATAGGTGGCGCAGGGGTCACGAAGTCCGCAAAGGTGGTCCCGTTGGATGCGCCGGGGGACGCTATTCTTAAGCGATCCCGGAACCACCTGACCGGATGTGCGGGTAGAACGCCGGCGCCTGCGCAGTGTATGTAGGCATTGTACGAGGACAGCCAGAAGGGGCCGGCGCCTGCACTGTGTCCATTATGCACTGACGTAAAGCCAGGCCCGACGGCGCACGCGCCGTCATGAAAAGGGTGTGGGCGGGCGCTGTAAAAAAACCTGCGCTTGCGTACTAGCAGCTGGGGGTATAAAGGCATAGGACGCCAATCTACTGCGGCGGTGTCCGCACAGTCAGGAAACCTGACATGGGAGAAGTGGAGTATATATGTGTGTGCCTAATCGCTGCGCAGTTAGAGTCTAATGATAACGGTGTGGAGGAGAAGTAAGACCGGGTATAATTAAAGGCCCGAGAGAGGGGATATAGATTATATGGGGATGGTTGTACAATCCTAAGTAGTACCAAGAGAGAAATAGAAGAGGAAAGTAACTGAGGGAATAACCGCAGGCAAAACTAAATGCACTGGTGGAAGATACACATATATACATACATATATATATATATACACATACATACATACACATATATATATATATACATATACATACAGGGCCGTACTTACTTTTGAATTCAACTCTTACCATACGATACGATTTGGACTACTATTAAGGGTATGTTTATCTATCTTGTCCTCCTGCTGTTTTTCTTCATCCATATCTAGGTAAATCTCCTATAAGGACCCAGTTCCTTGTCTGAATGTCCCGATTGATAACGTGGTCTGCAGGATGGTGACTGCCTTTACCTGCCTAGTCATTGACTTTCTACCGACATGAGTTCTGTTTTTCCTACGTCTCAGTTTTTGGCGTTCTTTTCCATACTGAGTCTGTATATATTGTATATATGATGTATATATTTTGTTTATCACTGTACATACTGTATATTCATACGATTTTTTTTCCGTTTTTTCAGCACCATTCTGTGATCAAGGCCAATATGTGGCCGAAATGTTGCGGACTTCGTGACCCCTGCGCCACCTATGGATATTCTATACGGGCGAATCCACTCAACGCTGGTTCATTAACGCTACGTGGTATCCTTTGCTTCCACTTCCTACATTTCTTCCGTTTTTTGCTAAGGAACATTTGCTGCAGTAGGACCCTAGGTAGTGCTTTTTTCCGTTTATATACATGTTATAGATATGGGACCTCTTTCCTCCTATGCGGTTATACCACTTTACATTAATAACGTGCATCTCTTCGTAGAGCTTTTCGTGTGCCTACTCCACACTGATACAATTATACGCTTGGTATCCTCTGCGTCTACCTTCTACAGTCCTTCCCTACATTGCCATGGAACATGTGTTGCATTAGGACCCTAGCTGAAGCTCACATTGGACTTATATACTTGAACTACATTTGCACGATCACGTACTATTGCGATTGAAAATAGGTACCCGCCGGCGTCCATCTGGGGGATCACAGGGCCGTACTTACTTTTGAATTCAACTCTTACCATACGATATGATTTGGACTACTATTAAGGCACCATTCTGTGATCAAGGCCAATATGTGGCCGAAACGTTAGAAATTGTTGCCTTGTTACGTCTTCAGTCTTTGCACCTTCAATAAAGACATTCACTTCAGCAAAATTGACTTGTCCTGACGTGTGCGGTGATTCGTTTTTCTTCAAAGATTTGGGGTCATCTGACTCCGTTCACTTGCACCGTCCACAATCCATCTACAGTCGAGTGCTAGCTCTTTGTTTACTCTACTATACTGGTACACTGACCCAGACCGCTACATTCCCCTTGCACGCTACACAGCCTGAATGTGACCCTGCTGCAAGTCAGGTTCCCCTTCCCGCATAGCATACCACCTTACACGGGGATAAAGAGGAAGGTGCAGATGAAAGTGCAGGTTCCTTCATCAGGTGGGGGGGGCATACTCATTGGTGACATCACTGGCACAGGGTCCCTCATAGTACGCAAAAGTGTCGCTGCCGGTGGGAGGCACCACCGCCGTGCAAACACCGCCGTACTTTGAGGGGCCCAGTGCCAATGCGAACGAGTGGGCCCCAACTGCTTGCTCAGGATCACAGCACTTGCAAAGTTGAAATACTTACCTCTCCCTGCTCCACTGCCGTGACGTGGTTCACGTTTCCTGGGTCCACTAAATACTTGAACCAGCCCTACCCCCCACAACTTTAGCCAAATGACCCCCAATTTCCAATGCCTAACTATTATTATAAGGTAAATTAAGATTGACAAGCTTCAGTAACAAGAATGTATGTTTTTGCCATTAAAATGGGCACTGTAGGTGTTTTCCTGGCCTCCACTCACTGCAGACTATGCTTTCCCATTGACTTGCATTGGGTTTCGTGTTTCGGTCGATCCCCGACTTTTCGCGATAATCGGCCGATTTCACTCGACTCGACCTTTGAGATAGTCGGGTTTCTCGAAACCCGACTCGACCCTAAAAAAGTAAAAGTCGCTCAACCCTAGTCGCGTGTAATGAATATCTCCTGCAGTATTGCTAATGCCGATTCCAGGGTCGGTAAATGAGACGAGAATTAGCGTTATGGAAGATGAGTCTATGAGGAACGTATTCAGCTGCCGTCTCCGAGGAGGAAACTGCTTGTTGTCTGTGGCCTAAATATATAGGATTTATTAGTAGATGTAAAGATGGAAACTAAATACTGTAAGGGTACCGTCACACTATATGATTTACCTACGATCACGACCAGCGATATGACCTGGCCGTGATCGTAGGTAAATCGTAGTGTGGTCGCTGGGGAGCTGTCACACAGACAGCTCTCCAGCAACCAACTATGCCGAGGTCCCTGGGTAACCAGGGTAAACATCGGGTAACTAAGCGCAGGACCGCGCTTAGTTACCCGATGTTTACCCTGGTTACAAGCGTTAAACTAAAAAAAAACAAACAGCACATACTTACATTCTGGTGTCCGTCAGGTCCCTTCCCGCATTCACTGACTGCCGGCCGTAAAGTGAAAGTGAAAGCACAGCCGCTGTGCTCTGCTTTCACTTTACGGCCGGCAGTCACAGTGCGGGAAGCAGAGACGGCAAGGGACCTGACGGACACCAGAATGTAAGTATGTGCTGTTTGTTTTTTTTTAGTTTAACGCTTGTAACCAGGGTAAACATCGGGTAACTAAGCGCGGTCCTGCGCTTAGTTACCCGATGTTTACCCTGGTTACAAGCGAACGCATCGCTGGATCGCATCGCTAGATCGCTAGATCGGTGTCACACACACCGATCTAGCGATGACAGCGGGAGATCCAGCGATGAAAGAAAGTTCTAAACGATCTGCTACGACGTACGATTCTCAGCAGGATCCCTGATCGCTGCTGCGTGTCAGACACAGCGATATCGTAACGATATCGCTGGAACGTCACGAATCGTACCGTCGTAGCGATCGAAATGTTATAGTGTGACGGTACCCTAACATAATAAATCTCCTCATATGTTTCCCTTATTATCTCCAGTAATTGTATTATTACACAGGATTCTTATGATGTTACATCGGCTCATCTTCTCATTCAGGTCTCTACAATATCGGATCCTCTCAGTGAAGATCTTCTACAAAAGAACATTTTCCTGATTTACCCATCAAAGATGGATATGGACAGAGACAAGATGGCGGAGAGGATATTACACCTCACCCTAGAGATCCTCTTCCGGCTTACTGGAGAGGTGAGAGATTCTGATGATGTCACATTACATCCTTCTTATCTATGGGAATAACAGATGGACAGAACTGGAGAGGTGAGGACTCTGGAAATGTCTGTAGTGAGATTTATTAATGTGTCTCTCCATTACCAGGATTACACAGTGGTGAAGAAGACCTCTAGTGATCGCTGTCAGGACCCTGTGTCTGAGAGATGGGGAAGACCCCTGAGCCCAATCACGGGGTCTCCACCTCACCCCCTGATCCATGAGGACATCAATGACCAGAAAATCCTAGAACTCATCTACAAGATGATTGAGCTGCTGACTGGAGAGGTGACACTGCTGGGAATGCTGGGACATTATACAGTAACACTATGAAGGGATCGGGGGGATGACGGTATCATTGTATGTGTCAGGTTCCTATAAGGTGTCAGGATGTCGCTGTCTATTTCTCCATGGAGGAGTGGGAGTATTTAGAAGGACACAGAGATCTGTACAAGGACGTCATAATGGAGGCTCCCCAGCCCCTCACATCTCCAGGTAATAGACAGGACTAAATGCACATGGCCTATAATTATATGTAAAGAATGAATTCACTCCCTGTATGTGTTTCCTCCAGATCTATCCAGTAAGAGGGCAACACCAGAGAGATGTCCCCGTCCTCTTCTTCCACAGGACTGTAACCAAGAAGATCCCAATGCTCCTCAGGACCATCAGGTAGATGGAGAGAAGGTGTCAGGAGATCTCCTCTATGATGTGTAGACGCCGCTATACCCCCCACACAGTAAAGTTCCCCAGTACCATCATCCCATCACACACAGTATAATCTTCTCACAGTACCGCCATACTACCACACACAGTATAAAGTTCCTACAGTACCTTCATCCCACCACACACATAATCTCATAGTACCGCCTTACCCCCTCCACATAGTATAAAGTTCCTACAGTACCTCCATCCCACCACACACAGTATAATGTTCTCATGGTACCGCCATACCCCCACACACAGTATAAAGGTCCCACAGTACCATCATCCCACCACACAGTATTTTGTTCCCACAGACACAGGATAATGTTTCCACAGTACTGCCATCCCCCCACTTTTTAATGTTCCCACAGCACTGCCCCCTACATGCACAATATGGTACCATCCACCTCACTGACTACCTCCGACCACTGACAATAAATACTCACTTAGCCTCATTCTTGGTGCAAATACTAATGAACCCAGGATCTATGAGATATTTCCCATACGTGAGCCTTCGCGGGCAGGGTCCTCATTCCTCCTGTACCAGTTATGACATGTATTGTTTAAGATTATTGTACTTGTTTTCATTATGTATACCCCTCCTCACATGTAAAGCGCCATGGAATAAATGGCGCTATAACAATAAATAATAATACGATAGTTGAATAGGCAGGAGTGTATAATCCAAAACGGTAGCCCACTTGGTTGCTATGATGCCTATGAATTGACAAGGCTCGGTGGCGTGTGGTATTGGTCACCCTCTCCTTCCCATCATCACAATTTCAGCGATATCCACTAACGGTCAAGTGGGAAGAGAGATGCTACGTGCTAGAATTGGTGCATCTTAGAGATGTGCCTTTTCTGGGTGGCTGAGAGCTGATTTTTTTTAGCCTGGGGCCACCGTATCAATGGTCCTTCCTAGGCTATTAATATCAACCCGGAACTGTCTGCATAACCTTTGCTGGTTATTAATTATAGGGGGACCCCACATCAATTTTTGGGGAGGGCCCCCATTTTAATAGCCACTAAAGGCTAAGTATATAGTTGTGAGCTGATATTACTAGCCATGGAAGCTCCATGGGTATTACCCCCTTCCTAGGCTATAAACAAACTTCTGCATGTGAATCAGACCTGAGATCTAACGTGATAGAAGATTACAGTGCGGGGAAGACGGGAAACTTTCATATAGAGGCCGGTGGTGATGGAGTCAGTGACCGACTCTGGCCAAATCTGTCTCTAGACCCGTAGTAAAGAAAAAAAAAAAACACAAGGCGCCCCCAATGTGTCTCACTATATTTGAAAGAATACAATCCTTTGCGGGAAATGTGCTCACCTATTTCAGTTGTGAACCAAAGGTCACAACTCCCATGAAGGCATAACCGTAGCAGCAGGTCTCCACAAAAATCCAAAAGGATATTGAGGGTAGTAGTCTTGGGCGAACTGAAGACCGCGCTCACGAGGTAGATTTTAGGTTTTTTATTGAAGCCTACGCTAGGCGTAGGCTTCAATAAAAAACCTAAAATCTACCTCGTGAGCGCGGTCTTCAGTTCGCCCAAGACTTCTAGACCCGTAGTAGAAGATGAAAATGTCGTCCTCATCATGAAGTAGTTATTTATCATGTCGCGTGTAATGAATATCTCCTGCAGTATTGCTAATGCCGATTCCAGGGTCGGTAAATGAGACGAGAATTAGCGTTATGGAAGATGAGTCTATGAGGAACGTATTCAGCTGCCGACTCCGAGGAGGAAACTGCTTGTTGTCTGTGGCCTAAATATATAGGATTTATTAGTAGATGTAAAGAAGGAAACTAAATACTGTAAAATAATAAATCTCCTCATATGTTTCCCTTATTATCTCCAGTAATTGTATTATTACAGGATTCTTATGATGTTACATCGGCTCATCTTCTCATTCAGGTCTCTACAATATCGGATCCTCTCAGTGAAGATTTTCTACAAAAGAACATTTTCCTGATTTACCCATCAAAGATGGATATGGACAGAGACAAGATGGCGGAGAGGATATTACACCTCACCCTAGAGATCCTCTTCCGGCTTACTGGAGAGGTGAGAGATTCTGATGACGTCACATTACATCATTCTTATCTATGGGAATAACAGATGGACAGAACTGGAGAGCTGAGGACTCTGGAAATGTCTGTAGTGAGATTTATTAATGTGTCTCTCCATTACCAGGATTATACAGTGGTGAAGAAGACCTCTAGTGATCGCTGTCAGGACCCTGTGTCTGAGGGATGGGGAAGACCCCTGAGCCCAATCACGGGGCCTCCACCTCACCCCCTGATCCATGAGGACATCAATGACCAGAAGATCCTAGAACTCCTCTACAAGATGATTGAGCTGCTGACTGGAGAGGTGACAGTGCTGGGAATACTGGGACATTATACAGTAACACTATGAAGGGATCGGGGGATGACGGTATCATTGTATGTGTCAGGTTCCTATAAGGTGTAAGGATGTCGCCGTCTATTTCTCCATGGAGGAGTGGGAGTATTTAGAAGGACACAGAGATCTGTACAAGAACGTCATAATGGAGGTTCCCCAGCCCCTCACATCTCCAGGTAATAGGACAGGACTAAATACACACGGCCTATAATTATCTGTATGTAAAGAATGAATTCACTCCCTGTATGTGTTTCCTCCAGATCTATCCAGTAAGAGGACAACACCAGAGAGATGTCCCCGTCCTCTTCTTCCACAGGACTGTAACCAAGAAGATCCCAATGCTCCTCAGGATCATCAGGTAGATGGAGAGAAGGTGTCAGGAGATCTCCCCTATGATGTGTAGATACCGGTGAAGGTCTTGTGCTCAGTCTTGTTTTATCCACCAGTATTATATGTTTTATACTTGTGTAATGAGAACGGTGGAGATGGCAGGATTAGAGCTGATCATAGATGTTACTTCTCCATCTGTCGGTGACTTTTACAATATTTGTTTCAGGGTGAAGATATGACCCATATTAATACTAAAGAGACATATGTGAGGGGGGATGAGCGGTGTATAGAGGAGATTCCCACATATGGCTACCCAGGTGAGTAGTAACCACTAAATGCAGAGAGGTCACAGATTTTTCTCATCACCGGCTGTGGCTGCTTTATCGGTGGTGTGGTCCGGCCGTATTACCATGGTCACCATTTTGCCTCTAGACCACAACATTCTCCTCCACCCAAAAATGTTCAAATGGCTTTGGGCATTGAAAGCCCTTTTCTATATTAGTTACAACTCCGCCTGCAGGAGATGTGTTGGCTCCAGCCCTGGATTCATGGATTCACTCCACCTCATAAATTACATTGTTTTTGATCCTAAGAAATTCAGATTACTGCACAATCTCTCCTGAAATGGGGAGCGATATTATTTTCTCTAATCTTCTGGTCAGGATTCATAGTAGCTCCAATGGTCCACCATAAATGAATGCTACTCTGGTTTACTGTTGGAGTTCTCCCATCATAGATACGTTGTTGTTGGGGATGTAATATAGAATAAAAAATGTCTTTTTTCACCTGTTCATTCTGTATGATAGTTTGATTGTGGTGGGATCGGCCTGTCTCACTTATGAGTCTGTGGCTTTGTGCACACGATGCGGTTTTTGCTGCGGATCCGCAGCGGATTTGACGCTGCGGATCCGCAGCAGTTTTCCATGCGGTGTACAGTACAATGCTAACCTATGGAAAACAAAAACCGCAGTGCACATGCTGCGGAAAATTCCGCGCGGAAACGCTGCGGAAAAAATGAAGTAGCATGTCACTTCTTTCTGCGGATTCCGCAGCGGTTTTCAACCTGCACCAATAGGAAAGTGCAGTTGAAAACCCGCAGAGGAATCCGCAGAAGAAACCGCGTGAAAATCCGCAGTGAAAACCGCAGTGGTTTTGCACTGCGGATTTTCCAAATCCTCTGCGGAAAAATCCGCAGCAAAATCCGCAACGTGTGCACATACCCTGTAACTCCCTGATAGTCTTAAAAAAAAACCTCTCCATCGCCTCTTCCAAATGCCTAAGATCCAAATTTAAAGAGAACCTGTCAGCAGGATTGTGCTCAGTGACTACAGACACTGTCAGGTCGGTGCCGTTATACTGATTACATTGATACCTGGGGATGAAATCCATCTTGTGGTTGTTGTTTAATCTGTATTTGTAGTTTTATTATGAGGCTTAGGAAAAAAAATTACATCCATCAAAATGTCACCAGCGGCGCCTGTCCAGTAGCATCTATCTCTTACTTATAGACTGAGCAGGTGCTTCCATCGCCGGTGACATTTTGCTGGATGTAAGTTTTTTTTCTAATCCTCCCAATAGCCGCAATATTATAGGCATTATCAACAATAATATCAACACTATTATATACATTATGTAAAAATGGGGACAGGTTAGTGAGGGATCAGCGACCTATCATAAGCCAATACAGATGAATATGTAATCAGAGCACCACATAAAGCCCCGCCCACAGCCCCACCCCAGAGCACCACATAGCCCCGCCCACAGCCCCGCCCCAGAGCACGAGAATCTCATTAACTGAAAACTACAAATACAGATTAAACGACAACCACAAGACGGATTTCATCACCAGGTATCGGTGTAATCAGTATAACGACACCGACCTGACTGTGTCTGTAGTCACTGAGCACAATCCTGCTGACAGGTTCCCTTTAAGAAATTTCCACTCTGCACTATTATACACAGTTCTCTTTAAATGTGTAATATTTCTTCTTGAAATTCATCTGACAGAAAATATTGGAGCTTCCGATAGTTTAGATTGTGAAGTCACCGAGCCCCGTGCTCTAATTACCCAGAGAGGTTTCACCACTAGCTCCTCATTTATTACTGACTAGATGGTGGCTCGATTCTAACGCATCGGGTATTCTAGAATATGTATGTAGTTTATTTATGAAGATTTCAGAATAATGCAATGAATACACAGGATTCGGCTGGCCGGGCGCGACCAATTAGCGAAGCGTGGTTGAAATCCCGCTCGAATTTGTGGCCGGACTGCGTCTGTTGCTGATTGTTCGCTGCCGGCCGGGAGTGACCAATTAGTGAAGCCAGTGCCAACTCCAGGTTTTTGAGGGCCCGGGCGAAAGAGTCTGACAGCCCACGTAGCATAAAACACAGCAGACGTAGTATATAGCACAGCAGACGTAGTATATAGCACAGCCCACGTTGTATATAGCACAGCCCACGTAGTATATAGCATAGCCATGTAGTACATAGCCCAGCCCACGCAGAATATACCACCCCAATGTCGCTGATTGGTCATGCCCGGCCGGCCGCGACCAATCAGCGATGCGGGAGACCCTCTGTTCCCAGTAATGCCTTTGTGGCAATAACCCGCTATGATGTAGCGGTCTCGCGATCTGGGGTCATTGTCGCAATGCATTCTTGGGACCAGAGCGTCGCGAGGAGCGGAAAAGGCTGCCGCGGACGTCGGAAGGTGAGAATATAATATTATAATTAATATAATATAATATTTTAACATTATATGTTTTTACTATTGATGCTGCATAGGCAGCATCAATAGTAAAAAGTTGGTCACACTTACAGGGGTAATGGCAGCTGACTGGAGGGGAGTATGGAGGGGGCACTGACTGGAGAGGATTAGGGAGGGGCCAATTCGCGGCCGGACTGTGCCTGTCGCTGATTGGTCGTGCCCAGCCAGCCACGATCAATCAGTGACACGCGATTTCCGTGACAGAGAAACACAAACAGACGGTGCACTTGGCCCAAGTAAAGATGGTGACTACACAGGTGTGGCACACCAGTGCAAATAAATAATCTGCAGCAGTGTTCACATAGAGTATGCACAGCAACTGGATCATAACCCATTAGTAACACCCTGTGGCGGGCTGCCCAGTGCTAACTGTAATGCGTCTTGTGTGAACAGAGGCCACAACTTACAAAACAGGGTGTTACTAATAGGCCATGATCCAGTTGCTGTGCATACTCTGTGCGATCACTGCTGCAGATTATTTATTTGCACTGGTGTGCCAAGCGGCCAATCCCAGATTGTAGGCTGGCTGTCTCATTTTGTATTACCGCACCTGTGCAGTCGCCATCTTTACTTGGGCCCGCTGCACCATGATTTGAGGCCTAGACAGGTAAGCACCTTTGTCTGATTTTCTGTGGTGTTTTTTCTAGAATAGTGGAGGTTTTTTCCTCCCTTTTTTTCCTCCTGTTGTGGTTCATGCTTTGAGCTTTAGTAGGGTGTGGTACTTTCCAATTGGCTGATGTAGGGAGCAGATTACTCCAGCTGGACAGCAGGAACAGATCCCAGATGAGATTGGACACACCATATGCAGAAGCCCTAATATGACTAAATGACAGAAAGCCAGAAAAGTCGAAATCCCCATAAAGTGATTCCATTTTATAAATTAATTCACTGAGGGTTATAATGTATAGGAGTGACTATTTTGACGCCACTTTTCGGAAATGAACACGCAGTGGATGTTGGAGAGTGAAAATTACACATTTGCCATTTTATTACCCAGCACATAGTGCCCAGATTGTGCTCCAGGAGACACACACTGCAAATTAAGTGGATTCTTCTCACTATAGTATTGTAAGATACAGGGATCCTAAATGTTGTTAGAGCACACTGCAAGACTCAGAAGTGAGAGCGGATTTTGCTCAATTGGTTTATAGAAACTCTGTTGGTTTTTAACAACCTTTGAGCCACTAATAGTGTGGGATCCTCTGTTTTTCCATTGACAGATGATGGACCTGAGTGGGGACTTGTTTTTGTCAGATGAGAATTGATATTATTTTCGCCTACATAGCAACAAGCAAGGAAAGTATATGCACACAAAACAGGGATCGCTAAAAAAATAAACAATTCTTTATTATAGAACACATACAATTTAAAAACACTTAAAATAGTCCACAACATGGACTGAAAAAAATCAAGATCCATAATAAAGAGTATAATACTCGAGAACCCGTTAGCCTAATAAATGACAGTCAGACTATCAAGCAATATCCCTGGAATAAAGAGCATCAATGTGTAACACTTATCAACCAGAGGAATATGCCCCATTTACCATATATAGATGCTGTCCGCACAATAGCTGCACCATGGCACAGCGTGAGCAAAGCAATCTATACAATGTCAGCACCAAAATGTGCATAATCACAGTGGCATGGTAAAATAAAAAAACATGGGAACATAATAAAGAAAACACAAGGATATAGAAATGTGATACAAGTCCTACAGTCTCCCCTGTGTACAAATAATTCGGCTAAACGGGTTCATGGACCCACACGTATCAACACCTGAAGTGTCTATGCACACTTTGGTGCTGACATTGTATAGATTGCTTTGCTCTCACTGTGGCATGGTGCAGCTATTGTGCTGACAGCATCTATATATGGTAAATGGGGCATATTCCTCTGGTTGATAAGTGTTATAGATTGATGCCTTTTATTCCAGGGATATTGCTTGATACTCTGACTGTCATTTTTTAGGCTAACGGGTCCACGAGTATTATACTCTTTATTATGGATCTTGATTTTTTTCAGTCCATGTTGTGGACTATTTTAATTGTTTTTAAATTGTATGTGTTCTCTAATAGAGAATTGTTTATTTTTTAGTGATCCCTGTTTTGTGTGCATATACTTTCCTTGCTTGTTGCTATGTTTACTATTGATATGCATTAGGTGATCCCAATTTATTTTGCGGTGGTGCCTGCTCATACATATTTACTTTATTTTCGCCTACATAACATTGATTGTTCATTCTGCCTCCCAAATATCGAATAAAAAGAAACCAAACAGTTTAACGCCACGCACTACTGGTTCATCCAACAAGGTTTTCTATTAGACTGTGAACAGTCATTGTCTTGGTAAATAATTAGTTTTTTTACATAACTTTCCATTTTTATGGACAGTTTAAGTAGAAATGTTCAATATTATAAAACTCAAGGATATTTTGTTAAAAATTGTTTATCTTAGCAGATGACTGTACCAGGAGATCAGAGGGACAGATGCCATCTTCAATTTTTAAATCTGATGATCTTGAGATCCTACAAGATACAACTGAAGTGATTGCTGTTACTCCAGATATATCATCATCCATTCACAGCAAAGATCTGTCATCTGATCCTATAAAACAGGTTCAATCTTCTGATTCATTACTGAATACTAAGGAAAATCAAAGTTACAAAAGAGGCATTAAAAAACAAACTGCTCCTAAAGCAAATAAGTCATTTTCATGTTCAGAATGTGGGAAATGTTTTAACAAAAAATCAGATTTGGTTACTCACCATAGAACTCACACAGGAGAGAAGCCTTTTTCCTGTTCAGAATGTGGGAAATGTTTTAATCGGAAATCGGTTCTTGATATCCACCAGAAAGCTCACACAGGGGAGAAGCCTTTTTCCTGTTCAGAATGTGGGAAATGTTTTAATCGGAAATCGGTTCTTGATCTCCACCAGAAAGCTCACACAGGGGAGAAGCCTTTTTCCTGTTCAGAATGTGGGAAATGTTTTATCCAGAAAGCTCATCTTGTTATTCACCAGAGAGCTCACACAGGGGAGAAGCCTTTTTCCTGTTCAGAATGTGGGAAATGTTTTAAACAGAAATCAGTTCTTGATATCCACCAGAAAGCTCACACAGGGGAGAAGCCTTTTTCCTGTTCAGAATGTGGGAAATGTTTTAATCAGAAATCAGTTCTTGATATCCACCAGAGATCTCACACAGGGGAGAAGCCTTTTTCCTGTTCAGAATGTGGGAAATGTTTTAACAAAAAATCAGATTTGGTTACTCACCATAGAACTCACACAGGAGAGAAGCCTTTTTCCTGTTCAGAATGTGGGAAATGTTTTAACAAAAAATCAGATTTGGTTACTCACCATAGAACTCACACAGGAGAGAAGCCTTTTTCCTGTTCAGAATGTGGAAAATGTTTTAATCGGAAATCGGTTCTTAATCTCCACCAGAAAGCTCACACAGGGGAGAAGCCTTTTTCCTGTTCAGAATGTGGGAAATGTTTTAATCGGAAATCGGTTCTTGATCTCCACCAGAAAGCTCACACAGGGAAGAAGCCTTTTTCCTGTTCAGAATGTGGGAAATGTTTTATCCAGAAAGCTCATCTTGTTAGTCACCAGAGAGCTCACACAGGGGAGAAGCCTTTTTCCTGTTCAGAATGTGGGAAATGTTTTAATCAGAAATCAGATCTTGATATCCACCAGAAAGCTCACACAGGGGAGAAGCCTTTTTCCTGTTCAGAATGTGAGAAATGTTTTGTAAAGAAATCACATCTTGTTAGTCATCATAGATCTCACACAGGGGAGAAGCCTTTTTCCTGTTCAGAATGTGGGAAATGTTTTAATCAGAAATCGGTTCTTGATCTCCACCAGAAAGCTCACACAGGGGAGAAGCCTTTTTCCTGTTCAGAATGTGGGAAATGTTTTATCCAGAAAGCTCATCTTGTTATTCACCAGAGAGCTCACACAGGAGAGAAGCCTTTTTCCTGTCCAGAATGTGGGAAATGTTTTAATCGGAAATCCCTTCTTGATATCCACCAGAAAGTTCACACAGGAGAGAAGCCTTTTTCCTGTTCAGAATGTGGGAAATGTTTTAATCGGAAATCAGTTCTTGATATCCACCAGAAAGCTCACACAGGGGAGAAGCCTTTTTCTTGTTCAGAATGTGGGAAATGTTTTATCCAGAAATGTAATTTTATTATTCATCTAAGAATTCATACAGAGGAGAAGCCTTTTTCCTGTTCAGAATGTGGGAAATGTTTTAATCGGAAATCTGTTCTTGATATCCACCAGAAAGCTCACACAGGGGAGAAGCCTTTTTCCTGTTCAGAGTGTGGGAAATGTTTTAATCGGAAATCGGCTCTATATATCCACCAGAAAGTTCACATTGGGGAGAAGCCTTTTTCCTGTTGAGAATGTGGGAAATGTTTTAATCAGAAATCAGTTCTTGATATCCACCAGAAAGCTCACACAGGGGAGAAGCCTTTTTCCTGTTCAGAATGTGGGAAATGTTTTAATCAGAAATCAGTTCTTGATATCCATTAGAGATCTCACACAGGGGAGAAGCCTTTTTCCTGTTCAGAATGTGGGAAATGTTTTATGTGTAAATATATTTTTATTATAGAGAAGAGAATTTTACAAGAAAAACAGTAGTTAAAAACTACGACAATGAGCAAAGTACTTTTCCTTATAATATACAATTCGAGAAGAGTAACACAAAAAACACTCATTCACAAACCTTTGCATAAATCTTACATAAAAGAGAGAAAAGAGAAAAACAATTAGAGGGAGTAAACCCTCCAGAATGACTACGGTAACTTTAACTTATAAGCAAAAACGCCCCCGCAACAGGCGAGGACTTTCAAAACCATAAATAAAAGAAAGCATACCTAAAATCAGATCGCCCATGTCTCCAAGAGCGAGACATGTACGCAAATAGTATTATTATAATTATAAAAGTAACTGGTAAATCATGGTACAGACCTATCACACCGAACTGGTGGAAGGAGAACAGCTCACCCAGGGGGGAGATAGAAAGAGGAGGAAATAGAGGGGGGAGCCCAAGTAGGTGGGGCTCAAGAAAAGAAATATAAAATGAGAATACGAAAAGAAAAGAAAAATAGCTTAGTAATCAACTGTAGAATAGACATGCGTATCAGGTAAACAGGTCAGGGAAACGAGCAGAATCTTTAAATAAAATCCATTCAGTCCAGATACCTAAAAAGGAGACCCTTGTCTGTGAAATGTCTGCATCAATTTCCTCCAACCTAAAGATGGTTTCAAATTCTGAAAACCACTGCACAACATCGGGGGGAACCGGGTCTCGCCATCGGCGGAGAATCACCGTCCTAGCAGCCGCTAGGCAAAACTTAAGGATATCCTTTTTTTGGGATCCCACCGAACCGGGATTCATGGAGAGCAATGCTATCTCCAGAGTACCGGTTATGTGCTTGCCTGTGATCAAACCATAATTTCGGAACACTTGGTCCCAGAATGTTCTAATCAAGGGGCAGTCCCACCAGATATGCAAAAGGGAGCCAATGCCATTTCCACACCTCCAGCAGCAGTTTGAAATTGAGGGAGAAAATTTGTGTAACCTGTCAGGAGTGAGGTACCACCTATATTGCAGTTTATACCCCTTCTCCGAGGCCTCACTGGAACTCGGGAGTTTATGGTTCATCAGGAAGCAACGCTCCCATTCCTCATCCGACAAAGTCCGCCCCAAATCCTTCTCCCAAGCAGACTGGAAATAGAGCCTTGTGTCAGAGTCAGGTGTTGAAAGAATTGAGTAGAGGGAAGAGATTCCCCTGCTCGGGGCGTCTCCACCGGCAAACAACAGTTCCAAGGGAGAGAGTCTACAGTGCGAACCCCTTGGCAAATTCAAAGAGGCCAGGAAGGACCGGACCTGCAAGTACTCCCACCAAAGAAGTTTAGTAGAGGGAGATTGGGTTTGGAGGGAACAGAGGGTGGGAATCTCGCCACGCTGTAAGATATCACCAACCCGTATGTCATCCTCGTATTTCCAACCCATGAAGGCTTTCCTGTGAATGCCCGGAGGAAATGCCGGGTTGCAAAAAATAGGTGTAAGAAGGCTGGCCCCAGAAGGAGCAGACCCCTTCACACCACTGCAGTGCCATGCCCTCATAGCCTTAGGTTAGGTGCATATTGCTTTGGGATCCACTGAAGATAATGAAGAGGCAAATCGGACCATTCTTGTTCCAACTCTACCCATTTTTTAAATTTAATTTTATATTTCCAGTCCAAGAGGCGAACTAATATGGCCGCCCTGCAATAGCTTCGGAGGTTGGGAAGACCCACCCCACCAAACTGACGTGGCCTAGATAAAACCTTGTAACTCACCCTCGGTGTTTTCCCCTTCCAGATAAAACGGGAAATCAAGGACTGTATTTTAATAAAAAAGATTTATGTGGCCAAATGGGAATCGCCTGAAAGATATAAAGAAATCTCGGCAGAATATCCATCTTAACAACCTGAATCCTACCGAGCCACGACAGCCTCAATGGGCCGTAAGACTCCAGAAGGGATCCCACCTTGTTCAAAATGACCTGATGGTTCAAAGAAAATAATTGAAGAGGATCCGAGGTGAGGTTCACCCCGAGATATGAAATCTGATCCCGTTGCCATCTGAAGGGGAAGGTCCGCTTCAAGGTGGGAAATGTTTTAATCGGAAATCGGTTCTTGATATCCACCAGAGAGCTCACACAGGGGAGAAGCCTTTTTCCTGTTCAGAATGTGGGAAATGTTTTAATCAGAAATCAGTTCTTGAGATCCACCAGAAAACTCACACAGGGAAGAAGCCTTTTTCCTGTTCAGAATGTGGGAAATGTTTTATCCAGAAAGCTCATCTTGTTAGTCACCAGAGAACTCACACAGGAGAGAAGCCTTTTTCATTTTCTTAATGTGGAAATTTTTTATTTGGAAATCAACTGTTAATAAACATCAGAGATGTCACATAGGGAAGATGCCTTTTTTATGTTCAGAATGTTGAAATTGTTTTCACCAAAATTGGATCTTATAAACGAGATACCAATTCACCACGCTATGCTGAGATAATAGAGAGAGAAAGAAAAAAAAAATACTCACTCTGTGATTGTGTTAATATGGAGCATATATCAGGAAACTCATAAGAATTAAATCCTTTTTGTGGTCACTACCAATAAAAAATAGTATAGATCATACACGGAAACGGATAGAATTACCAGTAGTACTGCTGGCTAAAAAATGTTCAGTACCTACTACTTGGTGCGAATGTCCATGAGAGACTTCTTGAACCTGGTACTGGGTTCTAGCATCAAGGGGTTCTGCTAGTAGTGTGCTTTAATTGTGCATATTTAGTACTTCAGGGAATAACAATATGTTATATGATTAATGGATGTGTTCCCTATACCTAAATACGAGCCTCGGAGTATTTGAGGCTTATTGCAGTATAGGCAGAGGCAGCAATTGACACTTGAAGGTGAAGGCAGTCCAACCAATGAGATACTGGTAGAAAGCACTAGGTAAATGAGAGCGGTAATTAGAGGAAATCGCTCGTGCAGCTGAGTGCTTGAATAACCTGTGCTTCTATGTGTAAGATTAATATGAGCCCATAAGACCTTACTGCGATATAAGATACGGGCAGAGGCAGCGTGTAATAATTGTAGGTGATGACAGCCCAACTAGTGGAAACACTGATAGCAAGCACTAAATAAATGATATAAGATAGCCGTGATTAGAGAAATACTCGCATAGAGTTAAATGCGTAGGATTGAATATATCGCGCACCCGTCCTGCTTCTACGTGACGTCACAGAAGTTTTTTTCCACGCCGCTACCCTTAGCGCTGCTTGCGGCCGGAGCACGCAAGGAGTCGGCGTGTCCTCAGACCACACTGTCACTGCCAGCAAGCACCACCACGCTTAGCAGCAGCACCCACCGATACCGAGTTCCGATATTTTTGCGATATCGGGAATCGGTATCGGGATGAATAATCATGTGTAAAATAAAGAATAAAAATAAAAAATATTGATATACTCACCCTCAGACGCGCCCTGGTTGTAACCGCTACAACCGGCAGCCTCCCTTCCTAAGAATGAGCGAGTGAAGGACCTGCAATTACGTCGCGGCTCGTGATTGGTCGCGTGAGCGGTCACGAGACCAATCACAAGCCGCGACGTCATCGAAGGTCCTTCACCCTGCATTCTTAGGGACGCAGGCTGCCGGTTACACCGCTAAGGTCCAGGGTCCGCCGAAGGGGTAAGTATATCCATATTTTTTATTTTTATTCTTTATTTTTTACATGAATATGGATCCCAGGGCCTGAAGGAGAGTTTCCTCTCCTTCAGACCCTGGGAACCATTCCAGGATACATTCCGATATTTGTCCCATTGACTTGTATTGGTATCGGGTATCGGTATCGGCGATATCCGATATTTTTCGGATATCGGCCGATACAATCCGATACCGATACTTTCAAATATCGGAAGGTATCGCTCAACACTAGTAAGTACTGAACAGTTTTTAGCCAGCAGTACTACTGGTAATCCTATCCATTTCCGTATATGATCTATACTATTTTTTATTGGCAGTCCACCAAAAGGATTTCATTCTTATGAGTTTCCTGATATATGCTCCATATTAACAATCAGAGTGAGTATTTTTTTTTCTTTCTCTCTCTATTATCTCAGCATAGCCAGTTAATTGGTATCTCGTTTATTAGCCCAAAATTTTTTACAGGAACTGGCACAGAGCCTGTCACTTTCACCAGCTGCATCTGAGACTTATCAACAATCTATTTCTGAGTGGTAACCGCCAGTGTGCACTTCTTTATTCCAAAATTGGATCTTCTGAAATGTGTTGTCTCTTGTCATTCCTCATGTTTGCTGACAAAATGATAAAACTAAACTTTATCAATTCCAAATGTAAAACTAAACCCAGAATTCACCCCCTGAAGGTTAGTCAGAAGGTGACTAATAGAAAACACATATACCCCACATCTTAGTATGTAGGGTGAGGTGACGTATAAACACTCTTGCTGGTGTCACACTAGCGATTTTAAAATCGGTCTGATTTTGATGCAGGAGAGTCAGACGAGTGTAATGCATTTTTCTCTAGTCACCTTCCACGACAGCATAGGATGTTGTCTCCACGCTCTAATGGGGGACAGGAAGCACAGAGAGGTTAAAAGACCCTCCCTCCATCCACTTGCCAGTGTCTGTCCTGTCCCCTATGGGGCATGGAGAGGGTCTGGTATGCTGCGTGGCTGGTGACTGCAGTTACCTGGTATTTGTATAACTGGGCAGTGGTAGTCGGGGCTCTGCTTCCCTCCTCCGTTCTGCTCCTGTCTCCCCTCGTGTGGATTCTGGGACCCTCCCCTGGCCCTCCTGCGCCCCTATGAGGGTAAAATGGGATGGAGACTCCCATGCCAGAGACCTCCCTGAGCTCTCTGGTCTTCCTCTCGCACGCGCGCGCTGTTCTGTGACCCGGAAGTGATATCATCAAAGGGCGCGTGTCACTTCTGGGTCTTGCGTTTCACCGCTGGAACGCATGTACTTCCAGGTTTCGGCCCTCTTCGGCCTCTGGACCTCTGAACGGCCTACAGAGCACGTGAAAGTCAGTGGAAGCCTGCTCTGGACCCAGGGAGGAAGAGGGGGAATGATTGTGGCGCAGTGGGTAGGGTTTATTCTTATGTAAACCTGCCAGTAGACACCCTCAGGTAAGGCTGATCCCCTACACCAGGGGTCCCCAACTCCAGTCCTCAAGGCCCACCAACAGGTCATGTTTTCAGGATTTCCTTTGCATTGCACAGGTGATGCAATTATTACCTGGGCAAGACTAAGGAAATCCTGAAAACATGACATGTTGGTGGGCCTTGAGGACTGGAGTTGGGGACCCCTGCCCTACACTATGGAGGGTGCTTCCGCCTCAGGCACTGCTTCTGCAGAACTCAGCGCTGCCCCAGTAAGTACTGGAAATGAGGGGTCCTAATCCGGTTCCTGTTTTTTTTTTTGTATTACTCTCCCCACTCTTCCATAGGAAGACAGATCTACCCACAAAAACCCGGCAAGGAAAATTCGTAAGTGTGCCCTCTGCTCTAATTAACTTCCATCCCGATGGGAAAAGAAGTTATGTCAGGAGTGTACGGACTCCTGGTTAGGGCCGAACATCCCTCGCTTCTAGAAGAAATCCGTACCCTACTGAAGCAGAAGGTCCAGTCCTCCTTAGCTACCTTTGCACCCACTCCTACTCCTTCTCCGGGACCATGTCTCCCTAAGAAAAGGAAGCTGCAGGTTGAGGACTCTGATTCAGATTCTGAGGGCTCTTACAAGCCTCAGGGAGATGGGAAGAATCTTCATCTCACAGCACAGAAGCTAGGAAATACTTCCCTATGGAGTACATGGAGGAATTAATAACTGCGGTCCATAACACTATAAGCCGTGAGGAGGAACAGGTTCCCCAAACAGTACGAGATCAGATGTTTGGGGGCTTTTAAGCAGAGAGGCAAATAGGGTTCCCAGTTCATGAGAACATCGTAAACATGATCTCCCAAGAATGGAGGTTTCTGGAAAAATGTCTGAACATCCCTTCAGATTTAAAACATAGATTCCCTTTAGAGCAGTGGTCCCCAACTCCAGGCCTCGAGGGCCGCCAACAGTTCAGGTTTTCAGGATTTCTTTAGTATTGCATCGGTGGTAATGTGATCATCTGCACAGGTGATGATTCCAACCTCTGTGCAATACTAAGGAAATCCTGAAAACCTGCAATGTTGGTGGCCCTCGAGGCCTGGAGTTGGGGACCACTGCTTTAGAGGGTGATTCTGTATCCTGGGACGTTACTAAAGTAGACGTTCAAGTTGCGAGAGTAGCTAAGAAAACTGCTCTCCCCTTCGAGGACTCCTCTCAGCTAAAGGACCCTATGGATAGAAAAGTGGAGAGTCTCCTGAAAAAATCCTGGGACACCTCCTCCTCTTCTAATATAGCCTCTACATGCGTGGCTAGATCACTCTGTAGATGGATGGACCTATTGGAGAGTCACATAACAAGAGGGACCTGAAGAGCGGAATTATTAGATTCCCTTCAGTTGCTGAAAAATTCAGCTGGATTTCTTGCTGATGCCTCAGCGGAATCAGTTCGTGTAGCTGCCAGATCCATGGTGTTTCGGCTAGCGGAACGCACCGAGTAAATATAGATGTTTTTATTGTTATTGGTGCGTTCGCAGCCCGGGGTCCACCGTGCAGGAGAACCTGCTGCTAGCAAACGGCGGCACTATATGGCAGTATGGACTAACTCAGTTAATTCACCGAGTAGCCGTGAAAGCAAAGCACTGTGCCCTGTTAGACTTCACAGAGGCACAGGCTAACTGCCCAAACAGAGAGCAGTCAGTGGTCACGCATGCACACGAAACTGCTCGCCAGAGGTGCCAGCATTCTAGGGGCTTATTTCAGCCAGGTCCCTGAATACATTCAAACACAATCTCCTCGCCGGAGGTGCCAGCATTCTAGGGGCTTATTTCAGTCGGGTCCCTGAACACACTCTTACGTGACCACACTGGTGCAAAGCACATAACATAGAACAATACTAGTGCATGGCCGTGCGGCCATGCGAGCCTTAAATAGTTGCAGCACGTACAGAACCTTCCTAGATGGACCAATGAGAGGCTGCCACTGAGCGTGAGCACCTACAGGACCTTCCTGAAGGACCAATGGCCTTAGCTGCAGTATCTGATCATGTGACCCTCGATCTCCACTGAGAGATCTTACTCTGGGCATGCTCAGAACGAGAAAAGCAGGACTTAGTCCCAGAAGCGTCTGCTCGCCGCTGCCCAGCACTGACTCCATGATAACTGGCTTATCTACATCGGGGCGATGTAGGATGGGAGCGCTAGCGAAGTGTGACTTTATGGAGTTAAAGGCCTTGGAGACCTCCTCAGACCACAATTTGGGATTTGCCCCCTTCTTGGTGAGGGCAACCAAGGGAGCTACCAAAGCTGAGAAGTGCGGAATGAACTGGCGATAATAATTAATGAACCCCATAAAGCGCTGCACCGCTTTAAGAGAATGGGGTTCCTGCCAGTCCATCACAGCCTGTAGTTTGGCAGGATCCATAGCCAATCCCTGGGCGGAGATGATATAGCCTAGGAAAGGTAAGGACTCCTGCTCGAACATACACTTCCCCAACTTGGCATAGAGGGAGTTTGCCCGTAGGAGGTCGAAGACTTTGCAAACATCTCTCCAGTGGGAGTCAATATCTGGAGAGTAGATGAGAATATCATCCAGATAGACTACGACCGAGGTGGAGAGCATATCCCGGAAGATGTCGTTCACAAAGTCTTGGAAAACGGCTGGGGCATTACTGTTCTGTCCTCACTAGCTGAGGCAGGCTCATACGTAGCTATACAGTCAGCTAAACCGCTATACCGGGGTCCAATAAGGAGACTGTGGTTGAGTCTGTGCTTTATTAAATGTAGTGGTATATTGATGCGGTGAAACTGTGAACAATGATATACATAGAATCAGTGCATGGTATAGAACAGATACATAATACACATGATATACATTATGCATAACATTTAGAAAGCTAGTGACTAAACTGGGAGTACAGCTGGCTAGGCTAGGCTAATATGGAGCAGAAATATCTACGGAAAGCATAAAGACATACCGGCAATGCAATCGCAAGGGGGATGAAGTGAAGCGTCTTTCCTTGAAGGCAGACTGAAGAAAGTGAAAGGAAAAATGGAGGGAAATGGAGGCTGAGCTACCATAATGCATTGCAAAGGAGGAGGAGAATCAGACATGGATAATACAAAAACAAGATTGAACTGCCAACATAACTCTGACCGCTAGAGGGAGCCAAAGCATCACAAACTAATAAAGGTATGAATATCCATACTGAGAAACCTGCAATTACGCAAACAGATAATCAGGGTAACAATATTAGATGGCGGAGACAGAACAATTACAGAACCCGAAGGGCATCACCAGATATTCATAGTGGCCATCCCTGGTGTTAAAAGCCGTCTTCCATTCATCCCCCTCACGGATGCGAATCAGGTTGTAAGCACCCCGCAGATTTAATTTAGTAAATACCCTTGCTCCCCGAAGCCTATCGAAGAGCTCAGATATCAAGGGCAAAGGATACTTATTCTTAACGGTGATGGCGTTAAGATCCCTGTAGTTTATGCATGGACGCAGTTCCCCATTCTTCTGCACGAAGAAGAACCCAGCCCTAGCAGGTGACACTGACTTCCTGATGAAACCTCTTGCCAGATTCTCTTGAATGTACTGAGACATTGCCTCAGTCTCCGGGAGAGATAATGGATAGACTCAACCCCGGGGAGGCTCAGCCCCAGGCAAGAGATCAATAGGACAGTCATAGGGGCGATGGGGCGGAAGGGTCTACGCCGCCTTTTTGGAGAACACGTCTGCATAATTATTATTATTATTATACATTTTTATAGCGCCATTTATTCCATGGCGCTTTACATGTGAATACGGGGCAAATATAGACAATTACATTAAACATGAACAGATAACAAGGCACACGAGTACATAAGGAGGGAGGACCCTGCCCGCGAGGGCTCACAGTCTGCAGGGGGTGGGTGAGGATACACTAGGAGAGGGAAGAGCTGGCTGTGCGGCTGTTCAGTAGGTTGAGGATCACTGCAGGCTGTAGGCTTGTCGGAAGAGATGAGTCTTCAGGTTCTTTTTGAAGGTTTCTATGGTAGGCGCAAGTCTGATGTGTTGGGGTAGAGAGTTCCAGAGTATTGCGTGATGATGGGCGAAGGCAGAAGACATAAAATTGCCCTCCGCCCCAGAATCCACGCAGAGCTCTACCGAGTGGGAGGATGAGCCTATAATAATTGTCCCCTTGAAGGACAATTTGGAGGCAAACGTCGCCGTGTCTAGTGTACCTCCACCTACTACCACTAGACGCTGACGTTTCCTCGACCGCTGGGGACATCTGGTGGCAAGATGTCCTGACTGCTGGCAAACATGACAGACCTTTAGTGCTCAAGCGGTCCAGGACTTAGATCCCGCTCGTGACACTTCCATGGCCTCATGTGACTCAGGAACCAGGACCAGAGATTCCAGAGGTTTGGCAAAGGTAGGAGCCAGCCGAAACCTCTGCCTACGCTGGGCTCGCTCTAACCTCCGCTCGTTAACCCCTTCATGACGCAGCCTATTTTGACCTTAACCCCTTCATGACCCAGCCTATTTTGACCTTAAAGACCTTGCCGTTTTTTGCAATTCTGACCAGTGTCCCTTTATGAGGTAATAACTCAGGAACGCTTCAACGGATCCTAGCGGTTCTGAGATTGTTTTTTCGTGACATATTGGGCTTCATGTTAGTGGTAAATTTAGGTCAATAAATTCTGCGTTTATTTGTGATAAAAACGGAAATTTGGCGAAAATTTTGAAAATTTCGCAATTTTCACATTTTGAATTTTTATTCTGTTAAACCAGAGAGATATGTGACACAAAATAGTTAATAAATAACATTTCCCACATGTTTACTTTACATCAGCACAATTTTGGAAACAAAATTTTTTTTTGTTAGGAAGTTATAAGGGTTAAAATTTGACCAGCGATTTGTCATTTTTACAACGAAATTTACAAAACCATTTTTTTTAGGGACCACCTCACATTTGAAGTCAGTTTGAGGGGTCTATATGGCTGAAAATACCCAAAAGTGACACCATTCTAAAAACTGCACCCCTCAAGGTACTCAAAACCAAGTTTATTAACCCTTCAGGTGCTTCACAGCAGCAGAAGCAACATGGAAGGAAAAAATGAACATTTAACTTTTTAGTCACAAAAATTATCTTTTAGCAACAATTTTTTTATTTTCCCAATGGTAAAAGGAGAAACTGAACCACGAAAGTTGTTGTCCAATTTGTCCTGAGTACGCTGATACCTCATATGTGGGGGTAAACCACTGTTTGGGCGCACGGCAGGGCTTGGAAGGGAAGGAGCGCCATTTGACTTTTTGAATCAAAAATTGGCTCCACTCTTTAGCGGACACCATGTCACGTTTGGAGAGCCCCCGTGTGCCTAAAAATTGGAGCTCCCCCACAAGTGACCCCATTTTGGAAACTATAGACGCCCCAAGGAACTTATCTAGATGCATAGTGAGCACTTTGAACCCCCAGGTGCTTCACAAATTGATCCGTAAAAATGAAAAAGTACTTTTTTTTCACAAAAAAATTCTTTTAGCCTCAATTTTTTCATTTTCACATGGGCAACAAGATAAAATGGATCCTAAAATGTGTTGGGCAATTTCTCCTGAGTACGCCGATACCTCACATGTGGGGGTAAACCACTGTTTGGGCACATGGTAAGGCTCGGAAGGGAAGGAGCGCCATTTGACTTTTTGAATGGAAAATTATTTCCATCGTTAGCGGACACCATGTCGCGTTTGGAGAGCTCCTGTGTGCCTAAACATTGGCGCTCCCCCACAAGTGACCCCATTTTGGAAACTGGACCCCCCAAGGAACTTATTTAGATGCCTAGTGAGCACTTTAAACCCTCAGGTGCTTCACAAATTGATCTGTAAAAATGAAAAAGTACTTTTTTTTCACAAAAAAATTCTTTTCGCCTCAATTTTTTCATTTTCACATGGGCAGTAGGATAAAATGGATCATAAAATTTGTTGGGCAATTTCTCCCGAGTACGCCGATACCTCATATGTGGGGGTAAACCACTGTTTGGGCACACGGCAGGGCTCGGAAGGGAAGGCGCGCCATTTGACTTTTTGAATGGAAAATTAGCTCCAATTGTTAGCGGACACCATGTCGCGTTTGGAGAGCCCCTGTGTGCCTATGCATTGGAGCTCCCCCACAAGTGACCCCATTTTGGAAACTAGACCCCCCAAGGAACTTATCTAGATGCATATTGAGCACTTTAAACCCCCAGGTGCTTCACAGAAGTTTATAACGCAGAGCCATGAAAATAAAAAATAATTTTTCTTTCCTCAAAAATGATTTTTTAGCCTGGAATTTCCTATTTTGCCAAGGATAATAGGAGAAATTGGACCCCAAATATTGTTGTCCAGTTTGTCCTGAGTACGCTGATACCCCATATGTGGGGGTAAACCACTGTTTGGGCGCACGGCAGGGCTCGGAAGGGATGGCACGCCATTTGGCTTTTTAAATGGAAAATTAGCTCCAATCATTAGCGGACACCATGTCACGTTTGGAGAGCCCCTGTGTGCCTAAACATTGGAGATCCCCCAGAAATGACCCCATTTTGGAAACTAGACCCCCAAAGGAACTAATCTAGATGTGTGGTGAGGACTTTGAACCCCCAAGTGCTTCACAGAAGTTTATAACGCAGAGCCATGAAAATAAAAAAAAAAATTATTTTCTCAAAAATGATCTTTTAGCCTGCAATTTTTTATTTTACAAAGGGTAACAGGAGAAATTTGACCCCAAAAGTTGTTGTCCAGTTTCTCCTGAGTACGCTGATACCCCATATGTGGGGGTAAACCACTGTTTGGGCACATGCCGGGGCTTGGAAGTGAAGTAGTGACATTTTGAAATGCAGACTTTGATGGAATGCTCTGTGGGCGTCACGTTGCGTTTGCAGAGCCCCTGATGTGGCTTAACAGTAGAAACCCCCCACAAGTGACCCCATTTTGGAAACTAGACCCCGAAAGGAACTTATCTAGATGTGTGGTGAGCACTTTGAACCCCCAAGTGCTTCATAGAAGTTTATAATGCAGAGCCGTGAAAATAATAAATACGTTTTCTTTCCTCAAAAATAATTATTTAGCCCAGAATTTTTTATTTTCCCAAGGGTAACAGGAGAAATTGGATCCAAAAAGTTGTTGTCCAGTTTCTCCTGAGTACGCTGATACCCCATATGTGGGGGTAAACCACTGTTTATGCACATGCCGAGGCTCGGAAGTGAAGTAGTGACGTTTTGAAATGCAGACTTTGATGGAATGCTCTGTGGGCGTCACGTTGCGTTTGCAGAGCCCCTGATGTGGCTTAACAGTAGAAACCCTCCACAAGTGACCCCATTTTGGAAACTAGACCCCGAAAGGAACTTATCTAGATGTGTGGGGAGCACTTTGAACCCCCAAGTGCTTCATAGAAGTTTATAATGCAGAGCCGTGAAAATAATAAATACGTTTTCTTTCCTCAAAAATAATTATTTAGCCCAGAATTTTTTATTTTCCCAAGGGTTACAGGAGAAATTGGACCCCAAAAGTTGTTGTCCAGTTTCTCCTGAGTACGCTGATACCCCATGTGTGGGGGTAAACCACTGTTTGGGCACACGTCGGGGCTCAGAAGGGAAGTAGTGACTTTTGAAATGCAGACTTTGATGGAATGGTCTGCGGGCGTCACATTGCGTTTGCAGAGCCCCTGGTGTGCCTAAACAGTAGAAACCCCCCACAAGTGACCCCATTTTAGAAACTAGACCCCCCAAGGAACTTATCTAGATATGTGGTGAGCACTTTGAACCCCCAAGTGCTTTACAGACGTTTACAACGCAGAGCCGTGAAAATAAAAAATCATTTTTCTTTCCTCAAAAATTGTTTTAGCAAGCATTTCTTTATTTTCACAAGGGTATCAGGAGAAATTGGACCCCAGTAATTGTTGCGCAGTTTATTCTGAGTATGCTGGTACCCCATATGTGGGGGTAAACCACTGTTTGGGCACACGTCGGGGCTCGGAAGTGAGGGAGCACCATTTGACTTTTTGAATACAAGATTGGCTGGAATCAATGGTGGCGCCATGTTGCGTTTGGAGACCCCCTGATGTGCCTAAACAGTGGAAACCCCTCAATTCTAACTCCAACACACCCCTAACCCTTATCCCAACTGTAGCTGTAACCCTAATCACAACCCTAACCCCAACACACCCGTAACCCCAACACACCCCTAACCCGAACCACAACCCTAATTCCATCCCAACCCTAGCCCTAAGGCTATGTGCCAATGTTGCGGATTCGTATGAGATTTTTTCAGCACCATTTTTGAAAAATCCGCGGGTAAAAGGCACTGCGTTTTACCGCGGATTTCCAGTGTTTTTTGTCCAGATTTCACCTGCGGATTCCTATTGAGGAACAGGTGTAAAACGCTGCGGAATCCGCACAAAGAATTGACATGCTGCGGAAAATACAACGCAGCGTTCCCGCGCGGTATTTTCCGCACCATGGGCACAGCGGATTTGGCTTTCCATATGTTTACATGGTACTGTAAACCTGATGGAACTCTGCTGCGGATCCGCAGCGGCCAATACGCACCGTGTGCACATAGCCTAATTCTAAAGGTATGTGCACACGCTGCGGAAAACGCTGCGGATCCGCAGCAGTTTCCCATGAGTTTACAGTTCAATGCAAACCTATGGAAAACAAAAATCGCTGTACACATGCTGCAGAAAAACTGCACGGAAACGCAGCGGTTTACATTCCGCAGCATGTCACTTCTTTCTGCGGATTCCGCAGCGGTTTTACAACTGCTCAAATAGAAAATCGCTGTTGTAAAACCGCATTGAAATGCGCAGAAAAAACATGGTAAATCCGCCATAAATCCGCAGCGGTTTAGCACTGCGGATTTATCAAATCCGCAGCGGAAAAATCCGCAGAGGACCAGAATACGTGTGCACATACCGAAACCCTAACCCTACCCCTAACCCTACCCCTAACCCTAACCCTAGTTCTTACCCCAACCTTAGTGGGAAAAAATTTTTATTTTTTTTATTGTCCCTACCTATGGGGGTGACAAAAGGGGGGGGGGGTCATTTACTTTTTTTTTTTATTTTGATCACTGAGATAGGTTATATCTCAGTGATCAAAATTCACTCTGGAACGAATCTGCCGGCCGGCAGATTCGGCGGGCGCACTGCACATGCGCCTGCCATTTTGGAAGATGGCGGCGCCCAGGAAAGAAGACGGACGGTCCCCGGGAGGCCAGGTAAGTATAGGGGGGGGAAGATCAGGGCACGGGGGGGGGCGTCGGAGCACGGGGGGGTGGATCGGAACATGGGGTGGTGGATTGGAGCACGGAGTGGGGGATCGCTGTGCGGGCGGGTGGATCGGAGCACGGGGGGAATCGCTGTGCGGGGGGGGGGATCGCTGTGCGGGGGGGGGATCGGAGTGCGGGGGGGTTTGATTGGAGCACGGGGGGTGTGATTGGAGCACGGGGGGAGCGGGCAGGAGGACGGGGGAGCGGAGCACAGGACCGAAAGGAGCAGACCACAGATCGGGGGGCTGGGGGGGCGATCGGAGGAGTGGGGTGGGTGCACATTAATGTGTCCAGCCATGGCCGATGATATTGCAGCATCGGCCATGGCTGGATTGTAATATTTCACCATTTTTTTAGGTGAAATATTACAAATCGCTCTGATTGGCAGTTTCACTTTCAACAGCCAATCAGAGCGATCGTAGCCACGAGGGGGTGAAGCCACCCCCCCTGGGCTAAACTACCACTCCCCCTGTCCCTGCAGATCGGGTGAAATGGGAGTTAACCCTTTCACCCGATCTGCAGGGACGCGATCTTTCCATGACGCATATGCTGCGTCATGGGTCGGAATGGCACCGACTTTCATGACGCAGCGTATGCGTCAAAGGTCGGGAAGGGGTTAAAGACCTTGCCGTTTTTTGCAATTCTGACCAGTGTCCCTTTATGAGGTAATAACTCAGGAACGCTTCAACGGATCCTAGCGGTTCTGAGATTGTTTTTTCGTGGCATATTGGGCTTCATGTTAGTGGTAAATTTAGGTCAATAAATTCTGCGTTTATTTGTGATAAAAACGGAAATTTGGCGAAAATTTTGAAAATTTCGCAATTTTCACATTTTGAATTTTTATTCTGTTAAACCAGAGAGATATGTGACACAAAATAGTTAATAAATAACATTTCCCACATGTTTACTTTACATCAGCACAATTTTGGAATCAAATTTTTTTTTGTTAGGAAGTTATAGGGGTTAAAATTTGACCAGCGATTTGTCATTTTTACAACGAAATTTACAAAACCATTTTTTTTAGGGACCACCTCACATTTGAAGTCAGTTTGAGGGGTCTATATGGCTGAAAATACCCAAAAGTGACACCATTCTAAAAACTGCACCCCTCAAGGTACTCAAAAGCACATTCAAGAAGTTTATTAACCCTTCAGGTGCTTCACAGCAGCAGAAGCAACATGGAAGGAAAAAATGAACATTTAACTTTTTAGTCACAAAAATTATCTTTCAGCAACAATTTTTTTATTTTCACAATGGTAAAAGGAGAAACTGAACCACGAACGTTGTTGTCCAATTTGTCCTGAGTACGCTGATACCTCATATGTGGGGGTAAACCACTGTTTGGGCGCACGGCAGGGCTTGGAAGGGAAGGAGCGCCATTTGACTTTTTGAATCAAAAATTGGCTCCACTCTTTAGCGGACACCATGTCACGTTTGGAGAGCCCCCGTGTGCCTAAAAATTGGAGCTCCCCCACAAGTGACCCCATTTTGGAAACTAGACGCCCCAAGGAACTTATCTAGATGCATTGTGAGCACTTTGTACCCCCAGGTGCTTCACAAATTGATCCGTAAAAATGAAAAAGTACTTTTTTTTCACAAAAAAATTCTTTTAGCCTCAATTTTTTCATTTTCACATGGGCAACAGGATAAAATGGATCCTAAAATGTGTTGGGCAATTTCTCCTGAGTACACCAATACCTCACATGTGGGGGTAAACCACTGTTTGGGCACATGGTAAGGCTCGGAAGGGAAGGAGCGCCATTTGACTTTTTGAATGAAAAATTATTTCCATCGTTAGCGGACACCATGTCGCGTTTGGATAGCTCCTGTGTGCCTAAACATTGGCGCTCCCCCACAAGTTACCCCATTTTGGAAACTAGACCCCCCAAGGAACTTATTTAGATGCCTAGTGAGCACTTTAAACCCTCAGGTGCTTCACAAATTGATCTGTAAAAATGAAAAAGTACTTTTTTTTCACAAAAAAATTCTTTTCGCCTCAATTTTTTCATTTTCACATGGGCAGTAGGATAAAATGGATCATAAAATTTGTTGGGCAATTTCTCCCGAGTACGCCGATACCTCATATGTGGGGGTAAACCACTGTTTGGGCACTCGGCAGGGCTCGGAAGGGAAGGCGCGCCATTTGACTTTTTGAATGGAAAATTAGCTCCAATTGTTAGCGGACACCATGTCGCGTTTGGAGAGCCCCTGTGTGCCTAAACATTGGAGCTCCCCCAGAAATGACCCCATTTTGGAAACTAGACCCCCCAAGGAACTTATCTAGATGCATATTGAGCACTTTAAACCCCCAGGTGATTCACAGAAGTTTATAACGCAGAGCCATGAAAATAAAAAATAATTTTTCTTTCCTCAAAAATGATTTTTTAGCCTGGAATTTCCTATTTTGCCAAGGATAATAGGAGAAATTGGACCCCAAATATTGTTGTCCAGTTTGTCCTGAGTACGCTGATACCCCATATGTGGGGGTAAACCACTGTTTGGGCGCACGGCAGGGCTCGGAAGGGATGGCACGCCATTTGGCTTTTTAAATGGAAAATTAGCTCCAATCATTAGCGGACACCATGTCACGTTTGGAGAGCCCCTGTGTGCCTAAACATTGGAGATCCCCCAGAAATGACCCCATTTTGGAAACTAGACCCCCAAAGGAACTAATCTAGATGTGTGGTGAGGACTTTGAACCCCCAAGTGCTTCACAGAAGTTTATAACGCAGAGCCATGAAAATAAAAAAAAAAAATTATTTTCTCAAAAATGATCTTTTAGCCTGCAATTTTTTATTTTCCCAAGGGTAACAGGAGAAATTTGACCCAAAAAGTTGTTGTCCAGTTTCTCCTGAGTACGCTGATACCCCATATGTGGGGGTAAACCACTGTTTGGGCACATGCCGGGGCTCGGAAGTGAAGTAGTGACGTTTTGAAATGCAGACTTTGATGGAATGCTCTGCAGGCGTCACGTTGCGTTTGCAGAGCCCCTGATGTGCCTAAACAGTAGAAACCCCCCACTAGTGACCCCATTTTGGAAACTAGACCCCGAAAGGAACTTATCTAGATGTGTGGTGAGCACTTTGAACCCCCAAGTGCTTCATAGAAGTTTATAACGCAGAGCCGTGAAAATAATAAATAACATAGTAACATAGTAACATAGTTAGTAAGGCCGAAAAAAGACATTTGTCCATCCAGTTCAGCCTATATTCCATTATAATAAATACCCAGATCTACGTCCTTCTACAGAACCTAATAATTGTATGATACAATATTGTTCTGCTCCAGGAAGACATCCAGGCCTCTCTTGAACCCCTCGACTGAGTTCGCCATCACCACCTCCTCAGGCAAGCAATTCCAGATTCTCACTGCCCTAACAGTAAAGAATCCTCTTCTATGTTGGTGGAAAAACCTTCTCTCCTCCAGACGCAAAGAATGCCCTCTTGTGCCCGTCACCTTCCTTGGTATAAACAGATCCTCAGCGAGATATTTGTATTGTCCCCTTATATACTTATACATGGTTATTAGATCGCCCCTCAGTCGTCTTTTTTCTAGACTAAATAATCCTAATTTCGCTAATCTATCTGGGTATTGTAGTTCTCCCATCCCCTTTATTAATTTTGTTGCCCTCCTTTGTACTCTCTCTAGTTCCATTATATCCTTCCTGAGCACCGGTGCCCAAAACTGGACACAGTACTCCATGTGCGGTCTAACTAGGGATTTGTACAGAGGCAGTATAATGCTCTCATCATGTTTATCCAGACCTCTTTTAATGCACCCCATGATCCTGTTTGCCTTGGCAGCTGCTGCCTGGCACTGGCTGCTCCAGGTAAGTTTATCATTAACTAGGATCCCCAAGTCCTTCTCCCTGTCAGATTTACCCAGTGGTTTCCCGTTCAGTGTGTAATGGTGATATTGATTCCCTCTTCCCATGTGTATAACCTTACATTTATCATTGTTAAACCTCATCTGCCACCTTTCAGCCCAAGTTTCCAACTTATCCAGATCCATCTGTAGCAGAATACTATCTTCTCTTGTATTAACTGCTTTACATAGTTTTGTATCATCTGCAAATATCGATATTTTACTGTGTAAACCTTCTACCAGATCATTAATGAATATGTTGAAGAGAACAGGTCCCAATACTGACCCCTGCGGTACCCCACTGGTCACAGCGACCCAGTTAGAGACTATACCATTTATAACCACCCTCTGCTTTCTATCACTAAGCCAGTTACTAACCCATTTACACACATTTTCCCCCAGACCAAGCATTCTCATTTTGTGTACCAACCTCTTGTGCGGCACGGTATCAAACGCTTTGGAAAAATCGAGATATACCACGTCCAATGACTCACCGTGGTCCAGCCTATAGCTTACCTCTTCATAAAAACTGATTAGATTGGTTTGACAGGAGCGATTTCTCATAAACCCATGCTGATATGGAGTTAAACAGTTATTCTCATTGAGATAATCCAGAATAACATCCCTCAGAAACCCTTCAAAAATTTTACCAACAATAGAGGTTAGACTTACTGGCCTATAATTTCCAGGTTCACTTTTAGAGCCCTTTTTGAATATTGGCACCACATTTGCTATGCGCCAGTCCTGCGGAACAGACCCTGTCGCTATAGAGTCACTAAAAATAAGAAATAATGGTTTATCTATTACATTACTTAGTTCTCTTAGTACTCGTGGGTGTATGCCATCCGGACCCGGAGATTTATCTATTTTAATCTTATTTAGCCGGTTTCGCACCTCTTCTTGGGTTAGATTGGTGACCCTTAATATAGGGTTTTCATTGTTTCTTGGGATTTCACCTAGCATTTCATTTTCCACCGTGAATACCGTGGAGAAGAAGGTGTTTAATATGTTAGCTTTTTCCTCGTCATCTACAACCATTCTTTCCTCACTATTTTTTAAGGGGCCTACATTTTCAGTTTTTATTCTTTTACTATTGATATAGTTGAAGAACAGTTTGGGATTAGTTTTACTCTCCTTAGCAATGTGCTTCTCTGTTTCCTTTTTGGCAGCTTTAATTAGTTTTTTAGATAAAGTATTTTTCTCCCTATAGTTTTTTAGAGCTTCAATGGTGCCATCCTGCTTTAGTAGTGCAAATGCTTTCTTTTTACTGTTAATTGCCTGTCTTACTTCTTTGTTTAGCCACATTGGGTTTTTCCTATTTCTAGTCCTTTTATTCCCACAAGGTATAAACCGCTTACACTGCCTATTAAGGATGTTCTTAAACATTTCCCATTTATTATCTGTATTCTATTTATACGTTTTCTTTCCTCAAAAATAATTATTTAGCCCAGAATTTTTTAATTTTCCCAAGGGTAACAGGAGAAATTTGACCCCAATATTTGTTGTCCAGTTTCTCCTGAGTACGGTGATACCCCATATGTGGGGGTAAACTACTGTTTGGGCACATGCCGGGGCTCGGAATTGAAGTAGTGACGTTTTGAAATGCAGACTTTGATGGAATGCTCTGCGGGCGTCACGTTGTGTTTGCAGAGCCCCTGATGTGCCTAAACAGTAGAAACCCCCACAAGTGACCCCATTTTGGAAACTAGACCCCGAAAGCAACTTATCTAGATGTGTGGTGAGCACTTTGAACCCCCAAGTGCTTCATAGAAGTTTATAATGCAGAGCCGTGAAAATAATAAATACGTTTTCTTTCCTCAAAAATAATTATTTAGCCCAGAATTTTTTATTTTCCCAAGGGTTACAGGAGAAATTGGACCCTAAAAGTTGTTGTCCAGTTTCTCCTGAGTACGCTGATAACCCATGTGTGGGGGTAAACCACTGTTTGGGCACACGTCGGGGCTCAGAAGGGAAGTAGTGACTTTTGAAATGCAGACTTTGATGGAATGGTCTGCGGGCGTCACATTGCGTTTGCAGAGCCCCTGGTGTGCCTAAACAGTAGAAACCCCCCACACGTGACCCCATTTTAGAAACTAGACCCCCCAAGGAACTTATCTAGATATGTGGTGAGCACTTTGAACCCCCAAGTGCTTCACAGACGTTTACAACGCAGAGCCGTGAAAATAAAAAATCATTTTTCTTTCCTCAAAAATGATGTTTTAGCAAGCATTTTTTTAGATTCACAAGGGTAACAGGAGAAATTGGACCCCAGTAATTGTTGCGCAGTTTGTCCTGAGTATGCTGGTACCCCATATGTGGGGGTAAACCACTGTTTGGGCACATGTCGGGGCTCGGAAGTGAGGGAGCATCATTTGACTTTTTGAATACGAGATTGGCTGGAATCAATGGTGGTGCCATGTTGCGTTTGGAGACCCCTGATGTGCCTAAACAGTGGTAACCCCTCAATTCTAACTCCAACACTAACCCCAATACACCCCTAACCCTAATCCCAACTGTAGCCATAACCCTAATCACAACCCTAACCACAACCCTAATTCTAACCCTAAGGCTATGTGCCCACGTTGCGGATTCGTGTGAGATATTTCAGCATCATTTTTTAAAAATCCGCGGGTAAAAGGCACTGCGTTTTACCTGCGGATTTTCCGCGGATTTCCAGTGTTTTTTGTGCGGATTTCACCTGCGGATTCCTATTGAGGAACAGGTGTAAAACGCTGCGAAATCCGCACAAAGAATTGACATGCTGCGGAAAATACAACGCAGCGTTTCCGCGCGGTATGTTCCGCACCATAGGCACAGCGGATTTGGTTTTCCATATGTTTACATGGTACTGTAAACCTGATGGAACACTGCTGCGAATCCGCAGCCAAATCCGCACCGTGTGCACATAGCCTAGTTCTAATGGTATGTGCACACGCTGCGGAAAACGCTGCGGATCCGCAGCAGTTTCCCATGAGTTTACAGTTCAATGTAAACCTACGGGAAACAAAAATCGCTGTACACATGCTGCGGAAAAACTGCACGGAAACGCAGCGGTTTACATTCCGCAGCATGTCACTTCTTTGTGCGGATTCCGCAGCGGTTTTACAACTGCTCCAATAGAAAATCGCAATTGTAAAACCGCAGTGAAATGCGCAGAAAAAAACGCGGTAAATCCGCCATAAATCCGCAGCGGTTTAGCACTGCGGATTTATCAAATCCGCAGCGGAAAAATCCGCAGAGGACCAGAATACGTGTGCACATACCGAAACCCTAACCCTACCCCTATCCCTACCCCTAACCCTAACCCTATTCTAACATTAGTGGGGGGAAAAAAATTTCTTTATTTTTTTATTGTCCCTACCTATGGGGGTGACAAAGGGGGGGGTCATTTATTATTTTTTTTATTTTGATCACTGAGATAGATTATATCTCAGTGATCAAAATGCACTTTGGAACGAATCTGCCGGGCAGCAGATTCGGCGGGCGCACCGCGCATGCGCCTGCCATTTTGGAAGATGGCGGCGCCCAGGGAGAAGACGGACGGAGCCCGGCAGGATCGGTAAGTATGATGGGGTGGGTGGGAGCACGGGGGGGGGGGATCGGAGCATAGGGTGGGGAATCGGAGCGCGGCAGGCGTGGAACGGAGCACGGGGGGCGTGGAACGGAGCACGGGGGTTGGAACGGAGCACGGGGGGGTGAAACGGAGCACGGGGGGGTGGATCGGAGTGCAGGGGGGGTGGATCGGAGTGCAGGGGGGGTGATTGGAGCACGGGGGGAGCGGACAAGAGCACGGGGGGAGCGGAGCACTGGACGGAGGGGAGCCGGAGCAGTGTACCGGGCAGATCGGAGGGCTGGGGGGGCGATCGGTGGGGTGGGGTGGGGGCACATTAGTATTTCCAGCCATGGCCGATGATATTGCAGCATCGGCCATGGCTGGATTGTAATATTTCACCAGTTATAATAGGTGAAATATTACAAATCGCTCTGATTGGCAGTTTCACTTTCAACAGCCAATCAGAGCGATCGTAGCCACGAGGGGGTGAAGCCCCCCTGGGCTAAACTACCACTCCCCCTGTCCCTGCAGATCGGGTGAAATGGGAGTTAACCCTTTCACCCGATCTGCAGGGACGCGATCTTTCCATGACGCCACATAGGCGTCATGGGTCGGATTGGCACCGACTTTCATGACGCCTACGTGGCGTCATGGGTCGGGAAGGGGTTAAAATAGAGGTCAATACGAGTAGAGACAGTTATTAACTCCTTTAGTGTGGCAGGAATCTCCCTAGTGGCCAGAGCGTCCTTCACGTGATCAGCCAGCCCCCTCCAAAATATGGGGATAAAGGCTTTATCCGACCACTCCAGCTCAGAAGCTAAAGTGCGGAAGTGGACAGCAAAATGGCTGACCAAGGACTCGCCCTGAGTTAATGCCAGCAGTTGGAGCACCGTATCATGGGTGACTTGAGGTCCTAAAAAGACCTGTTTCAGAGTGCTCAGGAACAGCAGAGCACTCTGCACCACAAGATCGCCATGCTCCCACAGCGGTGTAGCCAATTCCAACGCCCTGTCCGACAAGAGAGACACAATAAATCCCACCTTAGCCCACTCTGTGGGAAAACGTGCGGCCAGGAGCTCGAAATGAATAGAGCACTGACTCTCAAATCCCCTACAAGATTTGCTATCTCCAGAAAATTTTTCTGGCAGCGGGAGGCGAGATAATGTCGGAACAGGGGTGGCAGTGGACAAGGTTGCTGCAGCCACGCTAGCAGCCTGTACAGCAACTGTGGTAACATCCACAGCTGAGGTTGAGCTCTCGAGAGCTGCCAACCTACCCTCCAGCTGCTGGATATACCACAAGGATTGCTGAATGTCCGCCATTTACTAGCCAGACCCTGGCGCTAGTATTCTGTTAGGGCTAGCGGAACGCACAGAGTAAATATAGATGTTTTTACTGTTATTGGTGCGTTTGCAGCCCGTGGTCCAGTGTGCAGGAGAATCTGCTGCTAGCAAACGGCAGCACTATGTGGCGGTATGGACTAACTCAGTTAATTCACTGAGTAGCCGTGAAAGCAAAGACTTCACAGAGGCACAGGCTAACTGCCCAAACAGAGAGCAGTCAGTGGTCACGCATGCACACAAAACTCCTCGCCGGAGGTGCCAGCATTCTAGGGGCTTATTTCAGCCAGGTCCCTGAATACATTCAAACACAATCTCCTCGCCGGAGGTGCCAGCATTCTAAGGCTAATTTCAGCCAGGTTCCTGAACACACTCTTACGTGACCACACTGGCGCAAAGCACATAACATAGAACAATACTAGCACATGGCCGTGCGGCCATGCGAGCCTTAAATAGTTGCAGCACGTACAGGACCTTCCTAGAAGGAACAATGAGAGGCTGCCACAGAGCGTGAGCACCTACAGGACCTTCCTTAAGGACCAATGGCCTTAGCTGCAGTATCTGATCATGTGACCCTCGATCTCCACTGAGAGATCTTACTCTGGGCATGCTCAGAACGAGAAAAGCAGGACTTAGTCCCAGAAGCATCTGCTCGCCGCTGCCCAGCATTGACTCCAATGGCAGAAGCAGGAAAAGCAGCAGTAACTCTTTGTACAGAGTCAGACTGAGCGAGACGCTGGGACTGACGTCTCCGCTGAGCAGGCTCCACTGCTCCATACCCTTTAAAGGAGAGTACGTCTTCGGGCCTCCTCTTGATGATATATTAGAAAAGGCGAAAACCATTAGAAAAAGAAAACCCTTCTGGAGCAGAAACCTGCTAAGAAAATGTTTTTTCGTCCCTTTATGCCTCAGACCTCTCAAGCCAGAGACAAGGGAAAGATGGGAAGATGGAGCTACGCTAAGGGGAAAGGCAGAAACACGCTTGTTGCCCAGCAGCAGAATCAGGATAAACAATTACTCCGATGCCGTTGGGGGAGGCTCAAGATTTTTTTCATCAGTGGGTCCTCAATATCATCAAAGAGGGCCTCCTTATAGAGTTTGAGTCCTCCCCTGGGGTCTGATAGCCACCTCCCTATCGTCCAAGGGAGCTCAAGACCTCTTGATATTGGGTCTCCAGAAATTGCTCAGTTCAAATGTAATCTTCCCTGTGCCAGCAAAAGAGCGGGGATAAGATCATTACTCCTGCCTCTTCATCATAAAGAAACCTTCAGAGGATGCACAGATCATCATAAACCTGAAGGGTCTAAATCGGCATGTATACTACAGAAGGTTCAAGATGGAATCAGTGAAATCAGCAATTCCGCTGATAGGACCCAATTTTCTGATGGCAACCATCGACTTGAAAGATGCTTACTTTCATGTCCCCATTCATCCATGACACAGGAGATATTTAAGGTTTGCCATTCTTCAAAACCAGCAGGTGAAGCACTACCAGTACAATGTGCTCCCTTTTGGCATCTCAGCACCAAGTGTATTCTCAAAAATTATGTCAGAGACCGTGGCCTACATCCGGGGGCAGGGTGTCTGTATCGTACCATACTTAGACAATCTACTAATCATAGCTCAGTCTTCCCAGGTACTCAGAATTCATGTAAAGAAGTCACTGGACATCCTGCAGTCCCTAGGATGGATCTCGAAACTAGAAAAATCAAAACTCCAAACTTCCACAACAAGAAGGTTCTTAGGAGTGATCTTAGAATCGGGGAAGCAGATGCCTTTCCTTCCCGAGGATAAATATATCTAATTTGGCCTGTACTCTAAATTTAGATCGGGGTGCTGGTGAGACAGACCGTAAGGTCTAATATCAATATTATTGAAATCCACCGCACTCCCTGTGTGGAATATCTTAGAAACAAAAGGATTTTTTGAAACTTGCTAATTTATTCAAGTGAAAAACAGAAGTCAATCAAATGTGACAGATCAAATAGTAGGCACTTATTAAACAATTGTACAAGCGACTCAATGTGATTGACGTTTCGACCCTCCCGGGTCTTACTCTAAAGTCGCACTGTGAATACAAAACAGTATATACAAAATCTTTAGATACATAATATACAAAAATTACAAGACAACACATATACAAAACAATATATACAGTATAAAGGGTATGTTTAGACTTATAATATTACACCCCAGTAGACTACGTTGTGAGGCTAAGTTGTAGCATGAGGTCTGTCAAACGGGAGTCAGTCACGTGACAATGTGTCTACGAGTGCTTCTGTAGTAAAAAGTATAGTTGTTACCTTAAGCCCTTTCTGACATTAGACGTACTATCCCGTCGAGGTGGGGTGGGCCCCTATGACCACCGACGGGATAGTACGTCATATGCGATCGGCAGCGCTCACGGGGGGAGCGCCGCCGATCGCGGCCGGGTGTCAGCTGCCTATCGTAACTGACATCCGGCACTATGTGCCAGGAGTGGTCACGGACTGCCCCCGGCACATTAACCCCCGGCACACCGCGATCAAAGATGATCGCGATGTGCCGGCGGTATAGGGAAGCTTCCCGCAGGGAGGGGGCTCCCTGCGGGCTTCCCTGAGCCCCCCGCAGCAACGCAATGTGATCGCATTGCTGCGAGGGTCTTACCTCCCTCCCTGCCTGCTCCAGCCCCGGATCCAAGATGGCCACGGATCCGGGTCCTGCAGGGAGGGAGGTGGCTTCACAGAGCCTGCTCAGAGCAGGCACTGTGAAGCCTGCACTGCTGCAAGTGAGATCGGTGATCTGACAGAGTGCTGTGCAAACTGTCAGATCACCGATCTGTGATGTCCCCACCTGGGACAAAATAAAAAAGTAAAAAAAAATAATTTCCAAATGTGTAAAAAAAAAAATAAAAAAAAATATTCCTAAATAATGAAAAAAAATATATATATATTATTCCCATAAATACATTTCTTCATCTAAATAAAAAAAAAACAACAATAAAAGTGCACATATTTAGTATCGCCGCGTCCGTAACGACCCGACCTATAAAACTGGCCCACTAGTTAACCCCTTCAGTAAACACCGTAAGAAAAAAAAAAAAACGAGGCAAAAAACAACGCTTTATTATCATACCGCCGAACAAAAAGTGGAATAACACGCGATAAAAAAGACAGATATAAATAACCATGGTACCGCTGAAAACGTCATCTTGTCCCACAAAAAACGAGCCGCCATACAGCATCATGAGCAAAAAAATAAAAAAGTTATAGTGCTGAGAATAAAACGATGCAAAAATAATTATTTTTTCTGTAAAATAGTTTTTATTGTATAAAAGCGCCAAAACATAAAAAAATGATATAAATGAGGTGTCGCTGTAATTGTACTGACCCGAAGAATAAAACTGCTTTATCAATTTTACCAAACGTGGAACGGTATAAACGCCTCCCCCAAAAGAAATTCATGAATAGCTGGTTTTTGGTCATTCTTCCTCACAAAAATCGGAATAAAAAGCGATCAAAAAATGTCACGTGCCCGAAAATGTTACCAATAAAAACGTCAACTCGTCCCGCAAAAAACAAGACCTCACATGACTCTGTGGACCAAAATATGGAAAAATTATAGCTCTCAAAATGTGGGAACGCAAAAAATATTTTTTGCAATAAAAAGCGTCTTTCAGTGTGTGACGGCTGCCAATCATAAAAATCCGCTAAAAAAACTCGCTATAAAAGTAAATCAAACCCCCATTCATCACCCCCTTAGTTAGGGAAAAATTTAAAAAATGTGTTTATTTCCATTTTCCCATTAGGGCTAGGGTTGGGGCTACAGTTAGGGTTGGGGCTAAAGTTAGGGTTAGGGTTTAGATTACATTTACAGTTGGGAATAGGGTTGGGATTAGGGTTAGGGGTGTGTGGGTTAGAGGTGTGGTTAGGGTTACTGTTGGAATAAGGGTTAGGGGTGTGTTTGGATTAGGGTTTCAGTTATAATTGGGGGGTTTCCACTGTTTAGGCACATCAGGGGCTCTCCAAACACGACATGGCGTCCGATCTCAATTCCAGCCAATTCTGCGTTGAAAAAGTAAAACAGTGCTCCTTCCCTTCCGGGCTCTCCCATGTGCCCAAACAGGGGTTTACCCCAACATATGGGGTATCAGTGTACTCAGGACAAATAGGACAACAACTTTTGGGGTCCAATTTCTCCTGTTACCTTTGGGAAAATACAAAACTGGGGGCTAAAAAATAATTTTTGTGGGAAAAAAAAAAGATTTTTTTATTTTCACGGCTCTGCGTTATAAACTGTAGTGAAACACTTGGGGGTTCAAAGTTCTCACAACACATCTAGATGAGTTCCCTGGGGGGTCTAGTTTCCAATATGGGGTCACTTGTGGGGGGTTTCTACTGTTTAGGTACATTAGGGGCTCTGCAAACGCAATGTGACGCCTGCAGACTATTCCATCTAAGTCTGCATTCCAAATGGCACTCCTTCCCTTCCGAGCCCTCCCATGCACCCAAACGGTGGTTCCCCCCACATATGGGGTATCAGCGTACTCAGGACAAATTGGACAACAACTTTTGGGGTCGAATTTCTCCTATTACCCTCGGGAAAATACAAAACTGGGGGCTAAAAAATAATTTTTGGGGGAAAGTTTTTTATTTTTAATTTTAACGGCTCTGCGTTACAAACTGTAGTGAAACACTTGGGGGTTCAAAGCTCTAAGAACATATCTAGATGAGTTCCTTAGGGTGTCTAGTTTCCAAAATGGTGTCACTTGTGGGGGGTTTCTACTGTTTAGGTACATTAGGGGCTCTGCAAACGCAATGTGACACCTGCAGACCATTCCATCTAAGTCTGCATTCCAAATGGCGCTTCTTCCCTTCCGAGCCCTCCCATGCGCCCAAACAGTGGTTCCCCCCCACTTATGGGGTATCAGCGCACTCAGGACAAATTGGACAACAAATTTTGGGGTCCCATTTCTCCTGTTACCCTCGGAAAATACAAAACTGGGGGCTAAAAAATATTTTTTGTGGGAAAAAATTTTTGTTTTATTTTTACGGCTCTGCATTATAAACTTCTGTGAAGCCCTTGGTGGGTCAAAGCGCTCGCCACACATCTAGATAAGTTCCTTAGGAGGTCTACTTTCCAAAATGGTGTCAGTTGTGGGGGTTTCTACTGTTTAGGTACATTAGGGGCTCTGCAAACGCAATGTGACACCTGCAGACCATTCCATCTAAGTCTGCATTCCAAATGGCGCTCCTTCCCTTCTGAGCCCTCCCATGTGCCCAAATAGTGGTTCCCCCCACATATTGTGTATAATCGCACTCAGGACAAATTGGGCAACAAATTTTGGGGTCCAATTTCTCTTGTTACCCTCGGGAAAATACAAAACTGGGGGCTAAAAAAATAATTTTTGTGGGAAAAAATTTTTGTTTTATTTTTACGGCTCTGCATTATAAACTTCTGTGAAGCCCTTGGTGGGTCAAAGCGCTCAAAACACATCTAGATAAGTTCCTTAGGGGGTCTACTTTCCAAAATGGTGTCACTTGTGGGGGGTTTCAACGTTTAGGCACATCAGTGGCTCTCCAAACGCAACATGGCGTCCCATCTCAATTCCTGTCAATTTTGCATTGAAAAGTCAAACGGCGCTCCTTCCCTTCCGAGCTCTCCCATGCGCCCAAACAGTGGTTTACCCCCACATATGGGGTATCAGTGTACTCAAGACAAATTGTACAACTTTTGGGGTCCAATTTCTTCTCTTACCCTTGGGAAAATAAAACATTGGGGGCGAAAAGATAATTTTTGTGAAAAAATATGATTTTTTATTTTTACGGTTCTGCATTATAAACTTCTGTGAAGCACTTGGTGGGTCAAAGTGCTCACCCCACCTCTAGATAAGTTCCTTAGGGGGTCTACTTTCCAAAATGGTGTCACTTGTGGGGGGTTTCAATGTTTAGGCACATCAGGGGCTCTCCAAACGCAACATGGTGTCCCATCTCGATTCCAGTCAATTTTGCATTGAAAAGTCAAACGGCGCTCCTTTGCTTCCGAACTCTGTCATGCGCCCAAACAGTGGTTTACCCCCACATATGGGGTATCGGTGTACTCAGGACAAATTGTACAACAACTTTTGAGGTCCATTTTCTCCTGTTACCCTTGGTAAAATAAAACAAATTGGAGCTGAATTAAATTTTTTGTGAAAAAAAGTTAAATGTTCATTTTTATTTAAACATTCCAAAAATTCCTGTGAAGCACCAGAAGGGTTAATAAACTTCTTGAATATGGTTTTGAGCACCATGAGGGGTGCAGTTTTTAGAATGGTGTCACACTTGGGTATTTTCTATCATATAGACCCCTCAAAATGACTTCAAATGAGATGTGGTCCCTAAAAAAAAAATGGTGTTGTAAAAATGAGAAATTGCTGGTCAACTTTTAACCCTTATAACTCCCTAACAAAAAAAAATTTTGGTTCCAAAATTGTGCTGATGTAAAGTAGACATGTGAGAAATGTTACTTATTAAGTATTTTGTGTGACATATCTCTGTGATTTAATTGCATAAAAATTCAAAGTTGGAAAATTGCAAAATTTTCATAATTTTCGCCAAATTTCCGTTTTTTTCACAAATAAACGCAGGTACTATCAAAGAATTTTTACCACTATCATGAAGTACAATATGTCTCGAGAAAACAATGTCAGAATCACTGGGATCCGTTGAAGCGTTCCAGAGTTATAACCTCATAAAGGGACAGTGGTCAGAATTGTAAAAATTGGCCCAGTCCATAACGTGCAAACCACCCTTGGGGGTAAAGGGGTTAATCCAGGATTTAAGAGTAGCTCTTGTGGTAAAGAGGATGTTGTCCCTGTAGTGTCAAGGGGCTGGGGAGAATGATAGTGACATTAGCAGCCTGTGATGGATAGGCAGTTACATAGAGGCCCAACATACGTCCAAAAGTAATAGTGATTTACCAGGTACAGTCTCTTTGATACAAAAAATGGCCTAATAGTTGATTTTTCTCTGAGTATGACCTGTAATACCATATACATAAGTGTCAGTGAAAGGTAGTTAATAGTAGTACCCTGGTGTATCTAGAATGAATAATCACCTTGTTGAGGAATAGCAGCGGTGCATCAGCGTCTTGCTGCTGTTTGCATATGCGATTTAAATAGAAAGTTGGTATGTCACTGGAGACAACCTGGAATGTATAATCACGATGGTAAGGGGCGATAACCATATATGTTAGTGGTGTCCAGAGGTTGCTAGCGGGAAAAATACTTTTTTTGCAGGTGCCAGCGTATCAGCCTTAAATTGCTGGTAAGTTGTATGTGGTTTAATGGATTTGCCAGTTCTGGATAAAGCCTGCAATGTTATAGATAATTGGTCAGCCATGCTGTTGGTATTGGGCAGTGTCCTAAGGGAGGTAAGATGAGTTTTTACCTTGTAGAGGGGTAACAGCGGCGCATCTGCGTCTTGCTGGTGGACATGCACCCAGACAGCCACTTTCTTCTCTTACAACGTGGCTCAGGTTACATCCTGCCGAGATCACTCAGTACACAGCAGGCCATGGTTACCTTACTTAGAGACGCTCGGACATGCACACAAGCTCGGCCATGAGATATATCATTTCCAGCCAGAGCTGAAGCAAGACAATCTTCTGACATGCACAGCCACAGTGCTACCTCAGCAACCCACCTCCCATGGTTACTGAGTACACAAACACTCGGGCATGCTCAGTAGCCCAGTTGAAGGGAGCACAACGTCATTTCTGGCCAGCAATCCCCATTAGAGCAGTCAGACTATTTAGGCTATATTCACACTTTGCGGTTTTTACCGCGGAACCGCCGCGATTTTGATGCTGCGGGTCCGCAGCAGTTTCCATAGCGTTTACAGTAACATGTAAACCCTATGGAAACCGCTGTGCACATGCTGCGGGAAAAAACGCGCGGGAACACAGCGGTTTAAAACCCGCAGCATGTCACTTCTTTGTGCATAATCGCTGCGATTCTGCACCCATAGGAATACATTGAACCGCTTACTTCCCGCATGGGGCTGTGCCCACGTTGCGGGAAGTAAGCGGATAATGTGCGGTTCCTACCCGGGGTGGAGGAGAGGAGACTCTCCTCCAGGCCCTGGGAACCATATTTGGGGTTAAAAAATAAAAAATCATGTTATACTCACCCTCTGAAGTCTTCAGCGCTGCACGCGGCCGCCCTGTCAGAGTTGCTGTGCGACCAGGACCTGCGGTGACGTCACGGTCACATGACCGTGACGTCACGAAGGGTCCTTCTTGCACAGCATCTTTGGAACCGGACCGCCGGGTGCAGCGCCCAGGAGATCCGGACATCAGAGGGTGAGTATAACCAATTTTTATTATTTTTAACATTACTATTGATGCTGCATATTGCTGCATATGCAGCATCAATAGTATAGGCGGAAACCCGCAGCGGAAACCGCGGAACAAACCGCGATAAATCTGCAGGGAGAACCGCAGTTGTTTTGCCCTGCAGATTTATCAAATCCGCTGCGGGAGAACCCGCAGAAGGACAACGCAAAGTGTGAATATAGCCTTAAAGAGCCCCACATGGAACACATCATGCCTTCCCACAGGACGCAGGAGCGCTATCCCCCATCCACTAAGGTAACAAAGCTGAGCACCTTACATTATCTGTTTGAGGAAGCCGATCTGTATATGCCTGGTTATGCATGTAATATACTGATTGCCGCACTTTGGTGATCCCGCCCAGGGTATTAAGCCTACATGTCCACCAGCAAGACGCAGATGCGCCGCTGTTACCCCTCTACAAGGTAAAAACTCATCTTACCTCCCTTAGGACACTGCCCAATACCAACAGCATGGCTGACCAATTATCTATAACATTGCAGGCTTTATCCAGAACTGGCAAATCCATTAAACCACATACAACTTACCAGCAATTTAAGGCTGATACGCTGGCACCTGCAAAAAAAGTATTTTTCCCGCTAGCAACCTCTGGACACCACTAACATATATGGTTATCGCCCCTTACCATCGTGATTATACATTCCAGGTTGTCTCCAGTGACATACCAACTTTCTATTTAAATCGCAAACAGCAGCAAGACGCTGATGCACCGCTGCTATTCCTCAACAAGGTGATTATTCATTCTAGATACACCAGGTACTACTATTAACTACCTTTCACCGACACTTATGTATATGGTATGACAGGTCATACTCAGAGAAAAATCAACTATTAGGCCATACTTTGTATCAAAGAGACTGTACCTGGTAAATCACTATTACTTTTGGACGTATGTTGGGCCTCTATGTAACTGCCTATCCATCACAGGCTGCTAACGTCACTATCATTCTCCCCAGCCACTTGACACTACAGGGACAACATCTTCTTTACCATAAGAGCCACTCTTAAATCCTGGATTAAGGTAACAACTATACTTTTTACTACAGAAGCACTCGAGGACACATTGTCACGTGACTGACTCCCATTTGACAGACCTCATGCTACAACTTAGCCTCACAACGTAGTCTACTGGGGTGTAATATTATAAGTCTAAACATACCCTTTATACTGTACAGGTCCTTCTCAAAAAATTAGCATATAGTGTTAAATTTCATTATTTACCATAATGTAATGATTACAATTAAACTTTCATATATTATAGATTCATTATCCACCAACTGAAATTTGTCAGGTCTTTTATTGTTTTAATACTGATGATTTTGGCATACAACTCCTGATAACCCAAAAAACCTGTCTCAATAAATTAGCATATTTCACCCATCCAATCAAATAAAAGTGTTTTTTAATAACAAACAAAAAAACCAACAAATAATAATGTTCAGTTATGCACTCAATACTTGGTCGGGAATCCTTTGGCAGAAATGACTGCTTCAATGCGGCGTGGCATGGAGGCAATCAGCCTGTGACACTGCTGAGATGTTATGGAGGCCCAGGATGCTTCAATAGCGGACTTAAGCTCATCCAGAGTGTTGGGTCTTGCGTCTCTCAACTTTCTCTTCACAATATCCCACAGATTCTCTATGGGGTTCAGGTCAGGAGAGTTGGCAGGCCAATTGAGCACAGTAATACCATGGTCAGTAAACCATTTACCAGTGGTTTTGGCACTGTGAGCAGGTGCCAGGTCGTGCTGAAAAATGAAATCTTCATCTCCATAAAGCATTTCAGCCGATGGAAGCATGAAGTGCTCCAAAATCTCCTGATAGCTAGCTGCATTGACCCTGCCCTTGATGAAACATAGTGGACCAACACCAGCAGCTGACATGGCACCCCACACCATCACTGACTGTGGGTACTTGACACTGGACTTGAGGCATTTTGGCATTTCCTTCTCCCCAGTCTTCCTCCAGACTCTGGCACCTTGATTTCCGAATGACATGCAAAATTTGCTTTCATCAGAAAAAAGTACTTGGGACCACTTAGCAACAGTCCAGTGCTGCTTCTCTGTAGCTCAAAAGTGGCTTTATCTGGGGAATGCGGCACCTGTAGCCCATTTCCTGCACACGCCTGTGCACGGTGGCTCTGGATGTTTCCACACCAGACTCAGTCCACTGCTTCCTCAGGTTCCCCAAGGTCTGGAATCGGTCCTTCTCCACAATCTTCCTCAGGGTCCGGTCTCCTCTTCTCGTTGTACAGCGTTTTCTGCCACATTGTTTCCTTCCAACAGACTTACCATTGAGGTGCCTTGATACAGCACTCTGGGAACAGCCTATTTGTTGAGAAATTTCTTTCTGGGTCTTACCCTCTTGCTTGAGGGTGTCAATGATGGCCTTCTTGACATCTGTCAGGTCGCTAGTCTTACCCATGATGGGGGTTTTGAGTAATGAACCAGGCAGGGAGTTTATAAAAGCCTCAGGTATCTTTTGCATGTGTTTAGAGTTAATTAGTTGATTCAGAAGATTAGGGTAATAGGTCGTTTAGAGAACCTTTTCTTGATATGCTAATTTATTGAGACAGGTTTTTTGGGTTATCAGGAGTTGTATGCCAAAATCATCAGTATTAAAACAATAAAAGACCTGACAAATTTCAGTTGGTGGATAATGAATCTATAATATATGAAAGTTTAATTGTAATCATTACATTATGGTAAATAATGAAATTTAACACTATATGCTAATTTTTTGAGAAGGACCTGTATATATTGTTTTGTATATGTGTTGTCTTGTTATTTTTGTATATTATGTATCTAAAGATTTTGTATATACTGTTTTGTATTCACAGTGCGACTTTAGAGTAAGACCCGGGAGGGTCGAAACGTCAATCACATTGAGTCGCTTGTACAATTGTTTAATAAGTGCCTACTATTTGATCTGTCACATTTGATTGACTTCTGTTTTTCACTTGAATAAATTAGCAAGTTTCAAAAAATCCTTTTGTTTCTAAGATATTTCACACAGGGAGTGCGGTGTATTTCAATAATATTTCCTTCCCGAGGATCATCGTCTAAGTCTGATATCCAAAATATCCAAGTTCAGGAAACAAAGGTCTCCTTCCCTCCGAGCGACAATGTCAGTCCTGGACTCCATGACTGCCTGTATCCAGTCCGTACCTTGCAGGCCCATATTCTGGGGAACTGGAACAGACTCCCCTGCTCTCTAAACAGGAATGTCCACAGCCGGACAGAGTGAAATCATCTCTGGCTTGGTGGCTAAATCCCAGAAATCTCCAAAAAGGTCTAGCCTGGTCTCAGTCTCCCCTAATTATGGTAACAACAGATGCCAGCATGAGGGGGTGGGGAGGTTTAGTACTACACACCCACTTTCATGGGCTCTGGAGTTCAGAGACAAGCGCTAGGTCATCCAATTTCAGAGAGCTGAAGGCGGTAGAGGAAACCCTTCTTGCAGCAAGCAACATGATCACAGGTCGTCATTTTTTTTTCTTTTGGAAGTGCATTGAACAGCAAGGTGGATTGCTGCTGAGGGGAAAAAAATCTCTTTAAATCTGCAGCTTAGTGAGTGTGAACAAGCTGAGTGTGAACGGCGGTAAGTGTGACATGTGATTCAGTGACTTTGGATTCAGGAAGTTTCAAAGGGAGGAATTACTGAATTGCTATCTGTATTTTATTAATACTTTGCTATTATTTTTTATTTAATGTTTCTGTCTGGTGCAATCCCCATTAGGAAATGTGCTCCACTATTGTTAATGCCATCCAGTGCACATCTTACCACATGTATGCAATCCTTGAGCAGCCGGTCGAGGGTGCGTACTGCTGTGCGAGATGTGAGCACATTGTGGAAGCCCAGATTCTGGATCTAAATGTGCAGCTGGCAGCAATGAGATCCATTGACAACATGGAAAGGAGTCTTCTGCTCACTGTGCAGACGCTCAATGGGATAGATGAGGCGGGGGATGGTAGGATGGAGCTGCAGGACAGTGAAGCAGCAAGCTGGGTGACAGTTAGAAGGCCGGTTAGGGGGAATAGTGCCAGGGGGGGCTAGTCCTGATCTGGCACACCTCAATAAGTTTGCTAAGTTGGCAGATGAGGGGGTGCCAGTACGGGGGTAGCACTGCTGAAGCCAGGCATGTCCTCTGAAAGCCGGAGGAGTGACTGCTCCAGTAAGGAGGGAAGTAGGAGAGCAGGGCAGGCCAGACAGGTGCTGGTAGTGGGGGACTCAATTATTAGAGGAACAGATAGGGCAATCTGTCACAAAGACAGGGATCATCGAACGGTGTGATGCCTACCTGGCGCTCGAGTCCGACACATCGCTGATCGGGTGGACAGATTACTACAAGGGGCTGGTGAGGACCCAGCGGTCATGGTGCACATTGACACAAATGACAAAGTTAGAGGTAGGTGGTAGGTCCTTTAATATGATTTCAGGGAATTAGTCTGCAAGCTGAAAGCAAGGACCTCCGACGTGGTATTTTCCGAAATACTGCCTGTACTACGTGCCACGCCAGAGAGGCAACGGGAGATTAGGGAGGTTAATAAGTGGCTCAAGAATTGGTGTAGGAAGGAGTTTGGGTTCCTGGAGAACTGGGCCGACTTCTCAGTTGGCTACGCTAGGGACAGGCTGCATCTCAATGGGGAAGGTGCAGCTGTGCTGGGGGAGAAAATGGCTAGAAGATTGGAGGAGTGTTTAATCTAGGGAATGGGGGAGGCTATTCATTTTATAGGGGGGGAAGATAATGCAGATAGAGACCTGGGCATCAATAAGGAAGTTGTTGCTGGCGGTGGCATGGGGGGTGGGGTTAGAACAGTTAATAATTTAAGAAAGAATAGAGGTGCAGAGAGATACATAAAGTGCATGTATACTAATGCCAGACGCCTCGCCAACAACATGGATGAATTAGAATTAATGGTGTTCGAGCATAATGATGACATGGTGGGGATATCTGAGACGTGTCTGGATGACAGCCATGACTGGGCTGTTAACTTGCAGGGTTATAGTCTGTTCAGAAATGACCGAACAGATAAGCGAGGGAGAGGGGTGTGTCTATATGTAAAATCGTCCTTAAAACCCATCTTGCGTGATAATATAGGGGAATCTAATGAAAATGTAGAGTCCCTGTGGGTGGAGATAAGGGGAGGGGGAAAAAATAATAAATTACTGATAGGGATTTGTTATAAGTCTCCAAAAATAATGGAAGCAATGGAGAATTGTTATGATCAGGTGGCCTTGGAGCAGCATGAAATGACCTTCGCTGGAGCAGTGGTAACTTTACTGACCGCAAACCCTGATCCTATCACCGCAACTAGAAGTAGCCGTGGGGTGTGCCTAACCAGACCTAGACACCTCAACACAGCCTAAGGACTAAATATCCCTAAAGATGGAAATAGGAAAACTCTCTTGCCCCAGAGTAGACCCCCAAAGGATAGATAGCCCCCCACAAATAATGACTGTGAGTAGGAGAGGAAAAGACACACGCAGACAGAAAACAGGGATAAGCAAAGGAGGCACTTCTACCTACATAGGAAAGGATAGTACAGGATACTATGCGGTCAGCATAAAACACTACAAAACATCCACAACAGAAAAATACAAAAACTCCACCACCTAACTAAAGATGTGGAGAGTATATCTGCGACTCCAGCGAATCCCACTAGACTGAGAAAAACATCAGGCACAGTCTAGCAGGAACAAAATAGAAACAAGATCAGCACAAAAAAATAAACACAGCCGTGTGTCTAAAAAAAAGAAGCAAACACTTATCTTTGCTGAGATGGCAGCAAGCAGAAGGGCCAGGCAGAGGACCAACACTTCCAAAGGAACATTGACTACTGGCAAGGACTAATGAGTCCTGCACAACTAAATACCCCAGTCCGAATTGCAATTAGCAGAAACACCTGTTCAAGACTGCTGCTCAGGAATAACTGCATTACCATCAACAACCACCAGAGGGAGCCCAAGAGCAGAATTCACAACAGAGAATATCCTCATAAAGCAAATAGATAAAGCTGCGACTCAAGGAGAAGTCATTATTATGGGGGACGTCAACTACCCTGAAATAGATTGGGGCACAGAAACCTGCAGTTCCAGCAAAGGTGATCGGTGTCTGACAACTATGAGAGATAATTACCTTTCACTACTGGTTCAGGACCCACCAAGAAGGGGGGCACTGCAAGACCGACTATTAACCAACAGGCCAGACCGCACATCAAATATAAGTGTTGGGGGTCACTTGGGGAATAGCAATCACAAAATAATAAGTTTTCATGTCTCCTTTAATAAAATGTGTAGTAAAGGGGTGACAAGGACACTAAACTTCAGGAGGGCAAATTTCCAGTGGATGAGAGATGATCTTGGTGCAATTAACTGGGACGATATCCTGAGACATAAAAATACACAAAGAAAATAGGAGACGTTTATTAGCATCCTGGATAGGACCTGTGCACAGTATATACCGTATGGGAATAAACATACTAGAAATAGGAGGAAATCAATATGGTTAAATAGAGCTGTAAGGGGCGCAATAAGGGACAAAAAGAAAGAATATAGAGAATTAAAGGAAGTAGGTAGTGATGAGGCATTAAATAAATGCAGAAAATTACATACAGTACAGACCAAAAGTTTAGACACACCTTCTCATTTAAAGATTTTTCTGTATTTTCATGACTATGAAAATTGTACATTCACACTGAAAGCATCAAAACTGTGAATTAACACATGTGGAATTATATACTTAACAAAAAAGTGTGAAACAACTGAAAATATGTCTTATATTCTAGGTTCTTCAAAGTAGCCACCTTTTGCTTTGATGACTGCTTTGCACACTCTTGGCATTCTCTTGATGAGCTTCAAGAGGTAGTCACTGGAAATGGTCTTCTAACAATCTTGAAGGAGTTCCCAGAGATGCTTAGCACTTGTTGGCCCTTTTACCTTCACTCTGCAGTCTAGCTCACCCCAAACTATCTCGATTGGGTTCAGGTCGGGTGACTGGAGGCCAGGTCATCTGGCGTAGCACCCCATCACTTTCCTTCTTGGTCAAATAGCCCTTACACAGCCTGGAGGTGTGTTTGTGGTCATTGTCCTGTTGAAAAATAAATGATGGTCCAACTAAACGCAAACCGGATGGAATAGGATGCCGCTGCAAGATGCTGTGGTAGCCATGCTGGTTCAGTATGCCTTCAATTTTGAATAAATTCCCAACAGTGTCAACAGCAAAGCACCCGCACACCATCACACCTCCTCCTCCATGCTTCACGGTGGGAACCAGGCATGTAGAGTCCATCTGTTCACCTTTTCTACGTCGCACAAAGACAAGGTGGTTGGAACCAAAGATCTCAAATTTGGACTCATCAGACCAAAGCACAGATTTCCACTGGTCTAATGCCCATTCCTTGTGTTCTTTAGCCCAAACAAGTCTCTTCTGCTTGTTGCCTGTCCTTAGCAGTGGTTTCCTAGCAGCTATTTTACCATGAAGGCCTGCTGCACAAAGTCTCCTCTTAACAGTTGTAGAGATGTGTCTGCTGCCAGAACTCTGTGTGGTATTGACCTGGTCTCTAGTCTGAGCTGCTGTTAACCTGCAATTTCTGAGGCTGGTGACTCGGATAAACTTATCCTCAGAAGCAGAGGTGACTCTTGGTCTTCCATTCCAGGGGAGGTCCTCATGTGAGCCAGTTTCTTTCTAGGGCTTGATGGTTTGTGCCACTGCACTTGGGGACACTTTCAAAGTTTGCCCAATTTTTTAGACTGACTGACCTTCATTTCTTTAAGTAATGATGGCCACTCGTTTTTCTTAGCTGCTTTTTTCTTGCCATATTACAAATTCTAACAGTCTATTCAGTAGGACTATCAGCTGTGTATCCACCAGACTTCTGCTCAACCCAACTGATGGTCCCAACCCCATTTATAAGGCAGGAAATCCCACTTATTAAACCTGACAGAGCACACCTGTGAAGTGAACCATTCCCGGTGACTACCTCTTGAAGCTCATCAAAAGAATGCCAAGAGTGTGCAAAGCAGTCATCACAGCAAAAGGTGGCTACGTTGAAGAACCTAGAATATAAGACAATTTCAGTTGTTTCACACTTTTTTGTTAAGTATATAATTCCACATGTGTTAATTCATAGTTTTGATGCCTTCAGTGTGAATGTACAATTTTCATAGTCATGAAAATGCAGAAAAATCTTTAAATGAGAAGGTGTGTCCAAACTTTTGGTCTGTACTGTAGATTCTGTAAGAAGCAAATCAAGGCAGCAAAGATTGAGAAAGAGACTCATTGCCAGAGAGAGTAAAAATAATCCCAAAATATTCTTTAACTACGTAAACAGTAAGAAACTAAAAAATGATAGTGTTGGCCCCTTAAAAATACTCTGGGTGGGGGGGCGTGGCTATGTAACACAGCAGAGAGGACGCACCTTGTGAGAGCTCCTGCCATTCTGACTCATCCTGCCATAAAAAAAACCCTGATTTACAGTGTACCGGCTGGTACTATAACTCTGGGACCCCGGGAGTCTGGTGGCCTCTCTGGACGGCAGCTGTGGAGCCCCGGGACGTCGGAGACTGGAGCGGCCTGAACGAGCGGAGAGGCCCATGAGCAGTGGCGGTCATCTTTAAACACGCTCCGACAGACAGGACGCAGCGCCAGCCTCTGTCGGTGCCGTCCTTTTTCCCCGAGACACAGCGGATCTTCACACTGCAGCGGGGGAACGCTGTGGAACACCCGGAGCACAGGTGCTGGGGTCTGGAGCGGTCAGCAGTGCCTGAGGGGGATGGCGGCCATCACTGCAACAAGCACCTCAGCAGTAAGGGGAACGGCGCTTCACACTATACCTGCGGTGCTGCTCAGGAGGTGAGCGGGTAGCCTGACCTGAGATACCAGAGAAGTAGTGCGGTGTGCGCCCTGGAAGATTGGGCCCCCTGCACTCCCTTATCAGACAGATATTTCTCCTGTCAGCGCCATAACTTTGGAGGGATTAACCCCCTCCCTGCTGTTCTGCCTGTGGGGGCTGTGAGGCTGCTCTAAGGGTACCGTCACACTATACGATTTACCTACGATCACGACCAGCGATATGACCTGGCCGTGATCGTAGGTAAATCGTAGTGTGGTCGCTGGGGAGCTGTCACACAGACAGCTCTCCAGCGACCAACGATGCCGAGGTCCCTGGGTAACCAGGGTAAACATCGGGTAACTAAGCGCAGGACCGCGCTTAGTTACCCGATGTTTACCCTGGTTACAAGCGTTAAACTAAAAAAAAACAAACAGCACATACTTACATTCTGGTGTCCGTCAGGTCCCTTGCAGTCTGGTTCCCGCACTCAGTGACTGCCGGCCGTAAAGTGAAAGCACAGCCGCTGTGCTCTGCTTTCACTTTACGGCCGGCAGTCACAGTGCGGGAAGCAGACGGCAAGGGACCTGACGGACACCAGAATGTAAGTATGTGCTGTTTGTTTTTTTTTTAGTTTAACGCTTGTAACCAGGGTAAACATCAGGTAACTAAGCGCGGTCCTGCGCTTAGTTACCCGATGTTTACCCTGGTTACAAGCGAACGCATCGCTGGATCGCATCGCTAGATCGCTAGATCGGTGTCACACACACCGATCTAGCGATGACAGCGGGAGATCCAGCGATGAAAGAAAGTTCTAAACGATCTGCTACGACGTACGATTCTCAGCAGGATCACTGATCGCTGCTGCGTGTCAGACACAGCGATATCGTAACGATATCGCTGGAACGTCACGAATCGTACCGTCGTAGCGATCGAAATGTTATAGTGTGACGGTACCCTAAGACACAGTGCCTGGGTGAATATTCAGTTACTGTTTTCACAATCTTTGACATTCTACCTGCCCGCCCGGTGGTCTCTGGGATATACTCCAGTATTTAACCCTGTCGTGTCTGTTACTGGGGAGTGGATCAGCCATAATTACAAGTGTGGACATCTTGTGGAGTCCTTTTGCCGTTTGCCATGGATCAATCCAAAGGAACAGGGGCTGCTGACAGATTGTAGAGGTACGCCAGGGAATATGCCCCTGATAATGTGCGCATTCTCAGAAATAATCCTACACAAGCCCAACGTAAAAATTGTCTTTCTGATAGTAATGAGGAGGGAGAACAAGACGAACTGACTCTTAAACAAGCGTCTGAGCAATTGATATAGGCTATATCCCTCACTAGATCTTCTCTAACGGAAAAAATAGAGGACGTACATACTGAAGTGGGTCGCCTGCGACATGATATGCAAGCTATGAGAGGGCGTATCTCAGAGGTTGAAACAAGAGTGTCTCATATAGAGGATACCATTACCCCTATGGAGGCTAAATTGACAAAAGCCGCTGGCTTTGTGAACGCCTGGAAACAAAAGGCAGATGACTTGGAAAATAGGTTACGCCGCAATAATATCCGAATTATCGGCTTGCCTTGCCTTGGCTCGGAGGGTCAGCAACCTGAGCAATTTCTGGAAGACTGGCTTAAGACCTCCCTGGGAATGGATTCTCCTCAACATTCTCCGTGGAGAGCCCATGGGAACCCAACGAGACCTCTTCCCCCTGGAACTCCACCCCGGCCTTTTCTGGTGCGTCTTCTCAACTGTAGAGACAGCGATGAAATTCTTCATTTGGCGAGGCAGAAGGGCCCTATCAAATTCAACAACGCTACCATATCGATCTTCCTGGACTTCTCCATGGAGCTTCAAAAACAGCGGCGCGATTTATGGAAATTAAGAAACATCTTAGAGATAAAAACATTATTTATTCCATGCTTTATCCAGCTTGACTCCGCATTGTCCATTAAGGTTCCTCCTTATTTTTTACAGATCCGGCGGAGGTAGCTGAATGGTTACGGTCCTATAGGGTGTCTAATGTGTCAGACTCCTAATTTGTTCTCCTCGCTTAATGGCAGTATAAATGGAGCTCTCCATACAGGTGCTGAGCTTATCAACAATACCGGACGCTGGATTCAGTGAGGGTATCCCCCTTTATATTTGACTGTAGGAGTATAGGATCATGCTCCTCTACTGTTCAAGTTTTGTTTTGTTTGGGTTTTTATTCCAGTTTTGATTGTTTGATGTGTACGGTCGCCGCCAATAGTATTTTTGTGCTCTGTGTGATGTCCCTGATTCCTGCTCAAGTAATGATGCATATCACTCTTTTAAGTGTGGATATGGGGTCTGAAATTATATGCATGACCTGGAATATACGGGGCATTAGGACTCCTCGAAAGAAAGTCAAGGTATTTTCGCAGATTAAACGTTATCATCCTCATGTTGTAGCTCTGGTGGAGACACATCTGACTAGAGACACAGCTAGATATACACAAAAGCCGTGGGTACAGTGGTCTCTTCACGCATTCCACACTAGCTACTCGAGAGGGGATTCTCTGCTGATACACAGGGATGTCAGATGGGAGGCCAGGGAAGCACGACGGGATCCTGATGGTCTCTTTGTTTTTGTGCATGCCTTCATCAATTCACGCAAATACGTGATATTATGTGTTTATAACCCCCCTCCGGCTAGTACATCAGTCCTCTGTATGGCAATGGGTTTCTCCCTAAATTATCCTGATGCTAGTGTTATCTGTATGGGAGATTTTAATCTAGTTATGGATAACTCCATGGATAGATTGAGATTGGACGACATGATATCTGGAGGGCTCCTTCCTCAGTCCCCCTCCCAACTGGCACTGTTTATGGGTGGTAGCGGATGGCTGGACCTGTGGAGAGTGCGTCACCCTGAGACGAAGGGGTATACCTGACACTCCTCAACCAGGCGATCTCTATCTCGTATAGATTATATATTTGGATCTAGTGACCTGGTATTGTGGGTGGATAGTGTTGAGCATGGCAATAGGGGGATATCGGATCACAGTCCAGTTATTCTTAAACTTAACCCCTTTACCCCCAAGGGTGGTTTGCACGTCAATGACCAGGCCAATTTTTACAATTCTGACCACTGTCCCTTTATGAGGTTATAACTCCGAAACGCTCCAACGGATCCTGGTGATTCTGAGATTGTTTTCTCGTGACATATTGTACTTCATGATAGTGGTAAAATTTCTTTGATAGTACCTGCGTTTATTTGTGAAAAAAACGGAAATTTGGCGAAAATTTTGAAAATTTCGCAATTTTCAAACTTTGAATTTTTATGCAATTAAATCACAGAGATATGTCACACAAAATACTTAATAAGTAACATTTCCCACATGTCTCCTTTACATCAGCATAATTTTGGAACCAAATTTTTTTTTTTGTTAGGGAGTTATAAGGGTTAAAAGTTGACCAGCAATTTCTCATTTTTACAACACCATTTTTTTTTAGGGACCACGTCTCATTTGAAGTCATTTTGAGGGATCTATATGATAGAAAATGCCCAAGTGTGACACCATTCTAAAAACTGCACCCCTCAAGGTGCTCAAAACCACATTCAAGAAGTTTATTAACCCTTCAGGTGTTTAATAGGAATTTTTGGAATGTTTAAATAAAAATGAACATTTAACTTTTTTACACAAAAAATTTACTTCAGCTCCAATTTGTTTTATTTTACCAAGGGTAACAGGAGAAAATTGATCCCAAAAGTTGTTGTCCAATTTGTCCTGAGTACGCTGATACCCCATATGTGGCAGTAAACCACTGTTTGGGCGCATGGGAGAGCTCGGAAGGGAAGGAGCGCCGTTTGACTTTTCAATGCAAAATTGACAGGAATTGAGATGGGACGCCATGTTGCGTTTGGAGAGCCACTGATGTGCCTAAACATTGAAACCCCCCACAAGTGACACCATTTTGGAAAGTAGACCCCCTAAGGAACTTATCTGGATGTGTGGTGAGCACTTTGACCCACCAAGTGCTTCACAGAAGTTTATAATGCAGAACCGTAAAAATAAAAAATCATATTTTTTCACAAAAATTATATTTTTGCCCCCAATTTTTTATTTTTCCAAGGGTAAGAGAAGAAATTGGACCTGAAAAGTTGTTGTCCAATTTGTCCTGAGTACGCTGATACCCCATATGTGGCAGTAAACCACTGTTTGGGCGCATGGGAGAGCTCGGAAGGGAAGGAGCGCCGTTTGACTTTTCAATGCAAAATTGACAGGAAATGAGATGGGACGCCATGTTGCGTTTGGAGAGCCACTGATGTGCCTAAACATTGAAACCCCCCACAAGTGACACCATTTTGGAAAGTAGACCCCCTAAGGAACTTATCTGGATGTGTGGTGAGCACTTTGACCCACCAAAGGCTTCACAGAAGTTTATAATGCAGAGCCATAAAAATAAAACAAAATTTTTTTCCCACAAAAATTATTTTTTAGCCCCCAGTTTTGTATTTTCCCTAGGGTAACAGGAGAAATTGGACCCCAAAAGTTGTTGTCCAATTTGTCCTGAGTACGCTGATACCCCATATGTGAGGGGGAACCACCGTTTGGGCGCATGGGAGGGCTCGGAAAGGAAGGAGCGCCATTTGGAATGCAGACTTAGATGGAATGGTCTGCAGGCGTCACATTGCGTTTGCAGAGCCCCTAATGTACCTAAACAGTAGAAACCCCCCACAAGTGACACCATTTTGGAAAGTAGACCCCCTAAGGAACTCATCTTGATGTGTTGTGAGAGCTTTGAACCCCCAAGTATTTCACTACAGTTTATAACGCAGAGCCGTGCAAATAAAAAATATTTTTTTTTCCACAAAAATTATATTTTAGCCCCCAGTTTTGTATTTTTCCAAGGTTAGCAGGAGAAATTGGACCCTAAATGTTGTTGTCCAATTTGTCCTGAGTACGCTGATACCTGATATGTGGGGGGGAACCACCGTTTGGGCGCATGGGAGGGCTCGGAAGGGAAGGAGCATCATTTGGAATGCAGACTTAGATGGATTGGTCTGCAGGCGTCACATTGCGTTTGCAGAGCCCCTAATGTACCTAAACAGTAGAAACCCCCCACAAGTGACCCCATATTGGAAACTAGACCCCTCAATGAACTTATCTAGCTGTGTTGTGAGAACTTTGAACCCCCAAGTGTTTCACTACAGTTTATAACGCAGAGCCGTGAAAATAAAAAATCTTTTTGTTTTCCCACAAAAATTATTTTTAGCCCCCAGTTTTGTATTTTCCCAAGGGTAACAGGAGAAATTGGTCCACAAAAGTTGTTGTCCAATTTGTCCTGAGTACGCTGATACCCCATATGTGAGGGTAAACCCCTGTTTGGGCACACGGGAGAGCTCGGAAGGGAAGGAGCACTGTTTTACTTTTTCAACGCAGAATTGGCTGGAATTGAGATCGGACGCCATGTCGTGTTTGGAGAGCCCCTGATGTGCCGAAACAGTGGAAACCCCCCAATTATAACTGAAACCCTAATCTAAACACACCCCTAACCCTAATTCCAACGGTAACCCTAACCACACCTCTAACCCTGACACACCCCTAACCCTAATCCCAACCCTATTCCCAACTGTAAATGTAATCTAAACCCTAACCCTAACTTTAGCCCCAACCCTAACTGTAGCCCCAACCCTAACCCTAGCCCTAACCCTAGCCCTAACCCTAGCCCTAACCCTAGCCCTAATCCTAGCCCTAACCCTAGCCCTAACCCTAGCCCTAACCCTAACCCTAGCCCTAACCCTAGCCCTAACCCTAGCCCTAACCCTAACCCTAGCCCTAACCCTAGCCCTAATGGGAAAATGGAAATAAATACATTTTTTTTTATTTTCCCCTAACTAAGGGGGTGATAAAGGGGGGTTTGATTTACTTTTATAGCGAGTTTTTTAGCGGATTTTTATGATTGGCAGCCGTCACACACTGAAAGATGCTTTTTATTGCAAAAAATATTTTTTGCAATACCACATTTTGAGAGCTATAATTTTTCCATATTTTGGTCCACAGAGTCATGTGAGGTCTTGTTTTTTGCGGGACGAGTTGACGTTTTTACTGAAAACATTTTCGGGCACGTGACATTTTTTGATCGCTTTTTATTCCGATTTTTGTGAGGAAGAATGACCAAAAACCAGCTATTCATGAATTTCTATTGGGGGAGGCGTTTATACCGTTCCGCGTTTGGTAAAATTGATAAAGCAGTTTTATTCTTCGGGTCAGTACGATTACAGCGATACCTCATTTATATCATTTTTTTATGGTTTGGCGCTTTTATACGATAAAAACTATTTTACAGAAAAAATAATTATTTTTGCATCGCTTTATTCTCAGGACTATAACTTTTTTATTTTTTTGCTGATGATGCTGTTTGGCGGCTCGTTTTTTGTGGGACAATATGACGCTTTCAGCGGTACCATGGTTATTTATATCTGTCCTTTTGATCGCGTGTTATTCCACTTTTTGTTCGGCGGTATGATAATAAAGCGTTGTTTTTTGCCTCGTTTTTTTTTTTTTTTCTTACGGTGTTTACTGAAGGGGTTAACTAGTGGGACAGTTTTATAGGTCGGGTCGTTACGGACGCGGCGATACTAAATATGTGTACTTTTATTGTTTTTTTTTTTTATTTAGATGAAGAAATGTATTTATGGGAATAATATTTTTTTTTTTTTCATTATTTTGGAATATTTTTTTTTATTTGTTTTTTACACATTTGGAAATTTTTTTTTTAACTTTTTTACTTTGTCCCAGGGGGGGACATCACAGATCAGTGATCTGACAGTGTGCACAGCACTCTGTCAGATCACTGATCTGACATGCAGCGCTGCAGCCTTCACAGTGCCTGCTCTGAGCAGGCTCTGTGAAGCCACCTCCCTCCCTGCAGGACCCGGATCCGCGGCCATCTTGGATCCGGGGCTGGAGGAAGCAGGGAGGGAGGTGAGACCCTCGCAGCAACGCGATCACATCGCGTTGCTCCGGGGGTCTCAGGGAAGCCCGCAGGGAGCCCCCTCCCTGCGCGATGCTTCCCTGCACCGCCGGCACATCGCGATCATGTTTGATCGCGGTGTGCCAGGGGTTAATGTGCCGGGGGCGGTCCGTGACCGCTCATGGCACATAGTGCCGGATGTCAGCTGCGATAAGCAGCTGACACCCGGCCGCGATCGGCCGCGCTCCCCCCGTGAGCGCGGCCGATCGGCTATGACGTACTATCCCGTCCAGGGTCAGATAAGCCCAGGGCACCTCGACGGGATAGTACGTCTAAGGTCACAGAGGGGTTAAATACAGTCAATCAAATAATAATATGCCATGGAAATTAAACCCTTTCTGGTTGAAATTAATAGATTCTAGTGATAGAACGGTTGAACAGCTGAACTGCTTTATCTCAACCCATCCGGATCCTCCAAATCTTAGTCTGTTTTGGGATACTCTAAAAGCATACCTAAGGAGGTGTTTGTCCTCCACAATTTCTTATATTAAAAGGATAACAGCGAGGGAGGATGATGAGATGGAGCAGCGGCTGAAAGATTCGGAGGCCGCTTATGTAACTAATCAAACCAGTGGTAATAGGGTTGAATGGCTTACCTCCCAAAGGTTGTATGCTCAACATATAGACACTAAATCGAAACGCAAATTATTCTTTACCCGTCAGTCCTACTTCGAATTGGGGAATCAGGCCAGTACAATTCCTAGCATTTTTAGTGCGGAAATATAACGCTTCTAATACAATATCACAGATTCGGGCACTTGATGGTTCATTGGTATCTTCTACTAATGAAATACTTTGGTGTTTTCATGATTACTATAAATCATTGTATAGGTTTAGTAGTGGTCTTGATGCTTCTGAATGTTTAGACTATTTATCGGATATAACGTTCCCCTTACTAAGCTCAACTCAACAGGCCTTTATGGATGCTGAGTTCACTTTGGAGAAGGTAGAACATGCTATAGCAGATATGGCTACTGGAAAAGCCCCTGGACCTGACGGGTTTCCCATTGAGTTTTATAGAAAATATCGAGACCACCTGGCACCACTTTTGTTGAAGGTGCTCCGGGGAATATGGGAGGGAGAATCTGTGCCTGAAACATTTTACGATGCAAATATGCTTAAGAAAGAGGGGAAGGACTCCTTGGAATGTGGATCGTATCGTCCCATATCGCTGGTAAACATAGATTATAAAATTTTCACCAAAATTTTGGCTACTACACTGAACACGATCATACTAGACCCTATACACCCAAACCAAACTGGTTTCATGCCTGGAAAAAATACTTCTATCAACATCAGGCGGGTCCAGTCAGTGATTCAATATAGTTCTCTAGAGTCAGATAATAATTGGGCACTAGCATCGCTAGACACGGCCAAGGCTTTTGATTCTCTTGATTGGCCCTTTCTTTCCGCATGTTTACGGAAATCCGGTTTTGGGGACAAGTTTTTGAGAGGGATAGGTACACTATATAGGAATCCCAGGGCGCGTATAATTGTGAATAACTCCATGAACCTTTTGCCCTATATAGGAGTACTCGCCAAGGATGTCCGCTGTCCCCGGCTCTTTTTGACCTTTCGATAGAGGCCTTGGCAATACGCATCAGATCCTCCACGGATATTAAGGGAATAAATATTGCGGGTCGTGTGGATACCATCGGTCTTTATGATGAAGATATGATAATATTTATAGATAAAGTAGAGGAAACGTTACCACAATAGCGACCATAGATAAATTTAGTAAATTCTCCTGTCTCTATATAAATTAGGATAAATCTACTCTGTTGCCTCTTTCTCATACCCCAATACCCCATCTTGAAACTCTCTTGTCACTACCCATCGTCACTAATTTCAAATATTTAGGTATCTATATGTCTCAACATAGTCGACTTGACCTACAACTTAATATCTGTCCATTATTGGATTTGGTCAAATCTAAATTTGCAATCTGCAACAAACTCCCTCTCTCTGTTGCTGGCCGTTTAAACTCCCTAATTGCATCTTTTATATGGGGGAAGACCAGGCCCAAACTTAAGTTGTCTGCTTTGCAGAGACCGAAACAGAGGGCCGGGGCGGCCTTGCCAGACTTTTATTTGTACTATCTTGCCGGGCAGGCTAAGGCGATAAACAAATGGATGCCCAATAATTCCCTACCTAATTCTGAGAGTCATGTGTTTCACTCTGCCCGGATTGACTGTCCACTGGGGTTTTTGGAGATGGAGAAAGTTAGTGCTCCTCGTCTGTTGCCTTTACTCCGACTGGCAAGATTAACATGGAGGCAAATTAAAAGAGTCATTAGATTTGTAGATATAGCAGCTGAAGTGCCATTGTGGAACAATAGTTATTTCCCGGGGCTGCTGAACCACCCGTCTACCGATTTTTGGATTTCATGTGGTGTTCTCTCAGTGGGCGACATACATAATCGAGGGGTTTTTATATCCTTCGAACAACTACAGAATATTTACAATATCCCGAGATCTCAATTCTTCCGTTATCTGCAGCTAAGGTCAGCTTTCCAATCGCATTTGCGGGATATGGGTACAGGTTGAGCGATCTCATCTTTTACTTTGATAGGTATCCTCAACTCACAGGGTCCTCAAGGACTCATTTCATCTTTATATATATATTTGCTGTCCTTAGGACTTGGGTCTACCATAGACTCTATCAAAGGGAAGTGGGAGGGACTTCTTCCTGATGTATTGGGAGAGGAATGGGAAGATATTCTGGAATCTCCAACTAAAGTCTCCCCTTCAATTAATAATAGGATGACCCAATTATATATTATATACCAATCTTATCTGACCCCGACACAACTTTTTAAAATGGGTTGCCTCCACGCGTCAGATTGCTTGTGGTGTCATACTCGTGATGCAGATTTCATTCATATGATTTGGAGGTGCCCTGTAGTTTTTCATTATTGGAAGCAGGTGACAACATTACTAACATCTTTATTGTCGATCCCTGTCCCACTTGAGCCGCTGACCTGTTTGTTCGGGGTATGGGATGCCGAAACCTGGGATCATTACACTGGGATCTTTCTACGAGAGACGCTCTTTATGGCACGAAAGGTGTTAGCGTTAAGGTGGATGGGTGGTTCTCACCCGTCTCTCAGAGCTTGGATTGATTTAGTAAACTCGATTATCCCGTATGAAAGAACACTGTACCAAAATAGAGGATGTCCTGGTAAATTTGAGAAGATTTGGGTAGATGGAACTCCTCTTATCATACTCTATAGTGTACACTAACTGGACACTTATGCAAGAAGTTGAGTTTATGGTTTCGGGGGGCATCACTTACAGGGCGGGACTTATGTATAATTTCCTTTTGGCGACTCACTATTGGTAGTTAAAGTAGTTAATGTTATACAATAGGTGATTTATAAGATACTAATGATTTAACATGCACAGTTTGCTATTTCTGTAAAACTTTGGATATGATGATGCACTGTAATTATTTGTGTTTCATGTTATAATTGATAATAACGAATGCATCTCTGTGTAATGTTTGATTTATTTTGGAATCAATAAACGAATTAAAAAAAAAAAAAACAGTCTGGGTGAAATGGTGGGTGAGGATGAGGAAAAAGCCAATATGCTAAATGACTTTTTTTCGTCAGTATTTACAAAAGAAAATCCCATGGCGACAATATGATCAGTGATAACAAAAATTCCCCATTAAGTGTCACCTGCTTAACCCAGCAGGAAGTACGGCGGCATCTAAAAATCACTAAAATTGACAAATCTCCGGGCAAGGATGGGATACACCCCTGAGTACTGCAGGAATTAAGTACAGTCATTGATAGACCATTATTTTTAATCTTTAAAGACTCCATAATAACAGGGTCTGTGCCACAGGACTGGCGTATAGCAAATGTGGTGCCAGTATTCAAAAAGGGGACAAAAACTGAACTCGGAAATTATCGGCCAGTAAGCTTCACCTCTACTGTGGGTAAAATCCTGGAGGGCATTCTAAGGGACGCTATACTGGAGTATCTGAAGAGGAAGAACCTCATGACCCAGTATCAGCACGGGTTTACTAGGGACCGTTCATGTCAGACTAATCTGATCAGCTTCTATGAAGAGGTAAGTTCCGGACTGGACCAAGGGAACCCAGTGGACGTAATGTATATGGACTTTTCAAAAGCTTTTGATACGGTGCCACACAAAAGGTTGATACATAAAATGAGAATAATGGGGATAGGGGAAAATATGTGCAAGTGGGTTGAGAGCTGGCTCAGGGATAGGAAACAAAGGGTGGTTATTAATGGAGCACACTCGGACTGGGTAGCGGTTAGCAGTGGGGTACCACAGGGGTCCGTATTGGGCCCTCTTCTTTATAACATATTTATTAATGATCTTGTAGGGGGCATTCAGAGTAGAATTTCAATATTTGCAGATGACACTAAACTCTGCAGGGTAATTAATACAGAGGAGGACAATTTTATATTACAGGATGATTTATGTAAACTAGAAGCTTGGGCTGATAAATGGCAAATGAGCTTTAACCCCATTACCCCCAAGGGTGGTTTGCACGTTAATGACCGGGCCAATTTTTACAATTCTGACCACTGTCCCTTTATGAGGTTATAACTCTGGAACGCTTCAACGGATCCCAGTGATTCTGACATTGTTTTCTCGTGACATATTGTACTTCATGATGGTGGTAAAAATTCTTTGATAGTACCTGCGTTTATTTGTGAAAAAAACGGAAATTTGGTGAAAATTATGAAAATTTCGCAATTTTCCAACTTTGAATTTTTATACAATTAAATCAGAGATATGTCACACAAAATACTTAATAAGTAACATTTCTCACGTGTCTACTTTACATCAGCACAATTTTGGAACCAAAATTTTTTTTTGTTAGGGAGTTATAAGGGTTAAAAGTTGACCAGCAATTTCTCATTTTTACAACACCATTTTTTTTAGGGACCACATCTCATTTGAAGTCATTTTGAGGGGTCTATATGATAGAAAATACCCAAGTGTGACACCATTCTAAAAACTGCACCCCTCATGGTGCTCAAAACCATATTCAAGAAGTTTATTAACCCTTCTGGTGCTTCACAGGAATTTTTGGAATGTTTAAATAAAAATGAACATTTAACTTTTTTTCACAAAAAATTTACTTCAGCTCCAATTTGTTTTATTTTACCAAGGGTAACAGGAGAAAATGGACCCCAAAAGTTGTTGTACAATTTGTCCTGAGTACACCGATACCCCATATGTGGGGGTAAACCACTGTTTGGGCGCATGACAGAGCTCGGAAGCGAAGGAGCGCCGTTTGACTTTTCAATGCAAAATTGACTGGAATCGAGATGGGACACCATGTGGCGTTTGGAGAGCCCCTGATGTGCCTAAACATTGAAACCCCCCACAAGTGACACCATTTTGGAAAGTAGACCCCCTAAGGAACTTATCTAGATGTGTTTTGAGCGCTTTGACCCACCAAGGGCTTCACAGAAGTTTATAATGCAGAGCCGTAAAAATAAAACAAAAATTTTTTCCCACAAAAATTATTTTTTTAGCCCCGAGTTTTGTATTTTCCCGAGGGTAACAGGAGAAATTGGACCCTAAAATTTGTTGTCCAATTTGTCCTGAGTGCGCTGATACCCCATAAGTGGGGGGGAACCACTGTTTGGGCGCATGGAAGGGCTCGGAAGGGAAGGAGCTCCATTTGGAATGCAGACTTAGATGGAATGGTCTGCAGGTGTCACATTGCGTTTGCAGAGCCCCTAATGTACCTAAACAGTAGAAACCCCCCACAAGTGACACCATTTTGGAAACTAGACACCCTAAGGAACTCATCTAGATGTGTTGTAAGAGCTTTGAAGCCCCAAGTGTTTCACTACAGTTTGTAACGCAGAGCCGTGAAAAAAAAAAAACGTTCCCCCCAAAATTATTTTTTAGCCCCCAGTTTTGTATTTTCCCGAGGGTAAGAGGAGAAATTCGAACCCAAAAGTTGTTGTCCAATTTGTCCTGAGTACGCTGATACCCCATATGTGGGGGGAACCACCGTTTGGGCGCATGGGAGGGCTCAGGAGGGAAGGAGTGCCATTTGGAATGCAGACTTAGATGGAATAGTCTGCAGGCGTCACATTGCATTTGCAGAGCCCCTAATGTACCTAAACAGTAGAAACCCCCCACAAGTGACCCCATATTGGAAACTAGACCCCCCAGGGAACTCATCTAGATGTGTTGTGAGAACTTTGAACCCTCAAGTGTTTCACTACAGTTTATAACGCAGTGCCGTGCAAAAAAATCTTTTTTTTCCCACAAAAATTATTTTTTAGCCCCCAGTTTTGTATTTTCCCAAAGGTAACAGGAGAAATTGGACCCCAAAGGTTGTTGTACTATTTGTCCTCAGTACGCTGATACCCCATATGTTGGGGTAAACCACTGTTTGGGCACACGGGAGAGCTCGGAAGGGAAGGAGCACTGTTTTACTTTTTCAACGCAGAATTGGCTGGAATTGAGATCGGACGCCATGTCGTGTTTGGAGAACCCCCGATGTGCCTAAACAGTGGAAACCCCCCAATTATAACTGAAACCCTAATCCAAACACACCCCTAACCCTAATTCCAATGGTAACCCTAACCACACCTCTAACCCTGACACACCCCTAACCCTAATCCCAACCCTATTCCCAACTGTAAATGTAATCTAAACCCTAACTTTAGCCTCAACCCTAACTGTAGCCCCAACCCTAGCCCTAACCCAAGCCCTAGCCCTAACCCTAATGGGAAAATGGAAATAAATACATTTTTTTTATTTTTCCCTAACTAAGGGGGTGATGAAGGGGGGTTTGATTTACTTTTATAGTGGGTTTTTTAGCGGATTTTTATGATTGGCAGCCGTCACACACTGAAAGACGCTTTTTATTGCAAAAAATATTTTTTGCGTTACCACATTTTGAGAGCTATATTTTTTTCCATATTTTGGTCCACAGAGTCATGTGAGGTCTTTTTTTTTGCGGGACGAGTTGACGTTTTTATTGGTAACATTTTCGGGCACGTGACATTTTTTGATCGCTTTTTATTCCGATTTTTGTGAGGCAGAATGACCAAAAACCAGCTATTCATGAATTTCTTTTGGGGGAGGCGTTTATACCGTTCCGCGTTTGGTAAAATTGATAAAGCAGTTTTATTCTTCGGGTCAGTACGATTACAGCGACACCTCATTTATATCCTTTTTTATGTTTTGGCGCTTTTATACGATAAAAACTATTTTACAGAAAAAATAATTATTTTTGCATCGTTTTATTCTCAGGACTATGACTTTTTTATTTTTTTGCTGATGATGCTGTATGGTGGCTCGTTTTTTGCGGGACAAGATGACGTTTTCAGCGGTACCATGATTATTTATATCTGTCTTTTGGATCGCGTGTTATTCCACTTTTTGTTCGGCGGTATGATAATAAAGCGTTGTTTTTTGCCTCCTTTTTTTTTTTTTTCTTACGGTGTTTACTGAACGGGTTAACTAGTGGGCCAGTTTTATAGGTTGGGTCGTTACGGACGCGGCGATACTAAATATGTGTACTTTTATTGTTTGTTTTTTTTATTTAGATGAAGAAATATATTTATGGGAATAATATTTATATTTTTTTCATTATTTAGGAATATTTTTTTTAATTTTTTTTTTACTCATTTGGAAATTTTTTTTTTAACTTTTTTATTTTGTCCCAGGGGAAGACATCACAGATCGGTGATCTGACAGTTTGCACAGCACTCTGTCAGATCACCGATCTGACATGCAGCACTGCAGGCTTCACAGTGCCTGCTCTGAGCAAGCTCTGTGAAGCCACCTCCCTCCCTGCAGGACCCGGATCAGCGGCCATCTTGGATCCGGGGCTGGAGCAGGCAGGGAGGGAGGTAAGACCCTCGCAGCAACGCGATCACATCGCGTTGCTGCTGGGGGCTCAGGGAAGCCCGCAGGGAGCCCCCTCCCTGCGCGATGCTTCCCTGTACCGCCGGCACATCGCGATCATCTTTGATCGCGGTGTGTCGGGGGTTAATGTGCCGGGGGTGGATTAATGGGGATAAATGTAAGGTCATGCACTTGGGTAGAAGTAATAAGATGTATAACTATGCGCTTAATTCTAAAACTCTGGGCAAAACTGTCAATGAAAAAGACCTGGGTGTATGGGTGGATGACAAACTCATATTCAGTGGCCAGTGTCAGGCAGCTGCTTCAAAGGCAAATAAAATAATGGGATGCATTAAAAGAGGCATAGATGCTCATGAGGAGAACATAATTTTACCTCTATACAAGTCACTAGTTCGACCACACTTAGAATACTGTGCACAGTTCTGGTCTCCGGTGTATAAGAAAGACATAGCTGAACTGGAGCGGGTGCAGAGAAGAGCGACCAAGGTTATTAGAGGACAGGGAGGTCTGCAATACCAAGATAGGTTATTACACTTGGGGCTATTTAGTTTGGAAAAACGAAGACTAAGGGGTGATATTATGTTAATGTATAAATATATGAGGGGACAGTACAAAGACCTTTCTGATGATCTTTTTAATAAAAGACCTGAGACAGGGACAAGGGGGCATCCTCTGCGTTTGGAGGAAAAAAGGTTTAAAGGGAAGGTGCCACCAGTTTTCTTGTATTTTGTTTTTTTGTGAAATTAAGCTTAAAATAGTAATTAAAATGTATTAATGCAATGTTTGCACTGTTTGCAAACATTTCTATATGAAAAATATTATATATTTTTCTACAAATATACATATTTACTACTAGGGGGAGCATTTTCTGTTTTAGACCTCAAACAGCTATAGTAAGATTTAGCAGCTCTGCCCCAGGGATATTAGACCACCCAAAAGGGGAGGGAAATGGTGATGTCAGCAGTTACTGCCCCAATTTTGCTGCTAACAGTAAGAATGAAGAGCAGCACCATTTTGTGTGTGACTGCCCTGTGACCTGCTATCACCAGCAGTTACTGCATCAGAGGCACAGCTTGTTTACAGAGGAACAGAACACAGTGGGCTCAGCAGCATTTTTTTGTGAATAACATTCTTGCCATCCCCCTTCCCCCACCTTAATCCCTGTCCTGTCAGCTGCCCTGCTCTCTCTCTCCAGGGGTCACCTCCCTCTCTGCAGGCTGTGAGTGCAGCTTACCGGAGATCACAGGGACTGTGTGTGAGGGGGAGGGGGAGACACAGCAGGAGAATCACACAGGGCAGTGTGTGAGGAGCAGAGGATGTGTGCCTGCTTGGAGTACAGAGGAACAGTGAGTGCAGCTTACCGGAGATCACAGGGACTGTGTGTGAGGGGGAGGGGGAGACACAGCAGGAGAAGCACACAGGGCAGCGTGTGAGGAGCAGAGCATGTCTGCCTGCTTGGAGTACAGATGAGCAATGAGTGCAGCTTACCGGAGATCACAGGGACTGTGTGTGAGGGGGAGGGGGAGACACAGCAGGAGAAGCACACAGGGCAGCCTGTGAGGAGCAGAGGACGTCTGCCTGGAGTACAGAGGAGCAATGAGTGCAGCTTACCGGAGATCACAGGGACTGTGTGTGAGGGGGAGGCAGAGACACGGCAGGAGAAGCACACAGGGCAGCGTGTGAGGAGCAGAGGATGTCTGCCTGCTTGGAGTACAGAGGAGCAGTGAGGGCAGCTTACCGGAGATCACAGGGACTGTGTGTGGGGGGAGGGGGAGACACAGCAGGAGAAGCACACAGGGCAGCGTGTGAGGAGCAGAGGATGTCTGCCTGCTTGGAGTACAGAGGAGCAGTGAGTGCAGCTTACCGGAGATCACAGGGACTGTGTGTGAGGGGGAGGCAGAGACACGGCAGGAGAAGCACACAGGGCAGCGTGTGAGGAGCAGAGTATGTCTGCCTGCTTGGAGTACAGAGGAGCAGTGAGTGCAGCTTACCGGAGATCACAGGGACTGTGTGTGATGGGGAGGCAGAGACACGTCAGGAGAAGCACACAGGGCAGCGTCTGAGGAGCAGATGATGTCTGCCTGCTTGGAGTACAGAGGAGCAGTGAGTGCAGCTTACCAGAGATCACAGGGACTGTGTGTGAGGGGGAGGCAGAGACACGGCAGGAGAAGCACACAGGGCAGCGTGTGAGGAGCCGAGGATGTCTGCCTGGAGTACAGAGGAGCAATGAGTGCAGCTTACCGGAGATCACAGGGACTGTGTCTGTGGGGGAGGGGGAGACACAGCAGGAGAAGCACACAGGGCAGTGTGTGAAGAGCAGAGGACGTGCCTGCCTGGAGTACAGAGGAGCTGTGAGTGCAGCTTACCGGAGATCACAGGGACTGTGTGTGGGGGGAGGCAGAGACACGGCAGGAGAAGCACACAGGGCAGCGTGTGAGGAGCAGAGGATGTCTGCCTGCTTGGAGTACAGAGGAGCAGTGAGTGCAGCTTACCGGAGATCACAGGGACTGTGTGTGAGGGGGAGGCAGAGACACAGCAGGAGAAGCACACAGGGCAGCGTGTGAGGAGCAGAGGATGTCTGCCTGCTTGGAGTACAGAGGAGCAGTGAGTGCAGCTTACCGGAGATCACAGGGACTGTGTGTGAGGGGGAGGGGAGACACAGCAGGAGAAGCACACAGGGCAGCGTGTGAGGAGCAGAGGATGTGTGCCCAGGATGTGCCTGCTTGGAGTACAGAGGAGCAGCGAGGGCTTCTTCTGTCCTGTGATAGAGAGTAAGTGGAGCTCGGCATTTGCTAGCACAGGACTATAATAAAATGGCAGCTAGTCACACCTACAGCAGTGAGTTGTGCAGCCCACAGAGGCATGCCCAGCTCACTGCTAATGCTGCTGCAATGTTACAGATAGGGTCCGCGCCGGTCTATTATCTCCTATGTCCATGGGGTGCCATAATCTGACACTGATAGTGCCCTGCTACTGCTGCAAAACCAAGATGTCAGCCCTCAGTGCATTCTTTAAACTCATATAACACATGAAATCTGTTTCACATGCATTTCAAACTTGCTTATAGCAGCATGTTATGCTACATTACAGTGATTTATTAATGACCTACAAACGCGGTACCTTCCCTTTAATAATAACAGACGCGGATTCTTTACTGTAATAGCAGTGAGACTATGGAACTCGCTGCCGTATGATGTTGTAATGAGTGATTCATTAAGAAAAAATTTAAGAGGGGACTGGATGCCTTTCTGGAAAAGTATAATGTTACAGGGTATATACACTAGATTCCTTGATAGGGCGTTGATCCAGGGAACTAGTCTGATTGCCGTATGTGGAGTCGGGAAGGAATTTTTTTCCCCAATGTGGTGCTTACTCTTTGCCACATGGTTTTTTTTGCCTTCCTCTGGATCAACATGTTAGGGCATGTTAGGTTAGGCTATGGGTTGGACTAGATGGACTTATAGTCTTCCTTCAACCTTAATAACAAGGAATCTAGTGTATATATCCTGTAACATTATTTTTTTCCAGAAAGGTATCCAGTCCCCCCTTGCATTTCCGCGCCAAGACGCAAGCATCGAAACGACGTATGCGTTGTCAAACGCGGCCAAACGCGTACAAAAAATAAGTTTTTAATGTTAAATATAGGAAAACAAGACGCATGCGTTTTTATGCGTTACAAATGCAGCGGCAAAAAACGCAAATGTGAAACCAGCCTGACACTGGCCACTGAACATGAGTTTGTCATTCAAACAGCTAAATGGCGCTCCTTTCCTTCTGAACACGGCCATGTGCCCAGAGAGTAGTGTACAATCGTATGTAGGGTATTGTGAGAAGATGGAAAATAATTTGTAAGATCCATTTGTTTTCTATTATCCTTTGTGAATAATTCCAAAGTTATCACCACATAAAGTGACACACGTCAGATTGTAAAAATGGGGCCTGATTAAGAACACAAAACTGGCTGCGGGAAGAGGATAAATCAGAGTATTCTGGACACTACTGTAATCAAAAACTGACTATAGACAATAACATCTACTGAAATGCTCAAACAGAACAGTCTCCATCAGTAATAAATGAGCAGCTAGTGGTGAAACCTCTCTGGGGGAATTAGAGCACGGGGCTCGGTGACTTCACAATCTAAACTATCGGAAGATCCAATATTTTCTGTCAGATGAGTTTCAAGACGAAATATTACACATTTAAAGAGAACTCTGTATAATAGAGCAGAGCGGAGATGTCTTAAAGGGAACCTGTCAGCAGGATTGTGCTCAGTGACTACAGACACTGTCAGGTCGGTGCCGTTATACTGATTACACCGATACCTGGTGATGAAATCCATCTTGTGGTTGTTGTTTAATCTGTATTTGTAGTTTTCAATTAATGAGATTCTCGTGCTCTGGGGCGGGGCTGTGGGAGGGGCTTTATGTGGTGCTCTGGGGTGGGGCTGTGGGCGGGGCTTTATGTGGTACTCTGGGCAGGGCTGTAGGTGGGGCTTTATGTGGTGCTCTGGGGCGGGGCTGTGGGCGGGGCTTTATGTGGTGCTCTGATTACATATGCATGTGTATTGGCTTATAGCAGGTCATAAGGTAAATGGCGGCGCCTGCGCAGTAGCATCTATAAGTAAGAGATAGATGATACTGGACAGGCGCCGCTGGTGACATTTTGCTGGATGTAATTTTTTTCTAAGCCTCCCAATAGTCACGATATTATAGGCATTATCAACAATAATATCAACACTATTATATGCATTATGTAAAAATGGGGAGCAGGTCAGGGAGGGACCAGCGACCTATCATAAGGCAATACAGATGAATATGTAATCAGCTCACCACATAAAGCACCACCCACAGCACCGCCCCAGAGCACCACATAAAGCCCCGCCCACAAAGCCTGAGAATCTCATTAACAAAACTACAAATACAGATTACACAGCAGTAAACCAGAGTTGCATTCATTTATGGTGGACCATTGGAGCTACTATGAATCCTAACCAGAAGATTAGAGGAAATAATATCGCTCCGCATTTCAGGAGAGATTGTGCAGTAATCAGAATTTCTTAGGATCAAAAACAATGTAATTTATGAGGTCGAGTGAATCTGTGACTTCTCTGCATTTAGTGGTTACTACTCACCTGGGTAGTCATATGTAGGAATCTCCTCTTTACACCACTCATCATCTCTCACATATGTCTCTGTAGTATTAATATGGGTCCGATCTTCACCCTGAAACCAATATTGTAAAAGTCACGGACAGATGGAGAAGTCCCATCTATGATCAGCTCTAATCCTGTGAACATAAATTCCCCTTAAAAAAAACTTTTTAATAGATAATTTTAAAATAACATCTAGCCAGTGAAAAACTAGGAATAGACACCCAAATAATTAACAAATTTACCTATAGAAACCCTAGAGTAGACCTGGAGTTGCCCCTGCCTGGCTGGGAGGTTGGCATCCTAAGAACAATTTTTTGGCTCCCCTCACTTCCCTATCACACCCCTATTAATATAGGTTGGACAACAATATAATATAGAATAGACATGAAGAGTCTTTTTATGAATCCAACAACTCTCCATATAGATTTCCTGCAGGTATCTTATTGGCAACAAGACAAAGTCTCCATTATCGTCACAACCAAGGTCTTGTACTCCACAATATTCCACACAAAAAGCCATTTATGACGTAAACATATAGGCCAAGTACATGGACAATCATATTAGTGGTGATGATTAAAGGCCAGATAATATTCGGAGTTCAGTACACCCCTTCTGAGAATCCACACCATGGCCCACCATAATGCGCACAGCCCATACATCCGATACTGACCAGATACTTAGAACTAGAGGATAAATCACAGTGATGGATGATAAAAAGTAAACTTAGCATGAGCTGGATGCACCCCAATGCTTTTCCCCGTCAATCACGGTCCATCAGGAGGTAATACATATGTCCAACATGCCGGATGCCGTGATGATCGGCCTGGTTACTTGGGTATCTAACCCTAGTTTTTAACTGGGAAGGTGTTAAATTAAAATTATCTATTAAAAGGTTTTTTAAGGGGAATATGTTTACATGGTATTTTGATTTAGTATATATGGGATTGAGATCAGCTCTAATCCTGCCATCTCCACCGGTCTCATTACACAAGTATAAAACATATAATACTGGTGGATAAAACAAGACTGAGCACAAGATCTTCACCGGCGTCTACACATCATAGGGGAGATCTCCTGACACCTTCTCTCCATCTACCTGATGATCCTGAGGAGCATTGGGATCTTCTTGGTTACAGCCCTGTGGAAGAAGAGGACGGGGACATCTCTCTGGTGTTGTCCTCTTACTGGATAGATCTGGAGGAAACACATACAGGGAGTGAATTCATTCTTTACATACAGATAATTATAGGCCGTGTGTATTTAGTCCTGTCTATTACCTGGAGATGTGAGGGGCTGGGGAACCTCCATTATGACGTTCTTGTACAGATCTCTGTGTCCTTCTAAATACTCCCACTCCTCCATGGAGTAATAGACAGCGACATCCTGACACCTTATAGGAACCTGACACATACAATGATACCGTCATCCCCCGATCCCTTCATAGCGTTACTGTATAATGTCCCAGCATTCCCAGCAGTGTCACCTCTCCAGTCAGCAGCTCAATCATCTTGTAGATGAGTTCTAGGATCTTCTGGTCATTGATGTCCTCATGGATCAGGGGGTGAGGTGGAGGCCCCGTGATTGGGCTCAGGGGTCTTCCCCATCCCTCAGACACAGCGTCCTGACAGCGTTCACTAGAGGTCTTCTTCACCACTGTGTAATCCTGGTAATGGAGAGACACATTAATAAATCTCACTACAGACATTTCCAGAGTCCTCACCTCTCCAGTTCTGTCCATCTGTTATTCCCATAGATAAGAATGATGTAATGTGACGTCATCAGAATCTCTCACCTCTCCAGTAAGCCGGAAGAGGATCTCTAGGGTGAGGTGTAATATCCTCTCCGCCATCTTGTCTCTGTCCATATCCATCTTTGATGGGTAAATCAGGAAAATTCTCTTTTGTAGAAGATCTTCACTGAGAGGATCCGATATTGTAGAGACCTGAATGAGAAGATGAGCCGATGTAACATGGGAGAAGCGAAGTCTCCCTAAGCTAGAAGATCGTTGGGTACAGCCGGGACCAGCTGCTTCGAAAGCATCACCAAACCAGGGATTCAAGCTTCAGGAGGCTAATTTGCATATTCCAGGTGCCTTCTGGGAGAAGCGAAGTCTCCCTAAGCTAGAAGATCGTTGGGTACAGCCGGGACCAGCTGCTTCGAAAGCATCACCAAACCGCGCGCCTTACGGCGCGCGAATTTTTGCCTGTAGGACATTATTGCAAGAGAGCTTGGCTGAGTAGATTACACAAGAAGGAAAACACACAGCAAGTCAGCAGGATCTAGGAGCAACATGGCAGATGTGACAACCTACATGGTGAGCTGCAGCATGTGCTACATGTTCACAGATCGACCAGAAGAAGAATCCAATTTCACCTGTCAGAAGTGTAGACTAGTGGCCCTTTTAGAAGAAAAGGTGCGGGGTCTGGAAGAAAGAATAGCAACTTTGAAACTCATCAAAGAGAATGAAGACTTTCTAGACAGAACAGAAGCATCTCTACTGGTCACAGAAGGTGAAGAAAGTGTCAGAGAACCTCCAAAAGCAGATGAGTGGAAGCATGTGACCAAAAGAAGCAAGAAGACCATGGAGAAATCACCAACCACACAACTGAAGAACCGATATCAAATCTTTGTAGAGGATGAAGATGGCACACCTAAGAATGAAGCAATACCAGCAAGCAAAAAAGAAAAGGGCACACAGCAACAAGTGACAGCAAAAAGTACAGCCAAGAAGCAACGAAGAGTGGTGGTGGTGGGAGACTCACTACTGAGAGGCACAGAAGCAGCCATCTGCAGACCGGACATAACTGCAAGAGAAGTATGCTGCCTTCCAGGTGCGATGATCAAGGATGTGACCGATAGGATACCAAAGCTCTTCAGCTCCAAGGACGTCCACCCATTTCTTCTGATACATGTTGGCACCAATGACACGGCAAGGAAGGACCTACCGACAATCTGCAAGGACTTTGAAGAGTTGGGGAAGAAAGTAAAGGAACTGGATGCACAGGTAGTTTTTTCTTCTATCCTTCCAGTAGACGGGCATGGCACCAGGAGATGGAACAGGATCCTTGATGCAAACAACTGGCTAAGACGATGGTGCAGACAACAAGGATTTGGATTCCTGGACCACGGTGTGAATTATTGGTATGATGGACTCCTCGCCAGAGACGGACTACACCTCAACAAACCTGGGAAACACACATTCGCCAGAAGACTCGCTACACTCATCAGGAGGGCGTTAAACTAGAAGAAGAGGGGACGGGAAGAAAAACATTAGACTCGAACAAAGACGACCCAGGAAAACATACTCTGAAGGGAGGTAAGAACATTTCTAAAACAATCCACAGTGAGGAGATTGGAACAAAACAAAATCCTCTAAACTGCATGCTCGCAAACGCCAGAAGCCTGACAAACAAGATGGAAGAACTAGAAGCAGAAATATCTACAGGTAACTTTGACATAGTGGGAATAACCGAGACATGGTTAGATGAAAGCTATGACTGGGCAGTTAACTTACAGGGTTACAGTCTGTTTAGAAAGGATCGTAAAAATCGGAGAGGTGGAGGGGTTTGTCTCTATGTAAAGTCTTGTCTAAAGTCCACTTTAAGGGAGGATATTAGCGAAGGGAATGAGGATGTCGAGTCCATATGGGTTGAAATTCATGGAGGGAAAAATGGTAACAAAATTCTCATTGGGGTCTGTTACAAACCCCCAAATATAACAGAAAGCATGGAAAGTCTACTTCTAAAGCAGATAGATGAAGCTGCAACCCATAATGAGGTCCTGGTTATGGGGGACTTTAACTACCCGGATATTAACTGGGAAACAGAAACCTGTGAAACCCATAAAGGCAACAGGTTTCTGCTAATAACCAAGAAAAATTATCTTTCACAATTGGTGCAGAATCCAACCAGAGGAGCAGCACTTTTAGACCTAATACTATCTAATAGACCTGACAGAATAACAAATCTGCAGGTGGTCGGGCATCTAGGAAATAGCGACCACAATATTGTACAGTTTCACCTGTCTTTCACTAGGGGGACTTGTCAGGGAGTCACAAAAACATTGAACTTTAGGAAGGCAAAGTTTGAACAGCTTAGAGATGCCCTTAATCTGGTAGACTGGGACAATATCCTCAGAAATAAGAATACAGATAATAAATGGGAAATGTTTAAGAACATCCTAAATAGGCAGTGTAAGCGGTTTATACCTTGTGGGAATAAAAGGACTAGAAATAGGAAAAACCCAATGTGGCTAAACAAAGAAGTAAGACAGGCAATTAACAGTAAAAAGAAAGCATTTGCACTACTAAAGCAGGATGGCACCATTGAAGCTCTAAAAAACTATAGGGAGAAAAATACTTTATCTAAAAAACTAATTAAAGCTGCCAAAAAGGAAACAGAGAAGCACATTGCTAAGGAGAGTAAAACTAATCCCAAACTGTTCTTCAACTATATCAATAGTAAAAGAATAAAAACTGAAAATGTAGGCCCCTTAAAAAATAGTGAGGAAAGAATGGTTGTAGATGACGAGGAAAAAGCTAACATATTAAACACCTTCTTCTCCACAGTATTCACGGTGGAAAATGAAATGCTAGGTGAAATCCCAAGAAACAATGAAAACCCTATATTAAGGGTCACCAATCTAACCCAAGAAGAGGTGCGAAACCGGCTAAATAAGATTAAAATAGATAAATCTCCGGGTCCGGATGGCATACACCCACGAGTACTAAGAGAACTAAGTAATGTAATAGATAAACCATTATTTCTTATTTTTAGTGACTCTATAGCGACAGGGTCTGTTCCGCAGGACTGGCGCATAGCAAATGTGGTGCCAATATTCAAAAAGGGCTCTAAAAGTGAACCTGGAAATTATAGGCCAGTAAGTCTAACCTCTATTGTTGGTAAAATATTTGAAGGGTTTCTGAGGGATGTTATTCTGGATTATCTCAATGAGAATAACTGTTTAACTCCATATCAGCATGGGTTTATGAGAAATCGCTCCTGTCAAACCAATCTAATCAGTTTTTATGAAGAGGTAAGCTATAGGCTGGACCACGGTGAGTCATTGGACGTGGTATATCTCGATTTTTCCAAAGCGTTTGATACCGTGCCGCACAAGAGGTTGGTACACAAAATGAGAATGCTTGGTCTGGGGGAAAATGTGTGTAAATGGGTTAGTAACTGGCTTAGTGATAGAAAGCAGAGAGTGGTTATAAATGGTATAGTCTCTAACTGGGTCGCTGTGACCAGTGGGGTACCTCAGGGGTCAGTATTGGGACCTGTTCTCTTCAACATATTCATTAATGATCTGGTAGAAGGTTTACACAGTAAAATATCGATATTTGCAGATGATACAAAACTATGTAAAGCAGTTAATACAAGAGAAGATAGTATTCTGCTACAGATGGATCTGGATAAGTTGGAAACTTGGGCTGAAAGGTGGCAGATGAGGTTTAACAATGATAAATGTAAGGTTATACACATGGGAAGAGGGAATCAATATCACCATTACACACTGAACGGGAAACCACTGGGTAAATCTGACAGGGAGAAGGACTTGGGGATCCTAGTTAATGATAAACTTACCTGGAGCAGCCAGTGCCAGGCAGCAGCTGCCAAGGCAAACAGAATCATGGGGTGCATTAAAAGAGGTCTGGATACACATGATGAGAGCATTATACTGCCTCTGTACAAATCCCTAGTTAGACCGCACATGGAGTACTGTGTCCAGTTTTGGGCACCGGTGCTCAGGAAGGATATAATGGAACTAGAGAGAGTACAAAGGAGGGCAACAAAATTAATAAAGGGGATGGGAGAACTACAATACCCAGATAGATTAGCGAAATTAGGATTATTTAGTCTAGAAAAAAGACGAATGAGGGGCGATCTAATAACCATGTATAAGTATATAAGGGGACAATACAAATATCTCGCTGAGGATCTGTTTATACCAAGGAAGGTGACGGGCACAAGGGGGCATTCTTTGCGTCTGGAGGAGAGAAGGTTTTTCCACCAACATAGAAGAGGATTCTTTACTGTTAGGGCAGTGAGAATCTGGAATTGCTTGCCTGAGGAGGTGGTGATGGCGAACTCAGTCGAGGGGTTCAAGAGAGGCCTGGATGTCTTCCTGGAGCAGAACAATATTGTATCATACAATTATTAGGTTCTGTAGAAGGACGTAGATCTGGGTATTTATTATGATGGAATATAGGCTGAACTGGATGGACAAATGTCTTTTTTCGGCCTTACTAACTATGTTACTATGTTAACATCATAAGAATCCTGTGTAATAATACAATTACTGGAGATAATAAGGGAAACATATGAGGATATTTATTATTTTACAGTATTTAGTTTCCTTCTTTACATCTACTAATAAATCCTATATATTTAGGCCACAGACAACAAGCAGTTTCCTCCTCGGAGTCGGCAGCTGAATACGTTTCTCATAGACTCATCTTCCATAACGCTAATTCTCGTCTCATTTACCGACCCTGGAATCGGCATTAGCAATACTGCAGGAGATATTCATTACACGCGACATGAGAAATAACTACTTCATGATGAGGACGACATCTTCATCTTCTACTACGGCTCTAGAGATATATTTGGCCAGAGTCGGTCACTGACTCCATCACCACCGGTCTCTATATGAAGGTTTCCCGTCTTCCCCGCACTGTAATCTTCTATCTATAGGGACATTACTAATATATGGGGGCACACAGGGACCAGTAGTAATATATGGGGCCACACAGGGGCCAGTAGTGATATATGGGGCCACACAGGCGCCAGTAGTAATATATGGGGCCACACAAGGACCAGTAGTAATATATGGGGCCACACGGGGGCCAGTAGTAATATATGGGGGCACACGGGGGCCAGTAGTGATATATGGGGGCACACGGGGGCCAGTAGTAATATATGGGGGCACACAGGGGCCAGTAGTGATATGTGGGGGCACACAGGGGCAGGTAGTAATATACGGGGGCACACAGGAGCCAGTAGTAATATACGGGGCACACAGGGGCCAGTAGTAATATATGGGGGTACACAGGGGCCAGTAGTAATATATGGGGGCACACAGGGGTCAGTAGTAATATACGGGGGCCAGTAGTAATATACGGGGGCACACAGGGGCCAGTAGTAATATATGGGGGCACACAGGGGCCAGTAGTAATATATGGGGGCACACAGGGGCCAGTAGTAATATATGGGGGCACACAGGTGCCAGTAGTAATATATGGGGCAAAAGGGGGCCAGTAGTAATATATGGGGGCACACGGGGGCCAGTAGTAATATACGGGGGCACACAGGGGCCAGTAGTAATATACGGGGGCCAGTAGTAATATATGGGGGCACACGGGGGCCAGTAGTAATATCCGGGGGCACACAGGGGTGAGTAGTAATATATGGGGGCACACGGGGGCCAGTAATAATATACGGGGGCACACACGGGCCAGTAGTAATATATAGGGGCACAAAGGGGCCAGTAGTGATATATGGGGGCACACAGGGGCCAGTAGTGATATATGGGGGCACACAGGGGCCAGTAGTGATATATGGGGGCACACAGGGGCCAGTAGTAATATACTAGCTGTTTCCAGCCAGCTAACGCTCGGCACGCTCATTGCTATCTAATTAACGCTGCTGGTGATTAAACGAAAGTAAATAATGACAACATTCAATAGCGCTTACGCAGGTGGTAAATTAACTTAAAATGAAATTAATAATAACTATTAAAAATCTGAATAATACTAATAATTAGGGTTGAGCGACCTTGACCTTTTTAGAGTCGAGTCGTGTTTCGCGAAACCCGACTATCTTAAAAGTCGAGTCGAGTGGAATCAGCCGATTATCGCGAAAAGTCGGGTATCGACCGAAACACGAAACCCAATGCAAGTCAATGGGGGAGCATAGTCGGCAGTGAGTGGAGGCCAGGAAAACACCTACACTGCCCATTTTAATGGCAAAAACATCCATTCTTGTTACAGAAGCTTGTCAATCGTAATTTAGCTTATAACAATTGGAAGGCATTTGAAATTCGGGGTCATTTGGCTAAAATTGTGGGGGGTAGAGCTGGTTCAAGTAATTAGTGGGCCCAGTAAATCTGGACCACGTCATGGCAGTGGAGCAGGGAGAGGTAAGTATTTCAACTTTGCAAGTGCTGTGATCCAGCGCAAGCAGGGGGGGCCCACTCGTTGGCATTGGCACTGGCACAGGGCCCCTCAAAGTACAGCGGTGTGTTTGCACGGCGGGGGCGCCTCCCACCGGCAGCAACACTTTTGTGTACTATGAGAGGCCCTGTGCCAGTGACGTCGCCAACTAGTATTCCTCCCCCCACCTGATGAAGGAACCTGCACTTTCATCTGCACCTTCCTCTTTGTCTCCGTGTAAGGTGGTATGGTATGCGGGAAGAGGAACCTGACTTTCAGCAGGGTCACAATCTTGCTGTGTAGCGTGCACGGGGAATGTTGCATTATGGGTCAATGTACCAGCAGACTCATCTATCACTGGCTGGGCAATGGGCAGGATGAGGAGGAAACACAGATATAGGCCCAAAGAATAAAGTGGGCTAAATGCAGTTCAAAATTGGTAACACAGGACTAATCAGGGGGCATTGCAGTGGAGGACAACTGGAATGAGAGGCTGACACAGAGAGTATGCCCAAATCAGTAAGTAGTCGAAATGCAGTTCAAAATTGGCAACAGTAGTAAACAGGCGGCACAGCTTTGTTCAGTGGAGGAGAACAGCAAGGAGTGGCAGACACCGATAGTAGGCCCCAACCCAACTAGTAGGCCAAATGCAGTCTAACATTAACAACTACTTAACGAGAGCCTGAAAATTGAATTTCAGGACAGAAAACCAGGAGAACAGCAAGGAGCGGCAGACACTGTTAGTAGGCCCCAAACCAACTAGTACGCCAAATGCAGTTGTTCCATTTAACAACTATTTAACAAGAGCCTGAAGATAGAAGCTCAGGAAAGGCAACCTGGAGAACACCTTGGAGCGGAAGACACCGTCTCTACAACCCAGACCCAACTTGTAAGCCTAATGCAGTGTTGTTTCAACAACTACTTAACGAGAGCTAGAAGATCGAAGCTATGGAGAGGCAACCTGGAGAACAACTTGGAGCGGAAGACACCGTATCTATGACCCAGACCCAACGTGTAGGCATAATGTAGTGTTGTTTCAACAACTACTTAACACGAGCATGAAGATTGAAGCAATGGAGAGGCAACCTGGAGAACACCTTGGAGTGGAGGACACCGTCTCTACAACCCAGACCCAACTTGTAGGCCTAATGCAGTGTAGTTTGCAACAACTACTAAACGAGAGTAGGAAGATCGAAGCAATGTGGACGAAACCTGGGGAACACCTTGGAGTGTAACACACCGTCTCTCTACACCCCATACCCAATTTGTAGGCCTAATGCAGTGTAGTTTGCAACAACTACTAAACGAGAGTAGGAAGATCGAAGCAATGGCGAGGAAACCTGGGGAACACCTTGGAGTGGAACACACCGTCTCTACACCCCATACCCAATTTGTAGTCCTAATGCAGTGTAGTTTTCACCAACTACTAAACGAGAGTAGGAAGATCGAAGCAATGTGGACGAAACCTGGGGAACACCTTGGAGTGTAACACACCGTCTCTCTACACCCCATACCAAATTTGTAGGCCTAATGCAGTGTAGTTTGCAACAACTACTAAACGAGAGTAGGAAGATCGAAGCAATGTGGACGAAACCTGGGGAACACCTTGGAGTGTAACACACCGTCTCTCCACACCCCATACCAAATTTGTAGGCCTAATGCAGTGTAGTTTGCAACAACTACTAAACGAGAGTAGGAAGATCGAAGCAATGTGGACGAAACCTGGGGAACACCTTGGAGTGTAACACACCGTCTCTCTACACCCCATACCAAATTTGTAGGCCTAACGCAGTGTAGTTTGCAACAACTACTAAACGAGAGTAGGAAGATCGAAGCAATGTGGACGAAACCTGTGGAACACCTTGGAGTGTAACACACCGTCTCTCTACACCCCATACCCAATTTGTAGGCCTAATGCAGTGTAGTTTGCAACAACTACTAAACGAGAGTAGGAAGATCGAAGCAATGGAGAGGAAACCTGGGGCACACCTTGGGGCGGCAGACACCGTTAGTAGGCCCTACCAAAGTAGTAGCCCCAATGCAGTTTTAAAATTCCTAGAGGCTGAAAACAAGACTATTGACGCTCTGCTTTTTTCAAAGGAGGACAGCTGTATTGAGTGGCGCAGACAGACACAGGTAGTAGGCCTTAAACCAAAAATGTGGCTCACTGCAGTTTAAAAAAGGTTACAGGGGTACACAGGCAGCATTGCTCTGGGCAGTGGAGGACAATTTCAATAGTGGACCACAGACAGACTTTGTACGCCTACTATTAAAAAAAGGATGCTCTATGCAATTAAAAATAGGTTCCAGGGGTCCACGGGCAGCAGTGGTGTGGTCAGTGGACGAGTATTGGAAGGAGGGACCGCAGACAGGCGTAGTAGGCCTAACATAACAAAATTAGGTTGTAGGCACTTTAAAATTGGTTCCAGGGGTACACGTGCAGCAGTGGTGTGGTCAGCGGAGGACAATTTGAATTTGGGACTGCAGACAGACTTTGTAGGCTGTCCCCTGTGGACCATGCATCCAACACATTAACCCAGTGCGCCGTAATGGACACGTAACTTTTTTTGGACATGCCTACTGGTCCATGCGTCTCTTGTCAGGTGCACCTTTCTACTGTTTGATTGCCTGAGTGCTATGACAATGCAGACTTTTTCATGCCGGTGGAGGGCTGGGATGGCTTTTCTCGCAAAAGAAATGTCGACTGGGTAGCTTGAACCGTGGTACAGCGTAGTTCATCTGGGCTTTCTAAATATAAAACAAAGAAAAAAAGGATACTCCATGCACTTTCAGCTGGGTTCCAGGGGTACACGGCCAGCATTGGTCTGGTCAGTGGAGAACTATTGGAAGGAAGGACCGCAGACAGGCTTCGAAGGCCTAACATAATAAAATATGGCTGTAGGCACTTTAGAATTGGTTCCAGGGGTGCACGGGCAGCAGTAGACAGGTCAGTGGAGGCCTAGTGGAAGGAGGGACCGCAGACAGGCTTCGAAGGCCTAACATAAAAAAATTGGGCTGTAGGCACTTTAAAATAGGTTCCAGGGGTACACGGGCAGCAGTGGTCTGGTCAGTGGAGGAGTAGTAGAAAGAACGGACCGCAGACAGGCTTTGAAGGCCTAACATAACAAAATTGGGCTGTAGGCACTTTTAAATAGGTTCCAGGGGTACACGGGCAGCAGTGGTCTGGTCAGTGGAGGAGTAGTAGAAAGAACGGGCCGCAGACAGGCTTCTAAGGCCTAACATAATAAAATTGGGCTGTAGGCACTTTATAATTGGTTCCAGGGGTACACAGGCAGCAGTAGACAGGTCAGTGGAGGCCTAGTGGAAGGAGGGACCGCAGACAGGATTCGAAGGCCTAACATAAAAAAATTGGGCTGTAGGCACTTTAAAATAGGTTCCAGGGGTACACGGGCAGCAGTGGTCTGGTCAGTGGAGGAGTAGTAGAAAGAAGAGACCGCAGACAGGCTTCGAAGGCCTAGCATAAAAAAATTGGGCTGTAGGCACTTTTAAATAGGTTCCAGGGGTACACGGGCAGCAGTGGTCTGGTCAGTGGAGGAGTAGTAGAAAGAACGGGCCGCAGACAGGCTTCTAAGGCCTAACATAATAAAATTGGGCTGTAGGCACTTTATAATTGGTTCCAGGGGTACACGGGCAGCAGTAGACAGGTCAGTGGAGGCCTAGTGGAAGGAGGGACCGCAGACAGGCTTCGAAGGCCTAACATAAAAAAAATTGGGCTGTAGGCATTTTTAAATAGGTTCCAGGGGTACACGGGCAGCAGTGGTCTGGTCAGTGGAGGAGTAGTAGAACGAGCGGGCCGCAGACAGGCTTCTAAGGCCTAACATAATAAAATTGGGCTGTAGGCACTTTATAATTGGTTCCAGGGGTACACGGGCAGCAGTAGACAGATCAGTGGAGGCCTAGTGGAAGGAGGGACCGCAGATAGGCTTCGAAGGCCTAACATAAAAAAAATTGGGCTGTAGGCACTTTAAAATAGGTTCCAGGGGTACACGGGCAGCAGTGGTCTGATCAGTGGAGGAGTAGTAGAAAGAAGGGACCGCAGACAGGCTTCGAAGGCCTAACATAAAAAAATTGGGCTGTAGGCACTTTTAAATAGGTTCCAGGGGTACACGGGCAGCAGTGATCTGGTCAGTGGAGGAGTAGTAGAAAGAACGGGCCGCAGACAGGCTTCTAAGGCCTAACATAATAAAATTGGGCTGTAGGCACTTTATAATTGGTTCCAGGGGTACACGGGCAGCAGTGGTCTGGTCAGTGGAGGAGTAGTAGAAAGAAGGGACCGCAGACAGGCTTCGAAGGCCTAACATAAAAAAATTGGGCTGTAGGCACTTTTAAATAGGTTCCAGGGGTACACGGGCAGCAGTGGTCTGGTCAGTGGAGAAGTAGTAGAAAGAACGGGCCGCAGACAGGCTTCGAAGGCCTAACATAATAAAATTGGGCTGTAGGCACTTTATAATTGGTTCCAGGGGTACACGGGCAGCAGTAGACAGGTCAGTGGAGGCCTAGTGGAAGGAGGGACCGCAGACAGGTTTCGAAGGCCTAACATAATAAAATTGTGCTGTATGCACTTTGAATTCTCTTGCAGGAGTACACAGGCAGTGGGCACCATTGGTGTTGTCAGCGGCGGCCGATTGTAATGAGTGCCAGTTAGTAGTCCCAAAAAATCAATACATGTTAATGTCTCGCATTACAACAAAAAGAAAAACCAAAAGGGTGCAATCATTAGGTACAGGGTTGGGCTCCTCTGCGTAGTTTCAGACCTAGTAATTTTGCACAAAGTATTTACTTGGGTAAATATAGGACACTGCCCCTGACTATGCTAAGTACCATCATACATGTCAACACAATGGTATTGTCAGTGGCAGTAATTTACGGATGTCAGCGCATAGACTAAACATAGGTGTAACTGTGAGAGATAATTGTGCAAGTGGTAGAGCAATGTTTGAGCTGGGGGTGGGTGAACTCTCTTGTGGCCGGCGGTACATGCCCATGGCTCCTCATGTTACAACAGTGTGTCTGACGTTGGGTGCGCACCACCACCGCCAGAGACACTTAATTGTACTATGAGGGACCCAGTGGCAGTGCCGTAGACCAAAAGCGGGCACACCCACCTCTTCAGACAAACAGCACTCTCACGGGTGCTTGCGCCAAGTGGCGATACCACGGCCCCGTGTGGGGAGTTTGGCTATTTAGGGAGGTGTAAACATGTCGTATGCTGGACAATCAGCTGCTGCAAATTACGAGATTGGTAAAGTCATTCAGAGTAGTCCACAGGCAATACCTTTTCATAGGAAAGCTAGGTGTCGGCCGGGCAAGGTGGGGCAAAAGAATTCGAAATCCAGTTGTGGTTCATTTTAATGAAGGTTAGATCATCAACATTTTGGGTGGCCAGACGAGTCCTTTTTTCGGTTAATATTGAACCTGCAGCACTGAATACTCTTTCTGATAGGACACTAGCTGCCGGGCAAGCAAGCTCCTGCAATGCATATTCTGCCAATTCTGGCCAGGTGTCTAATTTGGATGCCCAGTAATCAAATGGGAATGACGGTTGAGGTAGAACATCGATAAGTGATGAAAAATTGTTAGTAACCATACTGGACAAATGTTGTCTCCTGTCACTTTGAATTGATGCAGCAGTACCTGTCCTGTCTGCGGTCATAGCAAAATCACTCCACAACCTGGTCAGAAAACCCCTCTGTCCAACGCCACTTCGGATTTCTGCACCTCTAACACTTCTGTTCTGCTGCCCCCTGCTGCTCGTGTGAGAACGATCACGGGCGCTGTGTGCTGGGAATGCCTGAAGCAAACGGTCAACAAGAGTTGATTGTTTGGTTGCTAATATTAGTTCCAAGTTCTCATGTGGCATAATATTTTGCAATTTGCCTTTATAGCGAGGATCAAGGAGGCAGGCCAACCAGTAATCGTCATCGTTCATCATTTTAGTAATGCGTGTGTCCCTTTTGAGGATACGTAAGGCATAATCCGCCATGTGGGCCAAACTTCCAGTTGTCAAATCAGCGGTTGTGCTTGGTTGAGGGGCAGTTTCAGGCAAATCTACGTCACTTGTGTCCCTCAAAAAACCAGAACCCGGCCTTGCCACGCCACCAATTTCCAGTGGCCCCGGAAAAGCTTCCTCATGAAAAATATACTCATCCCCATCATCCTCCTCGTCCTCCTCCTCCTCCTGTTCGCCCGCTACCTCGTCCTGTACACTGCCCTGACCAGACAATGGCTGACTGTCATCAAGGCTTTCCTCTTCCTCTGCTGCAGACGCCTGATTTTTTATGTGCGTCAAACTTTGCATCAGCAGACGCATTAGGGGGATGCTCATGCTTATTATGGCGTTGTCTGCACTAACCAGCCGTGTGCATTCCTCAAAACACTGAAGGACTTGACACATGTCTTGTATCTTCGACCACTGCACACCTGACAACTCCATGTCTGCCATCCTAATGCCTGCCCGTGTATGCGTATCCTCCCACAAAAACATTACAGCCCGCCTCTGTTCGCACAGTCTCTGAAGCATGTGCAGTGTTGAGTTCCACCTTGTTGCAACGTCTATGATTAGGCGATGCTGGGGAAGGTTCAAAGACCGCTGATAGGTCTGCATACGGCTGGAGTGTACGGGCGAACGGCGGATATGTGAGCAAAGTCCGCGCACTTTGAGGAGCAGGTCGGATAACCCCGGATAAGTTTTCAGGAAGCACTGCACCACCAGGTTTAAGGTCTAAGCCAGGCAAGGAATGTGTTTCAGTTGGGAAAGGGAGATGGCAGCCATGAAATTCCTTCCGTTATCACTCACTACCTTGCCTGCCTCAAGATCTACTGTGCCCAGCCATGACTGCGTTTCTTTCTGCAAGAACTCGGACAGAAATTCCACGGTGTGTCTGTTGTCGCCCAAACACTTCATAGCCAATACAGCCTGCTGACGCTTGCCAGTAGCTGCCCCATAATGTGACAACTGGTGTGCAACAGTGGCAGCTGCGGATGGAGTGATTGGGCGACTGCGATCTGTGGACGAGCTCTCGCTTCTGCAGGAGGACGAGGAGGAGGAGGAAGGGGTGCGAACGCCTACAGCCAACTGTTTCCTAGACCGTGGGCTAGGCAGAACTGTCCTGAAATTGCTGTCTCCTGTGGAGCCTGCATCCACCACATTCACCCAGTGTGCCGTGATGGACACGTAACGTCCCTGGCCATGCCTACTGGTCTATGCATCTGTTGTCAGGTGCACCTTTGTACTCACAGATTGCCTGAGTGCATGGACGATGCGCTCTTTAACATGCTGGTGGAGGGCTGGGATGGCTTTTCTCGAAAAGAAATGTCGACTGGGTAGCTCGTAACGTGGTACAGCGTAGTCCATCAGGGCTTTGAAAGCTTCACTTTCAACTAACCGGTAGGGCATCATCTCTAACTTCCTTTTTCTAACCAGAGTCTCATGTAGGGTGAGCTGGACTGGAGAGCTGGAGATCGTGGAACTAGCGGGTGTGCCGGGGGACATGGCAGACTGAGAGACGGTTGGAGACGGTATTGTTTCCGCCGGTGCCCTAGATGCAGTGTTTCCTACTACGAAACTGGTGATTCCCTGACCCTGACTGCTTTGGCCTGGCAAAGAAACCTGCACAGATACTGCAGGTGGTGCGGAAAATGGTGGCCTTACAGTGACGGCAGGGATGTAGCATTGGTAAGTAGCTTCATTGGCCGAGGGTGCTACAACCTTAAGGGACGTTTGGTAGTTAGTCCAGGCTTGCAAATGCATGGTGGTTAAATGTCTATGCATGCAACTTGTATTCAGACTTTTCAGATTCTGACCTCTGCTTAAGGTAGTTGAACATTTTTGACAGATGACTTTGTGCGGATCAATTGGATGTTGTTTAAAAAAATGCCAGACTGCACTCTTTCGAGCCTCGGATCCCTTTTCAGGCACTGCAGACCTGAGCTTTAACCGGATGGACACGCTGTCCTCCAACAGTTTTTGGCTTTGCCACGCGTTTTGGGCCAGATACGGGCCCGGCAGATGGAACCTGTTGCGATGTTGATGCCTGCTGCGGCCCCTCCTCCTCCGCTTCAGAACTACTGCCGCCTGCACCCTGTTCCCCCAATGGCTGCCAATCGGGGTCAACAACTGGGTCATCTATAACCTCCTCTTCTAGCTCGTGCGCAACTTCGTCTGTGTCACCGTGTAAGTCGGTGCTAGAGCGTTCGTGACGGGGAAACATAGTCTCATCAGGGTCTGATTCTGGATCAGTACCCTGCGAGGGCAATGTTGTGGTCTGAGTCAAAGGGCCAGTATAGTAGTCTGGCTGTGGCTGTGCATCAGTGCACTCCATGTCAGATTCAACTTGTAATGGGCATGGCCTGTTAACTGCTTCACTTTCTAAGCCAGGGACGGTATGTGTAAAGAGCTCCATGGAGTAACCCGTTGTGTCGCCTGCTGCATCCTTCTCTGTTGTTGTTTTTGCTGAAGAGGACAAGGAAGCGACTTGTCCCTGACCGTGAACATCCACTAACGACGCGCTGCTTTTACATTTACCAGTTTCAAAAGAGGAGGCAAAAGAGCTAGAGACTGAGTCAGCAAGGTAAGCCAAAACTTGCTCTTGCTGCTCCGGCTTTAAAAGCGGTTTTCCTACTCCCAGAAAAGGGAGCGTTCGAGGCCTTCTGTAGCCAGACGACGAACCTGGCTCCACAGCTCCAGGCTTAGGTGCAATATTTTTTTTTCCCACGACCACCTGATGCTCCACTACCACTACCATCATTACCACCATTGAACGCCCACGGCCACGACCTCTTCCACCAGACTTCCTCATTGTTTTAAAAACGTAACCAAAGTAACGGTATTTGTTGCTGTCAAACAACTTACACGGTGAGATATAACTTGAGTATGATTTAGATATCCCTTTACAGGTGGGTGAGACCGCAAGGAAAATCAGGCACAATGTTACACTCTGTTTTCGGTGGCACCAAATGAGAGCGATGCCATACACGCAGGACTGTCACTCAAGCAGAAATGTCAATATTGATCTCCCACTTTTTTTTTTGATTTGTTCAGGGAGAATTTAGAAACCAAATTAAAAAAAAATAGGCTTTCTATGGCCCACTATTTGAGAGAGAGAGATGGCACACCCAGGAGTCAAGACTGTCACACAAGCAGAAAGGGCAATATTAATCTCTCACTGATTTTTTTTTTTCAGGGAGTCTTTAGAAACAAAATAAAATAAAATGATATTTTCAGGAAGAATTTAGAAACCAAATAAAATAAAATGATTTTTTCAGGGAGAATTTAGAAACCAATTAAAAAAAATAGCCTTTCTATGGCCCAGTGCCCACTATTTGAGAGAGAGAGGTGGCACACCCAGGAGTCAAGACTGGCACACAAGCAGAAAGGGCAATATTAATCTCCCACTGATTTTTTTTTTTTCAGGGAGACTGTAGAAACACAATAAAAAAAAAAAAGGCTTTCTATGGCCCAGTGCCCACTATTTGAAAGAGAGAGATGGCACACCCAGGAGTCAGGAGTGGCACACAAGCAGAAAGGGCAATATTAATCTCCCACTGATTTCTTTTTGATTTTTTCAGGGAGAATTTAGAAACACAATAAAAAAAAATAGGCTTTCTATGGCCCAGTGCCCACTATTTGAAAGAGAGAGATGGCACACCCAGGAGTCAGGAGTGGCACACAAGCAGAAAGGGCAATATTAATCTCCCACTGATTTCTTTTTCATTTTTTCAGGGAGAATTTAGAAACACAATAAAAAAATAATAATAGGCTTTCTATGGCCCAGTGCCCACTATTTGAAAGAGAGAGATGGCACACCCAGGAGTCAGGAGTGGCACACAAGCAGAAAGGGCAATATTAATTTCCCACTGATTTTTTTTTTATTTTTTCTGGGAGTATTTAGAAACCCAATAAAAAAAAATTAATAGGCTTTCTATGGCCCACTATTTGAGAGAGAGATGGCACACTCAGGACTGGCACAGAAGCCCAAAGGCCAATATTAATCTTCCACTGTATTTTTTTTTATCAGGGAGAATTTGTAAACCCCACAAAAAAAAAAAACAGAAAAATGAAAAGGCTTTCTATGGCCCACTATGTGAGAGAGATGGCACACACAGGGATGGCACTCTAGCAGAAATGCCAATCTTAATCTCCCACAAAAAAAAAAAAAAACAGGGACTGTCCTACAATTACTATCTCCCTGCAGTAACAACAAGATAGCTGTGCAGAAAGGAAGGAACAGCAGGATTTGTGCTTTGAAAAAAGCAGTTGGTTTGCACAGCTGCGTACACACAGCAATGCAGCTATCAGGGAGCCTTCTAGGGCAGCCCAATGAGCTACAGCGCTGAGGAAAAAAAAATGTAGCTTCCACTGTCCCTGCAAACAAAAGGTGGTGTTGGACAGTGGAAATCGCTACAGCACAAGCGGTTTGGTGGTTAATGGACCCTGCCTAACGCTATCCCTGCTTCTGACGAAGTGGCAGCAACCTCTCCCTAGGCTCAGATCAGCAGCAGTAAGATGGCGGTCGGCGGGAACGCCCCTTTATAGCCCCTGTGACGCCGCAGACAGCAAGCCAATCACTGCAATGCCCAAGATGGTGGGGACCAGGACCTATGTCATCACGCTGCCCACACTCTGCGTCCACCTTCATTGGCTGAGAAATGGCGCTTTTCGCGTCATTGAAACGCGACTTTGGCGCGAAAGTCGCGTACCGCATGGCCGACCCCACACAGGGGTCGGGTCGGGTTTCATGAAACCCGTCTTTGCCAAAAGTCGGCGACTTTTAAAAAAAGAACGATCCGTTTCGCTCAACCCTAGTCCAGACCTGAATCCCATAGAACACCTGTGGAGAGATCTAAAAATGGCAGTTTGGAGAGGGCACCCTTCAAATATCAGGGACCTGGAGCAGTTTGCCAAAGAAGAATGGTCTAAAATTCCAGCAGAGCATTGTAAGAAACTCATTGATGGTTACCGGAAGCGGTTGGTCGCAGTTATTTTGGCTAAAGGTTGTGCAACCAAGTATTAGGCTGAGGGTGCCAATACCTTTGTCTGGCCCATTTTTGGAGTTTTGTGTGAAATTATCAATGTTTTGCTTTTTGCTTCATTCTCTTTTGTGATTTATCATTTAAGACAAATTAAATGAAGAAAATAATACCAAAGAATTTGTGATTGCAATCATTTTCAGGAAGAAACTGAGTATTATCTGACAGAATTGCATGGGTGTCAATACTTTTGGCCATGACTGTAGCCAAGAATTCTCTGAACTGTAAGGCAACCTCTTTGGCATATTAAGCGACTGCCATGCTTCTGACTGGTCAGCACGCTTCGCAGAGCGATCACTGTCTGAATGCGACTGGCATGTGTGCATATGATGGGGCTGCATTGTACCCCTGGTGTAGCCAAGAATTCTCTGGGCTGTAAGGCCACCTCTTTGGCATATTAGGCGACTTCCATGCCTCTGACTGATCAGCACGCTTCCCAGAGTTAGCACTGTATGAATGTGACTGGCATGTGTGCATATGATGGGGCTACAGTGCACCCCTGGTGTAGCCAAGAATTCTCTGGGCTGTAAGGCCACCTCTTTGGCATATTAGGCGACTTCCATGCTTCTGACTGATCAGTACGCTTCCCAGAGCGAGCACTGTCTGAATAAGACTGGCATGTGTGCATATGATGGTACTACAGTGCACCCCTGGTGTAGCCAAGAATTCACTGGGCTGTAAGGCCACCTCTTTGGCATATTAGGCAACTTCCGTGCTTCTGACTGATCAGCATGCTTCCCAGACCGAGCACTGTCTGAATGCGACTGGCATGTGTGCATATGATGGGGCTGTATTGTACCCCTGGTGTAGCCAAGAATTCACTGGGCTGTAAGGCCACCTCTTTGGCATATTAGGCAACTTCCATGCTTCTGACTGATCAGCACGCTTCCCAGAGTGAGCACTGTCTGAATGCGACTGGCATGTGTGCATATGATGGGGCTACAGTGCACCCCTGGTATAGCCAAGAATTCTCTGGGCTGTAAGGCCACCTCTTTGGCATATTAGGCGACTTCCATGCATCTGACTGAACAGCACGCTTCGCAGAGCGAGCACTGTATGAATGTGACTGGCATGTGTGCATATGATGGGGCTGCAGTGTACCCCGGGTGTAGCCAGGAATTCACTGGGCTGTAAGGCCACCTCTTTGGCATATTAGGCGACTTCCATGCTTCTGACTGATCAGCACGCTTCCCAGAGCGAGCACTGTCTGAATGCGACTGGCATGTGTGCATATGATGGGGCTGTATTGTACCCCTGGTGTAGCCAAGAATTCACTGGGCTGTAAGGCCACCTCTTTGGCATATTAGGCGACTTCCATGCTTCTGACTGATCAGCACGCTTCCCAGAGCGAGCACTGTCTGAATGCGACTGGCATGTGTGCATATGATGGGGCTACAGTGCACCCCTGGTGTAGCCAAGAATTCTCTGGGCTGTAAGGCCACCTCTTTGGCATATTAGGCGACTTCCATGCTTCTGACTGAACAGCACGCTTCGCAGAGCGAGCACTGTATGAATGTGACTGGCATGTGTGCATATGATGGGGCTGCAGTGTACCCCGGGTGTAGCCAGGAATTCACTGGGCTGTAAGGCCACCTCTTTGGCATATTAGGCGACTTCCATGCTTCTGACTGATCAGCACGCTTCCCAGAGCGAGCACTGTCTGAATGCGACTGGCATGTGTGCATATGATGGGGCTGCAGTGTACCCCGGGTGTAGCCAGGAATTCTCTAAGCTGTAAGGCCACCTCTTTGGCATATTGGGCGACTTCCATGCTTCTGACTGATCAGCACGCTTCCCAGAGCGAGCACTGTCTGAATGTGACTGGCATGTGTGCATATGATGGGGCTGCAGTGTACCCCTGGTGTAGCCAGGAATTCTCTGGACTGTAAGGCCACCTCTTTGGCATATTAGGCGACTTCCATGCTTCTGACTGATTAGCACGCTTCCCAGAGCGAGCACTGTCTGAATGCGACTGGCATGTGTGCATATGATGGGGCTGCAGTGTACCCCTGGTGTAGCCAAGAATTCTCTGAGCTGTAAGGCCACCTCTTTGGCATATTAGGCGACTTCCATGCTTCTGACTGATCAGCATGCTTCCCAGAGCGATCACTGTCTGAATGTGACTGGCATGTGTGCATATGATGGGGCTGCATTGTACCCCTAGTGTAGCCAAGAATTCTCTGGGCTGTAAGGCCACCTCTTTGGCATATTAGGCGACTTCCATGCTTCTGACTGATCAGCACGCTTCCCAGAGTGAGCACTGTATGAATGCGACTGGCATGTGTGCATATGATGGGGCTGCAGTGCACCCCTGGTGTAGCCAATAATTCTCTGGGCTGTAAGGCCACCTCTTTGGCATATTAGGCGACTTCCATGCTTCTGACTGATCAACACGCTTCCCAGAGCAAGCACTGTCTGAATGCGACTGGCATGTGTGCATATGATGGGGCTGCAGTGTACCCCTGGTGTAGCCAGGAATTTTCTGAGCTGTAAGGCCACCTCTTTGGCATATTAGGCGACTTCCATGCTTCTGACTGATCAGTACGCTTCCCAGAGCGATCACTGTCTGAATGCGACTGGCATGTGTGAATATGATGGGGCTGCAGTGTACCCCTGGTGTAGCCAAGAATTCTCTGAGCTGTAAGGCCACCTCTTTGGCATATTAGGCGACTTCCATGCTTCTGACTGATCAGCACGCTTCCCAGAGCGATCACTGTCTGAATGCGACTGGCATGTGTGCATATGATGGGGCTACAGTGCACCCCTGGTGTAGCCAAGAATTCTCTGGGCTGTAAGGCCACCTCTTTGGCATATTAGGCGACTCCCATACTTCTGACTGATCAGCACGCTTCCCAGAGTGATCACTGTCTGAATGCGACTGGCATGTGTGCATATGATGGAGCTACAGTGTACCCCTGCTGTAGCCAGGAATTCTCTGGGCTGTAAGGCCACCTCTTTGGCATATTAGGCGACTTCCATGCTTCTGACTGATCAGCACGCTTCCCAGAGCGAGCACTGTCTGAATGTGACTGGCATGTGTGCATATGATGGAGCTGCAGTGTACCCCTGGTGTAGCCAAGAATTCTCTGGGCTGTAAGGCCACCTCTTTGGCATATTAGGTGACTTCCATGCTTCTGACTGATCAGCACGCTTCCCAGAGCGAGCACTGTCTGAATGCGACTGGCATGTGTGCATATGATGGGGCTGCAGTGTACCCCTGGTGTAGCCAGGAATTCTCTGGGCTGTAAGGCCACCTCTTTGGCATATTAGGCGACTTCCATGCTTCTGACTGATCAGCACGCTTCCCAGAGCGATCACTGTATGAAAGTGACTGGCATGTGTGCATATGATAGGGCTGCAGTGTAGCCCTGGTGTAGCCAAGAATTCTCTGGGCTGTACGGCCACCTCTTTGGCATATTAGGCGACTTCCATGCTTCTGACTGATCAACACGCTTCCTAGAGCGATCACTGTCTTAATGCGACTGGCATGTGTGCATATGATGGGGCTGCAGTGTACCCCTGGTGTTGCCAGAAAGTTTCTGAGCTGTAAGGCCACCTCTTTGGCATATTAGGTGACTTCCATGCTTCTGACTGATCAGCACGCTTCCCAGACCGAGCACTGTATGAATGCGACTGGCATGTGTGCATATGATAGGGCTGCAGTGCACCCCTGGTGTAGCCAGGAATTCTCTGGGCTGTAAGGCCACCTCTTTGGCATATTAGGTGACTTCCATGCTTCTGACTGATCAGCACGCTTCCCAGAGCGATCACTGTCTGAATGTGACTGGCATGTGTGCATATGATGGGGCTGCATTGTACCCCTAGTGTAGCCAAGAATTCTCTGGGCTGTAAGGCCACCTCTTTGGCATATTAGGCGACTTCCATGCTTCTGACTGATCAGCACGCTTCCCAGAGTGAGCACTGTATGAATGCGACTGGCATGTGTGCATATGATGGGGCTGCAGTGCACCCCTGGTGTAGCCAATAATTCTCTGGGCTGTAAGGCCACCTCTTTGGCATATTAGGCGACTTCCATGCTTCTGACTGATCAGCACGCTTCCCAGAGCAAGCACTGTCTGAATGCGACAGGCATGTGTGCATATGATGGGGCTGCAGTGTACCCCTGGTGTAGCCAGGAATTTTCTGAGCTGTAAGGCCACCTCTTTGGCATATTAGGCAACTTCCATGCTTCTGACTGATCAGTACGCTTCCCAGAGCGATCACTGTCTGAATGCGACTGGCATGTGTGCATATGATGGGGCTACAGTGCACCCCTGGTGTAGCCAAGAATTCTCTGGGCTGTAAGGCCACCTCTTTGGCATATTAGGCGACTTCCATGCTTCTGACTGATCAGTACGCTTCCCAGAGCGAGCACTGTCTGAATGCGACTGGCATGTGTGCATATGATGGTACTACAGTGCACCCCTGGTGTAGCCAAGAATTCACTGAGCTGTAAGGCCACCTCTTTGGCATATTAGGCAACTTCCGTGCTTCTGACTGATCAGCATGCTTCCCAGACCGAGCACTGTCTGAATGCGACTGGCATGTGTGCATATGATGGGGCTGTATTGTACCCCTGGTGTAGCCAAGAATTCACTGGGCTGTAAGGCCACCTCTTTGGCATATTAGGCAACTTCCATGCTTCTGACTGATCAGCACGCTTCCCAGAGTGAGCCCTGTCTGAATGCGACTGGCATGTGTGCATATGATGGGGCTACAGTGCACCCCTGGTATAGCCAAGAATTCTCTGGGCTGTAAGGCCACCTCTTTGGCATATTAGGTGACTTCCATGCATCTGACTGAACAGCACGCTTCGCAGAGCGAGCACTGTATGAATGTGACTGGCATGTGTGCATATGATGGGGCTGCAGTGTACCCCGGGTGTAGCCAGGAATTCACTGGGCTGTAAGGCCACCTCTTTGGCATATTAGGCGACTTCCATGCTTCTGACTGATCAGCACGCTTCCCAGAGCGAGCACTGTCTGAATGCGACTGGCATGTGTGCATATGATGGGGCTGCAGTGTACCCCTGGTGTAGCCAAGAATTCTCTGAGCTGTAAGGCCACCTCTTTGGCATATTAGGCGACTTCCATGCTTCTGACTGATCAGCATGCTTCCCAGAGCGATCACTGTCTGAATGTGACTGGCATGTGTGCATATGATGGGGCTGCATTGTACCCCTAGTGTAGCCAAGAATTCTCTGGGCTGTAAGGCCACCTCTTTGGCATATTAGGCGACTTCCATGCTTCTGACTGATCAGCACGCTTCCCAGAGTGAGCACTGTATGAATGCGACTGGCATGTGTGCATATGATGGGGCTGCAGTGCACCCCTGGTGTAGCCAATAATTCTCTGGGCTGTAAGGCCACCTCTTTGGCATATTAGGCGACTTCCATGCTTCTGACTGATCAACACGCTTCCCAGAGCAAGCACTGTCTGAATGCGACTGGCATGTGTGCATATGATGGGGCTGCAGTGTACCCCTGGTGTAGCCAGGAATTTTCTGAGCTGTAAGGCCACCTCTTTGGCATATTAGGCGACTTCCATGCTTCTGACTGATCAGTACGCTTCCCAGAGCGATCACTGTCTGAATGCGACTGGCATGTGTGAATATGATGGGGCTGCAGTGTACCCCTGGTGTAGCCAAGAATTCTCTGAGCTGTAAGGCCACCTCTTTGGCATATTAGGCGACTTCCATGCTTCTGACTGATCAGCACGCTTCCCAGAGCGATCACTGTCTGAATGCGACTGGCATGTGTGCATATGATGGGGCTACAGTGCACCCCTGGTGTAGCCAAGAATTCTCTGGGCTGTAAGGCCACCTCTTTGGCATATTAGGCGACTCCCATACTTCTGACTGATCAGCACGCTTCCCAGAGTGATCACTGTCTGAATGCGACTGGCATGTGTGCATATGATGGAGCTACAGTGTACCCCTGCTGTAGCCAGGAATTCTCTGGGCTGTAAGGCCACCTCTTTGGCATATTAGGCGACTTCCATGCTTCTGACTGATCAGCACGCTTCCCAGAGCGAGCACTGTCTGAATGTGACTGGCATGTGTGCATATGATGGAGCTGCAGTGTACCCCTGGTGTAGCCAAGAATTCTCTGGGCTGTAAGGCCACCTCTTTGGCATATTAGGTGACTTCCATGCTTCTGACTGATCAGCACGCTTCCCAGAGCGAGCACTGTCTGAATGCGACTGGCATGTGTGCATATGATGGGGCTGCAGTGTACCCCTGGTGTAGCCAGGAATTCTCTGGGCTGTAAGGCCACCTCTTTGGCATATTAGGCGACTTCCATGCTTCTGACTGATCAGCACGCTTCCCAGAGCGATCACTGTATGAAAGTGACTGGCATGTGTGCATATGATAGGGCTGCAGTGTAGCCCTGGTGTAGCCAAGAATTCTCTGGGCTGTACGGCCACCTCTTTGGCATATTAGGCGACTTCCATGCTTCTGACTGATCAACACGCTTCCTAGAGCGATCACTGTCTTAATGCGACTGGCATGTGTGCATATGATGGGGCTGCAGTGTACCCCTGGTGTTGCCAGAAAGTTTCTGAGCTGTAAGGCCACCTCTTTGGCATATTAGGTGACTTCCATGCTTCTGACTGATCAGCACGCTTCCCAGACCGAGCACTGTATGAATGCGACTGGCATGTGTGCATATGATAGGGCTGCAGTGCACCCCTGGTGTAGCCAGGAATTCTCTGGGCTGTAAGGCCACCTCTTTGGCATATTAGGTGACTTCCATGCTTCTGACTGATCAGCACGCTTCCCAGAGCGATCACTGTCTGAATGTGACTGGCATGTGTGCATATGATGGGGCTGCATTGTACCCCTAGTGTAGCCAAGAATTCTCTGGGCTGTAAGGCCACCTCTTTGGCATATTAGGCGACTTCCATGCTTCTGACTGATCAGCACGCTTCCCAGAGTGAGCACTGTATGAATGCGACTGGCATGTGTGCATATGATGGGGCTGCAGTGCACCCCTGGTGTAGCCAATAATTCTCTGGGCTGTAAGGCCACCTCTTTGGCATATTAGGCGACTTCCATGCTTCTGACTGATCAGCACGCTTCCCAGAGCAAGCACTGTCTGAATGCGACAGGCATGTGTGCATATGATGGGGCTGCAGTGTACCCCTGGTGTAGCCAGGAATTTTCTGAGCTGTAAGGCCACCTCTTTGGCATATTAGGCAACTTCCATGCTTCTGACTGATCAGTACGCTTCCCAGAGCGATCACTGTCTGAATGCGACTGGCATGTGTGCATATGATGGGGCTACAGTGCACCCCTGGTGTAGCCAAGAATTCTCTGGGCTGTAAGGCCACCTCTTTGGCATATTAGGCGACTTCCATGCTTCTGACTGATCAGTACGCTTCCCAGAGCGAGCACTGTCTGAATGCGACTGGCATGTGTGCATATGATGGTACTACAGTGCACCCCTGGTGTAGCCAAGAATTCACTGAGCTGTAAGGCCACCTCTTTGGCATATTAGGCAACTTCCGTGCTTCTGACTGATCAGCATGCTTCCCAGACCGAGCACTGTCTGAATGCGACTGGCATGTGTGCATATGATGGGGCTGTATTGTACCCCTGGTGTAGCCAAGAATTCACTGGGCTGTAAGGCCACCTCTTTGGCATATTAGGCAACTTCCATGCTTCTGACTGATCAGCACGCTTCCCAGAGTGAGCCCTGTCTGAATGCGACTGGCATGTGTGCATATGATGGGGCTACAGTGCACCCCTGGTATAGCCAAGAATTCTCTGGGCTGTAAGGCCACCTCTTTGGCATATTAGGTGACTTCCATGCATCTGACTGAACAGCACGCTTCGCAGAGCGAGCACTGTATGAATGTGACTGGCATGTGTGCATATGATGGGGCTGCAGTGTACCCCGGGTGTAGCCAGGAATTCACTGGGCTGTAAGGCCACCTCTTTGGCATATTAGGCGACTTCCATGCTTCTGACTGATCAGCACGCTTCCCAGAGCGAGCACTGTCTGAATGCGACTGGCATGTGTGCATATGATGGGGCTGCAGTGTACCCCTGGTGTAGCCAAGAATTCTCTGAGCTGTAAGGCCACCTCTTTGGCATATTAGGCGACTTCCATGCTTCTGACTGATCAGCATGCTTCCCAGAGCGATCACTGTCTGAATGTGACTGGCATGTGTGCATATGATGGGGCTGCATTGTACCCCTAGTGTAGCCAAGAATTCTCTGGGCTGTAAGGCCACCTCTTTGGCATATTAGGCGACTTCCATGCTTCTGACTGATCAGCACGCTTCCCAGAGTGAGCACTGTATGAATGCGACTGGCATGTGTGCATATGATGGGGCTGCAGTGCACCCCTGGTGTAGCCAATAATTCTCTGGGCTGTAAGGCCACCTCTTTGGCATATTAGGCGACTTCCATGCTTCTGACTGATCAACACGCTTCCCAGAGCAAGCACTGTCTGAATGCGACTGGCATGTGTGCATATGATGGGGCTGCAGTGTACCCCTGGTGTAGCCAGGAATTTTCTGAGCTGTAAGGCCACCTCTTTGGCATATTAGGCGACTTCCATGCTTCTGACTGATCAGTACGCTTCCCAGAGCGATCACTGTCTGAATGCGACTGGCATGTGTGAATATGATGGGGCTGCAGTGTACCCCTGGTGTAGCCAAGAATTCTCTGAGCTGTAAGGCCACCTCTTTGGCATATTAGGCGACTTCCATGCTTCTGACTGATCAGCACGCTTCCCAGAGCGATCACTGTCTGAATGCGACTGGCATGTGTGCATATGATGGGGCTACAGTGCACCCCTGGTGTAGCCAAGAATTCTCTGGGCTGTAAGGCCACCTCTTTGGCATATTAGGCGACTCCCATACTTCTGACTGATCAGCACGCTTCCCAGAGTGATCACTGTCTGAATGCGACTGGCATGTGTGCATATGATGGAGCTACAGTGTACCCCTGCTGTAGCCAGGAATTCTCTGGGCTGTAAGGCCACCTCTTTGGCATATTAGGCGACTTCCATGCTTCTGACTGATCAGCACGCTTCCCAGAGCGAGCACTGTCTGAATGTGACTGGCATGTGTGCATATGATGGAGCTGCAGTGTACCCCTGGTGTAGCCAAGAATTCTCTGGGCTGTAAGGCCACCTCTTTGGCATATTAGGTGACTTCCATGCTTCTGACTGATCAGCACGCTTCCCAGAGCGAGCACTGTCTGAATGCGACTGGCATGTGTGCATATGATGGGGCTGCAGTGTACCCCTGGTGTAGCCAGGAATTCTCTGGGCTGTAAGGCCACCTCTTTGGCATATTAGGCGACTTCCATGCTTCTGACTGATCAGCACGCTTCCCAGAGCGATCACTGTATGAAAGTGACTGGCATGTGTGCATATGATAGGGCTGCAGTGTAGCCCTGGTGTAGCCAAGAATTCTCTGGGCTGTACGGCCACCTCTTTGGCATATTAGGCGACTTCCATGCTTCTGACTGATCAACACGCTTCCTAGAGCGATCACTGTCTTAATGCGACTGGCATGTGTGCATATGATGGGGCTGCAGTGTACCCCTGGTGTTGCCAGAAAGTTTCTGAGCTGTAAGGCCACCTCTTTGGCATATTAGGTGACTTCCATGCTTCTGACTGATCAGCACGCTTCCCAGACCGAGCACTGTATGAATGCGACTGGCATGTGTGCATATGATAGGGCTGCAGTGCACCCCTGGTGTAGCCAGGAATTCTCTGGGCTGTAAGGCCACCTCTTTGGCATATTAGGTGACTTCCATGCTTCTGACTGATCAGCACGCTTCCCAGAGCGATCACTGTCTGAATGTGACTGGCATGTGTGCATATGATGGGGCTGCATTGTACCCCTAGTGTAGCCAAGAATTCTCTGGGCTGTAAGGCCACCTCTTTGGCATATTAGGCGACTTCCATGCTTCTGACTGATCAGCACGCTTCCCAGAGTGAGCACTGTATGAATGCGACTGGCATGTGTGCATATGATGGGGCTGCAGTGCACCCCTGGTGTAGCCAATAATTCTCTGGGCTGTAAGGCCACCTCTTTGGCATATTAGGCGACTTCCATGCTTCTGACTGATCAGCACGCTTCCCAGAGCAAGCACTGTCTGAATGCGACAGGCATGTGTGCATATGATGGGGCTGCAGTGTACCCCTGGTGTAGCCAGGAATTTTCTGAGCTGTAAGGCCACCTCTTTGGCATATTAGGCAACTTCCATGCTTCTGACTGATCAGTACGCTTCCCAGAGCGATCACTGTCTGAATGCGACTGGCATGTGTGCATATGATGGGGCTACAGTGCACCCCTGGTGTAGCCAAGAATTCTCTGGGCTGTAAGGCCACCTCTTTGGCATATTAGGCGACTTCCATGCTTCTGACTGATCAGTACGCTTCCCAGAGCGAGCACTGTCTGAATGCGACTGGCATGTGTGCATATGATGGTACTACAGTGCACCCCTGGTGTAGCCAAGAATTCACTGAGCTGTAAGGCCACCTCTTTGGCATATTAGGCAACTTCCGTGCTTCTGACTGATCAGCATGCTTCCCAGACCGAGCACTGTCTGAATGCGACTGGCATGTGTGCATATGATGGGGCTGTATTGTACCCCTGGTGTAGCCAAGAATTCACTGGGCTGTAAGGCCACCTCTTTGGCATATTAGGCAACTTCCATGCTTCTGACTGATCAGCACGCTTCCCAGAGTGAGCCCTGTCTGAATGCGACTGGCATGTGTGCATATGATGGGGCTACAGTGCACCCCTGGTATAGCCAAGAATTCTCTGGGCTGTAAGGCCAACTCTTTGGCATATTAGGTGACTTCCATGCATCTGACTGAACAGCACGCTTCGCAGAGCGAGCACTGTATGAATGTGACTGGCATGTGTGCATATGATGGGGCTGCAGTGTACCCCGGGTGTAGCCAGGAATTCACTGGGCTGTAAGGCCACCTCTTTGGCATATTAGGCGACTTCCATGCTTCTGACTGATCAGCACGCTTCCCAGAGCGAGCACTGTCTGAATGCGACTGGCATGTGTGCATATGATGGGGCTGCAGTGTACCCCTGGTGTAGCCAAGAATTCTCTGAGCTGTAAGGCCACCTCTTTGGCATATTAGGCGACTTCCATGCTTCTGACTGATCAGCATGCTTCCCAGAGCGATCACTGTCTGAATGTGACTGGCATGTGTGCATATGATGGGGCTGCATTGTACCCCTAGTGTAGCCAAGAATTCTCTGGGCTGTAAGGCCACCTCTTTGGCATATTAGGCGACTTCCATGCTTCTGACTGATCAGCACGCTTCCCAGAGTGAGCACTGTATGAATGCGACTGGCATGTGTGCATATGATGGGGCTGCAGTGCACCCCTGGTGTAGCCAATAATTCTCTGGGCTGTAAGGCCACCTCTTTGGCATATTAGGCGACTTCCATGCTTCTGACTGATCAACACGCTTCCCAGAGCAAGCACTGTCTGAATGCGACTGGCATGTGTGCATATGATGGGGCTGCAGTGTACCCCTGGTGTAGCCAGGAATTTTCTGAGCTGTAAGGCCACCTCTTTGGCATATTAGGCGACTTCCATGCTTCTGACTGATCAGTACGCTTCCCAGAGCGATCACTGTCTGAATGCGACTGGCATGTGTGAATATGATGGGGCTGCAGTGTACCCCTGGTGTAGCCAAGAATTCTCTGAGCTGTAAGGCCACCTCTTTGGCATATTAGGCGACTTCCATGCTTCTGACTGATCAGCACGCTTCCCAGAGCGATCACTGTCTGAATGCGACTGGCATGTGTGCATATGATGGGGCTACAGTGCACCCCTGGTGTAGCCAAGAATTCTCTGGGCTGTAAGGCCACCTCTTTGGCATATTAGGCGACTCCCATGCTTCTGACTGATCAGCACGCTTCCCAGAGTGATCACTGTCTGAATGCGACTGGCATGTGTGCATATGATGGAGCTACAGTGTACCCCTGGTGTAGCCAGGAATTCTCTGGGCTGTAAGGCCACCTCTTTGGCATATTAGGCGACTTCCATGCTTCTGACTGATCAGCACGCTTCCCAGAGCGAGCACTGTCTGAATGTGACTGGCATGTGTGCATATGATGGAGCTGCAGTGTACCCCTGGTGTAACCAAGAATTCTCTGGGCTGTAAGGCCACCTCTTTGGCATATTAGGTGACTTCCATGCTTCTGACTGATCAGCACGCTTCCCAGAGCGAGCACTGTCTGAATGCGACTGGCATGTGTGCATATGATGGGGCTGCAGTGTACCCCTGGTGTAGCCAGGAATTCTCTGGGCTGTAAGGCCACCTCTTTGGCATATTAGGCGACTTCCATGCTTCTGACTGATCAGCACGCTTCCCAGAGCGATCACTGTATGAAAGTGACTGGCATGTGTGCATATGATAGGGCTGCAGTGTAGCCCTGGTGTAGCCAAGAATTCTCTGGGCTGTACGGCCACCTCTTTGGCATATTAGGCGACTTCCATGCTTCTGACTGATCAACACGCTTCCTAGAGCGATCACTGTCTTAATGCGACTGGCATGTGTGCATATGATGGGGCTGCAGTGTACCCCTGGTGTTGCCAGGAAGTTTCTGAGCTGTAAGGCCACCTCTTTGGCATATTAGGTGACTTCCATGCTTCTGACTGATCAGCACGCTTCCCAGACCGAGCACTGTATGAATGCGACTGGCATGTGTGCATATGATAGGGCTGCAGTGCACCCCTGGTGTAGCCAGGAATTCTCTGGGCTGTAAGGCCACCTCTTTGGCATATTAGGTGACTTCCATGCTTCTGACTGATCAGCACGCTTCCCAGAGCGATCACTGTCTGAATGTGACTGGCATGTGTGCATATGATGGGGCTGCATTGTACCCCTAGTGTAGCCAAGAATTCTCTGGGCTGTAAGGCCACCTCTTTGGCATATTAGGCGACTTCCATGCTTCTGACTGATCAGCACGCTTCCCAGAGTGAGCACTGTATGAATGCGACTGGCATGTGTGCATATGATGGGGCTGCAGTGCACCCCTGGTGTAGCCAATAATTCTCTGGGCTGTAAGGCCACCTCTTTGGCATATTAGGCGACTTCCATGCTTCTGACTGATCAGCACGCTTCCCAGAGCAAGCACTGTCTGAATGCGACAGGCATGTGTGCATATGATGGGGCTGCAGTGTACCCCTGGTGTAGCCAGGAATTTTCTGAGCTGTAAGGCCACCTCTTTGGCATATTAGGCAACTTCCATGCTTCTGACTGATCAGTACGCTTCCCAGAGCGATCACTGTCTGAATGCGACTGGCATGTGTGAATATGATGGGGCTGCAGTGTACCCCTGGTGTAGCCAAGAATTCTCTGAGCTGTAAGGCCACCTCTTTGGCATATTAGGCGACTTCCATGCTTCTGACTGATCAGCACGCTTCCCAGAGCGATCACTGTCTGAATGCGACTGGCATGTGTGCATATGATGGGGCTACAGTGCACCCCTGGTGTAGCCAAGAATTCTCTGGGCTGTAAGGCCACCTCTTTGGCATATTAGGCGACTCCCATACTTCTGACTGATCAGCACGCTTCCCAGAGTGATCACTGTCTGAATGCGACTGGCATGTGTGCATATGATGGAGCTAAAGTGTACCCCTGGTGTAGCCAGGAATTCTCTGGGCTGTAAGGCCACCTCTTTGGCATATTAGGCGACTTCCATGCTTCTGACTGATCAGCACGCTTCCCAGAGCGAGCACTGTCTGAATGTGACTGGCATGTGTGCATATGATGGAGCTGCAGTGTACCCCTGGTGTAGCCAAGAATTCTCTGGGCTGTAAGGCCACCTCTTTGGCATATTAGGTGACTTCCATGCTTCTGACTGATCAGCACGCTTCCCAGAGCGAGCACTGTCTGAATGCGACTGGCATGTGTGCATATGATGGGGCTGCAGTGTACCCCTGGTGTAGCCAGGAATTCTCTGGGCTGTAAGGCCACCTCTTTGGCATATTAGGCGACTTCCATGCTTCTGACTGATCAGCACGCTTCCCAGAGCGATCACTGTATGAAAGTGACTGGCATGTGTGCATATGATAGGGCTGCAGTGTAGCCCTGGTGTAGCCAAGAATTCTCTGGGCTGTACGGCCACCTCTTTGGCATATTAGGCGACTTCCATGCTTCTGACTGATCAACACGCTTCCTAGAGCGATCACTGTCTTAATGCGACTGGCATGTGTGCATATGATGGGGCTGCAGTGTACCCCTGGTGTTGCCAGAAAGTTTCTGAGCTGTAAGGCCACCTCTTTGGCATATTAGGTGACTTCCATGCTTCTGACTGATCAGCACGCTTCCCAGACCGAGCACTGTATGAATGCGACTGGCATGTGTGCATATGATAGGGCTGCAGTGCACCCCTGGTGTAGCCAGGAATTCTCTGGGCTGTAAGGCCACCTCTTTGGCATATTAGGTGACTTCCATGCTTCTGACTGATCAGCACGCTTCCCAGAGCGATCACTGTCTGAATGTGACTGGCATGTGTGCATATGATGGGGCTGCATTGTACCCCTAGTGTAGCCAAGAATTCTCTGGGCTGTAAGGCCACCTCTTTGGCATATTAGGCGACTTCCATGCTTCTGACTGATCAGCACGCTTCCCAGAGTGAGCACTGTATGAATGCGACTGGCATGTGTGCATATGATGGGGCTGCAGTGCACCCCTGGTGTAGCCAATAATTCTCTGGGCTGTAAGGCCACCTCTTTGGCATATTAGGCGACTTCCATGCTTCTGACTGATCAGCACGCTTCCCAGAGCAAGCACTGTCTGAATGCGACAGGCATGTGTGCATATGATGGGGCTGCAGTGTACCCCTGGTGTAGCCAGGAATTTTCTGAGCTGTAAGGCCACCTCTTTGGCATATTAGGCAACTTCCATGCTTCTGACTGATCAGTACGCTTCCCAGAGCGATCACTGTCTGAATGCGACTGGCATGTGTGAATATGATGGGGCTGCAGTGTACCCCTGGTGTAGCCAAGAATTCTCTGAGCTGTAAGGCCACCTCTTTGGCATATTAGGCGACTTCCATGCTTCTGACTGATCAGCACGCTTCCCAGAGCGATCACTGTCTGAATGCGACTGGCATGTGTGCATATGATGGGGCTACAGTGCACCCCTGGTGTAGCCAAGAATTCTCTGGGCTGTAAGGCCACCTCTTTGGCATATTAGGCGACTTCCATGCTTCTGACTGATCAGTACGCTTCCCAGAGCGAGCACTGTCTGAATGCGACTGGCATGTGTGCATATGATGGTACTACAGTGCACCCCTGGTGTAGCCAAGAATTCACTGAGCTGTAAGGCCACCTCTTTGGCATATTAGGCAACTTCCGTGCTTCTGACTGATCAGCATGCTTCCCAGACCGAGCACTGTCTGAATGCGACTGGCATGTGTGCATATGATGGGGCTGTATTGTACCCCTGGTGTAGCCAAGAATTCACTGGGCTGTAAGGCCACCTCTTTGGCATATTAGGCAACTTCCATGCTTCTGACTGATCAGCACGCTTCCCAGAGTGAGCCCTGTCTGAATGCGACTGGCATGTGTGCATATGATGGGGCTACAGTGCACCCCTGGTATAGCCAAGAATTCTCTGGGCTGTAAGGCCACCTCTTTGGCATATTAGGCGACTTCCATGCATCTGACTGAACAGCACGCTTCGCAGAGCGAGCACTGTATGAATGTGACTGGCATGTGTGCATATGATGGGGCTGCAGTGTACCCCGGGTGTAGCCAGGAATTCACTGGGCTGTAAGGCCACCTCTTTGGCATATTAGGCGACTTCCATGCTTCTGACTGATCAGCACGCTTCCCAGAGCGAGCACTGTCTGAATGCGACTGGCATGTGTGCATATGATGGGGCTGCAGTGTACCCCTGGTGTAGCCAAGAATTCTCTGAGCTGTAAGGCCACCTCTTTGGCATATTAGGCGACTTCCATGCTTCTGACTGATCAGCATGCTTCCCAGAGCGATCACTGTCTGAATGTGACTGGCATGTGTGCATATGATGGGGCTGCATTGTACCCCTAGTGTAGCCAAGAATTCTCTGGGCTGTAAGGCCACCTCTTTGGCATATTAGGCGACTTCCATGCTTCTGACTGATCAGCACGCTTCCCAGAGTGAGCACTGTATGAATGCGACTGGCATGTGTGCATATGATGGGGCTGCAGTGCACCCCTGGTGTAGCCAATAATTCTCTGGGCTGTAAGGCCACCTCTTTGGCATATTAGGCGACTTCCATGCTTCTGACTGATCAACACGCTTCCCAGAGCAAGCACTGTCTGAATGCGACTGGCATGTGTGCATATGATGGGGCTGCAGTGTACCCCTGGTGTAGCCAGGAATTTTCTGAGCTGTAAGGCCACCTCTTTGGCATATTAGGCGACTTCCATGCTTCTGACTGATCAGTACGCTTCCCAGAGCGATCACTGTCTGAATGCGACTGGCATGTGTGAATATGATGGGGCTGCAGTGTACCCCTGGTGTAGCCAAGAATTCTCTGAGCTGTAAGGCCACCTCTTTGGCATATTAGGCGACTTCCATGCTTCTGACTGATCAGCACGCTTCCCAGAGCGATCACTGTCTGAATGCGACTGGCATGTGTGCATATGATGGGGCTACAGTGCACCCCTGGTGTAGCCAAGAATTCTCTGGGCTGTAAGGCCACCTCTTTGGCATATTAGGCGACTCCCATGCTTCTGACTGATCAGCACGCTTCCCAGAGTGATCACTGTCTGAATGCGACTGGCATGTGTGCATATGATGGAGCTACAGTGTACCCCTGGTGTAGCCAGGAATTCTCTGGGCTGTAAGGCCACCTCTTTGGCATATTAGGTGACTTCCATGCTTCTGACTGATCAGCACGCTTCCCAGAGCGAGCACTGTCTGAATGTGACTGGCATGTGTGCATATGATGGAGCTGCAGTGTACCCCTGGTGTAGCCAAGAATTCTCTGGGCTGTAAGGCCACCTCTTTGGCATATTAGGTGACTTCCATGCTTCTGATTGATCAGCACGCTTCCCAGAGCGAGCACTGTCTGAATGCGACTGGCATGTGTGCATATGATGGGGCTGCAGTGTACCCCTGGTGTAGCCAGGAATTCTCTGGGCTGTAAGGCCACCTCTTTGGCATATTAGGCGACTTCCATGCTTCTGACTGATCAGCACGCTTCCCAGAGCGATCACTGTATGAAAGTGACTGGCATGTGTGCATATGATAGGGCTGCAGTGTAGCCCTGGTGTAGCCAAGAATTCTCTGGGCTGTACGGCCACCTCTTTGGCATATTAGGCGACTTCCATGCTTCTGACTGATCAACACGCTTCCTAGAGCGATCACTGTCTTAATGCGACTGGCATGTGTGCATATGATGGGGCTGCAGTGTACCCCTGGTGTTGCCAGGAAGTTTCTGAGCTGTAAGGCCACCTCTTTGGCATATTAGGTGACTTCCATGCTTCTGACTGATCAGCACGCTTCCCAGACCGAGCACTGTATGAATGCGACTGGCATGTGTGCATATGATAGGGCTGCAGTGCACCCCTGGTGTAGCCAGGAATTCTCTGGGCTGTAAGGCCACCTCTTTGGCATATTAGGTGACTTCCATGCTTCTGACTGATCAGCACGCTTCCCAGAGCGATCACTGTCTGAATGTGACTGGCATGTGTGCATATGATGGGGCTGCATTGTACCCCTAGTGTAGCCAAGAATTCTCTGGGCTGTAAGGCCACCTCTTTGGCATATTAGGCGACTTCCATGCTTCTGACTGATCAGCACGCTTCCCAGAGTGAGCACTGTATGAATGCGACTGGCATGTGTGCATATGATGGGGCTGCAGTGCACCCCTGGTGTAGCCAATAATTCTCTGGGCTGTAAGGCCACCTCTTTGGCATATTAGGCGACTTCCATGCTTCTGACTGATCAGCACGCTTCCCAGAGCAAGCACTGTCTGAATGCGACAGGCATGTGTGCATATGATGGGGCTGCAGTGTACCCCTGGTGTAGCCAGGAATTTTCTGAGCTGTAAGGCCACCTCTTTGGCATATTAGGCAACTTCCATGCTTCTGACTGATCAGTACGCTTCCCAGAGCGATCACTGTCTGAATGCGACTGGCATGTGTGAATATGATGGGGCTGCAGTGTACCCCTGGTGTAGCCAAGAATTCTCTGAGCTGTAAGGCCACCTCTTTGGCATATTAGGCGACTTCCATGCTTCTGACTGATCAGCACGCTTCCCAGAGCGATCACTGTCTGAATGCGACTGGCATGTGTGCATATGATGGGGCTACAGTGCACCCCTGGTGTAGCCAAGAATTCTCTGGGCTGTAAGGCCACCTCTTTGGCATATTAGGCGACTTCCATGCTTCTGACTGATCAGCACGCTTCCCAGACCGAGCACTGTCTGAATGCGACTGGCATGTGTGCATATGATGGGGCTGTATTGTAGCCCTGGTGTAGCCAAGAATTCACTGGGCTGTAAGGCCACCTCTTTGACATATTAGGCGACTTCCATGCTTCTGACTGATCAGCACGCTTCCCAGAGCGAGCACTATCTGAATGCGACTGGCATGTGTGCATATGATGGGGCTACAGTGCACCCCTGGTGTAGCCAAGAATTCTCTGGGCTGTAAGGCCACCTCTTTGGCATATTAGGCGACTTCCATGCTTCTGACTGAACAGCACGCTTCGCAGAGCGAGCACTGTATGAATGCGCCATGTGTGCATATGATGGGGCTGCAGTGTACCTCGGGTGTAGCCAGGAATTCTCTGAGCTGTAAGGCCACCTCTTTGGCATATTAGGCGACTTCCATGCTTCTGACTGATTAGCACGCTTCCCAGAGCGAGCACTGTCTGAATGCGACTGGCATGTGTGCATATGATGGGGCTGCAGTGTACCCCTGGTGTAGCCAAAAATTCTCTGAGCTGTAAGGCCACCTCTTTGGCATATTAGACGACTTCCATGCTTCTGACTGATCAGCATGCTTCCCAGAGCGATCACTGTCTGAATGTGACTGGCATGTGTGCATATGATGGGGCTGCATTGTACCCCTAGTGTAGCCATGAATTCTCTGGGCTGTAAGGCCACCTCTTTGGCATATTAGGCGACTTCCATGCTTCTGACTGATCAGCACGCTTCGCAGAGTGAGCACTGTATGAATGCGATTGGCATGTGTGCATATGATGGGGCTGCAGTGCACCCCTGGTCTAGCCAATAATTCTCTGGGCTGTAAGGCCACCTCTTTGGCATATTAGGCGACTTCCATGCTTCTGACTGATCAACACGCTTCCCAGAGCAAGCACTGTCTGAATGCGACTGGCATGTGTGCATATGATGGGGCTGCAGTGCACCCCTGGTGTAGCCAGGAATTTTCTGAGCTGTAAGGCCACCTCTTTGGCATATTAGGCGACTTCCATGCTTCTGACTGATCAGTACGCTTCCCAGAGCGATCACTGTCTGAATGCGACTGGCATGTGTAAATATGATGCGGCTGCAGTGTACCCCTGGTGTAGCCAAGAATTCTCTGAGCTGTAATGCCACCTCTTTGGCATATTAGGCGACTTCCATGCTTCTGACTGATCAGCACGCTTCCCAGAGCGATCACTGTCTGAATGCAACTGGCATGTGTGCATATGATGGGGCTGTATTGTACCCCTGGTGTAGCCAAGAATTCTCTGGGCTGTAAGGCCACCTCTTTGGCATATTAGGCGACTTCCATGCTTCTGACTGATCAGCACGCTTCCCAGAGTGATCACTGTCTGAATGCGACTGGCATGTGTGCATATGATGGAGCTACAGTGTACCCCTGGTGTAGCCAGGAATTCTCTGGGCTGTAAGGCCACCTCTTTGGCATATTAGGCGACTTCCATGCTTCTGACTGATCAGCACGCTTCCCAGAGCGAGCACTGTCTGAATGTGACTGGCATGTGTGCATATGATGGAGCTGCAGTGTACCCCTGGTGTATCCAAGAATTCTCTGGGCTGTAAGGCCACCTCTTTGGCATATTAGGTGACTTCCATGCTTCTGACTGATCAGCACGCTTCCCAGAGCGAGCACTGTCTGAATGCGACTGGCATGTGTGCATATGATGGGGCTGCAGTGTACCCCTGGTGTAGCCAGGAATTCTCTGGGCTGTAAGGCCACCTCTTTGGCATATTAGGCAACTTCCATGCTTCTGACTGATCAGCACGCTTCCCAGAGCGATCACTGTCTGAATGCGACTGGCATGTGTGCATATGATGGGGCTGCAGTGTACCCCTGGTGTTGCCAGGAATTTTCTGAGCTGTAAGGCCAGCTCTTTGGCATATTAGGCGACTTCCATGCTTCTGACTGATCAGCACGCTTCCCAGAGCGATCACTGTATGAATGTGACTGGCATGTGTGCATATGATGGGGCTGCAGTGTACCCCTGGTGTAGCCAAGAATTCTCTGGGCTGTACGGCCACCTCTTTGGCATATTAGGCGACTTTCATGCTTCTGACTGATCAACACGCTTCCTAGAGCGATCACTGTCTGAATGTGACTGGCATGTGTGCATATGATGGGGCTGCAGTGTACCCCTGGTGTTGCCAGGAATTTTCTGAGCTGTAAGGCCAGCTCTTTGGCATATTAGGCGACTTCCATGCTTCTGACTGATCAGCACGCTTCCCTGACTGAGCACTGTCTGAATGCGACTGGCATGTGTGCATATGATGGGGCTGCAGTGTACCCCTGGTGTTGCCAAGAATTCTCTGGGCTGTAAGGCCACCTCTTTGGCATATTAGGCGACTTCCATGTTTCTGACTGATCAGCACGCTTCCCAGAGCGAGCACTGTATGAATGTGACTGGCTTGTGTGCATGTGATGGGGCTGCTGTGTACCCCTGTTGTAGCCAGGAATTCTCTGGGCTGTATGGCCACCTCTTTGGCATATTAAGCGACTTCTATGCTTCTGACTGATCAGCACGCTTCCCAATGCAAGCACTGTCTGAATGTGACTGGCATGTGTGCATATGATGGGGCTACAGTGCATCCCTGGTGTAGCCATGAATTCTCTGAGCTGTAAGGCCACCTCTTTGGCATATTAGGCGACTTCCATGCTTCTGACTGATCAGCACGCTTCCCAGAGCGAGCACTGTCTGAATGCGACTGGCATGTGTGCATATGATGGGGCTGTAGTGTACCCCTGGTGTAGCCAAGAATTCCCTGGGCTGTAAGGCCACCTCTTTGGCATATTAGGCGACTTCCATGCTTCTGACTGATCAGCACGCTTCCCAGAGCGATCACTGTATGAATGTGACTGGCATGTGTGCATATGATGGGGCTGCAGTATACTCCTGGTGTAGCCAAGAATTCTCTGGGCTGTAAGGCCACCTCTTTGGCATATTAGGCGACTTCCAGGCTTCTGACTGATCAGCACGCTTCCCAGAGCGATCACTGTATGAATGCGACTGGCATGTGTGCATATGATAGGGCTACAGTGCACCCCTGGTGTAGCCAAGAATTCTCTGGGCTGTAAGGCCACCTCTTTGGCATATTAGGTGGCTTCCATGCCTCTGATTGATCAGCACGCTTCCCAGAGCGAGCACTGTCTGAATGTGACTGGCATGTCTGCATGTGATGGGGATGCAGTGTACCCCTGGTGTAGCCAAGAATTCTCTGGGCTGTAAGGCCACCTCTTTGGCATATTAGGCGACTTCCATGCTTCTGACTGATCAGCACGCTTCCCAGAGCGAGCACTGTATGAATGTGACTGGCATGTGTGCATATGATGGCGCTGCAGTGTACCCCTGGTGTAGCCAAGAATTCTCTGGGCTGTAAGGCCACCTCTTTGGCATATTAGGCGACCCATGCTTCTGACTGATCAGCACGCTTCCCAGAGCGAGCACTGTCTGAATGCGACTGGCATGTGTGCATATGATGGGGCTGCAGTGCACCCCTGGTGTAGCCAAGAATTCTCTGGGCTGTAAAGCCACCTTTTTGGCATATTAGGTGTCTTCCATGCTTCTGACTGATCAGCACGCTTCCCAGAGCGATCACTGTCTGAATGTGACTGGCATGTGTGCATATGATGGGGCTGCATTGTACCCCTGGTGTAGCCAAGAATTCTCTGGGCTGTAAGGCCAGCTCTTTGGCATATTAGGCGACTTCCATGCTTCTGACCTGATCAGCACGCTTCCCAGAGCGAGCACTGTCTGAATGCGACTGGCATGTGTGCATATGATGGGGCTGCATTGTACTCCTGGTGTAGCCAAGAATTCTCTGGGCTGTAAGGCCACCTCTTTGGCATATTAGGCGACTTCCATGCTTCTGACTGATCAGCACGCTTCCCAGAGCGAGCACTGTCTGAATGCGACAGGCATGTGTGCATATGATGGGGCTGTAGTGTACCCCTGGTGTAGCCAAGAATTCTCTGGGCTGTAAGGCCACCTCTTTGGCATATTAGGCGACTTCCATGCTTCTGACTGATCAGCACGCTTCCCAGAGCGATCACTGTATGAATGCGACTGGCATGTGTGCATATGATGGGGCTACAGTGCACCCCTGGTGTAGCCAAGAATTCTCTGGGCTGTAAGGCCACCTCTTTGACATATTAGGCGACTTCCATGCTTCTGACTGATCAGTACGCTTCCCAGAGCGAGCACTGTCTGAATGCGACTGGCATGTGTGCATATGATGGGGCTGTAGTGTACCCCTGGTGTTGCCAGGAATTCTCTGGGCTGTAAGGCCACCTCTTTGGCATATTAGGCGACTTCCTTGCTTCTGACTGATCAGCACGCTTCCCAGAGCGATCACTGTCTGAATGCGACTGGCATGTGTGCATATGATGGGGCTACAGTGTACCCCTAGTGTAGCCAAGAATTCTCTGGGCTGTAAGGCCACCTCTTTGGCATATTAGGCGACTTCCATGCTTCTGACTGATCAGCACGCTTCCCAGAGCGAGCACTGTATGAATGTGACTGGCATGTGTGCATATGATGGGGCTGCAGTGTACCCCTGGTGTAGCCAAGAATTCTCTGGGCTGTAAGGCCACCTCTTTGGCATATTAGGCGACTTCCATGCTTCTGACTGATCAGCACGCTTCCCAGAGCGAGCACTGTCTGAATGCGACTGGCATGTGTGCATATGATGGGGCTGCAGTGCACCCCTAGTGTAGCCAAGAATTCTCTGTGCTGTAAGGCCACCTCTTTGGCATATTAGGCGACTTCCATGCTTCTGACTGATCAGCACGCTTCCCAGAGCGAGCACTGTATGAATGTGACTGGCATGTGTGCATATGATGGGGCTGCATTGTACCCCTGGTGTAGCCAAGAATTCTCTGGGCTGTAAGGCCAGCTCTTTGGCATATTAGGCGACTTCCATGCTTCTGACTGATCAGCACGCTTTCCAGAGCGAGCACTGTCTGAATGCGACTGGCATGTGTGCATATGATGGGGCTGCATTGTACCCCTGGTGTAGCCAAGAATTCTCTGGGCTGTAAGGCCAACTCTTTGGCATATTAGGCGACTTCCATGCTTCTGACTGATCAGCACGCTTCCCAGAGCGAGCACTGTCTGAATGCGACTGGCATGTGTGCATATGATGGGGCTGTAGTGTACCCCTGGTGTAGCCAAGAATTCTCTGGGCTGTAAGGCCACCTCTTTGGCATATTAGGCGACTTCCATGCTTCTGACTGATCAGCACGCTTCCCAGAGCGATCACTGTATGAATGTGACTGGCATGTGTGCATATGATGGGGCTGCAGTATACCCCTGGTGTAGCCAAGAATTCTCTGGGCTGTAAGGCCACCTCTTTGGCATATTAGGCGACTTTCATGCTTCTGACTGATCAGCACGCTTCCCAGAGCGATCACTGTATGAATGCGACTGGCATGTGTGCATATGATGGGGCTACAGTGCACCCCTGGTGTAGCCAAGAATTCTCTGGGCTGTAAGGCCACCTCTTTGGCATATTAGGCGACTTCCATGCTTCTGACTGATCAGCACGCTTCCCAGAGCGAGCACTGTCTGAATGCGACTGGCATGTGTGCATATGATGGGGCTGTAGTGTACCCCTGGTGTTGCCAGGAATTCTCTGGGCTGTAAGGCCACCTCTTTGGCATATTAGGCGACTTCCATGCTTCTGACTGATCAGCACGCTTCCCAGAGCGATCACTGTCTGAATGCGACTGGCATGTGTGCATATGATGGGGCTACAGTGTACCCCTAGTGTAGCCAAGAATTCTCTGGGCTGTAAGGCCACCTCTTTGGCATATTAGGCGACTTCCATGCTTCTGACTGATCAGCACGCTTCCCAGAGCGATCACTGTCTGAATGCGACTGGCATGTGTGCATATGATGGGGCTACAGTGTACCCCTAGTGTAGCCAAGAATTCTCTGGGCTGTAAGGCCACCTCTTTGGCATATTAGGCGACTTCCATGCTTCTGACTGATCAGCACGCTTCCCAGAGCGAGCACTGTATGAATGTGACTGGCATGTGTGCATATGATGGGGCTGCAGTGTACCCCTGGTGTAGCCAAGAATTCTCTGGGCTGTAAGGCCACCTCTTTGGCATATTAGGCGACCCATGCTTCTGACTGATCAGCACGCTTCCCAGAGCGAGCACTGTCTGAATGTGACTGGCATGTGTGCATATGATGGGGCTGCATTGTACCCCTGGTGTTGCCAGGAATTCTCTGGGCTGTAAGGCCACCTCTTTGGCATATTAGGCGACTTCCATGCTTCTGACTGATCAGCACGCTTCCCAGAGCGAGCACTGTCTGAATGCGACTGGCATGTGTGCATATGTGCCTGTTGCCAGCTGTACCCGCACACAGTGGCCGGGCACGGTCTCCATCCTGGTTACACTACTACAGTGTGGTGAGCGGCTTCAGAGGAGAGAGAGTTTTGTCACTACCTTTCCCTAAGGCCACTTTCACGCATGCATTACTTAGGCCACAAATCAATTTTGGACATTAATTTCTTTTATCTATTTACATTATAACCAGAATGTCAGAACACAAATGTGCATGAAGCCTTATTCTGCTACGTTTGCCTTACAGGGAACCCGTCATCTGATTCATGCTGAGCAAATTGTGGGCAACATGAATCAGAGTCAGGAATATATTGCTCTGAAATCCGCCATTATTTCAGAGAAAAGATACTTGAAAGATCCTGCCGGGGATCATAGCCGGAGACCAAACTAGTCCAGCAGTGATTGACAGGTCTCCCCATATACACGAGGTTTCCCTGACAGATTGTTAAAGCTTATTTCTCTTTGAAACGCTCAATTGCGCAGCCAGGCTCTGATCCATGCTACCCACAATTTCCCATTTATACACTATGCTGCAGAGCAGTGTCAACGCACAGTTCGAGCTCCTTTAGAAGCAGCTTTTAAATGCTGCTCGGCCAGATCGGTGCACTGTAACCAATCAGTATACATTGCTTTCTGTGCCTGCTCCCTACTCTTGTGCTCAGACAAGGAAATTCTCATATAGAAACTATTGGAATATAGTGTACCGATCCCTTCTAAAGTAGCATGTCTGGAGGCTAATTCCATAAAAAATAGTTTAGTTACTCTTTAAGCTTTACTTAGAGGATTATTCCGTAAAACGTCTGCAGTCTGTAGGGAGCCAGAATGATGTAACCCTGGGAGAGAAAGGGACAATGAGCCGCATAATGGCCTTTTGTGCAATAAGTCGGTTTTGTATGAAATTACTCTGTAAGAGGTCACTGAAAAATGAAAACGCTGCAAAAAAAAAAGTGCAGCAAGATGTCAGCTGTCAATCAAACACACACAATTAAACACTATTTCTGTAACACTTTGTTCCCTAAATTTTTTAAAAATACCAGAAAACCTCTTATTTTAACACAGAGGCTCATATTTATTGCCCTAGATTCTTACAATTAATAATAATAATCTTTATTTATATGGCGCTGACATATTCCGCAGCGCTTTACATTATAGAGGGGACTTGTACATACAATAGACATTACAGCATAACAGAAATCTAATAATGAAAGCAAAATAAGACGACCCTGCTCGTGAGAGTTTACACTCTACAATGAGGTGGGGGAGATACAAAGTACAGGTGTGTATTTACAGTGATGTATTTACAATGATGGTCCAGCCATCTTCAGGGGGTGGGGGATAGATGGAGATAGTGAATGGGCTACACACACACAAACATAAAATGACTGATTAGTGAACGTGAACAAATGTGTTTTGAGCGAGCGCCTAAAACTATGCAAATTGTGGATGGTCCTAATATCTTGGGGTAGAGCATTCCAGAGGATTGGCGCAGCACGAGAGAAGTCTTGGAGTCGGGAGTGGGAGGTAAGGATTAGTGCAGAGGTTAGTCGTAAGTCATTTGCAGAGCGCAGCGGTCGGCTAGGCCGATAGACTGAAACGAGGGAGGAGATGTAAGGGGGTGCCACACTGTGGAGAGCTTTGTGGGTGAGAACAAGTACTTTCAATTATATCCTGTAATGAATGGGCAGCCAGTGTAACGACTGGCGAAGAGCAGATGCGTCCGAATAACGATTAGCCAGATGGACGACCCTGGCTGCTGCATTAAGGATATACTGGAGAGGGGAAAGTCGAGTAAGGGGGAGGCCAATTAATAGAGCATTGCAGTAGTCCAGGCGGGAGTGGATCAGGACGACAGTGAGGGTTTTTGTTGTTACCATGGTGAGAAAAGGGCGGATTCTAGAGATGTTCTATAGGTGAAAGCGGCACGAGCGGTCAAGAGATTGTACATGAGATGGGAAGGAGAGATCGGAGTCAAACATAACACCCAGACAGCGCGCCTGCTGCCGGGGTCTTATTGTGCCACCCACGGAGAGGGAAATGTCAGATTTAGGGAGGTTAGTAGAAGGCGGGATCAGAAGAAGTTCGGTTTTGGAGAGGTTGAGTTTCAGATAGAGAGCGGACATGATGTTGGAGACTGCAGACAGTCACTGGCATTCTGTAGTACAGGGGAGGTAAGGTCAGGGATGACATGTACAACCCCTGGCAAAAATTATGGAATCACCGGCCTTGGAGGATGTTCAATCAGTTGTTTAATTTTGTAGAAAAAAAGCAGATCACAGCTAGGCACAAAACTAAAGTAATTTCAAACGGCAACTTTCAGGCTTTAAGAAACACTAAAAGAAATCACGAACAATAAATGTGGTAGTCAGTAATGGTTACTTTTTTTTAACCAAGCATAGGCGGAAAATTATGGAATCACTCAATTCTGAGGAACATCCTCCAAGGTCGGTGATTCCATAATTTTTGCCAGAGGTTGTATAGTTGTGTGTCATCAGCGTAAAGATGGTACTGAAAGCCAAATCTGCTGATGGTCTGTCCCATTGGGGCAGTGTGGAGGGAGAAGAAAAGAGGGCCAAGGACTGAGCCCTGAGGTACCCCAACAGTGAGAGGAAGAGGAGATGAAGTGGAGCCAGCGAACAGAACACTGAAGGAGCGGTCAGAAAGATAGGAAGAGAACCAGGAGAGAGCAGTGTCCTTAATGTCCAGTGACTGGAGCCTAGAGAGTAGGAGAGGGTGGTCAACAGTGTCGAAAGCTGCAGAGATGTCGAGAAGAATGAGCAGAGAGTGGTCACTGTTAGATTTTGCTGTCAGAAGGTCATTGGTCACTTTGATGAGTGCAGTTTCTACGTTACAGACAAGAGACAAATGGCAAGCTAGTAAGCCCAATATGGAACCTGGAAACACTGAGTCTAAAAGGAACAAGTGGCCTCTAGGATTGGTAACCAAACTCTTCCCAAGTCAAGATGGACAGGTCCGGAAGGTGGAGATCAAGATCCCCAAGCAAAACGGAAAACTGTTTCCACTGGACACCAGACGGGGAGTGTCAAGCCTTTATACAAATGCATATAATCAGTTTACAATGCTTTGTATTATTGAAGTGTGGTGTATTGTGCTAACTTATCCAACAGTGTTCTCATTGTAGTTTACTTTCTGTTTCATTACTGTGCAATTCAATCTTTAAGGCTCATTGAGGCCTCCGTAGTTTCCCATCAGCCTGCATTAGTCTTGCCCAGCAGCCATTTTGGCCTCATGGATGCGGACATGCTGATTATGTCTCCCTGATTTTCAGCCCATCTGGTTGTTCACCTCCACATAGCACAGTCGGTGAGTTATTGTTTTCCCCTTGTTAGAGCTCGCCATGTTGTATTATATAGCTATTCTGTTCTATATATGTTTTATATCAAAGTAGCCTTTTGATATTACAGATGTTTATACTACCGCCATGTTGTGCACTTACACTGTGAATGTCTTGTACCATACATAATGCTGTGTATTTAGATATGTTGTATGCCTTGTACTGAGTACTTTCATTTTTTCTTATAGTTTTACACTGATCCTATTAATAAAAGTAGTAACGGACCCCCTGCGTCTACCTCAATGCATAGACAGGAGTTTAGCCGTCTGTCAAGTCGCTTTTCTTAAACACAAAGTTGAGGGTGACAGAACAACTGGTGGGATAGTTTTATAGGTCGGGGCGTTACCAAATATGTGTATTTTTATTGTTTAGATTTTTTTTTTCATTCAAATATTTATTTAGAGATAGAATATATTGATTTTTAATTATTATTTTAGAATAAAAAATATATATTTTTACAATTAAAATAATAATACTAACTTTTGACTTTGTCCGACTATGGGACAATCATGTTTTGCAGGCTGATCACTTCTATAGCCGGCAGATGAAGCAGCATCCCCATGCCATAGACGCTGTCAGCGCGGCTGCACTTACACAGGGAGACTTCCTGACATGCACTGCGCATGATCACCACGTTTCCTAGCTGTGGTGACCCGATGTCGTCATGATGATATTGAGTCACCATGGTAACGATCTGGAGCCGCGTTACGCCGCGGGGTCTCCGACCCAAAGGCAGAGGGGCTGTCATCCCCGGTGCTGGCTCCCGGAATGCTGCGCTCGTGTTCGATTGCAGTATTTCAGGGGTTAAAGTGCTGGGAGCCTTTGTGACTGCTCCTGCCACCTAGCGCCAGGTGTCAGCGGTCAGAATCAGCTGACACCTGTGGCGATCGCACGCACACACCCAGTGTGCATGGCCAATTGGGATGACGTAATATTACGTACCTGGTCAGATAGGCCCAGGTCACATGGGCGGAATATTACGTCAGATGCCAGAAAAGGGTTAAAAAAATGGCTGAAGATATCCTGATTGTGTAGCACTATATTGTAAATTGTGCGGTGGCTTGCCACATCATGGGCCCCATTTATTAAAAATGTCTAAGAGAAAAAAGTCTTTGTTGCCCATAGCAACCAATCACAGCACAGCTTTAATTGTTGTAACCAGCTGTAGTAAAATGAAAGCTGCGCTGTGACGAGTCTCTACCTGCTGGATGGGGTTCGCTTAGTCATTTCCGCAGTGATGTCGTTGCAACGGACATGATGGCAATTTTCTAGTACAAGTTAGAAATCATCTGATAGAGATTCAGCAGTCGTAAGTTGCCGATAGGCTGTAATTCAGCCATGGACAATAACGGGCCCAGGCCAGCCCCCTCTGGACAGGATGGGAAAGGTTGGAGGAGCTTGTATTAATCATTCTGATTGTAAACGATCTATAAATATATATTATGAGGGAAAAGCCAGGAGTAGTTACCAAGAGGGCTCGTAACAAACATCCTTTATTTTCTACAAGTGTAAAGATCGATGTTTACAATATATATCTATTCTACATGTGCGTCAGGATAGGCTAGTAAAGAGTAAGCCAGATTTATTGGTACTGGTTTTACTACGGGGGGGGGGGGGGGAAGGGTGGCGGGGGGCGCCGTTTTGCAGTTCATCTCAGGCAGCAGAGAGGCTAGGTTCACCCATGGATGGGGGGGCGCCGTTTCGCAGTTCATCTCAGGCAGCAGAGGGGCTAGGTTCACCCCTGTATGTATTTATCTTAAACGGTGCACTTCATCTCATTTCGACCTTGATAGTGATGCTCTCTTAGGATACATTTTACTCTATGATGGCACTTTTGCACATAGCCATTAGATGAGCTGTAACATTTGACATTTGCCTGAATTTTTACAGCTACACATGGTTTATACAAATTAGATTTTCTTGTCTTAACTATATCTCCAGCAGACCTCTAAGGTGGTCACTGCCAGATTGCTAGGAGCACTGCCTGCTAGCCGAAACAGCATGGACAAGGGATCCTCCCGCCGAACTCCCGCTCTCCTTTTAATATGGGCAAAACGCTACTCAGACAACACAGGATGAGGGTAAAGCAGTGTGGCAAAGCTTTATTGAACCCCAAATCAGGCAGGTAACACATAGAACAGTCCCAGCACAGTACCCAAGATGGGGCACATTACAGAGTCTCGCTCTTCCGGGATAATAGTAGCCGTGACTAGGGTTGAGCGAAACGGGTCGTTCATTTTCAAAAGTCGCCGACTTTTGGCAAAGTCGGGTTTCATGAAACCCGATCCGACCCCTGTGCGGGGTCGGCCATGCGGTACGCGACTTTCGCGCCAAAGTCGCGTTTCAATGACGCGAAAAGCGCCATTTCTCAGCCAATGAAGGTAAACGCAGAGTGTGGGCAGCGTGATGACATAGGTCCTGGTCCCCACCATCTTAGAGAAGGGCATTGCAGTGATTGGCTTGCTGTCTGCGGCGTCACAGGGGCTATAAAGGGGAGTTCCCGCCGACCGCCATGTTACTGCTGCTGATCTGAGCTTAGGGAGAGGTTGCTGCCGCTTCGTCAGAAGCAGGGATAGCGTTAGGCAGGGTCCATTAACCACCAAACCGCTTGTGCTGTAGCGATTTCCACTGCCCAACACCACCTTCGGTGTGCAGGGACAGTGGAAGCTACATTTTTTTTTTTTCCCCCTCAGCGCTGTAGCTCATTGGGCTGCCCTAGAAGGCTCCCTGATAGCTGCATTGCTGTGTGTACGCCGCTGTGCAAACCAACTGCTTTTTTCAAAGCACAAATCCTCTTGTTCCTTCCTTTCTGCACAGCTATCTTTTTTGTTTGTACACACTTTTTATTTAATTTGTGCATCAGTCCACTCCTTATTGCTGCCTGCCATACCTGGCTGAGATTACTGCAGGGAGATAGTAATTGAAGGACACTCCCTGTTATTTTTTTTTTTTGTGGGAGATTAAGATTGACATTTCTGCTAGAGTGCCATCCCTGTCTGTGTCATCTCTCACTCAGTGGGCCATAGAAAGCCTATTTATTTTTTTGCTTGATTTGGGTTATAAAATCTACCTGAAAAAATCACTACATCAATCAGTGGGAGAAAAATATTGGCCTCAGGGCTTGTGTGCCACTCTTGACTCCTGTGTGCATCATCACTCACTCAGTGGGCCATAGAAAGCCTATTTATTTTTTTGCTTGATTTTGGTTCTAAAATCTACCTGAAAAAATCACTACATCAATCAGTGGGAGAAAAATATTGGCCTCAGGACTTGTGTGCCACTCCTGACTCCTGTGTGCATCATCACTCACTCAGTGGGCCATAGAAAGCCCTTTTTTTTTTTTTTTTTTGCTTTATTTGGGTTCTAAATTCTACCTGAAAAAATCAATAAATCAATCAGTGGGAGATTAATATTGGCCTTTGGGCTTGTGTGCCAGTCCTAAGCGTGCCATCTCTCTCTCTCAGATAGTGGGCCATAGAAAGCCTATTTTTTTTTTTTTTATTGGGTTTATAAATTTTCCCTGGAACCAAAAGAAAAAAAGTGGGAGATTAATATTGGCCCCTGGGCTTGTGTGCCAGTCCTGAGCGTGCCATCTCTCTCACAAATAGTGGGCCATAGAAAGCCTATTTATTTTTTTTGCTTGATTTGGGTTCTAAAATGTACCTGAAAAAATCACTACATCAATCAGTGGGAGAAAAATATTGGCCTCAGGGCTTGTGTGCCACTCCTGACTCCTGTGTGCATCATCACTCACTCAGTGGGCCATAGAAAGCCCTTTTTTTTTTTTTTTTTTTGCTTTATTTGGGTTCTAAATTCTACCTGAAAAAATCAATAAATCAATCAGTGGGAGATTAATATTGGCCTTTGGGCTTGTGTGCCAGTCCTAAGCGTGCCATCTCTCTCTCTCAGATAGTGGGCCATAGAAAGCCTATTTTTTTTTTTTTTTATTGGGTTTATAAATTTTCCCTGGAACCAAAAGAAAAAAAGTGGGAGATTAATATTGGCTCCTGGGCTTGTGTGCCAGTCCTGAGCGTGCCATCTCTCTCACAAATAGTGGGCCATAGAAAGCCTATTTATTTTTTTGCTTGATTTGGGTTCTAAAATGTACCTGAAAAAATCACTACATCAATCAGTGGGAGAAAAATATTGGCCTCAGGGCTTGTGTGCCACTCCTGACTCCTGTGTGCATCATCACTCACTCAGTGGGCCATAGAAAGCCCATTTTTTTTTTTTTTGCTTTATTTGGGTTCTAAATTCTACCTGAAAAAATCAATAAATCAATCAATCAGTGGGAGATTAATATTGGCCTTTGGGCTTGTGTGCCAGTCCTAAGCGTGCCATCTCTCTCACAAATAGTGGGCCATAGAAAGCCTATTTATTTATTTTTTTTTTGGTTTTATAAATTCTCCCTTAAAAAAAAAGGGAGATTAATATTGGCCTTTGGGCTTGTGTGCCAGTCCTAAGCGTGCCATCTCTCTCTGTCTATCAGATAGTGGGCCATAGAAAGCCTATTTATTATTTTTTTTATTGGGTTTATAAATTTTCCCTGGAACAAAAAAAAAAACGTGGGAGATAAATATTGGCCTCTGGGCTTGTGTGCCACTCCTGACTCCTGTGTGCGTCATCTCTCACTCAGTGGGCCATAGAAAGCCTTTTTTTGTTTTATTTGTTTTCTAAATTCTCCCTGAAAAAATCATTTTATTTTATTTGGTTTCTAAATTCTTCCTGAAAAAATCATTTTATTCTATTATTTTTTTTTCCTAAAGTCTCCCTGAAAAAAAAAAAAAAAAAATCAGTGGGAGATTAATATTGCCCTTTCTGCTTGTGTGCCAGTCTTAACTCCTGGGTGTGCCATCTCTCTCTCTCTCTCTCCAATTGTGGGCCATAGAAAGCCTATTTTTTTAGCTTGATTTGGGTTCCAAAATCTACCTGAAAAAATCACTACATCAATCAGTGGGAGATAAATATTGGCCTCTGGGCTTGTGTGCCACTCCTGACTCCTGTGTGCGTCCTCTCTCACTCAGTGGGCCATAGAAAGCCTTTTTTTGTTTTATTTGTTTTCTAAATTCTCCCTGAAAAAATAATTTTATTTTATTTGGTTTCTAAATTCTTCCTGAAAAAATCATTTTATTCTATTTTTTTTTTCCTAAAGTCTCCCTGAAAAAAAAAAACAAAAAAAACAAATCAGTGGGAGATTAATATTGCCCTTTCTGCTTGTGTGCCAGTCTTGACTCCTGGGTGTGCCATCTCTCTCTCTCTCTCCAATTGTGGGCCATAGAAAGCCTATTATTTTTTTTTAGCTTGATTTGGGTTCCAAAATCTACCTGAAAAAATCACTACATCAATCAGTGGGAGATAAATATTGGCCTCTGGGCTTGTGTGCCACTCCTGACTCCCGTGTGCGTCATCTCTCACTCAGTGGGCCATAGAAAGCCTTTTTTTGTTTTATTTGTTTTCTAAATTCTCCCTGAAAAAATCATTTTATTTTATTTGGTTTCTAAATTCTTCCTGAAAAAATCATTTTATTCTACTTTTTTTTTTCCTAAAGTCTCCCTGAAAAACAAACAAAAAAAAAACAAATCAGTGGGAGATTAATATTGCCCTTTCTGCTTGTGTGCCAGTCTTGACTCCTGGGTGTGCCATCTCTCTCTCTCTCTCCAATTGTGGGCCATAGAAAGCCTATTATTTTTTTTAGCTTGATTTGGGTTCCAAAATCTACCTGAAAAAATCACTACATCAATCAGTGGGAGATAAATATTGGCCTCTGGGCTTGTGTGCCACTCCTGACTCCTGTGTGCGTCATCTCTCACTCAGTGGGCCATAGAAAGGCTTTTTTTGTTTTATTTGTTTTCTAAATTCTCCCTGAAAAAATCATTTTATTCTATTTTTTTTTTTCCTAAAGTCTCCCTTAAAAAAAAAAAAAAATCAAATCAGTGGGAGATTAATATTTACATTTGTGCTTCAGTGACAGTCCTGCGTGTGTGGCATCTCTCTCATTTGTTGCCACCAACAACAGAGTGTGTAACATTGTGCCTGATTTTCGTTGTGGTCTCACTCACCTGTAAAGGGGTAGCTAAATCATACTGAAGTTATAGCTCACCGTGTAATTTGTGCGACAGCAACAAATACCGTTAGTTTGTTTACGTTTTTAAAACAATGAGGAAGTATGGTGGAAGAGGTCGTGGCCGGGGGCGTTCATTGTCAGCTGGTAATGAGGGTAGTGGTAGTGGTGGAGCATCAGCTGGTCGTGGGAAAAAAAATATTGCACCTAAGTCTGGAGCTGTGGAGCCAGGTTCGTCGTCTGGCTACACAAGGCCTCGAACGCTCCCTTTTCTGGGAGTAGGAAAACCGCTTTTAAAGCCGGAGCAGCAAGAGCAAGTTTTGGCTTATCTTGCTGACTCAGCCTCTAGCTCTTTTGCCTCCTCTCGTGAAACTGGTAAATGTCAAAGCAGCGCGTCGTTAGTGGATGTTCACGGTCAGGGACAAGTCGCTTCCTTGTCCTCTTCAGCAAAAACAACAACAGAGAAGAATGCAGCAGGCGACACAACGGGTTACTCCATGGAGCTCTTTACACATACCGTCCCTGGCTTAGAAAGTGAAGCAGTTAACAGTCCATGCCCATTACAAGTTGAATCTGACATGGAGTGCACTGATGCACAGCCACAGCCAGACTACTATGCTGGTCCTTTGACTCAGACCACAACATTGCCCTCGCAGGGTGCTGATCAAGAATCAGACCCTGATGAGACTATGTTGCCCCATCACGAACGCTATACCACCGACCGACACGGTGACACAGACGAAGTTGCACACGAGCTACAAGAAGAGGTAATAGATGACCCAGTTCTTGACCCCGATTGGCAGCCATTGGGGGAACAGGGTGCAGGCGGCAGCAGTTCTGAAGCGGAGGAGAAGGGGCCGCAGCAGGCATCAACATCGCAACAGGTTCCATCTGCCGGGCCCGTATCTTGCCCAAAACGCGTGGCAAAGCCAAAACCTGTTGGAGGACAGCGTGGCCATCCGGTTAAAGCTCAGTCTGCAATGCCTGAAAAGGTATCCGATGCTAGAAAGAGTGCAGTCTGGCATTTTTTTTAAACAACATCCAATTGATCAGCGCAAAGTCATCTGTCAAAAATGTTCAACTACCTTAAGCAGAGGACAGAATCTGAAAAGTCTCAATACAAGTTGCATGCATAGACATTTAACCACCATGCATTTGCAAGCCTGGACTAACTACCAAACGTCCCTTAAGGTTGTAGCACCCTCGGCCAATGAAGCTAGTCAGCAACGCAACATCCCTTCCGGCAGTGTAGGGCCACCATTTTCCGCACCACCTGCAGTATCTGTGCAGGTTTCTTTGCCAGGCCAAAGCAGTCAGGGTCAGGGAATCACCAGTTTCGTAGTAGGAAACACTGCATCTAGGGCACCGGCGGCAACAATACCATCTCCCACCGTCTCTCAGTCTGCCATGTCCACCGGCACCCCCGCTAGTTCCACGATCTCCAGCTCTCCAGTCCAGCTCACCCTACATGAGACTATGGTTAGAAAAAGGAAGTACTTAGCCTCGCATCCGCGTACACAGGGTTTGAACGCACACATAGCTAGACTAATCTCGTTAGAGATGATGCCCTACCGGTTAGTTGAAAGCGAAGCTTTCAAAGCCCTGATGGACTACGCTGTACCACGCTACGAGCTACCCAGTCGACACTTTTTTCCAGAAAAGCCATCCCAGCCCTCCACCAGCATGTTAAAGAGCGCATCGTCCATGCACTCAGGCAATCTGTGAGCACAAAGGTGCACCTGACAACAGATGCATGGACCAGTAGGCATGGCCAGGGACATTACGTGTCCATCACGGCACACTGGGTAAATGTGGTGGATGCAGGGTCCACAGGGGACAGCAAGTTTGGGACAGTTCTGCCTAGCCCACGGTCTAGGAAACAATTGGCTGTAGCCGTTCGCACCCCCTCCTCCTCCTCTTCGTCCTCCTGCAGAAGCGAGAGCTCGTCCACAGACCGCAGTCGCACAACCACTCCATCCGCAGCTGCCACTGTTGCACACCAGGTCTCCCATTATGGGGCAGCTACTGGCAAACGTCAGCAGGCTGTATTGGCTATGAAGTGTTTGGGCGACAACAGACACACCGCGGAAGTTCTGTCCGAGTTCTTGCAGAAAGAAACGCAGTCGTGGCTGGGCACTGTAGATCTTGAGGCAGGCAAGGTAGTGAGTGATAACGGAAGGAATTTCATGGCTGCCATCTCCCTTTCCCAACTGAAACACATTCCTTGCCTGGCTCACACCTTAAACCTGGTGGTGCAGTGCTTCCTGAAAAGTTATCCGGGGTTATCCGACCTCCTCAAAGTGCGTGGACTGTGCTCACATATCCGCCGTTCGCCCGTACACTCCAGCCGTATGCAGACCTATCAGCGTTCTTTGAACCTTCCCCAGCATCGCCTAATCATAGACGTTGCAACAAGGTGGAACTCAACACTGCACATGCTTCAGAGACTGTGTGAACAGAGGCGGGCTGTTATGTTTTTGTGGGAGGATACACATACACGGGCAGGCAGTAGGATGGCAGACATGGAGTTGTCAGGTGTGCAGTGGTCGAAGATTCAAGACATATGTCAAGTTCTTCAGTGTTTTGAGGAATGCACACGGCTGGTTAGTGCAGACAACGCCATAATAAGCATGAGCATCCCCCTAATGCGTCTGCTGATGCAAAGTTTGACGCACATAAAGGATCAGGCGTCTGCAGCTGAAGAAGAGGAAAGCCTTGATGACAGTCAGCCATTGTCTGGCCAGGGCAGTGTACAGGACGAGGTAGCGGGCGAAGAGAAGGAGGAGGACGAGGCGGAGGATGGGGATGATTATATTTTTAATGAGGAAGCTTTTCCGGGGCCACTGGAAATTGGTGGCGCGGCAAGGCCGGGTTCTGGTTTTTTGAGGGACACAAGTGACGTGGATTTGCCTGAAACTGCCCCTCAACCAAGCACAACCGCAGATTTGAGAACTGAAACTTTGGCCCACATGGCGGATTATGCCTTACGTATCCTCAAAAGGGACACACGCATAACTAAAATGATGAATGATGACGATTACTGGTTGGCCTGCCTCCTTGATCCTCGCTATAAAGGCAAATTGCAAAATATAATGCCACATGAGAACTTGGAACTAATATTAGCAACCAAACAATCAACTCTTGTTGACCGTTTGCTTCTGGCATTCCCTGCACACAGCGCCCGTGATCGTTCTCACACGAGCTGCAGGGGCCAGCAGACCAGAGGAGTTAGAGGGGCAGAAATCAGAAGTGGCGTTGGCCAGAGGGGTTTTCTGACCAGGTTGTGGAGTGATTTTGCTATGACCGCAGACAGGACAGGTACTGCAGCATCAATTCAAAGTGACAGGAGACAACATTTGTCCAGTATGGTTACAAACTATTTTTCATCCCTTATCGATGTTCTCCCTCAACCGTCATTCCCATTTGATTACTGGGCATCAAAATTAGACACCTGGCCAGAATTGGCAGAATATGCATTGCAGGAGCTTGCTTGCCCGGCAGCTAGTGTCCTATCAGAAAGAGTATTCAGTGCTGCAGGTTCAATACTAACAGAAAAAAGGACTCGTCTGGCTACCCAAAATGTAGATGATCTAACCTTCATTAAAATGAACCACAACTGGATTTCGAAATCTTTTGCCCCACCTTGCCCGGCTGACACCTAGCTTTCCTATGAAAAGGTCTTGCCTGTGGACTATTCTGAATGCCTTTTCCAATCTCGTAATTTTCTGCACCTGATTGTCCAGCATACGACATGTTTACACCTCACTAAATGGCCAAACTCCCCACACGGGGCCGTGGTATCGACACTTGGCGACAGCACCTGTGAGAGTGCAGTTTGTCTGAAGAGGTGGGTGAGCCCGCTTTTGGTCGACGGCACTGCCACTGGGTCCCTCCTAGTACAACAAAGTGTCTCTGGCGGTGGTGGTGCGCACCCAACGTCAGACACACCGTTGTAATATGAGGGGCCCTGGGCCTGTACCGCCGGCCACAAGACAGTTCCCCCCCCCAGCTCAAACAGTGCTCTACCACTTGCAAAATTATCTCACAGCTCCACCAATGTTTAGTCTATGCGCTGACATCCTTCAATGCCTGCCACTGACAATACCATTGTATTGACATTTTTGTTATGTTAGGCCTTCGATGCCTGTCTGTGGTCACTCCTTCCACTAGGCCTCCACTGACCACACCACTGCTGCCCGTGTACCCCTGGAACCAATTTAAAATTGCCTACAGCCAGCCCAATTTATTATGTTAGGGCTTCGAAGCCTGTCTGCGGTCCCTCCTTCCACTAGGCCTCCACTGACCACACCACTGCTGCCCGTGTACCCCTGTAACCAATTTAAAATTGCCTACAGCCATGTGTTATTATTTTAGGCCTTCGATGCCTGTCTGCGGTCACTCCTTCCACTAGGCCTCCACTGACCACACCACTGCTGCCCGTGTACCCCTGGAACCAATTTAAAATTGCCTACAGCCATGTGTTATTATTTTAGGCCTTCGATGCCTGTCTGCGGTCACTCCTTCCACTAGGCCTCCACTGACCACACCACTGCTGCCCGTGTACCCCTGGAACCAATTTAAAATTGCCTACAGCCATGTGTTATTATTTTAGGCCTTCGATGCCTGTCTGCGGTCACTCCTTCCACTAGGCCTCCACTGACCACACCACTGCTGCCCGTGTACCCCTGGAACCAATTTAAAATTGCCTACAGCCATGTGTTATTATTTTAGGCCTTCGATGCCTGTCTGCGGTCACTCCTTCCACTAGGCCTCCACTGACCACACCACTGCTGCCCGTGTACCCCTGGAACCAATTTAAAATTGCCTACAGCCATGTGTTATTATTTTAGGTCTTCGATGCCTGTCTGCGGTCACTCCTTCCACTAGGCCTCCACTGACCACACCACTGCTGCCCGTGTACCCCTGGAACCAATTTAAAATTGCCTACAGCCATGTGTTATTATTTTAGGCCTTCGATGCCTGTCTGCGGTCACTCCTTCCACTAGGCCTCCACTGACCACACCACTGCTGCCCGTGTACCCCTGGAACCAATTTAAAATTGCCTACAGCCATGTGTTATTATTTTAGGCCTTCGATGCCTGTCTGCGGTCACTCCTTCCACTAGGCCTCCACTGACCACACCACTGCTGCCCGTGTACCCCTGGAACCAATTTAAAATTGCCTACAGCCATGTGTTATTATTTTAGGCCTTCGATGCCTGTCTGCGGTCACTCCTTCCACTAGGCCTCCACTGACCACACCACTGCTGCCCGTGTACCCCTGGAACCAATTTAAAATTGCCTACAGCCATGTGTTATTATTTTAGGCCTTCGATGCCTGTCTGCGGTCACTCCTTCCACTAGGCCTCCACTGACCACACCACTGCTGCCAGTGTACCCCTGGAACCAATTTAAAATTGCCTACAGCCATGTGTTATTATTTTAGGCCTTCGATGCCTGTCTGCGGTCACTCCTTCCACTAGGCCTCCACTGACCACACCACTGCTGCCCGTGTACCCCTGGAACCAATTTAAAATTGCCTACAGCCATGTGTTATTATTTTAGGCCTTCGATGCCTGTCTGCGGTCACTCCTTCCACTAGGCCTCCACTGACCACACCACTGCTGCCCGTGTACCCCTGGAACCAATTTAAAATTGCCTACAGCCATGTGTTATTATTTTAGGCCTTCGATGCCTGTCTGTGGTCACTCCTTCCACTAGGCCTCCACTGACCACACCACTGCTGCCCGTGTACCCCTGGAACCAATTTAAAATTGCCTACAGCCATGTGTTATTATTTTAGGCCTTCGATGCCTGTCTGCGGTCACTCCTTCCACTAGTCCTCCACTGACCACACCACTGCTGCCCGTGTACCCCTGGAACCAACATCAGAAAATATAAAAATAAGTATTTTGCTTATAAAAAAGAAAATACTGGAGAGATATCAAATGCAGACATTTTAACATTAAAAACAAACACATACAACAAAAATCTGGTACAGTACTAAAAATGGCCACCAGCTACAATAACTTTCTCCTGCAAGTAGTTAACTGAAAGGTTTTTTCAATTTTAAACACAGATATGGCATCCACCGAGTGTTGTCCTGTCGCGTCTTCTTTATATTATTGCCAAGAAGATGCAAAACAATGAAAATAATAAAATCATTATTTACCAAAAAAATAGAGTAAGTCAAAACCACATTGCAAATAAACATTCATTACAAATAAAGAAGCAAGGCGCGTCCGAGGGTGAGTATATACCTAATAAGTATATAATCACCCTCGGACGCGCCCTGCTTCTTTCCGACAGCCTTCCTTCCTAAGAATCAGCCCTTCCGTGGTGTAGAGAGAGGGTTTGTTACACTCCAAGGTGTTCCCCAGGTTGCCTTTCCTGAGCTTCGATCTTCCGGCTCTCGTTTAGTAGTTGTTGGAAACTACGCTGCATTAGGCCTACAAATTGGGTATGGGGTGTAGAGAGATGGTGTGTTCCACTGTAGAGAGATGGTGTGTTCCACTCCAAGGTGTTCCCCAGGTTTCCTCGCCAATGCTTCGATCATCATGCTCTCGTTTAGTAGTTGTTGGAAACTACGCTGCATTAGGCCTACAAATTGGGTATGGGGTGTAGAGAGATGGTGTGTTCCACTCCAAGGCGTTCCCCAGGTTTCCTCTCCATTGCTTCGATCTTCATGCTCTCGTTTAGTAGTTGTTGGAAACTACGCTGCATTAGGCCTACAAATTGGGTATGGGGTGTAGAGAGATGGTGTGTTACACTCCAAGGTGTTCCCCAGGTTTCCTCTCCATTGCTTCGATCTTCCGGCTCTCGTTTAGTAGTTGTTGGAAACTACGCTGCATTAGGCCTACAAATTGGGTATGGGGTGTAGAGAGATGGTGTGTTCCACTGTAGAGAGATGGTGTGTTCCAGTCCAAGGTGTTCCCCAGGTTTCCTCGCCAATGCTTCGATCATCATGCTCTCGTTTAGTAGTTGTTGGAAACTACGCTGCATTAGGCCTACAAATTGGGTATGGGGTGTAGAGAGATGGTGTGTTCCACTCCAAGGTGTTCCCCAGGTTTCCTCTCCATTGCTTCGATCTTCATGCTCTCGTTTAGTAGTTGTTGGAAACTACGCTGCATTAGGCCTACAAATTGGGTATGGGGTGTAGAGAGATGGTGTGTTACACTCCAAGGTGTTCCCCAGGTTTCCTCTCCATTGCTTCGATCTTCCGGCTCTCGTTTAGTAGTTGTTGGAAACTACGCTGCATTAGGCCTACAAATTGGGTATGGGGTGTAGAGAGATGGTGTGTTACACTCCAAGGTGTTCCCCAGGTTTCCTCTCCATTGCTTCGATCTTCCGGCTCTCGTTTAGTAGTTGTTGGAAACTACGCTGCATTAGGCCTACAAATTGGGTATGGGATGTAGAGAGATGGTGTGTTCCACTGTAGAGAGATGGTGTGTTCCACTCCAAGGTGTTCCCCAGGTTTCCTCGCCAATGCTTCGATCATCATGCTCTCGTTTAGTAGTTGTTGGAAACTACGCTGCATTAGGCCTACAAATTGGGTATGGGGTGTAGAGAGATGGTGTGTTCCACTCCAAGGTGTTCCCCAGGTTTCCTCTCCATTGCTTCGATCTTCATGCTCTCGTTTAGTAGTTGTTGGAAACTACGCTGCATTAGGCCTACAAATTGGGTATGGGGTGTAGAGAGATGGTGTGTTACACTCCAAGGTGTTCCCCAGGTTTCCTCTCCATTGCTTCGATCTTCCGGCTCTCGTTTAGTAGTTGTTGGAAACTACGCTGCATTAGGCCTACAAATTGGGTATGGGGTGTAGAGAGATGGTGTGTTCCACTGTAGAGAGATGGTGTGTTCCACTCCAAGGTGTTCCCCAGGTTTCCTCGCCAATGCTTCGATCATCATGCTCTCGTTTAGTAGTTGTTGGAAACTACGCTGCATTAGGCCTACAAATTGGGTATGGGGTGTAGAGAGATGGTGTGTTCCACTCCAAGGTGTTCCCCAGGTTTCCTCTCCATTGCTTCGATCTTCATGCTCTCGTTTAGTAGTTGTTGGAAACTACGCTGCATTAGGCCTACAAATTGGGTATGGGGTGTAGAGAGATGGTGTGTTACACTCCAAGGTGTTCCCCAGGTTTCCTCTCCATTGCTTCGATCTTCCGGCTCTCGTTTAGTAGTTGTTGGAAACTACGCTGCATTAGGCCTACAAATTGGGTATGGGGTGTAGAGAGATGGTGTGTTCCACTGTAGAGAGATGGTGTGTTCCACTCCAAGGTGTTCCCCAGGTTTCCTCGCCAATGCTTCGATCATCATGCTCTCGTTTAGTAGTTGTTGGAAACTACGCTGCATTAGGCCTACAAATTGGGTATGGGGTGAAGAGAGATGGTGTGTTCCACTCCAAGGTGTTCCCCATGTTTCCTCTCCATTGCTTCGATCTTCATGCTCTCGTTTAGTAGTTGTTGGAAACTACGCTGCATTAGGCCTACAAATTGGGTATGGGGTGTTGTTATGTTTGCTAATGACAGGTGTTATGAAGGCAATCCAGAAACACAGTGCGCTTAGCGATCAGAGCGCACACAGTGATCTGACAAATACCCAAAAATACAAGAACGAGCTCTGAGACGTGGAAACTCTGTAGACTGCACACCTGATCCTATCCTAAACACAACTAAAAGCGGCTGTGGATTGCGCCTAACAACTACCTAGGCAACTCGGCACAGCCTAAGAAACTAGCTAGCCTGAAGATAGAAAAATAGGCCTGACTTGCCCCAGAGAAATTCCCCAAAGGAAAAGGCAGCCCCCCACATATAATGACTGTGAGTAAGATGAACAGACAAAACGTAGGGATGAAATAGATTCAGCAAAGTGGGGCCCGATATTCTAGGACAGAGCGAGGACAGTAAAGCGAACTTTGCAGTCTACAAAAAACCCTAAAGCAAAACCACGCAAAGGGGGCGAAAAAAACCCACCGTGCCGAACTAACGGCACGGCGGTACACCCTTTGCGTCTCAGAGCTTCCAGCAAAACAAAAGACAAGCTGGACAGAAAAAAAGCAACAAAAAAGAAAAAGGCACTTAGCTATACAGAGCAGCAGGTCACAGGAACAATCAGGAGAAGCTCAGATCCAACACTGAAACATTGACAAGGAGCAAGGATAGCAGCATCAGGCGGAGTTAAGTAATGAAGCAGTTAACGAGCTCACCAGAACACCTGAGGGAGGAGGCTCAGAAGCTGCAGTACCACTTGTGACCACAGGAGTGAATTCAGCCACAGAATTCACAACAGTACCCCCCCCTTGAGGAGGGGTCACCGAACCCTCACCAGAGCCCCCAGGCCGACCAGGATGAGCCGCATGAAAGGCACGAACAAGATCGGAAGCATGAACATCAGAGGCAAAAACCCAGGAATTATCTTCCTGAGCATAACCCTTCCATTTAACCAGATACTGGAGTTTCCGTCTAGAAACACGAGAATCCAAAATCTTCTCCACAATATACTCCAATTCCCCCTCCACCAAAACCGGGGCAGGAGGCTCAACAGATGGAACCATAGGTGCCATGTATCTCCGCAACAACGACCTATGGAATACATTATGTATGGAAAAGGAGTCTGGGAGGGTCAAACGAAAAGACACAGGATTGAGAACCTCAGAAATCCTATACGGACCAATAAAACGAGGTTTAAATTTAGGAGAGGAAACCTTCATAGGAATATGACGAGAAGATAACCAAACCAGATCCCCAACACGAAGTCGGGGACCCACACGGCGTCTGCGATTAGCGAAAAGTTGAGCTTTCTCCTGGGACAAGATCAAATTGTCCACTACCTGAGTCCAGATCTGCTGCAACCTATCCACCACAGAATCCACACCAGGACAGTCCGAAGACTCAACCTGTCCTGAAGAGAAACGAGGATGGAACCCAGAATTGCAAAAAAATGGAGAAACCAAGGTAGCCGAGCTGGCCCGATTATTAAGGGCGAACTCAGCCAACGGCAAAAAGGACACCCAATCATCCTGGTCTGCAGAAACAAAACATCTCAGATATGTTTCCAAGGTCTGATTGGTTCGTTCGGTCTGGCCATTAGTCTGAGGATGGAAAGCCGAGGAAAAGGATAGGTCAATGCCCATCCTACCACAAAAGGCTCGCCAAAACCTTGAAACAAACTGGGAACCTCTGTCAGAAACAATATTCTCAGGAATGCCATGCAACCGAACCACATGCTGAAAGAACAAAGGTACCAAATCAGAGGAGGAAGGCAATTTAGCCAAGGGCACCAGATGGACCATTTTAGAAAAGCGATCACAGACCACCCAAATGACTGACATCTTTTGAGAAACGGGAAGGTCAGAAATGAAATCCATCGAAATATGTGTCCAAGGCCTCTTTGGGACCGGCAAGGGCAAAAGCAACCCACTGGCACGAGAACAGCAGGGCTTAGCCCTAGCACAAATCCCACAGGACTGCACAAAAGTACGTACATCCCGTGACAGAGATGGCCACCAGAAGGATCTAGCCACTAACTCTCTGGTACCAAAGATTCCAGGATGACCAGCCAACACCGAACAATGAAGTTCAGAGATAAGTTTATTAGTCCACCTATCAGGGACGAACAGTTTCTCTGCTGGACAACGATCAGGTTTATTCGCCTGAAATTTTTGCAGCACCCGCCGCAAATCAGGGGAGATGGCAGACACAATGACTCCTTCCTTGAGGATACCCGCTGGCTCAGATAAACCCGGAGAGTCGGGCACAAAACTCCTAGACAGAGCATCCGCCTTCACATTTTTAGAGCCCGGAAGGTACGAAATCACAAAGTCGAAGCGGGCAAAAAATAACGACCAACGGGCCTGTCTAGGATTCAAGCGCTTGGCAGACTCGAGATAAGTCAAGTTCTTATGATCAGTCAATACCACCACGCGATGCTTAGCTCCTTCAAGCCAATGACGCCACTCCTCGAATGCCCACTTCATGGCCAGCAACTCTCGATTGCCCACATCATAATTACGCTCAGCGGGCGAAAACTTCCTGGAAAAGAAAGCACATGGTTTCATCACTGAGCAATCAGAACCTCTCTGTGACAAAACCGCCCCTGCTCCAATCTCAGAAGCATCAACCTCGACCTGGAACGGAAGAGAAACATCTGGCTGACACAACACAGGGGCAGAACAAAAACGACGCTTCAACTCCTGAAAAGCTTCCACAGCAGCAGAAGACCAATTAACCAAATCAGCACCCTTCTTGGTCAAATCGGTCAATGGTTTGGCAATGCTAGAAAAATTACAGATGAAGCGACGATAAAAATTAGCAAAGCCCAGGAACTTTTGCAGACTTTTCAGAGATGTCGGCTGAATCCAATCCTGGATGGCTTGGACCTTAACTGTATCCATCTCGATAGTAGAAGGGGTAAAGATGAACCCTAAAAATGAAACTTTCTGCACACCGAAGAGACACTTTGATCCCTTCACAAACAAAGAGTTAGCACGCAGGACCTGAAAAACCATTCTGACCTGCTTCACATGAGACTCCCAATCATCTGAGAAGATCAAAATGTCATCCAAGTAAACAATCAGGAATTTATCCAGATTCTCACGGAAGATGTCATGCATAAAAGACTGAAACACAGATGGAGCATTGGCAAGTCCGAACGGCATCACTAGATACTCAAAATGACCCTCGGGCGTATTGAATGCAGTTTTCCATTCATCTCCTTGCCTGATTCTCACCAGATTATACGCACCACGAAGATCTATCTTAGTGAACCAACTAGCCCCCTTAATCCGAGCAAACAAGTCAGATAACAATGGCAAGGGATACTGAAATTTAACAGTGATCTTATTAAGAAGGCGGTAATCAATACACGGTCTCAGCGAACCATCCTTCTTGGCTACAAAGAAGAACCCTGCTCCCAGTGGTGATGACGATGGGCGAATATGTCCCTTCTCCAGGGATTCCTTCACATAACTGCGCATAGCGGCATGTTCGGGCACGGATAAATTAAATAATCGACCTTTAGGGAATTTACTACCAGGAATCAAATTGATAGCACAATCACAATCCCTATGCGGAGGTAGAGCATCGGACTTGGGCTCTTCAAATACATCCTGATAATCAGACAAGAACTCTGGGACCTCAGAAGGGGTGGATGACGAAATCGACAAAAATGGAACATCACCATGTACCCCCTGACAACCCCAGCTGGATACCGACATGGAATTCCAATCCAATACTGGATTATGGGTTTGTAGCCATGGCAACCCCAACACGACCACATCATGCAGATTATGCAACACCAGAAAGCGAATAACTTCCTGATGTGCAGGAGCCATGCACATGGTCAGCTGGGCCCAGTATTGAGGTTTATTCTTGGCCAAAGGTGTAGCATCAATTCCTCTCAATGGAATAGGACACCGCAAAGGCTCCAAGAAAAACCCACAACGTTTAGCATAATCCAAATCCATAAGATTCAGGGCAGCGCCCGAATCCACAAACGCCATGACAGAAAACGACGACAAAGAGCATATCAAGGTAATGGACAGAAGGAATTTGGACTGTACAGTACCAATGACGGCAGACCTAGCGGACCGCTTAGTGCGCTTAGGACAATCAGAAATAGCATGAGTGGAATCACCACAGTAGAAACACAGACCATTCAGACGTCTGTATTCCTGCCGTTCAACTCTAGTCATAGTCCTATCGCACTGCATAGGCTCAGGTTTAACCTCAGGCAGTACCGCCAAATGGTGCACAGATTTACGCTCGCGCAAGCGTCGACCGATCTGAATGGCCAAAGACAAAGACTCATTCAAACCAGCAGGCATAGGAAATCCCACCATGACATCCTTAAGAGCCTCAGAGAGACCCTTTCTGAACAAAGCTGCCAGCGCAGATTCATTCCACTGAGTGAGTACTGACCATTTCCTAAATTTCTGACAATATACTTCTATATCATCCTGACCCTGGCACAAAGCCAGCAAATTTTTCTCAGCCTGATCCACTGAATTAGGCTCATCGTACAGCAATCCGAGCGCCAGGAAAAACGCATCGACACTACTCAATGCAGGGTCTCCTGGCGCAAGAGAAAATGCCCAGTCTTGAGGGTCGCCGCGCAAAAAAGAAATAATAATCAAAACCTGTTGAATAGGATTACCAGAAGAATGAGGTTTCAAGGCCAGAAATAGCTTACAATTATTTTTGAAACTTAGAAACTTAGTTCTATCTCCAAAAAACAAATCAGGAATAGGAATTCTTGGTTCTAACATAGATTTCTGATCAATAGTATCTTGAATTTTTTGTACATTTATAACGAGATTATCCATTGAAGAGCACAGACCCTGAATATCCATGTCCACACCTGTGTCCAGAATCACCCAAATGTCTAGGGGAAAAAAAAAAATGAACACAGAGCAGAAAAAAAAAAAAAATGATGTCAGAACTTTTTCTTTCCCTCTATTGAGAATCATTAGTTTGGCTCCTTGTACTGTTATGTTTGCTAATGACAGGTGTTATGAAGGCAATCCAGAAACACAGTGCGCTTAGCGATCAGAGCGCACACAGTGATCTGACAAATACCCAAAAATACAAGAACGAGCTCTGAGACGTGGAAACTCTGTAGACTGCACACCTGATCCTATCCTAAACACAACTAAAAGCGGCTGTGGATTGCGCCTAACAACTACCTAGGCAACTCGGCACAGCCTAAGAAACTAGCTAGCCTGAAGATAGAAAAATAGGCCTGACTTGCCCCAGAGAAATTCCCCAAAGGAAAAGGCAGCCCCCCACATATAATGACTGTGAGTAAGATGAACAGACAAAACGTAGGGATGAAATAGATTCAGCAAAGTGGGGCCCGATATTCTAGGACAGAGCGAGGACAGTAAAGCGAACTTTGCAGTCTACAAAAAACCCTAAAGCAAAACCACGCAAAGGGGGCAAAAAAAAACCACCGTGCCGAACTAACGGCACGGCGGTACACCCTTTGCGTCTCAGAGCTTCCAGCGAAACAAAAGAAAAGCTGGACAGAAAAAAAGCAACAAAAAAGAAAAAGGCACTTAGCTATACAGAGCAGCAGGTCACAGGAACAATCAGGAGAAGCTCAGATCCAACACTGAAACATTGACAAGGAGCAAGGATAGCAGCATCAGGCGGAGTTAAGTAATGAAGCAGTTAACGAGCTCCCCAGAACACCTGAGGGAGGAGGCTCAGAAGCTGCAGTACCACTTGTGACCACAGGAGTGAATTCAGCCACAGAATTCACAACAGGGTGTAGAGAGATGGTGTGTTACACTCCAAGGTGTTCCCCAGGTTTCCTCTCCATTGCTTCGATCTTCCGGCTCTCGTTTAGTAGTTGTTGGAAACTACGCTGCATTGGGCCTACAAATTGGGTATGGGGTGTAGAGAGATGGTGTGTTCCACTCCAAGGTGTTCTCCAGGTTGCCTTTCCTGAGCTTCGATCTTCCGGCTCTCGTTTAGTAGTTGTTGGAAACTACGCTGCATTGGGCCTACAAATTGGGTATGGGGTGTAGAGAGATGGTGTGTTCCACTGTAGAGAGATGGTGTGTTCCACTCCAAGGTGTTCCCCAGGTTTCCTCGCCAATGCTTCGATCATCATGCTCTCGTTTAGTAGTTGTTGGAAACTACGCTGCATTAGGCCTACAAATTGGGTATGGGGTGTAGAGAGATGGTGTGTTCCACTCCAAGGTGTTCCCCAGGTTTCCTCGCCAATGCTTCGATCATCATGCTCTCGTTTAGTAGTTGTTGGAAACTACGCTGCATTAGACCTACAAATTGGGTATGGGGTGTAGAGAGATGGTGTGTTCCACTCCAAGGTGTTCTCCAGGTTGCCTTTCCTGAACTTCTATCTTCAGGCTCTCATTAAATTGTGGTTAAACGGAACAACTGCATTTGGCGTACTAGTTGGTTTGGGGCCTACTATCGGTGTCTGCCGCTCCTTGCTGTTCTCCTGGTTTCCTGTCCTTAAATTCCGTTTTCAGGCGCTCGTTAAGTAGTTGTTAATGTTAGACTGCATTTGACCTACTAGTTGGGTTGGGGCCTACTATCGGTGTCTGCCACTCCTTGCTGTTCTCCTCCACTGAACAAAGCTGTGCCGCCTGTTTACTACTGTTGCCAATTTTGAACTGCATTTCGACTACTTACTGATTTGGGCCTACTCTCTGTGTCAGCCTCTCATTCCAGTTGTCCTCCACTGCAATGCCCCCTGATTAGTCCTGTGTTACCAATTTTGAACTGCATTTACCCCACTTTATTCTTTGGGCCTATATCTGTGTTTCCTCCTCATCCTGCCCATTGCCCAGCCAGTGATAGATGAGTCTGCTGGTACATTGACCCATAACGCAACATTTCCCGTGCACGCTATACTGCAAGATTGTGACCCTGCTGAAAGTCAGGTCCCCCTTCCCGCATACCATACCACCTTACACGGGGAGAAACAGGAAGGTGCAGATGAAAGTGCAGGTTCCTTCATCAGGTGGGGGGAGGAATACTAGTTGGCGACGTCACTGGCACAGGGTCTCTCATGGTACGCAAAAGTGTTGCTGCCGGTGGGAGGCGCCCCCGCCGTGCAAACACACCGCTGTACTTTGAGGGGCCCTGTGCCAGTGCCAATGCCAACGAGTGGGCCCCCCCTGCTTGCTCAGGTTCACAGCACTTGCAAAGTTGAAATACTTACCTCTCCCTGCTCCACTGCCGTGACGTGGTCCAGATTTCCTGGGCCCACTAATTACTTGAACCAGCCCTACCCACCACAACTTTAGCCAAATGAACCCCAATTTCAAATGCCTTCCAATTATTATAAGGTAAATTACGCTTGACAAGCTTCATTAAGAAGAATGGATGGTTTTGACATTAAAATGGGCACTCTAGGTGTTTTCCTGGCCCCCACTCACTGCCGACTATGCTGCCCCATTGACTTGCATTGGGTTTCGTGTTTCGGTCGATCCCGACTTTACGTCATAATCAGCCGATTTCACTCGACCCGACTTTTGAGATAGTCGGGTTTCGCGAAACCCGGCTCGACTCTAAAAAGGTCAAGGTCGCTCAACTCTAGCCGTGTCTTCAGATCTTCCACGGTCGCTAACCCACCTGTGGCAAACACAGAGAGGAGGCAACGGCTAGCATGGGAAGATAACAGTCCATTCAGTCCATACAAGGCCAGTTGATCTGAGGATCACAAACTGGCTTCATCTTCCAGGGTTGGTTACTCTACCAGTGGCACGCACACAGAGAAGAGGTAACGAGTGTAGGAAGATGACAGTCTATTGAGTCCACTCAAGGTACAAGGCCAGTTGATCTGAGGATCACAACCTGGCTTCTCCAAACGTATCCATGGTTCAGAGATGGTCAATAGAGCAGATCTGTATTCTTCCAACCGAGGTTGAAAACCCCTAGGTTGTTCCCTATAGAATGCTATATCCGTGTCCCTTGTAATGGAGCCATGGTGTAAAATGGCTGCTGTCCTGTCTCTGGTCCTTTTGAGATGTATAGATGTCTTGGCAGAATCTTTCTGGCTGTTTCTCTCTCAGTCTCTTTATACAGAGGCATGTAACTTATTTTTAGACTTAACAAGTGTCCCTCATTCAGTATTTACATAAAGGGTAACAATGAAGATGAGATCAAGTAGCATTACTTGATTATTTAAACTATTTGCATAGTTTTTCCCTCTCTTAGAAGTCAACAAACTGAATCCATAATGCAATGCATAATTAGCATATCAGCAAACATCAGTAGTGATTAAGGATAAGCGCACAATAAAAGTCAAGATTACTGGCCTACACAAACAAAAGTCTGTTTTCTTGACCAACCAGAAATCAACACTTACATTTGAAAGCCAACATACAGATAACATTTTATTATTCTTCGCTTGCTAAAAATAGTTGTCTGGTTAATTAAGATACAATGCTGTATGTCTTCACAATGCCAAAAGTAAAAAAAAAAGTTTTTAAAAATATAACAAAAATTAAAAATATATAAAAGTTCACATCACCCCCTTTCGCCCCATTCAAAATAAAACAATAAAAAAAAAATCAAACATACACATAATTGGTATCGCCGCGTTCAGAATCGCTTGATCTATCAATACAAAAAAAATTACCCCCAGAATGGTATCATTAAAAAAATCAGCTCAGCACGCAAAAAATAAGCCTTCACCCAACCCAAGATCATGAAAAGTGGAGACGCGACGGGTATCAGAAAATGGCGCAGTTCTTTTATACTTAATAAAGATGAGTTATTTTTACTGATAAATGTTTGTTTTGGGTCATTTATTTTCTGTTGGTATTTTGTTTATTCTATAAAACTCCCATATACGGTAATATTCGATTCTTGAATGCATGCATCATGTTTTTGTACAATTTGTCAATAACATATATAGTTTCTCCCAGTCTGAGGAAAATACGATTTTCCTGTAATTCATTTCTCACACTGTAGGGATAATAATGGCTTTTCCCTGTGTGGGATTTTTGCTGTTGATAAAGGTTGACAATTAGTTGGACAAGCCCTTATCATTCCTCATGTTTGGTCCTGTTAAAATAAAAATCCTCATACAAACCTCCCATGGTGGCGCCGTTTCAGTGCTTTTGGCGTTTGTGTTCTTGGGTTTCTTTTGAGGTTTTTACATCATGTGAGCCCTGTGCCCAATCAGCGCTGACGTCACTCTCCCCACCTTCGGACAAATCAAGCACCATGAGGCAGAGAGCAGCCGCGGCCCTGGCTTCCTGTTCATGTTCAATACGTCCGAAGGAAGGAGCAGTGAAGCTGCCGCTGATCGGGTGCAGGACTCGTGTGATGTAACAACCTCACATAAGCCCCGGGACAGTGAGTCTCGACACCGCTGAAGTGGACCGGGCACGCCAGCGTAGTGTAAGAGGGTGGTGCTGTTATGGAAAGTAAGGAACACGCTGTCACTTTAAGAGGCTGCACCCCCTTGTCTGGCATGATGGAATGTTCTGCATCTCCCCTGCAATAATCGTTGTAATGAGCTAGTCTGTGCAGAGTGCAGGTGTGGAGCTTGAGCAGCGTGTGTGAGCAGAGGCTGCTGCAGAGAAGACTTTTTGTGCTGATAGCTGAAAGAGAGAAGAACTGTGTCCTGATATAGCTGCAAGAGAGCCACGAAGATACAGAGAAAGGGATTTACAGTTTCCAGGAGCATCCCTAGGATCCAGAAGCAAGGAGGAGACCACGTTTCACAGAGCTGACATAAAGCCGTGCGCACCACCGTATTAGACTGCTGGGGGTCCCCTGGGACTGGACCTGATTCTCCAACATCACCGTGAGTTTGTTCCTGTTTGGTGCACCTGTTAGGGCCTAGTGTAGTCTTCCATAGTCAGTACACGGGAGCCGTGTGGCCTGCTTAGTAAAGGCCAGGGAGGTTATACATAGAGTAGCATCATCACTTGTTTATTGTTTACATTTGCTTGTTAGACATATTTTGAGTCTGCAATAGTTGTAGCACCTTGCTGTTTTACGGAAAAGTTAAAATTCATAACTCTTGTAAATTGTCTGTTGCCATTGTATATCCCTGTTTGCATCTTCCTCATTCTCTTCATTCATTGCCTTCCAATAAATCTACCCTTTGTTGTTTGCACCTCATCTTTTGTACAGTAGTCTTTCTGCACCGTGGTGGTCCCCTGGCCATCACTTCAGGAGTATGAGTGTTTTTATTTTAATGAGGCCAAACATGAGGAATGAGTTCACTGAGAAAAAAAAATTCTAAGATATAATTATTTATAAAATGATCCCTTGATTAGAAGATTCACTGACAAAAGGATAAAACTAAACTTTATTAATTCCAAATGTACAACTATACCCATAATTCACCCCCTGAAGGTTAGTCAGTAGGTGACTAATAGAAAAAACATGTACCCCACAGTTCAGTATATAGGGTGAGGTGACGTATACACACTCACTCTCCAAGCCTCTCATGTCTACGGGTTTCATCGTCCTCACCAGAGGCGACTCATCAGGAGACTATTTAATATTGAACTATATTCAAGCGAGACTAGACAAAAAAAAACTAAAATCATGTTATCGGAAATAGTCAGAAAACCAGCCACATATTGGCAGATCCCAGACCTCAAACTATATACTTCGTAAGTTTATAAGCCACTCCAGTGTCAGGAATAGATAGTATGTGACAATACAGTATATTTAACTTTCAGAGATAATTTCCATATTCATACTAAATAATGGCACAGATCCTCCAGACATTATGATTGCACACATCCCTAGTCTCTATAACGATATTGCACTCATTCCTTGACAGACCGCAGCATGGCCATTAGTTAGAAGCTGCTATTGATCTTTGGAGCAGGTAAGTTTTCCCTGAGTGGTACATACTGGGCCGTCTGAAAACGGAGTTTAGTCTAGGACAATTTGTCTGCACTACTAATTAACAGCTGTTATAACACCAAACTAGGGCAGTCCCTATAGGAGGAAAACACAAGAATTATACTGTATTGTCACATACTATCTATTCCTGACACTGGAGTAGCTTATAAACTTACAAAGTATATAGTTTGAGGTCTGGAATTTGCAATATGTGGCTGGTTTTCTGACTGTTTCGGATAACATGATACCTGATTTTGTTTTTTTTCCGTCTAGTCTCGCTTCAATATAGATCAATATTAAATAGTCTCCTGATGAGTTGCCTTTGGTGAGGATGATGAAACCCATAGAAATGAGAGGCTTAGAGAGTGAGTGTATATACGTCACCTCACCCTATATACTGAACTGTGGGGTACATGTTTTTTCTATTAGTCACCTACTGACTAACCTTAAGGGGGTGAATTATGGGTATAGTTTTACATTTGGAATTAATAAAGTTTAATTTTATCCTTTTGTCAGCAAACATGAGGAATGACAAGAGACAACCCATTTAAGAAGATTCAATTTTGGTTAAAACTATTCCAACATTATGAACATAAAAAAGGCTTCTCCCCTATGTGAAGTCTCTGATGTTTATCAACAGTTGATTTCCAAGTAAAATATTTCCCACATTAAGAAAACGAAAAAGGGTTCTCCTCTGTGTGACTGCACTGATGTCTAACAAGAAGCTGTTTCCATTTAAAACATTTCCCACATTCTGAACAGGAAAAAGGCTTCTCCCCTGTGTGACTTCTCTGATGTCTAACAAGAATCGCTTTCTGGTTAAAATATTTCCCACATTCTGAACAGGAAAAAGGCTTCTCCCCTGTGTGAGTTCTCTGGTGACTAACTAGACTCCCTTTCTGGTTAAAACATTTCCCACATTCTGAACAGGAAAAAGGCTTCTGTCCTGTGTGAGTTATTTGGTGTGTAAAAAGTTCCTCTTTGTGGGTAAAACATTTCCCATATTCTGAACAGGAAAAAGGCTTCTCTCCTGTGCGAGTTCTCTGGTGACTAACTAGACTCCCTTTCTGGTTAAAACATTTCCCACATTCTGAACAGGAAAAAGGCTTCTCACCTGTGTGAGCTCTCTGGTGACTACCAAGATGCCATTTCTGGATAAAACATTTCCCACATTCTGAACAGGAAAAAGGCTTCTTCCCCTGTATGACTTCTCTGATGTCTAACAAGAAGCGCTTTCTGGTTTAAACATTTCCCACATTCTGAACAGGAAAAAGGCATCTCCCCTGTATGAGTTCTCTGTTGACTAACTAGACTCCCTTTCTGGTTAAAACATTTCCCACATTCTGAACAGGAAATAGACTTCTCCCCTGTGTGAGTTATTTGGTGTGCAAAAAGTTTCTCTTTGTGGGTAAAACATTTCCCACATTCTGAACAGGAAAAGGGCTTCTCATCTGTATAAGTTTTCTGGTGACTAACAAGAAGCCATTTCCGGTTAAATCATTTCCCACATTCTGGACATGAAAAAAGCTTCTCCCCTGTATGAGTTCTCTGGTGACTAACTAGATTCCCTTTCTGGTTAAAACATTTCCCACATTCTGAACAAGAAGAGGGCTTCTCCCCTGTGTGAGTTATTTGGTGTGTAACAAGTTTCTCTTTGTGGGTAAAACATTTCCCACATTCTGAACAGGAAAAGGGCTTCTCCCCTGTATGAGTTCTCTGGTGACTTACTAGATTCCCTTTCTGGTTAAAACATTTCCCACATTCTGAACAGGAAAAAGGCTTCTCCCCTGTGTGAATTCTACGGTGATTAACCAAATCTGATTTCTGGTTAAAACATTTCCCACATTCTGAACAGGAAAAAGGCTTCTCCCCTGTATGAGTTCTATGGTGACTAACTAGACTCCCTTTCTGATTAAAACATTTCCCACAATCTGAACAGGAAAAAGGCATCTCCCCTGTATGAGTTCTTTGGTGACTAACTAGACTGCCTTTCTGGTTAAAACATTTCCCACATTCTGAACAGGAAAAAGGCATCTCCCCTGTATGAGTTCTCTGGTGACTAACTAGACTCCCTTTCTGGTTAAAACATTTCCCACAATCTGAACAGGAAAAAGGCTTCTCCCCTGTATGAGTTCTCTGGTGACTAACTAGATTCCCTTTCTGGTTAAAACATTTCCCACATTCTGAACAGGAAAAAGGCTTCTCCCCTGTGTGAGTTATTTGGTGTGTAACAAGTTTCTCTTTGTGGGTAAAACATTTCCCACATTCTGAACAGGAAAAAGGCTTCTCCCCTGTGTGAGTTATTTGGTGTGTAACAAGTTTCTCTTTGTGGGTAAAACATTTCCCACATTTTGAACAGGAAAAGGGCTTCTCACCTGTATGAGCTCTCTGGTGACTTACTAGATTCCATTTCTGGTTAAAACATTTCCCACATTCTGAACAGGAAAAAGGCTTCTCCCCTGTGTGAGTTCTCTGGTGACTAACAAGAAGCCATTTCCGGTTAAAACATTTCCCACATACTGGACATGAAAAAGGCTTCTCCCCTGTGTGACTTCTCTGATGTCTAACAAGAATAGCTTTCTGGTTAAAACATTTCCCACATTCTGAACAGGAAAAAGGCATCTCCCCTGTATGAGTTCTCTGGTGACTAACTAGACTCCCTTTCTGGTTAAAACATTTCCCACATTCTGAACAGGAAAAAGGCTTCTCCACTGTGTGAGTTATTTGGTGTGTAACAAGGTTCTCTTTCTGGGTAAAACATTTCCCACATTCTGAACAGGAAAATGGCTTCTCCCCTGTGTGAGTTCTCTGGTGACTTACTAGATTCCCTTTCTGGTTAAAACATTTCCCACATTCTGAACAGGAAAAAGGCTTCTCCCCTGTGTGAATTCTACGGTGATTAACCAAATCTGATTTCTGGTTAAAACATTTCCCACATTCTGAACAGGAAAAAGGCATCTCCCCTGTATGAGTTCTCTGGTGACTTACTAGATTCCCTTTCTGGTTAAAACATTTCTTACATTCTGAACAAGAAAAAGGCTTCTCCCCTGTGTGAATTCTACGGTGATTAACCAAATCTGATTTCTGGTTAAAACATTTCCCACATTCTGAACAGGAAAAAGGCATCTCCCCTGTATGAGTTCTCTGGTGACTAACTAGACTCCCTTTATGGTTAAAACATTCCCCACAATCTGAACAGGAAAAAGGCTTCTCCCCTGTGTGAGTTATTTGGTGTGTAACAAGTTTCTCTTTGTGGGTAAAACATTTCCCACATTCTGAACAGGAAAAAGGCTTCTCCCCTGTGTGAGTTATTTGGTGTGTAACAAGTTTCTCTTTGTGGGTAAAACATTTCCCACATTCTGAACAGAAAAAGGGCTTCTCACCTGTATGAGTTCTCTGGTGACTTACTAGATTCCCTTTCTGGTTAAAACATTTCCCACATTCTGAACAGGAAAAAGGCTTCTCCCCTGTGTGAATTCTATGGTGATTAACCAAATCCGATTTCTGGTTAAAACATTTCCCACATTCTGAACATGAAAATGACTTCTTTGCTTTACGAGCAGTTTGTTTTTTAATGCCTCTTTTGTGACTTTGATTTTCCTTAGTAGTCAGTAATGAATCAGAAGATGGGACCTGTTTCATAGGATCGGATGACAGATCTTTGCTGTAAATGGATGTCGATATATCTGGAGTAATGGCATTCACATTAGTTGTATCTTGTAGGATCTCAAGATTATCAGATTTAAAAATTGAAGATGTCAGCTGTCCCTCTGATCTCCCATCTGCAAAGACAAAAAAACATTTTTTTTAATAAAATATCCTTGAGTTTTATATTTTTGAACATTTCTACTTAAAGGGAAGGTACCGTGTTTGTAGATCATTAATAAATCACTGTAATGTAGCATAACATGCTGCTATAACCAAGTTTTAAATGCATGTGAAACAGATTACATGTGTAATATGAGTTTAAAGAAGGCACTGGGGGCTGACATCTTGGTTTCACAGCAGTTCATGACACTGTCAGTGTCATTTTACGGCACCCCATGGACATAGGAGATAATAGACCGGAGCTGACCCTATCTCTAACATTGTAGCTGCTTTAGCAGTGAGCTGGGCACGCCTCTGTGGGCTGCACAACTCACTGCTGTAGGTGTGACTGGACGCCATTTTATAATAGCAGTGCTATCTGCCGAGCTCCACTTACTTTCTATCACAGGAGAGAAGCACTCACTGGAACCGGAGGATGGGGAGTGCTGGTGATTTATCTCCATGCTCCTCTGTACTCCAGGCACTGCACTGCACGTCCTGGGTAGACATCCTCTGCTCTCACAGGCTGTCCTCCCTGTGTGCTTCTCCTGCTCTGTCTCCGCCTCCTCACACACAGACCCTGTGATCTCCAGTAAGCTGCATTCACAGCCTGCCTCTCTCTCTCTGCCATACAATGTATTTCTCCCCTCCCTCCACAATGCCTGGCCATTCTCTGCAGACCTGGATCTCCTCCTCCTTATCTTACTGAGGGATGAGTCACAGACAGCTCTGCTCAGATAATGCTGCTCCATACATAAACACCACATCTTCACTTTTCCTCCAGTCCACCATGCTGCTGAGCCCACTGTGTTCTGCTTTTTTGTAAACTCTGTAGCTGTGTTTCTGGTGCAGTAACTGCTGGTGATAGCAGATCACAGGGCAATCACACACAAAATGGCTCTGCCCTGTGATGCTGCTCTTCATTCTGCCCCAGGGAGGGAAATGGTGATGTCAGCAGTTACTGCCCCAATTTTCCAGCAAAGAGTAAAGCTGGTAAGTCTTACTATAGCTGCTTGAGGTCTAAAACGGAAAATGCTCCCCCTAGTGGTCAATATATATATTTGTAAGAAAATATATAATATTTTTCAAATAGAAATGTTTGCTACACGGGAGTGGGAAGATAGTGGCCAAGTGCCAGAATAGGCGCATCTTCCACATGTGCCTTTTCTGGGGTGGCTGGGGGCAGATGTTTTTAGCCAGGGGGGGCCAATAACCATGGACCCTCTCCAGGCTATTAATATCTGCCCTCAGTCACTGGCTTTACTACTCTGGCGGAGAAAATTGCGCGGGAGCCCACGCCAATTTTTTCCGCCATTTAACCCTTTAATTTAATAGCTAGAACAGCCAAATTTTGCATATACACACTACTAACAGTAGTGTGGAATATGCAAAAAAAATGGGGATATGACATGGTTTACTGTATGTAAACCATGTCTCATATCATGTCGGGTTTAGGAAGGAGATAGCAAAAGCCGGTAATTGAATTACCGGCTTTAAAGCTATCTAGCGCTGTATGAAGTAAAAATATATATACATATATGTGTCTACTGACATTATATATATATATATAGACAGTATATATGTTTTGGTTTTTTTTACACATGATCCCTTGTATAGCCGTATGTCGGTTTTGCAAGCCTGTGAGAAAAACACGCAGTACGGATGCCATACGGATTACATACGGAGGATGCCATGCGCAAAAAACGCTGAAACACCCTGCTGTTATGAACTGGTGATTTAGGAGCAACATGGGACGAGCTCTGAAGGAGGTGGTATCTGTACTGACCGCAAACCCTGAACCTAGCAGCGCAACTAGAAATAGCCGTGGGGGGTACCTGGCACTCCCTAGACCCCTCGGCACAGCCTAAGATCAAACCTCCCCTAAAGACAGAAACAGGAAACCTATCTTGCCTCAGAGAAAATCCCCAAAGGAATGATAGCCCCCCACAAATATTGACGGTGAGAGGAGGGGACAATAACATACGCAGAAATGAAATCAGATTTTAGCATAGAAGGCCATACTAGCTAGATAGATAGGACAGGACAGGATACTGTGCGGTCAGTATTAAAAACTACAAAAATCCACACAGAGTTTATAAAAATCTCCACACCTGACTAAAGGTGTGGAGGGTAAATCTGCTTCCCAGAGCTTCCAGCTAACAGAATTAATCCATACCGACAAGCTGGACAAAAACATAGAATGCACAGAACAATTAAGTCCACAGCATGTAGACAGAAATGAGCAAAACCAGGACTTATCTTTGCTGAACTGGTCAGGCTATCAGGGAAATCCAAGCAGAGATGTGAATCCAACCAGGAACAATTGACAAGTGGCACTGGCTGAAGGGAAGAGCCAGGCATAAAAGCCGAGCAGAAAGAGAATTAGTGTAAGCAGCTGCAGACTGCTAAATCCAAGGAGCAGCCATTCCACTTAAAACCACCGGAGGGAGCCCAAGAGCGGAATTCACAACACCCTGCCTACAGAGGAGCTACGGACCACTATTTTGGGGACTTTTCGGCGTATATACGGACCGTATTGTCTTACGCTGAGTGTGACTCCAGCCTAAGGCTCACACACCTTTTGGCTGTGGATTCTTTAGAACATTCAATGTTCAACTTGTTAAAGGTTTATACTTTAATAGCAAAAGTTCAATGCTTACAATAAGAAAAATGTATAAAAATATGATAATAAAAAGACATACAACTTATGCAAAACAGTGTAAAAATAAACAGGAGAAAACTTACAGAAATTATCTAACTGGTAATTTGCTTTCTGCTCCCTGAGGGAGGGTGAATGGAGTTGGAACACATCAGCTTCTCAGGCTGCCCTCACATGTGGACACAATTCTCTGTCTGCAGCCTAAATTTATAACTTTGGTCTGAGGTCAGGTTTCTATACCGGCCCCTCAGGCCAATATCATAACTGCTGCCTGTTTGGGCCATGGCCGCTCCCCCAATGAATATACTATTTCTCTTGTGGAGAGGTTCTCAGGGATAGATTACCTCCAGCCACAATTTAGATTCTCCCCTCCAAGCACTCAGAGGTGTCAAGTGTTCCATTGTTCTTGGCCTTAGCCAGACCTCCTGGTGAGATTTGGAGACAAAGGTCTTACTCATCCCAAGGAAATACCTGCTAACAACTAGGTGCGACTTGCCTTCAGGACAGATGCTACATTATCACTAGTCACACATATAACCCTAGACATGTCACTACACACACATATATATATATATATATATATATATATATATATATATATACATATACATATACACACATATTTCACCACACTATGTAAAAATCTTTAATGGGAACCTGTCACCCCCAAAATGGAAGGTTAGCCAAGCCCAGTCATCAGGGGCTTATCTACAGCATTACAGAAAGCTCCCGATGTTACCTGAAAGATGATAAAAAGAGGTTAGATTATACTCACCCAGGGGCGGTCCCGCTGCGGTCCGGTCCAAAGGGCGTGGCTGGTCCGGACCGGCGCCTCCTATCTTCATTCCATGACGTCCTCCTCTGGTCTTCACGGCGCAGCTCCGGCGCAGGCATACTTTGTCTGCCCTGTTTAGGGCAGAGCAAAGTACTGCAGTGCGCAGGCACCGGGCCTCTCTGACCTTTCCCGGCGCCTGCACACTGCAGTACTTTGCTTTGCCCTTAACAGGGCAGACAAAGTACGCCTGCGCCGCAGCGTGAAGACAAGAAGAGGACGTCATGGAATGAAGATAGGAGGCGCCGGACCGGACCAGCGACGCCCACCGCAGCGGGACCGCCCCTGGGAGAGTATAATCTAACCTCTTTTTATTATCTTTCAGGTAACATCGGGGGCTTATCTACAGAATTACAGAATTAGAGACACACAGAACACCCAAAACTATCCAACAGATTGTTATATATATATTTTTTTTTTTTAATTTTACATATTTAAATAAAACAGGAGGATGTGAAGGTGTGCTGTGAAAGACTAGTGGAATCCACTATACAAATGCGGCTTTAACCCCTTAATCCCATATGACGTACTATCCCGTCAAGGTGACCTGGGACTTAATTCCCAGTGATGGGATAGTACGTCATACGCGATCGGCTGCGCACACGTGGGGAGCGCGACCGATCGCGGCCGGGAGTCAGCTGCCTATCGCAGCTGACATCTGGCACTATGTGCCAGGAGCAGTCACGGACCGCCCCCGGCACATTAACCCCCGGAACACCGCGATCAAACATGATCACGGTGTGCTGGCAGTATAGGGAAGCATCGCGCAGGGAGAGGGCTCCCTGCGGGCTTCCCTGAGACCCCCGCAGCAACGCGATGTGATCGCATTGCTGCGAGGGTCTCTTACCTCCTTCCTCGCTGCAGGCCCAGATACAAAATGGCCGCGGCATCCGGGTCCTGCAGGGAGGGAGGTGGCTTACCAAGTGCCTGCTCAGAGCCGGCGCTTGGTAAGCCTGCAGTGCTGTGCAAACTGTCAGATCAGCGTTCTGTGATGTCCCCCCCTGGGACAAAGTAAAAAAGTAAAAAAAAAATTTTTTCCACATGTGTAAAAAAAATAAATAAAATATAATTCCTAAATAAAGAAAAAATATATATATTATTCCCATAAATACATTTCATCTAAATAAAAAAAAACCAATAAAAGTAAAACGACCCGACCTATAAAACTGTCCCACTAGTTAACCCCTTCAGTAAACACCGTAAGAAAAAAAAAAAAAAAAACGGGGCAAAAAACAACGCTTTATTATCATACCGCCGAACAAAAAGTGGAATAACACGCGATCAAAAAGACTCATATAAATAACCATGGTACCGCTGAAAACGGCATCTTATCCCACAAAAAATGCGCTGCCAGACAGCATCATCAGCAAAAAAATAAAAAAAGTTATAGTCCTGAGAATAAAGCCATGCCAAAATAATTATTTTTTCTATAAAATAGTTTTATCGTATAAAAGCGCCAAAACATAAAAAATGACATAAATGAGGTATCCCTGTAATCGTACTGACCTGAAGAATAAAACTGCTTTATCAATTTTACCAAACGCGGAACGGTATAAACGCCTCCCCCAAAAGAAATTAATGAATAGCTGGTATTTGATCATTCTGCCTCACAAACATCGGAATAAAAAGCGATCAAAAAATGTCACGTGCCCGAAAATGTTACCAATAAATACGTTAACTCGTCTCGCAAAAAACAAGACCTCACATGACTCTGTGGACTCAAATATGGAAAAATTATAGCTCCCAAAATGTGGTAATGCAAAAAATATTTTTTGCAATAAAAAGCGTCTTTCAGTGTCTGACTGCTGCCAATCATAAAAATCCGCTAAAAAACCCGCTATAAAAGTAAATCAAACCCCCCTTCATCACCCCCTTAGTTAGGGAAAAATAAAAAAATTAAAAAAATGTATTTATTTCCATTTTCCCATTAGGGTTAGGGCTAGGGTTAGGGTTAGGGCTAGGGTTAGGGTTGGGGCTAGGGTTAGGGCTACAGTTAGGGTTGGGGCTAAAGTTTGGGTTAGGATTACATTTACGGTTGGGAATAGGGTTGGGATTAGGGTTAGGGATGTGTTGTGAATTCTGTTGTCGAGCTCCCTCCTGTGGTCATGAATGGTACTTCGGCTGGTTCTGTCCATGGGCTTCCTCTGGTGGATGTGAGTGGGGCTGCGGCTTCTGAGTTTCCTTTCACAGGTGACGAGGTTAAGTCGTTAGGTGCTGCTCTATTTAACTCCACTTAGTTCTTTGCTCCTTGCCTCCAGTCAATGTTCCAGTATTGGCCTTGCTCTCTCCTGGATCGTTCTTGTGGCCTGTCTTCCCTGCATAAGCTAAGTTCTGCTTGGGTTTATTTTGTTTGCTATTTTTCTGTCCAGCTTGCTATTTTGAATATTCTTGCTTGCTGGAAGCTCTGGGACGCAGAGGGAGCGACTCCGTACCATTAGTCGGTGCGGAGGGTCTTTTTGCGTCCTCTGCGTGGTCTTTTGTAGGTTTTTGTGCTGACCGCAAAGCTACCTTTCCTATCCTCGGTCTGTTCAGTAAGTCGGGCCTCACTTTGCTAAATCTATTTCATCTCTGTGTTTGTGTTTTCATCTTTACTCACAGTCATTATATGTGGGGGGCTGCCTTTTCCTTTGGGGAATTTCTCTGAGGCAAGATAGGCTTATTTTTCTATCTTCAGGGCTAGCTAGTTCTTAGGCTGTGACGAGGCGCATAGGGAGCGTCAGGAGCGCTCCACGGCTATTTCTAGTGTGTGTGATAGGATTAGGGATTGCAGTCAGCAGAGTTCCCACGTCCCAGAGCTCGTCCTACATTATTGGTAACTATCAGGTCATTCCGTGTGCTCTTAACCACCAGGACATAACAGTACTGGAGGCCCAAAGTACTAATGCTTCTCAATAGAGGGAAAAGAGAAGTTCTGAGACCATTTTTTTTCCTTTGCACTGTGTTTTGTCTTTCTTTTCCCCTAGACATTTGGGTGGTTCAGGACACAGGTGTAGTGATGGACATTAAAGGTCTGTCCTCTTGTGTGGATCATCTCACTGCAAGAGTACAAAACATTCAAGACTTTGTGGTTCAGAATCCTATGTTAGAACCTAGAATTCCTATTCCTGATTTATTTTCTGGAGATAGAGCTAAGTTTCTGAATTTCAAAAATAATTGTAAACTGTTTCTAGCTTTGAAACCCCGCTCCTCTGGTGACCCAGTTCAACAAGTAAAGATCATTATTTCTTTATTACGTGCTGACCATCAAGACTGGGCATTTTCCCTTGCGCCAGGGGACCCTGCATTGCGTGATGTTGATGCGTTTTTTCTGGCGCTCGGATTGCTTTATGATGAACCAAATTCAGTGGATCAGGCAGAGAAAATCTTGCTGGCTCTGTGTCAGGGTCAGGATGAGGTAGAGATATATTGTCAGAAGTTTAGGAAGTGGTCTGTGCTCACTCAGTGGAATGAATGTGCTCTGGCAGCAATTTTCAGAAAGGGTCTCTCTGAAGCCCTTAAGGATGTCATAGTGGGATTTCCCATGCCTGCTGGTCTGAATGAGTCTATGTCTTTGGCCATTCAGATCGATCGACGCTTACGTGAGCGTAAAACTGTGCACCATTTGGCGGTATTATCTGAGCATAAACCAGAGCCTATGCAATGTGATAGGACTTTGACCAGAGCTGAACGGCAAGAACACAGACATCGGAATGGGCTGTGTTTTTACTGTGGTGATTCCACTCATGCCATCTCCGATTGTCCTAAGCGCGCTAAGCGTTTCGCTAGGTCTGCCACCATTGGTACGGTACAGTCGAAATTTCTTTTGTCCGTTACTTTGATCTGCTCTTTGTCATCCTATTCTGTCATGGCATTTGTGGATTCAGGCGCTGCCCTGAATTTGATGGACTTGGAGTATGCTAGGCACTGTGGTTTTTTCTTGGAGCCCTTGCAGTATCCTATTCCATTGAGAGGAATTGATGCTACGCCTTTGGCCAAGAATAAGCCTCAGTACTGGGCCCAACTGACCATGTGCATGGCTCCTGCACATCAGGAGGATATTCGCTTTTTGGTGTTGCATAATCTGCATGATGTGGTCGTTTTTGGGGTTGCCTTGGCTACAGGTCCATAACCCAGTATTAGATTGGAAATCTATGTCTGTGTCCAGCTGGGGTTGTCAGGGGGTACATGGTGATGTTCCATTTCTGTCTATTTCATCATCCACCCCTTCTGAAGTCCCAGAGTTCTTGTCGGATTACCGGGATGTATTTGATGAGCCCAAATCCAGTGCCCTACCTCCTCATAGGGATTGCGATTGTGCTATCGATTTGATTCCTGGTAGTAAGTTTCCTAAAGGTCGACAGTTCAATTTGTTTGTGCCTGAGCACGCCGCTATACGGAGTTATGTAAAGGAATCCTTGGAGAAGGGTCATATTCGCCCGTCGTCGTCGCCATTGGGAGCGGGGTTCTTTTTTGTGGCCAAGAAGGATGGTTCGTTGAGACCTTGTATTGATTACCGCCTTCTTAATAAAATCACAGTCAAATTTCAGTACCCCTTGCCGCTGCTGTCTGATTTGTTTGCTCGGATTAAGGGGGCTAGTTGGTTCACCAAGATAGATCTTCGTGGTGCGTATAATCTTGTGCGTATTAAACAGGGCGATGAATGGAAAACAGCATTTAATACGCCTGAGGGCCATTTTGAGTACCTGGTTATGCCATTCGGGCTTTCCAATGCTCCATCAGTATTTCAGTCCTTTATGCATGACATCTTCCGAGAGTACCTGGATAAATTCCTGATTGTATACTTGGATGATATTTTGGTCTTCTCGGATGATTGGGAGTCTCACGTGAAGCAGGTCAGAATGGTGTTTCAGGTCCTGCGTGCGAATTCTTTGTTTGTGAAGGGGTCTAAGTGTCTCTTTGGAGTTCAGAAGGTTTCATTTTTGGGTTTCATTTTTTCCCATTCTACTATCGAGATGGACCCTGTTAAAGTCCAGGCCATTTATGATTGGACTCAGCCGACATCTCTGAAGAGTCTGCAAAAGTTCCTGGGCTTTGCTAATTTTTATCGTCGCTTCATCAATAATTTTTCTAGTGTTGCTAAACTGTTGACTGATTTAACCAAGAAGGGTGCTGATGTGGTCAATTGGTCTTCTGCTGCTGTGGAAGCTTTTCAGGAGTTGAAGCGTCGTTTTTCTTCTGCCCCTGTGTTGTGCCAGCCAGATGTTTCGCTCCCGTTTCAGGTCGAGGTTGATGCTTCTGAGATTGGAGCAGGGGCTGTTTTGTCGCAAAGAAGTTCTGATGGCTCGGTGATGAAACCATGTGCCTTCTTTTCCAGGAAGTTTTCGCCTGCTGAGCGTAATTATGATGTTGGCAATCGAGAGTTGCTGGCCATGAAGTGGGCATTCGAGGAGTGGCGTCATTGGCTTGAAGGAGCTAAGCATCGCGTGGTGGTCTTGACTGATCACAAGAATTTAACTTATCTCGAGTCTGCCAAACGGTTGAATCCTAGACAGGCTCGTTGGTCGCTGTTTTTCTTCCGTTTTGACTTTATGGTTTCGTACCTTCCAGGCTCTCAGAATGTGAAGGTTGATGCCCTGTCAAGGAGTTTTCTGCCCGACTCTCCGGGTTTGCCTAAGCCGACGGGTATTCTCAAAGAGGGGGTAATTTTGTCTGCCATCTCCCCTGATTTGCGGCGGGTGCTGCAAAAATTTCAGGCTAATAGACCTGACCGTTGCCCAGCGGAGAAACTGTTTGTCCCTGATAAATGGACGAGTAGAGTTATCTCTGAGGTTCATTGTTTGGTGTTGGCTGGTCATCCTGGAATCTTTGGTACCAGAGATTTGGTGGCTAGATCCTTTTGGTGGCCGTCTCTGTCGCGGGATGTGCGTTCTTTTGTGCAGTCCTGTGAGACTTGTGCTCGGGCTAAGCCCTGCTGTTCTCGTGCCAGTGGGTTGCTTTTGCCCTTGCCGGTCCTGAAGAGGCCCTGGACGCATATCTCTATGGATTTTATTTCGGATCTCCCTGTCTCTCAAAAGATGTCGGTCATTTGGGTGGTTTGTGATCGCTTCTCTAAGATGGTCCATTTGGTACCCTTGTCTAAATTGCCTTCCTCCTCTGATTTGGTGCCATTGTTTTTCCAGCATGTGGTTCGTTTACATGGCATTCCGGAGAACATCGTTTCGGACAGAGGTTCCCAGTTTGTTTCGAGGTTTTGGCGAGCCTTTTGTGCTAGGATGGGCATTGATTTGTCTTTTTCCTCGGCTTTCCATCCTCAGACAAATGGCCAAACTGAACGAACCAATCAGACTTTGGAAACATATCTGAGATGCTTTGTTTCTGCTGATCAGGATGATTGGGTGTCCTTTTTGCCTTTGGCTGAGTTCGCCCTTAATAATCGAGCCAGCTCGGCTACTTTGGTTTCGCCGTTTTTCTGCAATTCTGGTTTCCATCCTCATTTCTCTTCAGGGCAGGTTGAGTCTTCGGACTGTCCTGGTGTAGATACTGTGGTGGATAGGTTGCAGCAGATTTGGACTCATGTGGTGGACAATTTGACATTGTCCCAGGAGAAGGCTCAACGTTTCGCTAACCGCCGGCGCTGTGTGGGTCCCCGACTTCGTGTTGGGGATTTGGTTTGGTTGTCGTCTCGTTATATTCCTATGAAGGTTTCCTCTCCTAAGTTTAAGCCTTGTTTCATTGGTCCGTATAGGATTTCTGAGGTTCTTAATCCTGTGTCGTTTCGTTTGACCCTTCCAGCTTCTTTTTCCATCCATAATGTATTCCATAGGTCATTGTTGCGGAGATACGTGGCACCTGTGGTTCCATCCGTTGATCCTCCTGCCCCGGTTTTGGTTGAGGGGGAGTTGGAGTATGTGGTGGAGAAGATTTTGGATTCTCGTATTTCGAGACGGAAACTCCAGTACCTGGTTAAGTGGAAGGGTTATGGTCAGGAAGATAATTCCTGGGTCTTTGCTTCCGATGTACATGCTGCCGATCTGGTTCGTGCCTTTCATTTGGCTCGTCCTGGTCGGCCTGGGGGCTCTGGTGAGGGTTCGGTGACCCCTCCTCAAGGGGGGGTACTGTTGTGAATTCTGTTGTCGAGCTCCCTCCTGTGGTCATGAATGGTACTTCGGCTGGTTCTGTCCATGGGCTTCCTCTGGTGGATGTGAGTGGGGCTGCGGCTTCTGAGTTTCCTTTCACAGGTGACGAGGTTAAGTCGTTAGGTGCTGCTCTATTTAACTCCACTTAGTTCTTTGCTCCTTGCCTCCAGTCAATGTTCCAGTATTGGCCTTGCTCTCTCCTGGATCGTTCTTGTGGCCTGTCTTCCCTGCATAAGCTAAGTTCTGCTTGGGTTTATTTTGTTTGCTATTTTTCTGTACAGCTTGCTATTTTGAATATTCTTGCTTGCTGGTAGCTCTGGGACGCAGAGGGAGCGACTCCGTACCATTAGTCGGTGCGGAGGGTCTTTTTGCGTCCTCTGCGTGGTCTTTTGTAGGTTTTTTTGCTGACCGCAAAGCTACCTTTCCTATCCTTGGTCTGTTCAGTAAGTCGGGCCTCACTTTGCTAAATCTATTTCATCTCTGTTTGTGTTTTCATCTTTACTCACAGTCATTATATGTGGGGGGCTGCCTTTTCCTTTGGGGAATTTCTCTGAGGCAAGATAGGCTTATTTTTCTATCTTCAGGGCTAGCTAGTTCTTAGGCTGTGACGAGGCGCATAGGGAGCGTCAGGAGCGCTCCACGGCTATTTCTAGTGTGTGTGATAGGATTAGGGATTGCGGTCAGCAGAGTTCCCACGTCCCAGAACTCGTCCTATATTATTGGTAACTATCAGGTCATTCCGTGTGCTCTTAACCACCAGGTCATAACAGGGATGTGTCTGGGTTAGAGGTGTGGTTAGGGTTACCGTTGGGATTAGGGTTAGGGGTTTGTTTGGATTAGGGTTTCAGTTATAATTGGGGGGTTTCCACTGTTTAGGCACATCAGGGGCTCTCCAAACGCGACATGGCGTCCGATCTCAATTCCAGCCAATTCTGCGTTGAAAAAGTAAAACAGAGCTCCTTCCCTTCCGAGCTCTCCCGTGTGCCCAAACAGGGGTTTACCCCAACATATGGGGTATCAGCGTACTCAGGACAAATTGGACAGCAAGATATAGGGTCTAATTTTTTCTTGTTACCCTTGGGAAAATACAAAACTGGGGGCTAAAAAATAATTTTTGTGGAAAAATAAATATTTTTTATTTGCACGGCTCTGCGTTATAAACTGTAGTGAAACACTTGGGGGTTCAAAGCTCTCACAACACATCTAGATGAGTTCCTTAGGGGGTCTACTTTCCAAAATGGTGTCACTTGTGGGTGGTTTCAATGTTTAGGTACATTAGGGGCTCTGCAAACGCAATGTGACGCCTTCAGACCATTCCATCTAAGTCTGCATTCCCAATGGCGCTCCTTCCCTTCCGAGCCCTCCCATGCGCCCAAACGGTGGTCCCCCCCACATATGGGGTATCAGCGTACTCAGGACAAATTGGACAACAACTTTTGGGGTCCATTTTCTCCTGTTACCCTTGGTAAAATAAAACAAATTGGAGCTGAATTAAATTTTTTGTGTAAAAAAGTTAAATGTTCATTTTTATTTAAACATTCCAAAAATTCCTGTGAAACACCTGAAGGGTTAATAAACTTCTTGAATGGTTTTGAGCACCTTGAGGGGTGCAGTTTTTAGAATGGTGTCACACTTGGTTACTTTCTATCATTTAGACCCCTCAAAATGACATCAAATGAGATGTGGTCCCTAAAAAAAAATGGTGTTGTAAAAATGAGAAATTGCTGGTCAACTTTTAACCCTTATAACTCCTTAACAAAAAAAAAATTTGGTTCCAAAATTGTGCTGATGTAAAGTAGACATGTGGGAAATGTTACTTATTAAGTATTTTGTGTGACAAATCTCTGTGATTTAATTGCATAAAAAGTCAAATATCAAAGAAGTTTTACCACTATCATGAAGTACAATATGTCACGAGAAAACAATGTCAGAATCACCGGGATCCGTTGAAGCGTTCCAGAGTTATAACCTCATTAAAGTGACAGTGGTCAGAATTGTAAAAATTGGCCCGGTCATTAACGTGCAAACCACCCTCGGGGCTTAAGGGGTTAACCAAGGCAAATACAGAACATGAACACCACCAAAAAGCGCCCAGGCAAGATGGGATTAAAATTATGCCTTTATTAACCCCTTTACCCCCAAGGGTGGTTTGCACGTCAACGACCAGGCCAATTTTTACAATTCTGACCACTGTCCCTTTATGAGGTTATAACTCTGGAACGCTTCAACGGATCCTGGTGATTCTGACATTGTTTTCTCGTGACATATTGTACTTCATGATAGTGGTAAAATTTCTTTGATAGTACCTGCGTTTATTTGTGAAAAAACGGAAATTTGGCGAAAATTTTGAAAACTTCGCAATTGTCCAAATTTGAATTTTTATGCAATTAAATCACAGAGATATGTCACACAAAATACTTAGTAAGTAACATTTCCCACATGTCTACTTTACATCAGCATAATTTTGGAACCAAATTTTTTTTTTGTTAGGGAGTTATAAGGGTTAAAAGTTGACCAGCAATTTCTCATTTTTACAACACCATTTTTTTTTTAGGGACCACATCTCATTTGAAGTCATTTTGAGGGGTCTAAATGATAGAAAATACCCAAGTGTGACACCATTCTAAAAACTGCACCCCTCAAGGTGCTCAAAACCACATTCAAGAAGTTTATTAACCCTTCAGGTGTTTCATAGGAATTTTTGGAATGTTTAAATAAAAATGAACATTTAACTTTTTTTCACAAAAAATTTACTTCAGCTCCAATTTGCTTTATTTTACCAAGGGTAACAGGAGAAAATGAACCCCAAAGGTTGTTGTACAATTTGTCCTGAGTACGTTCATACCCCATATGTGGGGGTAAACCACTGTTTGGGCGCATGGGAGAGCTCGGAAGGGAAGGAGCGCCGTTTGACTTTTCAATGCAAAATTGACAGGAATTGAGATGGGACGCCATGTTGCGTTTGGAGAGCCACTGATGTGCCTAAACATTGAAACCCCCACAAGTGACACCATTTTGGAAAGTAGACCCCCTAAGGAACTTATCTAGAGGTGTGGTGAGCACTTTGACCCACCAAGTGCTTCACAGAAGTTTATAATGCAGAACCGTAAAAATAAAAAATCATATTTTTTCACAAAAATTATCTTTTCGCCCCCAATTTTTTATTTTTCCAAGGGTAAGAGAAGAAATTGGACCTCAAAAGTTGTTGTACAATTTGTCCTGAGTACGCTGATACCCCATATGTGGGGGTAAACCACTGTTTGGGCACATGGTAGAGCTCGGAAGGGAAGGAGCACCGTTTGACTTTTCATGCCAAAATTGACAGGAATTGAGATGGGATGCCATGTTGCATTTGGAGAGCCACTGATGTGCCTAAACATTGAAACCCCCCACAAGTGACACCATTTTGGAAAGTAGACCCCCTAAGGAACTTATCTAGATGTGTGGTGAGCACTTTGACCCACCAAGGGCTTCACAGAAGTTTATAATGCAGAGCCATAAAAATAAAACAAAATTTTTTTCCCACAAAAATTATTTTTTAGCCCCCAGTTTTGTATTTTCCCTAGGGTAACAGGAGAAATTGGACCCCAAAAGTTGTTGTCCAATTTGTCCCGAGTACGCTGATACCCCATATGTGGGGGGGGAACCACCGTTTGGGCGCATGGGAGGGCTCGGAAGGGAAGGAGCGCCATTTGGAATGCAGACTTAGATGGAATGGTCTGCAGGTGTCACATTGCGTTTGCAGAGCCCCTAATGTACCTAAACAGTAGAAACCCCCCACAACTGACACCATTTTGGAAAGTAGACCCCCTAAGGAACTCATCTAGATGTGGTGTGAGAGCTTTGAACCCCCAAGTATTTCACTACAGTTTATAATGCAGAGCCGTGCAAATAAAAAATATTTTTTTTCCACAAAAATTATATTTTAGCCCCCAGTTTTGTATTTTTCCAAGGGTAGCAGGAGAAATTGGACCCTAAATGTTGTTGTCCAATTTGTCCTGAGTACGCTGATACCCGATATGTGGGGGGGGAACCACTGTTTGGGTGCATGGGAGGACTCGGAAGGGAAGGAGCATCATTTGTAATGCAGACTTAGATGGATTGGTCTGCAGGCGTCACATTGCGTTTGCAGAGCCCCTAATGTACCTAAACAGTAGAAATCCCCCACAAGTGACCCCATATTGGAAACTAGACCCCTCAATGAACTTATCTAGATGTGTTGTGAGAACTTTGAACCCCCAAGTGTTTCACTACAGTTTATAACGCAGAGCCGTGCAAATAAAAAATCTTTGTTTTCCCACAAAAATTATTTTTTAGCCCCCAGTTTTGTATTTTCCCAAGGGTAACAGGAGAAATTGGACCCCAAAAGATGTTGTCCTATTTGTCCTGAGTACGCTGATACCCCATATGTTGGGGTAAACCCCTGTTTGGGCACACGGGAGAGCTCGGAAGGGAAGGAGCACTGTTTTACTTTTTCAACGCAGAATTGGCTGGAATTGAGATCGGACGCCATGTCGTGTTTGGAGAGCCCCTGATGTGCCTAAACAGTGGAAACCCCCCAATTATAACTGAAACCCTAATCCAAACACACCCCTAACCCTAATTCCAACGGTAACCCTAACCACACCTCTAACCCTGACACACCCCTAACCCCAATCCCAACCCTATTCCCAACTTTAAATGTAATCTAAACCCTAACCCTAACTTTAGCCCCAACCCTAACTGTAGCCCCAACCCTAGCCCTAACCCTAACCCTAGCCCTAACCCTAGCCCAAACCCTAGCCCTAACCCTAGCTCTAACCCTAGCCCTAATGGGAAAATGGAAATAAATACATTTTTTTTATTTTTCCCTAACTAAGGGGGTGATGAAGGGGGGTTTGATTTACTTTTATAGCGAGTTTTTTAGCGGATTTTTATGATTAGCAGCCGTCACACACTGAAAGACGCTTTTTATTGCAAAAAATATTTTTTGCGTTACCACATTTTGAGAGCTATAATTTTTCCATATTTTGGTCCACAGAGTCATGTGAGGTCTTGTTTTTTGCGAGACGAGTTGACGTTTTTATTGGTAACATTTTCGGGCACGACATTTTTTGATCGCTTTTTATTCCGATTTTTGTGAAACCAGCTATTCATGAATTTCTTTTGGGGGAAGCGTTTATACCATTCCGCATTTGGTAAAATTGATAAAGCAGTTTTATTCTTCGGTTCAGTACGATTACAGTGACACCTCATTTATATCATTTTTTTTATGTTTTGGCGCTTTTATACGATAAAAACTATTTTACAGAAAAAATAATTATTTTTGCATCGCTTTATTCTCAGGACTATAACTTTTTTTATTTTTTTGCTGATGATGCTGTATGGCAGTTTGTTTTTTGCGGGACAAGATGACGTTTTCAGCGGTACCATGGTTATTTATATCTGTCTGTTTGATCGCGTGTTATTCCACTTTTTGTTCGGCGGTATGATAATAAAGCGTTGTTTTTTGCCTCGTTTTTTTTTTTTCCTTACGGTGTTTACTGAAGGGGTTAACTAGTGGACCAGTTTTATAGGTTGGGTTGTTACGGACGCGGCGATACTAAATATGTGTACTTTTATTGTTTTTTTTTTTTTATTTAGATGAAGAAATATATTTATGGGAATAATATTTTTTTTTTCATTATTTAGGAATATTTATTTATTTATGTTTTTTTACACATTTGGAAAAATTTTTTTAAACTTTTTTACTTTGTCCCAGGGGGGGACATCACAGATCAGTGATCTGACAGTTTGCACAGCACTCTGTCAGATCACTGATCTGACATGCAGCACTGCAGGCTTCACAGTGCCTGCTCTCAGCAGGCTCTGTGAAGCCACCTCCCTCCCTGCAGGACCCGGATCCGCGGCCATCTTGGATCCGGGCCTGGAGCAGGGAGGGAAGGAGTTAAGACCCTCGCAGCAACGCGATCACATCGCGTTACTGCGGGGGGCTCAGGGAAGCCCGCAGGGAGCCCCCTCCCTGCGCGGTGCTTCCCTGTACCGCCGGCACATTACGATCATCTTTGATCGCGTTGTGCCGGGGGTTAATGTGCCGGGGGCGGTCCGTGATCGCTCCTGGCACATAGTGCCGGATGTCAGCTGCGATAAGCAGCTGACACCCGGCCGCTATGACTTACTATCCCGTCCAAGGTCAGATAAGCCCAGGGCACCTCTACGGGATAGTACGTCTAAGGTCACAGAGGGGTTAAATAGACGTGGCAGAGGGTTACATAATATGAAGAGCAAAATTTACAAAAGTGCGCAAGGACAGGACTACGAAAAAAACATACATCATAGTTATAATCATTAGCAGCAACCAATATAGAATAGCTATATGCTAAGTTATACAGCCATGCACCTCCCTGTGCAAAAGTAGCAAAGTATTAATTACAGTGAATAATGTGCATACAATAATCAAAAATGGAAAATTTAGTGCAACATAGTGCGAAAGTGTAAGCAAATATCAGGCAAGATCAACTACTGACCAAAAAATACATTCACATAGATAATCCTAAAGTACAAAAATTATATCATAGTGGTACAAAACACCAGAGAGGCATGCTGAATAAAATAGAGGTTGTGCAATGATAGTGCGGTTTTTATCTCAGTTATATATATATATATATATATATATATATATATATATATATATATATATATATTATTATTATTATTATTATTTATTTATATAGCACCATTGATTCCATGGTGCTGTACATGAGAAGGGGTTACATACAAGTTACAAATATCACATACAGTAAACAAACTAAAATTAACGGACTGATACAGAGGGGCAAGGACCCTGCCCTTGCGGGCTTACATTCTACAGGATTATGGGGAAGGAGACAGAAGATCGTTGGGTACAGCCGGGACCAGCTGCTTCGAAAGCATCACCAAACCAGGGATTCAAGCTTCAGGAGGCTAATTTGCATATTCCAGGTGCCTTCTGGGAGAAGCGAAGTCTCCCTAAGCTAGAAGATCATTGGGTACAGCCGGGACCAGCTGCTTCGAAAGCATCACCAAACCAGGGATTCAAGCTTCAGGAGGCTAATTTGCATATTCCAGGTGCCTTCTGGGAGAAGCGAAGTCTCCCTAAGCTAGAAGATCATTGGGTACAGCCGGGACCAGCTGCTTCGAAAGCATCACCAAACCAGGGATTCAAGCTTCAGGAGGCTAATTTGCATATTCCAGGTGCCTTCTGGGAGAAGCGAAGTCTCCCTAAGCTAGAAGATCATTGGGTACAGCCGGGACCAGCTGCTTCGAAAGCATCACCAAACCAGGGATTCAAGCTTCAGGAGGCTAATTTGCATATTCCAGGTGCCTTCTGGGAGAAGCGAAGTCTCCCTAAGCTAGAAGATCATTGGGTACAGCCGGGACCAGCTGCTTCGAAAGCATCACCAAACCAGGGATTCAAGCTTCAGGAGGCTAATTTGCATATTCCAGGTGCCTTCTGGGAGAAGCGAAGTCTCCCTAAGCTAGAAGATCATTGGGTACAGCCGGGACCAGCTGCTTCGAAAGCATCACCAAACCAGGGATTCAAGCTTCAGGAGGCTAATTTGCATATTCCAGGTGCCTTCTGGGAGAAGCGAAGTCTCCCTAAGCTAGAAGATCATTGGGTACAGCCGGGACCAGCTGCTTCGAAAGCATCACCAAACCAGGGATTCAAGCTTCAGGAGGCTAATTTGCATATTCCAGGTGCCTTCTGGGAGAAGCGAAGTCTCCCTAAGCTAGAAGATCATTGGGTACAGCCGGGACCAGCTGCTTCGAAAGCATCACCAAACCAGGGATTCAAGCTTCAGGAGGCTAATTTGCATATTCCAGGTGCCTTCTGGGAGAAGCGAAGTCTCCCTAAGCTAGAAGATCATTGGGTACAGCCGGGACCAGCTGCTTCGAAAGCATCACCAAACCAGGGATTCAAGCTTCAGGAGGCTAATTTGCATATTCCAGGTGCCTTCTGGGAGAAGCGAAGTCTCCCTAAGCTAGAAGATCATTGGGTACAGCCGGGACCAGCTGCTTCGAAAGCATCACCAAACCAGGGATTCAAGCTTCAGGAGGCTAATTTGCATATTCCAGGTGCCTTCTGGGAGAAGCGAAGTCTCCCTAAGCTAGAAGATCATTGGGTACAGCCGGGACCAGCTGCTTCGAAAGCATCACCAAACCAGGGATTCAAGCTTCAGGAGGCTAATTTGCATATTCCAGGTGCCTTCTGGGAGAAGCGAAGTCTCCCTAAGCTAGAAGATCATTGGGTACAGCCGGGACCAGCTGCTTCGAAAGCATCACCAAACCAGGGATTCAAGCTTCAGGAGGCTAATTTGCATATTCCAGGTGCCTTCTGGGAGAAGCGAAGTCTCCCTAAGCTAGAAGATCATTGGGTACAGCCGGGACCAGCTGCTTCGAAAGCATCACCAAACCAGGGATTCAAGCTTCAGGAGGCTAATTTGCATATTCCAGGTGCCTTCTGGGAGAAGCGAAGTCTCCCTAAGCTAGAAGATCATTGGGTACAGCCGGGACCAGCTGCTTCGAAAGCATCACCAAACCAGGGATTCAAGCTTCAGGAGGCTAATTTGCATATTCCAGGTGCCTTCTGGGAGAAGCGAAGTCTCCCTAAGCTAGAAGATCATTGGGTACAGCCGGGACCAGCTGCTTCGAAAGCATCACCAAACCAGGGATTCAAGCTTCAGGAGGCTAATTTGCATATTCCAGGTGCCTTCTGGGAGAAGCGAAGTCTCCCTAAGCTAGAAGATCATTGGGTACAGCCGGGACCAGCTGCTTCGAAAGCATCACCAAACCAGGGATTCAAGCTTCAGGAGGCTAATTTGCATATTCCAGGTGCCTTCTGGGAGAAGCGAAGTCTCCCTAAGCTAGAAGATCATTGGGTACAGCCGGGACCAGCTGCTTCGAAAGCATCACCAAACCAGGGATTCAAGCTTCAGGAGGCTAATTTGCATATTCCAGGTGCCTTCTGGGAGAAGCGAAGTCTCCCTAAGCTAGAAGATCATTGGGTACAGCCGGGACCAGCTGCTTCGAAAGCATCACCAAACCAGGGATTCAAGCTTCAGGAGGCTAATTTGCATATTCCAGGTGCCTTCTGGGAGAAGCGAAGTCTCCCTAAGCTAGAAGATCATTGGGTACAGCCGGGACCAGCTGCTTCGAAAGCATCACCAAACCAGGGATTCAAGCTTCAGGAGGCTAATTTGCATATTCCAGGTGCCTTCTGGGAGAAGCGAAGTCTCCCTAAGCTAGAAGATCATTGGGTACAGCCGGGACCAGCTGCTTCGAAAGCATCACCAAACCAGGGATTCAAGCTTCAGGAGGCTAATTTGCATATTCCAGGTGCCTTCTGGGAGAAGCGAAGTCTCCCTAAGCTAGAAGATCATTGGGTACAGCCGGGACCAGCTGCTTCGAAAGCATCACCAAACCAGGGATTCAAGCTTCAGGAGGCTAATTTGCATATTCCAGGTGCCTTCTGGGAGAAGCGAAGTCTCCCTAAGCTAGAAGATCATTGGGTACAGCCGGGACCAGCTGCTTCGAAAGCATCACCAAACCAGGGATTCAAGCTTCAGGAGGCTAATTTGCATATTCCAGGTGCCTTCTGGGAGAAGCGAAGTCTCCCTAAGCTAGAAGATCATTGGGTACAGCCGGGACCAGCTGCTTCGAAAGCATCACCAAACCAGGGATTCAAGCTTCAGGAGGCTAATTTGCATATTCCAGGTGCCTTCTGGGAGAAGCGAAGTCTCCCTAAGCTAGAAGATCATTGGGTACAGCCGGGACCAGCTGCTTCGAAAGCATCACCAAACCAGGGATTCAAGCTTCAGGAGGCTAATTTGCATATTCCAGGTGCCTTCTGGGAGAAGCGAAGTCTCCCTAAGCTAGAAGATCATTGGGTACAGCCGGGACCAGCTGCTTCGAAAGCATCACCAAACCAGGGATTCAAGCTTCAGGAGGCTAATTTGCATATTCCAGGTGCCTTCTGGGAGAAGCGAAGTCTCCCTAAGCTAGAAGATCATTGGGTACAGCCGGGACCAGCTGCTTCGAAAGCATCACCAAACCAGGGATTCAAGCTTCAGGAGGCTAATTTGCATATTCCAGGTGCCTTCTGGGAGAAGCGAAGTCTCCCTAAGCTAGAAGATCATTGGGTACAGCCGGGACCAGCTGCTTCGAAAGCATCACCAAACCAGGGATTCAAGCTTCAGGAGGCTAATTTGCATATTCCAGGTGCCTTCTGGGAGAAGCGAAGTCTCCCTAAGCTAGAAGATCATTGGGTACAGCCGGGACCAGCTGCTTCGAAAGCATCACCAAACCAGGGATTCAAGCTTCAGGAGGCTAATTTGCATATTCCAGGTGCCTTCTGGGAGAAGCGAAGTCTCCCTAAGCTAGAAGATCATTGGGTACAGCCGGGACCAGCTGCTTCGAAAGCATCACCAAACCAGGGATTCAAGCTTCAGGAGGCTAATTTGCATATTCCAGGTGCCTTCTGGGAGAAGCGAAGTCTCCCTAAGCTAGAAGATCATTGGGTACAGCCGGGACCAGCTGCTTCGAAAGCATCACCAAACCAGGGATTCAAGCTTCAGGAGGCTAATTTGCATATTCCAGGTGCCTTCTGGGAGAAGCGAAGTCTCCCTAAGCTAGAAGATCATTGGGTACAGCCGGGACCAGCTGCTTCGAAAGCATCACCAAACCAGGGATTCAAGCTTCAGGAGGCTAATTTGCATATTCCAGGTGCCTTCTGGGAGAAGCGAAGTCTCCCTAAGCTAGAAGATCATTGGGTACAGCCGGGACCAGCTGCTTCGAAAGCATCACCAAACCAGGGATTCAAGCTTCAGGAGGCTAATTTGCATATTCCAGGTGCCTTCTGGGAGAAGCGAAGTCTCCCTAAGCTAGAAGATCATTGGGTACAGCCGGGACCAGCTGCTTCGAAAGCATCACCAAACCAGGGATTCAAGCTTCAGGAGGCTAATTTGCATATTCCAGGTGCCTTCTGGGAGAAGCGAAGTCTCCCTAAGCTAGAAGATCATTGGGTACAGCCGGGACCAGCTGCTTCGAAAGCATCACCAAACCGCGCGCCTTACGGCGCGCGAATTTTTGCCTGTAGGACATTATTGCAAGAGAGCTTGGCTGAGTAGATTACACAAGAAGGAAAACACACAGCAAGTCAGCAGGATCTAGGAGCAACATGGCAGATGTGACAACCTACATGGTGAGCTGCAGCATGTGCTACATGTTCACAGATCGACCAGAAGAAGAATCCAATTTCACCTGTCAGAAGTGTAGACTAGTGGCCCTTTTAGAAGAAAAGGTGCGGGGTCTGGAAGAAAGAATAGCAACTTTGAAACTCATCAAAGAGAATGAAGACTTTCTAGACAGAACAGAAGCATCTCTACTGGTCACAGAAGGTGCAAAAAGTGTCAGAGAACCTCCAAAAGCAGATGAGTGGAAGCATGTGACCAAAAGAAGCAAGAAGACCATGGAGAAATCACCAACCACACAACTGAAGAACCGATATCAAATCTTTGTAGAGGATGAAGATGGCACACCTAAGAATGAAGCAATACCAGCAAGCAAAAAAGAAAAGGGCACACAGCAACAAGTGACAGCAAAAAGTACAGCCAAGAAGCAACGAAGAGTGGTGGTGGTGGGAGACTCACTACTGAGAGGCACCGAAGCAGCCATCTGCAGACCGGACATAACTGCAAGAGAAGTATGCTGCCTTCCAGGTGCGATGATCAAGGATGTGACCGATAGGATACCAAAGCTCTTCAGCTCCAAGGACGTCCACCCATTTCTTCTGATACATGTTGGCACCAATGACACGGCAAGGAAGGACCTACCGACAATCTGCAAGGACTTTGAAGAGTTGGGGAAGAAAGTAAAGGAACTGGATGCACAGGTAGTTTTTTCTTCTATCCTTCCAGTAGACGGGCATGGCACCAGGAGATGGAACAGGATCCTTGATGCAAACAACTGGCTAAGACGATGGTGCAGACAACAAGGATTTGGATTCCTGGACCACGGTGTGAATTACTGGTATGATGGACTCCTCGCCAGAGACGGACTACACCTCAACAAACCTGGGAAACACACATTCGCCAGAAGACTCGCTACACTCATCAGGAGGGCGTTAAACTAGAAGAAGAGGGGACGGGAAGAAAAACATTAGACTCGAACAAAGACGACCCAGGAAAACATACTCAGAAGGGAGGTAAGAACATTTCTAAAACAATCCACAGTGAGGAGATTGGAACAAAACAAAATCCTCTAAACTGCATGCTCGCAAACGCCAGAAGCCTGACAAACAAGATGGAAGAACTAGAAGCAGAAATATCTACAGGTAACTTTGACATAGTGGGAATAACCGAGACATGGTTAGATGAAAGCTATGACTGGGCAGTTAACTTACAGGGTTACAGTCTGTTTAGAAAGGATCGTAAAAATCGGAGAGGAGGAGGGGTTTGTCTCTATGTAAAGTCTTGTCTAAAGTCCACTTTAAGGGAGGATATTAGCGAAGGGAATGAGGATGTCGAGTCCATATGGGTTGAAATTCATGGAGGGAAAAATGGTAACAAAATTCTCATTGGGGTCTGTTACAAACCCCCAAATATAACAGAAAGCATGGAAAGTCTACTTCTAAAGCAGATAGATGAAGCTGCAACCCATAATGAGGTCCTGGTTATGGGGGACTTTAACTACCCGGATATTAACTGGGAAACAGAAACCTGTGAAACCCATAAAGGCAACAGGTTTCTGCTAATAACCAAGAAAAATTATCTTTCACAATTGGTGCAGAATCCAACCAGAGGAGCAGCACTTTTAGACCTAATACTATCTAATAGACCTGACAGAATAACAAATCTGCAGGTGGTTGGGCATTTAGGAAATAGCGACCACAATATTGTGCAGTTTCACCTGTCTTTCACTAGGGGGACTTGTCAGGGAGTCACAAAAACATTCAACTTTAGGAAGGCAAAGTTTGAACAGCTTAGAGATGCCCTTAATCTGGTAGACTGGGACAATATCCTCAGAAATGAGAATACAGATAATAAATGGGAAATGTTTAAGAACATCCTAAATAGGCAGTGTAAGCGGTTTATACCTTGTGGGAATAAAAGGACTAGAAATAGGAAAAACCCAATGTGGCTAAACAAAGAAGTAAGACAGGCAATTAACAGTAAAAAGAAAGCATTTGCACTACTAAAGCAGGATGGCACCATTGAAGCTCTAAAAAACTATAGGGAGAAAAATACTTTATCTAAAAAACTAATTAAAGCTGCCAAAAAGGAAACAGAGAAGCACATTGCTAAGGAGAGTAAAACTAATCCCAAACTGTTCTTCAACTATATCAATAGTAAAAGAATAAAAACTGAAAATGTAGGCCCCTTAAAAAATAGTGAGGAAAGAATGGTTGTAGATGACGAGGAAAAAGCTAACATATTAAACACCTTCTTCTCCACGGTATTCACGGTGGAAAATGAAATGCTAGGTGAAATCCCAAGAAACAATGAAAACCCTATATTAAGGGTCACCAATCTAACCCAAGAAGAGGTGCGAAACCGGCTAAATAAGATTAAAATAGATAAATCTCCGGGTCCGGATGGCATACACCCACGAGTACTAAGAGAACTAAGTAATGTAATAGATAAACCATTATTTCTTATTTTTAGTGACTCTATAGCGACAGGGTCTGTTCCGCAGGACTGGCGCATAGCAAATGTGGTGCCAATATTCAAAAAGGGCTCTAAAAGTGAACCTGGAAATTATAGGCCAGTAAGTCTAACCTCTATTGTTGGTAAAATATTTGAAGGGTTTCTGAGGGATGTTATTCTGGATTATCTCAATGAGAATAACTGTTTAACTCCATATCAGCATGGGTTTATGAGAAATCGCTCCTGTCAAACCAATCTAATCAGTTTTTATGAAGAGGTAAGCTATAGACTGGACCACGGTGAGTCATTGGACGTGGTATATCTCGATTTTTCCAAAGCGTTTGATACCGTGCCGCACAAGAGGTTGGTACACAAAATGAGAATGCTTGGTCTGGGGGAAAATGTGTGTAAATGGTTAGTAACTGGCTTAGTGATAGAAAGCAGAGGGTGGTTATAAATGGTATAGTCTCTAACTGGGTCGCTGTGACCAGTGGGGTACCGCAGGGGTCAGTATTGGGACCTGTTCTCTTCAACATATTCATTAATGATCTGGTAGAAGGTTTACACAGTAAAATATCGATATTTGCAGATGATACAAAACTATGTAAAGCAGTTAATACAAGAGAAGATAGTATTCTGCTACAGATGGATCTGGATAAGTTGGAAACTTGGGCTGAAAGGTGGCAGATGAGGTTTAACAATGATAAATGTAAGGTTATACACATGGGAAGAGGGAATCAATATCACCATTACACACTGAACGGGAAACCACTGGGTAAATCTGACAGGGAGAAGGACTTGGGGATCCTAGTTAATGATAAACTTACCTGGAGCAGCCAGTGCCAGGCAGCAGCTGCCAAGGCAAACAGGATCATGGGGTGCATTAAAAGAGGTCTGGATACACATGATGAGAGCATTATACTGCCTCTGTACAAATCCCTAGTTAGACCGCACATGGAGTACTGTGTCCAGTTTTGGGCACCGGTGCTCAGGAAGGATATAATGGAACTAGAGAGAGTACAAAGGAGGGCAACAAAATTAATAAAGGGGATGGGAGAACTACAATACCCAGATAGATTAGCGAAATTAGGATTATTTAGTCTAGAAAAAAGACGACTGAGGGGCGATCTAATAACCATGTATAAGTATATAAGGGGACAATACAAATATCTCGCTGAGGATCTGTTTATACCAAGGAAGGTGACGGGCACAAGGGGGCATTCTTTGCGTCTGGAGGAGAGAAGGTTTTTCCACCAACATAGAAGAGGATTCTTTACTGTTAGGGCAGTGAGAATCTGGAATTGCTTGCCTGAGGAGGTGGTGATGGCGAACTCAGTCGAGGGGTTCAAGAGAGGCCTGGATGTCTTCCTGGAGCAGAACAATATTGTATCATACAATTATTAGGTTCTGTAGAAGGACGTAGATCTGGGGATTTATTATGATGGAATATAGGCTGAACTGGATGGACAAATGTCTTTTTTCGGCCTTACTAACTATGTTACTATGTTACTGTAGGTTGAGGGTTGCAGGAGCTCCGGTGTTGGTGAGGCGGTAGCTCCGGTGTTGGTGAGGCGGTAGCTCCGGTGTTGGTGAGGCGGTAGCTTCGTTGGTGATGAGGCAGCAGCAGTGTCAGTGCAGGCTGTAGGCTTTCCTGAAGAGATGAGTTTTCAGGTTCCGTCTGAAGGATCCGACTGTGGTTGATAGTCGGACGTGTTGGGGCAGAGAGTTCCAGAGGATGGGGGATATTCGGGAGAAGTCTTGGAGGCGATTGGATGAGGAGCGAATAAGTGTGGAGGAGAGAAGGAGGTCTTGGGAGGACCGGAGGTCACGTGAGGGAAGATATCGAGAGATTAGTTCAGAGATATATGGAGGAGACAGGTTGTGGATGGCTTTGTAGGTCAGTATTAGCAATTTGAACTGGATACGCTGAGGGAATGGGAGCCAGTGAAGAGATTTGCAGAGGGGGGAAGCGGAGGAGTAGCGAGGAGAGAGATGGATTAGTCGGGCAGCAGATATATATATATATTCGGCTCCATCTGAGCCTTTCTCAAGCAGTGGGTACCTCTACTTGGTGCTTATTTATATGTGTCTCAACAATCAATTGATCCCAATTACAATCTACATGAAATAAAGTGCATTTACAGAATAGTGCATTATACAGCACTTCGTTATAACCACAGAAGGTGCTCATACATAAAGTGCATAGTGCTTATACCTATTAAAAATAGCATCTCATTGCCCCTCAGAACATAAATTATAACTTCATTATCATCGCTATAACATTAGCACAATTCCAATAATTATATTCGTCATATTTACACTTACCCTTAGGAGACATGTGGACCCATGGAGGACGCCATGTACGATAAGTGGCGTTCCTTTCGGCTAACTGCGCATGTCACTAACGCATCATTGCAATGGAACGTATTTACAGCCAATAGTATGCTTTGTGTGTCATTTTTCTATTTGCGCATGCGCAGTAGCGCCATGTTTGTTGTGGCATCGTTATGTGTAACCGCGCACAGACACATTATGTGTGGCATTTTTTTGTGTGCGCATGCGCAGCAGCATTACTGAATGCCTTGAATATTGTAATCTTGTTCTAATTGACCGCGTACTAACGCTCTCAAGTAAAAAAACATTTGTTCACCTCCATTGCTTTTTAGGCTATATTACAAGATTATCAAATAAATAAGTTTGCTCATTCATACTTATAGTAATGCATCAAACATATTCTCATTATATATATTTTGTATGTTTTAACAAATCTTGTAGAATATACGTATAGTTTTTTCAAAATATACCAATATGGATTATAAGATGCATAAGCATATCCTGACATCCCAGACGGTACCTTATACCGACTGTCTCCGGGGGCCACATAAGGTCACACTACTCCAAATGGTCCCTCCAGGCCAAAATGTCGCAGTTGTGACACCTACAAGATAGCCGCACCATTGTCCAGGTCTGTATTTATTCCAAAGGATTCCATCCGAAAAAGACACTTAATCCCTTCGGTTTAAGTGTCTTCAATTCATAAATCCACTTACGTTCCTTCTTTTTTTAAATGTGTTCTCTATCCCCTCCTCTCCTCAAATTTGGGACCACATCTATTATTTTGCACCTAAACTCCTTTTCAGTATGATTACACTCCACAAAATGTTTGGGGACTGGGATTAATTTAAAATTAAGGGATTAAATGCAGATTTTAAGATACATACGGTGTTATAGGGCGGTATATGTGGGTCTTATCTATTTTGTAGAATTGGGGCTTGGTTGATGACAAATTATTTATTTTGAGTGGGCTTTATATATGAGCACCTTCTGTGGTTATAATGAGGTGCTGTATAATGCACTATTCTGTAAATGCACTTTAATGTAGATTGTAATTGGGATCAATTGATGATTGTTGAGACACATATAAATAAGCACCAAGTAGAGGTACCCACTGCTTGAGAAAGGCTCCGATGGAGCCGAAACGTCGCCCAGACTAGTGGGGTGATTAAATCTTCCACATTCTCACTGAAGAAATGGAGTGCTGCCTTTAATTAATACTTAGATAGGTAGATAGATGATAGATAATAGATAGACATAAATATAGATAGATAATAGATAGAAGGAATGAGAGGGATAGATAGATAGATCTATACATAGATAACAAGCATGTATGTTCTTCCTACAGGTATGTTGATCCACCCAGCTCTCCTGCTCCTGCTCTGTCTATGAAGTGCATGTACTACATCACCCAGCTTTGCACACAGACTTGCCCCTGCACCTAGCATTCACATGGTATGTTGATCCACCCAGCTCTCCTGCTCTGTCTGTCTATGAAGTGCATGTAGTGTCATCCATCTTTCCACACAGACTTGCCTCTACTCCTATCTTCCACTTGGTATGTCTCTCAACCAACCCCAGCTTCACCCAAACACCCCCTCCACCCGTGCTATTTACTTTGGTTTGATTATATGCATCTGGTCCACTCTTAATTCTCTGACCAAGATGAACAGAGGCCACTCCTCTCTGCTTCACACCTGAATGCAATTTGTGGCAGATATATTGCATAGCTCAAGTCTGCAAAGACTTCAGTCTGCAGTGTGATTCCTATAAGTGTGTCCTAGAAGTGTGAAGATTACAGTAGAATTAAAACCAGAATTGAACCAGAAGGGAACAAAAGATAACTGCCCAGTCACTGTAAACAATGTTTGTTTGTTTTCACGCTCACCCCTATAATCCTTCACTTTCTGCTAACTCCCCTAATCCCTACACCAAGTAAGGAACTGTTCATCTCTTCCTCAATCCTCCCGCATCCATCTCACCTCCTCCTCAGAACTGTTCCTTAACATACAATCCTCTGTCTCAAAGCACAGGCAGCCCCTTCATGCCCTCTCCTGCTCCTACCTGCTAACACTTTCTCTGCTCCTTCTCACTGCTGGTGATATCTCTCCAAATCCTGGTCCTCCTCACCACATCCCCACAGTCATTTCTACCTCCTATCCACGCTCTATCACAAACTTCCGTAACCTCTCTAACCTTATACCCATTCACACAGCCCCTGCTTCCCCAGTCCCACTAACAGGAGCTCTGTGGAACGCTTGCTGTCTGCAACAAGCTTTCCTACATCCATGATCTTTTGGTACCAAACTTTCCTTCCTCGCCATCACTGAAACCTGGCTCACCTCTCCTGACACAGCCTCTCCTGCTGCAATTTCATATGGTGGCTTTCACCTTTCTCACACACCCCGCCCCAGCAGCAAACATGGCAGAGGAGATGGTTTTCTCCTGTCAGATAACTGCTCCTTCACCCCAATGCCACTGCCACCCTCTGTTACCCTCCCTTCCTTTGAGGTGCACTCTGTGCACATCTACTCCCCCTCCAACTGGCTGTCATTTACCACCCCCAGGGCCAGATACCTCTTTCTTTGACCACTTAACCACCTGGCTACTTCATTTCCTTTCCGCGGACATCCCCACTATCATCATGGGCGACTTCAACATCCCCATTGACACTTCCCTCTCAGCTGTCACTAAACTTCTATCTCTCAAGTCCTCCTTCGGCCTCACTCAATGGTCTTCTGCAGCCACCCACAAAGATGGTCACACACTGGACCTCATCTTCACCCGCCTCTGCTCCCTATCTAACCTCTCTAACTCACCTCTTCCTCTTTCTATCCACAACCTTCTCACATTCTCTTCCCTCTCCACTCCATGTCTACAATCCCCACCCACAAACTTTCACACCCTCGCAGAAATCTTAAACACCTTGACCTACACTCATTCTCTGAATCCCTCCTCCCTCTCACAGACATAAGTTCCCTACACAATGCGGATGACGCTGCCGCTCTATATAACACCACAATAGCTGTAGCTTTGGAATCTGCTGCCCCACTTACACATACCAAAGCTCGCAAAATCAACAGACAGCCCTGGCACACCAGCCTGACCAAAGAACTGAGGCGAACTTCCAGGGCTGCTGAGCGGAAATGGAAAAGATCCCGCTCCAACGAGCACTTCATCGCATTCAAAAAGTCCCTCACTACTTTCAAGACCACACTCGCCACAGCTAAACAAACTTACTTCTCATCTCTCACATCCTCCCTGTCTCACAACCCTAAACAGTTATTCAACACCTTCAATTCTCTCTTCCGTCCCCCAACATCTCCTCCCTCCCCACTCATCTCAGCTGAAGACTTTGCCTCATTTTTCAAGCAGATGATTGATAACATCAGAGACAGTTTTGGTCAACAACAACCAGAACCCTTCCTCCTGACTTCCCAGCCCTCCACCTCCAAAACCAACTTCTCCACCATTACAGAAGATCGACTCTCTACTCTACTCTCAAGATCGCATCTCACCATCTGTGCACTTGACCCCATCCCATCCCACTTCATCCCAAACCTCGCCACAGACTTCATCCCCACCCTAACCCATCTCTTCAACCTATCACTAACAACTGGTGTTTTCCCCTCAAGCTTTAAACATGCCTCAATCACACCTATCCTCAAAAAGCCCTCTCTTGACCCATCCTCTGTATCTAGCTATCGCCCTATATCTCTTCTCCCCTATGCCTCCAAACTACTGGAACAACACATCTACCTTGAACTGTCCTCCCATCTCTCTTCTTGCTCCCTCTTCGATCACTTACAATCTGGCTTCCGGTCACACCACTCCACTGAAACTGCCCTAACTAAGGTCACCAATGACCTCTTAACCGCCAAGAGCAAGCGACACTACTCTGTCCTCTTCCTGGACCTGTCCGCTGCCTTTGACACAGTGGACCATTCCCTATTATTACAGATCCTCTTATCCCTTGGCATCACAGACTTGGTCCTATCCTGGATCTCGTCATACCTAACAGACCGGACATTCAGAGTCTCCCACTCACACACCACATCCCCACCACACCCTCAGTCCCGCAAGCCCCTGCTCTTCTCCATTTAAACCTTTGGCCTGGGACAGCTCATAGAATCTCACGGTTTTCAGTATCATCTCTATGCTGATGACACACATCTACATCTCTGGACCAGATATCACCTCCCTACTAACCAGAATCCCTCAATGTCTGTCCACTATTTCATCCTTCTTCTCCGCTAGATTTCTGAAACTTAACATGGACAAAACAGAATTCATCATCTTTCCCCCATCTCACGCGACCCCCCCAACGAACCTATCCATTACAGTAAACGGCTGCCCTCTCTCCCCAGTCCCACAAGCTTGCTGCCTCAGGGTAATCCTTGACGCTGACCTCTCCTTCAAACCACATATCCAAGCCCTTTCCACTTCCTGCCGACTTCAACTCAAAAATATTTCACGGATCCGTACATTCCTCAACCAAGAATCTGCAAAAATCCTAGTCCATGCCCTCATTATCTCTCGCCTTGACTACTGCAACCTCCTGCTCTGTGGCCTCCCCTCGAACACTCTCGCACCCCTCCAATCTATTCTAAACTCTGCTGCCTGACTAATTCACCTGTCCCCCCGCAATTCCCCGGCTTCTCCCCTCTGTCAATCCCTTCACTGGCTCCCCATTGCCCAGAGACTCCAGTACAAAACCCTAACCATGACATACAAAGCCATCCACAACCGGTCACCTCCATACATCTGTGACCTCGTCTCCCGGTACTTATCTACACGCAACCTCCGATCCTCACAAGATCTCCTTCTCTACTCCCCTCTTATCTCCTCTTCACACAATCGTATACAAGATTTCTCTCGCGCATCACCCCTACTCTGGAACTCTCTACCACAACATATTAGACTCTCGCCTACCATCGAAACCTTCAAAAAGAGCCTGAAGACCCACCTCTTCCGACAAGCCTACAACCTGCTGTAACCACCGATCGACCAAACTGCTGCATGACCAGCTCTACCCTCGCCTACTGTATTCTCACCCATCCCTTGTAGATTGTGAGCCTTTGCAGGCAGGGTCTTCTCTCCTCCTGTCCCAGTTATGACTTGTATTGTTTAACATTATTGTACTTGTTTTTATTATGTATACCCCTCCTTACATGTAAAGCGCCATAGAATAAATGGCGCTATAATAATTAATAATAATAATAGATCGATAGATATTATCTATCTATAGATCTACCATCTACCTCATCCCATCTATCTATTCTATCTATCATATATACATATATATATATATCTATCTCATTCCTTCTATCTATAGATAGAAGGAAGGAATGGGATAGATACAGTGGCGTAGGAAGGGGGGTGCGGGGGGGGGGGGCGGCACAATGCGGGGGGCGGGCATCTGGCACAAGCATCTTTTCAGTCAGTGCAGGGCCAGGCAGTGCAGGCACATAGGGGTTAAGAACGAAGCCAGCATGACATTGTTTGTGGGCGGAGAGATCACGTTCTCCTGCTCTGCTCTCCCGCCCGCCCCTCGCTCCCTGCTGAACTTATCAGGACAGGCAGATTCTGGAGGAGCTCCTTCCTTGCCGCCCTGAGTGAGTGTGATGTATCGCTGTATTCTGACAGTCTGGGTGACCTGGGGCGGCCACAGCTGATATACTGTATATTATATGCAGTAAAAGAGAAGAAACTAATGCGGCACTCACCCCGAATTTGCTGTGAAGATTGTGATCTTTAATGGAGAAAGATGAAAATTACATCCATCAGGACATCAGGTACATATGAGGGTGCGGTATAGGAGCACGGACGACGGCCGTTTCGCACACACAGGTGGACCCATAGAAGCACCTGTGTGTGCAAAACGGCCGTCGTCCGTGCTCCTATACCGCACCCTCATATGTACCTGATGTCCTGATGGATGTAATTTTCATCTTTCTCCATTAAAGATCACAATCTTCACAGCAAATTCGGGGTGAGTGCCGCATTAGTTTCTTCTCTTTTACTGCATACCGATTACTCTCTGGACATTCATGCAGAGTACCATTACCCTTTACGATTGTGACGCCTGAATACACAGCTGTCCATTAACAGTCCTGCATGCTTGGAAACATTCTGCTCTAGTGCCGTTCTGCTCCCTATACTATTACTGTATATTATATACTTCAGCAGCCGCCCAGGGCCCAGCACCTGTCCTGTATATGTATATACTGTATCTGTACAGCCTGCAATACAGTGTATATAATATATATACAGGACAGGTGCTGGGGGCCTGGGCTGGGCGGCTGTTGAAATATATACACTGCACAGTACCACTGCCCTGTATATATACACTGCACAGTACCACTGCCCTGTATATGTACACTGCACAGTACCACTGCCCTGTATATATACACTGCACAGTACCACTGCCTTGTATATATACACTGCACAGTACCACTGCACTGTATATATACACTGCACAGTACCACTGCCCTGTATATATACACTGCACAGTACCACTCCTCCTGTATATATACACTGCACAGTACCACTGCCCTGTATATATACACTGCACAGTACCACTGCCCTGTATATATACACTGCACAGTACCACTGTCCTGTATATATACACTGCACAGTACCACTGCCCTGTATATATACACTGCACAGTACCACTCCTCCTGTATATATACACTGCACAGTACCACTCCTCCTGTATATATACACTGCACTGTACCACTGCCCTGTATATATACACTGCACAGTACCACTGCCCTGTATATATACACTGCACAGTACCACTGCCCTGTATATATACACTGCACAGTACCACTGCCCTGTATATATACACTGCACAGTACCACTCCTCCTGTATATATACACTGCACAGTACCACTCCTCCTGTATATATACACTGCACAGTACCACTCCTCCTGTATATATACACTGCACAGTACCACTCCTCCTGTATATATACACTGCACTGTACCACTGCCCTGTATATATACACTGCACAGTACCACTGCCCTGTATATATACACTGCACAGTACCACTCCTCTTGTATATATACACTGCACAGTACCACTGCCCTGTATATATACACTGCCCAGCACCACTGCCCTGTATATATACACTGCACAGTACCACTGTCCTGTATATATACACTGCACAGTACTGCTCCTCCTGCCCTGTATATATACACTGCACAGTACCACTGTCCTGTATATATACACTGCACAGTACCACTCCTCCTGTCCTGTATATATACACTGCACAGTACTGCTCCTGCCCTGTATCTATACACTGCACAGTACTGCTCCTCCTGTCCTGTATATATACACTGCACAGTACCGCTCCTCCTGTCCTGTATATATACACTGCACAGTACCACTCCTCCTGTCCTGTATATATACACTGCACAGTACCCTCCTCCTGTATATATACACACTGCAAAGTACCACTCCTCCTGTATATATACACTGCACAGTACCACTCCTCCTTTATATATACACTGCACAGTACTGCTCCTCCTGTCCTGTATACATACACTGCACAGTACCACTCCTTTCCTGTATATATACACTGCACAGTACCACTCCTCTTGTCCTGTATATATACACTGCACAGTACCGCTCCTCCTGTCCTGTATATATACACTGCACAGTACCACTCCTCCTGTTCTGTATATATACACTGCACAGTACTGCTCCTCCTGTTCTGTATATATACACTGCACAGTACCATCACTCCCCTGTATATATACACTGCACAGTACCATCACTCCCCTGTATATATACAATGCACAGTACCACTCCTCCTGTCCTGTATATATACACTACACAGTACCACTCCTCCTGTCCTGTATATATACACTGCACAGTACCACTCCTCCTGTCCTGTATATATACACTACACAGTACCACTCCTCCTGTCCTGTATATATACACTGCACAGTACCGCTCCTCATGTCCTGTATATATACACTGCACAGTACCGCTCCTCCTGCCCTGTATATATACACTGCACAGTACCGCTCCTCCTGTCCTGTATATATACACTGCACAGTACCGCTCCTCCTGTCCTGTATATATACACTACACAGTACCCCTCCTCCTGTCCTGTATATATACACTGCACAGTACCGCTCCTCCTGTCCTGCATATATACACTGCACAGTACCACTCCTCCTGTCCTGTATATATACACTACACAGTACCACTCCTCCTGTCCTGTATATACACACTGCACAGTACCACTCCTCCTGTCCTGTATATATACACTACACAGTACCACTCCTCCTGTCCTGTATATATACACTACACAGTACCACTCCTCCTGTCCTGTATATATACACTGCACAGTACCACTCCTCCTGTCCTGTATATATACACTGCACAGTACCGCTCCTCCTGTCCTGTATATATACACTGGAAAGTACCTCTCCTCCTATCCTGTATATATACACTGAACAGTACCACTCCTCCTGTTCTGTATATATACACTGCACAGTACTGCTCCTCCTGTTCTGTATATATACACTGCACAGTACCACTCCTCCTGTCCTGTATATATACACTGCACAGTACCCTCCTCCTGTCCTGTATATACACTGCACAGTACCACTCCTCCTGTCCTGTATATATACACTGCACAGTACTGCTCCTCCTGTTCTGTATATATACACTGCACAGTACCTCTCCTCCTATCCTGTATATATACACTGCACAGTACCACTCCTCCTGTTCTGTATATATACACTGCACAGTACTGCTCCTCCTGTCCTGTATATATACACTGCACAGTACCACTCCTCCTGTTCTGTATATATACACTGCACAGTACTGCTCCTCCTGTCCTGTATATATACACTGCACAGTACTGCTCCTCCTGTTCTGTATATATACACTGCACAGTACCTCTCCTCCTATCCTGTATATATACACTGCACAGTACCACTCCTCCTGTTCTGTATATATACACTGCACAGTACTGCTCCTCCTGTCCTGTATATATACACTGCACAGTACCGCTCCTCCTGTTCTGTATATATACACTGCACAGTACCACTCCTCCTGTCCTGTATATATACACTGCACAGTACCCTCCTCCTGTCCTGTATATACACTGCACAGTACCGCTCCTCCTGTCCTGTATATATACACTGCACAGTACCCTCCTCCTGTCCTGTATATACACTGCACAGTACCACTCCTCCTGTCCTGTGTATATACACTGCACAATACCACTCCTCCCGTCCTGTATATATACACTGCACAGTACCACTCCTCCTATCCTGTATATATACACTGCACAGTACCACTCCTCCTGTCCTGTATATATACACTGCACAGTACCACTCCTCCTGTATATATACACACTGCACAGTACCACTCCTCCTGTATATCTACACTGCACAGTACCACTCCTCCTGTATATATACACTGCACAGTACTGCTCCTCCTGTCCTGTATATATACACTGCACAGTACTGCTCCTCCTGTCCTGTATATATACACTGCACAGTACCACTCCTCCTGTACGGTGGCGCAGTGGTTAGCACTGTAGCCTTGCAGCGCTGGAGTCCTGGGTTCTAATCCCACCCAGGACAACATCTGCAAAGAGTTTGTATGTTCTCTCCGTGTTTGCGTGGGTTTCCTCCGGGCACTCCGGTTTCCTCCCACATTCCAAAGACATACTGATAGGGATTCTAGATTGTGAGCCCCATCGGGGACAGTGATGATAATGTGTGCAAAACTGTAAAGCGCTGCGGAATATGTTAGCGCTATAAAAATAAAGATTATTATTATTATTATTATTATATATACACTACACAGTACCACTCCTCCTGTCCTGTATATATACACCGCACAGTACCGCTCCTCCTGTCCTGTATATATACACTGCACAGTACCACTCCTCCTGTTCTGTATATATACACTGCACAGTACTGCTCCTCCTGTCCTGTATATATACACTGCACAGTACCATCACTCCCCTGTATATATACAATGCACAGTACCACTCCTCCTATCCTGTATATATACACTGCACAGTACCACTCCTCATGTCCTGTATATATACACTGCACAGAACCGCTCCTCCTGCCCTGTATATATACACTGCACAGTACCACTCCTCCTGTCCTGTATATATACACTGCACAGTACCACTCCTCCTGTCCTGTATATATACACTACACAGTACCACTCCTCCTGTCCTGTATATATACATTGCACAGTACCACTCCTCCTGTCCTGTATATATACACTGCACAGTACCACTCCTCCTGTCCTGTATATATACACTGCACAGTACCACTCCTCCTGTTCTGTGTATATACACTGCACAGTACCACTCCTCCTGTCCTGTATATATACACTGCACAGTACCACTCCTCCAGTCCTGTATATATACACTGCACAGTACCACTCCTCCTGTCCTGTATATATACACTGCACAGTACCACTCCTCCAGTCCTGTATATATACACTGCACAGTACCACTCCTCCTGTCCTGTATATATACACTGCACAGTACCGCTCCTCCTGTTCTGTATATATACACTGCACAGTTCTGCTCCTCCTGTCCTGTATATATACACTGCACAGTACTGCTCCTCCTGTTCTGTATATATACACTGCACAATACTGCTCCTCCTGTCCTGTATATATACACTGCACAGTACCATCACTCCCCTGTATATATACACTGCACAGTACCATCACTCCCCTGTATATATACAATGCACAGTACCACTCCTCCTATCCTGTATATATACACTGCACAGTACCACTCCTCCTGTATATATACACTGCACAGTACCGCTCCTCCTGTCCTGTATATATACACTGCACAGTACCGCTCCTCCTGTCCTGTATATATACACTGCACAGTACCACTCCTCCTGTCCTGTATATATACACTGCACAGTACCACTCCTCCTGTCCTGTATATATACACTGCACAGTACCGCTCCTCCTGTCCTGTATATATACACTGCACAGTACTGCTCCTCCTGTCCTGTATATATACACTGCACAGTACCGCTCCTCCTGTCCTGTATATATACACTGCACAGTACCACTCCTCCTGTCCTGTATATATATACACTGCACAGTACCACTCCTCCTGTATATATACAATGCACAGTACCACTCCTCCTGTATATATACACTGCAAAGTACCACTCCTCCTGTATATATACACTGCAAAGTACCACTCCTCCTGTATATATACACTGCACAGTACCACTCCTCCTGTCCTGTATATATACACTGCACAGTACCACTCCTCCTGTATATATACACTGCACAGTACCACTCCTCCTGTATATATACACTGCACTGTACCACTGCCCTGTATATATACACTGCACAGTACCACTCCTCTTGTATATAAACACTGCACAGTACCACTGCCCTGTATATATACACTGCCCAGCACCACTGCCCTGTATATATACACTGCACAGTACCACTGTCCTGTATATATACACTGCACAGTACTGCTCCTCCTGCCCTGTATATATACACTGCACAGTACCACTGTCCTGTATATATACACTGCACAGTACCACTCCTCCTGTCCTGTATATATACACTGCACAGTACTGCTCCTCCTGCCCTGTATATATACACTGCACAGTACTGCTCCTCCTGTCCTGTATATATACACTGCACAGTACCGCTCCTCCTGTCCTGTATATATACACTGCACAGTACCACTCCTCCTGTCCTGTATATATACACTGCACAGTACCCTCCTCCTGTATATATACACACTGCACAGTACCACTCCTCCTGTATATATACACTGCACAGTACCACTCCTCCTGTATATATACACTGCACAGTACTGCTCCTCCTGTCCTGTATATATACACTGCACAGTACCACTCCTCCTTTCCTGTATATATACACTGCACAGTACTGCTCCTCCTGTCCTGTATATATACACTGCACAGTACCGCTCCTCCTGTCCTGTATATATACACTGCACAGTACCACTCCTCCTGTTCTGTATATATACACTGCACAGTACTGCTCCTCCTGTCCTGTATATATACACTGCACAGTACCATCACTCCCCTGTATATATACACTGCACAGTACCATCACTCCCCTGTATATATACAATGCACAGTACCACTCCTCCTATCCTGTATATATACACTGCACAGTACCACTCCTCATGTCCTGTATATATACACTGCACAGTACCACTCCTCCTGTCCTGTATATATACACTACACAGTAGTGTATATATACACTACAATCTGTTTAGAAAGGATCGTAAAAATCGGAGAGGAGGAGGGGTTTGTCTCTATGTAAAGTCTTGTCTAAAGTCCACTTTAAGGGAGGATATTAGCGAAGGGAATGAGGATGTCGAGTCCATATGGGTTGAAATTCATGGAGGGAAAAATGGTAACAAAATTCTCATTGGGGTCTGTTACAAACCCCCAAATATAACAGAAAGCATGGAAAGTCTACTTCTAAAGCAGATAGATGAAGCTGCAACCCATAATGAGGTCCTGGTTATGGGGGACTTTAACTACCCGGATATTAACTGGGAAACAGAAACCTGTGAAACCCATAAAGGCAACAGGTTTCTGCTAATAACCAAGAAAAATTATCTTTCACAATTGGTGCAGAATCCAACCAGAGGAGCAGCACTTTTAGACCTAATACTATCTAATAGACCTGACAGAATAACAAATCTGCAGGTGGTTGGGCATTTAGGAAATAGCGACCACAATATTGTGCAGTTTCACCTGTCTTTCACTAGGGGGACTTGTCAGGGAGTCACAAAAACATTGAACTTTAGGAAGGCAAAGTTTGACCAGCTTAGGCTACGTTCACATTAGCGTTGCGCCGCTGTTGCGTCGGCGACGCAGCGGCGACGCAGCGGCGACGCGCCCCTATGTTTAACATAGGGGACGCGTGCGTTTTTTGGGTGGCGTTTTTCGCCACGTGCGTCGTTTCCGACGCTAGCGTCGGACGCAAGAAAATGCAACAAGTTGCATTTTCTGTGCGTCCGATTTTCGTCAAAAACGACGCACGCGTCGCAAAACGCGCGCGTTTTTGCGCGCGTTTGCGCGCGTTTTTCCGTGCGTCGCGCGTTGCGTCGCCGACGCAGGGCGGCGCAACGCTAATGTGAACGTAGCCTTAGAGATGCCCTTAATCTGGTAGACTGGGACAATATCCTCAGAAATAAGAATACAGATAATAAATGGGAAATGTTTAAGAACATCCTAAATAGGCAGTGTAAGCGGTTTATACCTTGTGGGAATAAAAGGACTAGAAATAGGAAAAACCCAATGTGGCTAAACAAAGAAGTAAGACAGGCAATTAACAGTAAAAAGAAAGCATTTGCACTACTAAAGCAGGATGGCACCATTGAAGCTCTAAAAAACTATAGGGAGAAAAATACTTTATCTAAAAAACTAATTAAAGCTGCCAAAAAGGAAACAGAGAAGCACATTGCTAAGGAGAGTAAAACTAATCCCAAACTGTTCTTCAACTATATCAATAGTAAAAGAATAAAAACTGAAAATGTAGGCCCCTTAAAAAATAGTGAGGAAAGAATGGTTGTAGATGACGAGGAAAAAGCTAACATATTAAACACCTTCTTCTCCACGGTATTCACGGTGGAAAATGAAATGCTAGGTGAAATCCCAAGAAACAATGAAAACCCTATATTAGGGGTCACCAATCTAACCCAAGAAGAGGTGCGAAACCGGCTAAATAAGATTAAAATAGATAAATCTCCGGGTCCGGATGGCATACACCCACGAGTACTAAGAGAACTAAGTAATGTAATAGATAAACCATTATTTCTTATTTTTAGTGACTCTATAGCGACAGGGTCTGTTCCGCAGGACTGGCGCATAGCAAATGTGGTGCCAATATTCAAAAAGGGCTCTAAAAGTGAACCTGGAAATTATAGGCCAGTAAGTCTAACCTCTATTGTTGGTAAAATATTTGAAGGGTTTCTGAGGGATGTTATTCTGGATTATCTCAATGAGAATAACTGTTTAACTCCATATCAGCATGGGTTTATGAGAAATCGCTCCTGTCAAACCAATCTAATCAGTTTTTATGAAGAGGTAAGCTATAGGCTGGACCACGGTGAGTCATTGGACGTGGTATATCTCGATTTTTCCAAAGCGTTTGATACCGTGCCGCACAAGAGGTTGGTACACAAAATGAGAATGCTTGGTCTGGGGGAAAATGTGTGTAAATGGGTTAGTAACTGGCTTAGTGATAGAAAGCAGAGGGTGGTTATAAATGGTATAGTCTCTAACTGGGTCGCTGTGACCAGTGGGGTACCGCAGGGGTCAGTATTGGGACCTGTTCTCTTCAACATATTCATTAATGATCTGGTAGAAGGTTTACACAGTAAAATATCGATATTTGCAGATGATACAAAACTATGTAAAGCAGTTAATACAAGAGAAGATAGTATTCTGCTACAGATGGATCTGGATAAGTTGGAAACTTGGGCTGAAAGGTGGCAGATGAGGTTTAACAATGATAAATGTAAGGTTATACACATGGGAAGAGGGAATCAATATCACCATTACACACTGAACGGGAAACCACTGGGTAAATCTGACAGGGAGAAGGACTTGGGGATCCTAGTTAATGATAAACTTACCTGGAGCAGCCAGTGCCAGGCAGCAGCTGCCAAGGCAAACAGGATCATGGGGTGCATTAAAAGAGGTCTGGATACACATGATGAGAGCATTATACTGCCTCTGTACAAATCCCTAGTTAGACCGCACATGGAGTACTGTGTCCAGTTTTGGGCACCGGTGCTCAGGAAGGATATAATGGAACTAGAGAGAGTACAAAGGAGGGCAACAAAATTAATAAAGGGGACGGGAGAACTACAATACCCAGATAGATTAGCGAAATTAGGATTATTTAGTCTAGAAAAAAGACGACTGAGGGGCGATCTAATAACCATGTATAAGTATATAAGGAGACAATACAAATATCTCGCTGAGGATCTGTTTATACCAAGGAAGGTGACGGGCACAAGAGGGCATTCTTTGCGTCTGGAGGAGAGAAGGTTTTTCCACCAACATAGAAGAGGATTCTTTACTGTTAGGGCAGTGAGAATCTGGAATTGCTTGCCTGAGGAGGTGGTGATGGCGAACTCAGTCGAGGGGTTCAAGAGAGGCCTGGATGTCTTCCTGGAGCAGAACAATATTGTATCATACAATTATTAGGTTCTGTAGAAGGACGTAGATCTGGGTATTTATTATAATGGAATATAGGCTGAACTGGATGGACAAATGTCTTTTTTCGGCCTTACTAACTATGTTACTATGTTACTATGTTACCACTCCTCCTGTCCTGTATATATACATTGCACAGTACCACTCCTCCTGTCCTGTATATATACACTGCACAGTACCACTCCTCCTGTCCTGTATATATACATTGCACAGTACCACTCCTCCTGTCCTGTATATATACACTGCACAGTACCGCTCCTCCTGTCCTGTATATATACACTGCACAGTACCACTCCTCCTGTTCTGTATATATACACTGCACAGTACCACTCCTCCTGTCCTGTATATATACACTGCACAGTACCACTCCTCCAGTCCTGTATATATACACTGCACAGTACCACTCCTCCTGTCCTGTATATATACAATGCACAGTACCACTCCTCCTGTCCTGTATATATACACTGCACAGTACCACTCCTCCAGTCCTGTATATATACACTGCACAGTACCACTCCTCCTATCCTGTATATATACACTGCACAGTACCACTCCTCCAGTCCTGTATATATACACTGCACAGTACCACTCCTCCTGTCCTGTATATATACACTGCACAGTACCACTCCTCCTGTTCTGTATATATACACTGCACAGTACTGCTCCTCCTGTCCTGTATATATACACTGCACAGTACTGCTCCTCCTGTTCTGTATATATACACTGCACAATACTGCTCCTCCTGTCCTGTATATATACACTGCACAGTACCATCACTCCCCTGTATATATACAATGCACAGTACCACTCCTCCTATCCTGTATATATACACTGCACAGTACCACTCCTCCTGTATATATACACTGCACAGTACCGCTCCTCCTGTCCTGTATATATACACTGCACAGTACCGCTCCTCCTGTCCTGTATATATACACTGCACAGTACCGCTCCTCCTGTCCTGTATATATACACTGCACAGTACCACTCCTCCTGTCCTGTATATATACACTGCACAGTACCACTCCTCCTGTCCTGTATATATACACTGCACAGTACCGCTCCTCCTGTCCTGTATATATACACTGCACAGTACCGCTCCTCCTGTCCTGTATATATACACTGCACAGTACTGCTCCTCCTGTCCTGTATATATACACTGCACAGTACCACTCCTCCTGTCCTGTATATATACACTGCACAGTACCACTCCTCCTGTCCTGTATATATACACTGCACAGTACCACTACTCCTGTATATATACACTGCAAAGTACCACTCCTCCTGTATATATACACTGCACAGTACCACTCCTCCTGTCCTGTATATATACACTGCACAGTACCACTCCTCCTGTATATATACACTGCACAGAACCACTCCTCCTGTATATATACACTGCACAGTACCACTCCTCCTGTATATATACACTGCACTGTACCACTGCCCTGTATATATACACTGCACAGTACCACTGCCCTGTATATATACACTGCACAGTACCACTCCTCTTGTATATACACACTGCACAGTACCACTGCCCTGTATATATATACTGCCCAGCACCATTGCCCTGTATATATACACTGCACAGTACCACTGTCCTGTATATATACACTGCACAGTACTGCTCCTCCTGCCCTGTATATATACACTGCACAGTACCACTGTCCTGTATATATACACTGCACAGTACCACTCCTCCTGTCCTGTATATATACACTGCACAGTACTGCTCCTCCTGCCCTGTATATATACACTGCACAGTACTGCTCCTCCTGTCCTGTATATATACACTGCACAGTACCGCTCCTCCTGTCCTGTATATATACACTGCACAGTACCACTCCTCCTGTCCTGTATATATACACTGCACAGTACCCTCCTCCTGTATATATACACACTGCACAGTACCACTCCTCCTGTATATATACACTGCACAGTACCACTCTTCCTGTATATATACACTGCACAGTACTGCTCCTCCTGTCCTGTATATATACACTGCACAGTACCACTCCTCCTTTCCTGTATATATACACTGCACAGTACCACTCCTCCTGTCCTGTATATATACTCTGCACAATACCGCTCCTCCTGTCCTGTATATATACACTGCACAGTACCACTCCTCCTGTTCTGTATATATACACTGCACAGTACTGCTCCTCCTGTCCTGTATATATACACTGCACAGTACCATCACTCCCCTGTATATATACACTGCACAGTACCATCACTCCCCTGTATATGTACAACGCACAGTACCACTCCTCCTATCCTGTATATATACACTGCACAGTACCACTCCTCATGTCCTGTATATATACACTGCACAGTACCGCTCCTCCTGCCCTGTATATATACACTGCACAGTACCACTCCTCCTGTCCTGTATATATACACTGCACAGTACCACTCCTCCTGTCCTGTATATATACACTACACAGTACCACTCCTCCTGTCCTGTATATATACACTGCACAGTACCGCTTCCCCTGTCCTGTATATATACACTGCACAGTACCACTCCTCCTGTCCTGTATATATACACTGCACAGTACCGCTCCTCCTGTCCTGTATATATACACTGCACAGTACCACTCCTCCTGTTCTGTATATATACACTGCACAGTACTGCTCCTCCTGTACTGTATATATACACTGCACAGTACTGCTCCTCCTGTTCTGTATATATACACTGCACAATACTGCTCCTCCTGTCCTGTATATATACACTGCACAGTACCATCACTCCCCTGTATATATACACTGCACAGTACCATCACTCCCCTGTATATATACAATGCACAGTACCACTCCTCCTATCCTGTATATGTACACTGCACAGTACCACTCCTCCTGTATATATACACTGCACAGTACCGCTCCTCCTGTCCTGTATATATACACTGCACAGTACCACTCCTCCTGTCCTGTATATATACACTGCACAGTACCACTCCTCCTGTCCTGTATATATACACTGCACAGTACCACTCCTCCTGTCCTGTATATGTACACTGCACAGTACCACTCCTCCTGTCCTGTATATACACACTGCACAGTACCACTTCTCCTATCCTGTATATATACACTGCACAGTACCACTCCTCCTGTCCTGTATATACACACTGCACAGTACCGCTTCTCCTATCCTGTATATATACACTGCACAGTACCGCTCCTCCTGTCCTGTATATATACACTGCACAGTACCGCTCCTCCTGTCCTGTATATATACACTGCACAGTACCGCTCCTCCTGTCCTGTATATATACACTGCACAGTACCGCTCCTCCTGTCCTGTATATATACACTGCACAGTACCGCTCCTCCTGTCCTGTATATATACACTGCACAGTACCACTCCTCCTGTCCTGTATATATACACTGCACAGTACCACTCCTCCTGTATATATACACTGCACAGTACCACTCCTCCTGTATATATACACTGCAAAGTACCACTCCTCCTGTATATATACACTGCACAGTACCACTCCTCCTGTATATATACACTGCACAGTACCACTCCTCCTGTATATATACACTGCACAGTACCACTCCTCCTGTATATATACACTGCACAGTACCACTCCTCCTGTCCTGTATATATACACTGCACAGTACCACTCCTCCTGTCCTCTATATATACACTGTACAGTACCGCTCCTCCTGTCCTGTATATATACTCTGCACAGTACCGCTCCTCCTGTCCTGTATATATACACTGCACAGTACCGCTCCTCCTGTCCTGTATATATACACTGCACAGTACTGCTCCTCCTGTCCTGTATATATACACTGTACAGTACCGCTCCTCCTGTCCTGTATATATACACTGCACAGTACCACTCCTCCTGCCCTGTATATATACACTGCACAGTACCACTCCTCCTGTATATATACACTGCACAGTACCACTCCTCCTGTATATATACACTGCACAGTACCACTCCTCCTGTATATATACACTGCAAAGTACCACTCCTCCTGTATATATACACTGCACAGTACCACTCCTCCTGTATATATACACTGCACAGTACCACTCCTCCTGTATATATACACTGCACAGTACCACTCCTCCTGTATATATACACTGCACAGTACCACTCCTCCTGTCCTGTATATATACACTGCACAGTACCACTCCTCCTGTCCTCTATATATACACTGCACAGTACCGCTCCTCCTGTCCTGTATATATACTCTGCACAGTACCGCTCCTCCTGTCCTGTATATATACACTGCACAGTACCGCTCCTCCTGTCCTGTATATATACTGCACAGTACTGCTCCTCCTGTCCTGTATATATACACTGTACAGTACCGCTCCTCCTGTCCTGTATATATACACTGCACAGTACCACTCCTCCTGCCCTGTATATATACACTGCACAGTACCACTCCTCCTGTATATATACACTGCACAGTACCACTCCTCCTGTATATATACACTGCAAAGTACCACTCCTCCTGTATATATACACTGCAAAGTACCACTCCTCCTGTATATATACACTGCACAGTACCACTCCTCCTGTATATATACACTGCACAGTACCACTCCTCCTGTCCTGTATATATACACTGCACAGTACCACTCCTCCTGTCCTGTATATATACACTGCACAGTACCGCTCCTCCTGTCCTGTATATATACACTGCACAGTACCACTCCTCCTGTCCTGTATATATACACTGCACAGTACCACTCCTCCAGTCCTGTATATATACACTGCACAGTACCACTCCTCCTGTCCTGTATATATACACTGCACAGTACCGCTCCTCCTGTTCTGTATATATACACTGCACAGTTCTGCTCCTCCTGTCCTGTATATATACACTGCACAGTACTGCTCCTCATGTTCTGTATATATACACTGCACAATACTGCTCCTCCTGTCCTGTATATATACACTGCACAGTACCATCACTCCCCTGTTTATATACACTGCACAGTACCATCACTCCCCTGTATATATACAATGCACAGTACCACTCCTCCTATCCTGTATATATACACTGCACAGTACCACTCCTCCTGTATATATACACTGCACAGTACCGCTCCTCCTGTCCTGTATATATACACTGCACAGTACCGCTCCTCCTGTCCTGTATATATACACTGCACAGTACCACTCCTGCTGTCCTGTATATATACACTGCACAGTACCGCTCCTCCTGTCCTGTATATATACTCTGCACAGTACTGCTCCTCCTGTCCTGTATATATACACTGCACAGTACCGCTCCTCCTGTCCTGTATATATACACTGCACAGTACCACTCCTCCTGTCCTGTATATATACACTGCACAGTACCACTCCTCCTGTATATATACACTGCACCACTCCTCCTGTATATATACACTGCACAGTACCACTCCTCCTGTATATATACACTGCACAGTACCACTCCTCCTGTATATATACACTGCACAGTACCACTCCTCCTGTCCTGTATATATACACTGCACAGTACCACTCCTCCTGTCCTGTATATATACACTGCACAGTACCGCTCCTCCTGTCCTGTATATATACACTGCACAGTACCACTACTCCTGCCCTGTGTATATACACTGCACAGTACTGCTCCTCCTGTCCTGTATATATACACTGCACAGTACTGCTCCTCCTGTCCTGTATATATATACTGCACAGTACCATCACTCCCCTGTATATATGCACTGCACAGTACCATCACTCCCCTGTATATATACACTGCACAGTACCTCTTCTCCTGCCCTGTATATATACACTGCACAGTACTGCTCCTCCTGTCCTGTATATATACACTGCACAGTACCACTCCTCCTGTATATATACACTGCACAGTACCACTCCTCCTGTCCTGTATATATACAATGCACAGTACCGCTTCCCCTGTCCTGTATATATACACTGCACAGTACCGCTCCTCCTGTCCTGTATATATACACTGCACAGTACCACTCCTCCTGTTCTGTATATATACACTGCACAGTACTGCTCCTCCTGTCCTGTATATATACACTGCACAGTACTGCTCCTCCTGTTCTGTATATATACACTGCACAATACTGCTCCTCCTGTCCTGTATATATACACTGCACAGTACCATCACTCCCCTGTATATATACACTGCACAGTACCATCACTCCCCTGTATATATACAATGCACAGTACCACTCCTCCTATCCTGTATATGTACACTGCACAGTACCACTCCTCCTGTATATATACACTGCACAGTACCGCTCCTCCTGTCCTGTATATATACACTGCACAGTACCACTCCTCCTGTCCTGTATATATACACTGCACAGTACCACTCCTCCTGTCTTGTATATATACACTGCACAGTACCACTCCTCCTGTCCTGTATATATACACTGCACAGTACCACTCCTCCTGTCCTGTATATACACACTGCACAGTACCACTTCTCCTATCCTGTATATATACACTGCACAGTACCACTCCTCCTGTCCTGTATATACACACTGCACAGTACCACTTCTCCTATCCTGTATATATACACTGCACAGTACCGCTCCTCCTGTCCTGTATATATACACTGCACAGTACCGCTCCTCCTGTCCTGTATATATACACTGCACAGTACCGCTCCTCCTGTCCTGTATATATACACTGCACAGTACCACTCCTCCTGTCCTGTATATATACACTGCACAGTACCGCTCCTCCTGTCCTGTATATATACACTGCACAGTACCACTCCTCCTGTCCTGTATATATACACTGCACAGTACCACTCCTCCTGTATATATACACTGCACAGTACCACTCCTCCTGTATATATACACTGCAAAGTACCACTCCTCCTGTATATATACACTGCAAAGTACCACTCCTCCTGTATATATACACTGCACAGTACCACTCCTCCTGTATATATACACTGCACAGTACCACTCCTCCTGTCCTGTATATATACACTGCACAGTACCACTCCTCCTGTCCTGTATATATACACTGCACAGTACCGCTCCTCCTGTCCTCTATATATACACTGCACAGTACCGCTCCTCCTGTCCTGTATATATACTCTGCACAGTACCGCTCCTCCTGTCCTGTATATATACACTGCACAGTACCGCTCCTCCTGTCCTGTATATATACACTGCACAGTACTGCTCCTCCTGTCCTGTATATATACACTGTACAGTACCGCTCCTCCTGTCCTGTATATATACACTGCACAGTACCACTCCTCCTGCCCTGTATATATACACTGCACAGTACCACTCCTCCTGTATATATACACTGCACAGTACCACTCCTCCTGTATATATACACTGCAAAGTACCACTCCTCCTGTATATATACACTGCAAAGTACCACTCCTCCTGTATATATACACTGCACAGTACCACTCCTCCTGTATATATACACTGCACAGTACCACTCCTCCTGTCCTGTATATATACACTGCACAGTACCACTCCTCCTGTCCTGTATATATACACTGCACAGTACCGCTCCTCCTGTCCTGTATATATACACTGCACAGTACCACTCCTCCTGTCCTGTATATATACACTGCACAGTACCACTCCTCCAGTCCTGTATATATACACTGCACAGTACCACTCCTCCTGTCCTGTATATATACACTGCACAGTACCGCTCCTCCTGTTCTGTATATATACACTGCACAGTTCTGCTCCTCCTGTCCTGTATATATACACTGCACAGTACTGCTCCTCCTGTTCTGTATATATACACTGCACAATACTGCTCCTCCTGTCCTGTATATATACACTGCACAGTACCATCACTCCCGTTTATATACACTGCACAGTACCATCACTCCCCTGTATATATACAATGCACAGTACCACTCCTCCTATCCTGTATATATACACTGCACAGTACCACTCCTCCTGTATATATACACTGCACAGTACCGCTCCTCCTGTCCTGTATATATACACTGCACAGTACCGCTCCTCCTGTCCTGTATATATACACTGCACAGTACCACTCCTGCTGTCCTGTATATATACACTGCACAGTACCGCTCCTCCTGTCCTGTATATATACTCTGCACAGTACTGCTCCTCCTGTCCTGTATATATACACTGCACAGTACCGCTCCTCCTGTCCTGTATATATACACTGCACAGTACCACTCCTCCTGTCCTGTATATATACACTGCACAGCACCACTCCTCCTGTATATATACACTGCACCACTCCTCCTGTATATATACACTGCACAGTACCACTCCTCCTGTATATATACACTGCACAGTACCACTCCTCCTGTATATATACACTGCACAGTACCACTCCTCCTGTCCTGTATATATACACTGCACAGTACCACTCCTCCTGTCCTGTATATATACACTGCACAGTACCGCTCCTCCTGTCCTGTATATATACACTGCACAGTACCACTCCTCCTGTCCTGTATATATACACTGCACAGCACCACTCCTCCTGTATATATACACTGCACAGCACCACTCCTCCTGTATATATACACTGCACCACTCCTCCTGTATATATACACTGCACAGTACCACTCCTCCTGTATATATACACTGCACAGTACCACTCCTCCTGTATATATACACTGCACAGTACCACTCCTCCTGTCCTGTATATATACACTGCACAGTACCACTCCTCCTGTCCTGTATATATACACTGCACAGTACCGCTCCTCCTGCCCTGTGTATATACACTGCACAGTACTGATCCTCCTGTCCTGTATATATACACTGCACAGTACTGCTCCTCCTGTCCTGTATATATACACTGCACAGTACCATCACTCCCCTGTATATATGCACTGCACAGTACCATCACTCCCCTGTATATATACACTGCACAGTACCTCTCCTCCTGCCCTGTATATATACACTGCACAGTACTGCTCCTCCTGTCCTGTATATATACACTGCACAGTACTGCTCCTCCTGTCCTGTATATATACACTGCACAGTACTACTACTCCTGTCCTGTATATATACACTGCACAGTACTGCTCCTCCTGTCCTGTATATATACACTGCACAGTACCGCTCCTCCTGTCCTGTATATATACTCTGCACAGTACCGCTCCTCCTGTCCTGTATATATACTGCACAGTACCACTCCTCCTGTCCTGTATATATACACTGCACAGTACCACTCCTCCTGTCCTGTATATATACACTGCACAGTACCGCTTCTCCTGTCCTGTATATATACACTGCACAGTACCACTCCTCCTGCCCTGTATATATACACTGCACAGTACTGCTCCTTCTGTCCTGTATATATACACTGCACAGTACTGCTCCTCCTGTCCTGTATATATACACTGCACAGTACCATCACTCCCCTGTATATATACACTGCACAGTACCACTCCTCCTGCCCTGTATATATACACTGCACAGTACTGCTCCTCCTGTCCTGTATATATACACTGCACAGTACTACTCCTCCTGTCCTGTATATATACACTGCACAGTACTGCTCCTCCTGTCCTGTATATATACACTGCACAGTACCACTCTTCCTGTATATATACACTGCACAGTACCACTCCTCCTGTATATACAGTGGGGCAAAAAAGTGTTTAGTCAGTCAGCAATAGTGCAAGTTCCACCACTTAAAAAGATGAGAGGCGTCTGTAATTTACATCATAGGTAGACCTCAACTATGGGAGACAAACTGAGAAAAAAAAATCCAGAAAATCACATTGTCTGTTTTTTTAACATTTTATTTGCATATTATGGTGGAAAATAAGTACTTGGTCAGAAACAAACAATCAAGATTTCTGGCTCTCACAGACCTGTAACTTCTTCTTTAAGAGTCTCCTCTTTCCTCCACTCATTACCTGTAGTAATGGCACCTGTTTAAACTTGTTATCAGTATAAAAAGACACCTGTGCACACCCTCAAACAGTCTGACTCCAAACTCCACTATGGTGAAGACCAAAGAGCTGTCAAAGGACACCAGAAACAAAATTGTAGCCCTGCACCAGGCTGGGAAGACTGAATCTGCAATAGGCAACCAGCTTGGAGTGAAGAAATCAACAGTGGGAGCAATAATTAGAAAATGGAAGACATACAAGACCACTGATAATCTCCCTCGATCTGGGGCTCCACGCAAAATCCCACCCCGTGGGGTGAGAATGATCACAAGAACGGTGAGCAAAAATCCCAGAACCACGCGGGGGGACCTAGTGAATGAACTGCAGAGAGCTGGGACCAATGTAACAAGGCCTACCATAAGTAACACACTACGCCACCATGGACTCAGATCCTGCAGTGCCAGACGTGTCCCACTGCTTAAGCCAGTACATGTCCGGGCCCGTCTGAAGTTTGCTAGAGAGCATTTGGATGATCCAGAGGAGTTTTGGGAGAATGTCCTATGGTCTGATGAAACCAAACTGGAACTGTTTGGTAGAAACACAACTTGTCGTGTTTGGAGGAAAAAAGAATACTGAGTTGCATCCATCAAACACCATACCTACTGTAAAGCATGGTGGTGGAAACATCATGCTTTGGGGCTGTTTCTCTGCAAAGGGGCCAGGACGACTGATCCGGGTACATGAAAGAATGAATGGGGCCATGTATCGTGAGATTTTGAGTGCAAACCTCCTTCCATCAGCAAGGGCATTGAAGATGAAACGTGGCTGGGTCTTTCAAAGTGACAATGATCCAAAGCACACCGCCAGGGCAACGAAGGAGTGGCTTCGTAAGAAGCATTTCAAGGTCCTGGAGTAGCCTAGCCAGTCTCCAGATCTCAACCCTATAGAAAACTTTTGGAGGGAGTTGAAAGTCCGTGTTGCCAAGCGAAAAGCCAAAAACATCACTGCTCTAGAGGAGATCTGCATGGAGGAATGGGCCAACATACCAACAACAGTGTGTGGCAACCTTGTGAAGACTTACAGAAAACGTTTCACCTCTGTCATTGCCAACAAAGGATATATTACAAAGTATTGAGATGAAATTTTGTTTCTGACCAAATACTTATTTTCCATCATAATATGCAAATAAAATGTTAAAAAAAACAGACAATGTGATTTTCTGGATTTTTTTTTCTCAGTTTGTCTCCCATAGCTGAGGTCTACCTATGATGTAAATTACAGACGCCTCTCATCTTTTTAAGTGGTGGAACTTGCACTATTGCTGACTGACTAAATACTTTTTTGCCCCACTGTATACACTGCACAGTACCGCTCCTCCTGTATATATACACTGCACAGTACCACTCCTCCTGTATATATACACTGCACAGTACCGCTCCTCCTGTATATATACACTGCACAGTACTGCTCCTCCTGTCCTGTATATATACACTGCACAGTACCACTCCCCCTGTCCTGTATATATACACTGCACAGTACTGCTCCTCCTGTCCTGTATATATACACTGCACAGTACCATCACTCCCCTGTATATATACAATGCACAGTACCACTCCTCCTATCCTGTATATATACACTGCACAGTACCACTCCTCCTGTTCTGTATATATACACTGCACAGTACCAGTTCTCCTGTCCTGTATATATACACTGCACAGTACCAGTTCTCCTGTCCTGTATATATACACTGCACAGTACCACTCCTCCTGTCCTGTATATATACACTGCACAGTACCGCTCCTCCTGTCCTGTATATATACACTGCACAGTACCGCTCCTCCTGTCCTGTATATATACACTGCACAGTACCGCTCCTCCTGTCCTGTATATATACACTGCACAGTACTGCTCCTCCTGTCCTGTATATATACACTGCACAGTACCATCACTCCCCTGTATATATACACTGCACAGTACCACTCCTCCTGCCCTGTATATATACACTGCACAGTACTGCTCCTCCTGTCCTGTATATATACACTGCACAGTACTCCTCCTCCTGTCCTGTATATATACACTGCACAGTACTGCTCCTCCTGTCCTGTATATATACACTGCACAGTACCACTCTTCCTGTATATATACACTGCACAGTACCACTCCTCCTGTATATATACACTGCACAGTACCGCTCCTCCTGTATATATATACTGCACAGTACCGCTCCTCCTGTATATATACACTGCACAGTACTGCTCCTCCTGTCCTGTATATATACACTGCACAGTACCACTCCCCCTGTCCTGTATATATACACTGCACAGTACTGCTCCTCCTGTCCTGTATATATACACTGCACAGTACCATCACTCCCCTGTATATATACAATGCACAGTACCACTCCTCCTATCCTGTATATATACACTGCACAGTACCACTCCTCCTGTTCTGTATATATACACTGCACAGTACCAGTTCTCCTGTCCTGTATACAGTGGGGCAAAAAAGTATTTAGTCAGTCAGCAATAGTGCAAGTTCCACCACTTAAAAAGATGAGAGGCGTCTGTAATTTACATCATAGGTAGACCTCAACTATGGGAGACAAACTGAGAAAAAAAAATCCAGAAAATCACATTGTCTGTTTTTTTATCATTTTATTTGCATATTATGGTGGAAAATAAGTATTTGGTCAGAAACAAACAATCAAGGTTTCTGGCTCTCACAGACCTGTAACTTCTTCTTTAAGAGTCTCCTCTTTCCTCCACTCATTACCTGTAGTAATGGCACCTGTTTAAACTTGTTATCAGTATAAAAAGACACCTGTGCACACCCTCAAACAGTCTGACTCCAAACTCCACTATGGTGAAGACCAAAGAGCTGTCAAAGGACACCAGAAACAAAATTGTAGCCCTGCACCAGGCTGGGAAGACTGAATCTGCAATAGCCAACCAGCTTGAAGTGAAGAAATCAACAGTGGGAGCAATAATTAGAAAATGGAAGACATACAAGACCACTGATAATCTCCCTCGATCTGGGGCTCCACGCAAAATCCCACCCCGTGGGGTCAGAATGATCACAAGAACGGTGAGCAAAAATCCCAGAACCACGCGGGGGGACCTAGTGAATGAACTGCAGAGAGCTGGGACCAATGTAACAAGGTCTACCATAAGTAACACACTACGCCACCATGGACTCAGATCCTGCAGTGCCAGACGTGTCCCACTGCTTAAGCCAGTACATGTCCGGGCCCGTCTGAAGTTTGCTAGAGAGCATTTGGATGATCCAGAGGAGTTTTGGGAGAATGTCCTATGGTCTGATGAAACCAAACTGGAACTGTTTGGTAGAAACACAACTTGTCGTGTTTGGAGGAAAAAGAATACTGAGTTGCATCCATCAAACACCATACCTACTGTAAAGCATGGTGGTGGAAACATCATGCTTTGGGGCTGTTTCTCTGCAAAGGGGTCAGGACGACTGATCCGGGTACATGAAAGAATGAATGGGGCCATGTATCGTGAGATTTTGAGTACAAACCTCCTTCCATCAGCAAGGGCATTGAAGATGAAACGTGGCTGGGTCTTTCAACATGACAATGATCCAAAGCACACCGCCAGGGCAACGAAGGAGTGGCTTTGTAAGAAGCATTTCAAGGTCCTGGAGTGGCCTAGCCAGTCTCCAGATCTCAACCCTATAGAAAACCTTTGGAGGGAGTTGAAAGTCCGTGTTGCCAAGCGAAAAGCCAAAAACATCACTGCTCTAGAGGAGATCTGCATGAAGGAATGGGCCAACATACCAACAACAATGTGTGGCAACCTTGTGAAGACTTACAGAAAACGTTTGACCTCTGTCATTGCCAACAAAGGATATATTACAAAGTATTGAGATGAAATTTTGTTTCTGACCAAATACTTATTTTCCACCATAATATGCAAATAAAATGATAAAAAAACAGACAATGTGATTTTCTGGATTTTTTTTTCTCAGTTTGTCTCCCATAGTTGAGGTCTACCTATGATGTAAATTACAGACGCCTCTCATCTTTTTAAGTGGTGGAACTTGCACTATTGCTGACTGACTAAATACTTTTTTGCCCCACTGTATATACACTGCACAGTACTGCTCCTCCTGTCCTGTATATATACACTGCACAGTACCACTCCCCCTGTCCTGTATATATACACTGCACAGTACTGCTCCTCCTGTCCTGTATATATACACCGCACAGTACCATCACTCCCCTGTATATATACACTGCACAGTACCACTCCTCCTATCCTGTATATATGCACTGCACAGTACCACTCCTCCTGTATATATACACTGCACAGTACCACTCCTCCTATCCTGTATATATACACTGCACAGTACCACTCCTCCTGTTCTGTATATATACACTGCACAGTACCAGTTCTCCTGTCCTGTATATATACACTGCACAGTACCACTCCTCCTGTCCTGTATATATACAATGCACAGTACCACTCCTCCTGTCCTGTATATATACAATGCACAGTACCACTCCTCCTGTCCTGTATATATACACTGCACAGTACCAGTCCTCCTGCCCTGTATATATACACTGCACAGTACAACTCCTCCTTTCCTGTATATATACACCGCACAGTACCACTCCTCCTGTCCTGTATATATGCACTGCACAGTACCATCACTCCCCTGTATATATACAATGCACAGTACCACTCCTCCTGTCCTGTATATATACACTGCACAGTACCACTCCTCCTGTCCTGTATATATACACTGCACAGTACCACTCCTCCTGTCCTGTATATATACAATGCACAGTACCACTCCTCCTATCCTGTATATATACACTGCACAGTACCAGTCCTCCTGTCCTGTATATATACACTGCACAGTACCACTCCTCCTGTCCTGTATATACACACTGCACAGTACCGCTCCTCCTGTCCTGTATATATACACTGCACAGTACCATCACTCCCCTGTATATATACAATGCACAGTACCACTCCTCCTATCCTGTATATATACACTGCACAGTACCACTCCTCATGTCCTGTATATATACACTGCACAGTACCGCTCCTCCTGCCCTGTATATATACACTGCACAGTACCACTCCTCCTGTCCTGTATATATACACTGCACAGTACCACTCCTCCTGTCCTGTATATATACACTACACAGTACCACTCCTCCTGTCCTGTATATATACATTGCACAGTACCACTCCTCCTGTCCTGTATATATACATTGCACAGTACCACTCCTCCTGTCCTGTATATATACACTGCACAGTACCACTCCTCCTGTCCTGTATATATACACTGCACAGTACCACTCCTCCAGTCCTGTATATATACACTGCACAGTACCACTCCTCCTGTCCTGTATATATACACTGCACAGTACCACTCCTCCAGTCCTGTATATATACACTGCACAGTACCACTCCTCCTGTCCTGTATATATACACTGCACAGTACCGCTCCTCCTGTCCTGTATATATACACTGCACAGTACCACTCCTCCTGTCCTGTATATATACACTGCACAGTACCACTCCTCCAGTCCTGTATATATACACTGCACAGTACCACTCCTCCTGTCCTGTATATATACACTGCACAGTACCGCTCCTCCTGTCCTGTATATATACACTGCACAGTACTGCTCCTCCTGTTCTGTATATATACACTGCACAATACTGCTCCTCCTGTCCTGTATATATACACTGCACAGTACCATCACTCCCCTGTATATATACACTGCACAGTACCATCACTCCCCTGTATATATACAATGCACAGTACCACTCCTCCTATCCTGTATATATACACTGCACAGTACCACTCCTCCTGTATATATACACTGCACAGTACCGCTCCTCCTGTCCTGTATATATACACTGCACAGTACCGCTCCTCCTGTCCTGTATATATACACTGCACAGTACCACTCCTCCTGTCCTGTATATATTCACTGCACAGTACCACTCCTCCTGTCCTGTATATATACACTGCACAGTACCGCTCCTCCTGTCCTGTATATATACACTGCACAGTACTGCTCCTCCTGTCCTGTATATATACACTGCACAGTACCGCTCCTCCTGTCCTGTATATATACACTGCACAGTACCACTCCTCCTGTCCTGTATATATACACTGCACAGTACCACTCCTCCTGTATATATACACTGCACAGTACCACTCCTCCTGTATATATACACTGCAAAGTACCACTCCTCCTGTATATATACACTGCAAAGTACCACTCCTCCTGTATATATACACTGCACAGTACCACTCCTCCTGTCCTGTATATATACACTGCACAGTACCACTCCTCCTGTATATATACACTGCACAGTACCACTCCTCCTGTATATATACACTGCACTGTACCACTGCCCTGTATATATACACTGCACAGTACCACTCCTCTTGTATATAAACACTGCACAGTACCACTGCCCTGTATATATACACTGCCCAGCACCACTGCCCTGTATATATACACTGCACAGTACCACTGTCCTGTATATATACACTGCACAGTACTGCTCCTCCTGCCCTGTATATATACACTGCACAGTACCACTGTCCTGTATATATACACTGCACAGTACCACTCCTCCTGTCCTGTATATATACACTGCACAGTACTGCTCCTCCTGCCCTGTATATATACACTGCACAGTACTGCTCCTCCTGTCCTGTATATATACACTGCACAGTACCGCTCCTCCTGTCCTGTATATATACACTGCACAGTACCACTCCTCCTGTCTTGTATATATACACTGCACAGTACCCTCCTCCTGTATATATACACACTGCACAGTACCACTCCTCCTGTATATATACACTGCACAGTACCACTCCTCCTGTATATATACACTGCACAGTACTGCTCCTCCTGTCCTGTATATATACACTGCACAGTACCACTCCTCCTTTCCTGTATATATATACTGCACAGTACTGCTCCTCCTGTCCTGTATATATACACTGCACAGTACCGCTCCTCCTGTCCTGTATATATACACTGCACAGTACCACTCCTCCTGTTCTGTATATATACACTGCACAGTACTGCTCTTCCTGTCCTGTATATATACACTGCACAGTACCATCACTCCCCTGTATATATACACTGCACAGTACCATCACTCCCCTGTATATATACAATGCACAGTACCACTCCTCCTATCCTGTATATATACACTGCACAGTACCACTCCTCATGTCCTGTATATATACACTGCACAGTACCACTCCTCCTGTCCTGTATATATACACTGCACAGTACCACTCCTCCTGTCCAGAGGGGGGGCTGTATGGGGCGCAGCTAAAAGGAGGCCCCCACATGACTGCGTTGCCATGGGAGCAGTGCAGTAGGTTTTCTTTTAAAAAATAAAGGTGTTATTGAGTAAAGGAGCCCGGGGATTGGAAGAGTAGGATTTGGGGTGGGGATTTATGCAAAAAGGGAGGTGGGGGCTTGGGAAAGTGCGGGAAAAGGGGAGATCAGTTACCTTAGACGGGCGAAGTGAGTGGACCTGCTGCCACATCCCTCTCACCATGTCTTCTGTGGACAGCCTGGTAGCTCAGCTTCGTCGGGAGGCCAGTTCCAGGAGGGCCGGATGGCTGGAGGAGCAGCTCACAGGGCTGCTCGGAGGCAGTGGGAGCCAGGACAGCGGGAGCCGGGGCAGCAGAACCAGGCGGTCTAGGCCGCCAGACAGGCTGTCCCCCGACACTACACCGCGCGGCAGGCGCAGGCCGCGGAGCCCCTCCAGGGACCCTGCGGGGGCTGGGGGACGCGGCCGATCCACCTTGCCCGCCCCCTCCCCCGGCAGGAATCCACCTGGCGGCCCTGCCGGCGCGAGGCGGCGCGGTGCTGGGGCGAGCGGTGCAGACGCGGCAGGACGCCGGCGCTGCACAGGATGTCAGGGCCGCACTTCCGGTGCGGCCTAGCAGAGGGCGCGGCGGCGCCGCAGCACCGATAGCAGCAGCTTCTACCCGCCGGGGAGCACCTCCCGCGGTGGCGGCAACACGAGCAGGGGGACGGGGAAGGAGCCCAGCGGCGGCGGCAGCATCCACCAGGCAGGAGCCGGGGAGTATCGCGGCGGGCGCAATTGCGGCGGGGGCACCCGGATCCCATCCCCCCAGTGCACCTGGCTCTGCGACAGGACGGCAGAGCAGACTATCGGGCAGGACAGCGGCGGCATCACGGCAAGGAGCGGGTCGCGGTCGGGCCGCAGGAGCGGCGTCCAGAGGAGACAGTCCAGCGGCTGGAGGCAGAGGAATCACGGAGCCGGACAGATCCAGATCCAGCAGGAGGTCGAGGGACCGGTCGCCTTCGCCAGTCTCGGTCCCCCCTGGTGACGTGGAGGCCAGGGGCGCGGGCCTGGGGCAGATGAGCGGCAGCGATGATTCCGGGAACGAACATCGCGACGAAATGGACCAGCAGGATTCATGAAGCACGGCTGGTGGGGACACAGCACCTGCGCAGCCACGTGAGTACATGTCCAGTCTTTCCCCAGTGCCGGGTGTTTCGGGTGTGGTGGAGCGGGGTGGGGGCTGTAATGAGGTCCCGGGGGTCAGAGAACTTCTAGCGGGTATGTCGCAGATTTTGCGTAGATTGGATGGGGGCGGGGGTAGCTCAGTTGCTAACAGTGTGGGATCGTCGCCCGCTGGTGCCTGGGTGTCAGTTGCCGGGGGCGTAGCAGGGGGTTCGAACGAGATTGCGAGCTCGGGTAGCGGGACACCTGTTTCTGTGGCGGGGGTGTCGGTGTCGGTACAAACGGAAACGGGAAAAGGTGATACCGTTAAGTTAGACGACAGGGCAAAAGGCGAGGTATATGTGTGTTTTGAGGGTCCGCTGGGGGCCCATTTGAAGAAAGAAGTCAAGGAAAAGATTTGGAAAGATGAATACGTAGAGATTTTCTCTCTCCTTCCTTTAGAAAAATTTAACTTGGATAAAGGAAAGAAAGACGACAGCAAAAAGGAAGAGGAAGAAAAGAGGCGTTGGCGCCTTATTCCTCAGACGTTCGTTAACTGGCAGCAGGCCTTTGCCATTCTAGCGAGTGTTATAGGGGAGAAATTCCCCGAGAATTGCTCGGGCCTGTTTTGTTATTTGGATGCTATTGGTGAAGCGCATCGTACCTACGGGGGCCAGGCTTGGCTGAGATACGATGAACAGTTCAGGCAGCGAAAAGCAGTGAGGCCGGAGATAAGGTGGGACCAAAAAGACATCGGGTTGTGGCTGAAGGTGATGGCTCCGGTGCGTTATGGGCAGTCCTTTCAGGGGGGAGGGGGGGGTAGCAGTCAGCAGTCAGGACAAAGTGGAGGACACGGGTCTCAGGGTTCAAAGGAAAAATCTGGGACATGCTGGCAGTTTAATGAGGGCCAGTGCAAGTATGGCACCACTTGTAAATTTAAACACGTGTGCTCCCATTGCAACGGGGCCTCTCACGGAGCCGCTAAGTGTTTCAAGAAATCACGTGGTAAGCCATCAGTGGGTGGCGGTCAAGGGGGTGACTCCGGTGAGGGTTCAAAAGATGGCCCCCTATCTAAGTAGATACCCGGATGTTAAAAAGGCGGAGGTTATTAGGGACGGTTTTCTTGAGGGGTTTAAGATCCCTCACCCGATGCATGTTGTTCCTTTTTCTACAAAAAATTTGAGATCAGCTGGCTTGCATGCGGAGGTGGTTTCGGCTAAATTGGCAAAAGAGGTTGAGCTGGGAAGAATGGCGGGGCCTTTTAGTTCGTTGCCCATGGCGGGTGTAATTGTTTCCCCGCTTGGGGTGGTGCCCAAGAAGGAGCCGAACAAGTTCCGGCTAATTCAGCATCTTTCATATCCCAAAGGATCCTCGGTTAATGACGGGATTGCGGAGGAGTTGTGCTCCGTTGTTTACACATCGTTTGATGCGGCTGTTCGGTGGGTGCGAATGTACGGGCCTGGAGCATTGCTGGCAAAAACGGACATCGAGTCGGCATTTAGGCTCTTGCCGGTGCACCCGCAGAGCATTCCTTTGTTAGGTTGTTGGTGGGAGGGTGGTTTTTACTTGGATAGGTGTTTGCCTATGGGATGTTCTATTTCCTGTGCATTGTTTGAGACTTTCAGTACCTTTTAGAGTGGGTAGTGAGAGATGTATCGGCCGTTCCTTCTGTCATTCACTATTTGGATGATTTTTTGTTTGTTGGTCCACCGGATTCAGCAGTGTGCTGTCATTTACTTGGGACCATGGAATGGGTGGCCGGACAGTTTGGTGTTCCTTTGGCACAGGGAAAAACGGAGGGCCCCTGCACGGTCTTGAGTTTCTTAGGGATTCTCATTGATTCTGAGAAAATGGAGTGTAGGTTGCCTGATGATAAGTTGGAGTTGCTTAAGCGAGAGGTGAGTCGGATTGGAAAATTGCGGAAGACTTCATTGAAGGAGTTGCAGTCGCTGCTGGGCCGCCTGAATTTTGCTTGTCGTATTATGCCAATGGGCAGGATATTTTGCCGCAGATTGTCCAGGGCGACGGCTGGAGTTCGGTCGGCTCATCATTTTATTCATTTGGGTAGAGAGCATAAGGAGGACCTTCTTGTTTGGCAACGTTTTTTGGAAGGCTATAATGGCAGGTCGCTTATTCAGCAGGAGGATCTGAATGCTTTTGATTGCGAGATCTACACAGACGCAGCAGGTGGAGTTGGTTATGGGGCCTACTGTGGAGGAAAATGGAGCGTCGGGGTGTGGCCAGAGGATTGGCGAAAGAAGGGGCTCACCAAGAATTTGGCATTGTTGGAGTTGTTCCCGATTGTGGTGTCAGTGTTTGTTTGGGGTGACAGCTTTCGTGATCGGCGAGTACGTTTCCATTGCGATAACTCGAGCGTGGTGGCCGTGATTAACAGCTTATCTTCTTCTTCCCCTCCAGTAATTAGGTTGGTCAGGGAGTTGGTACTGAGATGCTTGGAGTTGAATGCATGGATTACGGCGGTGCACGTGCCAGGAGTTCAGAACAATATAGCTGATGCTTTGTCTCGTTTGCAGTGGGACCGATTCCGGGATTTGGCTCCAGATTCGGAGGCGGCAGGAGCAGCATGTCCTTTGCATCTGTGGCAGGTGGTTACGGAAGGGGAGGCCGATTGATCCAAGCCTCGGTGTCAAACAGGACATGGTCAGATTATGCGGCGTCATGGGCCATGTGGGAAAGTTGGTTGTTTCAATGCGGCTCGGCTGAGTCAGATAGCGACAGGGCAATGGCGTTATTGGCACTGGTAGGTAAGGTCGTGGAGTGGGGTTGGTCCGTGTCTAGGTTAAACAAGTTTATAGCAGGTTTGGCTTTTGGTTTTCAGTTGCAAGGATTGAGGGACGTCACAAAGGACTTTGTTATACGGCAGGCGTTGAAAGGTTTTCGTAAGGGTAATTCGACTTTTGATAAGCGCAGGCCCATTTCTTTTGGGTTGTTGCAGCGGTTAGGGGAGGCCTTGGGCATAATTTGTTCATCTCAGTTTGAGGTGGTACTGTTTCAATTGGCCTTTTCTCTAGCGTTTTTTGGTGCTTTGCGTCTGGGTGAATTGGTTTCCCCGAGCAAGGACAGGTCAGGTGGTCTTTTGGCGGAAGATGTGGTTTTTTGGGAAGGGGGAGTTGCCTTTTGGATAAGGCGTTCAAAGACGGATCAGCTAGGTAGGGGAAAGAAAGTAGTGCTAGGAAGGGTGGCGGGTAGCGGGATGTGTCCGCAACGCTGCTTAGAGGCATATTGGAATTTGTCATCAGTCAGGTCAGGCCCTCTGTTGCAACACCAAGAGGGGGATTTCTTGTCACGTTTCCAGTTTGTAGCCATTTTGAAGAAGGGCTTGGGTTTGCTGGGTGTTAACCCGGAAAATTTCGGCTCGCATTCTTTTAGGATTGGGGCCGCATCTGAGGCCGATGGTTTGGGCCTTGGGCCGGAGGTGATCAAGAAAATAGGCAGATGGAGTTCTAATCGTTACCTGTCTTATGTGCGGCATTAAATCAACAATGCGGGGTGAAGAGGGACGTCTTTGCGGATTGTTAATTATGGTTGTGTTTTTCAGGTCGTACCCCTCTTTTGGCGTGGATTGTCGGACACTCTTTCGTTTATTGGGGCGCCCTCCGGGCCGATGCGCGCGCGAGTGGTAGGCAAATGGGTTTCGGCCGAGAGGCAGTGATCATCCGTTGGATGGGGACTCGTGGTATGTCGTGGCGTAGTTTTTTGCCGGAATTCTCCCGCGCCGCCCGTCTGGATCGCCCTCCGGATATTTTAGTGGTTCACTTGGGGGGTAATGATTTGGGGGCAAAACCCGTGAGGGAACTCATTCGGGATATCCGTTATGACTTGTTGAGGCTGTGGGTATCTTTTCCCGGTATGCTGACTGTGTGGTCAGACATTGTGCCGCAGAAGACGTGGCGGGAGGCCCGTTCCCATAAAGGGATTAACAGAGCCAGGGTAAAATTGAACAGGATGGTGGCGAGTTTTGTGTCCCGGAATGGGGGTATTGCCGTGAGGCATTTCGAGCTGGAGGCCGGGGTCGGTAATTTTTGGAGGGATGATGGAGTGCATCTTAACGAGATCGGGATGGATTTATGGGCGCTCGGTCTACAGGAAGGAGTTGAAAGAGCTTTGGCGGTGGTGGGGCACTCACGAGCCTGAGGTGGTCAGGGCTGTTCGTGTGTGGCGGGGGGTGGGGTTCTTGGAGTTGGTGATGATGCTGATAGGGTTGATCTGGCTTTTGGTACGGGCTCTGGACGGGGTGTTTACCTCGGGAGCTTTGTGGTTGGTTTGCCCGAAATGGGTTACATGGTGCCCTCGAGCTGGTGGTTACGGCTGAGGGTAAATACGTGTTTTTTGTAAAAATTTTGGGTAGGCTCTCTGCCTATTATGAGCCAGATTTTTTAGCTCCAAGAGCCCCCCCCTCGAGGTTTTATATATTTACTGTTTACATGTTGTTATTTATGTATTTGTTTGTTAATAAAATGGCCGCTGTGGCCAAATTATCCAAAAAGAAATTAACGTGGTGGTGTGTTTTCCTGGGTAATAGATGGAGGGGTTAAGAGGGGCAAGGTAGTTGGGGGTGGGGGATGCTTTACGGAAAGGATCCTTTATTGGCCATACGCGGTCAAGAGGGGGGGCTGTATGGGGCGCAGCTAAAAGGAGGCCCCCACATGACTGCGTTGCCATGGGAGCAGTGCAGTAGGTTTTCTTTTAAAAAATAAAGGTGTTATTGAGTAAAGGAGCCCGGGGATTGGAAGAGTAGGATTTGGGGTGGGGATTTATGCAAAAAGGGAGGTGGGGGCTTGGGAAAGTGCGGGAAAAGGGGAGATCAGTTACCTTAGACGGGCGAAGTGAGTCCCTCCCACCCTCCCTGTTTTAGCGGTTCTATGAGGCAACGTAGCTTTAGGCAAGATCGGCGACTTCGTCAATTCTTAAGGTAAAAAAAAAAAAAAAAAAAAAAAAGGGGTCTTTTGAATTATATTTCTTTTCTGTTGATTTATTGAAGGCAAGCATTCTGTATTATTGTCACAGTGGCGTTGGCGGGGGGTGGGGTTCTTGGAGTTGGTGATGATGCTGATAGGGTTGATCTGGCTTTTGGTACGGGCTCTGGACGGGGTGTTTACCTCGGGAGCTTTGTGGTTGGTTTGCCCGAAATGGGTTACATGGTGCCCTCGAGCTGGTGGTTACGGCTGAGGGTAAATACGTGTTTTTTGTAAAAATTTTGGGTAGGCTCTCTGCCTATTATGAGCCAGATTTTTTAGCTCCAAGAGCCCCCCCCTCGAGGTTTTATATATTTACTGTTTACATGTTGTTATTTATGTATTTGTTTGTTAATAAAATGGCCGCTGTGGCCAAATTATCCAAAAAGAAATTAACGTGGTGGTGTGTTTTCCTGGGTAATAGATGGAGGGGTTAAGAGGGGCAAGGTAGTTGGGGGTGGGGGATGCTTTACGGAAAGGATCCTTTATTGGCCATACGCGGTCATGTATATATACACTGCACAGTACCACTCCTCATGTCCTGTATATATACACTGCACAGTACCACTCCTCCTGTCCTGTATATATACACTACACAGTAGTGTATATATACACTACAGTCTGTTTAGAAAGGATCGTAAAAATCGGAGAGGAGGAGGGGTTTGTCTCTATGTAAAGTCTTGTCTAAAGTCCACTTTAAGGGAGGATATTAGCGAAGGGAATGAGGATGTCGAGTCCATATGGGTTGAAATTCATGGAGGGAAAAATGGTAACAAAATTCTCATTGGGGTCTGTTACAAACCCCCAAATATAACAGAAAGCATGGAAAGTCTACTTCTAAAGCAGATAGATGAAGCTGCAACCCATAATGAGGTCCTGGTTATGGGGGACTTTAACTACCCGGATATTAACTGGGAAACAGAAACCTGTGAAACCCATAAAGGCAACAGGTTTCTGCTAATAACCAAGAAAAATTATCTTTCACAATTGGTGCAGAATCCAACCAGAGGAGCAGCACTTTTAGACCTAATACTATCTAATAGACCTGACAGAATAACAAATCTGCAGGTGGTTGGGCATTTAGGAAATAGCGACCACAATATTGTACAGTTTCACCTGTCTTTCACTAGGGGGACTTGTCAGGGAGTCACAAAAACATTGAACTTTAGGAAGGCAAAGTTTGAACAGCTTAGAGATGCCCTTAATCTGGTAGACTGGGACAATATCCTCAGAAATGAGAATACAGATAATAAATGGGAAATGTTTAAGAACATCCTAAATAGGCAGTGTAAGCGGTTTATACCTTGTGGGAATAAAAGGACTAGAAATAGGAAAAACCCAATGTGGCTAAACAAAGAAGTAAGACAGGCAATTAACAGTAAAAAGAAAGCATTTGCACTACTAAAGCAGGATGGCACCATTGAAGCTCTAAAAAACTATAGGGAGAAAAATACTTTATCTAAAGAACTAATTAAAGCTGCCAAAAAGGAAACAGAGAAGCACATTGCTAAGGAGAGTAAAACTAATCCCAAACTGTTCTTCAACTATATCAATAGTAAAAGAATAAAAACTGAAAATGTAGGCCCCTTAAAAAATAGTGAGGAAAGAATGGTTGTAGATGACGAGGAAAAAGCTAACATATTAAACACCTTCTTCTCCACGGTATTCACGGTGGAAAATGAAATGCTAGGTGAAATCCCAAGAAACAATGAAAACCCTATATTAAGGGTCACCAATCTAACCCAAGAAGAGGTGCGAAACCGGCTAAATAAGATTAAAATAGATAAATCTCCGGGTCCGGATGGCATACACCCACGAGTACTAAGAGAACTAAGTAATGTAATAGATAAACCATTATTTCTTATTTTTAGTGACTCTATAGCGACAGGGTCTGTTCCGCAGGACTGGCGCATAGCAAATGTGGTGCCAATATTCAAAAAGGGCTCTAAAAGTGAACCTGGAAATTATAGGCCAGTAAGTCTAACCTCTATTGTTGGTAAAATATTTGAAGGGTTTCTGAGGGATGTTATTCTGGATTATCTCAATGAGAATAACTGTTTAACTCCATATCAGCATGGGTTTATGAGAAATCGCTCCTGTCAAACCAATCTAATCAGTTTTTATGAAGAGGTAAGCTATAGGCTGGACCACGGTGAGTCATTGGACGTGGTATATCTCGATTTTTCCAAAGCGTTTGATACCGTGCCGCACAAGAGGTTGGTACACAAAATGAGAATGCTTGGTCTGGGGGAAAATGTGTGTAAATGGGTTAGTAACTGGCTTAGTGATAGAAAGCAGAGGGTGGTTATAAATGGTATAGTCTCTAACTGGGTCGCTGTGACCAGTGGGGTACCGCAGGGGTCAGTATTGGGACCTGTTCTCTTCAACATATTCATTAATGATCTGGTAGAAGGTTTACACAGTAAAATATCGATATTTGCAGATGATACAAAACTATGTAAAGCAGTTAATACAAGAGAAGATAGTATTCTGCTACAGATGGATCTGGATAAGTTGGAAACTTGGGCTGAAAGGTGGCAGATGAGGTTTAACAATGATAAATGTAAGGTTATACACATGGGAAGAGGGAATCAATATCACCATTACACACTGAACGGGAAACCACTGGGTAAATCTGACAGGGAGAAGGACTTGGGGATCCTAGTTAATGATAAACTTACCTGGAGCAGCCAGTGCCAGGCAGCAGCTGCCAAGGCAAACAGGATCATGGGGTGCATTAAAAGAGGTCTGGATACACATGATGAGAGCATTATACTGCCTCTGTACAAATCCCTAGTTAGACCGCACATGGAGTACTGTGTCCAGTTTTGGGCACCGGTGCTCAGGAAGGATATAATGGAACTAGAGAGAGTACAAAGGAGGGCAACAAAATTAATAAAGGGGACGGGAGAACTACAATACCCAGATAGATTAGCGAAATTAGGATTATTTAGTCTAGAAAAAAGACAACTGAGGGGCGATCTAATAACCATGTATAAGTATATAAGGGGACAATACAAATATCTCGCTGAGGATCTGTTTATACCAAGGAAGGTGACGGGCACAAGAGGGCATTCTTTGCGTCTGGAGGAGAGAAGGTTTTTCCACCAACATAGAAGAGGATTCTTTACTGTTAGGGCAGTGAGAATCTGGAATTGCTTGCCTGAGGAGGTGGTGATGGCGAACTCAGTCGAGGGGTTCAAGAGAGGCCTGGATGTCTTCCTGGAGCAGAACAATATTGTATCATACAATTATTAGGTTCTGTAGAAGGACGTAGATCTGGGTATTTATTATAATGGAATATAGGCTGAACTGGATGGACAAATGTCTTTTTTCGGCCTTACTAACTATGTTACTATGTTACTATGTTACCACTCCTCCTGTCCTGTATATATACATTGCACAGTACCACTCCTCCTGTCCTGTATATATACACTGCACAATACCACTCCTCCTGTCCTGTATATATACATTGCACAGTACCACTCCTCCTGTCCTGTATATATACACTGCACAGTACCGCTCCTCCTGTCCTGTATATATACACTGCACAGTACCACTCCTCCTGTTCTGTATATATACATTGCACAGTACCACTCCTCCTGTCCTGTATATATACACTGCACAGTACCACTCCTCCAGTCCTGTATATATACACTGCACAGTACCACTCCTCCTGTCCTGTATATATACAATGCACAGTACCACTCCTCCTGTCCTGTATATATACACTGCACAGTACCACTCCTCCAGTCCTGTATATATACACTGCACAGTACCACTCCTCCTATCCTGTATATATACACTGCACAGTACCACTCCTCCACTCCTGTATATATACACTGCACAGTACCACTCCTCCTGTCCTGTATATATACACTGCACAGTACCGCTCCTCCTGTTCTGAATATATACACTGCACAGTACTGCTCCTCCTGTCCTGTATATATACACTGCACAGTACTGCTCCTCCTGTTCTGTATATATACACTGCACAATACTGCTCCTCCTGTCCTGTATATATACACTGCACAGTACCATCACTCCCCTGTATATATACACTGCACAGTACCATCACTCCCCTGTATATATACAATGCACAGTACCACTCCTCCTATCCTGTATATATACACTGCACAGTACCACTCCTCCTGTATATATACACTGCACAGTACCGCTCCTCCTGTCCTGTATATATACACTGCACAGTACCGCTCCTCCTGTCCTGTATATATACACTGCACAGTACCACTCCTCCTGTCCTGTATATATACACTGCACAGTACCACTCCTCCTGTCCTGTATATATACACTGCACAGTACCGCTCCTCCTGTCCTGTATATATACACTGCACAGTACCGCTCCTCCTGTCCTGTATATATACACTGCACAGTACTGCTCCTCCTGTCCTGTATATATACACTGCACAGTACCACTCCTCCTGTCCTGTATATATACACTGCACAGTACCACTCCTCCTGTCCTGTATATATACACTGCACAGTACCACTCCTCCTGTATATATACACTGCAAAGTACCACTCCTCCTGTATATATACACTGCAAAGTACCACTCCTCCTGTATATATACACTGCACAGTACCACTCCTCCTGTCCTGTATATATACACTGCACAGTACCACTCCTCCTGTATATATACACTGCACAGTACCACTCCTCCTGTATATATACACTGCACAGTACCACTCCTCCTGTATATATACACTGCACTGTACCACTGCCCTGTATATATACACTGCACAGTACCACTGCCCTGTATATATACACTGCACAGTACCACTCCTCTTGTATATACACACTGCACAGTACCACTGCCCTGTATATATACACTGCCCAGCACCACTGCCCTGTATATATACACTGCACAGTACCACTGTCCTGTATATATACACTGCACAGTACTGCTCCTCCTGCCCTGTATATATACACTGCACAGTACCACTGTCCTGTATATATACACTGCACAGTACCACTCCTCCTGTCCTGTATATATACACTGCACAGTACTGCTCCTCCTGCCCTGTATATATACACTGCACAGTACTGCTCCTCCTGTCCTGTATATATACACTGCACAGTACCGCTCCTCCTGTCCTGTATATATACACTGCACAGTACCACTCCTCCTGTCCTGTATATATACACTGCACAGTACCCTCCTCCTGTATATATACACACTGCACAGTACCACTCCTCCTGTATATATACACTGCACAGTACCACTCTTCCTGTATATATACACTGCACAGTACCACTCCTCCTTTCCTGTATATATACACTGCACAGTACCACTCCTCCTGTCCTGTATATATACTCTGCACAGTACCGCTCCTCCTGTCCTGTATATATACACTGCACAGTACCACTCCTCCTGTTCTGTATATATACACTGCACAGTACTGCTCCTCCTGTCCTGTATATATACACTGCACAGTACCATCACTCCCCTGTATATATACACTGCACAGTACCATCACTCCCCTGTATATGTACAACGCACAGTACCACTCCTCCTATCCTGTATATATACACTGCACAGTACCACTCCTCATGTCCTGTATATATACACTGCACAGTACCGCTCCTCCTGCCCTGTATATATACACTGCACAGTACCACTCCTCCTGTCCTGTATATATACACTGCACAGTACCACTCCTCCTGTCCTGTATATATACACTACACAGTACCACTCCTCCTGTCCTGTATATATACATTGCACAGTACCACTCCTCCTGTCCTGTATATATACACTGCACAGTACCACTCCTCCTGTATATATACACTGCACAGTACCACTCCTCCTGTCCTGTATATATACACTGCACAGTACCGCTTCCCCTGTCCTGTATATATACACTGCACAGTACCACTCCTCCTGTCCTGTATATATACACTGCACAGTACCGCTCCTCCTGTCCTGTATATATACACTGCACAGTACCACTCCTCCTGTTCTGTATATATACACTGCACAGTACTGCTCCTCCTGTACTGTATATATACACTGCACAGTACTGCTCCTCCTGTTCTGTATATATACACTGCACAATACTGCTCCTCCTGTCCTGTATATATACACTGCACAGTACCATCACTCCCCTGTATATATACACTGCACAGTACCATCACTCCCCTGTATATATACAATGCACAGTACCACTCCTCCTATCCTGTATATGTACACTGCACAGTACCACTCCTCCTGTATATATACACTGCACAGTACCGCTCCTCCTGTCCTGTATATATACACTGCACAGTACCACTCCTCCTGTCCTGTATATATACACTGCACAGTACCACTCCTCCTGTCCTGTATATATACACTGCACAGTACCACTCCTCCTGTCCTGTATATGTACACTGCACAGTACCACTCCTCCTGTCCTGTATATACACACTGCACAGTACCACTTCTCCTATCCTGTATATATACACTGCACAGTACCACTCCTCCTGTCCTGTATATACACACTGCACAGTACCACTTCTCCTATCCTGTATATATACACTGCACAGTACCGCTCCTCCTGTCCTGTATATATACACTGCACAGTACCGCTCCTCCTGTCCTGTATATATACACTGCACAGTACCGCTCCTCCTGTCCTGTATATATACACTGCACAGTACCACTCCTCCTGTCCTGTATATATACACTGCACAGTACCGCTCCTCCTGTCCTGTATATATACACTGCACAGTACCACTCCTCCTGTCCTGTATATATACACTGCACAGTACCACTCCTCCTGTATATATACACTGCACAGTACCACTCCTCCTGTATATATACACTGCAAAGTACCACTCCTCCTGTATATATACACTGCAAAGTACCACTCCTCCTGTATATATACACTGCACAGTACCACTCCTCCTGTATATATACACTGCACAGTACCACTCCTCCTGTCCTGTATATATACACTGCACAGTACCACTCCTCCTGTCCTCTATATATACACTGCACAGTACCGCTCCTCCTGTCCTGTATATATACTCTGCACAGTACCGCTCCTCCTGTCCTGTATATATACACTGCACAGTACCGCTCCTCCTGTCCTGTATATATACACTGCACAGTACCGCTCCTCCTGTCCTGTATATATACACTGTACAGTACCGCTCCTCCTGTCCTGTATATATACACTGCACAGTACCACTCCTCCTGCCCTGTATATATACACTGCACAGTACCACTCCTCCTGTATATATACACTGCACAGTACCACTCCTCCTGTATATATACACTGCAAAGTACCACTCCTCCTGTATATATACACTGCAAAGTACCACTCCTCCTGTATATATACACTGCACAGTACCACTCCTCCTGTATATATACACTGCACAGTACCACTCCTCCTGTCCTGTATATATACACTGCACAGTACCACTCCTCCTGTCCTGTATATATACACTGCACAGTACCGCTCCTCCTGTCCTGTATATACACACTGCACAGTACCACTTCTCCTATCCTGTATATATACACTGCACAGTACCGCTCCTCCTGTCCTGTATATATACACTGCACAGTACCGCTCCTCCTGTCCTGTATATATACACTGCACAGTACCGCTCCTCCTGTCCTGTATATATACACTGCACAGTACCACTCCTCCTGTCCTGTATATATACACTGCACAGTACCGCTCCTCCTGTCCTGTATATATACACTGCACAGTACCCCTCCTCCTGTCCTGTATATATACACTGCACAGTACCACTCCTCCTGTATATATACACTGCACAGTACCACTCCTCCTGTATATATACACTGCAAAGTACCACTCCTCCTGTATATATACACTGCAAAGTACCACTCCTCCTGTATATATACACTGCACAGTACCACTCCTCCTGTATATATACACTGCACAGTACCACTCCTCCTGTCCTGTATATATACACTGCACAGTACCACTCCTCCTGTCCTGTATATATACACTGCACAGTACCGCTCCTCCTGTCCTCTATATATACACTGCACAGTACCGCTCCTCCTGTCCTGTATATATACTCTGCACAGTACCGCTCCTCCTGTCCTGTATATATACACTGCACAGTACCGCTCCTCCTGTCCTGTATATATACACTGCACAGTACTGCTCCTCCTGTCCTGTATATATACACTGTACAGTACCGCGCCTCCTGTCCTGTATATATACACTGCACAGTACCACTCCTCCTGCCCTGTATATATACACTGCACAGTACCACTCCTCCTGTATATATACACTGCACAGTACCACTCCTCCTGTATATATACACTGCAAAGTACCACTCCTCCTGTATATATACACTGCAAAGTACCACTCCTCCTGTATATATACACTGCACAGTACCACTCCTCCTGTATATATACACTGCACAGTACCACTCCTCCTGTCCTGTATATATACACTGCACAGTACCACTCCTCCTGTCCTGTATATATACACTGCACAGTACCACTCCTCCTGTATATATACACTGCACAGTACCACTCCTCCTGTATATATACACTGCAAAGTACCACTCCTCCTGTATATATACACTGCAAAGTACCACTCCTCCTGTATATATACACTGCACAGTACCACTCCTCCTGTATATATACACTGCACAGTACCACTCCTCCTGTCCTGTATATATACACTGCACAGTACCGCTCCTCCTGTCCTGTATATATACACTGCACAGTACCACTCCTCCTGTCCTGTATATATACACTGCACAGTACCACTCCTCCAGTCCTGTATATATACACTGCACAGTACCACTCCTCCTGTCCTGTATATATACACTGCACAGTACCGCTCCTCCTGTTCTGTACATATACACTGCACAGTTCTGCTCCTCCTGTCCTGTATATATACACTGCACAGTACTGCTCCTCCTGTTCTGTATATATACACTGCACAATACTGCTCCTCCTGTCCTGTATATATACACTGCACAGTACCATCACTCCCGTTTATATACACTGCACAGTACCATCACTCCCCTGTATATATACAATGCACAGTACCACTCCTCCTATCCTGTATATATACACTGCACAGTACCACTCCTCCTGTATATATACACTGCACAGTACCGCTCCTCCTGTCCTGTATATATACACTGCACAGTACCGCTCCTCCTGTCCTGTATATATACTCTGCACAGTACTGCTCCTCCTGTCCTGTATATATACACTGCACAGTACCGCTCCTCCTGTCCTGTATATATACACTGCACAGTACCACTCCTCCTGTCCTGTATATATACACTGCACAGCACCACTCCTCCTGTATATATACACTGCACCACTCCTCCTGTATATATACACTGCACAGTACCACTCCTCCTGTATATATACACTGCACAGTACCACTCCTCCTGTATATATACACTGCACAGTACCACTCCTCCTGTCCTGTATATATACACTGCACAGTACCACTCCTCCTGTCCTGTATATATACACTGCACAGTACCGCTCCTCCTGTCCTGTATATATACACTGCACAGTACCACTACTCCTGCCCTGTGTATATACACTGCACAGTACTGCTCCTCCTGTCCTGTATATATACACCGCACAGTACTGCTCCTCCTGTCCTGTATATATACACTGCACAGTACCATCACTCCCCTGTATATATGCACTGCACAGTACCATCACTCCCCTGTATATATACACTGCACAGTACCTCTCCTCCTGCCCTGTATATATACACTGCACAGTACTGCTCCTCCTGTCCTGTATATATACACTGCACAGTACTGCTCCTCCTGTCCTGTATATATACACTGCACAGTACTACTACTCCTGTCCTGTATATATACACTGCACAGTACTGCTCCTCCTGTCCTGTATTTATACACTGCACAGTACCACTCCTCCTGTATATATACACTGCACAGTACCGCTCCTCCTGTCCTGTATATATACTCTGCACAGTACCGCTCCTCCTGTCCTGTATATATACTGCACAGTACCACTCCTCCTGTCCTGTATATATACACTGCACAGTACCACTCCTCCTGTCCTGTATATATACACTGCACAGTACCTCTCCTCCTGTCCTGTATATATACACTGCACAGTACCACTCCTCCTGCCCTGTATATATACACTGCACAGTACTGCTCCTTCTGTCCTGTATATATACACTGCACAGTACTGCTCCTCCTGTCCTGTATATATACACTGCACAGTACCATCACTCCCCTGTATATATACACTGCACAGTACCACTCCTCCTGCCCTGTATATATACACTGCACAGTACTGCTCCTCCTGTCCTGTATATATACACTGCACAGTACTACTCCTCCTGTCCTGTATATATACACTGCACAGTACTGCTCCTCCTGTCCTGTATATATACACTGCACAGTACCACTCTTCCTGTATATATACACTGCACAGTACCACTCCTCCTGTATATATACACTGCACAGTACCGCTCCTCCTGTATATATACACTGCACAGTACCACTCCTCCTGTATATATACACTGCACAGTACCGCTCCTCCTGTATATATACACTGCACAGTACTGCTCCTCCTGTCCTGTATATATACACTGCACAGTACCACTCCCCCTGTCCTGTATATATACACTGCACAGTACTGCTCCTCCTGTCCTGTATATATACACTGCACAGTACCATCACTCCCCTGTATATATACAATGCACAGTACCACTCCTCCTATCCTGTATATATACACTGCACAGTACCACTCCTCCTGTTCTGTATATATACACTGCACAGTACCAGTTCTCCTGTCCTGTATATATACACTGCACAGTACCAGTTGTCCTGTCCTGTATATATACACTGCACAGTACCACTCCTCCTGTCCTGTATATATACACTGCACAGTACCACTCCTCCTGTCCTGTATATATACACTGCACAGTACCGCTCCTCCTGTCCTGTATATATACACTGCACAGTACTGCTCCTCCTGTCCTGTATATATACACTGCACAGTACTGCTCCTCCTGTCCTGTATATATACACTGCACAGTACCATCACTCCCCTGTATATATACACTGCACAGTACCACTCCTCCTGCCCTGTATATATACACTGCACAGTACTGCTCCTCCTGTCCTGTATATATACACTGCACAGTACTACTCCTCCTGTCCTGTATATATACACTGCACAGTACTGCTCCTCCTGTCCTGTATATATACACTGCACAGTACCACTCTTCCTGTATATATACACTGCACAGTACCACTCCTCCTGTATATATACACTGCACAGTACCGCTCCTCCTGTATATATATACTGCACAGTACCGCTCCTCCTGTATATATACACTGCACAGTACTGCTCCTCCTGTCCTGTATATATACACTGCACAGTACCACTCCCCCTGTCCTGTATATATACACTGCACAGTACTGCTCCTCCTGTCCTGTATATATACACTGCACAGTACCATCACTCCCCTGTATATATACAATGCACAGTACCACTCCTCCTATCCTGTATATATACACTGCACAGTACCACTCCTCCTGTTCTGTATATATACACTGCACAGTACCAGTTCTCCTGTCCTGTATATATACACTGCACAGTACTGCTCCTCCTGTCCTGTATATATACACTGCACAGTACCACTCCCCCTGTCCTGTATATATACACTGCACAGTACTGCTCCTCCTGTCCTGTATATATACACTGCACAGTACCATCACTCCCCTGTATATATACACTGCACAGTACCACTCCTCCTATCCTGTATATATGCACTGCACAGTACCACTCCTCCTGTATATATACACTGCACAGTACCACTCCTCCTATCCTGTATATATACACTGCACAGTACCACTCCTCCTGTTCTGTATATATACACTGCACAGTACCAGTTCTCCTGTCCTGTATATATACACTGCACAGTACCACTCCTCCTGTCCTGTATATATACAATGCACAGTACCACTCCTCCTGTCCTGTATATATACAATGCACAGTACCACTCCTCCTGTCCTGTATATATACACTGCACAGTACCAGTCCTCCTGCCCTGTATATATACACTGCACAGTACCACTCCTCCTTTCCTGTATATATACACCGCACAGTACCACTCCTCCTGTCCTGTATATATACACTGCACAGTACCACTCCTCCTGCCCTGTATATATACACTGCACAGTACAACTCCTCCTTTCCTGTATATATACACCGCACAGTACCACTCCTCCTGTCCTGTATATATGCACTGCACAGTACCATCACTCCCCTGTATATATACAATGCACAGTACCACTCCTCCTGTCCTGTATATATACACTGCACAGTACCACTCCTCCTGTCCTGTATATATACACTGCACAGTACCACTCCTCCTGTCCTGTATATATACAATGCACAGTACCACTCCTCCTATCCTGTATATATACACTGCACAGTACCAGTCCTCCTGTCCTGTATATATACACTGCACAGTACCACTCCTCCTGTCCTGTATATACACACTGCACAGTACCGCTCCTCCTGTCCTGTATATATACACTGCACAGTACCACTCCTCCTGTCCTGTATATATGCACTGCACAGTACCATCACTCCCATGTATATATACAATGCACAGTACCACTCCTCCTATCCTGTATATATACACTGCACAGTACCAGTCCTCCTGTCCTGTATATATACACTGCACAGTACCACTCCTCCTGTCCTGTATATATACAATGCACAGTACCACTCCTCCTATCCTGTATATATACACTGCACAGTACCGCTCCTCCTGTCCTGTATATATACACTGCACAGTACCACTCCTCCTGTCCTGTATATATACAATGCACAGTACCACTCCTGCTATCCTGTATATATACACTGCACAGTACCACTCCTCCTGTCCTGTATATACACACTGCACAGTACCGCTCCTCCTGTCCAGTATATATACACTGCACAGTACCACTCCTCCTGTCCTGTATATATGCACTGCACAGTACCATCACTCCCCTGTATATATACAATGCACAGTACCACTCCTCCTATCCTGTATATATACAATGCACAGTACCACTCCTCCTGTCCTGTATATATACACTGCACAGTACCAGTCCTCCTGTCCTGTATATATACACTGCACAGTACCACTCCTCCTGTCCTGTATATATACACTGCACAGTACCACTCCTCCTATCCTGTATATATACACTGCACAGTACCACTCCTCCTGTCCTGTAAATATGCACTGCACAGTACCATCACTCCCCTGTATATATACAATGCACAGTACCGCTCCTCCTGTCCTGTATATATACAATGCACAGTACCACTCCTCCTGTCCTGTATATATACACTGCACAGTACCACTCCTCCTGTCCTGTATATATACACTGCACAGTACCACTCTTCCTGTCCTGTATATATACAATGCACAGTACCACTCCTCCTGTCCTGTATATATACAGTGCACAGTACCACTCCTCCTATCCTGTATATATACACTGCACAGTACCACTCCTCCTGTCCTGTATATATACACTGCACAGTACCACTTCTCCTGTCCTGTATATATACACTGCACAGTACCACTCTTCCTGTCCTGTATATATACACTGCACAGTACCACTCCTCCAGTCCTGTATATATACACTGCACAGTACCACTCCTCCTGTCCTGTATATACACACTGCACAGTACCGCTCCTCCTGTCCAGTATATATACACTGCACAGTACCACTCCTCCTGTCCTGTATATATGCACTGCACAGTACCATCACTCCCCTGTATATATACAATGCACAGTACCACTCCTCCTATCCTGTATATATACAATGCACAGTACCACTCCTCCTGTCCTGTATATATACACTGCACAGTACCAGTCCTCCTGTCCTGTATATATACACTGCACAGTACCACTCCTCCTGTCCTGTATATATACACTGCACAGTACCACTCCTCCTATCCTGTATATATACACTGCACAGTACCACTCCTCCTGTCCTGTAAATATGCACTGCACAGTACCATCACTCCCCTGTATATATACAATGCACAGTACCGCTCCTCCTGTCCTGTATATATACAATGCACAGTACCACTCCTCCTGTCCTGTATATATACACTGCACAGTACCACTCCTCCTGTCCTGTATATATACACTGCACAGTACCACTCTTCCTGTCCTGTATATATACAATGCACAGTACCACTCCTCCTGTCCTGTATATATACAGTGCACAGTACCACTCCTCCTATCCTGTATATATACACTGCACAGTACCACTCCTCCTGTCCTGTATATATACACTGCACAGTACCACTTCTCCTGTCCTGTATATATACACTGTAGAATTTACAATAGCGGTCACTCATGTTAGAAGTGAAATCTGGCATTGTACTATACCTAGATTTCTCTGCTGTATCTGGGCATCATGAATCGTGGTATGTGTTAAAGGGGGGACCCACTGAGACTCTTTTGCCCGGGGCCCTCAAAAACCTGGAGCCAGCCCTGGGGGTGGGTCACCGGGCCGCGGCCGGCGCTGCAGCTGTTTAACGCTATTGACGTGCGGGCCCGCGCCCCGCACGTCAATAGTTAACAGCCGCCAGCCAATCTGAGGCTGGCAGCTGACGTCAGTCCCAGTGTGCATGTCGCCAGCATCTGATATCATTGTCAGTCGCCGGCGAGTGCACGTTTCAGCTGCGTGGAGAGAGCAGGAGTGCGGTCAGGTAAGCAGAACTTGTTTTTTTTTGCAGTCCCGATCATGTGATGGTAACATTCACCGGCGAAACAATTTAACTTCTCCATCTGAGGTCTTATTCCTGCGGGGGGGGGGGGGGCGCCAAGCTCGGGAACAGCCCCGGGCGGCAAAAGCTCTAGCTACGCCTCTGGATAGATATGGGATAGATAGATATGGGATAAATAGAAGGAATGAGATCGATATATCTGTTCATATATCTATCTATAGATCTATCTATGGAAAGATGTAGATAGATATATGGATAGATATATCTATGTATCTATCCATATATCTATCTACATCTATCCATAGATAGATCTATAGATAGATATATGAATAGATATATCGATCTCATTCCTTCTATCTATCCCATATCTATCTATCTATCTATCTATCTATAGATAGAAGGAATGAGATAGATATATAGATAGATCTACATATAGATAAATCTATAGATACATAGATCTATCTATTCATATATCTATCTATAGATATATGTATGGATAGATATATCTATGGATAGATATATATGTATGTATGGATAGATATATCTATGGATAGATGTAGATAGATATATGGATAGATATATCTATAGATATATCTATCTATAAATATATCTATACATATATCCATAGTTATATCTAACTATGGCAGGGGCCAATATTTGTAGTCTGGGAAGGGGGCAATATCCATGGCCCCTTTCCAGACTATGAATATCAGCCCACAGCTGTCTGCGTAGCCTTTACTGGCTATTAAAATAGGGGGACCCCACATCATTTTTTGGAGGGGGTCCCCCTATTTTAATAGCCAGTAAAGGCTACACAGACAGCTGTGGGCTGATATTCATAGCCTGGGAAAGGGCCATTGATATTTACCCCTCCCCTTCCCCGGCTACAAATACCAGCCCCAGCTGCCCCAGAAATGGCACATCTGTAAGATGTGCCAATTCCGGCACTTAGCCCCTCTCTTCCCACTCCCGTGTAGCGGTTAGGTATAGGGTAACAAGGGGTTAATGTCACCTTTGTATTGTAAGGTGACATTAAGCCCAATTAGTAATGGAGAGGCATCAATAAGACGCATATCCATTACTAATCCTATAGTACTGAAAGAGTAAAAAAAAAAAAAAAAAAGACAGCCAGAAAAAAGTATTTTAATATTCTTAATTTCACCATACTTACAAATACGCCTATTTCATGTGACGCCCCCGATCGCCAGCAAAAAATTACAAATAATAAACCAATCGTATACTCTCTTTCTGCTGTAGTCCAATTAATAACGAGTGTCCCACGACGATCTCCCCTATAGAACAGGGACATCGGGTGATGTCACTGTTCTATAGGGGATAGTGACATCGGGTAATGTAACCGCTCTATAGGGCTTCCAGTGACACACTGACAGGAGACAATGGCTCCTGCAGTGCATCACTGAAGAGGTTACCTTAGTTCAGGATCTCACTTTATGGCAAAGCTGCGTGGGACTTTTCCCACACAGCAGTGCCACAAGTGAGAGTAGGAACTATTTTTCACAGCGGCGGAGGGATACCTTCTGCCACTGTATCGCCGGAGCCCCTGGAAAGCGGTCGCATCAGCTGATGTGGCAGCTCTCCATCGGAGATCGTCGTGGGACACTCGTATTAATTGGATATCTGCAGATCAGGGAGTATATTGTTGGTTTATTATTTTAATATTTTTTTATTAGTGAGCAAGGCCTTCGGAATCAAGGTGATTGGCGAGTATGTACTCTATGTTGCATGTACTGCATGTTGCATGTACTGCATGTTGTATGTTATATGTTGCATGTACTGCATGTTGCATGTACTGCATGTTCTGTATGTTGTATGTACTGTATGTTGTATGTACTGTATGTTGTATGTACTGTATGTTGTATGTACTGTTGTATGTTATATGTTGTATGTACTGTATGTTGTATGTACTGTTGTATGTTATATGTTTTATGTACTGTATGTTGTATGTACTGTATGTTGTATGTTACAGGGGTTAGACCAAATAATGGAAACAGCTAACGTTTTTGGCATCATAATCTTTGAACATGTTATAAACATGCAAACCGTGACATATGGTAATGTTTTGTAGTTGAATATTTGTGTTATGTGATATGTGTATGTAAATTAACTGTTTGTTTTGCATAATTGTAAGAACATTGATGAGAACCTGATACCAATGGCAGACCTCTCGGATTTTCAAAGAGGCCAAATTGTTGGTGCTCGTATGGCAGGCGCTAGTGTAACAGAAAGTGCCTGAATGCTTGGCGTGTCAAGAGGTACTGTCTCCAAAGTAATGACTGCGTTTGAAAAAGAAGGAAAAATGTCTGCAGCAAAACACAGGTCCGGCCAAAAGTCAAAGTTGACTGAGAGAGACTGTTGGACTCTAAAGCGAATTGTGAGAGAGGATAGCAAGACCACGGCTCTGAAAATCACAGCTGAGCTCAATGAACACCTACAGAACCCAGTTTCCACGAAAACTGTTCGTAAGGAGCAGCACAAATCTGGATTCCATGGAAGAGCTGCAATTAGAAAACCGCTGCTCTCAAAGACAAATGTTTCCAAGCGTTTAGAGTGGTGTAGAAACCTCCAGAATTGGTCGCTCGAGGAGTGGAAACATGTGATATTCTCAGATGAATCATCAATTACCCTATTTCCGACCTCCGGCCAAGTGTACGCTTGGAGACAGCTGAAAGAAGCATTCCATCCAGACTGCCTTCTCCCAACCGTAAAACATGATGGAGGTTCTGTGATGATCTGGGGTGCTATTTCGTGGAGATCTGCCGGGCCAATGATATCCCTTCATGGAAGAATTAACAGCAGAGATTATTTAGGCATTGTGGGCGACCAAGTGCATCCAATGGTTCAAGCACTGTTCCCGAAGGGGAACGCCATCTTTCAGGATGATAATGCACCAATTCATACAGCTAGAATCGTTAAAGCGTGGCACGAGGAACATTCTAATGAAGTTGAGCATCTCATCTAGCCCTGACAATCCCCAGACCTCAACATTTTTGAGCATTTATGGGCGATTTTAGAGATTCAAGTTAGACGTCGATTTCCGCCGCCATCGTCGCTCAAAGAAATGGAGGGTGTTTTAACTGCAGAATGGGCTGAAATTCCTATGGAAACAATTCACACCTTGTATGAATCCATACCTCGGAGAATTGAGGCTGTAATCGCCGCAAAAGGTGGACCTACACCATATTAAACTTGATGTTGATGTTTCCATTATTCGGTCCAACCCCTGTATATGTTGTATGTACTGTATGTCTATGTATGTGTTTTGTTTTTACATTCAACACATTAGCCAAATGATGGGACTACTACTGTCCCATCATTGGCTAATGTGTCAATAACTGTCACTGTAGCAGGCAAAGCCCGATGGGACTTGTAGTCCCATTGGACGATGCCTGCACACACACACAAACATAACCCCCCAAAAACTCACCCCCGAAGACCCCTGGACAGCACCGCACACAACCGGACAGCCCCGCAAAACCCCGGACAGCTCGCAGATGCATTGGCAGACCCATGGACAGCCCACAGACCCCGCACACGCACACACATACACGCACACAGTCACCGCCCACACATTCCCTCCTACCGATCTGCAGCGTTTCACCTGCAACCAAACCGCAGATCTTTTTTACATCTGCGGTTTTGCTGCGGATGTGCCTGAATCAATGCAAGTCTATAGGTGCAGAAACGCTACACCTCCGCCAAAAGAATTGACATGCTGCAGAAAAAACAATGCTGCGTTCTCGTACGTTTTTTTCCGCATGTGCACAGTGGATTTGGTTTTCCATAGGTTAACATGCTACTGTTAAACGCATGCAAAACTGCTGCAGATCCGCAGCGTCAAAAACGCTGCCGATCTGTGGGAAAATCTGCAACGTGTGCACATGGCCTTAGGCTAAAGTTAGGGTTAGGCCGGAGTCAGACTTGCAAGAAACATGGTCGAGTCTCGCAAGTACCCGGCACTGCTGCCCGCACTCGGATCGGAGTGTGCGGCCACATAGCAATACATGGAGCCGCATGTTCCGCTCCCGAGTGTCAGCGGCAGTGCCGGGTATTAACTTGCAAGACTTGACCGTGTTTCTCGCAAGTCTGACCCCGGCCTTACTGTTAGGGTTACTTTTAGGCTAAAGTTAGGGTTAGAGTTTATTCTAAAGTTAGGGTTACGCTAAAGAATTAGGCTTTTCTCAATTGTCTCCCCCAATAATTTGGTCACCTCAGTCACGTCACGTCAGTCAGTCACGTCAGAGTTTTTTTATTTCCGGAAAAAATAATTGAAAACGAATAAAATGGCCCGTCAGTATTATAGTATAGAGGAGGCTTATGCACTTTTATGTTCTGACAGGTAAGAAAGTGCAGTGTCAGATGGCGATGTGGATTTCGAGGGCTTTACTAGCAGCGACAGTGATAGCTCAGAAATGAGTAGTGATTCTGGTCCATCCTCGCACACATGGACCAGTACAACAAGAAGGACAAATTACATTACATTAGTGTGCCTCAACAGTCACTGCGGAGAGACGGGATGCTGAGGAGCAGCAGGCAGCGACGAGAGGTGAGTATGTCATTGTTTTTTTTATTGCAGCAGCATTATATGTGGCACATTGTTATATGGAGCATCTATGGGGCTATAATGAACTGTATGGAGCATTATATGTGGCACATTATTATATGGAGCATCTATGGGGCTATAATGAACTGTATGTTGCATTATATGTGGCACATTGTTATATGGAGCATCTATGGGGCCATAATGAACTGTATGGGGCATTATATGGGGCACATTGTTATATGGAGCATCTATGGGGCCATAATGAACTGTATGGAGCATTATATGTGGCACATTGTTATATGGAGCATCTATGGGGCCATAATGAACTGTATGGAGTATTATATGTGGCACATTGTTATATGGAGCATCTATGGGGCCATAATGAACTGTATGGAGCATTATATGTGGCACATTGTTATATGGAACATCTATGGGGCCATAATGAACTGTATGGAGCATTAAATGGGGCACATTGTTATATGGAGCATCTATGGGGCCATAATGAACTGTATGGAGCATTATATGTGGCACATTGTTATATGGAGCATCTATGGGGCCTGTTATGATCTGGTGGTTTAGGAACAACATGAGACAAGCTCTGAAGGAGGTGGTATCTGTACTGACCGCAAACCCTGAACCTAGCAGCTCAACTAGAAATAGCCGTGGGGGGTACCTGACACTCCCTAGACCCCTCGGCACAGCCTAAGATCTAACTTCCCCTAAAGATGGAAACAGGAAACCTATCTTGCCTCAGAGAAAATCCCCAAAGGAAAGATAGCCCCCCACAAATATTGACAGTGAGAGGAGGGGAAAATAACATGCGTAGAAATGAAATCAGATTTAGCATAGGAGGCCATACTAGCTAGATAGATAGGACAGGAAAGGATACTATGTGGTCAGTATAAAAACTACAAAAAATCCAAGATAAAGTACAAAGAAAGAAAAAAGCCAGCTCACCGATAGGTGCAAGGAGCACGGAACTTCGTCCTGACTCGACGTAGTGCAGATCCAAGTAAAAGAGAAAAATGTTCCAGCTTCTTGATAAAATGTAAAACTTTAATCCATCATATAAAATAGTAGAAGACACACTACTGGGACAATGCCATGTCACAAGTGAAGAAAGCTACGTGTTTCGACCATACGGTCTTTGTCACAGCTGATCTACTCAGCAGTCCCGTAGCTTTCTTCACTTGTGACATGGCATTGTCCCAGGAGTGTGTCTTCTACTATTTTATATGATGGATTAAAGTTTTACATTTTTCTCTTTTACTTGGATACAAAAAATCCACACAGAGTTTACAAAAATCTCCACACCTGACTAAAGGTGTGGAGGGTAAATCTGCTTCCCAGAGCTTCCAGCTGACAGAAATAATCCATACTGACAAGCTAGACAAAATATAGAATGCACAGAACAATAAGTCCACAACATGTGGACTGAAATGAGCAAAGCCAGGACTTATCTTTGCTGAACTGGTCAGGAAATCAGGGAAATCCAAGCAGAGATGTGAATCCAGCCAGGAAACATTGACAAGTGGCACTGGCTGAAGGGAAGAGCCAGGAATAAAAGCCGAGCAGAAACACAATTAGTGGAAACAGCTGCAGACTACTAAATCCAAGGAGCAGCCATTCCACTTAAAACCACCGGAGGGAGCCCAAGAGCAGAACTCACAACAGTACCCCCCCCTTGAGGTGGGGTCACCGAACCCTCACCAGAGCCCCCAGGCGGATCAGGACGAGCCAAATGAAAAGCACGAACCAAATCGGCGGCATGGACATCGGAGGCAACAACCCAAGAATTATCCTCCTGACCATAACCCTTCCACTTGACAAGATACTGAAGCCTCCGCCTTGAAAAACGAGAATCCAAAATTTTCTCAACTTCATATTCCAACTCTCCCTCAACCAACACCGGGGCAGGAGGATCAACCGAGGGAACAACGGGCACCACATATCTCCGCAACAAAGATCTATGAAAAACATTATGAATGGCAAAAGAGGCTGGAAGAGCCAAACGAAAAGACACCGGATTGATAATTTCAGAAATCTTATAAGGACCAATAAACCGAGGCTTAAACTTAGGGGAAGAAACCTTCATAGGAACATGACGAGAAGACAACCAAACCAAATCCCCCACACGAAGCCGGGGACCAACACACCGACGGCGGTTAGCAAAACGATGAGCCTTTTCCTGAGACAAAATCAAATTGTCCACCACACGAGTCCAAATCTGCTGCAGCCTGTCCACCACAGAATCCACACCAGGACAATCAGAAGGCTCAACCTGCCCCGAAGAAAAACGAGGATGAAAACCAAAATTACAAAAGAAAGGTGAAACCAAATTAGCCGAACTAGCCCTATTATTAAGGGCAAACTCGGCCAACGGCAAGAAAGCCACCCAATCATCCTGATCAGCAGACACAAAGCATCTCAAATAGGTTTCCAAGGTCTGATTAGTTCGCTCAGTTTGGCCATTAGTCTGAGGATGAAACGCCGAAGAAAAAGACAAATCAATGCCCATCCTAGCACAAAAGGACCGCCAAAACCTAGAGACAAACTGAGAACCTCTGTCAGACACAATATTCTCAGGAATGCCATGCAAACGAACCACATGCTGAAAAAACAATGGAACCAAATCAGAGGAGGAAGGCAACTTAGGCAAAGGTACCAAATGGACGATTTTAGAGAACCGGTCACAAACCACCCAGATAACAGACATCTTCTGGGAAACAGGAAGATCTGAAATAAAATCCATGGAAACATGCGTCCAGGGCCTCTCAGGGATCGGCAAAGGCAAAAGCAACCCACTAGCGCGGGAACAGCAAGGCTTCGCCCGGGCGCAAGTCCCACAGGACTGCACAAAAGCACGCACATCCCGCGACAAGGAAGGCCACCAAAAGGACCTAGCAACCAAATCTCTGGTACCAAAAATCCCAGGATGACCAGCCAACACTGAACAATGAACCTCAGAAATTACCCTACTTGTCCATCTATCAGGAACAAACAGCTTCCCCACAGGACAGCGATCAGGTTTATCAGCCTGAAATTCCTGAAGCACCCGCCGCAAATCAGGGGAGATGGCAGAAAGAATCACCCCTTCCTTAAGAATGCCAACTGGCTCAAGGACTCCAGGAGAATCAGGCAAAAAACTCCTAGAGAGGGCATCAGCCTTTACATTCTTAGAACCCGGAAGATACGAGACCACAATAACGGGAGAAAAACAGGGACCATCGAGCCTGTCTAGGGTTCAGCTGCTTGGCTGACTCGAGGTAAATCAGATTCTTATGATCAGTCAAGACCACGATGCGGTGTTTGGCTCCCTCAAGCCAATATCGCCACTCCTCAAATGCCCACTTCACAGCCAACAACTCACAATTGCCGAGGTCATAATTGCGCTCCGCAGGCAAAAATTTTCTGGAAAAAAAAGCACACGGTTTCATCAAAGAACCATCAGAATTCCTCTGAGACAAAACGGCCCCTGCCCCAATCTCAGAAGCGTCAACCTCAACCTGAAAAGGAAGAGAAACATCCGGCTGATGCAACACAGGGGAAGAAGTAAATCGGCGTTTAAGCTCCCGAAAGGCCTCAACAGCCGCAGAGGACCAATTCGTCACATCAGCGCCTTTTTTCGTCAAATCAGTAAGGGGCTTAACCACACTGGAAAAGTTGGCAATGAAACGGCGATAGAAATTAGCAAAGCCCAAAACTTTCTGAAGGCTCTTCACAGATGTGGGTTGAATCCAGTCATGAATGGCTTGGACCTTAACAGGATCCATTTCCATAGACGAGGGAGAAAAAATAAAACCTTCTGAACTCCGAATAGGCACTTAGACCCCTTCACAAATAAAGCATTATCACGAAGGATCTGGAATACCATCCTGACCTGCTTCACATGAGACTCCCAATTCTCGGAAAAAATCAAAATATCATCCAAATATACAACCATGAATTTATCAAGATAACTAGCTGAAGAGCCCGGCGTTGCCTGGGCATAGTAAATATCTGTGGTTAGTTATAGCACGTCACTTCTCTTATTTTCCCATCACGCCTCTCATTTTCCCAATCACATCTTTAATTTTCCCCCTCACATCTCTCATTTTCTCCCTCACACCTCTCATTTTCTCCCTCACTCCTCTCATTCCCGCCTAACACTTGTCATTTCGACCTCACATCTGTCATTTTCCGATCACTACACTATTTTCCCTCACTCCTCTCATTTTGCACTCACACCTTTTCATTTTCACCTCACACCTCTCATTTTCACCTCAGTATATACATGTTTGTCATCTCCCTTATATATAGTATACAACTGTATGTCATCTCCTGTATATAGTATATACCTGTATGTCATCTCCCCTGTATATAGTATATACCTGCTGTGTCATCTCCCCTGTATATAGTATATACCTGTATGTCATCTCCTCCTATATATAGTATATACCTGTATGTCATCTCCTTCTATATATAGTATATACCTGTATGTCATCTCCTCCTGTATATAGTATATACCTGTGTGTCATCTCCCCTGTATATAGTATATATCTGTGTGTCATCTCCTCCTGTATATAGTATATACCTGTATGTCATCTTCTATATATAGCATATACCTGTATGTCATCTCCTCCTGTATATAGTATATACCTGTAGGTAATCTGCTCCTGTATATAGTATATACCTGTGTGTCATCTCCTCCTGTATATAGTATATACCTGTATGTCATCTCCTCCTGTATATAGTATGTACCTGTATGTCATCTCCTCCTTTATATAGTATATACCTGTGTGTCATCTCTCCTGTATATAGTATATATCTGTGTGTCATCTCCCCTGTATATAGTATATACCTGTGTGATCTCCTGTATTAGACCTCGTTAACACGTTATTTGCTCAGTATTTTTACCTCAGTATTTGTAAGATAAATTGGCAGCCTGATAAATCCCCAGCCAACATGAAGCCCTCCCCCTGGCAGTATATATTAGCTCACACATACACATAATTGACAGGTCATGTGACTGACAGCTGCCGTATTTCCTATATGGTACATTTGTTGCTCTTGTAGTTTGTCTGCTTATTAATCAGATTTTTATTTTTGAAGGCTAATACCAGACTTGTGTGTGTTTTAGGGCGAGTTTCGTTTGTCAAGTTGTGTGTGTTGAGTTGTGTGTGGCGACATGCATGTAGCGACTTTTGTGAGATGAGTTTTGTGTGGCAATATGCGTGTAGCAACTTTTTGTGTGTCGAGTTGCATGTGACAGGTTAGTGTAGCAAGTTGTGTGAAGCAAGTTTTGCGCATGGCGAGTTTTGTGCATGGTGAGTTTTATGTCTGGTGCCTTTTGAGTATGTGCAAGTTTTGTGTGAGGTAACTTTTGCATGTGTTGCAAATTTTGTGCATGTGGCAATTTTTCCGCATGTGCAAGTTTTGCGTGTGGCGAGTTTTCCATGAGGTGAGTTTTGCACTTGTGGTGAGTTTTGCGTGAGCCTATTTTTTGCATGTGGCGAGTTTTGCGCGTGGCGAGTTTTGAGCGGCGACTTTTGTGTTTCGACTTTTATGTGGCGAGGTTGGTGTATGTGTGGTGAAATGTGTGCTGAGGGTGGTATATGTGGTCAAGCACGTGGTAGTGTGTGGCGCATTTTGTGTGTTCATATCCCCTTATGTGGTGAGTATCTCATGTCGGGGTCCCACCTTAGCAACTGTACGGTATGTACTCTTTGGCGCCATCGCTCTCACTCTTTAAGTCCCCCTTGTTCACATCTGGCAGCTGTCAATTTGCCTCCAACACTTTTCCTTTCACTTTTCCCCATTATGTAGATAGGGAAAAAATAGTTTGGTGAATTGGAAAGCGCGGAGTTAAAATTTCACCTCACAACATAGCCTATGACGCTCTCAGGGTCCAGACGTGTGACTGTGCAAAATTTTGTTTCTGTAGCTGCGACGCCTCCAACACTATTCCTTTCACTTTTTTCCCCATTATGTAGATAGGGGCAAAATTGTTTGGTGAATTGGAAAGCGCGGGGTTAAAATTTCACCTCACAACGTAGCCTATGACGCTCTCAGGGTCCAGACGTGTGACTGTGCAAAATTTTGTTGCTGTAGCTGCGACGCTTCCAACACTTTTCCTTTCACTTTTTTCCCCATTATGTAGATAGGGGAAAAATTGTTTGGTGAATTGGAACGCGCGGGGTTAAAATTTCGCCTCACAATATAGCCTATGACGCTCTCGGGGTCCAGACGTGTGACTGTGCAAAATTTTGTGGCTGTAGCTGCGACGGTGCAGATGCCAATCCCGGACATACACACACACATACACACACACACACATTCAGCTTTATATATAGTAGATTGCGGAAAATATCATGCATGAAAGATTGGAACACAGATGGAGCATTAGAGAGCCCGAATGGCATCACAAGGTATTCAAAATGGCCTTCGGGCGTATTAAATGCAGTTTTCCATTCGTCACCCTGTTTAATACGAACAAGATTATATGCCCCACGAAGGTCAATCTTAGTAAACCAACTAGCTCCCTTAATCTGAGCAAACAAATCAGAAAGCAAAGGCAAGGGGTATTGGAATTTGACCGTGATCTTATTAAGAAGACGATAATCTATACAGGGTCTCAAGGAGCCATCCTTCTTAGCAACCAAAAAGAAACCCGCTCCCAATGGTGACGAAGAGGGCCGAATATGCCCCTTCTCCAAAGACTCCTTAACATAACTCTGCATGGCGGCATGCTCTGGCACAGACAGATTGAAAAGTCGGCCCTTAGGGAACTTGCAGCCAGGAATCAAGTTAATAGCACAATCACAGTCCCTGTGCGGTGGAAGGGAACTGGACTTGGGCTCATCAAATACATCCTGGAAATCCGACAAAAACTCAGGGACCCCAGAAGAGGGGGAAGAGGAAATTGACATCAAAGGAACGTCACTATGTACCCCTTGACAACCCCAACTAGTCACAGACATAGTTTTCCAATCCAGCACCGGATTATGTTCCTGTAACCATGGAAAACCCAGTACAACAACATCATGCAGGTTATGCAACACCAGAAAACGGCAATCTTCCTGATGTGCTGGAGCCATGTACATAGTCATCTGCGTCCAGTACTGAGGTTTATCCTTGGCCAAGGGTGTAGCATCAATGCCCCTCAAAGGAATAGGGCTCTGCAAAGGCTGCAAGGAAAAACCACAGCGCCTGGCGAATTCTAAGTCCATTAAGTTCAGGGCAGCGCCTGAATCCACAAATGCCATGACAGAAAAGGACGACAATGAGCAAATCAGGGTCACAGATAAGAGAAATTTAGGCTGTATAGTACTAATGGTAACAGACCTAGCGACTCTCTTAGTACGCTTAGGGCAATCAGAGATAACATGAGCAGAATCACCACAGTAAAAACACAGCCTATTCTGACGTCTGAATTCCTGCCGTTCTGTTCTAGTCAAAATCCTATCACATTGCATAGGCTCAGGATTCTGCTCAGAGGACACTGCCATATGGTGCACGGCTTTGCGCTCGCGCAGACGCCGATCAATCTGAATGGCCAGAGACATAGATTCGCTCAAACCGGCAGGCGTAGGGAAGCCCACCATAACATCTTTAAGGGCTTCAGAAAGACCTTTTCTGAAAATGGCAGCCAGAGCCTCCTCATTCCATTTAGCGAGCACAGACCATTTTCTAAATTTCTGGCAGTATAATTCTGCCGCTTCCTGACCTTGACACAAGGCCAACAGGGTTTTCTCTGCATGATCCACAGAATTAGGTTCGTCATACAATAATCCGAGCACTTGAAAAAATGCGTCTACATTCAATAATGCCGGATCACCTGGTTAAAGAGAAAAAAGCCCAGTCTTGAGGGTCACCACGCAGCAAGGATATGATGATTTTTACTTACTGAATGGGATCACCAGAAGAACAGGGTTTCAAAGCAAAAAACAATTTGCAGTTATTTTTAAAGTTCAAAAACTTGGATCTGTCCCCAAAAAACAAATCAGGAGTAGGAATTCTAGGCTCTAAAGTCGGAGTCTGGACAACATAATCTTGAATACTCTGTAGTCTTGCAGCAAGTTGATCCACACGAGAAAACAAACCCTGAACATCCATGCCAGAGCATAAATCCTGAACCACCCAGAAGTCAAGAGGAAAAAAGAGACAAAACAGAGCACAGAAAAAAAAATGGTTCAGAACTTTCTTTTCCTTCTTTTGAGATGCGTTTAATTCATTTTTAGGCCACTTGTACTGTTATGATCTGGTGGTTTAGGAACAACATGAGACAAGCTCTGAAGGAGGTGGTATCTGTACTGACCGCAAACCCTGAACCTAGCAGCTCAACTAGAAATAGCCGTGGGGGGTACCTGACACTCCCTAGACCCCTCGGCACAGCCTAAGATCTAACTTCCCCTAAAGATGGAAACAGGAAACCTATCTTGCCTCAGAGAAAATCCCCAAAGGAAAGATAGCCCCCCACAAATATTGACGGTGAGAGGAGGGGAAAATAACATGCGCAGAAATGAAATCAGATTTAGCATAGGAGGCCATACTAGCTAGATAGATAGGACAGGAAAGGATACTATGCGGTCAGTATAAAAACTACAAAAAATCCACACAGAGTTTACAAAAATCTCCACACCTGACTAAAGGTGTGGAGGGTAAATCTGCTTCCCAGAGCTTCCAGCTGACAGAAATAATCCATACTGACAAGCTAGACAAAATATAGAATGCACAGAACAATAAGTCCACAACATGTGGACTGAAATGAGCAAAGCCAGGACTTATCTTTGCTGAACTGGTCAGGAAATCAGGGAAATCCAAGCAGAGATGTGAATCCAGCCAGGAAACATTGACAAGTGGCACTGGCTGAAGGGAAGAGCCAGGAATAAAAGCCGAGCAGAAACACAATTAGTGGAAACAGCTGCAGACTACTAAATCCAAGGAGCAGCCATTCCACTTAAAACCACCGGAGGGAGCCCAAGAGCAGAACTCACAACAGGGGCCATAATGAACTGTATGGAGCATTTTATGGGGCACATTGTTATATGGAGCGTCTATGGGGCCATATTGAACTGTATGGAACATTATATGTGGCACATTGTTATATGAAGCATCTATGGGGCCATAATGAACTGTATGGAGCATAATATGGGGTACATTGTTATATGGAGCATCTATGGGGCCATAATGAACTGTATGGAGCATTATATGGGGCACATTGTTATATGGAGCATCTATGGGGCCATAATGAACTGTATGGAGCATTATATGTGGCACATTGTTATATGGAGCATCTATGGGGCCATATTGAACTGTATGGAACATTATATGTGGCACATTGTTATATGGAGCATCTATGGGGCCATAATGAACTGTATGGAGCATTATATGGGGCTCCTGATTCAATATGGATATTCAAAAACACTTAACCTACTGATGTCTCAATTAATTTTACTTTTATTGGTATCTATTTTTATTTTTGACATTTACCAGTAGCTGCTGGATTTTCTACCCTAGGCTTATACTCGAGTCATTAAGTTTTCCCAGTTTTTTGTTGCAAAATTAGGGGTCTCGGCTTATACTCGGGTCGGCTTATACTTGGGTATATACGGTATATATTAGTTCCAATAAATACATTTATTTATGTAAATAAAAAAACAAAAGCACACATATTTAGTATCACCGCGTCCGTAACAACCCGACCTATAAATGTGTCCCACTAGTTAACCCCTTCAGTGAACACCGTAAAAAAAGGCAAAAAACAACGCTTTATTATCATACCGCCGAACAAAAAGTGGAATAACACGCGATCAAAAAGATATAAATAACCATGGTACCGCTGAAAACCTCATCTTGTCACACAAAAAATTAGCCACCATCCAGCATCATCATTAAAAAAATAAAAAAGTTATAGCCCTCAGAATAAAGCGATGCAAAAATAATTATTTTTTCTGTAAATTTGTTTTTATTGTATAAAAGCGTCAAAACATAAAAAAATGATATAAGTGAGGTATCGCTGTAATCGTACTGACCCGAACAATAAAACTGCTTTATCCATTTTACCAAACTCGGAACGGTATAAACGCCTTCCCCAAAAGAAATTAATGAATAGCTGGTTTTTGGTCATTATGCCTCACAAAAATCGGAATAAAAAGCGATCAAAAAATGTCACGTGCCCAAAAATGTTACCAACAAAAACGTCAACTCGTCCCACAAAAAACAAGACTTCACATCACTCTGTGGGCCAAAATATGGAAAAATTAGAGCTCTCAAAATGTGGTAACGCAAAAAATATTTTTAGAAGTAAAAAGCGTCTTTCAGTGTGTGACAGCTGACAAACATAAAATACCCGCTATAAAAAACGCTATAAAAGTAAATCAAACCCCCCTTCATCACCCCCTTAGTAAGGGAAAAATAATAAAATCAGGGGCTCTGCAATACAACATGACGTCCGATCTCAATCCATACAATTCTGCGTTGAAAAAGTAAAACGGCGCTCCTTACCTTCCGAGCTCTGCCGTGTGCCCAAACAGTGGTTTACCCCACATATGGGGTATCAACGTACTCAGGACAAGTTTTGGGGTCCAATTTCTCCTGTTACCCTTGGGAAAATACAAAACTGGGGGCTAAAAATTTATTTTTGTGGGAAAAAATTTTTTTTAAAATTTTCACGGCTCTGTGTTATAAACTGTAGTGAAACACTTTGGGGTTCAAAGTGCTCACCACACATCTAGATAAGTTCCTTAGGGGGTCTAGTTTTCAAAATGTTGTCACTTGTGGGGGGTTTCAATGTTTAGACACATCAGGGGCTCTGCAAACGCAACATGGCGTCCGATCTCAATTCCAGTCAATTTTGCATTGAAAAGTCAAACAGCGCTCCTTCCTTTCTGAGCTCTGCCATGCGCCCAAACAGTAGTTTTCTCCCACATATGGGGTATCAGCGTTCTCAGGACAAATTGTCCAACAACTTTTAGGGTCCAATTTCTTCTCTTACCCTTGGTAAAATAAAACAAATTGGATCTGAAGTAAAAAAATTTATGAAAAAAGTGAAATGTTCATTTTTTTTTAAACATTCCAAAAATTCCTGTGAAACACCTGAAGGGTTCATAAACTTCTTGAATGTGGTTTTGAGCACCTTGAGGGGTGCAGGTTTTAGAATGGTGTCACACTTGGGTATTTTCTATCATATAGACCCCTCAAAGTGACTTCAAATGTGATGTGGTCCCTAAAAAAAATAGTGTTGTAAATATGACAAATTGCGGGTCAATTTTTAACCCTTATAACTAGTGTTGAGCATTCCGATACCGCAAGTATCGGGTATCGGCCGATACTTGCGGTATCGGAATTCCGATACCGAGATCCGATACTTTTGTGGTATTGGGTATCGGTATCGGATCCACATAAATGTGTAAAATAAAGAATTAAAATAAAAGATATTGATATATTCACCTCTCCGGCGGCCCCTGGACATCACAGCTGGTAACCGGCAGGCTTCTTTGTTTGAAATGAGCGCGTTTAGGACCTGAGAATGACGTCGCGGCTTCTGATTGGTCACGTGGCGGTCACATGAGCGGCACGCGACCAATCAGAAGCCGCGACGTCATTCGCAGGTCCTAAACGCGCTCATTTTAAACAAAGAAGCCTGCCGGTTACCCGCGGTGATGTCCAGGGGCCGCCGGAGAGGTGAATATATCAATATTTTTTATTTTAATCCTTTATTTTACACATTTATGTGGATCCCAGGGCCTGAAGGAGAGTTTCCTCTCCTTCAGACCCTGGGAACCATTAGGATACCTTCCGATACTTGGTGTCCCATTGACTTGTATTGGTATCGGATATCGGTATCGGCGATATCCGATACTTTTCGGGTATCGGCCGATACTATCCGATACCGATACTTTCAAGTATCGGACGGTATCGCTCAACACTACGTATAACTCCTTAACAAAAAAATTTTGGTTCCAAAATTGTGCTGATGTAAAGTAGACATGTGGGAAATGTTACCTATTATTTTTGAGACATATCTCTGTGATTTAAGGGCATAAAAATTAAAAGTTGGAAAATTGCAAAATTTTCAAAATTTTCGCCAAATTTCCTTTTTTTCCTCAAATAAACTCAAGTAATATCAAAGAAATGTTACCACTAACATGAAGTACAATATGTCACGAGAAAACATTGTCAGAATCGTTGGGATCCGTTGAAGCGTTCCAGAGTTATAACATCATAAAGGGACAGTGGTCAGAATTGTAAAAATTGGCTCGGTCATTAACGTGCAAAGCACCCTTGGGGGTAAAGGGGTTAAAAGTCTGGTTGAACATAACATGGGGGCTTGTGGAAACATTCACAAATACCGTCAGGGGTTTCCACAATCATTGGTCAACGAAAAGTCCAGAAAGGGGCAGTCAGGGGCTTTACACAATGGAGAGCTGCTTGCCCTTAAGTATAAAGATAAAAAAATATATTTTTATCCTGAGCTCGATCCATACAGATGCCACAAGGGCCATTGCAGAACAACAGGGATCCACTACTCCAAAACCTGTGTCTGTCATTGACTACAACAAATATATGGGGGGTGCGGACCTTGCAGATCAGGTTCTACAGCCATACCAGGTATCAAGAAAATCATATACCCGGTATAAAAAGTTAATCATTTATTTGTTTCAGGTGGCCTCATATAATTCTTTTGTGTCATAAAAAAACCAGAAATGCAGATACTTTCCTTGATTATCAGTAAAAGATCATTAAAATTCTTAAGTAAATAAAACTCCTTTACAGCTCTGTCCAATCTATGCATGGCTGCCATCCCAGGAAAATCCAACAAGTAGTAAAAAATCCAGTACCAAGAGGTTGCACTACAATAAGCTTTACTGCAAAATCTTCATTAAAAGCATGGACAACCGACAATAGAAAAATGGCCTAAATAGGGGTCCCAGACACAAGTATTTCAGGGCCAAATATGCCCCTAAGTCATAACCTAGTGTTTATACCAGTGAGTCAGGGTTTATATAAAACGCCCCATCACATGGTTCAGTTATTTCACACCTACAACATTAAAACTCTTTTACCAGAACAAAAATACAAACTTAAACCCAACAATATGCTGCTCTCATTATACACAGTCAAGAAGTCGGTGAACAATATTAATAACACAATATTCTATCTGTGCGCTGATTTGCACTGGTGGGACGGGCGGTCTCCATCCTCAGGATCTAGTGGTTTCTCGGCTAAGAAGTTTTTGTCGCCAAGCTCCGCTCCTACTGGGCTGGCTGACCCTTTCCATTCCGAAAAACTGGAAACCGCTCAGATCACCGCCGTGCACATGATAAAATATTTGGATACATTGAAGGGATTAGGTCTCTGGTCACTGATCCCTGAGGGGCTCACTGAGGCTGCCGGAGGTCTCGTGTTGTGCAGCTGATATAGGAGAGATCACAGATACTGCAGGTAACCATGTATAATACTGGAGAGTATTCTTCAGGAGGGGGTTTATTCTCCACAAGGAGAGCTCCCACCCTTCCTAATCTGGTGATGGATGGTCCTGGTAGAACGTCCTGGTTGTCTACTAAAGGTTTCTTCAGCTGCGGGGGCAGATGTGGAGCATGTAAATATGCAGGAAATACCAAGCAATTGGTTAAGTGAGGCCTGAAACAATGGTTATTGGTGACTTTATGACTTGCAGTAGTACATGTGTCACATACATGGTTACCTGCAGTATCTGTTGAGGAGAGCCATAAGATCAAATACATAATTAACCTCAAGACATAAGAGATTGAGAGAAGCAACCCATAACATGTATTGTTTAACCTTACATAAGTTCTCTAAGATCAAAGTGAGACACTAAAAATGGCTGCCATTTCCTGTATCAGCACACCATGTGCTGGTATCCAAGATGATGCCCACCCTGATGACCTCATGGATCCTCCCACAGTGACGCCCACCTTGATGTCCTCATGGACCAACCCACCCTGATGACCTCATGGATCCACCCATGGACTTGCTCATTGCCCAACCCACTATCCAATGGAATACATCCGATCACTCCCAATTCAGAGCTAACCGAGCCCCCCTTACAGGGGTTATATAAACCTGTGTTCTGACTAAATAAAGCCCTTGGAGCTGAGCCATAAATTGATCAAGGAGAGTTTACATCTGACTGTGTGTGTCTGGTGTATTTCTTTAGTGCGCACCTGATCCATTAGGCCAGGAGTAGGCAACTCGAGTGAACATTTTATTAATTGTTCAACCTAACATATTTGTATTCCTGCAGTATTCCTGTTTTTGAAAATGTTGTCCCCACCAATCCTTTAGAATCTGAAGATGTCAGAAGACTCACTGAGCGACATTTTATTGCACTCATTCCAACAACTGAAACAAGAAAGAACCCCAGAGAAGATGTTGTGTATGTTCCAAGAGAGGAATGAGGCATGATACCCGCTATTATTGCCCACAATGCCCATCATTGCCGGCTTTATGCCTCCATGACTGATTTATAATCTTCCACACAGAACCACGTTTTTAAACTGTTTTGACATTCAAGCATTTGGTTTATTTAGTGACAGACACATTTGAGTAGAGCCGACTTAACAATTTCCGGGGGTAGGTGGGGGGATGTCTCCAGAGGCACAAGCTGGGCACTACAATGACATTTTTGCAATTTTTGATCTACAACTTCCACTACGTGTTTCTGGAAGTCATCCGTGCAGTGAAAATGGTCACTATAACCATAGATGAATTCCCAGAGGGGTGTCATTTCCAAAATGGGGTCACTTCAGGGGAGATTCTGTTGTTCTGGCACTTAGCGGCTCTCCAAAGTGCTGTAACAGCAGAATCCCCCCTGAAGTGACCCCATTTTGGAAATGACACCCCTCTGGGAATTCATCTATGGGTGTAGTGACCATTTACCTATTTACCTATTTTCCAATGTAAAATCTGGGGTTAAAACAACATTTTAGTGGTAAAAATTAAATTATTTTTTCTTCACTGCCCAATGGTGTAAATTTCTATGGAGCAGCTGTAGTGTCAGTATGTTCACTGCACCTCTAGAAGAATTCATTCAGGGAAGTATTTTGTAAAATGCAGTCACTTTTGGGGGCTTATGCTGTTCTGGCACCTCAGGGGCTCTGACAATGTGACATGTCACCCACAAACAATTCCCGCAAAATCTGCTCTCCAATATGGAGCTCCTTCCCATCTGAGCTCTGCCATGCACCCAAACAGTGGTTTACCCCCACATATGGCATATCGGCATGCTCAAGAGAAATTTCACAATAACTTTTGGCGTCCAATTTCTCCAACTACTGTCACGATTCACACCGTGACCGTCACCCCTACGTCACGGGTCGGGGTGACTTTAGGCCAACAGACGGCTATCACATGTGCACGGGGGCTTATCTTAGTTATCCCTCCACTCCACAATGTGATGAAAAAAACACACACAAGGCTATTGACCTCTTAGTTCACAGCAGGGGCTTATTCTAGGTATTCCACGGCTCTTCAATATACCACGAACTGCAGGGATTTATGTGTATCCCGCTTACAGTTCCACTTAACACTTGCAGCTCTCTGGTGCCCCCCTTACTCTCAGGTCAGATTAGGTACTGCACCCTGGGTAATTAGTCGCCAGACAGGCTGCCTGCTATGTACTGGCTATTGGGCACGCTGCAGCGACGCGATAAACTACTCCCACTCAGGCAGGAGCAATAATTATCAACGCCGCAGTCGCTACAACATCACCCAAAGGCCTGGACACGGTAAGCTGCCACCAGCTTCGATTAAACAGGTCCGAAGCTAACCCAACACAGTAGCGTAATTCCTTTCAGGAGACTTAGGGTACGTTTTAGAGCATGGGGAAAGAACTAGTTTTAAATATTATACTCCGTAAAGTTTAGGCAGTGGTTTATCAAAATATTTTACAAAGATGTTACAAATGAGACAATTGCAAATATGTACAGGGTAATTGTAAAAAAAACCAGGATTACAGGAGAAAAGATAACACTCACATGTTCTCAGAGCATTGCAGGCAACCAGGCTAGTGGAGGTCCCATACGTCCCAGTGCATTACCTTGCTCAGGGCTCTCCAGGAAAAAGACAAGAACTGACTGCTGGGAGCCTGCCAGAAACTTAAAACCTGCAGCCTGTGACATCACAGAAAGGCTGGCTTATCCAGACCCTCATCTCTCTACATTCTGAGTACTTCAGCCTTAAATTTGTCTACTTTCCATAACTCCGCTACAAAACATGTCATAGTCATAACAAACCCAGCATTCATCTCGGATTAACGTTGGCATTCTAATGAGATCAAATATGTCCTATCTGTGATACATATTTACAGAGAAATCCCTACTTCTTTACCAGATGGAGTTAGAAGCCCGTGTTTAGCGTGATGGATAGATCCACCGAGGGAGATTAAGATTATATATTTTCGTGTTCTTAACTTAAATGGTTTGCCTAATATCTTACAAAAACAAAACAAAGACCTCAGGGTTTCTGGGGACTTATAATCCAGTTCTAGCTGGTCACTTTCCACTGCAGGGATGCCGGTCGTAAATACCTTTGCTTTCAGAGCTAGAGGCAATAAACTCCTCTTCCCCCATACCTTGGAAAGGAAAGCTCTTGGCTGAGTGAAAGGGGAGGGGGGCTTTTTAGCCCGCAGCCTGGCTAACAAGAGAAACTCAACTTATATGATATTTCATACAACATCGTGACAGTTACCCTTTGAAAAAAATTGAGGGCAAAAAGATCATTTTTTGTAGAAAAAAATATGATTTTTTTATTTTCACTACTCTACGTAATTAACTTCTGTGAAGTATTTGGGGATTCAAAGTGCCCACCACACATCTAGATAAGTTTCTTGGGGGGTCTAGTTTCCAAAATAGGGTCACTTGTTGGGGGTTTCCACTGTTTAGACACTTCAGGGGCTCAGAGAATGTGACATGTCATCCACAAACAATTCAAGCAAAATCTGCTCTCCAATATGGCGCGCTGTTATGAAAGGTAATTCAGTACCACAATGGACATAGAGGTCAGTGCACATACAGTGACCTGGCAATAACCCAAAAAACAAGAACGAGCTCTGAGACGTGGGAACTCTGTTGACCGCAATCCCTAATCCTAACCAACCACACTAGAGGCAGCCGTGGATTGCGCCTAACGCTGCCTATGCAACTCGGCACGGCCTGAGAAACTAGCTAGCCTGAAGATAGAAAATAAGCCTACCTTGCCTCAGAGAAATACCCCAAAGGAAAAGGCAGCCCCCACATATAATGACTGAGTTAAGATGAAAAGACAAACGTAGAGATGAAATAGACTTAGCAAAGTGAGGCCCAACTTTCTGAACAGAGCGAGGATAGGAAAGGTAACTTTGCGGTCAACACAAAACCCTACAAAAACCACGCAAAGGGGGCAAAAGGACCCTCTGTACCGAACTAACGGCACGGAGGTACACCCTCTGCGTCCCAGAGCTTCCAGCAAGCAGAAAAAACAAATTGACAAGCTGGACAGAAAAACAGGAACGATCCAGGAGGAAACAGGTCCAATACTAGAACATTGACTGGAAGCCAGGATCAAAGCACTAGGTGGAATTAAATAGGGTAGCACCTAACGACTTCACCATATCACCTGAGGAAGGAAACTCAGAAGCCGCAGTACCACTTTCCTCCACCAACGGAAGCTCAGAGAGAATCAGCCGAAGTACCACTTGTGACCACAAGAGGGAGCTCTGCCACAGAATTCACAACAGTACCCCCCCCTTGAGGAGGGGTCACCGAACCCTCACCAGAGCTCGCAGGACGACCAGGATGAGCCATATGAAAGGCACGAACAAGATCGGGAGCATGGACATCAGAGGCAAAGACCCAGGAATTATCTTCCTGAGCATAACCCTTCCACTTAACCAGATACTGGAGTTTCCGTCTAGAAACACGAGAATCCAAAATCTTCTCCACAATATACTCCAACTCCCCCTCCACCAAAACCGGGGCAGGAGGATCAAAAGATGGAATCACGGGTGCCACGTATCTCCGCAACAATGACCTATGGAATACGTTATGTATTGAAAAAGAATCTGGAAGGGTCAGACGAAAAGACACAGGATTAAGAACCTCAGAAATCCTATACGGACCAATAAAACGAGGTTTAAACTTAGGAGAGGAAACCTTCATAGGAATATGACGAGAAGATAACCAAACCAAGTCCCCAACCCGAAGTCGGGGACCCACACAGCGTCTGCGATTAGCGAAACGTTGAGCCTTCTCCTGGGACAAGGTCAAATTGTCCACTACATGTGTCCAAATCTGCTGCAACCTGTCCACCACAGTATCCACACCAGGACAGTCCGAAGACTCAACCTGCCCTGAAGAGAAACGAGGATGGAACCCAGAGTTGCAGAAAAATGGTGAAACCAAGGTAGCCGAGCTGGCCCGATTATTAAGGGCGAACTCAGCCAAAGGCAAAAAGGACACCCAGTCATCCTGATCAGCAGAAACAAAGCATCTCAGATATGTTTCCAAGGTCTGATTGGTTCGTTCGGTCTGGCCATTAGTCTGAGGATGGAAAGCCGAGGAAAAAGACAAGTCAATGCCCATCCTACAACAAAAGGCTCGCCAAAACCTCGAAACAAACTGGGAACCTCTGTCAGAAACGATATTCTCTGGAATGCCATGTAAACGAACCACATGCTGGAAAAACAATGGCACCAAATCAGAGGAGGAAGGCAATTTAGACAAGGGTACCAAATGGACCATCTTAGAGAAGCGATCACAGACCACCCAAATGACTGACATCTTTTGAGAGACGGGAAGGTCTGAAATAAAATCCATAGAGATATGTGTCCAAGGTCTCTTCGGGACCGGCAAGGGCAAAAGCAACCCACTGGCACGAGAACAGCAGGGCTTAGCCCGAGCACAAATCCCACAGGACTGCACAAAAGTACGCACATCCCGCGACAGAGATGGCCACCAAAAGGATCTAGCCACTAACTCTCTGGTACCAAAGATTCCAGGATGACCAGCCAACACCGAACAATGAACCTCAGAGATCACTTTATTCGTCCACCTATCAGGGACAAACAGTTTCTCCACTGGGCAACGATCAGGTTTATCAGCCTGAAATTTTTGCAGCACCCGCCACAAATCAGGGGAGATAGCAGACACAATTACTCCCTCTTTGAGGATACCCACCGGCTCAGATACACCCGGAGAGTCGGGCACAAAACTCCTAGACAGAGCATCCGCCTTCACATTTTTAGAGCCCGGAAGATATGAAATCACAAAGTCAAAACGGGCAAAAAACAACGACCAACGAGCTTGTCTAGGATTCAAGCGCTTGGCGGATTCGAGATAAGTCAAGTTCTTATGATCAGTCAAGACCACCACACGATGCTTAGCTCCTTCAAGCCAATGACGCCACTCCTCGAATGCCCACTTCATGGCCAGCAACTCTCGATTGCCCACATCATAATTTCGCTCAGCAGGCGAAAACTTCCTGGAAAAGAAGGCGCATGGTTTCATCACCGAGCAATCAGAACTTCTCTGCGACAAAACGGCCCCTGCTCCAATCTCAGAAGCATCAACCTCGACCTGGAACGGAAGTGAAACATCTGGTTGACACAACACAGGGGCAGAAGAAAAACGACGCTTCAACTCTTGAAAAGCTTCCACAGCAGCAGAAGACCAATTGACCACATCAGCACCTTTCTTGGTCAAATCGGTCAATGGTTTAGCAATACTAGAAAAATTGCAGATGAAGCGACGATAAAAATTAGCAAAGCCCAGGAACTTTTGCAGACTTTTCAGAGATGTCGGCTGAGTCCAATTATGGATGGCTTGGACCTTAACAGGGTCCATCTCGATAGTAGAAGGGGAAAAGATGAACCCCAAAAATGAAACCTTCTGGACACCAAAGAGACACTTTGATCCCTTCACAAACAAAGAATTAGCACGCAGGACCTGAAACACCGTTCTGACCTGCTTCACATGAGACTCCCAATCATCCGAGAAGATCAAAATGTCATCTAAGTACACAATCAGGAATTTATCCAGGTACTCTCGGAAGATGTCATGCATAAAGGACTGAAACACAGATGGAGCATTGGCAAGTCCGAATGGCATTACAAGATACTCAAAATGGCCCTCGGGCGTATTAAATGCAGTTTTCCACTCATCGCCTCGCTTAATACGCACAAGATTATACGCACCACGAAGATCTATCTTGGTGAACCAACTAGCCCCCTTAATGCGAGCAAACAAATCAGATAATAATGGCAAAGGGTACTGAAATTTAACTGTAATCTTATTTAGAAGGCGGTAATCTATACAAGGTCTCAGTGAACCATCCTTCTTGGCTACAAAAAAGAACCCTGCTCCTAATGGCGACGATGACGGGCGAATATGCCCCTTCTCCAAAGACTCCTTCACATAACTCCGCATAGCGGCGTGCTCAGGCACAGATAAATTAAACAGTCGACCTTTTGGGAATTTACTACCAGGAATCAAATCGATAGCACAATCACAATCCCTATGCGGAGGTAGGGTATCGGACTTGGGCTCATCAAATAAATCCCGGTAATCAGACAAGACCTCAGGAACCTCAGAAGGGGTGGATGACGAAATAGTCAGAAATGGGACATCACCATGTACCCCCTGACAACCCCAGCTGGACACAGACATGGATTTCCAATCTAATACTGGATTATGGACTTGTAGCCATGGCAACCCCAACACGACCACATCATGCAAATTATGCAACACCAGAAAGCGAATAACCTCCTGATGTGCAGGAGCCATGCACATGGTCAGCTGGGTCCAGTACTGAGGCTTATTCTTGGCCAAAGGCGTAGCATCAATTCCTCTCAATGGAATAGGACACTGCAAGGGCTCCAAGAAAAGCCCACAACGCCTAGCATACTCCAAGTCCATCAAATTCAGAGCAGCGCCTGAGTCCACAAATGCCATGACAGAACACGATGACAAAGAGCAGATCAAGGTAACGGACAGAAGAAATTTTGACTGTACCATACCAATGGTGGCAGACCTAGCGAACCGCTTAGTGCGCTTAGGACAATCAGAGATAGCATGAGTGGAATCACCACAGTAGAAACACAGCCCATTCAGACGTCTATGTTCTTGCCGTGCAACTCTGGTCCAAGTCCTATCGCACTGCATAGGCTCAGGTTTAAGCTCAGGTAATACCGCCAAATGGTGCACAGATTTACGCTCGCGCAAGCGTCGACCGATCTGAATGGCCAAAGACATAGACTCATTCAGACCAGCAGGCATAGGAAATCCCACCATGACATCCTTAAGGGCTTCAGAGAGACCTCTTCTGAAAATAGCTGCGAGCGCACCTTCATTCCACTGAGTGAGTACAGACCACTTTCTAAATTTCTGACAATATACCTCTATCTCATCCTGACCCTGACACAGAGCCAGCAAATTCTTCTCTGCCTGATCCACTGAATTAGGCTCATCGTACAGCAATCCGAGCGCCAGAAAAAACGCATCAACATTACTCAATGCAGGATCCCCTGGCGCAAGGGAAAATGCCCAGTCCTGAGGATCGCCACGCAAAAAAGAAATAACAATTCTCACTTGTTGAACTGGATCACCAGAGGAGCGAGGTTTCAAGGCCAGAAACAGTTTGCAATTATTTTTGAAATTCACAAACTTCGCTCTATCACCATAAAACAAATCAGGAATAGGAATTCTTGGTTCTAACATAGGCTTCTGAACCACCAAATCTTGAACCTTTTGTACATTTATAACGAGATTATCCAATGAAGAGCACAGACCCTGAATATCCATGTCCACACCTGTGTCCTGAACTACCCAAATGTCTAGGGGAAAAAAAAGGCAAAACACAGTGAAAAGAAAAAAAAATGGTCTCAGAACTTCTTTTTTCCCTCTATTGAGAATCATTAGTACTTTTGGCTTCCAGTACTGTTATGAAAGGTAATTCAGTACCACAATGGACATAGAGGTCAGTGCACATACAGTGACCTGGCAATAACCCAAAAAACAAGAACGAGCTCTGAGACGTGGGAACTCTGTTGACCGCAATCCCTAATCCTAACCAACCACACTAGAGGCAGCCGTGGATTGCGCCTAACGCTGCCTATGCAACTCGGCATGGCCTGAGAAACTAGCTAGCCTGAAGATAGAAAATAAGCCTACCTTGCCTCAGAGAAATACCCCAAAGGAAAAGGCAGCCTCCACATATAATGACTGTGAGTTAAGATGAAAAGACAAACGTAGAGATGAAATAGACTTAGCAAAGTGAGGCCCAACTTTCTGAACAGAGCGAGGATAGGAAAGGTAACTTTGCGGTCAACACAAAACCCTACAAAAACCACACAAAGGGGGCAAAAGGACCCTCCGTACCGACCGAACTAACGGCACGGAGGTACACCCTCTGCGTCCCAGAGCTTCCAGCAAGCAGAAAAAACAAATTGACAAGCTGGACAGAAAAAAAACAGCAAACAAATAGCAAAGAGGAACTTAGCTATGCAGAGCAGCAGGCCACAGGAACGATCCAGGAGGAAACAGGTCCAATACTAGAACATTGACTGGAAGCCAGGATCAAAGCACTAGGTGGAGTTAAATAGGGTAGCACCTAACGACTTCACCATAACACCTGAGGAAGGAAACTCAGAAGCCGCAGTACCACTTTCCTCCACCAACGGAAGCTCACAGAGAGAATCAGCCGAAGTACCACTTGTGACCACAAGAGGGAGCTCTGCCACAGAATTCACAACAGCGCGCCTTCCATTCCGAGCTCTGCCGTGCGCCCAAATAGTAGTATTCCCCCACATATGGGATATCGGCGTGCTCAGGAGAAACTGCACAACAAATTGCATGGAGCAATTTCTCCTATTACCCTTACGATAATGCAAAATATGGAGCGAAATAGATTTGTGAAAAATGTATATATTTTTTTTAATTCCATGGCTCTACATTATAAACTTCTGTGAAGCATCTGTGGGTTCAAGGTCACTTGTGGGGTGTTTCAATGTTTAGGCACATCAGGGGCTCTCCAAACGCGACATGGCAACCGCTAATTTTTCCAACATATTTTACATTCAAACAGCTAAATGGCGCTCCTTCCCTTCTGAACACGGCCATGTGCCCAGAGAGTAGTGTACAATCGTATGTAGGGTATTGTGAGAAGTTGGAAAATAATTTGTAAGATCCATTTGTTTTCTTTTATCCTTTGTGAATAATTCCAAAGTTATCACCACATAAAGTGACACACTTGTAAAAATGGGGCCTGATTAAGAACACAAAACTGGCTGCGGGAAGAGGTTAAATCAGAGGATTCTGGACACTACTGTAATCAAAAACTGTGACTATAGACAATAACATCTACTGAAATGCTCAAACTGAACAGTCTCCATCAGTAATAAATGAGCAGCTAGTGGTGAAACCTCTCTGGGGTAATTAGAGCACGGGGCTCGGTGACTTCACAATCTAAACTATCGGAAGCTCCAATATTTTCTGTCAGATGAGTTTCAAGAAGAAATATTACACATTTAACCCCTTAATGACTGCCGATACATCTTTTAACAGCGGCAGTTAAGGGTACTTAAACCACAGCTGTGGAAAAAGTGAATAACGCCCCCCAGAGTCAGATTTTCTCTGGGGTCTCAGTTGCCGAGGGTAGCCGAGACGCCAGAGAACATGATTCGGGGGGGTTTTACCGACCCTGCATTTGCGATCGCCGGTAATTAACCGTTTACCGGGGATCGCAAAAAAAAACGCGATCTCTTTTTAATTTCTCTGTCCTCCGATGTGATCGCACATCGGAGGACAGAGAAAAGGGGTCCCAGGTAATCACTGGTAATTAACATTTACCGGCGGTCGCAAAAAAATCCCCCAAAAAAACGCGATTTCCCATTTTATTTCTCTGTCCTCTGATGTGATCGCACATCAGGGGACAGTGAAATGGGGTCACTGATTGATTTTTTATTTTCATGGCTCTACATTATAAACTTCTGTGAAGCAGTTGGGGTTCATAGTGCTCACCACACATCTAGATAAGCTCTTTTGGGGTTCTAGTTTCCAAAATGGGGTCACTTGTGGGGGGGTGTCTACTGATTAGGTACATCAGGAGCTCTGCAAATGCAACATGACGCCCGCAGACCATTCCATCAAAGTCTGCATTTTAAAACAATACTTCACTTCCGAGCCCCGACGTGCGCCCAAACAGTGGTCCCCTCCACATATGGGGTATCAGCGTACTCAGGACAAACCGGACAACAAATTTTGGGGCAAAAGAGGGGAGAAGCCAGCGCAGCCTAAGGTTAAGACGCAATACATGAAGTGCAAATGCACATATTAATTTCTAACTGTATTTTCAAAATGAGACATTTAGCAAACAATTGATCATTTCGTTTTTTATATTCGCTGTGCCATGTGTTAGTTCTGGATGGGCAGTGTGGAGGTTGGATCTGAAATGTCTGTCTGGACCTGGTCAACCTTTATCCTCGCTTGCCTACTCTGGGGCCATGGGGGTGACTCAGTTATGCTCCAGGTACAGTCTGCTTTTAATGTGGTCTTGCTTTTAGTTCATTTAGGAGGCCTTTATGGCACAGCGAATATAAAAAAACGTAGTGTAGGACTGCCCCAATATGAGATTGCCGTGAAGAGGCGGGGTGGCTCAAGGAATTGATCAATTGTTTGCTAAATGTCTCATTTTGAAAATACAGTTAGAAATTAATATGTGCATTTGCACTTTATGTATTGCGTCTCTTAACCTTAGGCTGCGCTGGCTTCTCCCCTCTTTTGCTCTGATATTGGTAAGTGGCTGACCACCACTGTTGCCGTGCGCCGGGCTGGGTTACGTGCGCCATTCTTTCTGTGTCTCTGTGATTGATAGGCTGCTGTACACACACACACAGCCCTGCCCTGCCTCAGGCTTTGTTTAATTATGCACCTGTGCCTCAGCCTGTCTCACTCTTTATCTGTGGTTCTGGATGGGCAGTGTGGAGGTTGGATCTGAAATGTCTGTCTGGACCTGGTCAACCTTTATCCTCGCTTGCCTACTCTGGCGCCATGGGGGTGACTCAGTTATGCTCCAGGTACAGCATGCTTTTAATGTGGTCTTGCTTTTAGTTCAGTTAGGAGGCCTTTATGGCACAGCGAATATAAAAAACGTAGTGTAGGACTGCCCCAATATGAGAATGCCGTGAAGAGGCGGGGTGGCTCAAGGAATTGAACAATTGTTTGCTAAATGTCTCATTTTGAAAATACAGTTAGAAATTAATATGTGCATTTGCACTTTATGTATTGCGTCTTAACCTTAGGCTGCGCTGGCTTCTCCCCTCTTTTGCTCTAACAAATTTTGGGGTCCAATTTCTCATGTTACACTTGAGAAAATAAAAAATTGTGAGCTAAAAAATCATTTTTGAGGAAAAAAAAAGGATTTTTTATTTTCACGGCTCTACGTTATAAATTTCTGTGAAGCACTTGAGGGTTCAAAGTGCTCACCACACATCTAGATAAGTTTCTTAATGGGTCTAGTTTCCAAAATGGGGTCACTTGTGATTTTTTTCACTGTTTAGGCACATCAGGGGCTCTCCAAACGCGACATGGCGTCCGATTTAAATTCCAGCCAATTGTGCATTGTCAAGTCAAACGGTGCTCCTTCTCTTCCAAGATCTGCCATGCGTCCAAACAATGGTTTACCCCCGCATATGGGGTATCGGCGTACTCAGGACAAATTGCACAACAACTTTCGTGGTCTGATTTCTCCTGTTACCCTTGTGAAAATAAAAATTTGGGGGTGAAAAGATCATTTTTGTAGAAAATAATGTGATTTTTTTTATTTTCACAGCTTTACGTTATAAACTTCTGTGAAGCACCTGAGGGTTCAAAGTGCTCACCACACATCTAGATAAGTTCTCTAAGGGGTCTAGATTCCAAAATGGTGTCACTTTTGGGGGGTTTCCACTATTTAGGCACATCAGGGGCTCTCCAAAAGCGAAACATGGCGTCCGATCTCAATTCCAGCCAATTGTGCATTGTCAAGTCAAACTGTGCTCTTTATCTTCCAAGCTCTGCAGTGCGCCCAAACAGTGGTTTACCCCCACATATGGGGTATCGGCGTATTCAGGAGAAATTGTACAACAAATTTTGTGGTTCGTTTTCTCTTTTTAGGCTATGTGCACACGTTGCAGATTATTTGCGGTTTTCTAGCGTTTTGCGCTATAAAAACGCTATAAAACCGCAAATAATCTGCATACATTAAGCATCCTATAATTTTTAATGAAATCCGCAATTTCTGTGCACATGATGTGCATTTTTCCACATGAAAAACGCATTGCGGAAAAATAATGGACCTGCTCATTAATTTTGCGTTTTTTTCGCGGTTTTCCCACTGTCTAATGCATTGGGAAATGTCCGGAAAAAAACGCGTAAAAAACGTGTCAAAACCGTGCAAAAACCGAGCAAAAAAACGCATGCGGATTTCATGCGGAAATCTGCCAGAAATGTCCGGATTTTCACAGGAATTTTCTGCATGAATTCCTGAACGTGTGCACATAGCCTTACACTTGTGAAAATAAAAAAAATTGGTTCTGAAGTAAAATGTTTGCAAAAAAAAGTTAAATGTTAATTTTTTCCATCAAAATTGTTTCAGTTCCTGTGAAGCACGTAAAGGGTTAATAAACTTCTTGAATGTGGTTTTGAGCACCTTGAGGGGTGTAGTTTTTAGAATGGTGTCAAATTTGGGTATTTTCTGTCATGTACACCACTCAAAGTGACTTTAAATATGAGATGGTCCCTAAAAAAAATGGTTTTGTAAATTTTGTTGTAAAAATGAGAAATCGCTGGTCAATTTTTAACCCTTACAACTTCCTAACTAAAAAAAAAATGTTGTTTCCAAAATTGTACTGATGTAAAGTAGACATGTGGGAAATGTTATTTATTAACTAGTTTGTGTGATATTTCTCTCTGATTTAAGGGCATAAAAATTCAAAGTTTGAAAATTGCAAAATTTTAAATTTTTTTGCCATATTTCTGTTTTTTTCATAAATAATCGTAAGTAATATCGAAGACATGTTACCACTAACATGAAGTACAATATGTCATGAAAAAATACTCTCAGAATCAGCGGGATCTGTAAAAACGTTCCAGAGTTATAACCTCATAAAGTGACAGTGGTCAGAATTGTAAAAATTGTCTTGGTCGGGGGGGGCGTGGTTTGCCAGGGGACAGGAGCGGACGTGTTCTGCGGGGCTCCTGCTATTCCCCTATTTTATGCTACTTAGGCATACTTATTTGTGGATTATAGGACTCCACATCTGACTGGAACATGCCAGGGATGAGATATGGGAGGCAAAAGGCTGGCACATCAAAGAAATCTCCTACACTGGGGCAGAGAAGTGCCCGGGAAAAGCCTAATGGAGGACAGCTTCCCTCTGGCGAGAGCACAAGTATTCCCATCTCTCAGGGCTATAAAGCTAAAGGCCAACGATCGGCAGATCTGCAGCCCAGGAGAACACAGCTGACCGCCCGGGTGACAGTGAGGGGGACCACTGCCCTTGCCTCAGCTACGGTGCCGTTTGCAGAGGACCCGGTTGGAAGCCGGGTGAGAGCGGAGGACTATGCAACTGCGATGCGGCGGAGGGATACAAGCAGCAGACCAACTGATTCGGCGACTCCCGCAACTAGAATCCCTGCTCCTGATGGAGCTTCTGCGCCTGTCCACGGGGATCTGAGGAAGCGCCGACGGACATCATCCACCCTGTGTGCCGCCGAGCTGCGGAGGAGACCCAAGGAGGATTCACCGGCCTTAACACTGCAGGAACGCGGAAGGATCTCCCCGCTGCTCCGGACCTCGGGAAGCACACTGAGGTATGACGCGCCGGAGTTTCTGCCGGGGAGAGACAGGAAGGAGAGAGGCCAGACGCAGGGTAAGGCGGTGGAGGAGGATGGAAAAATAGTGCAGCGACGGGCTATGTACGAGACAACTTCTACCTGACCCAATAAGGGAGAGTCATCTGGGACAGACATTAACCCATCCTGCAAACAAAATAAAATGTGCCGCTTAAGGGGATCTCCAGAATTTATGGAGCAATTTGAGAGCAGTCTCTCTGGAGAGTTCACTGGGGATGAGGACTCCTATTATTACGGGGAGGAATTTCCACTAGGGGACTTTGAGCCTGATGATACCTCGTCATCATCATCATCAGCATCGTTGGGCTCTGGTTCTGCTTTGGCGGGCATAACAAGTCAAGGGGGCTCTATGACCACCGAATCGCTTCCACAAATAGACATACAGGGGCACCATCTCTTAAAGAACTCTCTGATAGACAGTGTATCTGCTTCTGACTGCCACCCATCAGAGCGATTTATTGTTAACCTGTGCAAAGCTCTTTTGATCTCTGTAGATACCAACAACCCTCACATGGAAAATAAAATGGAAACCGAATATTCGTTTTTAAATGGAGCCAAGGCATCCAAAAAATTCATAAAAAAGCTTTTCAAAGACACTTTTTCAAAAATAATGGCCGCCCCACCTTCAAATTCAAATGTGGTTCCTGATGGAGCCCCCGGCGTTCCAAAAAACCTAGTCTCTTCACAGAAATTTCTAGAGTCGCCGTGTCCCGGGGATGTAGGGGGCGTTTCTGGGATTTCGGAGTCACTGGAAAATTTAAAACATGACATATCCTCATTCAAGAACAGTTTAGCCAACTATGAGAACTTTAAAAGAAAAAACAATCTGAATATCCGAGGGATCCCAGAATCAGTACAAGCCTTCCAGCTTGGGGACTATGTCTCTTCTATAATATCTCATCTGTTTCCTGATATTCAGGGAAAAAATCTGGTTGAAAAAGCATTCAGAATACCTAGACCCTCTTCTCTTCCGTCGAATACATCTGCAGATGTTATTGTTTCATTTTATCCCAACTGGCTTAGAGATTCACTGCTTGACATTGCAAGGAAACCTAATTTCCTCTCTTCCCAGTATAGCCACTTAGCCTTCTACAGAGATCTGTGTAAGGACACCTTACAAAAATGTAGAATGTTTCAGCACACTACCCATAGACTGCAACAGGCCGGAATACAATATAATTGGTACCAGTCTTCTAATCTGAGGTTCCACTTTGCATCAAAATGGTACACCTTCCCTTCTCCGGCAGAGGCAGCGGTCTTTTTGGATCGTGCGGGAATAGGTCTTCCCGGGTCTTCTTCTGGCCCCGCTCTCGCCCAAAACCTCTCGCCTGAAACCTTGCGTGAACTCATTACCAAACCCAAATCGAACCTTCGTTGAGGTCCATACGTTCCACATTTAGCTTGTGTTCGAACCGAACACTGCCCCCGATAGAGTCCGAAGGTCATCTGGAGATGACCCGGAGCCGACAGGCCTTCGCATACTATTCATTTTTACTGGACAGCTTCAGAGTCGATCTAATTGCCCAATTCTACCTATACTAATGTGTATACTATTGCATTTTCTATGTCACTGCAATTCTTACTCAACCCTTTTTTAGGTATTGTTTTTTAAGCTACAGCGCAGCGTCAGAGTTGATATAACCAAGTTTATATGTAGACGTTGTCTTATCTATACTAATTTGTAGAACTACATATAGCCTAAAATTCATAGCCTACTGCAACTTCAAAGTTAACCCCTTAGTGACAGAGCCAATTTGGTACTTAATGACCGAGCCAATTTTTGCAATTCTGACCACTGTCACTTTATGAGGTTATAACTCTGGAACGCTTCAACGGATTCTGAGATTGTTTTTTCGTGACATATTGTACTTCATGTTAGTGGTAACATTTCTTCGATATTACTTGCGATTATTTATGAAAAAAACGGAATATGGCCAAAATTTTTAAAATTTTGCAATTTTCAAACTTTGTATTTTTATGCCCTTAAATCAGAGAGATATGTCACGAAAAATAGTTAATAAATAACATTTCCCACATGTCTACTTTACATCAGCACAATTTTGGAAACAAAATTTTTTTTTGTTAGGGAGTTATAAGGGTTAAAAGTTGACCAGCAATTTCTCATTTTTACAACACCATTTTTTTTAGGGACCACATCACATTTGAAGTCATTTTGAGGGGTCTATATGATAGAAAATAACCAAGTGTGACACCATTCTAAAAACTACACCCCTCAAGGTTCTCAAAACCACATTCAAGAAGTTTATTAACCCTTTACGTGCTTCACAGGAACTGAAAGAATGTGGAAGGAAAAAATGAACATTTAACTTTTTTTTGCAAACATCTTAATTCAGAACCATTTTTTTTATTTTCACATGTGTAAAAACAGAAATGTAACCATAAATTTTGTTATGCAATTTCTCCTGAATACGCCAATACCCCATATGTGGGGTAAACCACTTTTTGGACGCACCGCAGAACTTAGAAGTGAAGGAGCGCCGTTTGACTTTTTCAATGCAGAATTGGCTGGAATGGAGATCGGACGCCATGTCACGTTTAGAAAGCCACTGATGTGCCTAAACAGTAGAAACCCCCCACAAGTGACACCATTTTGAAAACTAGACCCCTTAAGGAACTTATCTAGATGTGTGGTGAGCACTTTGAACCCCCAAGTGCTTCACAGAAGTTTATAACGTAGAGCCGTGAAAATAAAAAATCGCTTTTGTTTACACAAAAATGATCTTTTCGCCCACAAATTCTTATTTTCACAAGGGTAACAGGAGAAATTAGACCACAAAAGTTGTTGTGCAATTTCTCCTGAGTATGTCGATACTCAATATGTGGGGGTAAACCACTGTTTGGGCGCACCGCAGAGCTTGGAAGAGAAAGAGTGCCGTTTTACTTTTTCAATGTAGAATTGGCTGGAATTGAGATCGGACGCCATGTCGCGTTTGGAGAGCCCCTGATGTGCCTAAACAGTAGAAATCCCCCACAAGTGACCCCATTTTGGAAACTAGACCCCCCATGGAACTTATCTAGATGTGTGGTGAGAACTTTGAATGCCCAAGTGCTTCACAGAAGTTTATAATGCAGAGTCGTGAAAATAAAAAATATTTTTTTTTCCACAAAAAAGATATTGTAGCCCCCAAGTTTTTATTTTCACAAGGGTAACAGGAGAAATTTGACTGCAATAGTTGTTGTCCAATTTATCCCGAGTACGCTGATGCGCCATATGTGGGGGTAAACCACTGTTTGGGCGCACGGCAGAGCTCGGAAGGGAAGGAGCGCCGTTTTGGAATGCAGACTTAGATAGAATGGTCTGTGGGCGTTATGTTGCGTTTGCAGAGCCCCTGATGTACCTAAACAGTAGTAACCCCCCACAAGTGACCCCGTTTTGGAAACTAGACCCCAAGGAACTTATATAGATGTGTGATGAGAACTTTGAATGCCCAAGTGCTTCACAGAAGTTTATAATGCGGAGTCATTAAAAAAAAAAAAAAAAATTTCCACAAAAAAGATTTTGTAGCCCCCAAGTTTTTATTTTCACAAGGGTAACAAGAGAAATTGGACCACAAAAGTTGTTGTCCAATTTTTCCCGAGTACGCTGATGCCCCATATGTGGGGGTAACCCACTGTTTGGGCGCACGGCAGAGCTCAGAAGGGAGGGAGCACCATTTGACTTTTTGAGCGCAAAATTGGCTGTCGTGTTTGGAGACCCCCTGATGTATCTAAACAGTGGAAACCCCCCAATTCTAGCTCAAACCCAACTCCAACACACCCCTAACCCTAATCCCAACCTGATCCATAATCCTAATCACTAACCCTAACCATAATCACAACCCTTACCCCAAAACAACCCTAATGTCAACCCTAACCATAACCCTAATCAAAACCCTAAATCCAACACACCCCTAATCCTAATCTCAACCCTAACCTCAAATCTAACCCTAATCCCAATACACCCCTAATCACAACCCTAACCTTAACCCTAATCCCAAACCTAACCCTAATCCCAAGCGTAACCCTAATGCCAACCCTAACCCTAATACCAACCCTAATCCAAACCCTAACCCTAATCCCAACTCTAACCCCTACTTTAACCCCAACCCTAGCCCTAACTTTAGCCCCAACCCTAACCCTAGCCCTAAGGCTACTTTCACACTTGCGTCCTTTGGCATCCGTCGCAATCCATCGTTTTGGACAAGAAACGGATCCTGCAAATGTGCAGGATCGTGACGGATGGCCACACATCGCGTCCGTCGTGCACTGGATCAGTTGTGTTTTGGCGGACCGTCGGCACAAAAAAAGTACAATGTAACGTTTTTTTGTACGTCGCATCCGCCATTTCTGACCGCTCATGCGTGGCCGTAACTCCGCCCCCTCCTCCCCAGGACATAAATTGGGCAACGGATGCGTTGAAAAACTATATCCGCTGCCCACGTTGTGCACAATTTTTACAACGTGCGTCGGTATGTCGGGCCGACGCATTGCGACGGCCCCGTACCGACGTAACTGTGAAAGAAGCCTAACCCTAAATTTAGCTCCAACCCTAACCCTAAATTTAGCCCCAACCCTAACCCTAAATTTAACCCTAACCCTAGCCCTAACCCGAGCCCTAACCCTAGCCCTAATTTTAGCCCCAACTGCTGTTCTCCTGCCGGCCAGCAGATGGAGACAGATGGTGGGCGCACTGCGCATGCGCCCGCCATTTTCTTTTGCCGGCGGCCAGGAGGAGCAGCAGGAAGACCCAGGGACACAGGTGAGTATGATAGGGTCCCCGAATCCCCCTATTTCTCTGTCCTCTGATGTGCGATCACATCAGAGGACAGAGAATTACACTTTACTTTTTTTTTTTTTTGCGGTCGCCGGTAAAAAGTTAATTACCAGCGATCGCAAAACAGAGATCGGTAAAACCTACCCCGATCATGTTCTTTGGGGTCTCGGCTACCCCCGGCAGCCGAGACCCCAAAGATTCTCCCGGTGCCAGCCGGCGGGCGCACTGCGCATGCGCCCGCCATTTTGAAGATGGCGGCGCCCACCGGGAGCCACGAGGAGCACCGGGGGAGATAGGTGAGTATTGGGGGGCTACCTGGGACCCCTTTTCTCTGTCCTCCGATGTGCGATCACATCGGAGGACAGAGAAATTAAAAAGAGATCGCGTTTTTTTTTGCGATCCCCGGTAAACGGTTAATTACCGGCGATCGCAAATGCAGGGTCGGTAAAAAAAAACCCGAATCATGTTCTCTGGGGTCTCGGCTACCCCCGGCAGCCGAGACCCCGGAGAAAATCCGACTCTGGGGGGCGCTATTTACTTTTTCCACAGCTGTGGTTTAAGTACCCTTAGCGGCTGCCGTTAAAAGGCGTATCGGCGGTCGCTAAGGGGTTAATTTAATTTCTAGTATAAGAGAGTTACACATATCATTTCCCTTGTCAACACATATTTTACTCAATACTCTCTTAAGTATTATTTTTATGCTACATCTACCTTGTAAATTCTTACAGTATTATGTGATTGCTTGTCTCCCCTATTTTTATAGGGGTTCTTTCCCTACTTTCATATCCCTCCCCTTACCCCCCCTCCTTGTCTACCCTTCCCAGTTAAAATATAAAACCCAATAAAAAATTTGGGAAAAAAAAAAAATTGGCTCGGTCATTAAGTACCAAATTGGCTCTGTCACTAAGGAGTTAAAGAGAATTGTGTAAAACAGTGCAGAGCGGAGATGTCTTAAAGGGAACCTGTCAGCAGGATTGTGCTCAGTGACTACAGACACTGTCAGGTCGGTGCCGTTATACTGATTACACCGATACCTGGTGATGAAATCCGTCCTGTGGTTGTTGCTTAATCTGTATTTGTAGTTTTCAGTTAATGAGATTCTCGTGCTCTGCAGTGGGGCTGTGGGCGGAGTTTAATGTGGTGCTGTGGGCGGGGCTTTATGTGGTGCTGTGGGCGGCTGGTAGGTGGGGCTTTATGTGGTGCACTGGGGCGGGGCTTTGTGTGGTGCTCTGATTACATATGCATCTGTATTGGCTTATGACAGGTCGCTGATCCCTCTCTACATGGGCCAACATCCCCTCTGAATTTGGATCCTAGACCCCGTAGCATGACGCGTGGTTCCGATCGCTGCCATGGAGACCCGATGTCGTCATGACGACATCAGGGTCTCCAGACCTGAGAGGCTTCCTGTCATGCGCAGTGATGATCAGGAAGTCTCTCAGATCAGTGTATAGAAGGAGAATGTTGTGGTCTAGAGGCAAAATGGTGATCATGGTAATACGGCCGGACTAGACCACCGATAAAGCAGCCACAGCCGGTGATGAGAAGAATCTGTGACTTCTCTGCATTTAGTGGTTACTACTCACCTGGGTAGCCATATGTGGGAATCTCCTCTATACACCGCTCATCCCCCCTCACATATGTCTCTGTAGTATTAATATGGGTCAGATCTTCACCCTGAAACAAATATTGTAAAAGTCACCGACAGATGGAGAAGTCACATCTATGATCAGCTCTAATCCTGCCATCTCCACCGTTCTCATTACACAAGTATAAAACATATAATACTGGTGGATAAAACAAGACTGAGCACAAGACCTTCACCGGCGTCTACACATCATAGGGGAGATCTCCTGACACCTTCTCTCCATCTACCTGATGGTCCTGAGGAGCTTTGGGATCTTCTTGGTTACAGTCCTGTGGAAGAAGAGGACGGGGACATCTCTCTGGTGTTGTCCTCTTACTGGATAGATCTGGAGGAAACACATACAGGGAGTGAATTCATTCTTTACATACAGATAATTATAGGCCGTGTGTATTTAGTCCTGTCTATTACCTGGAGATGTGAGGGGCTGGGGAACCTCCATTATGACGTTCTTGTACAGATCTCTCTGTCCTTCTAAATACTCCCACTCCTCCATGGAGAAATAGACAGCGACATCCTGACACCTTATAGGAACCTGACACATACAGTGATACCGTCATCCCCCGATCCCTTCATAGCGTTACTGTATAATGTCCCAGCATTCCCAGCAGTCACCTCTCCAGTCAGCAGCTCAATCATCTTGTAGATGAGTTCTAGGATCTTCTGGTCATTGATGTCCTCATGGATCAGGGGGTGAGGTGGAGGCCCCGTGATTGGGCTCAGGGGTCTTCCCCATCCCTCAGACACAGGGTCCTGACAGCGATCACTAGAGGTCTTCTTCACCACTGTGTAATCCTGGTAATGGAGAGACATTAATAAATCTCACTACAGACATTTCCAGAGTCCTCACCTCTCCAGTTCTGTCCATCTGTTATTCCCATAGATAAGAATGATGTAATGTGACGTCATCAGAATCTCTCACCTCTCCAGTAAGCCGGAAGAGGATCTCTAGGGTGAGGTGTAATATCCTCTCCGCCATCTTGTCTCTGTCCATATCCATCTTTGATGGGTAAATCAGGAAAATTCTCTTTCATAGATGATCTTCACTGAGAGGATCCGATATTGTAGAGACCTGAATGAGAAGATGAGCCGATGTAACATCATAAGAATCCTGTAATAATACAATTACTGGAGATAATAAGGGAAACATATGAGGAGATTTATTATTTTACAGTATTTAGTTTCCTTCTTTACATCTACTAATAAATCCTATATATTTAGGCCACAGACAACAAGCAGTTTCCTCCTCGGAGTCGGCAGCTGAATACGTTCCTCATAGACTCATCTTCCATAACGCTAATTCTCGTCTCATTTACCGACCCTGGAATCGGCATTAGCAATACTGCAGGAGATATTCATTACACGCGACATGAGAAATAACTACTTCATGATGAGGACGACATCTTCATCTTCTACTACGGCTCTAGAGACAGATTTGTCCAGAGTCGGTCACTGACTCCATCACCACCGGCCTCTATAGGAAGGTTTCCCGTCTTCCCCGCACTGTAATCTTCTATCACGTTAGATCTCAGCTCTGATTCACACACAGAAGTTTGTTTATAGGCTAGGAAGGAGGTAATATCCGTGGAGCTTCCCTGGCTAGTAATATAAGCTCACAACTGTATACTTAGCCTTTAGTGGCTATTAACCCCTTTACCCCCAAGGGTGGTTTGCACGTTAATGACCGGGCCAATTTTTACAATTCTGACCACTGTCCCTTTATGAGGTTATAACTCTGGAACGCTTCAATGGATCCTGGTGATTCTGACATTGTTTTCTCGTGACATATTGTACTTCATGACAATGGTAAAAATTATTTGATAGTACCTGCGTTTATTTGTGAAAAAAACGGAAATTTGGCGAAAATTATGAAAATTTCGCAATTTTCCAACTTTGAATTTTTATGCAATTAAATCACAGAGATATGTCACACAAAATACTTAATAAGTAACATTTCCCACATGTCTACTTTACATCAGCACAATTTTGGAACAAAAATTTTTTTTTGTTAGGGAGTTATAAGGGTTAAAAGTTGACCAGCAATTTCTCATTTCTACAACACCATTTTATTTTAGGGACCACATCTCATTTGAAGTCATTTTGAGGGGTCTATATGATAGAAAATACCCAAGCGTGACACCATTCTAAAAACTACACCCCTCAAGGTGCTCAAAACCATATTCAAGAAGTTTATTAACCCTTCTGGTGCTTCACAGGAATTTTTTGAATGTTTAAATAAAAATGAACATTTAACTTTTTTTCACAAAAAATGTAATTCAGCTCCAATTTGTTTTATTTTACCAAGGGTAACAGGAGAAAATGGACCCCAAACATTGTTGTACAATTTGTCCTGAGTATGCCAATACCCCACATGTGGGGGTAAACCACTGTTTGGGCGCATGGCAGAGCTCGGAAGCGAAGGAGTGCCATTTGACTTTTCAATGCAAAATTGACTGGAATTGAGATGGGACGCCATGTTTCGTTTGGAGAGCCCCTGATGTGGCTAAACATTGAAACCCCCCACAAGTGACACCATTTTGGAAAGTAGACCCCCTAAGGAACTTATCTAGAGGTGTGGTGAGCACTTTGACCCAACAAGTGCTTCACAGAAGTTTATAATGTAGAACCGTAAAAATAAAAAATCATATTTTTTCACAAAAATTATCTTTTCGCCCCCAATTTTTTATTTTCCCAAGGGTAAGAGAAGAAATTGGACCCCAAAAGTTGTTGTACAATTTGTCCTGAGTACGCTGATAGCCCATATGTGGGGGTAAACCACTGTTTGGGCGGATGGGAGAGCTCGGAAGGGAAGGAGCGCCGTTTGACTTTTCAATGCAAAATTGACAGGAATTGAGATGGGACGTCATGTTGCGTTTGAAGAGCCACTGATGTGCCTAAACATTGAAACCCCCCACAAGTGACACCATTTTGGAAAGTAGACCCCCTAAGGAACTTATCTAGAGGTGTGGTGAGCACTTTGACCCACCAAGTGCTTCACAGAAGTTTATAATGTAGAACCGTAAAAATAAAAAATCATATTTTTTCACAAAAATTATCTTTTTGCCCCCAATTTTTTATTTTCCCAAGGGTAAGAGAAGAAATTGGACCCCAAAAGTTGTTGTACAATTTGTCCTGAGTACGCGGATACCCCATATGTGGGGGTAAACCACTGTTTGGGTGGATGGGAGAGCTCGGAAGGGAAGGAGCGCCGTTTGACTTTTCAAAGCAAAATTGACAGGAATTGAGATGGGACGCCATGTTGCGTTTGAAGAGCCACTGATGTGCCTAAACATTGAAACCCCCCACAAATGACACCATTTTGGAAAGTAGACCCCCTAAGGAACTTATCTAGAGGTGTGGTGAGCACTTTGACCCACCAAGTGCTTCACAGAAGTTTATAATGCAGAGCCGTAAAAATAAAACAAAATTTTTTTCCCACAAAAATTATTTTTTTAGCCCCCAGTTTTGTATTTTCCTGAGGGTAACAGGAGAAATTGGACCCCAAAATTTGTTGCCCAATTTGTCCTGAGTGCGATGATACACCATATGTGGGGGGAACCACTGTTTGGGCACATGGGAGGGCTCAGAAGGGAAGGAGTGCCATTTGAATGCAGACTTAGATGGAATGGTCTGCAGGTGTCACATTGCGTTTGCAGAGCCCCTAATGTACCTAAACAGTAGAAACCCCCCACAAGTGACACCATTTTGGAAAGTAGACCCCCTTAGGAACTTATCTAGATGTGTGCTGAGCGCTTTGACCCACCAAGGGCTTCACAGAAGTTTATAATGGAGAGCCGTAAAAATAAAACAAAAATTTTTTCCCACAAAAATTATTTTTTAGCCCCCAATTTTGTATTTTCCCGAGGGTAAAAGGAGATATTCGACCCCACAATTTGTTGTCCAATTTGTCCTGAGTGCGCTGATACCCCATATGTGGGGGGGAACCACTGTTTGGGCGCATGGGAGGGCTCGGAAGGGAAGGAGCTCCATTTGGAATGAGGACTTAGATGGAATGGTCTGCAGGTGTCACATTGCATTTGCAGAGCCCCTAATGTACCTAAACAGTAGAAACCTCCCACAAGTGACACCATTTTGGAAACTAGACCCCCTAAGGAACTCATCTAGATGTGTTGTGATAGCTTTGAACCCCCAAGTGTTTCACTACAGTTTGTAACGCAGAGCCGTGAAAATTAAAAAAAAAAATCTTTCCCCCCAAAATTATTTTTTAGCCCCCAGTTTTGTATTTTCCCGAGGGTAACAGGAGAAATTCGACCCCAAAAGTTGTTGTCCAATTTGTCCTGAGTACGCTGATACCCCGTATGTTGGGGGAAACCAACGTTTGAGCGCATGGCAGAGCTCGGAAGGGAAGGAGCGCCATTTGGAATGCAGACTTAGATGGAATGGTCTGCAGACGTCACATTGCGTTTGCAGAACCCCTAATGTACCTAAACAGTAGAAACCCCCCACAAGTGACCCCATATTGGAAACTAGACCCCCCAGGGAACTAATCTAGATGTGTTGTGAGAACTTTGAACCCCCAAGTGTTTCACTACAGTTTATAACGCAGAGCCGTGAAAATAAAAAATCTTTTTTTTTCCCACAAAAAATATGTTTTAGCCCCGAGTTTTGTATTTTCCCAAGGGTAGCAGGAGAAATTGGACCCCAAAAGTTGTTGTCCTATTTGTCCTGAGTACGCTGATACCCCATATGTTGGGGTAAACCCCTGTTTGGGCACACGGGAGAGCTCGGAAGGGAAGAAGCACTGTTTTACTTTTTCAACGCAGAATTGGCTGGAATTGAGATCGGACGCCATGTCGCATTTGGAGAGCCCCTGATGTGCCTAAACAGTGGAAACCCCCCAATTATAACTGAAACCCTAATCCAAACACATCCTTAACCCTAATCCCAACAGTAACCCTAACCACACCTCTAACCCTGACACACCCCTAACCCTAATCCCAACCCTATTCCCAACCGTAAATGTAATCTAAACCCTAACTTTAACTTTAGCCCCAACCCAAACTGTAGCCCTAGCCCTAACCCTAGCCCTAACCCTAATCCTAACCCTAGCCCTAACCCTAGCCCTAACCCTAGCCCTAACCCTAGCCCTAACCCTAGCCCTAGCCCTAACCCTAGCCCTAGCCCTAGCCCTAACCCTAGCCCTAACCCTAGCCCTAACCCTAGCCCTAACTCTAACCCTAGCCCTAATGGGAAAATGGAAATAAATACATTTTTTTTAATTTTTCCCTAACTAAGGGGGTGATGAAGGGGGGTTTGATTTACTTTTATAGCGGGTTTTTTAGCGGATTTTTATGATTGGCAGCCGTCACACACTGAAAGACGCTTTTTATTGCAAAAAATATTTTTTGCGTTACCACATTTTGAGAGCTATAATTTTTCTATATTCTGGTCCACAGAGTCATGTGAGGTCTTGGTTTTTGCGGGACGAGTTGATGTTTTTATTGGTAACATTTTCGGGCACGTGACATTTTTTGATCGCTTTTTATTCCGATTTTTGTGAGGCAGAATGACCAAAAACCAGCTATTCATGAATTTCTTTTGGGGGAGGCGTTTATACCGTTCCGCGTTTGGTAAAATTGATGAAGCAGTTTTATTCTTCGGGTCAGTACGATTACAGCGACACCTCATTTATATCATTTTTTTATGTTTTGGCGCTTTTATACGATAAAAACTATTTTATAGAAAAAATAATTATTTTTGCATCGCTTTATTCTCAGGACTATAACTTTTTTATTTTTTTGCTGATGATGCTGTATGGCGGCTCGTTTTTTGCGGGACAAGATGACGTTTTCAGCGGTACCATGGTTAGTTATATCTGTCTTTTTGATCGCGTGTTATTCCACTTTTTGTTCGGCGGTATGATAATAAAGCGTTGTTTTTTGCCTCGTTTTTTTTTTTTTTTTTCTTACGGTGTTTACTGAAGGGGTTAACTAGTGGGCCAGTTTTATAGGTCGGGCCGTTACGGACGCGGCGATACTAAATATGTGTACTTTTATTGTTTTTTTTTTTTTATTTAGATAAAGAAATGTATTTATGGGAATAATATTTTTATTTTTTTTTTCATTATTTTGGAATATTTTTTTTTATTTTTTTTTACACATTTGAAATTTTTTTTTTTTACTTTTTTACTTTGTCCCAGGGGGGGACATCACAGATCAGTGATCTGACAGTTTGCACAGCACTCTGTCAGATCACTGATCTGATAGGAGTGCAGGCTGCTTCACAGTGCCTGCTCTGAGCAGGCTCTGTGAAGCCACCTCCCTCCCTGCAGGACCCGGATCCGCGGCCATCTTGGATCCGGGCCTGGAGCAGGGAGGGAGGGAGGTAAGACCCTCGCAGCAACGCGATCACATCGCGTTGCTGCGGGGGGCTCAGGGAAGCCCGCAGGGAGCCCCCTCCCTGCGCGGTGCTTCCCTGTACCGCCGGCACATCGCGATCATCTTTGATCGCGGTGTGCCGGGGGTTAATGTGCCGGGGGCGGTCCGTGACCGCTCCTGGCACATAGTGCCGGATGTCAGCTGCGATAAACAGCTGACACCCGGCCGCGATCGGCGGCGCTCCCCCCGTGAGCGCTGCCGATCGCATATGACGTACTATTGCGTCCTTGGGAAGTAAAGCCCACCCCACATGGACGCAATAGTACGTCTAATGGCAGAAAGGGGTTAAAATGGGGGACTCCTCTAAAAAAGTGACGTAGTTTGCCGCTATATTTAATAACCAGCAAAGGCTGTGTGTGGTGGTATGGTGGTACTGTAGGAACATTATACTGTGTGTGGGGGTATGGCGGTACTATGAGAGCATTATACTGTGTGTGGGGGTATGGCGGTAGTGTGAGAACATTATACTGTGTGGTGGGGTATGGCGGTACTATGAGAACATCATACTGCGTGTGGGGGTATGGCGGTACTATGAGAACATTATATGGTGTGGGGGTATGGCGGTACTATGGGAACATTATACTGTGTGGGGGTATGGCGGTACTATGGGAACATTATACTGTGTGGGGGGGTATGGCGGTACTGTAAGAACATTATACTGTGTGGGGGGGTATGGTGGTACTATGAGAACATTATACTGTGTGTGGGGGTATGGCGGTACTATGAGAACATTATACTGTGTGTGGGGGTATGGCGGTAGTGTGAAAATACCTTTTTACGAGAGATGCCAGTACTGTGGGAACATTATACTGTGTGAGCGCCATCATATATATTACATAAGGGGTGTAAAAAGGAGAGTCATAAAAAAGACTCCTCAGGGCTGTGCTGCATTTGTACAGACTGCTATCTGCCGTCCAGACGGGACCATGTGACATCAATGGGAAGAGGGAGGGTTTCCGGAGGGAAGAGTCTAGAGGGTGCACCTGGTCAGGAGACCTTGATGACGCAGTTACTGATATTATAAAGGCCGGAGCCCCAAAGGCAGAACAGATTTGGCGCCAACAAAGGAAAGGGGTGCGGGGAAGAATCTGAGGTACCAGCTGATGGTAAAGTGCCCGAGGCAGCTGGGTGTGGGGCAGAACCTGCTTACAGGGCATAATGGGGGCATTACACTGTGTGGGGCCAAGAAAGGGGCCCTGTACTAGGAGAACAATCCGCTCCCTCACTTCCTGTCCTCCATAGTTGGCTCGTATGTATCTATTACAGGACAAAGAACAACAACGTTATGATTCTTATAAAGAGTCTCAGTGCAGAAGGGGTTAATGTCCCCGCGCTCAGTAATGGGGAATCTCCACATACCTCCACCTGCAGAGCCGCACTCCACATATATGGCTGCTCTGTGCGCACAGGACCTGTGATGAGGTCACAGGGGGGAGGAGTCAGGGGTCACGTGATCCGCAGTGAAGACGCTACATGGAGACTTCTCCTCAGTCAGTGACATTTCCGCCATTATTCGCCCTCACTACTGGCACAATTACCTCGCGCCGCCTTTTCTACACAATGTTCTGTGTGGAATGTAACGTGTGATTTCTCTGGAGACAAATAGACCCCACACATGAGGGAATTATTACCGGTTACCGGACATCTAGTATATGGCGGCATATGATTGTGCTATCGCCTCCACACCAGGAGCTAAAATGCCGAAATCTCGCTTATTTACCCCCTTCCAGTGTCCGGCTAAGGCCGGGGTCACACTTGCGATAAACACGTCCGTGTCTCGCATGTGAACACCAAGTTCTGGCGCCAGAGCTTGGTTTTCACATGCGAGACACGGACGTGTTTCTCGCATGTGTGACTCCGGCCTAAGGGTCATATACGGCCATGCTCCTCTCCAGTCGCTGTGGGGTTTTGGTAATAGGATGGAGGGCGGCGTCCATGCTTGGACTTCAGAGAGTGTAATAAAATCACAGCTCACCTTCCCGATCCTTTACCCCTTACACCTGACCTGTTTAGCCAATTACCTGGAGATAAATGGTTTTACAGACTTAGGCCGGCGTCACAGTCAGCGTATGCAAATACGGTCCGTATATTACGGCCGTAATACGCTGAAAAGTCCCAAAAATAGTGGTCCGTAGCTCCTCCGTAGGCAGGGTGTGTCAGCGTATTTTGCGCATGGCATCCTCCGTATGTAATCCGTATGGCAGCCGTACTGCGTGTTTTTATCGCAGGCTTGCCAAACCGACATACGCCTATACAAGGGATCCATGTGTTAAAAAAAAAATAAAAACATATATACTGTCATATATATATATATATATATATATATATATATATATATATATATATATTGTCAGTAGACACATATATATATATATATATATTATTCCTTCATACAGCGCGAGATAGCAAAAAGCCGGTAATTCAATTACCGGCTTTTGCTTTCTCCTTCCTAAACCCGACATGATTTGAGACATGGTTTACATACAGTAAACCATGTCTTCTCTCCATTTTTTTTGCATAATCCACACTACTAATGTTAGTAGTGTGTATCTGCAAAATTTGGCCGTTCTAGCTCTTAAAATAAAGGGTTAAATGGCGGAATAAATTGGCGTGGGCTCCCGCGCAATTTTCTCCGCCGGAGTAGTAAAGCCAGTGACTGAGGGCAGATATTAATAGCCTGGAGAGGGTCCACGGTTATTGGCCCCCCCTGGCTAAAAACACCTGCCCCCAGCCACCCCAGAAAAGGCACATCTGGAAGATGCGCCTATTCTGGCACTTGGCCACTCTCTTCCCATTCTTGTGTAGCGGTGGGATATGGGGTAATGAAGGGTTAATGCCACCTTGCTATTGTAAGGTGACATTAAGCCTAATTAATAATGGAGAGGCGTCAATTATGACACCTATCCATTATTAATCCAATTGAATGAAAGGGTTAAAAAAAAACACACATTATTAAAAATTATTTTAATGAAATAAAAACAAAGGTTGTTGTAATATTTTATTTAACGCCCAATCCAATCATTGAAGACCCTCGTTCTGTAAAAGAAAAAACATAATAAACCAACAATATACTTACCTTCCACAGATCTGTAAAGTCCAACGATGTAAATCCTTCTGAAGGGGTTAAAACTAGAGTTGAGCGACCTTGACCTTTTTAGAGTCGAGCCGGGTTTCGCGAAACCCGACTATCTCAAAAGTCGGGTCGAGTGAAATCGGCCGATTATGACGTAAAGTCGGGATCGACCGAAACACGAAACCCAATGCAAGTCAATGGGGCAGCATAGTCGGCAGTGAGTGGGGGCCAGGAAAACACCTAGAGTGCCCATTTTAATGTCAAAACCATCCATTCTTCTTAATGAAGCTTGTCAAGCGTAATTTACCTTATAATAATTGGAAGGCATTTGAAATTGGGGGTCATTTGGCTAAAGTTGTGGTGGGTAGGGCTGGTTCAAGTAATTAGTGGGCCCAGGAAATCTGGACCACGTCACGGCAGTGGAGCAGGGAGAGGTAAGTATTTCAACTTTGCAAGTGCTGTGAACCTGAGCAAGCAGGGGGGGCCCACTCGTTGGCATTGGCACTGGCACAGGGCCCCTCAAAGTACAGCGGTGTGTTTGCACGGCGGGGGCGCCTCCCACCGGCAGCAACACTTTTGCGTACCATGAGAGGCCCTGTGCCAGTGACGTCGCCAACTAGTATTCCTCCCCCCACCTGATGAAGGAACCTGCACTTTCATCTGCACCTTCCTGTTTGTCCCCGTGTAAGGTGGTATGGTATGCGGGAAGGGGGACCTGACTTTCAGCAGGGTCACAATCTTGCAGTGTAGCGTGCACGGGAAATGTTGCGTTATGGGTCAATGTACCAGCAGACTCATCTATCACTGGCTGGGCAATGGGCAGGATGAGGAGGAAACACAGATATAGGCCCAAAGAATAAAGTGGGCTAAATGCAGTTCAAAATTGGTAACACAGGACTAATCAGGGGGCATTGCAGTGGAGGACAACTGGAATGAGAGGCTGACACAGAGAGTAGGCCCAAATCAGTAAGTAGTCGAAATGCAGTTCAAAATTGGCAACAGTAGTAAACAGGCGGCACAGCTTTGTTCAGTGGAGGAGAACAGCAAGGAGTGGCAGACACCGATAGTAGGCCCCAACCCAACTAGTAGGCCAAATGCAGTCTAACATTAACAACTACTTAACGAGCGCCTGAAAACGGAATTTCAGGACAGGAAACCAGGAGAACAGCAAGGAGCGGCAGACACCGATAGTAGGCCCCAAACCAACTAGTACGCCAAATGCAGTTGTTCCGTTTAACCACAATTTAATGAGAGCCTGAAGATAGAAGTTCAGGAAAGGCAACCTGGAGAACACCTTGGAGTGGAACACACCATCTCTCTACACCCCATACCCAATTTGTAGGCCTAATGCAGCGTAGTTTCCAACAACTACTAAACGAGAGCATGATGATCGAAGCATTGGCGAGGAAACCTGGGGAACACCTTGGAGTAGAACACACCATCTCTCTACAGTGGAACACACCATCTCTCTACACCCCATACCCAATTTGTAGGCCTAATGCAGCGTAGTTTCCAACAACTACTAAACGAGAGCCGGAAGATCGAAGCAATGGAGAGGAAACCTGGGGAACACCTTGGAGTGTAACACACCATCTCTCTACACCCCATACACAATTTGTAGGCCTAATGCAGCGTAGTTTCCAACAACTACTAAACGAGAGCCGGAAGATCGAAGCTCAGGAAAGGCAACCTGGAGAACACCTTGGAGTGGAACACACCATCTCTCTACACCCCATACCCAATTTGTAGGCCCAATGCAGCGTAGTTTCCAACAACTACTAAACGAGAGCCGGAAGATCGAAGCAATGGAGAGGAAACCTGGGGAACACCTTGGAGTGTAACACACCATCTCTCTACACCCCATATCCAATTTGTAGGCCTAATGCAGCGTAGTTTCCAACAACTACTAAACGAGAGCCGGAAGATCGAAGCTCAGGAAAGGCAACCTGGGGAACACCTTGGAGTGGAACACACCATCTCTCTACACCCCATACCCAATTTGTAGGCCCAATGCAGCGTAGTTTCCAACAACTACTAAACGAGAGCCGGAAGATCGAAGCTCAGGAAAGGCAACCTGGGGAACACCTTGGAGTGTAACAAACCCTCTCTCTACACCACGGAAGGGCTGATTCTTAGGAAGGAAGGCTGTCGGAAAGAAGCAGGGCGCGTCCGAGGGTGATTACCGTATATACTCGAGTATAAGCCGAGATTTTCAGCCCAAATTTTAGGGCTGAAAGTGCCCCCCTCGGCTTATACTCGAGTCACGGTAGCGGTGGGGTCGGCAGGTGAGGGGCTGAGGGCGCTGGGGTATACTTACCTAGTCCCAGCGATCCTCGCGCTGTCCCTGCCGTCCCACGGGCTTCGGCGCTGCAGCTTCTTCCTCTCTTCAGCGGTCACGTGGGACCGCTCATTACAGAAATGAATAAGCGGCTCCACCTCCCATAGGGGTGGAGCCGCTTATTCATTTCTCTAATCAGCGGTGCCGGTGACCGCTGATAGAGAAAGAAGCTGCGGCACCGAAGACAGGAGGGGACAGCGCGAGGATCGCCAGGACTAGGTGAGTATGTTATATTCACCTGTCCTCGTTCCAGCCGCCGGGCGCCGATCCATCTTCCCGGCCGGCGCCTCCATCTTCCCGGCGTCTGCGCTCTCTGACTGATCAGGCAGAGGGCGCGATGACGCATATAGTGTGCGCGGCGCCCTCTGCCTGATCAGTCAGAGCAGAGACGCCGGGAAGATGGAGGCGCCGGAACGAGACGCCGGGAGCTGCAATCAAGGGAGGTGAGTATGTGTTTTTTTTTTTTTATTGCAGCAGTAGCAGCGGCAGCACAGATTAATGTGGAGCATCTATGGGGCACAGTGAACGGTGCAGAGCACCGTATAAGGCACAGCTAGGGGGCACAATGAACGGTGCAGAGCACCGTATAAGGCACAGCTAGGGGGCACAATGAACGGTGCAGAGCACCGTATAAGGCACAGCTAGGGGGCACAATGAACGGTGCAGAGCACCGTATAAGGCACAGCTAGGGGGCACAATGAACGGTGCAGAGCACTATATGGCACAGCTAGGGGGCACAGTGAACGGTGCGGAGCACCGTATAAGGCACAGCTAGGGGGCACAGTGAACGGTGCAGAGCACCGTATAAGGCACAGCTAGGGGGCACAATGAACGGTGCGGAGCACCGTATAAGGCACAGCTAGGGGGCACAGTGAACGGTGCAGAGCACCGTATATGGCACAGCTAGGGGGCACAATGAACGGTGCAGAGCACCGTATATGGCACAGCTATGGGGCACAGTGAACGGTGCAGAGCACTGTATATGGCACAGCTATGGGGCACAGTGAACGGTGCAGAGCACTGTATATGGCACAGCTAGGGGGCACAGTGAACGGTGCAGAGCACTATATGGGGCACAGCTATGGGGAAATATGAATGGTGTAGAGCACTATATGGCACAGCTATGGGGAAATAATGATCTATTTTTATTTTTGAAATTCACCGGTAGTTGCTGCATTTCCACCCTAGGCTTATACTCGAGTCAATAAGTTTTCCCAGTTTTTTGTGGCAAAATTAGGGGGGTCGGCTTATACTCGGGTCGGCTTATACTCAAGTATATACGGTATATTCTTATTAGGTATATACTCACCCTCGGACGCGCCCTGCTTCTTTATTTGTAATGAATGTTTATTTGCAATGTGGTTTTGACTTACTCTATTTTTTTGGTAAATAATGATTTTATTATTTTCATTGTTTTGCATCTTCTTGGCAATAATATAAAGAAGACGCGACAGGACAACACTCGGTGGATGCCATATCTGTGTTTAAAATTAAAAAAACCTTTCAGTTAACTACTTGCAGGAGAAAGTTATTGTAGCTGGTGGCCATTTTTAGTACTGTACCAGATTTTTGTTGTATGTGTTTGTTTTTAATGTTAAAATGTCTGCATTTGATATCTCTCCAGTATTTTCTTTTTTATAAGCAAAATACTTATTTTTATATTTTCTGATGTTGGTTCCAGGGGTACACGGGCAGCAGTGGTGTGGTCAGTGGAGGCCTAGTGGAAGGAGTGACCGCAGACAGGCATCGAAGGCCTAAAATAATAACACATGGCTGTAGGCAATTTTAAATTGGTTCCAGGGGTACACGGGCAGCAGTGGTGTGGTCAGTGGAGGCCTAGTGGAAGGAGTGACCGCAGACAGGCATCGAAGGCCTAAAATAATAACACATGGCTGTAGGCAATTTTAAATTGGTTCCAGGGGTACACGGGCAGAAGTGGTGTGGTCAGTGGAGGCCTAGTGGAAGGAGTCACCGCAGACAGGCATCGAAGGCCTAAAATAATAACACATGGCTGTAGGCAATTTTAAATTGGTTCCAGGGGTACACGGGCAGCTGTGGTGTGGTCAGTGGAGGCCTAGTGGAAGGAGTCACCGCAGACAGGCATCGAAGGCCTAAAATAATAACACATGGCTGTAGGCAATTTTAAATTGGTTACAGGGGTACACGGGCAGCAGTGGTGTGGTCAGTGGAGGCCTAGTGGAAGGAGTCACCGCAGACAGGCATCGAAGGCCTAAAATAATAACACATGGCTGTAGGCAATTTTAAATTGGTTACAGGGGTACACGGGCAGCAGTGGTGTGGTCAGTGGAGGCCTAGTGGAAGGAGTGACCACAGACAGGCATCGAAGGCCTAACATAACAAAAATGTCAATACAATGGTATTGTCAGTGGCAGGCATTGAAGGATGTCAGCGCATAGACTAAACATTGGTGGAGCTGTGAGATAATTTTGCAAGTGGTAGAGCAGTGTTTGAGCTGGGGTGGGGGGAAACTGTCTTGTGGCCGGCGGTACAGGCCCAGGGCCCCTCATATTACAACGGTGTGTCTGACGTTGGGTGCGCACCACCACCGCCAGAGACACTTTGTTGTACTAGGAGGGACCCAGTGGCAGTGCCGTCGACCAAAAGCGGGCTCACCCACCTCTTCAGACAAACTGCACTCTCACGGGTGCTGTCGCCAAGTATCGATACCACGGCCCCGTGTGGGGAGTTTGGCCATTTAGTGAGGTGTAAACATGTCGTATGCTGGACAATCAGGTGCAGAAAATTACGAGATTGGAAAAGGCATTCAGAATAGTCCACAGGCAAGACCTTTTCATAGGAAAGCTAGGTGTCAGCCGGGCAAGGTGGGGCAAAAGATTTCGAAATCCAGTTGTGGTTCATTTTAATGAAGGTTAGATCATCTACATTTTGGGTAGCCAGACGAGTCCTTTTTTCTGTTAGTATTGAACCTGCAGCACTGAATACTCTTTCTGATAGGACACTAGCTGCCGGGCAAGCAAGCTCCTGCAATGCATATTCTGCCAATTCTGGCCAGGTGTCTAATTTTGATGCCCAGTAATCAAATGGGAATGACGGTTGAGGGAGAACATCGATAAGGGATGAAAAATAGTTTGTAACCATACTGGACAAATGTTGTCTCCTGTCACTTTGAATTGATGCTGCAGTACCTGTCCTGTCTGCGGTCATAGCAAAATCACTCCACAACCTGGTCAGAAAACCCCTCTGGCCAACGCCACTTCTGATTTCTGCCCCTCTAACTCCTCTGGTCTGCTGGCCCCTGCAGCTCGTGTGGGAACGATCACGGGCGCTGTGTGCAGGGAATGCCAGAAGCAAACGGTCAACAAGAGTTGATTGTTTGGTTGCTAATATTAGTTCCAAGTTCTCATGTGGCATTATATTTTGCAATTTGCCTTTATAGCGAGGATCAAGGAGGCAGGCCAACCAGTAATCGTCATCGTTCATCATTTTAGTAATGCGTGTGTCCCTTTTGAGGATACTTAAGACATAATCCGCCATGTGGGCCAAAGTTCCAGTTGTCAAATCTGCGGTTGTGATTGGTTGAGGGGCAGTTTCAGGCAAATCTACGTCACTTGTGTCCCTCAAAAAACCAGAACCCGGCCTTGCCACGCCACCAATTTCCAGTGTCCCCGGGAAAGCTTCCTCATTAAAAATATACTCATCCCCATCATCCTCCTCGTCCTCCACCTCCTCTTCGCCCGCTACCTCTTCCTGTACACTGCCCTGACCAGACAATGGCTGACTGTCATCAAGGCTTTCCTCTTCCTCAGCTGCAGACGCCTGATCCTTTATGTGCGTCAAACTTTGCATCAGCAGACGCATTAGGGGGATGCTCATGCTTATTATGGCGTTGTCTGCACTAACCAGCCGTGTGCATTCCTCAAAACACTGAAGGACTTGACACATGTCTTGAATCTTCGACCACTGCACACCTGACAACTCCATGTCTGCCATCCTACTGCCTGCCCGTGTATGTGTATCCTCCCACAAAAACATAACAGCCCGCCTCTGTTCACACAGTCTCTGAAGCATGTGCAGTGTTGAGTTCCACCTTGTTGCAACGTCTATGATTAGGCGATGCTGGGGAAGGTTCAAAGAACGCTGATAGGTCTGCATACGGCTGGAGTGTACGGGCGAACGGCGGATATGTGAGCAAAGTCCACGCACTTTGAGGAGCAGGTCGGATAACCCCGGATAACTTTTCAGGAAGCACTGCACCACCAGGTTTAAGGTGTGAGCCAGGCAAGGAATGTGTTTCAGTTGGGAAAGGGAGATGGCAGCCATGAAATTCCTTCCGTTATCACTCACTACCTTGCCTGCCTCAAGATCTACAGTGCCCAGCCACGACTGCGTTTCTTTCTGCAAGAACTCGGACAGAACTTCCGCGGTGTGTCTGTTGTCGCCCAAACACTTCATAGCCAATACAGCCTGCTGACGTTTGCCAGTAGCTGCCCCATAATGGGAGACCTGGTGTGCAACAGTGGCAGCTGCGGATGGAGTGGTTGTGCGACTGCGGTCTGTGGACGAGCTCTCGCTTCTGCAGGAGGACGAAGAGGAGGAGAAGGGGGTGCGAACGGCTACAGCCAATTGTTTCCTAGACCGTGGGCTAGGCAGAACTGTCCCAAACTTACTGTCCCCTGTGGACCCTGCATCCACCACATTTACCCAGTGTGCCGTGATGGACACGTAACGTCCCTGGCCATGCCTACTGGTCCATGCATCTGTTGTCAGGTGCACCTTTGTGCTCACAGATTGCCTGAGTGCATGGACGATGCGCTCTTTAACATGCTGGTGGAGGGCTGGGATGGCTTTTCTGGAAAAAAAGTGTCGACTGGGTAGCTCATAGCGTGGTACAGCGTAGTCCATCAGGGCTTTGAAAGCTTCGCTTTCAACTAACCGGTAGGGCATCATCTCTAACGAGATTAGTCTAGCTATGTGTGCGTTCAAACCCTGTGTACGCGGATGCGAGGCTAAGTACTTCCTTTTTCTAACCATAGTCTCATGTAGGGTGAGCTGGACTGGAGAGCTGGAGATCGTGGAACTAGCGGGGGTGCCGGTGGACATGGCAGACTGAGAGACGGTGGGAGATGGTATTGTTGCCACCGGTGCCCTAGATGCAGTGTTTCCTACTACGAAACTGGTGATTCCCTGACCTTGACTGCTTTGGCCTGGCAAAGAAACCTGTACAGATACTGCAGGTGGTGCGGAAAATGGTGGCCCTACACTGCCGGAAGGGATGTTGCGTTGCTGACTAGCTTCATTGGCCGAGGGTGCTACAACCTTAAGGGACGTTTGGTAGTTAGTCCAGGCTTGCAAATGCATGGTGGTTAAATGTCTATGCATGCAACTTGTATTGAGACTTTTCAGATTCTGTCCTCTGCTTAAGGTAGTTGAACATTTTTGACAGATGACTTTGCGCTGATCAATTGGATGTTGTTTAAAAAAATGCCAGACTGCACTCTTTCTAGCATCGGATACCTTTTCAGGCATTGCAGACTGAGCTTTAACCGGATGGCCACGCTGTCCTCCAACAGGTTTTGGCTTTGCCACGCGTTTTGGGCAAGATACGGGCCCGGCAGATGGAACCTGTTGCGATGTTGATGCCTGCTGCGGCCCCTCCTCCTCCGCTTCAGAACTGCTGCCGCCTGCACCCTGTTCCACCAATGGCTGCCAATCGGGGTCAAGAACTGGGTCATCTATTACCTCTTCTTGTAGCTCGTGTGCAACTTCGTCTGTGTCACCGTGTCGGTCGGTGGTATAGCGTTCGTGATGGGGCAACATAGTCTCATCAGGGTCTGATTCTTGATCAGCACCCTGCGAGGGCAATGTTGTGGTCTGAGTCAAAGGACCAGCATAGTAGTCTGGCTGTGGCTGTGCATCAGTGCACTCCATGTCAGATTCAACTTGTAATGGGCATGGACTGTTAACTGCTTCACTTTCTAAGCCAGGGACGGTATGTGTAAAGAGCTCCATGGAGTAACCCGTTGTGTCGCCTGCTGCATTCTTCTCTGTTGTTGTTTTTGCTGAAGAGGACAAGGAAGCGACTTGTCCCTGACCGTGAACATCCACTAACGACGCGCTGCTTTGACATTTACCAGTTTCACGAGAGGAGGCAAAAGAGCTAGAGGCTGAGTCAGCAAGATAAGCCAAAACTTGCTCTTGCTGCTCCGGCTTTAAAAGCGGTTTTCCTACTCCCAGAAAAGGGAGCGTTCGAGGCCTTGTGTAGCCAGACGACGAACCTGGCTCCACAGCTCCAGACTTAGGTGCAATATTTTTTTTCCCACGACCAGCTGATGCTCCACCACTACCACTACCCTCATTACCAGCTGACAATGAACGCCCCCGGCCACGACCTCTTCCACCATACTTCCTCATTGTTTTAAAAACGTAAACAAACTAACGGTATTTGTTGCTGTCACACAAATTACACGGTGAGCTATAACTTCAGTATGATTTAGCTACCCCTTTACAGGTGAGTGAGACCACAACGAAAATCAGGCACAATGTTACACACTCTGTTGTTGGTGGCAACAAATGAGAGAGATGCCACACACGCAGGACTGTCACTGAAGCACAAATGTAAATATTAATCTCCCACTGATTTGATTTTTTTTTTTTTTTTAAGGGAGAGTTTAGGAAAAAAAAAAAATAGAATAAAATGATTTTTTCAGGAAGAATTTAGAAACCAAATAAAATAAAATGATTTTTTCAGGGAGAATTTAGAAAACAAATAAAACAAAAAAAGGCTTTCTATGGCCCACTGAGTGAGAGATGACGCACACAGGAGTCAGGAGTGGCACACAAGCCCAGAGGCCAATATTTATCTCCCACTGATTGATGTAGTGATTTTTTCAGGTAGATTTTGGATCCCAAATCAAGCTAAAAAAAATAATAGGCTTTCTATGGCCCACAATTGGAGAGAGAGAGAGATGGCACACCCAGGAGTCAAGACTGGCACACAAGCAGAAAGGGCAATATTAATCTCCCACTGATTTGTTTTTTTTTTTGTTTTTTTCAGGGAGACTTTAGGAAAAAAAAAATAGAATAAAATGATTTTTTCAGGAAGAATTTAGAAACCAAAGAAAATAAAATGATTTTTTTCAGGGAGAATTTAGAAAACAAATAAAACAAAAAAAGGCTTTCTATGGCCCACTGAGTGAGAGATGACGCACACAGGAGTCAGGAGTGGCACACAAGCCCAGAGGCCAATATTTATCTCCCACTTTTTTTTTTTTTTGTTCCAGGGAAAATTTATAAACCCAATAAAAAAAATAATAAATAGGCTTTCTATGGCCCACTATCTGAGAGACAGAGAGAGATGGCACGCTTAGGACTGGCACACAAGCCCAAAGGCCAATATTAATCTCCCTTTTTTTTTTAAGGGAGAATTTATAAAACCAAAAAAAAATAAATAAATAGGCTTTCTATGGCCCACTATTTGTGAGAGAGATGGCACGCTCAGGACTGGCACACAAGCCCAGAGGCCAATATTAATCTCCCACTTTTTTTTTTTTTTTCCAGGGAAAATTTATAAACCCAATAAAAAAAAATAAAAATAAATAGGCTTTCTATGGCCCACTATCTGAGAGAGAGAGATGGCACGCTTAGGACTGGCACACAAGCCCAAAGGCCAATATTAATCTCCCACTGATTGATTTATTGATTTTTTCAGGTAGAATTTAGAACCCAAATAAAGCAAAAAAAAAAAAAAAAAATGGGCTTTCTATGGCCCACTGAGTGAGTGATGATGCACACAGGAGTCAGGAGTGGCACACAAGCCCTGAGGCCAATATTTTTCTCCCACTGATTGATGTAGTGATTTTTTCAGGTAGATTTTAGAACCAAAATCAAGCAAAAAAATAAATAGGCTTTCTATGGCCCACTGAGTGAGTGATGATGCACACAGGAGTCAAGAGTGGCACACAAGCCCTGAGGCCAATATTTTTCTCCCACTGATTGATGTAGTGATTTTTTCAGGTATATTTTATCACCCAAATCAAGCAAAAAAATAAATAGGCTTTCTATGGCCCACTGAGTGAGAGATGACAGAGACAGGGATGGCACTCTAGCAGAAATGTCAATCTTAATCTCCCACAAAAAAAAAAAAAAAAAACAGGGAGTGTCCTTCAATTACTATCTCCCTGCAGTAATCTCAGCCAGGTATGGCAGGCAGCAATAAGGAGTGGACTGATGCACAAATTAAATAAAAAGTGTGTACAAACCAAAAAGATAGCTGTGCAGAAAGGAAGGAACAAGAGGATTTGTGCTTTGAAAAAAGCAGTTGGTTTGCACAGCGGCGTACACACAGCAATGCAGCTATCAGGGAGCCTTCTAGGGCAGCCCAATGAGCTACAGCGCTGAGGGGGGAAAAAAAAAAAAATGTAGCTTCCACTGTCCCTGCACACCGAAGGTGGTGTTGGGCAGTGGAAATCGCTACAGCACAAGCGGTTTGGTGGTTAATGGACCCTGCCTAACGCTATCCCTGCTTCTGATGAAGCGGCAGCAACCTCTCCCTAAGCTCAGATCAGCAGCAGTAACATGGCGGTCGGCGGGAACTCCCCTTTATAGCCCCTGTGACGCCGCAGACAGCAAGCCAATCACTGCAATGCCCTTCTCTAAGATGGTGGGGACCAGGACCTATGTCATCACGCTGCCCACACTCTGCGTTTACCTTCATTGGCTGAGAAATGGCGCTTTTCGCGTCATTGAAACGCGACTTTGGCGCGAAAGTCGCGTACCGCATGGCCGACCCCGCACAGGGGTCGGATCGGGTTTCATGAAACCCGACTTTGCCAAAAGTCGGCGACTTTTGAAAATGAACGACCCGTTTCGCTCAACCCTAGTTAAAACGTTTTGCAGCAAGGAGTTCCGCTAATGCAGGCTGCTCCTTGCTGCAAAACCCCGGGGAATGAAGCTAAATATAGGTCAATGATCTATATTTAGCTTCATTTGCGGTGAGGCGCCCTCTGCTGGCTGTTCATAGATCGTGGGAACTTACCTACCTATTACCTATTCTATGTGTACATATTTATTCAACCTATTCTACTGTAAGCTGTCAGTGTGATTTTACTGTACACCGCACTGAATTACCGGCTTTTCTCTGTAACAGCGCTGAGTATTTCTCGCAAGTCACACTGCTGGTCCGTGTGTAATCCGTATTTTTAGGGCTTCCATAGACTTTCATTGGCGTTTTATTTGCGCAATACGGTGACAAACGCAGCATGCTGCGATTTTCTACAGCCGTAGAAAGCCGTATAATACTGATCAGTAAAATACGGCAGATAGGAGCAGGGGCATAGAGAATAATTGTGTCGTATTTTTTGCGAGTTTTACGGACGTAGTTTCTGCGCTCTTACGTCCGTAAAACTCGCAAGTGTGACGCCGGCCTTAACGTGAGAGGGGAATATAACCTTATACCTATCGCCATGGTGACGGATGGAAGACCGCACACAATACACCTGAGGGGCAGATTGAACATTTGATGCTGCCATTCGGGGTAACCAATGCTTCCAGTCTCTGAAAATGTCATTAATTATATTTTTTTCTCCCTGATTGGTAGAGTTGTGGTAATTTTCCTGGATGATATATTGAGTTCCTCACGTACTCTGGAGGAGCATGGTGAGCATGTCAGACAGGTTCTCCAGGTTCTACGTGACAACTATTTATTTGTTAACCTGGAGAAATGGCAATTTGTGGTCCAGCAGGTCCAGTTCTCCGGACATTTGGCTTCTGCATTGGGGTTTCAGATGGACCCCGTTAAGGTCCAAGCAGTCCTTGATCGCTTCTAACCAAGTAACCTGAAAGCGTTAGGGTATGTGCACACGTCAGGATTTATTCCTGACAAAATCCTGAGTATTCTTTCTGAAATCCGCGTGCTTTTTTCGCGCGGAATTTGCGCGTTTTTTGCGTGGATTTTTTGCGGAATTTTTGTGTTTTTTTTTTTTTTTCCGGAATGTCCTTTTTGATAGGAAATCCGCAAAAAGATAGAGCATGTCTGTTTTTTTTGCGGAATGCGTTTTTTTACAGAAAAAAACGCTAACATATGCACAAAAAATGCGGAATGCATTCTAAAAGATAGGATGCATAATGTTAGCTTTTTTTACCGGATTTATAGCGTTTTTATAGCGAAATTCCGCAAAAAAAACGCTAAAAATCCTGACGTGTGCACATACCCTAAAGGCCCCGTCACACATAGCGACGCTGCAGCGATACCGACAACGATCCGGATCGCTGCAGCGTCGCTGTTTGGTCGCTGGAGAGCTGTCACACAGACAGCTCTCCAGCGACCAACGATCCCGAGGTCCCCGGTAACCAGGGTAAACATCGGGTAACTAAGCGCAGGGCCGCGCTTAGTAACCCGATGTTTACCCTGGTTACCATCGTTAAAGTTAAAAAAAAAAAAACGCTACGTACTTACCTATCGCTGTCTGTCCTCGGCGCTCTGCTTTTCTGGTCTGGCTGTGAGCACAGCGGCCGGAAAGCAGAGCGGTGACGTCACCGCTCTGCTTTCCGGCTGACCGGCGCTCACAGCCAGACCAGAGAAGCAGAGCGCCGAGGACAGACAGCGATACGCAAGTATGTAGCGTTTGTTTTTTTACTTTTAGGATAGTAACCAGGGTAAACATCGGGTTACTAAGCGCGGCCCTGCGCTTAGTTACCCGATGTTTACCCTGATTAGCAGCGAAGACATCGCTGAATCGGCGTCACACACGCCGATTCAGCGATGTCAGCGGGACCTCAACGATCAAAAAATGGCCCAGGCCATTCCGACATGACCAGCGATCTCACAGCAGGGGCCTGATCGCTGGTACGTGTCACACATAGCGAGATCGCTACTGAGATCGCTGTTGCGTCACAAAACTTGTGATTCAGCAGCGATCTCGCTAGCGATCTCGCTATGTGTGACGGGGCCTTAACAGAGATTTCTTGTAGTCGAGATACTGAGGGACAAACAGGCGAAAAATAGGGTCTTATCTGATAACAAGATATAATGAGAATAGAGGAGTATTACACTCACCTGATAGAGCGGCACCTCAGCAACATGTTCAATGCATAAATCAGCTGCTGCTGGACACGGGGCCAAAGACCGAGCAGAACAGCTGATCCGGGTATAATGTGTCTGTACCTGCACTGCTGATGAAGACTATCAGATATGGAGATTTCCTTAGAAACATTTAATCACATAGGTTTTCAAAGTCAACGTGTTTCACAGTCACGCAGGACATCTTCCTCATAGCGGATGAACATGTCAAGCTTGGAACATTTTATATGCCGTCTTTATGAAAAAAAAATCCAAACAAAGTACGATATGTCTAAGTTCATGAGGAAGTCTGACAAGCAAAAATAAATGATGGTTTGTGAAAAAAAAACATTTCCATACATTAATTATATTAAAAAGTACTTATGAATGAAGTGAGGTCACCTAAAGAATGAATAAACATGTATGTGATGTGAATGAGAAAGTTCTTACCAGTAAATAAATCATTTATAAATAGTGTTATTGAGTTGTGTCAGTAGTTTCCTGTATGAGATGTGACCTGGTGTTCTGGAAGGTTCTGAAGTCACAGGTATAGTGGTGTAAAGCTGGGCACCACTAGAGAACTTGATGGATCAGCATTGGAGTGAAGAAACAGGATTATTGGAAAAGAATCCACTGACCCAGAAGACAAATCCGTAACCCAATGGTTAATACATTTCCGGGTTTGCTCGGCAGGAGTTCGGGTCCCCACCCTGCATGTTTGGCGCTCTTTAGAGAGCCAATAAACATGCAGGGATTGTCTGCCATGCCCTGTAATGCCGTAGCCATGTTGGTTGTGGCATTACAGTGATTGGCTGGCCGCACAGCATCATCAGGTCTATAAGAGACCTGGCCCCGTCCTGCTCGTCACATTCAGCTCCGGATTCAGACAGTGTAGGGAGAGCTGCTGCCGAGATAGGGTCAGATGTTGGGGGGGTTTTCAGTTAGTGAGGGTCTACCATCACAGAATCCACAAATCCAGCTAAACCAACAGTCCTAAGGACTAATTCCGGAGCATATAGATTGCAGTGCTAGGTAGGCAGGGGAGTGTATGTGGCTCTATACATATCAGTACAAGGCCTGCAGGCGCTGTATGTGGGTATATAGATATCACTGCATACATCAAGAGGGTCCATTCCATTACTGTCTGCTGCTGCCTATTACATATGTACATAGCCCCAGGTGTCAGTGGCCAGGAATCATTTTTTTTGCATCGTAATCCTGATTATTTTATTCCAGATCCCTTTTTTCCCCATTTGCTTGTTGACGCTGCAGACTACAGCCGGATCCTTTTCAGAGTTCAGCGTAAAAATCCGGCTATATTACACGGGTTTGCCCGTCCCAGCGATCACATCTGAGTGCGCAGAAAATTCTGCCATTTTTTGTCGTACTGTATAATTTTTTTTGCAGTCTTATACAATTTCTTGACACCATTTTCCTGCCCAGAAAATTATTTAGTAACAGGGCAGATATTGTAAACTGAGTTTTATACCCCACATGGATCACATATCTCTGCGCTCAATAGTGCGCCATTTCAGGGCTCCATAGAATTTTTTTGTTGTTGTGCGATTGCAACTTATTGACACAGTTTTGCTGTACAAAATAGAAATACAGGCCACATATTTTACAGTGTGGTATCTCCGTGACACGCCTCATCTATCTGTGGGCTACAAATTGTGGCATTTGAGGCCCCCATTGAACTGTTTTTGTTGTGTGTTACCCTAGTTATTGACACCAGTTTGCTAAAAAAAATATTGTTACCTACAGGGCAGATATTGTAAACTGTGGTTTTCCCGCACATGGATCACATATAAGCATTGTATTAGATGGTGTCGTATGTTACCATAATTATTAAATAACACTGGACGTAATTGAGGGGCATTTAGAAATTGTCATAATCAATCACATTCTGCCAAACATTAGGGAAACGAGTAACAAAATGAAGAAATTACTGAATAATACAATCAGTCAGTATAGTAAAGGAGTTTGGGCTGGGATCACATATTACCACATGGACAGGTCCTCCAGTGAGGGTGAGCCGCCGCCGAGTGGGTGCTCCACTGCGCAGGTCTAGGGTGCGACCTCCGCTGTCAGGTAGGGTGTATTTAGTATAAGGGAGGGGGTTAGGGTATTACGTAGGGTTTTTACTCCCCCTTCCTTTTCCATTCCGGTTCATACTGGCGGTGTGATTCACTCCTGTTGATGCTGGTGCCCGACTTGCTCTAATTTAGGTTTCCTGACCTCCTTTTGATGTCCTTGATCTCTTTGTGCCTATATATCTGTGTCCTTGTGGAATTCTTCTTGTGAGAGGCTCCATATAGAGGCCAGTGATGGCAGAGCGCTCCATCATTTAGACTAACACTTGACTGCCGTATACCCTGATGAGTCCCCCCGAGATGAAACGTGTAGGGAGGTGGTCTTATATAGGAATGGTTTGAGAAATCCTGTATCAAACTTATGGATTCCTGTTCAGCCCCCCGTGGCTACGATCGCTCTGATTGGCTGTTGAAAGTGAAACTGCCAATCAGAGCGATTTGTAATATTTAACCTAAAAAACTGGTGAAATATTACAATCCAGCCATGAATATCATCGGCCATGGCTGGAAACACTGATGTGCCCCCCCCCCACCCCACCGATCGCCCCCCCCCCCAGTCCACCGATCTGTGCTCCGCTCCCCTCCATCCTCTGCTCCGCTCCCCCGTCCACCTGTTCGCTCCCCCGTGCTCCGATGCCACCCCCGTGCTCCGACGCCCCCCCCCCCTTCCCGTGCCCCGATCTCCCCCCCCCCCTTATACTTACCGGGCCTCCTGGTGTCTGTCCGTCTTCTCCCTGGGCGCCGCCATCTTCCAAAATGGCGGGCGCATGCGCAGTGCGCCCGCCGAACCTGCCAGCCGGCAGATTCGTTCCAGGTATATTTTAATCACTGTGATATAACCTATCACAGTGATCAAAATAAAAAAAATAGTAAATGACCCCCCCTTTATCACCCTCATAGGTAAATACAATAATAAAATAAAGAAAATATTTTTTTTTCCACTACAGTTAGAACTAGGGTTAGGGTATGTGCACACGTATTCTGGTCCTCTGCGGATTTTTCCGCAGCGGTTTTTATAAATCCGCAGTGCTAAACCGCTGCGGATTTATCGTGGATTTACCGCGGTTTTTCTGCGGATTTCACTGCGGTTTTTGTTATGTTTGCTAATGACAGGTGTTATGAAGGCAATCCAGAAACACAGTGTGCTTAGCGATCAGAGCGCACACAGTGATCTGACAAATACCCAAAAATACAAGAACGAGCTCTGAGACGTGGAAACTCTGTAGACTGCACACCTGATCCTATCCTAAACACAACTAAAAGCGGCTGTGGATTGCGCCTAACAACTACCTAGGCAACTCGGCACAGCCTAAGAAACTAGCTAGCCTGAAGATAGAAAAATAGGCCTGACTTGCCCCAGAGAAATTCCCCAAAGGAAAAGGCAGCCCCCCACATATAATGACTGTGAGTAAGATGAAAAGACAAAACGTAGGGATGAAATAGATTCAGCAAAGTGGGGCCCGATATTCTAGGACAGAGCGAGGACAGTAAAGCGAACTTTGCAGTCTACAAAAAACCCTAAAGCAAAACCACGCAAAGGGGGCAAAAAAAAACCACCGTGCCGAACTAACGGCACGGCGGTACACCCTTTGCGTCTCAGAGCTTCCAGCAAAACAAAAGACAAGCTGGACAGAAAAAAAAGCAACAAAAAAGCAAAAAGCACTTAGCTATACAGAGCAGCAGGTCACAGGAACAATCAGGAGAAGCTCAGATCCAACACTGAAACATTGACAAGGAGCAAGGATAGCAGCATCAGGCGGAGTTAAGTAATGAAGCAGTTAACGAGCTCACCAGAACACCTGAGGGAGGAAGCTCAGAAGCTGCAGTACCACTTGTGACCACAGGAGTGAATTCAGCCACAGAATTCACAACAGTACCCCCCCCCCCCTTGAGGAGGGGTCACCGAACCCTCACCAGAGCCCCCAGGCCGACCAGGATGAGCCGCATGAAAGGCACGAACAAGATCGGAAGCATGAACATCAGAGGCAAAAACCCAGGAATTATCTTCCTGAGCATAACCCTTCCATTTAACCAGATACTGGAGTTTCCGTCTAGAAACACGAGAATCCAAAATCTTCTCCACAATATACTCCAATTCCCCCTCCACCAAAACCGGGGCAGGAGGCTCAACAGATGGAACCATAGGTGCCACGTATCTCCGCAACAACGACCTATGGAATACATTATGTATGGAAAAGGAGTCTGGGAGGGTCAAACGAAAAGACACAGGATTGAGAACCTCAGAAATCCTATACGGACCAATAAAACGAGGTTTAAATTTAGGAGAGGAAACCTTCATAGGAATATGACGAGAAGATAACCAAACCAGATCCCCAACACGAAGTCGGGGACCCACACGGCGTCTGCGATTAGCGAAAAGTTGAGCTTTCTCCTGGGACAAGATCAAATTGTCCACTACCTGAGTCCAGATCTGCTGCAACCTATCCACCACAGAATCCACACCAGGACAGTCCGAAGACTCAACCTGTCCTGAAGAGAAACGAGGATGGAACCCAGAATTGCAAAAAAATGGAGAAACCAAGGTAGCCGAGCTGGCCCGATTATTAAGGGCGAACTCAGCCAACGGCAAAAAGGACACCCAATCATCCTGGTCTGCAGAAACAAAACATCTCAGATATGTTTCCAAGGTCTGATTGGTTCGTTCGGTCTGGCCATTAGTCTGAGGATGGAAAGCCGAGGAAAAGGATAGGTCAATGCCCATCCTACCACAAAAGGCTCGCCAAAACCTTGAAACAAACTGGGAACCTCTGTCAGAAACAATATTCTCAGGAATGCCATGCAACCGAACCACATGCTGAAAGAACAAAGGTACCAAATCAGAGGAGGAAGGCAATTTAGCCAAGGGCACCAGATGGACCATTTTAGAAAAGCGATCACAGACCACCCAAATGACTGACATCTTTTGAGAAACTTGAAGGTCAGAAATGAAATCCATCGAAATATGTGTCCAAGGCCTCTTTGGGACCGGCAAGGGCAAAAGCAACCCACTGGCACGAGAACAGCAGGGCTTAGCCCTAGCACAAATCCCACAGGACTGCACAAAAGTACGTACATCCCGTGACAGAGATGGCCACCAGAAGGATCTAGCCACTAACTCTCTGGTACCAAAGATTCCAGGATGACCAGCCAACACCGAACAATGAAGTTCAGAGATAAGTTTATTAGTCCACCTATCAGGGACGAACAGTTTATCTGCTGGACAACGATCAGGTTTATTCGCCTGAAATTTTTGCAGCACCCGCCGCAAATCAGGGGAGATGGCAGACACAATGACTCCTTCCTTGAGGATACCCGCTGGCTCAGATAAACCCGGAGAGTCGGGCACAAAACTCCTAGACAGAGCATCCGCCTTCACATTTTTAGAGCCCGGAAGGTACGAAATCACAAAGTCGAAGCGGGCAAAAAATAATGACCAACGGGCCTGTCTAGGATTCAAGCGCTTGGCAGACTCGAGATAAGTCAAGTTCTTATGATCAGTCAATACCACCACGCGATGCTTAGCTCCTTCAAGCCAATGACGCCACTCCTCGAATGCCCACTTCATGGCCAGCAACTCTCGATTGCCCACATCATAATTACGCTCAGCGGGCGAAAACTTCCTGGAAAAGAAAGCACATGGTTTCATCACTGAGCAATCAGAACCTCTCTGTGACAAAACCGCCCCTGCTCCAATCTCAGAAGCATCAACCTCGACCTGGAACGGAAGAGAAACATCTGGCTGACACAACACAGGGGCAGAACAAAAACGACGCTTCAACTCCTGAAAAGCTTCCACAGCAGCAGAAGACCAATTAACCAAATCAGCACCCTTCTTGGTCAAATCGGTCAATGGTTTGGCAATGCTAGAAAAATTACAGATGAAGCGACGATAAAAATTAGCAAAGCCCAGGAACTTTTGCAGACTTTTCAGAGATGTCGACTGAATCCAATCCTGGATGGCTTGGACCTTAACTGGATCCATCTCGATAGTAGAAGGGGTAAAGATGAACCCCAAAAATGAAACTTTCTGCACACCGAAGAGACACTTTGATCCCTTCACAAACAAAGAGTTAGCACGCAGGACCTGAAAAACCATTCTGACCTGCTTCACATGAGACTCCCAATCATCTGAGAAGATCAAAATGTCATCCAAGTAAACAATCAGGAATTTATACAGATACTCACGGAAGATGTCATGCATAAAAGACTGAAACACAGATGGAGCATTGGCAAGTCCGAACGGCATCACTAGATACTCAAAATGACCCTCGGGCGTATTGAATGCAGTTTTCCATTCATCTCCTTGCCTGATTCTCACCAGATTATACGCACCACGAAGATCTATCTTAGTGAACCAACTAGCCCCCTTAATCCGAGCAAACAAGTCAGATAACAATGGCAAGGGATACTGAAATTTAACAGTGATCTTATTAAGAAGGCGGTAATCAATACACGGTCTCAGCGAACCATCCTTCTTGGCTACAAAGAAGAACCCTGCTCCCAGTGGTGATGACGATGGGCGAATATGTCCCTTCTCCAGGGATTCCTTCACATAACTGCGCATAGCGGCGTGTTCGGGCACGGATAAATTAAATAATCGACCTTTAGGGAATTTACTACCAGGAATCAAATTGATAGCACAATCACAATCCCTATGCGGAGGTAGAGCATCGGACTTGGGCTCTTCAAATACATCCTGATAATCAGACAAGAACTCTGGGACCTCAGAAGGGGTGGATGACGAAATCGACAAAAATGGAACATCACCATGTACCCCCTGACAACCCCAGCTGGATACCGACATGGAATTCCAATCCAATACTGGATTATGGGTTTGTAGCCATGGCAACCCCAACACGACCACATCATGCAGATTATGCAACACCAGAAAGCGAATAACTTCCTGATGTGCAGGAGCCATGCACATGGTCAGCTGGGCCCAGTATTGAGGTTTATTCTTGGCCAAAGGTGTAGCATCAATTCCTCTCAATGGAATAGGACACCGCAAAGGCTCCAAGAAAAACCCACAACGTTTAGCATAATCCAAATCCATCAGATACAGGGCAGCGCCCGAATCCACAAACGCCATGACAGAAAACGACGACAAAGAGCATATCAAGGTAATGGACAGAAGGAATTTGGACTGTACAGTACCAATGACGGCAGACCTAGCGGACCGCTTAGTGCGCTTAGGACAATCAGAAATAGCATGAGTGGAATCACCACAGTAGAAACACAGACCATTCAGACGTCTGTATTCCTGCCGTTCAACTCTAGTCATAGTCCTATCGCACTGCATAGGCTCAGGTTTAACCTCAGGCAGTACCGCCAAATGGTGCACAGATTTACGCTCGCGCAAGCGTCGACCGATCTGAATGGCCAAAGACAAAGACTCATTCAAACCAGCAGGCATAGGAAATCCCACCATGACATCCTTAAGAGCCTCAGAGAGACCCTTTCTGAACAAAGCTGCCAGCGCAGATTCATTCCACTGAGTGAGTACTGACCATTTCCTAAATTTCTGACAAAATACTTCTATATCATCCTGACCCTGGCACAAAGCCAGTAAATTTTTCTCAGCCTGATCCACTGAATTAGGCTCATCGTACAGCAATCCGAGCGCCAGGAAAAACGCATCGACACTACTCAATGCAGGGTCTCCTGGCGCAAGAGAAAATGCCCAGTCTTGAGGGTCGCCGCGCAAAAAAGAAATAATAATCAAAACCTGTTGAATAGGATTACCAGAAGAATGAGGTTTCAAGGCCAGAAATAGCTTACAATTATTTTTGAAACTTAGAAACTTAGTTCTATCTCCAAAAAACAAATCAGGAATAGGAATTCTTGGTTCTAACATAGTAACATAGTAACATAGTAACATAGTTAGTAAGGCCGAAAAAAGACATTTGTCCATCCAGTTCAGCCTATATTCCATCATAATAAATACCCAGATCTACGTCCTTCTACAGAACCTAATAATTGTATGATACAATATTGTTCTGCTCCAGGAAGACATCCAGGCCTCTCTTGAACCCCTCGACTGAGTTCGCCATCACCACCTCCTCAGGCAAGCAATTCCAGATTCTCACTGCCCTAACAGTAAAGAATCCTCTTCTATGTTGGTGGAAAAACCTTCTCTCCTCCAGACGCAAAGAATGCCCCCTTGTGCCCGTCACCTTCCTTGGTATAAACAGATCCTCAGCGAGATATTTGTATTGTCCCCTTATATACTTATACATGGTTATTAGATCGCCCCTCAGTCGTCTTTTTTCTAGACTAAATAATCCTAATTTCGCTAATCTATCTGGGTATTGTAGTTCTCCCATCCCCTTTATTAATTTTGTTGCCCTCCTTTGTACTCTCTCTAGTTCCATTATATCCTTCCTGAGCACCGGTGCCCAAAACTGGACACAGTACTCCATGTGCGGTCTAACTAGGGATTTGTACAGAGGCAGTATAATGCTCTCATCATGTGTATCCAGACCTCTTTTAATGCACCCCATGATCCTGTTTGCCTTGGCAGCTGCTGCCTGGCACTGGCTGCTCCAGGTAAGTTTATCATTAACTAGGATCCCCAAGTCCTTCTCCCTGTCAGATTTACCCAGTGGTTTCCCGTTCAGTGTGTAATGGTGATATTGATTCCCTCTTCCCATGTGTATAACCTTACATTTATCATTGTTAAACCTCATCTGCCACCTTTCAGCCCAAGTTTCCAACTTATCCAGATCCATCTGTAGCAGAATACTATCTTCTCTTGTATTAACTGCTTTACATAGTTTTGTATCATCTGCAAATATCGATATTTTACTGTGTAAACCTTCTACCAGATCATTAATGAATATGTTGAAGAGAACAGGTCCCAATACTGACCCCTGCGGTACCCCACTGGTCACAGCGACCCAGTTAGAGACTATACCATTTATAACCACCCTCTGCTTTCTATCACTAAGCCAGTTACTAACCCATTTAGACACATTTTCCCCCAGACCAAGCATTCTCATTTTGTGTACCAACCTCTTGTGCGGCACGGTATCAAACGCTTTGGAAAAATCGAGATATACCACGTCCAATGACTCACCGTGGTCCAGTCTATAGCTTACCTCTTCATAAAAACTGATTAGATTGGTTTGACAGGAGCGATTTCTCATAAACCTGTTGTGAATTCTGTGGCTGAGTTCACTTCTGTGGTCACAAGTGGTATTGCAGTCTCTGGGCTTCCTCCCTCAGGTGTTTTGGTGAGCTCGTTGGCTGCCTTGCTATTTAGCTCCACCTGAGTCTGTCTTCCTTGTTCCTTGTCAATGTTCCAGTGTTGGATCTGAGCTACTGCATCTTTCCTTGGGCCTGCTGCTCTGCTAGATAAGTGCTTCTAGTTTGTTTTCTGTTTTTTCTGTCCAGCTTGTTATTATCTTTTGCTGGAAGCTCTGAGAAGCAAAGGGGTGCACCGCCGTGCTGTTAGTTCGGCACGGTGGGTCTTTTTGCCCCTTTGCGTGGTTTTCGTTTTAGGGTTTTTTGTAGACTGCATAGTTCTCTTTGCTATCCTCGCTCTGTCTAGAATATCGGGCCTCACTTTGCTGAATCTATTTCATTCCTACGTTTGTCTTTTCATCTTGCTAACAGTCATTATATGTGGGGGCTGCCTATTCCTTTGGGGTATTTCTCTGAGGTAAGTCAGGCTTGTATTTCTATCTTCAGGCTAGTCAGCTCCTCAGGCAGTGCCGAGTTGCATAGGTAGTTGATAGGCGCAATCCACTGCTGCTTCCAGTTGTGTGAGGATAGATCAGGTACTGCAGTCTACAGAGATTCCACGTCTCAGAGCTCGTCCTATTGTTTTGGGTTATTGCCAGATCTCTGTATGTGCGCTGATTACTGCACGCTGTGTTGCCTGATTGCCAGCCATAACATAAACCCATGCTGATATGGAGTTAAACAGTTATTCTCATTGAGATAATCCAGAATAACATCCCTCAGAAACCCTTCAAATATTTTACCAACAATAGAGGTTAGACTTACTGGCCTATAATTTCCAGGTTCACTTTTAGAGCCCTTTTTGAATATTGGCACCACATTTGCTATGCGCCAGTCCTGCGGAACAGACCCTGTCGCTATAGAGTCACTAAAAATAAGAAATAATGGTTTATCTATTACATTACTTAGTTCTCTTAGTACTCGTGGGTGTATGCCATCCGGACCCGGAGATTTATCTATTTTAATCTTATTTAGCCGGTTTCGCACCTCTTCTTGGGTTAGATTGGTGACCCTTAATATAGGGTTTTCATTGTTTCTTGGGATTTCACCTAGCATTTCATTTTCCACCGTGAATACCGTGGAGAAGAAGGTGTTTAATATGTTAGCTTTTTCCTCGTCATCTACAACCATTCTTTCCTCACTATTTTTTAAGGGGCCTACATTTTCAGTTTTTATTCTTTTACTATTGATATAGTTGAAGAACAGTTTGGGATTAGTTTTACTCTCCTTAGCAATGTGCTTCTCTGTTTCCTTTTTGGCAGCTTTAATTAGTTTTTTAGATAAAGTATTTTTCTCCCTATAGTTTTTTAGAGCTTCAATGGTGCCATCCTGCTTTAGTAGTGCAAATGCTTTCTTTTTACTGTTAATTGCCTGTCTTACTTCTTTGTTTAGCCACATTGGGTTTTTCCTATTTCTAGTCCTTTTATTCCCACAAGGTATAAACCGCTTACACTGCCTATTTAGGATGTTCTTAAACATTTCCCATTTATTATCTGTATTCTTATTTCTGAGGATATTGTCCCAGTCTACCAGATTAAGAGCATCTCTAAGCTGGTCAAACTTTGCCTTCCTAAAGTTCAATGTTTTTGTGACTCCCTGACAAGTCCCCCTAGTGAAAGACAGGTGAAACTGCACAATATTGTGGTCGCTATTTCCTAAATGCCCAACCACCTGCAGATTTGTTATTCTGTCAGGTCTATTAGATAGTATTAGGTCTAAAAGTGCTGCTCCTCTGGTTGGATTCTGCACCAATTGTGAAAGATAATTTTTCTTGGTTATTAGCAGAAACCTGTTGCCTTTATGGGTTTCACAGGTTTCTGTTTCCCAGTTAATATCCGGGTAGTTAAAGTCCCCCATAACCAGGACCTCATTATGGGTTGCAGCTTCATCTATCTGCTTTAGAAGTAGACTTTCCATGCTTTCTGTTATATTTGGGGGTTTGTAACAGACCCCAATGAGAATTTTGTTACCATTTTTCCCTCCATGAATTTCAACCCATATGGACTCGACATCCTCATTCCCTTCGCTAATATCCTCCCTTAAAGTGGACTTTAGACAAGACTTTACATAGAGACAAACCCCTCCTCCTCTCCGATTTTTACGATCCTTTCTAAACAGACTGTAACCCTGTAAGTTAACTGCCCAGTCATAGCTTTCATCTAACCATGTCTCGGTTATTCCCACTATGTCAAAGTTACCTGTAGATATTTCTGCTTCTAGTTCTTCCATCTTGTTTGTCAGGCTTCTGGCGTTTGCGAGCATGCAGTTTAGAGGATTTTGTTTTGTTCCAATCTCCTCACTGTGGATTGTTTTAGAAATGTTCTTACCTCCCTTCTGAGTATGTTTTCCTGGGTCGTCTTTGTTCGAGTCTAATGTTTTTCTTCCCGTCCCCTCTTCTTCTAGTTTAACGCCCTCCTGATGAGTGTAGCGAGTCTTCTGGCGAATGTGTGTTTCCCAGGTTTGTTGAGGTGTAGTCCGTCTCTGGCGAGGAGTCCATCATACCAGTAATTCACACCGTGGTCCAGGAATCCAAATCCTTGTTGTCTGCACCATCGTCTTAGCCAGTTGTTTGCATCAAGGATCCTGTTCCATCTCCTGGTGCCATGCCCGTCTACTGGAAGGATAGAAGAAAAAACTACCTGTGCATCCAGTTCCTTTACTTTCTTCCCCAACTCTTCAAAGTCCTTGCAGATTGTCGGTAGGTCCTTCCTTGCCGTGTCATTGGTGCCAACATGTATCAGAAGAAATGGGTGGACGTCCTTGGAGCTGAAGAGCTTTGGTATCCTATCGGTCACATCCTTGATCATCGCACCTGGAAGGCAGCATACTTCTCTTGCAGTTATGTCCGGTCTGCAGATGGCTGCTTCGGTGCCTCTCAGTAGTGAGTCTCCCACCACCACCACTCTTCGTTGCTTCTTGGCTGTACTTTTTGCTGTCACTTGTTGCTGTGTGCCCTTTTCTTTTTTGCTTGCTGGTATTGCTTCATTCTTAGGTGTGCCATCTTCATCCTCTACAAAGATTTGATATCGGTTCTTCAGTTGTGTGGTTGGTGATTTCTCCATGGTCTTCTTGCTTCTTTTGGTCACATGCTTCCACTTATCTGCTTTTGGAGGTTCTCTGACACTTTTTGCACCTTCTGTGACCAGTAGAGATGCTTCTGTTCTGTCTAGAAAGTCTTCATTCTCTTTGATGAGTTTCAAAGTTGCTATTCTTTCTTCCAGACCCCGCACCTTTTCTTCTAAAAGGGCCACTAGTCTACACTTCTGACAGGTGAAATTGGATTCTTCTTCTGGTCGATCTGTGAACATGTAGCACATGCTGCAGCTCACCATGTAGGTTGTCACATCTGCCATGTTGCTCCTAGATCCTGCTGACTTGCTGTGTGTTTTCCTTCTTGTGTAATCTACTCAGCCAAGCTCTCTTGCAATAATGTCCTACAGGCAAAAATTCCTGAAGCTTGAATCCCTGGTTTGGTGATGCTTTCGAAGCAGCTGGTCCCGGCTGTACCCAACGATCTTCTAGCTTAGGGAGACTTCCCTTCTCCCAGAAGGCACCTGGAATATGCAAATTAGCCTCCTGAAGCTTGAATCCCTGGTTTGGTGATGCTTTCGAAGCAGCTGGTCCCGGCTGTACCCAACGATCTTCTAGCTTAGGGAGACTTCGCTTCTCCCAGAAGGCACCTGGAATATGCAAATTAGCCTCCTGAAGCTTGAATCCCTGGTTTGGTGATGCTTTCGAAGCAGCTGGTCCCGGCTGTACCCAACGATCTTCTAGCTTAGGGAGACTTCGCTTCTCCCAGAAGGCACCTGGAATATGCAAATTAGCCTCCTGAAGCTTGAATCCCTGGTTTGGTGATGCTTTCGAAGCAGCTGGTCCCGGCTGTACCCAACGATCTTCTAGCTTAGGGAGTCTTCGCTTCTCCCAGAAGGCACCTGGAATATGCAAATTAGCCTCCTGAAGCTTGAATCCCTGGTTTGGTGATGCTTTCGAAGCAGCTGGTCCCGGCTGTACCCAACGATCTTCTAGCTTAGGGAGACTTCGCTTCTCCCAGAAGGCACCTGGAATATGCAAATTAGCCTCCTGAAGCTTGAATCCCTGGTTTGGTGATGCTTTCGAAGCAGCTGGTCCCGGCTGTACCCAACGATCTTCTAGCTTAGGGAGACTTCGCTTCTCCCAGAAGGCACCTGGAATATGCAAATTAGCCTCCTGAAGCTTGAATCCCTGGTTTGGTGATGCTTTCGAAGCAGCTGGTCCCGGCTGTACCCAACGATCTTCTAGCTTAGGGAGACTTCGCTTCTCCCAGAAGGCACCTGGAATATGCAAATTAGCCTCCTGAAGCTTGAATCCCTGGTTTGGTGATGCTTTCGAAGCAGCTGGTCCCGGCTGTACCCAACGATCTTCTAGCTTAGGGAGACTTCGCTTCTCCCAGAAGGCACCTGGAATATGCAAATTAGCCTCCTGAAGCTTGAATCCCTGGTTTGGTGATGCTTTCGAAGCAGCTGGTCCCGGCTGTACCCAACGATCTTCTAGCTTAGGGAGACTTCGCTTCTCCCAGAAGGCACCTGGAATATGCAAATTAGCCTCCTGAAGCTTGAATCCCTGGTTTGGTGATGCTTTCGAAGCAGCTGGTCCCGGCTGTACCCAACGATCTTCTAGCTTAGGGAGACTTCGCTTCTCCCAGAAGGCACCTGGAATATGCAAATTAGCCTCCTGAAGCTTGAATCCCTGGTTTGGTGATGCTTTCGAAGCAGCTGGTCCCGGCTGTACCCAACGATCTTCTAGCTTAGGGAGACTTCGCTTCTCCCAGAAGGCACCTGGAATATGCAAATTAGCCTCCTGAAGCTTGAATCCCTGGTTTGGTGATGCTTTCGAAGCAGCTGGTCCCGGCTGTACCCAACGATCTTCTAGCTTAGGGAGACTTCGCTTCTCCCAGAAGGCACCTGGAATATGCAAATTAGCCTCCTGAAGCTTGAATCCCTGGTTTGGTGATGCTTTCGAAGCAGCTGGTCCCGGCTGTACCCAACGATCTTCTAGCTTAGGGAGACTTCGCTTCTCCCAGAAGGCACCTGGAATATGCAAATTAGCCTCCTGAAGCTTGAATCCCTGGTTTGGTGATGCTTTCGAAGCAGCTGGTCCCGGCTGTACCCAACGATCTTCTAGCTTAGGGAGACTTCGCTTCTCCCAGAAGGCACCTGGAATATGCAAATTAGCCTCCTGAAGCTTGAATCCCTGGTTTGGTGATGCTTTCGAAGCAGCTGGTCCCGGCTGTACCCAACGATCTTCTAGCTTAGGGAGACTTCGCTTCTCCCAGAAGGCACCTGGAATATGCAAATTAGCCTCCTGAAGCTTGAATCCCTGGTTTGGTGATGCTTTCGAAGCAGCTGGTCCCGGCTGTACCCAACGATCTTCTAGCTTAGGGAGACTTCGCTTCTCCCAGAAGGCACCTGGAATATGCAAATTAGCCTCCTGAAGCTTGAATCCCTGGTTTGGTGATGCTTTCGAAGCAGCTGGTCCCGGCTGTACCCAACGATCTTCTAGCTTAGGGAGACTTCGCTTCTCCCAGAAGGCACCTGGAATATGCAAATTAGCCTCCTGAAGCTTGAATCCCTGGTTTGGTGATGCTTTCGAAGCAGCTGGTCCCGGCTGTACCCAACGATCTTCTAGCTTAGGGAGACTTCGCTTCTCCCAGAAGGCACCTGGAATATGCAAATTAGCCTCCTGAAGCTTGAATCCCTGGTTTGGTGATGCTTTCGAAGCAGCTGGTCCCGGCTGTACCCAACGATCTTCTAGCTTAGGGAGACTTCGCTTCTCCCAGAAGGCACCTGGAATATGCAAATTAGCCTCCTGAAGCTTGAATCCCTGGTTTGGTGATGCTTTCGAAGCAGCTGGTCCCGGCTGTACCCAACGATCTTCTAGCTTAGGGAGACTTCGCTTCTCCCAGAAGGCACCTGGAATATGCAAATTAGCCTCCTGAAGCTTGAATCCCTGGTTTGGTGATGCTTTCGAAGCAGCTGGTCCCGGCTGTACCCAACGATCTTCTAGCTTAGGGAGACTTCGCTTCTCCCAGAAGGCACCTGGAATATGCAAATTAGCCTCCTGAAGCTTGAATCCCTGGTTTGGTGATGCTTTCGAAGCAGCTGGTCCCGGCTGTACCCAACGATCTTCTAGCTTAGGGAGACTTCGCTTCTCCCAGAAGGCACCTGGAATATGCAAATTAGCCTCCTGAAGCTTGAATCCCTGGTTTGGTGATGCTTTCGAAGCAGCTGGTCCCGGCTGTACCCAACGATCTTCTAGCTTAGGGAGACTTCGCTTCTCCCAGAAGGCACCTGGAATATGCAAATTAGCCTCCTGAAGCTTGAATCCCTGGTTTGGTGATGCTTTCGAAGCAGCTGGTCCCGGCTGTACCCAACGATCTTCTAGCTTAGGGAGACTTCGCTTCTCCCAGAAGGCACCTGGAATATGCAAATTAGCCTCCTGAAGCTTGAATCCCTGGTTTGGTGATGCTTTCGAAGCAGCTGGTCCCGGCTGTACCCAACGATCTTCTAGCTTAGGGAGACTTCGCTTCTCCCAGAAGGCACCTGGAATATGCAAATTAGCCTCCTGAAGCTTGAATCCCTGGTTTGGTGATGCTTTCGAAGCAGCTGGTCCCGGCTGTACCCAACGATCTTCTAGCTTAGGGAGACTTCGCTTCTCCCAGAAGGCACCTGGAATATGCAAATTAGCCTCCTGAAGCTTGAATCCCTGGTTTGGTGATGCTTTCGAAGCAGCTGGTCCCGGCTGTACCCAACGATCTTCTAGCTTAGGGAGACTTCGCTTCTCCCAGAAGGCACCTGGAATATGCAAATTAGCCTCCTGAAGCTTGAATCCCTGGTTTGGTGATGCTTTCGAAGCAGCTGGTCCCGGCTGTACCCAACGATCTTCTAGCTTAGGGAGACTTCGCTTCTCCCAGAAGGCACCTGGAATATGCAAATTAGCCTCCTGAAGCTTGAATCCCTGGTTTGGTGATGCTTTCGAAGCAGCTGGTCCCGGCTGTACCCAACGATCTTCTAGCTTAGGGAGACTTCGCTTCTCCCAGAAGGCACCTGGAATATGCAAATTAGCCTCCTGAAGCTTGAATCCCTGGTTTGGTGATGCTTTCGAAGCAGCTGGTCCCGGCTGTACCCAACGATCTTCTAGCTTAGGGAGACTTCGCTTCTCCCAGAAGGCACCTGGAATATGCAAATTAGCCTCCTGAAGCTTGAATCCCTGGTTTGGTGATGCTTTCGAAGCAGCTGGTCCCGGCTGTACCCAACGATCTTCTAGCTTAGGGAGACTTCGCTTCTCCCAGAAGGCACCTGGAATATGCAAATTAGCCTCCTGAAGCTTGAATCCCTGGTTTGGTGATGCTTTCGAAGCAGCTGGTCCCGGCTGTACCCAACGATCTTCTAGCTTAGGGAGACTTCGCTTCTCCCAGAAGGCACCTGGAATATGCAAATTAGCCTCCTGAAGCTTGAATCCCTGGTTTGGTGATGCTTTCGAAGCAGCTGGTCCCGGCTGTACCCAACGATCTTCTAGCTTAGGGAGACTTCGCTTCTCCCAGAAGGCACCTGGAATATGCAAATTAGCCTCCTGAAGCTTGAATCCCTGGTTTGGTGATGCTTTCGAAGCAGCTGGTCCCGGCTGTACCCAACGATCTTCTAGCTTAGGGAGACTTCGCTTCTCCCAGAAGGCACCTGGAATATGCAAATTAGCCTCCTGAAGCTTGAATCCCTGGTTTGGTGATGCTTTCGAAGCAGCTGGTCCCGGCTGTACCCAACGATCTTCTAGCTTAGGGAGACTTCGCTTCTCCCAGAAGGCACCTGGAATATGCAAATTAGCCTCCTGAAGCTTGAATCCCTGGTTTGGTGATGCTTTCGAAGCAGCTGGTCCCGGCTGTACCCAACGATCTTCTAGCTTAGGGAGACTTCGCTTCTCCCAGAAGGCACCTGGAATATGCAAATTAGCCTCCTGAAGCTTGAATCCCTGGTTTGGTGATGCTTTCGAAGCAGCTGGTCCCGGCTGTACCCAACGATCTTCTAGCTTAGGGAGACTTCGCTTCTCCCAGAAGGCACCTGGAATATGCAAATTAGCCTCCTGAAGCTTGAATCCCTGGTTTGGTGATGCTTTCGAAGCAGCTGGTCCCGGCTGTACCCAACGATCTTCTAGCTTAGGGAGACTTCGCTTCTCCCAGAAGGCACCTGGAATATGCAAATTAGCCTCCTGAAGCTTGAATCCCTGGTTTGGTGATGCTTTCGAAGCAGCTGGTCCCGGCTGTACCCAACGATCTTCTAGCTTAGGGAGACTTCGCTTCTCCCAGAAGGCACCTGGAATATGCAAATTAGCCTCCTGAAGCTTGAATCCCTGGTTTGGTGATGCTTTCGAAGCAGCTGGTCCCGGCTGTACCCAACGATCTTCTAGCTTAGGGAGACTTCGCTTCTCCCAGAAGGCACCTGGAATATGCAAATTAGCCTCCTGAAGCTTGAATCCCTGGTTTGGTGATGCTTTCGAAGCAGCTGGTCCCGGCTGTACCCAACGATCTTCTAGCTTAGGGAGACTTCGCTTCTCCCAGAAGGCACCTGGAATATGCAAATTAGCCTCCTGAAGCTTGAATCCCTGGTTTGGTGATGCTTTCGAAGCAGCTGGTCCCGGCTGTACCCAACGATCTTCTAGCTTAGGGAGACTTCGCTTCTCCCAGAAGGCACCTGGAATATGCAAATTAGCCTCCTGAAGCTTGAATCCCTGGTTTGGTGATGCTTTCGAAGCAGCTGGTCCCGGCTGTACCCAACGATCTTCTAGCTTAGGGAGACTTCGCTTCTCCCAGAAGGCACCTGGAATATGCAAATTAGCCTCCTGAAGCTTGAATCCCTGGTTTGGTGATGCTTTCGAAGCAGCTGGTCCCGGCTGTACCCAACGATCTTCTAGCTTAGGGAGACTTCGCTTCTCCCAGAAGGCACCTGGAATATGCAAATTAGCCTCCTGAAGCTTGAATCCCTGGTTTGGTGATGCTTTCGAAGCAGCTGGTCCCGGCTGTACCCAACGATCTTCTAGCTTAGGGAGACTTCGCTTCTCCCAGAAGGCACCTGGAATATGCAAATTAGCCTCCTGAAGCTTGAATCCCTGGTTTGGTGATGCTTTCGAAGCAGCTGGTCCCGGCTGTACCCAACGATCTTCTAGCTTAGGGAGACTTCGCTTCTCCCAGAAGGCACCTGGAATATGCAAATTAGCCTCCTGAAGCTTGAATCCCTGGTTTGGTGATGCTTTCGAAGCAGCTGGTCCCGGCTGTACCCAACGATCTTCTAGCTTAGGGAGACTTCGCTTCTCCCAGAAGGCACCTGGAATATGCAAATTAGCCTCCTGAAGCTTGAATCCCTGGTTTGGTGATGCTTTCGAAGCAGCTGGTCCCGGCTGTACCCAACGATCTTCTAGCTTAGGGAGACTTCGCTTCTCCCAGAAGGCACCTGGAATATGCAAATTAGCCTCCTGAAGCTTGAATCCCTGGTTTGGTGATGCTTTCGAAGCAGCTGGTCCCGGCTGTACCCAACGATCTTCTAGCTTAGGGAGACTTCGCTTCTCCCAGAAGGCACCTGGAATATGCAAATTAGCCTCCTGAAGCTTGAATCCCTGGTTTGGTGATGCTTTCGAAGCAGCTGGTCCCGGCTGTACCCAACGATCTTCTAGCTTAGGGAGACTTCGCTTCTCCCAGAAGGCACCTGGAATATGCAAATTAGCCTCCTGAAGCTTGAATCCCTGGTTTGGTGATGCTTTCGAAGCAGCTGGTCCCGGCTGTACCCAACGATCTTCTAGCTTAGGGAGACTTCGCTTCTCCCAGAAGGCACCTGGAATATGCAAATTAGCCTCCTGAAGCTTGAATCCCTGGTTTGGTGATGCTTTCGAAGCAGCTGGTCCCGGCTGTACCCAACGATCTTCTAGCTTAGGGAGACTTCGCTTCTCCCAGAAGGCACCTGGAATATGCAAATTAGCCTCCTGAAGCTTGAATCCCTGGTTTGGTGATGCTTTCGAAGCAGCTGGTCCCGGCTGTACCCAACGATCTTCTAGCTTAGGGAGACTTCGCTTCTCCCAGAAGGCACCTGGAATATGCAAATTAGCCTCCTGAAGCTTGAATCCCTGGTTTGGTGATGCTTTCGAAGCAGCTGGTCCCGGCTGTACCCAACGATCTTCTAGCTTAGGGAGACTTCGCTTCTCCCAGAAGGCACCTGGAATATGCAAATTAGCCTCCTGAAGCTTGAATCCCTGGTTTGGTGATGCTTTCGAAGCAGCTGGTCCCGGCTGTACCCAACGATCTTCTAGCTTAGGGAGACTTCGCTTCTCCCAGAAGGCACCTGGAATATGCAAATTAGCCTCCTGAAGCTTGAATCCCTGGTTTGGTGATGCTTTCGAAGCAGCTGGTCCCGGCTGTACCCAACGATCTTCTAGCTTAGGGAGACTTCGCTTCTCCCAGAAGGCACCTGGAATATGCAAATTAGCCTCCTGAAGCTTGAATCCCTGGTTTGGTGATGCTTTCGAAGCAGCTGGTCCCGGCTGTACCCAACGATCTTCTAGCTTAGGGAGACTTCGCTTCTCCCAGAAGGCACCTGGAATATGCAAATTAGCCTCCTGAAGCTTGAATCCCTGGTTTCTGATCAATAGTATCTTGAATTTTTTGTACATTTATAACGAGATTATCCATTGAAGAGCACAGACCCTGAATATCCATGTCCACACCTGTGTCCAGAATCACCCAAATGTCTAGGGGAAAAAAAAAAGTGAACACAGAGCAGAAAAAAAAAAATGATGTCAGAACTTTTTCTTTCCCTCTATTGAGAATCATTAGTTAGGCTCCTTGTACTGTTATGTTTGCTAATGACAGGTGTTATGAAGGCAATCCAGAAACACAGTGTGCTTAGCGATCAGAGCGCACACAGTGATCTGACAAATACCCAAAAATACAAGAACGAGCTCTGAGACGTGGAAACTCTGTAGACTGCACACCTGATCCTATCCTAAACACAACTAAAAGCGGCTGTGGATTGCGCCTAACAACTACCTAGGCAACTCGGCACAGCCTAAGAAACTAGCTAGCCTGAAGATAGAAAAATAGGCCTGACTTGCCCCAGAGAAATTCCCCAAAGGAAAAGGCAGCCCCCCACATATAATGACTGTGAGTAAGATGAAAAGACAAAACGTAGGGATGAAATAGATTCAGCAAAGTGGGGCCCGATATTCTAGGACAGAGCGAGGACAGTAAAGCGAACTTTGCAGTCTACAAAAAACCCTAAAGCAAAACCACGCAAAGGGGGCAAAAAAAACCCACCGTGCCGAACTAACGGCACGGCGGTACACCCTTTGCGTCTCAGAGCTTCCAGCAAAACAAAAGACAAGCTGGACAGAAAAAAAGCAACAAAAAAGCAAAAAGCACTTGGCTATACAGAGCAGCAGGTCACAGGAACAATCAGGAGAAGCTCAGATCCAACACTGAAACATTGACAAGGAGCAAGGATAGCAGCATCAGGCGGAGTTAAGTAATGAAGCAGTTAACGAGCTCACCAGAACACCTGAGGGAGGAAGCTCAGAAGCTGCAGTACCACTTGTGACCACAGGAGTGAATTCAGCCACAGAATTCACAACAGGTTTTCTATTGGAGCAGGTGTAAAACCGCTGCGGAATCCGCAGAAAGAAGTGAAATGTGCGGAATGTAAACCACTGCGTTTCCGCATAGTTTTTTCCGCAGCATGTGCGCAGCGTTTTTTGTAAACTCATGGGAAACTACTGCGGACCCGCAGCGGCGGAAACGCTGTGGATCCGCAGCGTTTTCCGCATCGTGTGCACATACCCTTAGAATTAGGCTATATGCACACAGTGCGGATTTGGCTGCGGATCCGCAGCGGATTGGCCACTGCGGATTCGTAGCAGTTTTCCATCAGCTTTACAGTTCCATGTAAACCTATGGAAAACCAAATCCGCTGTGCCCATGGTGCGGAAAATACCGCGCGGAAACACTGTGTTGTATTTTCCGCAGCATGTCAATTCTTTGTGCGGATTCTGCAGCGTTTTACACCTGTTCCTCAATAGGAATCCGCAGGTGAAATCTGCACAAAATACACTGGAAATCCACGGTAAATCTGCAGGTAAAACGCAGTGCCTTTTACCCGCGGATTTTTAAAAAATGGTGCGGAAAAATCTCACACGAATCCGCACCGTGGGCACATAGCCTTAGGGTTAGGGTTGGAATTAGGGCTAGGGTTGGAAATAGGGTTAAGATTAGGCTGTGGTTATGGTTATAGTTAGGGGTGTGTTGGGTTCAGGGTTTGGATTAGAGTTAGGATTATGTTTAGGGTTGGGATTAGGGTTAGGGGTGTTGTTGGGGTTAGGGCTGTGGTTAGGGGTGTGTTCGGGTTAGGGTTGTGATTAGGGTTATGGCTACAGTTGGGATTAGGGTTAGGGATGTGTTGGGGTTAGTGTTGGAGGTATAATTTAGGGGTTTCCACTGTTTAGGCACATCAGGGGTCTCCAAACGCAACATGGCGCCACCATTGATTCCAGCCAATATTGCGTTCAAAAAGTCAAATGGTGCTCCCTCTCTTCCGAGCCCCGACGTGCGCCAAAACAGTGGTTTACCCCCACATATGGGGTACCAGCATACTCGGGACAAACTGGGCAACAACTATTGGGGTCCAATTTCTCCTGCTACCCTTGTGAAAATAAAAAAACTGCTTGCTAAAACATTTTTGAGGAAAGAAAAATTATTTATTTTCACGGCTCTGCGTTATAAACTTTTGTGAAGCACTTGGGGGTTCAAAGTGCTCACCACATATCAAGATAAGTTCCTTTGGGGGTCTAGTTTCCAAAATGGGGTCACTTGTGGGTTTTTTTTACTGTTTAGGCACACAGGGGCTCTCCAAATGCAACGTGACGCCCGCAGACCATTCCATCAAAGTCTGCATTTCACAAGTCACTACTTCCCTTCTCAGCCCCGACGTGCGCCCAAACAGTGGTTTACCCCCATACATGGGGTATCAGCGTACTCAGGAGAAACTGGACAACAACATTTGCGGTCCAATTTCTCCTGTTACTCTTGTGAAAATAAAAAATTGCGGGCTAAAAAATAATTTTTGAGGAAAGAAAAATGATTTTTTATTTTCACGGCTCTGCGTTATAAACTTCTGTGAAGCACTTGGGGGTTTAAAGTGGTCACCGCACATCTAGGTTAGTTCCATGGGAGGTCTAGTTTCCAAAATGGGGTCACATGTTTTGAGCTCCAATGTTTAGGCACACAGGGGCTCTCCAAACGCGACATGTGTCAGTTAACGATTGGAGCTAATTTTTCATTCAAAAGTCAAATGGCGCTCCTTCCCTTCCGAGCCTTGCTGTGTACACAAACAGTGGTTTGTGACCACATATGAGGTATCGGTGTACTCAGGAGAAATTGCACAACACATTTTAGGATCCATTTTATCCTGTTGCCCATGTGGAAATGAACAAATTGAGGCTAAAATACATTTTTTGTGAAAAAAAAGTACTTTTTCATTTTTACGGATAAATAATAAATAATAATCTTTATTTTTATATAGCGCTAACATATTCCGTAGCGCTTTACAGTTTTGCACACATTATCATCACTGTCCCTGATGGGGCTCACAATCTAGAATCCCTATCAGTATGTCTTTGGAATGTGGGAGGAAACCGGAGTGCCCGGAGGAAACCCACGCAAACACGGAGAGAACATACAAACTCTTTGCAGATGTTATCCTGAGTGGGATTAGAACCCAGGACCCCAGTGCTGCAAGGCGGCAGTGCTAACCACTGCGCCACCGTGCTGCCCTATCGGATCAATTTGTGAAGCACCTGGGGGTTCAAAGTGCTCACTATGCATCTAGATAAGTTCCTTGGGGGGGTCTAGTTTCCAAAATGGGGTCACTTGTGGGGGAGCTCCAATTTTTAGGCACACGGGGGATCTCCAAATGCGACATGGTGTCCGCTAAAGATTGGAGCCAATTTTTCATTGAAAAAGTCAAATGGCGCTCCTTCCCTTCCGAGCTCTGTCGTGCGCCCAAACAGTAGTTCCCCCCCACATATGGGGTATCGGCATACTCAGGACAAATTGTACAATAACTTTCGTGGTTCAGTTTCTCCTTTTACCATTGGGAAAATAAAAAAATTGTTGCTAAAAGATCATTTTTGTGACTAAAAAGTTAAATGTTCATTTTTTCCTTCCATGTTTCTTCTGCTGCTGTGAAGCACCTGAAGGGTTGATAAACTTCTTGAATGTGGTTTTGAGCACCTTGAGGGGTGCAGTTTTTAGAATGGCGTCACTTTGTGGTATTTTCAGCCGTATAGACCCCTCAAACTGACTTCAAATGTGAGGTGGTCCCTAAAAAAAATGGTTTTGTAAATTTCGTTGTAAAAATGAGAAATCGCTTGTCAAATTTTAACCCTTATAACTTCCTAGCAAAAAAATATGTTGTTTCCAAAATTGTGCTGATGTAAGGTAGACATGTGGGAAATGTTATTTATTAACTATTTTGTGTCACATCTCTCTCTGGTTTAACAGAATAAAAATTCAAAATGTGAAAATTGCAAAATTTTCAAAATTTTAGCCAAATTTCCATTTTTTTCACAAATAAACGCAAAAATTATCAACCTAAATTTACCACTAACATGAAGCCCAATATGTCACGAAAAAAACAATCTCAGAAACGCTAGGATCCGTTGAAGCATTCCCGAGTTATTACCTCATAAAGGGACACTGGTCAGAATTGCAAAAAACGGCCAGGTCATTAAGGTCAAAATAGGCTGGGTCATGAAGGGGTTAACATAATCTGTATGATTATCAGTGGTACTGATTTTTCTATTGGGTAAAAATTTGGTTATGTTGTTATTATTATTATTATACATTTTTATAGCGCCATTTATTCCATGGCGCTTTACATGTGAATACGGGGCAAATATAGAGAAATACATTAAACATGAGCAACTAACAAGGCACACGGGTACATAAGGAGGGAGGAGGACCCTGCCCGCGAGGGCTCACAGTCTGCAGGTGATGGGTGATGAAACACTAGGAGAGAGTAGGGCAGGTTGTGCGGCGCTTCAGTAATGTTGACCAATATTACTGGCAGTGGTGGTATTATTCTTTTGGATCTATGTACCTGGTTTCTTTCCTCTGCTTGATTATAAATGTCTATCGGTTTAATGACTGTTTCAAGTTAAGGGAGCAGGGAAGTCTGCCTATATTAACGAGTGGTGACAGAAAAACGACTGGCACATCCAAACTAGTGTAAATAGATGCATACCAGGAGCAGCTACCTCCATATACAATATACAAGAAAAGGTTGCACTCGATCGTGCCAAAGCATGTTGAATATGAAATACATGAAATATGAATAGCAATGGCTTTTTGAACATTAGGAAAAATATTTGTGAGACGCTTTGCACAGAATTTGGCCAAATAGTGTGAGCCCATCAACCATCGTCAAGGTGGTCTCATTAATCTGATGGGTCCCTGACCTCCCTGTCCAAATGTGAACACTTACCGAAGGCTAACGTCTGCATGCTTGGGTGAATGTGGACACCTCTAAGCAAAGCCTGCATATGCATTCTTCCAACAGGTATGTCTATCCAGCCAGCTCCCCTGCGCTGTCTGTCTATGAAGTGCACATAATTACATCACCCAGCTTTCCACACAGACTTTCCTCTGCTCCTAGCATTCTCATGGTATGCTTTTCAGCTAACCCCAGCATACCCTGTGTTATTTATGACCTTGTTTACTCAGGCCTGATTGTATGCATCTGGTCCACCCTTAATTCTCTGACCAAGATGAGCCGAGACCACTCCTCTCTGCTTCACACCTGAACGCACTTAGTTTGCCATATATTGCATAGTATAAGTCTGCATGGACTTCAGTCTGCAGTGTGATCCCTTAGAAGTGTGTCCTTAAAAGTGTGGATTACAGTAGAATTAAAACCTGAATTGGAACTTAAGGTAACTGGCCACAGTCTTTGAAAAGAATGTTTCTGTTTGTTTTCACTTTCACTCCTATAATCCTTCACTTTCTGCTACCTCCCCTGATCCCTACACCTAGTAAGGAACTGTTCATCTCCTCTTCAATCCTCCCCATCCACCTCACCTCCTCCTCCAAACTGTTCCTTAACATACAATCCTCTGTCTCCAAGCACAGACAGCCCCCTCATGCCCTCTCCTGCTCCCACCTGCTAACACTTTCTCTGCTCCTTCTTACTGCTGGTGATATCTCTCCAAATCCTGGTCCTCCTCACCATATTCCCACAATCATTTCTACCTCCCATCCACGCTCTAGCACAAACTTCCGTAACCTCTCTAACCTAATACCCATTCACCCAGCCCCCGCTTCCCCAGTCCCACTAACGGGAGCTCTGTGGAACGCTCGCTCTGTCTGCAACAAGCTCTCCTACATCCATGATCTCTTTGTTACTACCAAACTTTCCTTCCTTGCCATCACCGAAACCTGGCTCACCCCCTCTGACTCAGTCTCCCCTGCTGCACTCTCTTACGGTGGCTTCCACCTTTCCCACACACCCCGCCCCAGCAGCAAACATGGCGGAGGAGTTGGTTTTCTCCTGTCAGATAACTGCTCCTTCACCCCAATCCCACTGCCACCCTCTGTTACCCTCCCTTCCTTTGAGGTGCACTCTATGCGCATCTATTCCCCCACCAACCTCCAACTGGCTGTCATTTACCGCCCCCCAGGGCCAGCCACCATCTTCTTTGACCACTTCACCACCTGGCTACTTCATTTCCTTTCTGCGGACATCCCCACTATCATCATGGGCGACTTCAACATACCCATTGACACTTCCCTCTCAGCTGCCACTAAACTTCTATCTCTCACTTCCTCCTTCAGCCTCACTCAATGGTCTTCTGCAGCCACTCACAAAGACGGTCACACACTGGACCTCATCTTCACCCGCCTCTGCTCTCTATCTAACCTCTCTAACTCACCTCTTCCTCTCTCTGACCACAACTTTCTCACATTCTCATCTCTCTCCACTCCATGTCTACAATCCCCACCCCACAAACTTTCATACCCTCGCAGAAATATTAAACATCTTGACCTACATTCATTCTCTGAATCCCTCCTCCCCCTCACAGGCATAAGTTCCATACACAATGCGGATGACGCTGCTGCTCTATATAATACCACAATAGCTGTAGCTTTGGAATCTGCTGCCCCACTTACACATACCAATGCTCGCAAAATCAACAGACAGCCCTGGCACACCAGCCTGACCAAAGAACTTAGGCGAGCTTCCAGAGCTGCTGAGCGCAGATGGAAAAGATCCCACTCTAACGAGCACTTCATCGCATTCAAACAGTCCCTCACTACTTTCAAGACCACACTTGCCACAGCTAAACAAACCTACTTCTCATCTCTCATATCCTCCCTCTCTCACAACCCTAAACAGTTATTCAACACCTTCAATTCTCTCCTCCGTCCCCCAGCACCTCCTCCCTCCCCACTTATCTCTGCTGAAGACTTTGCCTCATTTTTCAAGCAGAAGATTGATAGCATTAGAGACAGTTTTGGTCAACAACCCCCAGAGCTCTTCCTCCCGATTTCACAGCCCTCCACCTCCAAAACCAACTTCTCCACCATTACAGAAGATCAACTCTCCACTCTACTCTCAAGATCACATCTCACCACCTGTGCACTTGACCCACTCCCATCCCACCTCATCCCAAACCTCACCACAATCTTCATCCCAACCCTAACCCATCTCTTCAACTTATCTCTAACAACTGGTGTTTTCCCCTCAAGCTTTAAACATGCCTCCATCACACCTATCCTCAAAAAGCCCTCTCTTGACCCATCCTCTGTATCTAGCTATCGCCCTATATCACTTCTCCCCTATGCCTCCAAACTACTGGAACAACACGTTTACCTTGAACTGTCCTCCCATCTCTCTTCCTGCTCCCTCTTTGACCGCCTACAATCTGGCTTCCGGTCACACCATTCCACCGAAACTGCCCTAACTAAAGTCACCAATGACCTCTTAACCGCCAAGAGCAAGCGACACTACTCTGTCCTCCTCCTCCTCGACCTGTCGGCTGCCTTTGACACAGTGGACCATTCCCTATTATTACAAACCCTCTCATCCCTTGGCATCGCAGACTCGGCCCTATCCTGGATCTCATCATACCTAACAGACCGGACATTCAGCGTCTCCCACTCACACACCACCTCCTCACCTCGCCCTCTATCTGTCGGAGTCCCACAAGGTTCAGTCCTTGGGCCCTTGCTCTTCTCCATTTACACCTTTGGCCTGGGACAGCTCATAGAATTTCATGGCTTTCAGTATCACCTCTATGCTGACGACACACAGATCTACATCTCTGGACCAGATATCACCTCCCTTCTAACCAGAATCCCTCAATGTCTGTCCACTATTTCATCCTTCTTCTCCGCTAGATTTTTGAAACTTAACATGGACAAAACAGAATTCATCATCTTTCCCCCATCTCACGCGACCCCCCCAACGAACCTATCAATTACAGTAAATGGCTGCCCACTCTCCCCAGTCCCACAAGCTCGCTGCCTCGGGGTAATCCTTGACGCTGATCTCTCCTTCAAACCACATATCCAAGCCCTTTCCACTTCCTGCCGACTGCAACTCAAAAATATTTCACGAATCCGTTCATTCCTCAACCATGAATCTGCAAAAACCCTAGTCCATGCCCTCATCATCTCTCGCCTTGACTACTGCAACCTCCTGCTCTGTGGCCTCCCCGCTAACACTCTCGCACCCCTCCAATCTATTCTAAACTCTGCTGCCCGACTAATCCACTTGTCCCCCCGCTATTCCCCGGCCTCTCCCCTCTGTCAATCCCTTCACTGGCTCCCCATTGCCCAGAGACTCCACTACAAAACCCTAACCATGACGTACAAAGCCATCCACAACCTGTCTCCTCCATACATCTGTGACCTCGTCTCCCGGTACTTACCTACCCGCAACCTCCGATCCTCACAAGATCTCCTACTCTACTCCCCTCTTATCTCCACTTCCCACAATCGTATACAAGATTTCTCTCGCGTATCACCCCTACTCTGGAACCCTCTACCACAACACATCAGACTCTCGCCTACCATCGAAACCTTGAAAAAGAACCTGAAGACCCACCTCTTCAGACAAGCCTACAACCTGCAGCTACCACCGATCGACCAAACCGCTGCATGACCATCTCTACCCTCACCTACTGTATCCTCACCCATCCCTTGTAGATTGTGAGCCTTCGCGGGCAGGATCCTCATTCCTCCTGTACCAGTTATGACTTGTATTGTTTAAGATTATTGTACTTGTTTTCATTATGTATACCCCTCCTCACATGTAAAGCGCCATGGAATAAATGGCGCTATAACAATAAATAATAATAATAATAATAATAATAATAATAATATGGGTTGGCCGGAACCAAGTGTGATTAGATGTAATTAAAAACCACATGGTGATGGGAGGAGTGCTCAGTCAGTAAGCTAACATAGAAATGACAGAAAAAAGACTGGCACATGGACAGGGAGGTCAGGGACCCATCAGATTAATGAGACCACCTTGACGATGGTTGATGGGCTCACACTATTTGGCCAAATTGTGTGCAGAGCGTCTCACAAATATTTTTCTAATGTTCAAAAAGCCAGTTTGCTATTCATATTTCATGTATTTCATATTCGACATGCTTTGGCACGATAGAGTGCAACCTTTTTTTGTATATTAACTAGTGGTCTCTATATGTATAATCTGCTTCCTATCTGGTTAGCTTTTGCTAAATATCTGTTTGATTTTTGTTGTTGTGTCAGTCATTTTTATAGTCTTATTAAATATTTATTTTAGGTTTCCATTTTTTGCTATTTTCTATTATCCACCATCCAACCAACAACCTTTTCCCACTGCTCTGGCTTCAATACTGCTGTCCTGCTGCGGTCCCCTAGTAATTGGGACAGGAAGGTCGAGCCAGCAAATGTGGGTGTTTGTTGTGGCCCACTTTCATCTTGCCCACGACCTCTGCATGCACCACCACCATCAGTTCCTCTTCCCCATCCCTTGCCACGCGCCCTGCCCATTTTAAATGGACTACAATATTTTCCACGTTCACTACAAATGGCTGAATTTGGAGCAAACTTATATGTGATCCGTGTGCGGGAAAACCACAGTTTACAATATCTGCCCTGTAGGTAACATTTTTTTTTAGCAAACTGTTGTCAATAACTAGGGTAACACACAGCAAAAACAGTTCAATGGAGGCCTCAAATGCCACAATTTGTAGCCCACAGATAGATGAGGCGTGTGACAGAGATACCACACTGTAAAATATGTGGCCTGTTTTTTTTGTTTTTTGTTTTTTTTTTTGGCCAGCAAAATTGTGTCAATAACTAGGCAATGGCAGAGCAAAAAAAAAATTCAATGGAGTCCTGAAATGGCACAATTTTAAGCACGATGATACGTGATCCGTGTGCCATACAAAACTCAGTTTACAATATCTGCCCTGTTGCTAAATATTTTTGGGCAGCAAAATGGTGTCAAGAAATTGGTTAAGACACTGCAAAAAATGTTTCAGTACCACAAAAAATGGCAGAATTTTCTGCGCACTTAGATGTGATCGCTGGGACGGGCAAACCCGTGTAAAATAGCCGGATTTTTACGCTGAACTATGAAAAGGATCTGGCTGTAGTCTGCAGTGCCAACAAGCAAATGGGGAAAAAAGGGATCTGGAATAAAATAATCAGGATTAAGATGCAAAAAAAAAAAAATATTCCTGATACCTGGGGCTATGTATATATGTAATAGGCAGCAGCAGACAGTAATGGAATGGACCCTCTTGATGTATGTAGTGATATCTATATACCCACATACAGCGCCTGCAGGCCTTGTACTGATATGTATAGAGCCACATACACTCCCTGCCTACCTAGCACTGCAATCTATATACTCCGGAATTAGTCCTTAGAAGGACTGTTGGTTTAGCTGGATTTGTGGATTCTATGATGGTAGACTAACTGAAAACCCCCCACATCTGACCCTATCTCGGCAGACGCTCTCCCTACACTGTCTGAATCCGGAGCTGAATGTGACGAGCAGGACGGGGCCAGGTCTCTTATAGACCTGATGATGCTGTGCGGCCAGCCAATCACTGTAATGCCACAACCAACATGGCTACAGCATTACAGTGCGTGGCAGACAATCCCTGCATGTTTATTGGCTCTATAAAGAGCGCCAAACATGCAGAGCGGGGACCCGAACTCCCGCCGAGCAAACCTGGAATGCTCGGTGCTCGCCGAGTACAGCGATGCTCGGGCCAGTAACGACCATTACCGAGTATGCTCGCTCATCACTAGTGTAGTCCATTCCCCCAGTTTTTTTGTTGTCTCTGGCATCCAGAGTTCTCCTCCAATGGATCCTCCATTCTGTAGCCTGAGTGATCAGCCGACGCTCTTTGTATCGCATTATTCACCTCATCAACACCTCCCTCATTTTCCCTTACTCCCATTCACTACACATTCTATCCGCTTCCACCATAGTAGCTTGGCCCCGATACATGCTCACTAGGTTTATGTCTCCTGTCACCAGAACAGCCGCGACCAGGAACCAACACGCGCTCTTCGAATAGACAGCCGTCACATACAAGATCCAATCACATTCTTGTGTTGTCGGCACTTCCATTTCTCACTATGTAACACCCCAGGCTGACATTCATTCTTATTACTTATTAACCATTGGGTGACGGATTTGTCTTCTGGGTCAATGGACTCTTTTCCAATAATCCTATTTCTTCAGTCTGATGCTGATCCATCAAGTTCACTAGTGGTGCCCAGCTTTACACCACTATACCTGTGACTTCAGAACCTTCCAGAACACCAAGTCACATCTGAAACTACTAACTTCAAAAAACTAACCGTCACATCCAAGCATAGACTAAGTGTGAACAGGTGCTGAACCTAGAGTCACCAACTCGTATGCAGTGAAATAAATAAGGCAGCACACTGAGGCGCCAAAACCTGCAAACATGAAAATTGAACTGCATTACTGCACTAGAAATATGAAAAATTGAGAAAGTTTAGCGCATAAATTGGCCTATTTATGTGTACCTTGTAGCCACGTTAAGGCATTTCTCATCTCTATCTCTCTCTATCTCTAGAGATTTTTAGTCAAAGAGAGGACTCGCTTTTAGGTTCCCATTCAGATGAAGACTTTATTCTCAGAGAGGAAAGGCATAGCTAGGACCTTGTATATGAGAAATGCCTTAACGTGGCTACAAGGTCCACATAAATAGGCCAATTTATGCGCTAAACTTTCTCAATTTTTCATATTTCTAGTACAGTAATGCAGTTCAATTTTCATGTTTAATGTTTCCAGGTTTTGGCGCCGCAGTGTGCTGCCTTATTTATATGACTATATAGGAAACTACTGACACAACTCAATAACACCATTTATAAATGATTTATTTACTGGCCAGAACTTTCTCATTCACATCACATACAGGTTTATTCATTCTTTAGGTGACCTCACTTCATTCATAAGTACTTTTTAATATAATTAATGTATGGAAATGTTTTTTGTTTTTACATGAACCATAATTTATCTTTGTTTGATGGACGTTCTCATGAACTTTGACATTTTGTGCTTTGTTTGGCTTTTTTTTTTCATAATCACTGCATATAAAACATTCCACACTTGACATGTTCATCCGCTATCAGGTTTTGTCCTGTGTGACTTTGAAAACCTTTGTGAATAAATGTTTTTAAGGAAATCTCCATATCTGATAGTCTTCATCAGCAGTGCAGGTACAGACACATTATACCCGGATCAGCTGTTCTGCTCGGTCTTTGGCCCCGTGTCCGGCAGCAGCTAATTTATGCATTGAACATGTTGCTGAGGCGCCGCTCTATCAGGTGAGTGTAATACTCCTCTATTCTCATTATATCTTGTTATCAGATAACACCCTATTTTTCGCATGTTTGTTCCTCAGTATCTCGACTACAAGAAATCTCTGTAAGGGCAGTCTCACCCGTCCAGATAATTCCAGTACCGGAAAAAATCGGTACCGGAATTATCCGTGTCCGTGTGCCCCTACGTTTCTGTGGTACATCAGTGTGGCACACGTGCGGCACACGTGTGCCGCCCGTGTGCCCACTGGGTACCACACGCACCGTGCTGGGTACCACACGTACCAGCATCTGGTGCTGAAGCCGCGATTCATATCTTCCCTGCAGCAGCGTTTGCTGCAGGGAAGATATGAATAATAGTGTTTAAAATAAAGATCTATCTGCCCATTGCCCTCCCACCCCCTGTGCCCCCCCCCCCCCACTGTTCTGAAAATACTCACCTGGCTCCCTCGTTGGCTGTCACTGCTTCCTCTCCTGGCCGCATCTTCTCCTGTATGCGGTCACGTGGGGCCGCCGATTACAGTAATGAATATGCGGCTCCGCCCCTATGGGAGGTGGAGCCGCATATTCATTACTGTAATCGGCAGCCCCACGTGACCGCATACAGGAGAAGATGCGGCCAGGAGAGGAAGCAGCGCCGGCAAGGGAGCCAGGTGAGCATTTTCAGAACAGCGGGGGGGGGGGGGGGGGGGCGCGCAGGGGGTAGGAGGGCAATGGGCAGATAGATCTTTATTTTAAACACTATCATTCATATCTTCCCTGCAGCAACTGCTGCAGGGAAGATATGAATCGCGGCTTCAGCACCAGTGGGGAGGACAGCACTTAATGTAGCGCTGTCTCCTGCACGGCACACAGACTGCACATGGACAATGTCCGTGTGCGGTACATGTTTTACACGGACCCATTGACTTTAATGGGTCCGTGTAATCCGTGCGCTCCCACGAACACTGACATGTCTCCATGTTTGGCACACGGAGACACGGTCCGCAAAAAATCAATGACATCTGAACAGATGCATTGATTTTTATGTGTCTACGTGTGTCAGTGGCTCCGGTACGTGAGGAAACTGTCACCTCACGTACCGGAGCCACTGACGTGTCAAACCGGCCTAACGCTTTCAAATTACTTGGTTAGAAGCAATCAAGGACTGCTTGGACCTTAACGGGGTCCATCTGAAACCCCAATGCAGAAGCCAAATGTCCTGAGAACTGGACCTGCTGGACCACAAATTGCCATTTCTCCAGGTTAGCAAATAAATAGTTGTCACGTAGAACCTGGAGAACCTGTCTGACATGCTCACCATGCTCCTACAGAGTTCGTGAGGAACTCAGTATATCATCCAGGAAAATTACCACAAATCTACCAATCAGTGAGAATAAAATATATTTAACCCCTTAACAACCGCTGATACGCCTTTTAACGGTGGCAGTTAAAGGGAAGGTGCCACCAGTTTTCTTGTATTTTGTTTTTTTTGTGAAATTAAGCTTAAAATAGTAATTAAAATGTATTAATGCAATGTTTGCACTGTTTGCAAACATTTCTATATGAAAAATATTATATATTTTTCTACAAATATACATATTTACCACTAAGGGGAGCATTTTCTGTTTTAGACCTCAAGCAGCTATAGCATGATTTAGCATCTCTGCCCCAGGGATATTCGACCACCCAAAAGGGGAGGGAAATATTGATGTCAGCAGTTACTGCCCCAACAGTAAGAATGAAGAGCAGAATCACAGGGCAGCACCATTTTGTTTGTGACTGCCCTGTGACCTGCTATCACCAGCAGTTACTGCATCAGAGGCACATCTTGTTTACACAGGAGAAGAACACAGTGGGCTCAGCAGCATTTTTTGTGAATAACATTCTTGCCATCCCCCTTCCCCCACCTTAATCCCTGTCCTGTCAGCTGCCCTGCGCTCTCTGTTATGTCTGCTAATGAAAGGTGTAATGAAGGCAATCCAGAGACACAGTGTGCCTAGCGATCAGAGCGCACACAGTGATCTGACAAATACCCAAAAACAAAAGAACGAGCTCTGAGACGTGGAAACTCTGTAGACTGCACACCTGATCCTATCCTAAACACAACTAAAAGTGGCTGTGGATTGCGCCTAACCACTACCTATGCAACTCGGCACAGCCTAAGAAACTAGCTAGCCTGAAGATAGAAAAATAGGCCTGACTTGCCCCCAGAGAAATACCCCAAAGGAAAAGGCAGCCCCCCACATATAATGACTGTGAGTAAGATGAAAAGACAAAACGTAGGGATGAAATAGATTCAGCAAAGTGGGGCCCGATATTCTAGGACAGAGCGAGGACAGTAAAGCGAACTTTGCAGTCTACAAAAAACCCTAAAGCAAAACCCACGCAAAGGGGGCAAAAAAGACCCACCGTGCCGGACTAACGGCACGGCGGTACACCCTTTGCGTCTCAGAGCTTCCAGCAAAACAAAAGACAAGCTGGACAGAAAAAAGGCAACAAAATAGCAAAAAAGCACTTAGCTATACAGAGCAGCAGGACACAGGAACAATCAGGAGAAGCTCAGATCCAACACTGGAACATTGACTAGGAGCAAGGATAGCAGCATCAGGTGGAGTTAAGTAATGAAGCAGCTAATGAGCTCACCAGAACACCTGAGGAAGGAAGCTCAGAAGCTGCAGTACCACTTGTGACCACAGGAGTGAATTCAGCCACAGAATTCACAACAGTACCCCCCCCTTGAGGAGGGGTCACCGAACCCTCACCAGAGCCCCCAGGCCTACCAGGATGAGCCGCATGAAAGGCACGAACAAGATCGGGAGCATGAACATCAGAGGCAAAAACCCAGGAATTATCTTCCTGAGCATAACCCTTCCATTTAACCAGATACTGGAGTTTCCGTCTAGAAACACGAGAATCCAAAATCTTCTCCACAATATACTCCAATTCCCCCTCCACCAAAACCGGGGCAGGAGGCTCAACAGATGGAACCATAGGTGCCACGTATCTCCGCAACAATGACCTATGGAATACATTATGTATGGAAAAGGAGTCTGGGAGGATCAGACGAAAAGACACAGGATTGAGAACCTCAGAAATCCTATACGGACCAATAAAACGAGGTTTAAATTTAGGAGAGGAAACTTTCATAGGAATATGAGGAGAAGATAACCAAACCAGATCCCCAACACGAAGTCGGGGACCCACACGGCGTCTGCGATTAGCGAAAAGTTGAGCCTTCTCCTGGGACAAGGTCAAATTGTCCACTACCTGAGTCCAGATCTGCTGCAACCTGTCCACCACAGAATCCACACCAGGACAGTCCGAAGACTCAACCTGTCCTGAAGAGAAACGAGGATGGAACCCAGAATTGCAGAAAAATGGAGAAACCAAGGTAGCCGAGCTGGCCCGATTATTAAGGGCGAACTCAGCCAACGGCAAAAAGGACACCCAATCATCCTGGTCTGCAGAAACAAAACATCTCAGATATGTTTCCAAGGTCTGATTGGTTCGTTCGGTCTGGCCATTAGTCTGAGGATGGAAAGCCGAGGAAAAGGATAGGTCAATGCCCATCCTACCACAAAAGGCTCGCCAGAACCTTGAAACAAACTGGGAACCTCTGTCAGAAACAATATTCTCAGGAATGCCATGCAACCGAACCACATGCTGAAAGAACAAAGGTACCAAATCAGAGGAGGAAGGCAATTTAGCCAAGGGCACCAGATGGACCATTTTAGAAAAGCGATCACAGACCACCCAAATGACTGACATCTTTTGAGAAACGGGAAGGTCAGAAATGAAATCCATCGAAATATGTGTCCAAGGCCTCTTTGGGACCGGCAAGGGCAAAAGCAACCCACTGGCACGAGAACAGGAGGGCTTAGCCCTAGCACAAATCCCACAGGACTGCACAAAAGTACGTACATCCCGTGACAGAGATGGCCACCAGAAGGATCTAGCCACTAACTCTCTGGTACCAAAGATTCCAGGATGACCAGCCAACACCGAACAATGGAGTTCAGAGATAAGTTTATTAGTCCACCTATCAGGGACGAACAGTTTCTCCGCTGGACAACGATCAGGTTTATTCGCCTGAAATTTTTGCAGCACCCGCCGCAAATCAGGGGAGATGGCAGACACAATGACTCCTTCCTTGAGGATACCCGCTGGCTCAGATAAACCCGGAGAGTCGGGCACAAAACTCCTAGACAGAGCATCCGCCTTCACATTTTTAGAGCCCGGAAGGTACGAAATCACAAAGTCGAAGCGGGCAAAAAATAACGACCAACGGGCCTGTCTAGGATTCAAGCGCTTGGCAGACTCGAGATAAGTCAAGTTCTTATGATCAGTCAATACCACCACGCGATGCTTAGCTCCTTCAAGCCAATGACGCCACTCCTCGAATGCCCACTTCATGGCCAGCAACTCTCGGTTGCCCACATCATAATTACGCTCAGCGGGCGAAAACTTCCTGGAAAAGAAAGCACATGGTTTCATCACTGAGCAATCAGAACCTCTCTGTGACAAAACCGCCCCTGCTCCAATCTCAGAAGCATCAACCTCGACCTGGAACGGAAGAGAAACATCTGGCTGACACAACACAGGGGCAGAACAAAAACGACGCTTCAACTCCTGAAAAGCTTCCACAGCAGCAGAAGACCAATTGACCAAATCAGCACCCTTCTTGGTCAAATCGGTCAATGGTTTGGCAATGTTAGAAAAATTACAGATGAAGCGACGATAAAAATTAGCAAAGCCCAGGAACTTTTGCAGACTTTTCAGAGATGTCGGCTGAATCCAATCCTGGATGGCTTGGACCTTAACTGGATTCATCTCGATAGTAGAAGGGGAAAAGATGAATCCCAAAAATGAAACTTTCTGCACACCGAAGAGACACTTTGATCCCTTCACAAACAAAGAGTTAGCACGCAGGACCTGAAAAACCATTCTGACCTGCTTCACATGAGACTCCCAATCATCTGAGAAGATCAAAATTTCATCCAAGTAAACAATCAGGAATTTATCCAGGTACTCACGGAAGATGTCATGCATAAAGGATTGAAACACTGATGGAGCATTGGCAAGTCCGAACGGCATCACTAGATACTCAAAATGACCCTCGGGCGTATTGAATGCAGTTTTCCATTCATCTCCTTGCCTGATTCTCACCAGATTATACGCACCACGAAGATCTATCTTAGTGAACCAACTAGCCCCCTTAATCCGAGCAAACAAGTCAGATAACAATGGCAAGGGATACTGAAATTTAACAGTGATCTTATTAAGAAGGCGGTAATCAATACACGGTCTCAGCGAACCATCCTTCTTAGCTACAAAGAAGAACCCTGCTCCCAGTGGTGATGACGATGGGCGAATATGTCCCTTCTCTAGGGATTCCTTCACATAACTGCGCATAGCGGCGTGTTCGGGCACGGATAAATTAAATAATCGACCTTTAGGGAATTTACTACCAGGAATCAAATTGATAGCACAATCACAATCCCTATGCGGAGGTAGGGCATCGGACTTGGGCTCTTCAAATACATCCTGATAATCAGACAAGAACTCTGGGACCTCAGAAGGGGTGGATGATGAAATCGACAAAAATGGAACATCACCATGTACCCCCTGACAACCCCAGCTGGATACCGACATGGAATTCCAATCCAATACTGGATTATGGGTTTGTAGCCATGGCAACCCCAACACGACCACATCATGCAGATTATGCAACACCAGAAAGCGAATAACTTCCTGATGTGCAGGAGCCATGCACATGGTCAGCTGGGCCCAGTACTGAGGTTTATTCTTGGCCAAAGGTGTAGCATCAATTCCTCTCAATGGAATAGGACACCGCAAAGGCTCCAAGAAAAACCCACAACGTTTAGCATAATCCAAATCCATCAGATTTAGGGCAGCGCCTGAATCCACAAACGCCATGACAGAAAATGACGACAAAGAGCATATCAAGGTAATGGACAGAAGGAATTTGGACTGTACAGTACCAATGACGGCAGACCTAGCGGACCGCTTAGTGCGCTTAGGACAATCAGAAATAGCATGAGTGGAATCACCACAGTAGAAACATAACCCATTCAGACGTCTGTATTCCTGCCGTTCCACTCTGGTCATAGTCCTATCGCACTGCATAGGCTCAGGTTTAACCTCAGGCAATACCGCCAAATGGTGCACAGATTTACGCTCGCGCAAGCGTCTACCGATCTGAATGGCTAAAGACAAAGACTCATTCAAACCAGCAGGCATAGGAAATCCCACCATGACATCCTTAAGAGCCTCAGAGAGACCCTTTCTGAACAAAGCTGCCAGCGCAGATTCATTCCACTGAGTGAGTACTGACCATTTCCTAAATTTCTGACAATATACTTCTATATCATCCTGACCCTGGCACAAAGCCAGCAAATTTTTCTCAGCCTGATCCACTGAATTAGGCTCATCGTACAGTAATCCGAGTGCCAGGAAAAACGCATCGACACTACTCAATGCAGGGTCTCCTGGCGCAAGAGAAAATGCCCAGTCTTGAGGGTCGCCGCGCAAAAAAGAAATAATAATCAAAACCTGTTGAATAGGATTACCAGAAGAATGAGGTTTCAAGGCCAGAAATAGCTTACAATTATTTTTGAAACTTGGAAACTTAGTTCTATCTCCAAAAAACAAATCAGGAATAGGAATTCTTGGTTCTAACATAGATTTCTGATCAATAGTATCTTGAATCTTTTGTACATTTATAACGAGATTATCCATTGAAGAGCACAGACCCTGAAAATCCATGTCCACACCTGTGTCCAGAAACACCCAAATGTCTAGGGGGAAAAAAAAAAAAAGAAGTGAACACAGAGCAGAGAAAAAAAAAAAATGATGTCAGAACTTTTTCTTTCCCTCTATTGAGAATCATTAGATGGCTCCTAGTACTGTTATGTCTGCTAATGAAAGGTGTAATGAAGGCAATCCAGAGACACAGTGTGCCTAGCGATCAGAGCGCACACAGTTATCTGACAAATACCCAAAAACAAAAGAACGAGCTCTGAGACGTGGAAACTCTGTAGACTGCACACCTGATCCTATCCTAAACACAACTAAAAGTGGCTGTGGATTGCGCCTAACCACTACCTATGCAACTCGGCACAGCCTAAGAAACTAGCTAGCCTGAAGATAGAAAAATAGGCCTGACTTGCCCCCAGAGAAATACCCCAAAGGAAAAGGCAGCCCCCCACATATAATGACTGTGAGTAAGATGAAAAGACAAAACGTAGGGATGAAATAGATTCAGCAAAGTGGGGCCCGATATTCTTAGACAGAGCGAGGACAGTAAAGCGAACTTTGCAGTCTACAAAAAACCCTAAAGCAAAACCCACGCAAAGGGGGCAAAAAAGACCCACCGTGCCGGACTAACGGCACGGCGGTACACCCTTTGCGTCTCAGAGCTTCCAGCAAAACAAAAGACAAGCTGGACAGAAAAAAGGCAACAAAATAGCAAAAAAGCACTTAGCTATACAGAGCAGCAGGACACAGGAACAATCAGGAGAAGCTCAGATCCAACACTGGAACATTGACTAGGAGCAAGGATAGCAGCATCAGGTGGAGTTAAGTAACGAAGCAGCTAATGAGCTCACCAGAACACCTGAGGAAGGAAGCTCAGAAGCTGCAGTACCACTTGTGACCACAGGAGTGAATTCAGCCACAGAATTCACAACAGCTCTCTGCAGGCTGTGAGTGCAGCTTACCGGAGATCACAGGGACTGTGTGTGAGGGGGAGGCAGAGACACAGCAGGAGAAGCACACAGGGCAGCGTGTGAGGAGCAGAGGATGTGTGCCTGCCTGGAGTACAGAGTAACAATGAGTGCAGCTTACCGGAGATCACAGGGACTGTGTGTGAGGGGGAGGCAGAGACACAGCAGGAGAAGCACACAGGGCAGCGTGTGAGGAGCAGAGGATGTGCCTGCCTGGAGTACAGAGGAGCAGTGAGTGCAGCTTACCGGAGATCACAGGGACTGTGTGTGAGGGGGAGGCAGAGACACAGCAGGAGAAGCACACAGGGCAGCGTGTGAGGAGCAGAGGATGTGCCTGCCTGGAGTACAGAGGAGCAGTGAGTGCAGCTTACCGGAGATCACAGGGACTGTGTGTGAGGGGGAGGCAGAGACACAGCAGGAGAAGCACACAGGGCAGCGTGTGAGGAGCAGAGGATGTCTGCCTGCTTGGAGTACAGAGGAGCAGTGAGTGCAGCTTACCGGAGATCACAGGGACTGTGTGTGAGGGGGAGGCAGAGACACAGCAGGAGAAGCACACAGGGCAGTGTGTGAGGAGCAGAGGATGTGCCTGCCTGGAGTACAGAGGAGCAGCGAGTGCAGCTTACCGGAGATCACAGGGACTGTGTGTGAGGGGAAGGGGGAAACACCGCAGGAGAAGCACACAGGGCAGCGTGTGAGTAGCAGAGGATGTCTGCCTGCTTGGAGTACAGAGGAGCTGTGAGTGCAGCTTACCGGAGATCACAGGGACTGTGTGTGAGGGGAAGGGGGAGACACAGCATGAGAAGCACACAGGGCAGTGTGTGAGGAGCAGAGGATGTGTGCCTGCCTGGAGTACAGAGGAGCAGTGAGGGCTTCTTCTGTCCTGTGATAGAGAGCACAGGGCTATAATAAAATGGCAGCTAGACACACCTACAGCAGTGAGTTGTGCAGCCCACAGAGGCGTGCCCAGCTCACTGCTAATGCTGCTCCAATGTTACAGATAGGGTCAGCGCCGGTCTATTATCTCCTATGTCTATGGGGTGCCGTAATCTGACACTGATAGTGTCCTGCTACTGCTGCAAAACCAAGATGTCAGCCCCCAGTGCCTTCTTTAAACTCATATAACACATGAAATCTGTTTCACATGCATTTCAAACTTGCTTATAGCAGCATGTTATGCTACATTACAGTGATTTATTAATGACCTACAAACACAGTACCTTCCCTTTAAGGGTGCTTAAAAAAAATTGAATAGTTCCCCCCAGAGTCGGATTTTCTCTGGGGTCTCGGTTGCCGAGGGTAGCCGAGACCCCAGAGAACCTGATTCAGGGGGTTTGTATAGACCGCTGCGTTGCGACCACCGGTAATTAACCGTTTACTGGCGGCCGCAAAAAAACCCCCAAAAAACGCGATTTCCCATTTAATTTCTCTGTCCTCCGATGTGATCGCACATCATAGGTCAGAGAAATGGAGTCCCTGATAGCCCCCCGATACTTACTCGTCTCCCCCGATGCTCCTCGTGGCTCCCGATGGGCGCCACCATCTTTTTCCGCGGAAAAAATGGCGGACGCATGCGCAGTGCACCTGCCGGCCGGCACCCAGCAGATCTTTGGGGTCTCGTCTTCCGGGGGTAGCCAAGACCCCAAAGAACATGATTGGGGTCGGTTTTTACCAACCCCTGTTTTGCGATCGCCAGTATTTAACCGTTTACCGGGGAACGCAAAGAAAAAAAGCTGGATGTCATTCTCTGTCCTCTGATGTGATCGCACATCAGAGGACAGAGAAATAGGGGGATTCGGGGACCCTATCATACCTATCGGTGTCCCTGGGTCCTCCTGCATCCCCTCCTGGCCGCCGGCTTCTTCCACCGGGAAGAAAATGGCGGGCGCATGAACAGTGCGCCGGCCGTGATGTGCAGATTCTTCCTCTTGTTTTATTTTGGTCACTGTGAGATCCTATCACAGTGATCAAAATAAAAAATATAGTAAATAACCCCCCCTTTATCACCCCCTTAGTTAGGAAAAAATGATAAAATAAAAAAGTATGTATTTCTATTTTCCAATTAAGGTTAGGGCTAGGGTTAGGGCTAAGGTTAGGGTTGGGGCTAAAGTTAGGGTTAGGGTTTGTGGCTAAAGTTAGGGTTAGGGGTGGTGCTAAAGTTAGGGTTAGGGCTAGGGTTGGGGCTAAAGTTAGGGTTGGGGCTAAAGTTAGGGTTAGAGTTGGGATTAGGGTTTGGATTAGGGTTGGTATTAGGATTAAGGTTGGCATTAGGGTTATGTTTGGGATTAGGGTTAAGGTTGGGGTTAGGATTAGGTTTCAGATTATGATTAGAGGTGTGTTGGGCTTAGGGATTTTATTAGGGTTAGGGTTGGGATTAGGGTTAGGGGTGTTTCGGCATTAGGGTTGTGATTAGGGTTATGTCAAAGGGTTAGGGGTGTTTTGGGGTTAGCGTTTTCATTAGGGTTATGGATTGGGTTGGGATTAGAATTAGGGGTGTGTTGGGGTTATGGTTGGAGTAAGAATTTGGGGGGTTTCCACTGTTTAGGTACATCAGGGCAGGGGCGGACATACCGCCGGTTCAACCGGTGCAACCGCACCGGGGCCCAGAGCGGGAGGGGGCCCGACCCGACAGACATACACGGCACGTCGGCATTGTTGTGACTGCTGCGTGGATCCTGTAATGAGTGCCGGCGCCGCGGTACCCAGAGCGAGTGACCGCTGGTGAAGAAGCTCAGAAGCTGCCGTGCCCGCCGCTGCCCGGAGTCTGCGGAGACCATCTGTCCACAGTCCGGGTCCGGGAGAAGGAGCAGCCAGGAGCAGGTGAGTATCATATTTACCTGTCCACGATCCACACGCCGGGCGCTGCTCCATCTTCCCATCTCTCCGCACTGACTGTGCAGGTCAGAGGGCGCGATGACGCATATAGTGTGCGCGGCGCCCTCTGCCTGATCAGTCAGTGCGGAGAGACGGGACGGTGAGGACCAGCGGGCAGAGACGAGAGTCGAGCTGAGGTGAGTATGTCTTTTTTTTTTTTTTTATTGCAGCAGCATTTATATGTGGCACAGCGTTATATGGAGGAGCATCTATGGGGCCATAATGAATTGTATGGAGCATTATATGTGGCGGCACAGCTTTATATGGAGTCCATATAAAGCTGTGCCGCCACATATAATGCTCCATACAATTCATTATGGCCCCATAGATGCTCCATATTATGGATGGAGCATCTATGGGGTAATAATGAATTGTATGGAGCATTATATGTGGCGGCACAGCGTTATATGGAGCATCTATGGGCCGGGGCCATAATGAATTGTATGGAGCATTATATGTGGTGGCACAGCTTTATAGGGAGCATGATGGCACAGCGTTATATGGAGCATCTATGGGGCCATAATGAATTGTATGGAGCATTATGTGTAGCGGCACAGCTTTATATGGACTCCATATAAAGCTGTGCCGCCACATATAATGCTCCATACAATTCATTATGGCCCCATAGATGCTCCATATTATGGATGGAGCATCTATGGAGTAATAATGAATTGTATGGAGCATTATATGTGGCGGCACAGCGTTATGTGGAGCATCTATGGGCCGGGGCCATAATGAATTGTATGGAGCATTATATGTGGCGGCACAGCTTTATAGGGAGCATGATGGCACAGCGTTATATGGAGCATCTATGGGGTAATAATGAATTGTATGGAGCATTATATGTGGTGGCACAGCTTTATAGGGAGCATGATGGCACAGCGTTATATGGAGCATCTATGGGGCCATAATGAATTGTATGGAGCATTATGTGTGGCGGCACAGCATTATATGGAGCATCTATGGGGCAATATTCAATAATGAATTGTATGGAGCATTATATGTGGCGGCACAGCTTTATAGGGAGCATCTATGGGGCGATATTCAATAATGATTTGTATGGAGCATTATATGTTGCGGTATGGGGGAGGAGGGGGGACAAGAAGATTTCTTGCACAGGGGCCCTCTGCAGTCTGTGTCCGCCCCTGCATCAGGGGGTCTCCAAATGCGACAGACAATTTTGTGTTTAAAAAGTCAATTGGTGCTCCCTTCCTTCTGAGCTCTGCCATGTGCCCAAACAGTGGTTTACCCCCACATATGGGGTATCAGTGTACTCAGGACTGATTGGACAACAACCTTTCGGGTCCAGTTTCTCCTGTTCCCCTTGCGAAAATGAAAAAAATATTGGGGGCTAAAAAATCATTTTTCTGGGGGAAACAAATGATTTTTTTATTATCATGGCTCTGCGTCAAACTTCTCTGAAGCACTTGGGCGTTCAAAATGCGCACCACATATCTAGAAGAGTTCCTTGGGGGGGTCTAGTTTCCAAAATAGGGTCACTTGTGGGGGGTTTCTACTGTTTAGGGACATCAGGGGCTCTGAAAATGCAAAATGACGTCCGCAGACCATTCCATCAAAGTCTGCATTTTAAAACGTCACTACTTCCCTTCTGAGCCCTCCCATGCGCTCAAACAGTGGTCCCCCCCACATATGGGGTATCAGCGTACTCAGAACAAATGGGACAACACATTTTGGGGTCCAATTTCTCCTGTTACCCTTGGGAAAATAAAAAATTGGGGGATAAAAAATCATTTTTGTGGAAAAAAAATAATGTATTTTCACGACTCTGCATTATAAACTTCTATGAAGCACTTGGGCGTTCAAAGTGCTCACCACACATCTAGATAAGTTCCTTGGGGGGTCTAGTTTCCAAAATGGGGTCATTTGTGGGGGGTTTCTACTGTTTAGGTACATCAGGGGCTCTGCAAATGCAATGTGACACTCGCAGACCAATCCATCAAAGTCTGCATTTCAAAACGGTGCGCCTTCCCTTCTGAGCTCTGCCGTGCGCCCAAACAGTGGTTCCCCCCACATATGGGGTATCAGCATACTCAGGACAAATTGGACAACAACTTTTGGGGTCCAATTTCTCTTGTTACCCTTATGAAAGTAAAAATCTGGGGGTGAAAAGATAATTTTTGTGGAAAAAATATGTTTTTTTTATTTTCATGACTCTACATTATAAACTTCTGTGAAGCAGTTGGGGGTTCATAGTGCTCATCACACATCTAGATAAGCTCGTTGAGGGGTCTAGTTTCCAAAATAGGGTTGCTTGTGGGGGGTTTCTACTGTTTAGGTACATCAGGGGCTCTGCAAATGCAACATGCCCGCAGACCATTCTATCAAAGTCTGCATTTTAAAATGTCACTACTTCCCTTCCGAGCCCCGATGTGTGCCCAAACAGTGGTTTACCCCCACATATGGGGTATAAGTGTACTCAGGACAAATTGCACAACAAATTTTGGGGTCCAATTTCTCCTGTTACCCTTGAGAAAATAACAAATTGCAAGCTAAAAAAATCCTTTTTGAGGAAAAAAAAAGGATTTTTCTCATGTCTCTGCATTATAAAGTTCGGTGAAGCACTTGGGCGTTTAAAGTGCTCACAACACATCTAGATAAGTTCCTTGGGGGGTCTAGTTTCCAAAATGGGGTCACTTGTTCTACTGTTTAGGTACATCAGGGGCTCTGCAAACGCAACATGAAGCCCGCAGACCATTCCATCAAAGTCAGTATTTTAAAACATCACTACTTCCCTTCCAAGCCCCGATGTGTGCCCAAACAGTGGTCTCCCCCCACATATGGGGTATCAGGGTACTCAGGACAAATTTTGGGGTCCAATTTCTCCTGTTACCCTTGAAAAAATAAAAAATTGTGAACGGTGCTCCTTCTCTTCCAAGCTCTGCGGTGCACCCAAACAGCAGTTTTCCCCCACATATGGGGTATCAGCGTATTCAGGAGAAATTGCACAACAACTTTTGTGGTTCGTTTTCTCTTTTTCCCTTGTGAAAATAAAAATAATTGGTTCTGAAGTAAAATGTATGCAAAAAAAAAAAAAAGATTTTTTCCTTCCACATTGTTTCAGTTGCTGTGAAGCACGTAAAGGGTTAATAAACTTCTTGAATGTGGTTTTGAGCACCTTGAGGGGTGCAGTTTTTAGAATGGTGTCAAGTTTGGGTATATTCTGTCATGTACACCCCTCAAAGAGACTTTAACCCCTTTCTGCCATTAGACGTACTATTGCGTCCATGTGGGGTGGGCTTTACTTCCCAAGGACGCAATAGTACGTCATATGCGATCGGCAGCGCTCACGGGGGGAGCGCCGCCGATCGCGGCCGGGTGTCAGCTGTTTATCGCAGCTGACATCCGGCACTATGTGTCAGGAGCGGTCACGGACCGCCCCCGGCACATTAACCCCCGGCACACCGCGATCAAAGATGATCGCGATGTGCCGGCGGTGCAGGGAAGCACCGCGCAGGGAGGGGGCTCCCTGCGGGCTTCCCTGAGACCCCCGGAGCAACGCGATGTGATCGCGTTGCTGCGAGGGTCTCACCTCCCTCCCTGCTCAGTCCAGCTCCGGATCCAAGATGGCCGCGGATCCGGGTCCTGCAGGGAGGGAGGTGGCTTCACAGAGCCTGCTCAGAGCAGGCACTGTGAAGGCTGCAGCGCTGCATGTCAGATCAGTGATCTGACAGAGTGCTGTGCAAACTGTCAGATCACTGATCTGTGATGTCCCCCCCTGGGACAAAGTAAAAAAGTAAAAAAAAAATTTTCAAATGTGTAAAAAAAAATAAAAAAAAATATTCCAAAATAATGAAAAAAAAAATAAAAATATTATTCCCATAAATACATTTCTTTATCTAAATAAAAAAAAAAAAACAATAAAAGTACACATATTTAGTATCGCCGCGTCCGTAACGGCCCGACCTATAAAACTGGCCCACTAGTTAACCCCTTCAGTAAACACCGTAAGAAAAAAAAAAAAAAACGAGGCAAAAAACAACGCTTTATTATCATACCGCCGAACAAAAAGTGGAATAACACGCGATCAAAAAGACAGATATAACTAACCATGGTACCGCTGAAAACGTCATCTTGTCCCGCAAAAAACGAGCCGCCATACAGCATCATCAGCAAAAAAATAAAAAAGTTATAGTCCTGAGAATAAAGCGATGCAAAAATAATTATTTTTTCTATAAAATAGTTTTTATCGTATAAAAGCGCCAAAACATAAAAAAATGATATAAATGAGGTGTTGCTGTAATCGTACTGACCCGAAGAATAAAACTGCTTCATCAATTTTACCAAACGCGGAACGGTATAAACGCCTCCCCCAAAAGAAATTCATGAATAGCTGGTTTTTGGTAATTCTGCCTCACAAAAATCGGAATAAAAAGCGATCAAAAAATGTCACGTGCCCGAAAATGTTACCAATAAAAACATCAACTCGTCCCGCAAAAAACAAGACCTCACATGACTCTGTGGACCAAAATATAGAAAAATTATAGCTCTCAAAATGTGGTAACGCAAAAAATATTTTTTGCAATAAAAAGCGTCTTTCAGTGTGTGACGGCTGCCAATCATAAAAATCCGCTAAAAAACCCGCTATAAAAGTAAATCAAACCCCCCTTCATCACCCCCTTAGTTAGGAAAAAATTAAAAAAATGTATTTATTTCCATTTTCCCGCTAGGGTTAGGGTTAGGGCTAGGGTTAGGGTTAGGGTTAGGGCTAGGGTTAGGGCTAGGGTTAGGGCTAGGTTAGGGTTAGGGCTAGGGTTAGGGTTAGGGTTAGGGCTAGGGTTAGGGTTAGGGCTAGGGTTAGGGCTAGGGTTAGGGCTAGGGTTAGGGCTAGGGTTAGGGTTAGGGCTAGGGTTAGGGCTAGGGTTAGGGCTAGGGTTAGGATTAGGGTTAGGGCTAGGGTTAGGGCTAGGGCTACAGTTTGGGTTGGGGCTAAAGTTACAGTTAGGGTTTAGATTACATTTACGGTTGGGAATAGGGTTGGGATTAGGGTTAGGGGTGTGTCAGGGTTAGAGGTGTGGTTAGGGTTACTGTTGGGATTAGGGTTAGGGATGTGTTTGGATTAGGGTTTCAGTTATAATTGGGGGGTTTCCACTGTTTAGGCACATCAGGGGCTCTCCAAACGCGACATGGCTTCCGATCTCAATTCCAGCCAATTCTGCGTTGAAAAAGTAAAACAGTGCTTCTTCCCTTCCGAGCTCTCCCGTGTGCCCAAACAGGGGTTTACCCCAACATATGGGGTATCAGCGTACTCAGGACAAATAGGACAACAACTTTTGGGGTCCAATTTCTCCTGCTACCCTTGGGAAAATACAAAACTCGGGGCTAAAACATATTTTTTGTGGGAAAAAAAAAGATTTTTTATTTTCACGGCTCTGCGTTATAAACTGTAGTGAAACACTTGGGGGTTCAAAGCTATCACAACACATCTAGATGAGTTCCTTAGGGGGTCTAGTTTCCAAAATGGTGTCACTTGTGGGAGGTTTCTACTGTTTAGGTACATTAGGGGCTCTGCAAATGCAATGTGACACCTGCAGACCATTCCATCTAAGTCCTCATTCCAAATGGAGCTCCTTCCCTTCCGAGCCCTCCCATGTGCCCAAACAGTGGTTCCCCCCCACATATGGGGTATCAGCGCACTCAGGACAAATTGGACAACAAATTGTGGGGTCGAATTTCTCCTGTTACCCTCGGGAAAATACAAAACTGGGGGCTAAAAAATAATTTTTGTGGGAAAAATTTTTTGTTTTATTTTTACGGCTCTCCATTATAAACTTCTGTGAAGCCCTTGGTGGGTCAAAGCGCTCAGCACACATCTAGATAAGTTCCTAAGGGGGTCTACTTTCCAAAATGGTGTCACTTGTGGGGGGTTTCTACTGTTTAGGTACATTAGGGGCTCTGCAAACGCAATGTGACACCTGCAGACCATTCCATCTAAGTCTGCATTCAAATGGCACTCCTTCCCTTCTGAGCCCTCCCATGTGCCCAAACAGTGGTTCCCCCCACATATGGTGTATCATCGCACTCAGGACAAATTGGGCAACAAATTTTGGGGTCCAATTTCTCCTGTTACCCTCAGGAAAATACAAAACTGGGGGCTAAAAAAATAATTTTTGTGGGAAAAAAATTTTGTTTTATTTTTACGGCTCTGCATTATAAACTTCTGTGAAGCACTTGGTGGGTAAAAGTGCTCACCACACCTCTAGATAAGTTCCTTAGGGGGTCTACTTTCCAAAATGGTGTCATTTGTGGGGGGTTTCAATGTTTAGGCACATCAGTGGCTCTTCAAACGCAACATGGCGTCCCATCTCAATTCCTGTCAATTTTGCTTTGAAAAGTCAAACGGCGCTCCTTCCCTTCCGAGCTCTCCCATCCACCCAAACAGTGGTTTACCCCCACATATGGGGTATCAGCGTACTCAGGACAAATTGTACAACAACTTTTGGGGTCCAATTTCTTCTCTTACCCTTGGGAAAATAAAAAATTGGGGGCAAAAAGATAATTTTTGTGAAAAAATATGATTTTTTATTTTTACGGTTCTACATTATAAACTTCTGTGAAGCACTTGGTGGGTCAAAGTGCTCACCACACCTCTAGATAAGTTCCTTAGGGGGTCTACTTTCCAAAATGGTGTCACTTGTGGGGGGTTTCAATGTTTAGCCACATCAGGGGCTCTCCAAACGAAACATGGCGTCCCATCTCAATTCCAGTCAATTTTGCATTGAAAAGTCAAATGGCACTCCTTCGCTTCCGAGCTCTGCCATGCGCCCAAACAATGGTTTACCCCCACATGTGGGGTATTGGCATACTCAGGACAAATTGTACAACAATGTTTGGGGTCCATTTTCTCCTGTTACCCTTGGTAAAATAAAACAAATTGGAGCTGAATTAAATTTTTTGTGAAAAAAAGTTAAATGTTCATTTTTATTTAAACATTCAAAAAATTCCTGTGAAGCACCAGAAGGGTTAATAAACTTCTTGAATATGGTTTTGAGCACCTTGAGGGGTGTAGTTTTTAGAATGGTGTCACACTTGAGTATTTTCTATCATATAGACCCCTCAAAATGACTTCAAATGAGATGTGGTCCCTAAAATAAAATGGTGTTGTAGAAATGAGAAATTGCTGGTCAACTTTTAACCCTTATAACTCCCTAACAAAAAAAAATTTTGGTTCCAAAATTGTGCTGATGTAAAGTAGACATGTGGGAAATGTTACTTATTAAGTATTTTGTGTGACATATCTCTGTGATTTAATTGCATAAAAATTCAAAGTTGGAAAATTGCGAAATTTTCATAATTTTCGCCAAATTTCCATTTTTTTCACAAATAAACGCAGGTACTATCAAATAATTTTTACCATTGTCATGAAGTACAATATGTCACGAGAAAACAATGTCAGAATCACCAGGATCCATTGAAGCGTTCCAGAGTTATAACCTCATAAAGGGACAGTGGTCAGAATTGTAAAAATTGGCCCGGTCATTAACGTGCAAACCACCCTTGGGGGTAAAGGGGTTAAATGTGAGGTGGTCCCTAAAAAATGGTTTTGTAAATTTTGTTGTAAAACTGAGAAATCGCTGGTCAACTTTTAACCCTTATAACTCCCTAACAAAAAAAACTGTTTCCAAAATTGTGCTGATGTAAAGTAGACATGTTGGAAATGTTATTTATTAACTATTTTTCGTGACATATCTCTCTGATTTAAGGGCATAAAAATACAAAGTTTGAAAATTACAAAATTTTAAAAATTTTCGCCATATTTCCATTTTTTTAATAAATAATCGCAAGTAATATCTAAGAAATGTTACCACTATCATGAAGTACAATATGTCAAGAAAAAACAATCTCAGAATCAGCGGGATCCGTTGAAGCGTTCCAGAGTTATAACCTCATAAAGTGACAGTGGTCAGAATTGTAAAAATTGGCTCGGTCATTAATTACCAAATTGGCTCTGTCACTAAGGGGATAAACATTTTATTTTCCAGTGCTAGCATAAGTTTTACCAATTCATCAGATTTATTCATATCTGGATGTGGATGACGGCCAAATATTGCCGCCAATTTGTTCAATCTATCAGTACAGTCATTAATATCATAAAAATTGGTACATGAAGAATTCAATGTTTATCGTTGGAAAAAAATATATTTTTTTTAATAACAAGCTGTGTGCTATTGTAATGGTAACCAATCCAATGTAGATGGGAATAAAGAGTCTCAGTGAGCAAGACAAAAAAACTCCGTATAAAACAAATAGAAAAGTCCGCTCGCCTGCATCTAGACTCCTCCACATCTACTCCCGCAAGATTATTGAAGAGCAACCAATCAAAGAGAATAGGAAAGAAAACATGGCTGGACCTCAAAGGTTTCTTCAAATGTGGGGCTCAGCGCTGCTTAGTATGTCAGTATGGATGGAAAACAAACATTTACCAATCACGCAGTAATCTTAGGGCATTTCAGATGAATGATTTTATTAACGACAATGATACTTCTGTAGTCTCTCTCATTGAGTGCACCCTCTGTAAACTCCAATATGTGGGTTGTACAACATGCTCGTTACAAACTAGAATCAGATGTCACTTATCTGATGACGTTAATTAACCCTTCGGCTTTTTCTTCGTCTGCTGTCTCCAAACACTTTTGGAATGTCCATAAAGGTGAGGCTTCTGGCTTTGCCTTCCGTGGTATTGAAAAGGTTTATAGAGGTGGGGGTCATAGAAGGGAACGCCTGAATAGGGATTTTCACGCTGGAAACGAGAGAACCTCATGCTCTAAATCACAGACAGGATCTTATTTTACATTACTAAAATAATTAACGTTTTTTTTGTGTGTTGTCCCTTCACAATGTCTTTTATATTATTTTGCATTTGTATTTTCATGATTTGTTTTCTCGTATGTCTCCATATCCAACTCATTGGTTTCTGGAAACAATTGCAATTATTCAAACCAGCTGTGCAATGGAATAAGAGAAGCTATAAGAACTTATCCAGTCTTCAGTGAAGCATTAACGATTAAAGGTACCTTCACACTAAACAACTTCACAACGATATCGCTAGCGATCTGTGACGTTGCAGCGTCCTGGATAGCGATCTCGTTGTGTTTGACACTCAGCAGCGATCTGGATCCTTCTGTGCCATCGTTGGTCGGAGCAGAAAGTCCAGAACTTTATTTCGTCGCTGGATCTCCCGCACACATCGCTGAATCGGCGTGTGTGAGGCCGATTCAGCGATGTCTTCACATCGCCCAGGGCCGCGCTTAGTAACCCGATGTTTACCCTGGTTACCAGTGTAAATGTAAAAAAAACAAACACCACATACTTACATTCCGGTGTCTGTCCCCCGGTGCTGTGCTTCCCTGCACTGTCAGCGCCGGCTGGCCGTAAAGCAGAGCGGTGACGTCACCACTGTGCTTTATGGCCAGCCGGCGCTCGCAGTCAGTGCAGGGAAGCAGAGCGCCGGGGGACAGACACCGGAATGTAAGTATGTGGTGTTTTATTTTTTTACTTTTACAATGGTAACCAGGGTAAACATCGGGTTACTAAGCGCGGCCCTGCGCTTAGTAACCCAATGTTTACCCTGGTTACCCGGGGACTTCGCATAGTTGGTCGCTGGAGAGCTGTCTGTGTGACAGCTCTCCAGCGACCACACAGCGACGCTGCAGCGATCGGCATCGTTGTCTAGATCGCTGCAGCGTCGCTAAATGTGACGGTACCTTAAGATGGATGTCGAAACGCGTAGGATAAACGCTATTCTATGTGCATGATGCTGGAAAGTGCTGTAATGGTTTACCTTATTATCCTTCTTTTATATTTTTGGATAAATAAACATGTGACATTTTATTGAAGATAATTATTTCCCGCTGGATCACTCGCTTTTTTCTTCTTGAACTGCTTGCTCGCCTCTTTCCTTGCAGGAGTAGGTGTGGAGGAGTCTAGATGCAAGTGAGCTGACTTTTCTATTTGCTTTAAATCCAATCTAACCACATCCAGGGTGTATAGATGGAGGCTAAATGAATCCTTACTGACAGATCCAATTGTTAATACCCTAATTAAAGAGGATACGAGTAGATTTTTTTAGGACAATATTACAGGAATATCCTCCCCAGAAACAGTTTGGCTAGCACACAAGAAATATATGTCTGGTTCCCTAATCAAGCTAGTGGCTAACAAAAGGAAGAGAACAGACTTGAAAACAAATTTGGAAAACAAACTTCTAAAACTCAAACTATCCAACCAACTTTCCACATCTTTGTACCTAACCAAGCAAATACAGGACACTAAGCTACAATTAGAAGCCACGCTCACCACTAGTATAGAAACAAAGAGAGGGAGCGCACATGAATGGTATCAGCCAGGAAAAAAATGCAGAAAAGTCATAGACCTACTCACCGCAGACTGTTATGCTGGACAAGCATAACAATGTGGAATGGCTCAGAAGGATTCCTAGTCCTGTACGGCAGATGAACGGCAGCTCCCAGACCTCAACACGGAGGGCACAGGGCGATGATGAACGGTTGAAGTCCGGAGATGTGCCGGCGTGCAGGAGACTCCGAATACTGCATCCCACGTGATCAATGACCTGCCGCTCACGTGGTGGAAGGTCCTAGAGCAGTGAAGGGCAATTTGGCTTGTCAACTGCAGCTCCCACCGCGGTCCCTCAGGGAGGGAGCAGCAATGCAAATAAAAAAATAAAGCGGTCTGGATGGAGCGCTGATGACAGATGCCACCGGAGCACAGGTTTAGGGGTTTAATATCTTTAATCACAATGCATTTCAACAGCCAATCACTGTCTTCTTCAGGTGGCAATAAATAAAAAGGTTAAAAGGGAAGAAGAAAGTATTTAAAGGGACAAAAACCAATGAAAATTGAGGAGGGAGGTGCAAAGGAGGAAAGGGGGAGGAGGTACAAAAAGTGATAAATAACCAGTAAGATGGTATACACAAAATGCAACTATGCTATAAAATATTAAAAACCAAAGTAGATGTAAAATGTATAGTGTAAAAATAGCATAATGAACAACCATAATACACAGTTAAAAGAGCAGACAAAAAAATAAAAAATATGTAAGATAAGATAAATGTCACATTATTTAGCCACATTTTCTATTGTAAGATTAAGTCCCTCAGGGGAGAGAGTGCCCAATTTAAAAATCCAAAAGCTCTCCCTATTGATCAATCTCCTATACCGGTCAGGAACATTATCAGGTATGTAATCAATAATAATAAGATTCAAATGGCTGGGATCTTTCTGATGTACTAGTGAAAAATGCTTAGATAGACTGTGCAATAGGAACCCATTGCGGATATTCTGCCTATGTTTATTCAGACGGGCGTGCATGGTCTGGATGGTGCGTCCCACGTACTGGAGCCCGCATGTACATTGGATCAGATAAATAACATACGAGGACTGGCAATTGACATGATAGTTGATGTTAAAGTTTGTGCCCGTGATAGTCGATTTGAATTGTTTAGCACCATGCACAATAGAAGTGCAGCAGAGGCATTTTGGCGCCTTACATGCGAAGCAACCAGGATTAGGCGTATTAGTGATTGATGGAGGGTGAATATTGAGCGTCGGATTACTGGGGGCAACCATATTCTGAAGAGTACGATTCCTTCTAAAAATAAATTTAGGTTAAGCAGGAAGATATTTTGAAAGGATCGGGTCCCCCCCTTAAAATAAACCAATATTTCTTGAGTAGTCCCTGGATGGATGCATGGGAATAATTATAAGTTGTAATAAAACTCCACTTACTACTATCAGAGGTTTCTTTCCTCTTATCGGTTTTAATCTTGCTGAGACAGTCTTTTTGAGAAAGGGGTTGAGCTTTATTAAAAGCATCATGGATCAATTTTTTAGGGTAGCCCTTCTCTAAAAAACGATTCTTTAAAATCTTGAATTTCTTCTGAAAATCGTTCTCATTGGTACAATTTTTTCGGATACGCCAATACTGGCCATAGGGGATATTAGTGATCCAGCTTAGCAAAAACTGACATACTGGATATACATTAGAAAGTATGTGGTCCTAAAAATACGGGACCAAACAATGAGAGCGCAGCCGCGACTCCACACAATATACAACACCTACAAGAGATCAGGAGTATACTCTCATATATAAGTATAAAGAGATGAGACCCTGAGTCTTAAAATGATTATATCAAAAGGTGAAAATTTATTAAACAGGGCTCATTAATAGTACAAAGAAATGGCTATAAGCCTAAATGCACAAAAACATGACGAGAGAACAGGGGAAAAAAAGAACCACATAAAAAACAGCAATGCCAGAGGAGGTACATCCCTAAATGTTGGTACTATGAGTGGGCATAGGATAAATAGGTCAGGCATCCCACCATCAAGGGGTAATTACATAGGGAGCCCATATGCTAATATTGCAACCCATAAACCTAATATGCTCTCACTCATACTGCCCAGCATAACAGTAACTCACCCATGTGGGAGGGAGGAACCTCGACAGGTAGGAGAAAAGGGCCCCAACGCGCGTTTCGCGAAGTTGGCTTCCTCAGGGGACCATAAGAGACACCCACCAATAACCAGTCATATATACTAACTGAGTGACACCTGTGGCACCCCTAGGGGTATTTGCCACAAAAATAGTTACTGACAGTAAGTACAAATACTAAAATAGCAAGACTGCACTACCACCTCCGGCCAGAAGGGGGAGCTCCAGAGACTCCCCTTGATCCATTCTGGTCTGAGAGAAGAAATGGCAGTTGGGCCAAGGAGCTGATAGTGAGAGGTCATACAGTTGAATCTCTAACAGCCCTGTGACTGTTACCAGGCCTAAATCACCGGCCTGAGGAGAAGAGGGATAGAGAAAAAGGACATTGTGAGAACCGGGTAGCATTAATCACTACCCAGAACAGGCGCAAAGACGGATACCGGATCCGTGGCTGTATTCATTATATATAATACAGCAACCGGAAAAACGTGAGGTGATATCAGCTTCACTAGGGTCGGATGCAGCAACAGACACAGAGTTCAGCGGTACTCCCAGAGGGGGTAAACCGATAAAAGGACTCGGGTTGCCCGTCGAACCAGGACCCGGAGGGGACAGATTGGGCCGGCAGCCAGTTCACATACAGCAGCAGGGCCACACAGAAATTGCGCACAATAAGAGGCGAAGACCCCGGCAGGGTCAAAGTAACTCAGAGTTCCCATACAGACTCCAGTGACAGGACTGGTTGTAAATCCTTTTATGTTAAAGTAAACTGGTTAAACGTTTCAGTGCCTCAGTCTTTCATTTGGACAATAGCCATCTATCCAGGATCGAGATCGTCACCGCTGGGAGAACCTGCTGCTGATCAAGTAAGTGCCTGTCCCCTCATGATACCCCTTACACTGTGCATTGCCTGAGGCCACAGCACCGGGTCAAGCCACCCGTGACATCCCCCTCAAGAGACAGACTCCATTGGTCCGGTGCTGGGTATCCCGGTCTCCTGGGCGTCTCAATTGGCGTCACGAACAGGATCTAGCCAGCCCGTATACCGGGTATTGTGTGCCGTGATTGGAGCCCAAAACTGAAAACTGGGATGAAAAATCTTGAAAATTGACTTTATTAAAGAAAAATCCATTCCCCATTGAAAACTATTGAAAGTGACTTTTCCCCATTGGTTATATTGGAGTAAAGATGGCCGCCATCCCCTGAGGTAATCACTTCATAACCGTTAGGCACGAGACTGTTAATTGAGCTACGCCATCACCTGAGCCCCAGTCTAACTGAAAAACTTCAGAATCCGCCATTACAGAGCGCGGTGGGTGGGAGCAGCAGGGGGCGTGTCATTGTGGGCGGCACCAAGCTGAGCGCTCTGACATCAGAGCAAGGGGAAAATCGATCCTGCTGCACAGCGGAACGAATCTACACTATCCCGACGGAAGCGGAGGACCGGAAGGGTCCGGATTAACTAAGGGGGCACAGTATGTCGCAGCACGGAGACGCCGCAGCACTCGGCAACGCTAATGCAGCTGAAAGACAGAGTGTCAATAGAGAGTCCGGCAGCGCAGCGGTGCAAGGAGTGGCGCCCATCATGCCGGTGCTGATGCCATATACCCCGGGTGGCCCATGGCTTCCAATGTATGAAGGTGAGCCTAATACCCTTGACGATTTCAGAGAAAAGATGCTGGCCCATTTTGACATGTTCCCTGTGGGTGAAGTTCAGCGTGTTAGTCTCCTGATGATGCAGTTAAGTGGCCAGGCTAAGCGAGAAGTCACAGCATGGGCAGCTGATCTAAAAGGCACTGTTGAACGCATATTTGCTGGATTAAAAGCTACATTTGAAACCACGGCCAGCAGCAAAGCTAAAATACGATTCTTTAGTTGCAAACAAAAAGCTAATGAGGGCGTGAGAGACTTTGCCTTAAACCTGCAGGAAGCCCTTAAATCACTTACACTGGCTGAACCCATTTTTAACACCGGAGCGGATAAACTGCTAAGAGATCAATTTATTGAGGGACTCTACACCCCTTCTCACCGGGGGCATGTGAGCATGCTTGTTTTTAAGAACCCTGAATTGACATTTGCCCAATTAAAGGAGAGCGTTGTACGTCTCCAGCTGGCCGAGGCACCTCGGGATCAGGAGCCTGCGCAACTCATGGCAGAGGCTCCTCAACAACAGGGAGTGCCAGTGACATCAGCTATGTCTGGGGCCATTGCTAAGCCCCTGGGGCCCAGTACTAATGAGGCTCTTCAACAAAAGCTTGACTCTTTAGCTGATGTTGTTGCTTCAATGGCTAAAACCATGCAGGAGATGAGAGGACACAAGATGGAGTTGGCAAACTGTAGAGAGGATGTTCCATGGATGAGACCCCGGAGATACCCGACATGGAGAGGACGACCCCGCGACCGCTACCAACCGGATGGACAGCCTATTTGCCGCCGTTGCCAGCAGCCGGGCCACTTTGCACGAGATTGTGATTTAAACGGGAATCCCCTGGGAATGCGGGCCGCTTCGCAGGAATGAACTTTCAAGGCCCAACACCCTGGCACGACAGGTACATCGGAGGACGACCCATTATCCCTATCGTGCTGGACGGAATTCCCCTCAACGCTTTGCTGGACACAGGTTCCCAGATTTCATCTATACCGTATATCCTTTATAAGAGGTACTGGGCTGATGCAGATATTGATAAAGGGCCCTCTGATGTTGAACTAGATATATGGGCCAGTAATGGTAAGTTGGTACCGAAACTAGGATTCAGGGAGATGACCATAAAGATTGGTAAAGTAGAACTGAAGAAACAGGGTATAATTGTTGTTGATGTTGACCGGCGGAACTGTGAACCAACTGTATTGATAGGAATGAATGTGTTAGAGAACTGCTTTTCCGAAGTCATTTCTGTCTTACAGCAAATTGCTGAAACTGCCCAATCCTGCCAGCAGAGAGTTCTCCGGAGGGAAATAAAAGTATTGATGTTAAGGCAACAGGTAGAAGTTGCAGGTGGAGAAATCGGCAGTGTGAGGGTAAGTGATCCAACGTCTATTGTAATCCCACCAAAAACAGAAATGCTGGTATGGTGTAGAGCAGCCATTGGTACTAAGGGACGAGATTATCAAGCCTTAATAGAACCAGTGTACACCGACAGCAGGCCCACTATACTCACAGCACGAGGGATAGTCGAGGTACACCGGGGACGAGTGCCGGTACGACTTTTGAACTGTGGAGAGGAAGAGGTCACTTTGCCAAGGTATGCTACAATGGCAAAGCTATATACTGTTGACAACAATGCCATCACAACCATTGAGCCCTTAGAACCAACCTGTCAGGTGGAAGGCAATGGCTCAGACGGAGAATTGGAGGATTGGTGCCAACAGCTACACGGCATAAATTCAACACCTACCCATCAAAAACAAGGGGTGTATAGGCTAGTGACGGAATATGAACAAGTCTTCAGTAAACACCCATTGGACTTCGGACGGATAGAAGGGGTAGAACACACAATCCCCACCGGTGACCATCCCCCAATAAAAGAAAGATATAGACCCATACCGCCCGCTCACTATCAGTGTGCAAAAGATATGCTGAGGGAGATGAAACAGGCCGGGGTAATAAGAGACAGCTGTAGCCCCTGGGCGGCCCCTCTAGTGATTGTCAAAAAAAAGGACGGAACCATGAGAATGTGCGTAGACTACCGGAAGATTAATAACATCACCCATAAAGACGCCTACCCCTTGCCTAGGATAGAAGAGTCCTTAACTGCTTTGAAATCTGCTAATTATTTTTCCACCTTAGACTTAACAAGCGGGTATTGGCAAGTCCCTGTGGCTGAGAGAGATAAGGAAAAGACGGCATTCACCACACCAATGGGTCTATGTGAATTTAATCGCATGCCGTTTGGACTCTGCAACGCATCCGGTACCTTCCAGCGGCTGATGGAATGCTGCCTCGGACACAAGAACTTCGAGACCGTCCTCCTGTACCTAGATGATGTGATCGTCTACTCAAAGACTTACGAACAACACTTAATAGACCTGGCAGAAGTGTTCGAAGCCTTATCCAGGTACGGCATGAAAGTCAAGCCATCCAAATGTCACCTTCTCAAGCCAAAGGTACAGTACCTGGGACACATCGTGAGTTCGGAGGGAGTAGCACCAGATCCCGAGAAAATAAGCGCCATAAGGGATTGGCCAAGACCTACCAGCGCAAAAGAAGTGAGACAATTCCTGGGATTGGTGGCTTACTATCGCAGATTTATAAAAGGATTTACCAAGTTGGCAGCACCCTTGCAAGACACCTTGGTAGGGCAGAGGAAGAAACCTTCAAACCGAAACCCTCCTTTTCAGTGGAACAACGAAAGGGAAGACTCCTTTGAACAACTAAAGAAGGCACTAACCGGAGAAGAGGTTCTGGCATACCCAGATTACCATCAACCTTTCATCCTCTACACCGATGCCAGTAATGTGGGACTAGGAGCGGTGCTGTCACAAAAGCAAGAAGGTCGGGAGAAAGTCATCGCCTTTGCAAGTAGAAAGCTCCGGCCTACTGAAAGAAATCCAGAAAATTATAGCTCCTTCAAATTGGAACTACTGGCAGTAGTTTGGGCTGTGACTGAACGTTTCAAACACTATCTGGCCGCTGCAGAATTTATTGTCTATACTGACAACAATCTGTTGACCCACCTGGACACAGCCAAATTAGGTGCGTTAGAACAGCGATGGATAGCCCGGTTATCTAATTACAACTTCAAGATCAAGTATCGAGCAGGTCGCAAGAATGGAAATGCCGATGCCCTATCCCGGATGCCACACTTGAGAGATGTAGAAGAAGAAACGGGGGAGCTTGAAGAAATTGAACTACCAGCCTTCCATCATCCCAAGGCAAAACATCATCAGTCAAGTACCTATCAGAAACAACAAGAGGTGAATTTTAATCCGTTAACACACCATAGATGGGCTGACACCCAAGACAGCAATCCGGCTGTGAAGTTGGTGAAGGAACTGTTAACTGAGCAAAGTGCATATCCCGATGAGGATGCCCCAGAAGAGACGCATCAACTCTGGAAAGAGAGAGGCAAAATGTTCCTGTATCAAGGGAAGCTCTGTAGAAGGTACACCAATCCGAAAACACATGAATTGGTTTGGCAGATTATCGTGCCTAAACAAGATGTCAAGATGGTCCTCGAAGCTTACCATAATGGTGCTGGTCACTTTGGTTGGAAAAAGTTAGAAGTACTTCTAAGAGAAAGATTTTATTGGGTCGGGATGAGAAAATCAATCGAACAGTGGTGCAGAAATTGTGGCCCGTGCAACCTCAGAAGAAACGATCAAAAGAACCAAAGAGCACCACTGCAGCCCATAATCACCAAACAACCACTTGAACTTGTAGCCATAGACCACGTGAAGTTAATACCAAGCCGGTCCGGCTATGTCTATGCCTTGACCATCGTGGACCATTATTCACGCTTCTTGGTAGTAGTACCCGTAAAAGATCTGACAGCAAAAACAGCAGCCAAAGCGTTCCAAACGTACTTTTGTAGACCCCATGGATATCCGGAACAGGTTCTCACCGACCAAGGTACAGCCTTTGAATCAGAGATCTTCAGAGAATTCTGTAATATGTATGGTTGCAAAAAGATCCGGACGACGGCCTATCATCCACAAACAAACGGCTTATGCGAGAAGATGAACCATATTGTAATAGTCCTACTAAAGACTTTACCTGAGACAGAAAGGAATCAATGGCCAGAGAAATTGCCTGACTTGGTGGATCTGTATAATCATGCCCCGGTGAGCTCCACCAACTGCACCCCAGCTTACCTTATGCGTGCAAGACCCGGCCAATTACCAATCGATCTAGAAATGGGAATTCTGAAACCAGACGCAGGAGTTCAAGACTCCAATTGGGATATCATACGGCAAAAGCAGTATCGCCAAGTGCAAGAGAGTGTGGAAAGAAGCCTTCAGCAAACTAGAGAAAGACAAGAGCGAACTTTCAACCAGAATGCTCTAGCGACCCCATTAAGACCGGGTGACCAAGTGCTCAAGAGAAATCGTCGAACCAATAAACTAGACAATCAGTGGGAAGCCGTACCCTACACAGTTTTACCAACAAGAATGGATAATCCTAAAATGTGTCTCATTAGCAAAAACGGAGGCTTAACATCTGTACTAGTGTCAAGAGACAATCTTAAATTATGTCCGGAAGCATTGAAAGAGCCAGACGTTGTCCAGCCAGAACCAGAAGTTATTCAACCCATACAGGTTCAACCAGTAAAGGAAAAAGAAGAGGAAGTGTATCACACCTGTATAGGAGACTTTCCCAAAACCCTACTAACATACCATGGTGCAGTAGTGGTTCCCATGGTGGCCTTTTACCCAACACCGAACCCAATACCAGAAGTCCCAAGACAGGAAGAGGCTGACCCCGTACTACAGGAGGTTCCAGGCCAGGAAGAACAGATTCCTGGTCAGAGTAATCCCATTCACGGTGGACTTGCCAACTCCATAGTCGTGGAATTATCTTTAGCAGAGCGGGCAGATACTATATCCGCAGTAGACAGTAGTACACCACATGGAGAGATACCGCTGTTACGTAGATCACAGCGTAGTACCCAGGGTCAATTACCGGCCAGGTATGCAGATTACCAACTATAAAGCTCATAATGTGAATTGTATATATGTTATGCCGTATATAGTTAAACAGAAAATGTAGTATAGTCATTGCTATCAGTCTGCAACGTTTAAGCCCAGTGCCTACAGAGACTTGTCTGTATGAACTTATTGCATATTCTTGAACTTTTTATCAGCCCGGAGGCACTAAATCAAAGCTCCGGAAAGACTGCTTTTTGAACTTTGCTTTTTGCTCTTTTTGAACTTTCTTTAGACTTTATATTGATAACTCCGTTGGAAAAATGGAACTAAATTCCTGGACACTAAGTACAGTGCCGTTCCTAATACCTTCAAGGATAGAACTGTATTAATGGACGCTATTTGAAGTGACTTTTTACAGAACTCTATTTTTGTTTCCTTGAGTGGTTTTTGTAACTTTTCATTTTTAAGACTCTGTACATATTAATTGTTATTTCAAAATGTTATTGTCCCACAGTCCCGGAGTACTGTTCTTAACTAAGGGGGAATGTGGCACCCCTAGGGGTATTTGCCACAAAAATAGTTACTGACAGTAAGTACAAATACTAAAATAGCAAGACTGCACTACCACCTCCGGCCAGAAGGGGGAGCTCCAGAGACTCCCCTTGATCCATTCTGGTCTGAGAGAAGAAATGGCAGTTGGGCCAAGGAGCTGATAGTGAGAGGTCATACAGTTGAATCTCTAACAGCCCTGTGACTGTTACCAGGCCTAAATCACCGGCCTGAGGAGAAGAGGGATAGAGAAAAAGGACATTGTGAGAACCGGGTAGCATTAATCACTACCCAGAACAGGTGCAAAGACGGATACCGGATCCGTGGCTGTATTCATTATATATAATACAGCAACCGGAAAAACGTGAGGTGATATCAGCTTCACTAGGGTCGGATGCAGCAACAGACACAGAGTTCAGCGGTACTCCCAGAGGGGGTAAACCGATAAAAGGACTCGGGTTGCCCGTCGAACCAGGACCCGGAGGGGACAGATTGGGCCGGCAGCCAGTTCACATACAGCAGCAGGGCCACACAGAAATTGCGCACAATAAGAGGCGAAGACCCCGGCAGGGTCAAAGTAACTCAGAGTTCCCATACAGACTCCAGTGACAGGACTGGTTGTAAATCCTTTTATGTTAAAGTAAACTGGTTAAACGTTTCAGTGCCTCAGTCTTTCATTTGGACAATAGCCATCTATCCAGGATCGAGATCGTCACCGCTGGGAGAACCTGCTGCTGATCAAGTAAGTGCCTGACCCCTCATGATACCCCTTACACTGTGCATTGCCTGAGGCCACAGCACCGGGTCAAGCCACCCGTGACATCCCCCTCAAGAGACAGACTCCATTGGTCCGGTGCTGGGTATCCCGGTCTCCTGGGCGTCTCACACCCAAAACAATCTCAAACGCCGCGCCAGGTGCGGCGCATGCGCAGTGCCGCCCAACGGCGTCCGCCACCACATCCGGCCATCCAGACCACGGCGCGGGTCACGGAAAACATTTCCTGTGACGTCAAAGACCCGCGCCGGGTCCTAAGGATGCCTTCAGTGACGCGGACGGAAACGGGGCCGCAGTGCGCAGGCGCACGGCGCGGCGGCCATCTTACATACTGGACGGAGTGTGGGCAAGGACTGAGGGACTACTGGTAAGTGTACAACACTGCGGTATACATGCAAAGAAAGGGAAAACATTACACCATTAAAAACGCTGTTTAGAGGAAAGAGGGGAAAAGAAAAAAGGAAGGTATACAAAGAAATCCATTATAGCGACGGTCAGGGCAGAACACATAAGCTGCAGTAATCCATTAGTGTTCTGGTCCTGGATGTACACAATCCAAAAGATGCTCCCGTGCAATCCATATATAGATTTGTTTCACGATGAACGAATCAATCCAGATCTAGCCAAGCTGGTCAAAGAAAGATATATTTCAGGAGCACAAAGAGACAATGGAACCTCTTATCACTAAACAAATAAGAAACAAAAAACAGGGAATTAATTAAAAAAACACAACACCCACAACACAAGGGAGAATAAGGTGACGTGAAGGCAACCTGTCAAAGAAGTGACAATTGCCACTACTAGCATGACTACAATACTATATTTACACGATCCGAAAAGAATCCTTTGGCCATGAAGGAGATGCAGCATAAAAATAAAAAGTAAAAAATGAAAAATAAAATGTATATATGCGGTTTCGTTTTAAAGGAAAGGGGCAAAGGATAGTTGTTCATTAAGCCCGTGCGGAGACATCGTGCCCAGAGTCACGATCCATCGGCACTCCAGCTGCGCCAGAATGCGTTTGCGGTCACCTCCTCTAATGCCACAGTGTACCCTGTCTATGCCCCGCACCTTAAAAGAAGCGGGGTCACAGTCATGGCACAGTCTGAAGTGCCGAGGGACCGGTTCTAACTCAGTAGTATCCACCACATTTCTGGCCGCAATGATGCCCCGCACGTGCTCACGTATCCTTACCTTGAGCTCACGAGATGTGAGCCCCACATAACCGAGACCACAGGCACAGACGGCATAGTACACCACATAGGTGGTATTGCACGTGATGTAATTAGTAATGCGATATTCCTTATCACCATTAGCTGATGTAAATGATGTAGCTCTAACAAGGTTGCGACAAGCCAGACATGACCCACACGGAAAAAAGCCCCATTTTTGTTTGCCCATCCCAAACAAGGTGGCCGGTGTTGCCACATAGTGACTTTTTGTCAAGATATCTTTCAGATTTCTTCCTCTCCTTGCCGTTAGGAGGGGATATTCTGGAATCAATCTTTCCAAAGTAGGTTCAGTCTTAAGAACCGGCCAATGTTTCGATAAGATGTTCCGGATAGAACCCCATTGATCGTTAAATGTTGTAATAAAACGTACCGGTTGTTCCCTCTTCGCTGCCCTAGTCCTTGTAGTACAAAGAAGATGTTCTCTAGGTGCTCTCTTTGCGCGCAAATATCCCTGTTTTATGCTCCTGTTGCTGTACCCCCTCTCCCGGAATCTACTGGAGAGGTCACGAGCCTGGGCCTCAAACATTCCATCCAATGAGCAAATCCTCTTCATCCTTAAAAATTGTCCTATAGGGACCGCTCGTATTGTAGAGAATATGTGAGCACTGGATGCATGTAAAAGTGCATTCACTGACGTTTCCTTGCGGAAAACGTCAGTTTGTAGCATCCCTGACTCATCAATCAGAATTTTCACGTCCAGAAAGTCAATGGTTTTAGAGGCAATCTTATATGTCAGTCTGATGTTGTATTGGTTCTGATTTAGCTCATGGATGAAATGCCGGAGCCCAGGCTCGCCACCCTGCCAAATAAGAAGGATGTCATCGATGTATCGATACCAGCACTGCGCCTGGGAGGCGGCGCATGCGCCATCCCCGAAAACCTCCCTCTCCCAATAGCCGAGAAAGAGGTTTGCGTACGATGGCGCACACGCCACTGAAGGCATCCTTAGGACCCGGCGCGGGTCTTTGACGTCACAGGAAATGTTTTCCGTGACCCGCGCCGTGGTCTGGATGGCCGGATGTGGTGGCGGACGCCGTTGGGCGGCACTGCGCATGCGCCGCACCTGGCGCGGCGTTTGAGATTGTTTTGGGTGTCACTCAGTTAGTATATATGACTGGGTATTGGTGGGTGTCTCTTATGGTCCCCTGAGGAAGCCAACTTCGCGAAACGCGCGTTGGGGCCCTTTTCTCCTACCTGTCGAGGTTCCTCCCTCCCACATGGGTGAGTTACTGTTATGCTGGGCAGTATGAGTGAGAGCATATTAGGTTTATGGGTTGCAATATTAGCATATGGGCTCCCTATGTAATTACCCCTTGATGGTGGGATGCCTGACCTATTTATCCTATGCCCACTCATAGTACCAACATTTAGGGATGTACCTCCTCTGGCAGTTGCTGTTTTTTATGTGGTTCTTTTTTTCCCCTGTTCTCTCGTCATGTTTTTGTGCATTTAGGCTTATAGCCATTTCTTTGTACTATTAATGAGCCCTGTTTAATAAATTTTCACCTTTTGATATAATCATTTTAAGACTCAGGGTCTCATCTCTTTATACTTATATATGAGAGTATACTCCTGATCTCTTGTAGGTGTTGTATATTGTGTGGAGTCGCGGCTGCGCTCTCATTGTTTGGTCCCGTATTTTTAGGACCACATACTTTCTAATGTATATCCAGTATGTCAGTTTTTGCTAAACTCATATTTATTCTGTGTATTTTCACAGCATCTTTCACTGACTCTATGGACCATAAAGCACGTGAAAAAGCATGGTTGACAAAACTTGGTGAGATGTTTGGGGGAGAACCACCTGCGGTCCCTAATACGAGGGAGACTGGTGACGTGATTACAAAACTTAAGAATTTGTACAATCGAAAAACACGTATCTGGTGGAATAAGTCCTTCCTTGAACGCTATATAGAGAAGGGGTTAATACCTAGAGGCCTGAGGGTCCAAGTGTTTCCCTCCTTCTCTGTTGATGATGAGTCCTTTAAACAAGAATGGGAGGACCTCGCTACAAACTGTTCAAAGGGTTTTATGGGACTACTTATTAGGTCTAATGCTGCCTCCCTGAATGAATTGGAAACTGAAATTAATGAGATACAGGGGGACTTGGCAAGTAAACTTAGTAATGAGGCCATAATGAAGCTTAACAAAGAATTGGAAGGTGACTTTGCTAAATGGGAAAAGGAAATAGTGGCTTCAAAAACTAAAAAATACCAACGGGATGTGGTAGACTTTTCCAATAACCGGGTATATAAATGGAGAAAAAAACAGGGTGTACCTTTTAGAACACCCAGATCCCATCGTAACTCCTTTTCCTCAGCCTCATCAATGGATGAGGAGATGTCCTCTGGCAGTCATTCTACCATCCAACAGAATTTACGCCTGGGACTGGGTAAACATGCCTATAGAAAAGGACCGACGTATAATAAAAGGAAACTGACACCTCCACAGTCGTTGGAAAAGAAATCCAAAACAACTACGAATTTAGAGGTAATTAACCTCTCAGGGCATGTGTTATCTAGGTCCCAGGAGGAAGTTTTGAAATTGGGCTTGACTTTTGTTCCCACTAATGGTTTTAATTATTTTGTAGCCATGAAGGATTTGCAGCTTTTTTTGCGGAAGGTCGTACTCCGCAAACTTCATGCGAGACCTACAGGCACGGACGGCCTAGACACCACCATGGATCGAGAAACACTGGCCACTTTGGAGGAACTTGAAAATGAGAGTGCCACCCCTATCAAAGGTACCTTCCCTGCTTCCGTCGTGCCTAGGTCGTCCACGTTCCCCCCCTTCTCTGTGTGCCCCCAAATTGAGATTTTCAATAAGTTGGTTTTGGCCGATTTTAAGGCTATTTCACAGTGCAGGGGGAGAGATAATCTAAGTAGATCCCAACGTCAGGCTCTCAATGAACTGAGATCCATGACAGACGTGGTTATTAAGCCTGCAGACAAGGGGGGGAACGTGGTGATTTGGCCGACGGATATGTATGAAAGGGAGGCCTTTCGCCAACTTAGGGATAGGGAGGGATATACACTCTTACCCAGGAATCCTTTGGCAGCATTCTCGGAGCTCTTGTATGAAATATTGGATAGGGCTTTTCAACAGGGGATCATCCCCAAAAAAATCTTTGATGGATTATGTGTTAAAACCCCGGTGATACCAACACTATATTTGCTGCCCAAGGTCCATAAGGATCCCGTTACACCTCCTGGACGTCCTATTGTCTCTGGCATAGGGGGGCTATGCGATCCAGCTTGTAAATTTATTGAATACTATCTTCATCCGCTGGTTGAGACGCTGCCCTCCTATGTCAGGGACACTACGGACGTCTTGAGGAGATTGGACGGTTTAGCAATGGAACCAGATATGCTTCTTGCAACAATTGATGTCGAGTCGCTTTATACGAGCATTGGCCATACAGATGGCATCAGGGCTACTAAATTTTATCTGGAATCAAGCAACCTGAACCCTGAGCTGTGCTCCCTCGTCCTGGAACTGCTGGAGTTTATATTAACACATAATTTTTTTGTTTTTAAGGATCGCTATTTTTTACAGCAGCGCGGCACTGCGATGGGCGCGGCGTGTGCGCCATCGTACGCAAACCTCTTTCTCGGCTATTGGGAGAGGGAGGTTTTCGGGGATGGCGCATGCGCCGCCTCCCAGGCGCAGTGCTGGTATCGATACATCGATGACATCCTTCTTATTTGGCAGGGTGGCGAGCCTGGGCTCCGGCATTTCATCCATGAGCTAAATCAGAACCAATACAACATCAGACTGACATATAAGATTGCCTCTAAAACCATTGACTTTCTGGACGTGAAAATTCTGATTGATGAGTCAGGGATGCTACAAACTGACGTTTTCCGCAAGGAAACGTCAGTGAATGCACTTTTACATGCATCCAGTGCTCACATATCCTCTACAATACGAGCGGTCCCTATAGGACAATTTTTAAGGATGAAGAGGATTTGCTCATTGGATGGAATGTTTGAGGCCCAGGCTCGTGACCTCTCCAGTAGATTCCGGGAGAGGGGGTACAGCAACAGGAGCATAAAACAGGGATATTTGCGCGCAAAGAGAGCACCTAGAGAACATCTTCTTTGTACTACAAGGACTAGGGCAGCGAAGAGGGAACAACCGGTACGTTTTATTACAACATTTAACGATCAATGGGGTTCTATCCGGAACATCTTATCGAAACATTGGCCGGTTCTTAAGACTGAACCTACTTTGGAAAGATTGATTCCAGAATATCCCCTCCTAACGGCAAGGAGAGGAAGAAATCTGAAAGATATCTTGACAAAAAGTCACTATGTGGCAACACCGGCCACCTTGTTTGGGATGGGCAAACAAAAATGGGGCTTTTTTCCGTGTGGGTCATGTCTGGCTTGTCGCAACCTTGTTAGAGCTACATCATTTACATCAGCTAATGGTGATAAGGAATATCGCATTACTAATTACATCACGTGCAATACCACCTATGTGGTGTACTATGCCGTCTGTGCCTGTGGTCTCGGTTATGTGGGGCTCACATCTCGTGAGCTCAAGGTAAGGATACGTGAGCACGTGCGGGGCATCATTGCGGCCAGAAATGTGGTGGATACTACTGAGTTAGAACCGGTCCCTCGGCACTTCAGACTGTGCCATGACTGTGACCCCGCTTCTTTTAAGGTGCGGGGCATAGACAGGGTACACTGTGGCATTAGAGGAGGTGACCGCAAACGCCTTCTGGCGCAGCTGGAGTGCCGATGGATCGTGACTCTGGGCACGATGTCTCCGCACGGGCTTAATGAACAACTATCCTTTGCCCCTTTCCTTTAAAACGAAACCGCATATATACATTTTATTTTTCATTTTTTACTTTTTATTTTTATGCTGCATCTCCTTCATGGCCAAAGGATTCTTTTCGGATCGTGTAAATATAGTATTGTAGTCATGCTAGTAGTGGCAATTGTCACTTCTTTGACAGGTTGCCTTCACGTCACCTTATTCTCCCTTGTGTTGTGGGTGTTGTGTTTTTTTAATTAATTCCCTGTTTTTTGTTTCTTATTTGTTTAGTGATAAGAGGTTCCATTGTCTCTTTGTGCTCCTGAAATATATCTTTCTTTGACCAGCTTGGCTAGATCTGGATTGATTCGTTCATCGTGAAACAAATCTATATATGGATTGCACGGGAGCATCTTTTGGATTGTGTACATCCAGGACCAGAACACTAATGGATTACTGCAGCTTATGTGTTCTGCCCTGACCGTCGCTATAATGGATTTCTTTGTATACCTTCCTTTTTTCCTTTTTTCTTTTCCCCTCTTTCCTCTAAACAGCGTTTCTAATGGTGTAATGTTTTCCCTTTCTTTGCATGTATACCGCAGTGTTGTACACTTACCAGTAGTCCCTCAGTCCTTGCCCACACTCCGTCCAGTATGTAAGATGGCCGCCGCGCCGTGCGCCTGCGCACTGCGGCCCCGTTTCCGTCCGCGTCACTGAAGGCATCCTTAGGACCCGGCGCGGGTCTTTGACGTCACAGGAAATGTTTTCCGTGACCCGCGCCGTGGTCTGGATGGCCGGATGTGGTGGCGGACGCCGTTGGGCGGCACTGCGCATGCGCCGCACCTGGCGCGGCGTTTGAGATTGTTTTGGGTGTCACTCAGTTAGTATATATGACTGGGTATTGGTGGGTGTCTCTTATGGTCCCCTGAGGAAGCCAACTTCGCGAAACGCGCGTTGGGGCCCTTTTCTCCTACCTGTCGAGGTTCCTCCCTCCCACATGGGTGAGTTACTGTTATGCTGGGCAGTATGAGTGAGAGCATATTAGGTTTATGGGTTGCAATATTAGCATATGGGCTCCCTATGTAATTACCCCTTGATGGTGGGATGCCTGACCTATTTATCCTATGCCCACTCATAGTACCAACATTTAGGGATGTACCTCCTCTGGCAGTTGCTGTTTTTTATGTGGTTCTTTTTTTCCCCTGTTCTCTCGTCATGTTTTTGTGCATTTAGGCTTATAGCCATTTCTTTGTACTATTAATGAGCCCTGTTTAATAAATTTTCACCTTTTGATATAATCATTTTAAGACTCAGGGTCTCATCTCTTTATACTTATATATGAGAGTATACTCCTGATCTCTTGTAGATATTAGTGATCCACCTCAGAAGATGACCGCTATTAAAAAGGTAAATAACTATTTACGTCCACTTTTTTGAAAAATGTAGAGGTGTGGAATTTACCCATTGTGACATATCTTATCTTACATATTTTTGATTTTTTTTTGTCTGCTCTTTTAACTGTGTATTATGGTTGTTCATTATGCTATTTGTACACTATACATTTTACATCTACTTTGGTTTTTAATATTTTATAGCATAGTTGCATTTTGTGTATACCATCTTACTGGTTATTTATCACTTTTTGTACCTTCTCCCCCTTTCCTCCTTTGCACCTCCCTCCTCAATTTTCATTGGTTTTTGTCCCTTTAAATACTTCCTTCTTCCCTTTTAACCTTTTTATTTATTGCCACCTGAAGAAGACAGTGATTGGCTGTTGAAACGCATTGTGATTAAAGATTTTAAACCCCTAAACCTGTGCTCCGGTGGCCTCTGTCATCTGCATCCAGACCGCTTTATTTTTTTTATTTACTCTTACCACTAGGACAGAGAGAGCCCTGACTTGGACCAAAGCTACATTTTATAGACAGGCCAAAAAATCCAATAGAATGTTAGAACGTAAACGTAGAATGAGATAATCGCTTAACACCATAACCTCCATAAAAGACACTACAGGACAGATATCAGCACACCCGGATACTATATACAGCACAATTCACGCCTATTATCAGAAACTATACTCCGCAGTCACCACAACTCCTACACAATCCTTCTTACAAGACCTGCATCTCCCCAAAATTACAGAACCCACAGACCAGCAACCTCATCTTGATATCTCTGAAGAAGAAATAATCTCAGGAATTAAAAGCATAAAAAAGGAAAGGCTTCTGGACCTGATGGCCTTACGGTCATTTGCTATAAAAAAAATTCAGCGAGATACTTACACCCCACATTAAGTGTTTTTTTTTAAATTCACTCTTAAATGGATCCCGGATGCCCCCTGAATTCTATGTGGCACACGTGACTGTGATCCACAAACCTAAAAGAGACCATCTACTAACAAAAATGACAGACCTATTTCACTATTAAACATAGACCTAAAGATGTACACCTCAATCATTACTGTTAGTCTTAATAAATAATTACCCTCTCTAATCCACCATGATCTGGTTGGATTCATACCCTCGAGAAAAGCACCAGATAATATCAGGAGGAATCTAAATATCATTCACTCAGCAAACCACCACAAAAAGCCTCTCTTGTTGTTGGCCTTGGACACTGAAAAAGCTTATGATACATTATCCTGGCCATACCTCTTTATGGTCCTGTCCAAATTCGGCATCTCTCCCAAACTCATCTCTTGTCTTCAGCTATTATACGACAGTCCTGCATCTTATCTAAAGCTTCCGATGACACATCCAATCCCCATAAATATACAACGAGGCACTAGACAGGGATGTCCTTTATCACCAGCCTCTTTTGCCCAAGCCATAGAACCCCTGGCGGAGGCCATAAGGAAAAATCCCAACATAATGGGCCCTGACAACTTAGTAGATCATTACAAAGTCAGTCATTCTCATGAACAAAATTATGTCATCTGCAAACAAAGCAGTTTTGACCATCTCCTTTCTCACCTTTATCCCTTTGTTAGAGCTATGACCATTTAGGTACCTAGACATGAGTTCGATTGCTAGATTAAACAATGAAGGGGATAAAGGGCATCCCTGCCTTGTTCCCTTCTTCAGCTCGAAGGCTTCAGAAAGAAACCCCATTGTATATACCTTTGCCTTGGGGTTGTGGTACAAAACCTCTAGAAATTACCTAAACGAGCCTACTAGTTTTATTGTGTCTAGTACTTGACCCAGCCATGGCCACCTCACATTATCAAACGCTTTTTCTGCGACTAATGTGACCATGGCTGGATCCTCACCCTTTTCCCGATGTTTATTCCTGACCATGTCTAATAATAGCATGGCTTTTCTTATATTAGCAACGGCTGACCTTCCCTTTACAAAGCCTGTTTGATGTTTCGATATTAATCTTGGCAGTATTTTAGCCAACCTATCTGCCATTATTTTTGAGAGGAGTCTGACATCTTGATTTATCAATAATATCGGTCTATAACTTGCAGGGTCCTCTAAGTCTTTCCCTCCCTTCGGGAGAAGTATTATATAAGCTGTATTCATGACTTCTGACAAAGTTTGTCCTTATAAAACACGGTTATATAAATCTTTCAGTGTGGGGGTTATTTACTCACTCATTGCTTTATAGAGGGAACCATAAAATCCATCAGGTCCAGGTGCCTTATTGGCTCCCGTCCCCTTTATAGCCATACTAATTTCTTCTTCCAGGATGCACCCATTCAATTCTTGTAGTTACTCATCTGTCATCTGAGAATTTTAATTTTGTCTAGCCATACATCCCCTGCTACAACCTGTCATCCCCCCTCTTTGTACAACTTAGTGTAGAATTTGCCCAATTCCCTATTTATATCTTTGGGTCCATCAGGTGTTGCCCTCTTGAATTTTTCATTGCCATTATAGATGCATAAGCATATCTTCCCCTAGCTAAATTAGCCAGTATTGAGCCCACATCTTTTCTGGCACATGTCAGGAAGCGCGCCGAAAATCCCACCTATAAGTGACACCATCACAGGATCGCAGGTCACCGATGGGTTGGCATGACAACCAGAGGTCTCCACCAGAAGTCTAAGGTTGTCAGTGCTGGATTGCTATGAGCGCCGTCAACTAGTCGAAAATGCATGGAACAGGGATCGTCCCGCTGAGCTCTGGCTCTCCTTTAAAAATGGGTAAAACACTACTCAGGCAACACAGGGAGAGGGTAAAACAGTATGGCAAAGCTTTATTGAACCACAAAACAGGCAGATAACACATAGAACAGTCTCAGCACAGTACCCAAGATGGTGCACATTAGAGTCTCACTCTTCCGCTGACTCGCCAGGATAATGGAAGCTGTGACTACAGATCTTCCAGGGTCGCTACCTCATCTGTGGCACGCACACAGAGAGGAGGTAATGACAAGCTTAGGAAGATTTCAGTAAATGCAAGGGCAGTTGATTAGAGGATCACAACATGGCTTCATATTCCATAGTCGGTTACTCCACCTGTGGCACGCACACAGAGAGGAGTCCATTGAGTCCATACAAGGTACAAGACCAGTTGATCTGAGGATCACAACCTGGCTTCTCCAAACATATCCATGGTTCAGCGATGGTCAATGGAGAAGATCTGTATTCTGCCAACTGAGGCTGAAAACCCATAGGCTGTTTCCTACAGAATCTTAGATCTGGGTCCCTCGTAATGGAGCCATGATGTAAAATTCCTGCTGTCCTTTTGAGATGTATGGATGTCTTGGCAGAATCTCTCTGGCTATTTCTCTCTCTCAGTCTCTTTATACAGAGGCATATAACCTATTTTTAGACTTAGCAAGTGTCCCTCATTAAGTATTTGCATAAAGGGCAATAATGGCTTGCATAGTTTTTCCCTCTCTGTTTTAGATGTCAACAAACTGGCTCCATAACACAATGCATAATTAGCATATCAGAAAACATCACTAGTGATCAAGTATAAACCACAATAAAAGTCAATATTATTGGCCTACACAAACAAAAGTCTGTTTTCTTGACCAACCAGAAATCAACACTTAAATTGAAAGCCAAAATACAGATAACATTCTATTATTCTTCATTTGCTTAAAATAGTCATCTGGTTAATTAAAGTTAAAAAAAAGTTTTTCAAAATATTAAAAAAAGAAAAAATATAAAAGCTCAAATTACCCCCTTTCAAAATAAAACTTAATAAAATAACACATATACATGTTTGCATAATACAGAAAAAACGGAGTATCAGTCCATACTAAAATAACTATTTTATTGAATCCAAATAGATAAAAAATCCAATATTAGTTACATTAAGACAATGAATATACAACAAATAACAAGCAAAAGAAATAGTGACGGTAGCACAGATGAAATACCAGCGTGGAGACAAACTGATGCCACATGTATAAGTAAAGTGCCTAGTGCTAAAGTATATATAGGAAACCAGGGAGATGGGGTCAGGGGGTATAGGGCCTCATCAAGTAATCATAAATCCATGTGGACCTCCACAGAGCCCTGTACACAGGCTCAAATCAGTCACCAATACCGGTGCTATAACCCAAAAACCCCCCCACACATCCTTACCCCTGGAGCTGGCACTCAGAAATGATCCACGCTGCAGCCCCAACGCGCGTTTTGCGTCAGCTTCATCAGGGGGCGGTGCTGCTGATGAACCCGAGGTACTATTTAAGGATCCCACTGATAATAGAATTAATGCCACCTGATGTGGCGCATGTCGCCGCTCACTCGGTCGGGAATTGCATCCCGAGCAGCATCCAAAATGGCGCCGCGGCCAGTTCCGTCGCGATGACGTCACTGTACCGCACGCGTCATCACGCGGCGCCGCCCACAATGCCCCAGACTCAGAGCGGCAGCTGACATGCGCGTGGTGGAGCCAATGAGGATTGAGGACGTAAATGTCCATGATAGAAGTGTCGATCTACATGCCACAACCAGAACGGAATTTGCGCGCTAATAATAGCGTCAGTAAGGAAAAAAAGGGGGGGGGGAGGGAGAAGGGGGGGAGAAAAAGAGGGAGAAAGAGAATATGACATCTCCCTACAAAAGAACAGATCAAGATGCAAACCCAAATGTGCATAATAAATGTACCCTCCCATATTATATTAACCCCTAAAGGGATAGGACACATAGGGGGAAGAAAAAAATATATAATAAAATAGTGAAAAAGCAAGTGAAAAGATATGAAATAAAGCATATTGATAAAGAAAATAACACAGATATTAATATAAATAAACAATACATGAATGAATTATTAAGTGCATAAATATATAAAATACATATATAGTCAAAAATAATACAAATATGTGTATATGTTAATATTCAACGGTGAACAATTATTTTCTAATGCTCCACAGGTGCTGTGACATCACAAGTGTCCAATACCAGAATTGATTGTAGCTCCGACAGTCCAGCAGTCATAATGACTGAAGCCATAGATCGAAAAACATATCCTCCAATAAGGGGACCACATGACGAAAAGAGAAGACTGTAAAGATGACTAAAAGGTAATTAATCAAAGAAAAAAGGAAAATTAATAAAAACACATAAAATATAAAAGACAACAGCAACAACAACCAAAACTAAAAAAGAACCGGAGTGAATCTATAGAAATGAACTAAAGCTCAACTGCTCATTGAGACCCGCTGGAGCAAGAGTATTTAACACTGTGATCCAGCGGAATTCTATCTGAGCCAATTTCCATTTAGCGTCACCACCTCTTATGCCTAACCGAATCCTGTCAATCCCCCACACCTTTAGATCCTTGGGGTTACAGTCGTGGTGTCTGCGAAAATGTTTTGGGATGGGTTTCAAATATTCTTCATCAACCACATCACGTGCAGCTTTTATATCTCTTACGTGCTCGCGTACGCGAACACGCAACTCCCTGGACGTCAGCCCGATGTACACAAGATTGCACGTGCAGGTAGCATAATATACGACATGGGTCGTACTACACGTGATGTGATCTCTTATTTTGAATTCACGTTTTCCATCCGATGATACGAATATCGCAGATCTGACAAGGTTTCTACAGGCCAGACAGTCACCACATGGGAAGAAACCATTCCTTGGCCTCCCTGCTTGGAATGGATCTGGTATCTTTGCCACGTAGTGACTGTGGACTAAGGCTACGTTCACATTAGCGTCATGCGACGCAGCGTCGCCGACGCAACGCACGACACATATGAAACGCACGCAAAAACGCACCATTTTTGACGCATGCGTCGAACGGATGCGTCGTAAAACGCTGCGTTTTTTGTGCGTTTTTGTTGTGTTTTTCCAAAAACGCAGCGTTTTCCAACGCATGTGTTGTCAAACAATGATGTCATTTGTCAACACAATTTAGTGTCTAGACACTAGATAATACCACCAATGAATAGAAGAGGGTGGGTCTAGTGTCTAGACACTAGATAATGCCACCAATGGATAGATGAGGGTGGGTATAATGGAATTGTGGTATATATACCCCGGCATAGATAAATTCCTACCATACAGCATCAAGATGGAGCGTCCCATGGAGAGTATCTACCTCAATATGGAGCTGGATTTTGCCATTGCTATTGCTTACGCTATTGCCTGTCATGAACAGAGGAAAAGAGAAAAACTACGGAGAAGGAGTCGTCGGCGTTTTTGGCTACACCCTATAGTGGAAGTCCGAGAGAGTCGTGGAGCCTACCATTGTTTGTTTGGCGAGTTAAATGACAACCAGGAGAAATACTTTGAGTACACCAGGATGTCTCCAAACAGCTTCCGATATCTGCTGCGTCTGGTGGAAGGAGCCATTTCCAGGCAGGACACGCAGCTCCGTAAATCAATTTCCCCCGAGGAACGTCTGCTGGTGACTCTACGGTACGTAATGCAATGTGAAGGATTTATATGTTCTTGCCATTTTTTAAAGTAACGTTTTTTTGGTTTTGTGGGGTGGGGGATTGGAATTAAAAATGAAAATTTATTTCATATCAATGTAATTAATTCAATTTATATATTTTCTTCTTGTCAGTTTCCTGGCTACCAGAGAGACCTTGAGATCACTGCATTTCCAGTTTCGGATTGGAGTCTCCATACTTTCTGGTATTATTGCCGACACATGCCGGGCATTGTGGGACAACCTCCGGGAGGAATTTTTACCCATCCCTACAACTGAATTATGGCAGGCCAACGCCCAAAAATTTGAACAACTTTGTTCTTTCCCTAACTGTATTGGAGCAGTGGATGGGAAGCACATTAGGATTACAAAGCCTGCAAGAAGTGGATCTCTGTTTTTTAATTATAAAAAATACTTTTTCACCTTGCTCATGGCAATTGCAGGTGCGGACTGCAGGTTTCTCGCCGTGGACATTGGAGCGTTTGGCCGTGCAAATGATTCACGGACATTTAAGGAGTCTGACATGGGCCGAAGATTATACGAGAACAATTTTAATTTCCCCCAGCCACGACCTCTTCCCAAGACCGAAGGCCCAGCCATGCCATTTGTTGTGGTTGGGGATGAGGCTTTTCAAATGAGTGGCAACCTACTGAAACCGTACTCCAGTCGGGGGTTGGACCGCACAAAAAGTATTTTTAATTATAGACTGTCCAGGGCCAGAAGAACTGTGGAGTGTGCCTTTGGAATCCTTGTCTCCAAATGGCGTATCTTAGGATCCGCTATAAATTTGAAAATTGAGACAGTGGATGAGGTGGTGAAGGCTTGTGTGGTTCTCCACAATTATATTATTGATAAAGAGAGAGTCAACGTGGAACTCGATGAACCCATACCAAATCCATTGCCTGATTATCAAGATCATCCTCTGCGGACAACTGTGGACATTGCTCATATGAGGGACCGATTTGCTGCATACTTTGTTTCAGATGTTGGGCGTGTTTCATGGCAAGATCAAATGGTTTAATTCATCCTGGTATGATACAATAAAAACACTGTCATGTAAACACTGTGGAGTCCATGACATTTTACCAGCCTATGTAATGTTATTTAAATGTTGTTAATGTCCCCTGAATTTCTACTGCGTTGTGTTATGAAATAAAGTTCTTGTGCCTTTCCTTTTTAACAAAACAAATTTCCCATATGTTTTTCCAAAGTAAACAAAATTTAAAATCCAATGTTCTAGAAACTAATGTGTGTCCCACAAAATTTATGTGAGCACCAGTACCCAAATTGACTGTGGCAAAACAAGAAAATTGTTCAGCCGTGTGTTCCATAGTTTTGAAATATAACATGATCGGCTCCCACCTTGTCAACCATTTTTAATCTTGCAGACTATTTGCATATGGAACCTGGCTTGACAAGGAGGGAGACGATCATGTTTGCAAAACTCTACAGAGTTAACACTATTGGACTCAGGATGCTGGAATACGTCCAGAGTCAAATAGTGGCGACACTGTGAACATTGCTACCACCTCACCTGACCAATATTCTTAAGGTACCGTAATAAAACGATTAGCCAACGATCCCGACCAGTGATACGACCGGACCGTGATCGTTGTTAGTCGTCACGTGGTTGCTGGAGAGCTGTCACACAGACAGCTCTCCAGCGACCAAAAAATAGCAAGTCCCCGTGTAATCTGGGTAAACTTTGTGTTATGAAGCGCATGGCCGCACTCACGATGTTTTCCCTGTTTACCATTGTAAATGTAAAAAAAAAAAAAAAATACCCTTACATTCCGGTGTGTGACACGTCCATCGCCGTCAGCTTTCCGTACTGTGCCAGCCCTAAAGCACAGCACAGCGTTTATTATTAAGTCAACGGTGTGCTCTGCTTTACGGCCGGGAATGACAGTGTCAGTCACTGCGGGAAGATGACGGCGAGGGACGTGGTTGACACCGTAATAAGTATGTTTTTTTTTTGGGTATTGTTCACTTTTTTGATTGTTTAAAACACTGCGCTAGTAACCCAATATTCCCTTGTTTACAGCAAAGACATTGCTGGATCGGTGTCAAACACGCCGATCCAACAATGACAGCGTGTGATCAGTTACCCAAAAAAGTTCCTGATCATTCGCTGAGACCTACAATCTCCCAGCAGGGGCCTGATCGTTGGACAATTTCAGAAAAGATAACGTTGGTAACTGACAAAAACCAACTATATCGTTAATGAAATCATTGTGTGATGGTACCTTTTAAAATTGATATATTGAGCAATGCTCTTTGTGTTTGTAACATCTCATAGTACAATGAGCGACAGCCCTATAAAAAAATGTTAAAAAATATTGATAAAATAGTGTCAGACATTGCACATCAGGTGTTACAAACACAAGATTTGTTTATACGGCGCTCGGTGTGATTTGGTGCAAACTTTATTTTAGACAAAGAAAAACTCAGTATTTTTGAACAAATTAACAAATTTATTTGGGACACAAAAATAAAAAATCGGTAAATGTTATGGGGTATCAATGTCTGCGATTAAGGGGGATTTATATCCTCCACTTTGGGTGTGTGTTGAGGAGACCGAGGAGGAGGACGAGGGGGAGGAACCAGCATACTCTAATACACTAGACGGGATGCCGACATCAATCCAGCCAGTAGGCGGTGGCGATACTGCCAACGCAGGAGGTGAGGGAGGAGGAGGGACGACCAGTGTCCTAGGCTGGCTACTCCTGCTGCGGGTAGACCCAGGCTGAGTACTGGGTGTGCTCCGTGTAGACCCAGGCTGGGTACTGGGTGTGCTCCGTGTAGACCCAGGCTAGGTACTGGGTGTGCTCCGGGTAGACCCAGGCTGGGTACTTTGTGTGCTTGTTTTGGGAGCAGCCATAGCCGAGGTTGTAGTGCTGGTCTTCTTCTTTTTTTTCCTCCTCTCTCCCTCTGGGTGTGGATCGGCTTCCCGTCTGTGTGCCCTTGAAGGCCTGGCAGGAGCAGAAGTTTGGGGCTCTGTTCTGTGGTGGCGGTGGCGGCGGCGGTGGCCCTCGGCACGCGGAGCTCTGTGTTGGTGCTCTGCAGCAGGAGTCGGAGCCATGGTAGCCAGCGATGGTACTGCGGGCATTGTAGTCGCTGACTGCATGACCCGAGCCTGCTGCAGAGCAGTGACGTATGCGTTGTTGCAGGCCTGCATCACCGAAATCTGGAGTTCCGGCGTAAGATGTTCCGCCATGCCCTTCTCAATGGCACTAAAAAAATGTTTGGCCGGCCTCGAGAGCTCCGATTCCATTGATTCAAGACGCCGGTCGATATTGGCCAGAGATGTGTCCATTCTATCACCCAGCGACTTGAAGCAATTCTGGAAGACCGTGCTCAAATGTAAAAATTCGGGCAGGACCGCCCTGTCCAAGGCCCGCTGACGCTGTTGGGAAGACCCGAAGGAAGGAGCGACAGAGGCCTCGGCCAGGGGAACATCTGATGGACCGGCTGCCGGTTCGCCAGATTGAGGTGGTGCAGACCTGCTCTCGCTGTGGGATGGCTGCGACGGTTCAGATGGCCATTCACGAAGGACCACTCCAGAGGGTCGGACAGGCTCGCGGGTGCTGCTGTGTGTTCTGTGAAAACATAAGGAAACCATTAGTATACACAATATAACATTTCACATTCGTCACCAACTGTGTAAAACTAAACATTGCATCACACACTATTACTGTTAAGGGTTTGTTCAGTCAGTCGTAACGGTTTGCTGATTGAACCGGCCAGCTGCCTGACATGGCTGATGTGACCAATCAGCGCGGGTGACAGGCCTGATTAAAATGCCCGCTCCTTACTCCCCGCAGTGAAGGCCCGTCGCCCGCATACTCCCCTATCAGTAATTAACTTTACTGGCGGTATCCATTGCCGCCGTTAATGTTAACCAATTTTTAATATTGACACTGCATATGCCGCATCAATATTAAAAATAGAATACATTTATTTATTTCAAAATAGTCACCCATGTTTGCCGTTTGTAACGCCCGACAATTACGCTTCGTCGAAACTGCCATGACGTCACGGTCATGTGACCGAGACGTCATCACAGGTCCTGCGAGCTGAGCAACCATGGGAACATAACTTGCCTTGGAGTAGAAGGTATGCCGTGTCGATTATATTTTTCCATTTTTTTAAAAAATCTGGGATACACCTGGATGGGCAATATACTACTCCACTATGAAATATTGCCCGGCCATGGCCAATCTACTATCTTTCTGTGTTCTGTATACTTCGTACTTCAGGAAAAAAAAAGAGGAAGTCCAGCTCACCATAGTAGTAATCCCAGAAGGCACGGAGCACGGAGACGCTGTGTCAAGCGTGAGAAGACCAGAAATGAAGAAAAAATTCCAGCTCTACGAGGCGTGAAAAGTAAAAACTAAATACTTTATTCACTTCAATCAGAAGCAGAGGATGAAACATCAGCACAATACAATAAAAACACTATCTACGCGTTTCAGGTGACAGGGCACCCTTAATCATGATGTCTGATTAAGTGTTCCCTGTCACCTGAAACGCGTAGATAGTGTTTTTATTGTATTGTGCTGATGTTTCATCCTCTGCTTCTGATTGAAGTGAATAAAGTATTTAGTTTTTACTTTTCACGCCTCGTTGAGCTTGAATTTTTTTCTTCATTTCTATACTTCGTACTTGCCAAAATAAATGGCTGGGCAATAAACTACGTGGCTGGAATATAGTACGTGAATATGCATGTTTTAAAAACTAGGTGTGTGCATAGGTACTATACTTACTCTCTGCTTTCAAGGACCGGTCGCAGGAACTGCAAAATACGATTATATTTGTATATTGAGGTCCTTGAAGCTGCAGCACCACTACGAATCTGTCCCTCCTTTTTCAGGCCCCTCTTGAAACGGTCCTTCATGGAGCGCCATCTGGTCTTCAATTGTTTAACTGTGTATAAAGTAATAAAAAAAAAATTAGTTTGAGAGAAAATATTGAAATTGATAACGCAACCGTGTGCAATCCCAATAGAAGACATCACAGACGGTTGTGTATCCTGGCATGATGGGTCAGAGCAGCATTTCGGAAATACTTACGAAATTTATCTTTGCCCGCGGGGGAAGCGCTGTCGAAGCCATCCCACAGCGATTTTGCCACCTCAATCCACAAACGGCGCAACACGCCCTGGTCCACGTGCCGGGGGTCACGGTTGTCCCACAACGGGCCTCGTTCCTGTATGGATGCCACCATGAGGTCTACGTCCAGTGGGTCATCATGGGCCCGTTGTGAAACCTAGAATAATTTGAAAATTTTAATGTTTGCAAGATAAAAATTGTTCTCCCTACCTCCTCCACCACCACCTACCACCTCCACCACCACCCCCCATACCCCCAAAAAAAAAAAGTTAAAGAAAAAAAAGGAATAGGTTTGACATAAAAACTTACTCGCCGTCCTGCCACCACAGCTTGGTCCCGTGGTCTCTGCTCCTGAGGGCTATGTTCCTCCTGGCTCTCCTCCTCACTTGAAGAAGTCTGTAAAAATAGTTTAAAAAAAGTTGAGTGACCCATCTACAAATGACACCGAATAGTAAGCAACAGTAGATCATGTACTCACCGGACTCCTCAGCGGTGGGGTGGGGCTTGACTCGCTGGCCATTACTAATGCAATTCTGAAATAAAAAACAAAATAAAATTTAGCCTATGCACAATACAGCGGAACATAGTAAAATATATAAAAAAAAAAAAAATATTTACATTTCAACCACAAAGAACATTGCACTAATGCCAACTGAACTAACGCTGAGCAAACAACACTGCCACATTGAAACAAAAAACAATGGCAGAGACAACACAATGCCAGAGTAAACAAAAGCCTAAAGATAACAAAACAAATACACAACAGACCCTATGTCGTAATCCAAAAAGACAGTTTTGTTTAAAAAAATGTTTACTACATTGATTGCAAAAAGTCAAAATAAAAGCAAAACCATACCGCCATACGTGACAATTAAAAAAAAAATTAACAAAAAAAATAAATAAATAAATATAAAGACCTTAAATACCAAACTGATTAAAAAAGCAAACATTTATATTTAAAAAAGCAAAAAAAAATTTGGAACAACAGTATGCACGGAGCAACCCAAAAAACACAATAGATTTATGAAAGAAAAAAATTAACAACCCCCAAAAATTAAGGACAGAAACGGCAATCCTGGATACACCACAATACTTTACAATCAAACCGACAGGGCCGAAGACAATAAAAGGCCATACAACGCCATACATCACAACCAGAAACATACAACAATGTCTTTACACAACCACAGTGCAGAACATAATACACAACTTGCAATAAAAATTATTACATTTAATGAAAGGGCGCAGAATCATTCTATACTACCATACTTGTTAGGACTGGCGGAACGCACTAAGGAAGGTGATATAGATGCGTTCGCAGTCCGGGGTCCACCGTGCAGGTGAAAACCTGCTGCTAGTAAATACAGACTATATGGCGGTACACTAAAGTATATACACGTGGGTTCAACCTCACCCAGCGTGAAGGGAGCAATCCTGCTGCGACACAGGATCGCGGCACCGCACCTAAAGCGCGAGCGAGTAGTCAGCGTACTTAACCCCAACTGGGATTGAAGTCCGATTAGACCCTCGCTGGCACTACACCACAACTGGGTGTGTAAGGAAACTAAGAATAAATATATAAATGCACAGGAGTGCGAGCAATGCCGCACTGACGGACGCCACCAACCACACTGGCTTGGGTATGGAAAGCGCAAGGCAAGCGCACGGCGCCGTACAGGCGGACACAGCAAGAGGACGCTGTAATGTGTGTTTCGTGCTGTTGGATAAGTCGGGCGCTAGATAACAAACATACACCTTCCGCGAACAGACATTCAATAGGGAGGGTTATTTAAAGAGCGACTTTCACTCACAACACACACACATATTTACAAGACAATACTAGCGCATGGCCGTGCGGTCATGCGCAGTTTATATAGTTGCAGCACAGGAAGTGGCTACAGTACTTTTGCCCTTCCAAGACCTGCCAAGAGGACCAATGGAATGTGCTGCAGAGCCTGAGCACATGACCCTCGATCTCCAACGGGAGATCTTACCCTGGGCATGCTCAGTACGTTCAGACAAGGACTTAGTCCCAGAGAAGTCCGCTCGCTGCTGACCAGCACTGACTTTAATGGCAGAGACTGGAGAAGCAGCAGCAACTCTTCGCACAGAGTCAGACTGAGCGAGATGCTGGGATCGACGTCCTTGCTGAGCAGACTCCACTGCGGCTGGAGGAGAATGGGAGACCGCAGCGGAGACGGATCGAGATTCCCCCTGTGCAGCAGAGGAAACTCGACTCCTAACAATACTTTACAATAAAACCGACAGGGCCGGAGACAATAAAAGGCCATACAACACCATACATCACAACCAGAAACATACAACAATGTCTTTACACAACCACAGTGCAGAACATAATACACAAGTTGCAATAAAAATTATTACATTTAATAAAAGGGTGCAGAATCATTCTATACTACCATACTTTACAATAAAACCAACAGGGCAGGAGACAATTAAACGCCATCATATAACGCAAGAAAAATACATCACAACTGAATACAAAAAACACCCCCAAACCAATAAATGGAAAAGATAAATCTATCCTGGAAAGAACAATAATCAAGGCCGGAGACAATGAAACGCCATCCTTTACAACGCCATACATCACAACCAGACTAAAAATACACCAATGTCTTTAAACAACCACAGTGCAGAATATATTACACAACTTGCAAAAACAATTTAAAAATAAAACATGTAGAAAATGCACAGAATCATTCTATACTTACATCTCTGGAGAGCAGATGAAGAAGTCTGGTCTGGTGTGTTGTCTGTAGATGCTGCAGCAGAAGTGACAAAAAATCCAAACATTTTCTTTATATATGGGGGATGTTTTTATCACTGTCTTCACTGTCTAGACACTGTCTAGACACTTTTTTGTTTAATTTTATTTAACGACGCATGCGTCGCACAACGCACGCACGACGCACGCACTTGCGTCTCGTGCGTTGTCAATTGGTTTCAATGGGAGATTGTAACGCAATGACGACGCACGAGCGACGCAAGTGCGACGCACGCGTTTTATAGACGCTACAAAAATGCAACATGTAGCGTCTCCGACGCCACCCAGGTGCGGTGAAACGACGCATGCGTCATGCGTTTTTACAAAAACGCATGACAACGCAACGCATGCGTCCCCAATGATAAAGATAGGGGCGCATGACGCATGCGTCGTTGTGCGTCGACGACGCTGCGTCGCATGACGCTAATGTGAACGTAGCCTTAGTGGGCCATTCTAATTAAGGGTTGTTTTGTATATTATTTTTCTGATGTTTTATTCTTTCTTGTTTAAGATGCGCTTATGAGGGACATCCCCGATGAAATTTTTTTTTTTAACCATAAAATTTTTTATTTTATTAAACATTGTAGAACAAAACAGGGTCTTACAAGTATTTAGTTTCTGTATAGAATGCATGAACAATAAACGATATAAACGATATATAGACAATATAAGGCTATCAATTACCTTCATTCTACAAAGACGTAAATGACAAGGACAAGACAAGACAGTAAGGGGTAGAGGGAAGGGAGGAAACAGAGAGGAAAAAAAAAAAAGGGAAAAACCTCAGTTAAATCGATTAATCAAATCCGAACTCAGCCGCACTATATATTCCATCATAATAAATCCCCAGATCTACGTCCTTCTACAGAACCTAATTGTATGATACAATATTGTTCTGCTCCAGGAAGACATCCAGGCCTCTCTTGAACCCCTCGACTGAGTTCGCCATCACCACCTCCTCAGGCAAGCAATTCCAGATTCTCACTGCCCTAACAGTAAAGAATCCTCTTCTATGTTGGTGGAAAAACCTTCTCTCCTCCAGACGCAAAGAATGCCCCCTTGTGCCCGTCACCTTCCTTGGTATAAACAGATCCTCAGCGAGATATTTGTATTGTCCCCTTATATACTTATACATGGTTATTAGATTGCCCCTCAGTCGTCTTTTTTCTAGACTAAATAATCCTAATTTCGCTAATCTATCTGGGTATTGTAGTTCTCCCATCCCCTTTATTAATTTTGTTGCCCTCCTTTGTACTCTCTCTAGTTCCATTATATCCTTCCTGAGCACCGGTGCCCAAAACTGGACACAGTACTCCATGTGCGGTCTAACTAGGGATTTGTACAGAGGCAGTATAATGCTCTCATCATGTTTATCCAGACCTCTTTTAATGCACCCCATGATCCTGTTTGCCTTGGCAGCTGCTGCCTGGCACTGGCTGCTCCAGGTAAGTTTATCATTAACTAGGATCCCCAAGTCCTTCTCCCTGTCAGATTTACCCAGTGGTTTCCCATTCAGTGTGTAATGGTGACATTGATTCCTTCTTCCCATGTGTATAACCTTACATTTATCATTGTTAAACCTCATCTGCCACCTGACACATGACAGACCACGGGGACCATATAGCCTAGAAGCGCACCACCGAGTCATTTAGTAAGGCTGTAAGGTGTTCCATCCTTCTGACATCCATGATTCGTCCAAGGAGGATCTGAAGCGAAGGAGGAATCGGCTGTCTCCAAAGACGCGCAATCAGGCATCTGGCCGCCGTAAGGATATGTTGCAATAATCTATTGGAAAGTTTGCCCATACCCAGCGCCCCGTGACCCAGGAGAAGCACTAGCAGGTTTAGTTCTATGTCTGTTTGCGATACCTTATCGATGAGGGACTTAACCTGACCCCAAAAGGGCACAATTTTTGGGCATGACCAAAATATGTAGACAAGAGACCCAGTGCTTCCCCACATCTCCAACAGGAGGGAGGGATAGAGGGATTCAGTCCATGCAGAAACTCTGGAGTGTGATACCAGTGCATTAGTATCTTATAGATATTTTCTCTGTAGAGAGTACACACTGGGCATGCAGCATTCCTCCAAATGACAGACCACTCTCGGGGAGAAATACGCCGCTCCAAGGCGGCCTCTCACTTGCGCATATATAGAAAAGATTCATCAGACCCATCCTGTGGATCCGATAAAATGTTGTAAATTTCTGAAATCAGACCCCTGGTGTTCACGCCTCTCCTGCAAATTTTCTCAAAATCCGTGGGGATCGAAGCTCCCGCTTTACCATATAGGGAGTTAGCAAAATCTCTAATTTGTAGGTATTGAAAGAATTCCCTGTTGGAAATCGAGAAATGTTGCTTAAGATAATCAAAGGAGTGAATCTCCATGGTCTCCCCGTCTATAATGTCCGCAAATCTAAATAGGCCCGCTTTAAGCCAAGGGTGAACCATAGGAGATTCTAGTAACATAGTAACATAGTAACATAGTTAGTAAGGCCGAAAAAAGACATTTGTCCATCCAGTTCAGCCTATATTCCATCATAATAAATCCCCAGATCTACGTCCTTCTACAGAACCTAATTGTATGATACAATATTGTTCTGCTCCAGGAAGACATCCAGGCCTCATAATAATCTTTATTTTTATATAGCGCTAACATATTCCGCAGCGCTTTACAGTTTGCACACATTATCATCGCTGTCCCCATTGTGGCTCACAATCTAAATTCCCGATCAGTATGTCTAAACTGCTTGGGAGCTGTGGATGATAGATGAAGGACACCAGGGGGAGCAAGGTGACATGAGGGCGAATCTCCGTGTGCAGGTGTTCCAAATGTCACGAGTGGACTGCATGGGGCCTAGAAGGAGTGGAAAGGACTTACATTGTGCTGGCGACCATAAAAGAGAGTTAGGGTGTATTGGGGCAAGCCATAATTTCTCTATTTCATTCCACCTACTGTAGGTCCATAGGGACGTCCAGCAGGGGATTCTCCTCAGGTGTGTAGCTCAGTAGTATTTAAGAATATTTGGCACAGAAAACCCTCCCCTGGTCTTATGAGCTGTGAGAACCGCCTTCGCCACTCTATGGCGCTTTTGTTGCCATATGAACCTAATAATAGCCGCCTGAAGGGACTTCAATTCCGAGACCGGAACTCCAACTGGGAGGGTCTCAAAGGCGTAGATCAATCTGGGTAAAAGACTCATTTTTACCGCCGCTATCCAACCCATAAGTCCCCCTTTCTGATAGGCCCCTCTGCTTTTTGACGCTCACACACCTTTAGGCTATGGATTCTTTTAGAACATTCAAGGTTCAACTTGTTAAAGTTTTATACTTTAATAACAAAAAGTTCAATGCTTACCAAAAGAAAAAGGTATAAAATATAATAATAACAAGACATACAACTTATGCAAAACAGTGTCAAAATAAACAGGAGAAAAACTTACAGAAATCATCTAACTGGTAGTTTGTTTTCTGCTCCCTGAGGGGAGTGAATGGAGTTGGTGGAACACATCAGCTTCTTGGGCTGCCCTCACTTGTGAACACAATTCTCTATCTGCAGCCTAAATTTATAACTTTGGTCTGAGGTCAGGTTTCTAGACGGGCCTCCCCAGGTTAATATCATAATTGCGGTCTGTTTGATTGGGCATGGCCGCTCTACTAATGAATATATTATTTTTCTTGTGAAAAGGTTCTCAGGAATAGATTCCCTCAGGCCGCAATTACCACCTCCCCTCCAAGACCTAGTAGGTGCCAAATGTTAGCTTCTTTTTGGCCCTAGCTAGACCTCCTGGGGAGATATGGAGACACAATTTCTACTAGTCCCAAGGAAGTACCTATTAACACCTAGGTGCGATTTGCCTTCAGGACAGATGTTACACTATCACTAGTCAGACATGTAACCCTAGACATATGTCCCTACACACATATATATATATATATATATATATATATATATATATATACAGTGGGGCAAAAAAGTATTTAGTCAGTCAGCAATAGTGCAAGTTCCACCACTTAAAAAGATGAGAGGCGTCTGTAATTTACATCATAGGTAGACCTCAACTATGGGAGACAAACTGAGAAAAAAAAAATCCAGAAAATCACATTGTCTGTTTTTTTATCATTTTATTTGCATATTATGGTGGAAAATAAGTATTTGGTCAGAAACAAACAATCAAGATTTCTGGCTCTCACAGACCTGTAACTTCTTCTTTAAGAGTCTCCTCTTTCCTCCACTCATTACCTGTAGTAATGGCAGCTGTTTAAACTTGTTATCAGTATAAAAAGACACCTGTGCACACCCTCAAACAGTCTGACTCCAAACTCCACTATGGTGAAGACCAAAGAGCTGTCAAAGGACACCAGAAACAAAATTGTAGCCCTGCACCAGGCTGGTAAGTCTGAATCTGCAATAGCCAACCAGCTTGGAGTGAAGAAATCAACAGTGGGAGCAATAATTAGAAAATGGAAGACATACAAGACCACTGATAATCTCCCTCGATCTGGGTCTCCACGCAAAATCCCACCCCGTGGGGTCAGAATGATCACAAGAGCAAAAATCCCAGAACCACGCGGGGGGACCTAGTGAATGAACTGCAGAGAGCTGGGACCAATGTAACAAGGCCTACCATAAGTAACACACTACGCCACCATGGACTCAGATCCTGCAGTGCCAGACGTGTCCCACTGCTTAAGCCAGTACATGTCCGGGCCCGTCTGAAGTTTGCTAGAGAGCATTTGGATGATCCAGAGGAGTTTTGGGAGAATGTCCTATGGTCTGATGAAACCAAACTGGATCTGTTTGGTAGAAACACAAATTGTCGTGTTTGGAGGAAAAAGAATACTGAGTTGCATCCATCAAACACCATACCTACTGTAAAGCATGGTGGTGGAAACATCATGCTTTGGGGCTGTTTCTCTGCAAAGGGGCCAGGACGACTGATCCGGGTACATGAAAGAATGAATGGGGCCATGTATAGTGAGATTTTGAGTGCAAACCTCCTTCCATCAGCAAGGGCATTGAAGATGAAACGTGGCTGGGTCTTTCAACATGACAATGATCCAAAGCACACCGCCAGGGCAACGAAGGAGTGGCTTCGTAAGAAGCATTTCAAGGTCCTGGAGTGGCCTAGCCAGTCTCCAGATCTCAACCCTATAGAAAACCTTTGGAGGGAGTTGAAAGTCCGTGTTGCCAAGCGAAAAGCCAAAAACATCACTGCTCTAGAGGAGATCTGCATGGAGGAATGGGCCAACATACCAACAACAGTGTGTGGCAACCTTGTGAAGACTTACAGAAAACGTTTGACCTCTGTCATTGCCAACAAAGGATATATTACAAAGTATTGAGATGAAATTTTGTTTCTGACCAAATACTTATTTTCCACCATAATATGCAAATAAAATGATAAAAAAACAGACAATGTGATTTTCTGGATTTTTTTTTCTCAGTTTGTCTCCCATAGTTGAGGTCTACCTATGATGTAAATTACAGATGCCTCTCTTCTTTTTAAGTGGTGGAACTTGCACTATTGCTGACTGACTAAATACTTTTTTGCCCCACTGTATATATATATAATCCTCGCAAGAAAAATACTGAGGGCACTCACCAGTCTTCAAAAGTCACTTCTTTATTAATCACAACTCCAGATAAAATTCATGGCCGGGGGAGAGGGAGCCGAAGCTCGTGTGAGCAGGGGAGGACGACGGCCGTTTCACGCTGTGCCTGCGCTTCTACGGGTCGATTTGTGCTCAGGACATACAGCGGATATAGTGTACCGGCCATGACACACCCACCACCAAATCCCTCCCACAAACCACAAAGATACACATATAAAAAGCACAAATTAAAAACAATGTTAAGCTATCACAATGGCAATATGAACGAACTCTCGGTTACATTCCAAAAGCTGTCATTGAAAATCATTTCACAGTCACAAAATCAAAATCAAAGTCCAATGAGCCGTGACGACGTTACCTAGCATTCTACTCCTACGCCACGTACAAGAATATAGACATATCGACTCTGTCATTGAAGCCAAGCGGACCCATAGCATTACTGCGCATGATCCACCTGGCTTCACATCTCAGGAGCAGATTATTCAAATCACCCCCCTGTGAGGGCAAGCCAACTTTTTCAATCCCCGCGAAGGTAAGACACTCTGTGCTGCCATCATGTTTCTCTTTCATATGGGAGACTAAACGCGGTACACCTTTTCCTGACACTACGGATCTACAGTGATCCCGAAAACGGACATACATGGGCCGAATGGTCTTCCCTATATAATATAGCCTGCAAGGGCAAAACACTATGTAGACCACATGATCTGTCCTACAGGTAATAAAATCATTAACCGTGTGTTCCACCGCCCCATCTGGAGTGTCCGCTCTGTCAGATGCTGTTTACAACATGGGCAATGCCCGCATTTAAAATTGCCTTTGGGGACCGCTGTATCCAGCCAATTCATATTCAACCTGGTTATACGATTTCTGACTAATTTATCTCTCAACCTTACACTTCTCCTATTAGCTATCAAAGGGCCTCTCGCTACAATGTCAGATAGTTCCTTGTCACGTCCCAACAAGTGCCAATTCTTTTTTATGGCTAACCTAATTTGCTGGTCCATATTACTATACTTAAAACAAAAAGTGAATCTTTTTCCTCCTTCTTGTCTCTGAACTAGTGATTCACTCCTACATCCCTCTTTTCTTTCGTTTTTTACTCTGTCCAAAGTGGACGTAACTAACCTTTCTGGGTAACCTCTTTGCTTCAGTCTAATCCCCATCTCTTTCGATTGCCGGTAAAAACCTTCCTCAGTATTGTTCACTCTACTAACTCTCAGGAGTTGGCCATATGGTAAGGCTCGTTTTGTATGCATGGGGTGAAAACTGTTGAAATGCATCAACGTATTAGCCGCCACAGGTTTCCGAAAAAGCGAAGTACAGATGTTTCCCTCTCTAATCTCTACCACAACGTCCAAAAATTCCAGCCGCTTACCCCCAAACACTGATGTAAAAACCATATTCATATCATTGATCTGATTCAAATGTACCACAAATTCGTTGAAAGCCTCCTCCGTACCATCCCAGATTATCACTATATCGTCGATATATCTTCGCTAATACTTGATATGTTGCAAAAAGACATTGCTATCTGAATATACGTACTTCTCCTCCAGAAAACCCAAAAACAAATTCGCAAAAGTACAAGCTGCCGGAGTCCCCATCGCAGTCCCCACCTCTTGTAAGTACCATTCATCCAAGAAAGTGAAAGCGTTGTGAGTCAAAATAAAATTTAACCCTTCACAAATAAACCCAATGAAATCGCGGCTTTTATCCGTGGTACTCAGAATAGACTCAATGGTATCTACCCCTATTTTCTGGGGGATCCTAGTGTACAAACTCTCGACATCTATTGATGCCAGAGAAAAACTGTCCTGCCAATCAAACCCTCATATACTCTTAAGGAAAGAGTTAGTATCTTTTAAATAAGATGGGATGTCTTTCAACATGGGGCGTAACAACCAATCTATGTACTGGGATAGGGGCTCAGTGAGCGACCCCATCCCAGACACAATCGGTCGTCCAGGGAGACAATCAATAGATTTGTGCACCTTCGGGATGTGATACCAGTGGGGTCTGGTGGGGAACTCCAGCAGCAACTTTTCTGCCTTCCTCTGCGACACAATCCCTAATTCGACATATTTCCTTAGGTACGATCTCAACTCATTCTTGTACCTCTGTATTAGGTTACTAGGGAGCAATCTATAAACTGAGCTGTCCGACAATTGTCTCTTTGCTTCACTAATATAATAAATCCTAGGCAGCAGAACTATTTTACCCCCTTTATCGGCAGCCCTTACTACCGTATCATTCCAAGAACAGATCTCCTGCAAAGCCTTTCTTTCTTCTACCATAATGTTATCGGGGGCTTTGTGATAAAGTAGCGCCTCCACATCCTTTATCACCTGCGCTTCAAATTAATCAATCAGATTACCGGGAGATACGACTGGCATAAATCTAGAGGGAACTCCTCCCCTAAACGGGGCCACATTCACTTCATCCCCATTACTTTGGTTATTCACTTCTTCTGTCAACCCCAATAATAAATTCTCTGGTGGTTGGCATTCTGCTATCTATGTGAGTGGTTACCACTCAATCTTTCTGTTTTCACTTGGGTTCACCTTTAAGTTATATACACATATATGAGTGTGTATGTATATGTGTATATATATATATGTACAGGTGACGGCACATGAGAATTATTTTTACCCATAAAGTGTTAACAATTTGTTTCTTGGATTGATTATTGTATCATGGAGCAAATGGAACTCACAGCCGTTCAACCCAGATTGGGATTGCAAGCAGGCCGGGTAGATGTTGAGAATTATTTTAAAGAGTGTGAGCAGGTGGATGAGATACGTTCATTAAGCACTAAAGCTTTGGAATACAAGATGACCAATTTGGCTGAAAGAGAAATTAAATTATTCTGGACGAACAAGTCATTAAAGTCTTATTGTGACAGTGGGACAGTCCCACGGGGACTGAGAGTCTGGAAACAGATCTCGCAGCATAATGACGATGTTGTCTTCCGTAGAGAGTGGGAAAGCATCATGTTAAAATGCTCACAGGAACTGTTGGCACTGGTCTTAAGAACTAATTTACAGAATTATGATACAGTGAGTGCGAAATTAAATAAAACGCAAGAGGAACTCAAGTCAAGGTTCACTGAGAACCAGTGGGACGTTTTTCATAAGAAACTAGACAATAAATTGACGCCTATTCAAGTTAATATCAAACAGAGGAAAAGAGACAAATATATACGCAATAAAGCGGATTTTGACACAGGCCGAGTTTTCTCCTGGAATATATCCAGTGATGGCAGTGGTAGAAGTAGAAATACCACAAATTGGAGAAGAAAGAATGCCAATTGGAACAGGATTCGAAAAAGAGACTATTTGACTACTGAGTCAGAGTCGAGCCTAAGTGACGGTGCGGGTGCTTCCGCCGGCTCTATAGATCTATTACCGACAATTGAAACAGAAGCCCCAGGGGTGTCTACCCCTTTAGGAGAAAGATCCGGAGGGGCAGAAGAAAGGGCCAGTGTAGGAAAACAACGGAAACGGAGACACGTTGCTTGGACACGGAAATATTAGCCGTCTCAGCTGAGGAGACAGGGATTAATCTGACTGATCATGTTTTGACTCCAGCTCATTTGTCCCTTCTATCTAAGGGCCTAGGTTACAGTATACCGCAAGATTTCGATTTAACTGAATTTAAAATCGACTTATTTAAGTCTATTAGGAAAATCCATCTTTTTAAATCATTTGTTAATAAAACCGTTACCAGTAATATGTTGGAAGGAGAGAGTCCTTGTACTATTGGCCCTTTGGGCTTTATGGCAGGGACAGGGGCATTGGCTGATTTGAGGGAGGACGCGAATTTATTATTGGGGTTGACACAAGAAGTGAATAACCAAAGTAATTGGGATGAAGTGAATGTGGCCCCGTTTAGAGGAGGAGTTCCTTCCAGGTTTATGCCAGTCGCATCTCCCGGTAATCTGATTGATTTATTTGAAGTGCAGGTGATAAAGGATGTTGAGGCGCTACTTTATCACAAAGACCCCGATAATATCACGGTAGAAGAAAGAAAGGCTTTGCAGGAGATCCGTTCTTGGAATGATACGGTAGTAAGGGCTGCCGATAAAGGGGGTAAAATAGTTCTGCTGCCTAGGATTTATTATATTAGTGAAACAAAGAGACAATTGTCGGACAGCGCAGTTTATAGATTGCTCCCTAGTAACCCAATACAGAGGTACAAGAATGAGTTGAGATCGTACCTAAGGAAATATGTCGAATTAGGGATTGTGTCGCAGAGGAAGGCGGAAAAGTTGCTGCCGCAGTTCCCCACCAGACCCCACTGTTATCACATCCCGAAGGTGCACAAATCTATTGATTGTCCCCCTGGACGACCGATTGTGTCTGGGATGGGGTCGCTCACTGAGCCCCTATCCCAGTACATCGATTGGTTGTTACACCCCATGTTGAAAGACATCCCATCTTATTTAAAAGATACTAACTCTTTCCTTAAGAGTATATGAGGGTTTGATTGGCAGGACAGTTTTTCTCTGGCATCAATAGATGTCGAGAGTTTGTACACTAGGATCCCCCAGAAAATAGGGGTAGATACCATTGAGTCTATTCTGAGTACCACGGATAAAAGCCGCGATTTCATTGGGTTTATTTGTGAAGGGTTAAATTTTATTTTGACTCACAACGCTTTCACTTTCTTGGATGAATGGTACTTACAAGAGGTGGGGACTGCGATGGGGACTCCGGCAGCTTGTACTTTTGCGAATTTGTTTTTGGGTTTTCCGGAGGAGAAGTACATATATTCAGATAGCAATGTCTTTTTGCAACATATCAAGTATTATCGAAGATATATCGACGATATAGTGATAATCTGGGATGGTACGGAGGAGGCTTTCAACGAATTTGTGGTACATTTGAATCAGATCAATGATATGAATATATACTACTACAACTCTTAAGAGCATCCAGCATATAAGGGAGGAAGCCCAGAAGCTGCAGTACCACTTGTGACCACAGGAGTTCTATTGAGCCTGGCACTGTATATTTATATAAAAAAATTTTATTATTTTGGTTTTTTTATGTATGTAATTTTTTCAATTGAGTTATTATGTGTCCTGTGTATATTTCGGCTGTATTAGAATATTTTCTTCATTATCAACTTTTTATTTTTAATTTTTTGTATGTTATTAATTTTCTTTGTTTGGATAATTTGAATATAGACTTCACATATAGATTGATTCAATATGTTATATTCCACGTAAAATTTAATATGTAATGAAATGTATATGTATTTATTTTTGTCACTGAAACCAAAGCTTTCGTTCAGTCCGTCCGGAGCCATAGTGCCCAATCTGAAAATCCATTTACATTCAAGTTTTGCCAGACTTTTTGCCAAATCTCCTCCTCTTGGGCCCATTTTCACAACATCAATCCCTTTAACTTTCAGAAGACTCGAGACACAGTCATGTTTTTGGAAAAAATGACGAGGTATTGTTTTTAACTGAGTCGGGTCCTCACATGTCTTAGCTTTGTCAATATCTCTGACATGTTCGCGTACTCGTATACGTAGTTCCCGAGTTGTGAGACCTCTCACTGCCAGATATGTGCGCGCTGCTTCGGAGTCTCCCTTCCATGGTTTCAGATCTCCTCGGCTATTAGAGCTAGCGTGCGGACATGAAGGCCGTTGCCATGGCATCATGGACGCGATGCTGCTCGCAGTCCGAGGGAGATGAATCACCTGTTAGATGGCGGGGGAACGAGCCGGCGCGCCGATGACATCAGGCAGGAGAGGTCCACATGATCGGTCGCACGCATAGATTATTGGCTATAGCGCAGGATAAAAGCCGGGTTATCCCTCTGCCCCGACACGCCCCCTGAAGAAGTGTGGACGAAACGCGCGTCGGGGTAGAGGGACCAGACACCCACTCTCTTCATTTGGCAGTAAGTATAGCGCCTTGGCACTGCCGCCTGGCAATAGATTGCTATCTTTGTGTATCCTATTAAGGTTAATGATATTCTGAATTCCGGGTGATAGTGTTCTGGCGGTGGTTACTTCAGTACTGGATACTTAGATCATTAGGGTGATATGCACTCCACCATTTTGTGGATATATTGGTAGTTCCTTCCTTGATTACTTTAGTGAGTGTATTTTTTTCTAGTGCCCAGCTGAGTCACCTATAAATTCTTATTTGTACCATTATATGCTGGATGCTCTTAAGAGTTGTAGTAGTCTATAGGTCCCTCACATTTGAGATACTGTGTTTTTGTATTATTTTTTATGTTTGTTTATTTATTAATAAAATTGATTTTATTGGGCTGAATTATGATGGTTGTGCTTTTCTGTGTCACTACTGGTTTTCAGTGATATGTGGCATGGACGGAATTTATAGTTATTTGGCAGCACAAATTTAAGTTGGATCACATTTTGGATAAATGATATTTGTTTTTCTGTTTATGACAGACGATCCGTAAACACAAGATGGATATGAAAGCTAGAGAAACACTCTGGCGTACTAAAGCAACAGATATTTTCAAAACCGGTACCTCAGGTGGTTTTAATGATATTATTTTAACACATAAAGAGTTGATCAGACAGTATAAGAATTTGCTTATTCGTAAAACCAAAATTTGGTGGTCCAAAACCTTCTTGGATAATTATTTGGAGTTAAAAATCATACCCAGAGGATTACGTATCCAACTGTTTCAAACATTTGATTTGAATAATGATGAACTACTGAAAAAATGGGTTGATGCCGCCAATGTATGTTCAGTAACATTTATGCAAATTATTATAGAACACAATGCATTAGTTCTGAAAAAATTAGATGAGGAAATTGATCTCCAACTTCAAACAATCCAAAAAGAAATTCAAGGAGATTCATTGGATCGTTGTTTGAAGGACATTGAGAAGGAATTGGAAAAATGTGAACAAAACATCAGTGAGGGGAAAAAGAAGAAACTCTCTAGAGATATAGCGGACTATGAATCCAAAAAGATTTTTCGATGGCAGAATCAGGATCGTAACACCAAGTCCTTCCAGTCCACAAGGAGTGAATCTATGAGTTCACTGGCCTCATCTATGGGAGCACAGGGATCGGAAAGTGATAGAGAGATATCAACGCGATCTGGACCTGTTACAAGGTATACTAATCGAAAAAAAGCTTCGCAAGCTTCTAGCCATTTCAGAAAAGAAAGAAATGGAGAGAGTGACAGAAATAAGGTAATTAACCTCTCTTCACATACACTCACTGTAGCACAAATTGAGGTTCTGGAAAAGGGGTTGACTTTTTCTCCGTCCTGTTCCATAGATCCGTTTCTAGCCACTAAGGATGTTCATTTGTTTGCCCGTAAAGTGCTCCTTAAAAAATTCCATCATAAAAATACTCTATCTGACAATAGTAATACAGAAGAACAGGAAGCCCTGGAGGCTCTAATCTCTCTGATGGAACAGAATGAAAATATGTCTGAGGTAAGCAACTTTCCTAGTGATTTATTTCAAAAGCCAAAAAAATTTCCCCCACTAAATGTTTGTCCGGCAGTCGAATTTTTCACCAAGATGGTTTCAAGAGACATTGAAAAACTGGCTGCTAACAAATATAAAAAAAAATTTAACCTAACATATGATCAACAAAAAGCCCTTGGGGAAATGCAGAAGTGGGACGACGTGGTCTTCAAGGCAGCGTATAAAGGGGGTAACCTTGTTATATGGCCAAGCGAGCAATATGAGACACAGGCCTATAAACTATTAAATGATACAAACTGCTATCGTAGGCTGCCATCCAATCCGCTTTTAGTGTATAAGGCTGAACTAATCACTATTCTGGAAGAGGCAGTGTATGAGGACATAATTCCAAAACGTGTACTGGAAACAGTAAGCAAGTTAGAACCGAAACTACCCACTTTTTACATTATCCCCAAAATCCACAAAGACCCTATAAATCCCCCCGGAAGACCTATAGTGGCAGGCAATGATGGGCTGTGTGAAATTATCTGTGACACTCTTGACTATTTTCTGAAGCCTTTGGTGGCTAGCTTACCATCATATATCAGGGACACCACGTCTGCCCTACAGAGATTGGACAACATGTATTTGGCCGAGAATATGGTGATGGTCACAGCAGACGTGGAGTCCCTGTATACATCTATCAGGCATAATGATGGGATAGCAGCAACCAAATGGTTCCTCAGGATGAGTAGCTTGGATGCACGGTTGGTGGACCTCCTGATTTGTCTGTTGGAATTCATTCTGACCCATAATTGTTTTATTTTTAATAAAAAATTTTATTTGCAGAAGCAGGGTACTGCTATGGGGGCGTCTTGTGCGCCCTCGTATGCAAATTTGTTTTTGGGTGCGTGGGAAAGGGAGATCTTTTCCAGCAATCCTGTCCCGGGCTCGGAGAACATACATCATTGGATGAGATACATCGATGATGTATGGTTCATTTGGGAAGGCCCTAGACAGGAGTTGGATTTGCTCATGACCCGGCTCAATACAAACGAATTGAACATTAAATTGACATACAAAGTGGGCAGGGAGTTGGAATTTCTTGATATATTAATCCAAACAGCACCCAGTGGTAATCTAACCACCGAGGTGTTTAGAAAGCCTACAGCAACAAATACTCTGCTACATGCAACATCGTCACATCCAAGAGCAACCATAAAAGGAATACCAACAGGCCAATTCCTGAGATTGAAAAGAATTTGTTCAGATAACTACTCTTTTGAGGAACAAGCTAAGACTATGAGGCAAAGATTTCGTGATAGGGGTTACAATAAGAAGATGATAAGGGATGGGTACCATCGGGCTAGACATACTCCCAGAAGTGAATTACTTTACAAAAACAAACCCATAATGGAAGATAAAGAAGGGCAAATACGACTAATCACTACCTATAATAGTCAATGGGTAGGCTTCAGGGAGATCATTGATAAATATTGGCCCATCCTGCTATCAGATCCAACCCTTAAAAAGTGTCTACCATCAAAACCACTGATTACGGCACGAAGATGTAAGAACTTGAAAGATCTTTTGGTGCATAGCCACTATGAGTCACAGGATAAAAGGAATCAGACTTGGTTGGAGACAAAAGGATGTTTCCCTTGTGGACATTGTAAAGGATGCGCCAATGTTCTAAAAAGCAAAGAGTTTATCAATGCAAGTGGAAATCGCACATACACAATTAGACATTTCATCACCTGCTCCACAAAAGGGGTAGTCTATAGTGCACAATGCCCCTGTGGAAAAATTTATATAGGTCTCACAACTCGGGAACTACGTATACGAGTACGCGAACATGTCAGAGATATTGACAAAGCTAAGACATGTGAGGACCCGACTCAGTTAAAAACAATACCTCGTCATTTTTTCCAAAAACATGACTGTGACTCGAGTCTTCTGAAAGTTAAAGGGATTGATGTTGTGAAAATGGGCCCAAGAGGAGGAGATTTGGCAAAAAGTCTGGCAAAACTTGAATGTAAATGGATTTTCAGATTGGGCACTATGGCTCCGGACGGACTGAACGAAAGCTTTGGTTTCAGTGCCTTTTTGTAATATATTTTTATACTGTCTGTTCTGTAGTTCTCTTTATTTATTTTTTAGGGGTAGAGGGTTTATGCTATTTTTAAATGTAATTGTTGTTTTGCGAAGTTTGTAACGTATATATTTTTGTTATCCGATAGATATAGGCTTTTCTTATCCTGCTGTGATATGACCAGAAGTGGACGTTATGGAAGTTATTCCGAAATATGTATCAGGAGAGGAAAAATGGAAGAATATTGGGGATTTTCTTGAGGAGTTCTATTGAGCCTGGCACTGTATATTTATATAAAAAAATTTTATTATTTTCGTTTTTTTATGTATGTAATTTTTTCAATTGAGTTATTATGTGTCCTGTGTATATTTCGGCTGTATTAGAATATTTTCTTCATTATCAACTTTTTATTTTTAATTTTTTGTATGTTATTAATTTTCTTTGTTTGGATAATTTGAATATAGACTTCACATATAGATTGATTCAATATGTTATATTCCACGTAAAATTTAATATGTAATGAAATGTATATGTATTTATTTTTGTCACTATGGATTCGATGAGGCACTTTTTTGATATTATGCACTTTTAATCAATATTTAGCCTATGCTGGTCATTTTAGAATAGATAGCCCATTATAGTAAAAGTCACTTCACGATGTATCGATTGGAAATTTTATTATATTAGAGAGAAATTATATTTAAGCATGATAATTAGCACAGGTCACTTTAATAATGTTTTTTATATTGATTTATGTCTTTAAATAGCCAGTCCATTATAAGGCACTAAGCACATGTCACTTTTCTCCTAATTATCTCACCTTCCCCTCTTAGCTAGTCTTTTTTCCTCTCACTGCCAGATATGTACGCGCTGCTTCGGAGTCTCCCTTCCATGGTTTCAGATCTCCTCGGCTATTAGAGCTAGCGTGCGGACATGAAGGCCGTTGCCATGGCATCATGGACGCGCTGCTGCTCGCAGTCCGAGGGAGATGAATCACCTGTTAGATGGCGGGGGAACGAGCCGGCGCGCCGATGACATCAGGCAGGAGAGGTCCACATGATCGGTCGCACGCATAGATTATTGGCTATAGCGCAGGATAAAAGCCGGGTTATCCCTCTGCCCCGACACGCCCCCTGAAGAAGTGTGGACGAAATGCGCGTCGGGGTAGAGGGACTGGACACCCACTCTCTTCATTTGGCAGTAAGTATAGCGCCTTGGCACTGCCGCCTGGCAATAGATTGCTATCTTTGTGTATCCTATTAAGGTTAATGATATTCTGAATTCCGGGTGATAGTGTTCTGGCGGTGGTTACTTCAGTACTGGATACTTAGATCATTAGGGTGATATGCACTCCACCATTTTGTGGATATATTGGTAGTTCCTTCCTTGATTACTTTAGTGAGTGTATTTTTTTCTAGTGCCCAGCTGAGTCACCTATAAATTCTTATTTGTACCATTATATGCTGGATGCTCTTGTTACGATCGCTGCGCATACTTACCCGGCTTCTCACATCCCTCGGCGCACTCGCTCTCCTGTCCAGCGCCGCTCTGCTTCCTCCTTCGCCGGCTCTCGGCGTCCAGTCTCCCTGCGCATGCGCAGTCGCGTCTCCTCCGCCGCTGAGCCCTCTGGGAGGTCGCGACCCGGTGGCTCCGCCCCAACATGGCGGCGCCCATCGGGTATTTCTTCCCGGCGTCTCCCTAGGTAAGACGCCTTTGCTTTGTAGGTGCACTGTCTGCCGTCAGTGTCCCTATGTCCTAGGCTCCCTTTCGCCATTCCTGTTTCCCTGCTCAGTCTTCGCTTTGTTTCAGTGTTTTGTCCTGCTGTGTTCCACCAAGTTCCGTGTTCCTGCTGTGTTCCACCAAGTTCCGTGTTCCTGCCGTCTTCTGCCAAGTTCCGTGTTCCTGCTGTGTTCCACCAAGTTCCGTGTTCCTGCCGTCTTCTGCCAAGTTCCGTGTTCCTGCTGTCTTCCACCAAGTTCCGTGTTCCTGCCATCTTCTGCCAAGTTCCGTGTTCCTGCTGTGTTCCACCAAGTTCCGTGTTCCTGCCGTCTTCTGCCAAGTTCCGTGTTCCTGCTGTCTTCCACCAAGTTCCGTGTTCCCGCTGTATTCCACCAAGTTCCGTGTTTCTGCCGTCTCCTGCCAAGTTCCGTGTTCCCGCTGTATTCCACCAAGTTCCGTGTTTCTGCCGTCTCCTGCCAAGTTCTGTGTTCCTGCCGTCTCCTGCCAAGTCCTGTGGTCCAGACTTGCCCGTCATCGCCTGTGTTCCTGTCTTTATCAGTTAAGTCCTGTTTTCCTATTATTCCCCGTCATTCTAATAGCTCTGTAGTCTCTATCTTGGGTCGTCCCTTTGGCTCTAGCTGTTGTGTCTCCATTCCCACGAGGTCCTGCTCCTAACGCTCCCTGTATAGGGGGTGACTCCATCTGGTCTGCTCGACCCCGGGGGCTCTAGAGTCACGACCCAGAGGGTCCACTCTTAGATTTCAGTTCGAATCCCTACAGTAAGCAAAGGCGTCATGGACCCCGCTGGGGCCTCTGCTGCGCAAAAAGAACTACTCTTTTTGCGGGAGAATCAGTCCCGAATAATGTCCTTTTTGAAAGCTATGGACTCTCGCTTGTCTTCGCTCCTGCCCTCTGATCCTGGCAACGCCGCTCTACTCATTGGCTTACAGCAAGAGTTAGCTCAGCAGCGTGACACCCAGGCCCATATACTTAGTTATATGTCTTCAATAGACGATCGGCTGCTTTCTATCCAGACGGCCGCTTCTACTTCTGCTCCTGCTTCTCACCCTCCACCCCGCTTGGCTAAACCGCCCCGGTACAATGGGGATCCTAAATCTTGCCGAGGATTTTTAAACCAATGCCGTCTTCATTTTGAGCTTCTGCCCCAGCATTACCCAACGGATCGGTCCAAGGTTGCTTTCCTCATTTCCCATCTGGAGGGTGACGCCTTGGCATGGGTTAATCCACTCTGGGAGCGAGACGATCCCCTAGTCTCCCGGTTGTCAGAATTTTTGGAGACTTTCCGTCTGGTCTTTGACGAACCTGGACGTCTGGTCTCTACTACTGAGGCGCTGTTTTCTCTCCAGCAGGGATCGCTATCCGTAGGCCAGTACGCTATTCAGTTCCGCACCCTCTCCTCTGACTTGGGCTGGAACAATGAGGCTTTGGTAGGTGCTTTCTGGCGGGGCCTCTCTGGGCGCATAAAGGATGAGTTAGCTGGTCGGGACACCCCTACAGTGTTGGAGGAATTAATTTCTTTAGCTACCCGCATTGACCTTCGGTTCTAAGAATGCACCCGCGAGCGGAGATTTCTTCGTCCTTCTCCTGCCGCCCGTAAGCCACTCAGCCCACAGCCTAGAGCTTCCTCTCAGGCGTCCACACCGGAACCTATGCAAGTGGACCGTCTTAAGATGTCTGAACAACGTCGTAAAGAGAGACGCACTCAGGGGTTATGTTTTTACTGCGGGAGTGCTGCTCATTTATTGCGTTCTTGCCCTGAACGTCCGGAAAACTCCTCCGCCTAGGTCAGGTAAGAGAGGCCTCCCTAGGTGTGTGTGATCCCTCTCAACCCCTTACTTTGTCCGTGCTGTTGCATATTGCGGGCAAGGGCATTTCTCTGGATGCGTATGTGGATTCGGGCGCTGCAGGGAATTTTATCAGGTTGGAAGAGGTTTTGAAATTCTCCGTTCCAGTCAAAACCTTAGAGGCTCCTGTGATTCTTGCATCTGTAGATGGTAAACCTTTACAGGAGACCATTACTCAAGTGACACTTGAGGTGGAACTTCAGGTTGGGGCTCTGCACAAGGAGAGAATTGCATTTTATGTTTTAGCGGGTCTGTCTCATCCTATGCTCTTAGGTCTTCCTTGGTTACGGAACCACGAGCCCATTTTAGATTGGCGCAATGGTAATATCTTGCGCTGGGGTGAGCTTTGTCGGGAACATTGTCTGCTGCCGGTGCGTCCTGTGGGATCTTCCTCTAATTCTCCTACCTCTTCTTTTTCTGCCTTACCCTCTGTCTACAGCGCTTTTTCTGATGTCTTCAACAAGAAGGAGGCTGAGGAGCTTCCGCCTCACCGTCTCTATGATTGTCCCATAGATCTCGTGCCTGGAACTAATCCGCCCAGGGGCAGAATCTATCCTCTCTCTCCTGCTGAGACTCAAGCTATGTCTGAGTACATTCAAGAAAATCTTGCTAAAGGATTCATCCGCAAGTCTTCTTCTCCGGCCGGAGCAGGGTTTTTTTTCGTTAAGAAGAGAGACGGTTCTCTCCGTCCCTGCATTGATTATCGAGGCCTAAACAACATCACGGTGAAGAACAAATATCCTCTGCCACTCATTCCGGAACTCTTCGACCGTCTTCGGGTTGTGCAAATTTTTACCAAACTAGATCTACATGGCGCATACAATCTGGTTCGTATTCGAGCAGGTGATGAGTGGAAGACTGCTTTCAATACTCGTGACGGTCACTACGAATATTTAGTTATGCCGTTTGGTCTCTGCAACGCCCCCGCGGTTTTCCAGGAATTTGTAAACGATGTATTTCGGGATCTTCTCTACTCCTCAGTCGTAGTTTACCTTGACGACATTCTCATCTTTTCTCCGGATCTCTCCACTCACAGGCGAGATGTCCGTCGTGTTCTGCAAAGGCTAAGAGAGAATCATCTGTTCGCTAAGATTGAGAAGTGCGTCTTTGAACAATCTTCCCTTCCCTTCCTTGGATATATTGTCTCAAGGTCTGGCTTAGAGATGGATCCAGAGAAGGTTTCTGCTGTCCTGAATTGGCCCCGTCCTCTTGGATCAAAAGCAATCCAACGTTTTCTTGGCTTTGCCAACTACTATAGACAATTTATTCCTCATTTTTCTTCTATGACCAAGCCAATCTCTGCTCTAGTTCACAAGGGAGTCAACTCCAGTCTTTGGACCCCTGAGGCTGAAGAGTCCTTTTTGTCTCTTAAACAAAGTTTCGCTACGGCCCCTGTGCTTCATCGTCCCGATGCTAATAAACCGTTTGTCCTTGAGGTCGACGCATCCTCTATTGGAGCTGGAGCTGTACTTCTGCAAAGATCCTCGTCCGGACGTTTGGTGACCTGTGGTTTTTTTTCTAAAACCTTTTCCGCTCCTGAGCGTAACTACTCTATAGGAGATAAAGAACTATTGGCCATCAAGCTAGCCTTGGAGAAATGGCGTTATCTCCTTGAAGGGTCCCTTCATCCATTCACCATTTACACAGACCACAAGAATCTGGCCTATATTCAGTCTGCTCAAAGACTAAATCCACGACAAGCCAGATGGTCTTTATTCTTCGGACGATTTGAATTTGAACTTCATTTCCGACCCGGAAATAAGAATGTCAAGGCAGATGCTCTTTCAAGATCCTTTCAGCCTCAAGACATTGAGGATTCTCCGGCTCACATCATTGATCCTGCGAAGATCGTCACTCTTGCTCCTCTAAGAGTGTTCTCAACTCCTCCTGGCAAGACTCTTGTGGCTAATCAAGACAAGGAGAGAGTTTTATGTTGGGGTCACTCCTCCAAAATTGCAGGACATGTAGGAGTCAAGAAGACACTTTCTCTGATCTCTCGGTACTACTGGTGGCCATCTCTCCGACAAGACGTCACCAAATTCATCGCTTCTTGTCCTTCTTGTGCAAAAAATAAAGTCCCTAGGCAACTTCCTTCCGGTCTCCTGCATCCTCTGCCTGTGCCTTCCGTTCCTTGGAGTCATATAGCTATGGACTTCATCACTGATCTACCTTGTTCCTCGAATTGCTCTGTCATCTTGGTTGTTGTAGATCGGTTCTCTAAGATGGCTCACTTCATCGCTTTACCTGGTCTGCCTTCCGCTCCTGAGTTGGCAAAGATCTTTTTACACCAAATCTTCCGTCTTCATGGTTTTCCACATCATATCGTCTCAGACCGTGGAGTACAATTTACCTCACGTTTTTGGAGAGCTCTCTGCAGTCTATTGAAGGTTAACTTGGACTTTTCTTCCGCCTATCATCCTCAGTCCAATGGACAAGTGGAGCGAGTTAATCAAGTTCTGACTACATATCTGCGACATTTCTCCAATGCTCACCAAGATGACTGGGTCTCTCTTCTCCCCTGGGCCGAATTCTCATATAACAATCTTCCCAGCGAGTCTTCCTCCAAAACTCCTTTTTTTGTAGTCTATGGTCAACATCCGAACGTTCCTCTTCCTGTTTCTCTTTCCTCGGGGGTACCGGCAGCGGATTTCTTGTCCCGGGAATTCTCTACAATTTGGAATGAGACCAAGGTGGCTCTTGAGAGAGCTAGCCTTAATATGAAAAAGTTTGCTGACAAGAGGCGTTTGGATGCTCCGCCATATTCTCCGGGTGATAAAGTTTGGCTTTCCTCTCGCTATATCAAGCTTAAAATTCCCTCTTGCAAACTGGGTCCCCGCTATATTGGCCCTTTTCCCATCTTGAGTCGCATTAATGATGTCTCTTATAAGTTGAAGCTGCCTGCCTCTTTGCGCATTCCCAACGCCTTCCATGTGTCTCTTCTCAAACCTGCAGTCTTTAATCGCTTTCACTCCGCTACCTCTCCCTCTCCTCAGCTCTGTACTTCTGATGGAGTCTTTAATGTTAAAGATATTCTTGCCAAAAAGGTAGTCAGGGGTAAAACCTACTTTTTGATTGATTGGGAGGGATTTGGTCCTGAGGAGAGGTCCTGGGAACCTCGAGAGAACATCAATGCTCCTCTCATCATGAAAAGATTCCTTTCTAGCCTTAAGAAGAGGGGGACTAAGGAGGGGGGTACTGTTACGATCGCTGCGCATACTTACCCGGCTTCTCACATCCCTCGGCGCACTCGCTCTCCTGTCCAGCGCCGCTCTGCTTCCTCCTTCGCCGGCTCTCGGCGTCCAGTCTCCCTGCGCATGCGCAGTCGCGTCTCCTCCACCGCTGAGCCCTCTGGGAGGTCGCGACCCGGTGGCTCCGCCCCAACATGGCGGCGCCCATCGGGTATTTCTTCCCGGCGTCTCCCTAGGTAAGACGCCTTTGCTTTGTAGGTGCACTGTCTGCCGTCAGTGTCCCTATGTCCTAGGCTCCCTTTCGCCATTCCTGTTTCCCTGCTCAGTCTTCGCTTTGTTTCAGTGTTTTGTCCTGCTGTGTTCCACCAAGTTCCGTGTTCCTGCTGTGTTCCACCAAGTTCCGTGTTCCTGCCGTCTTCTGCCAAGTTCCGTGTTCCTGCTGTGTTCCACCAAGTTCCGTGTTCCTGCCGTCTTCTGCCAAGTTCCGTGTTCCTGCTGTCTTCCACCAAGTTCCGTGTTCCTGCCGTCTTCTGCCAAGTTCCGTGTTCCTGCTGTGTTCCACCAAGTTCCGTGTTCCTGCCGTCTTCTGCCAAGTTCCGTGTTCCTGCTGTCTTCCACCAAGTTCCGTGTTCCTGCCGTCTTCTGCCAAGTTCCGTGTTCCCGCTGTATTCCACCAAGTTCCGTGTTTCTGCCGTCTCCTGCCAAGTTCCGTGTTCCTGCCGTCTCCTGCCAAGTCCTGTGGTCCAGCCTTGCCCGTCATCGCCTGTGTTCCTGTCTTTATCAGTTAAGTCCTGTTTTCCTATTATTCCCCGTCATTCTAATAGCTCTGTAGTCTCTATCTTGGGTCGTCCCTTTGGCTCTAGCTGTTGTGTCTCCATTCCCCCGAGGTCCTGCTCCTAACGCTCCCTGTATAGGGGGTGACTCCATCTGGTCCGCTCGACCCCGGGGGCTCTAGAGTCACGACCCAGAGGGTCCACTCTTAGATTTCAGTTCGAATCCCTACAGCTCTTAAGAGTTGTAGTAGTCTATAGGTCCCTCACATTTGAGATACTGTGTTTTTGTATTATTTTTTATGTTTGTTTATTTATTAATAAAATTGATTTTATTGGGCTGAATTATGATGGTTGTGCTTTTCTGTGTCACTACTGGTTTTCAGTGATATGTGGCATGGACGGAATTTATAGATCAGGTTTATTAGCCTGAAATTTTTGCAACACTCGCCGCAAATCAGGGGAGATGGCAGACACAATGACTCCTTCCTTGAGGATACTCGCCGGCTCAGATAAACCCGGAGAGTCGGGCACAAAACTCCTAGACAGAGCATCCGCCTTCACATTTTTAGAGCCCGGAAGGTACGAAATCACAAAATCGAAGCGAGCAAAAAATAACGACCAACGGGCCTGTCTCGGATTCAAGCGCTTGGCAGACTCGAGATAAGTAAGGTTCTTATGATCAGTCAATACCACCACGCGATGCTTAGCTCCTTCAAGCCAATGACGCCACTCCTCGAATGCCCACTTCATGGCCAGCAACTCTCGGTTGCCCACATCATGATTACGCTCAGCAGCAGAAAACTTCCTGGAAAAGAAAGCACATGGTTTCAACACTGAGCAACCAGAAACTCTCTGTGACAAAACCGCCCCTGCTCCAATCTCAGAAGCATCAACCTCGACCTGGAACGGAAGAGAAACATCTGGTTGACACAACACAGGGGCAGAACAAAAACGACGCTTCAACTCCTGAAAAGCTTCCACGGCAGCAGAAGACCAATTAACCAAATCAGCACCCTTCTTGGTCAAATCGGTCAATGGTTTGGCAATGCTAGAAAAATTACAGATGAAGCGACGATAAAAATTAGCAAAGCCCAGGAACTTTTGCAGACTTTTCAGAGATGTCGGCTGAGTCCAATCCTGGATGGCTTGGACCTTAACCGGATCCATCTCGATAGTAGAAGGGGAAAAGATGAACCCCAAAAATGAAACTTTCTGCACACCGAAGAGACACTTTGATCCCTTCACGAACAAAGAATTAGCACGCAGGACCTGGAAAACCATTCTGACCTGCTTCACATGAGACTCCCAATCATCTGAGAAGATCAAAATGTCATCCAAGTAAACAATCAGGAATTTATCCAGATACTCACGGAAGATGTCATGCATAAAAGACTGAAAAACAGATGGAGCATTGGCAAGTCCGAACGGCATCACTAGATACTCAAAATGACCCTCGGGCGTATTAAATGCCGTTTTCCATTCATCTCCTTGCCTGATTCTCACCAGATTATACGCACCACGAAGATCTATCTTAGTGAACCAACTAGCCCCCTTAATCCGAGCAAACAAGTCAGATAACAATGGCAAGGGATACTGAAACTTAACAGTGATCTTATTAAGAAGGCGGTAATCAATACACGGTCTCAGCGAACCATCCTTCTTGGCTACAAAAAAGAACCCTGCTCCCAGTGGTGATGACGATGGGCGAATATGTCCGTTCTCCAGGGATTCCTTCACATAACTGCGCATAGCGGTGTGTTCAGGCACGGATAAATTAAATAAACGACCTTTAGGGAATTTACTACCAGGAATCAAATTGATAGCACAATCACAATCCCTATGCGGAGGTAGGGCATCGGACTTGGGCTCTTCATATACATCCTGATAATCAGACAAGAACTCTGGGACCTCAGAAGGAGTGGATGATGAAATAGACAAAAATGGAACATCACCATGTACCCCCTGACAACCCCAGCTGGATACCGACATAGAGTTCCAATCCAATACTGGATTATGGGTTTGTAGCCATGGCAACCCCAACACGACCACATCATGCAGATTATGTAGCACCAGAAAGCGAATAACTTCCTGATGTGCAGGAGCCATGCACATGGTCAGCTGGGCCCAGTACTGAGGTTTATTCTTGGCCAAAGGTGTAGCATCAATTCCTCTCAACGGAATAGGACACCGCAAAGGCTCCAAGAAAAACCCACAACGTTTAGCATAATCCAAATCCATCAGATTCAGGGCAGCGCCTGAATCCACAAACGCCATGACAGAATACGATGACAAAGAGCATATCAAGGTAATGGACAGAAGGAATTTGGACTGTACAGTACCAATGACGGCAGACCTATCGAACCGCTTAGTGCGCTTAAGACAATCAGAAATAGCATGAGTGGAATCACCACAGTAGAAACACAGCCCATTCAGACGTCTGTGTTCTTGCCGTTCAACTCTGGTCATAGTCCTATCGCACTGCATAGGCTCAGGTTTAATCTCAGACAATACCACCAGATGGTGCACAGATTTACGCTCGCGCAAGCGACGACCGATCTGAATGGCCAAAGACATAGACTCATTCAAACCAGCAGTCATAGGAAAACCCACCATGACATCCTTAAGAGCCTCAGAGAGACCCTTTCTGAACAAAGCTGCCAGCGCAGATTCATTCCACAGAGTGAGTACTGACCACTTCCTAAATTTCTGACAATATACTTCTATATCATCCTGACCCTGGCACAAAGCCAGCAAATTTTTCTCAGCCTGATCCACTGAATTAGGCTCATCGTACAGCAATCCGAGCGCCAGGAAAAACGCATCGACACCACTCAATGCAGGGTCTCCTGGCGCAAGAGAAAATGCCCAGTCCTGAGGGTCGCCGCGCAAAAAAGAAATAATAATCAAAACCTGTTGAACTGAATTACCAGAAGAATGAGGTTTCAAGGTCAGAAATAGCTTACAATTATTTTTGAAGCTCAGAAACTTAGTTCTATCACCAAAAAACAAATCAGGAATAGGAATTCTTGGTTCTAGCATAGATTTCTGATCAATTGTATCTTGAATCTTTTGTACATTTATAACGAGATTATCCATTGAAGAGCACAGAGCCTGAATATCCATGTCCACAGCTGTGTCCTGAAGCACCCTAATGTCTAGGGGAAAAAAAAGACTGAACACAGAGCTGAGAAAAAAAAATGATGTCAGAACTTCTTTTTTCCCTCTATTGAGAATCATTAGTTTGGCTCCTTGTACTGTTATGAAGGCAATCCAGTAACACAGTGTGCCAGTAATCAGAGCACATACAGTGATCTGACAACAACCCAAAAACAATAGAACGAGCTCTGAGACGTGGAATCTCTGTAGACCGCAATACCTGAACCTATCCTAAACACAACTAAAGGCAGCTGTGGATTGCGCCTGACACTACCTATGCAACTCGGCACAGCCTGAGGAACTGACTAGCCTGAAGATAGAAATACAAGCCTGACTTGCCTCAGAGAAATACCCCAAAGGAAAAGGCAGCCCCCCACATATAATGACTGTTAGCAAGATGAAAAGACAAAACGTAGGGATGAAATAGATTCAGCAAAGTGAGGCCCGATATTCTAGACAGAGCGAGGATATCAAAGAGAACTTAGCAGTCTACAAAAAACCCTAAAGCAAAAAACCACGCAAAGGGGGCAAAAAGACCCACCGTGCCGAACTAACGGCACGGCGGTACACCCTTTGCGTCTCAGAGCTTCCAGCAAAAACGAATAGACAAGCTGGACAGAAAAAACAGCAACAAAAGCAAAGAAGCACTTATCTAAGCAGAGCAGCAGGCCACAGGAAAGATCCAGAAGCTCAGATCCAACACTGGAACATTGACAAGGAGCAAGGAAGACAGAATCAGGTGGAGTTAAATAACAAGGCAGCCAACGAGCTCACCAGAACACCTGAGGGAGGAAGCCCAGAAGCTGCAGTACCACTTGTGACCACAGGAGTGAATTCAGCCACAGAATTCACAACAGAGATGACATACAGGTACATATATATACAGGAGGAGATGACATACAGGTATATACTATACAGGAGGAGATGACACACAGGTATATACTATATACAGGAGCAGATGGCCTACAGGTATATACTATATACAGGAGGAGATGACATACAGGTATATGCTATATATAGAAGATGACATGCAGGTATATACTATATACAGGAGGAGATGACATACAGGTATATACTATATATAGAAGGAGATGACATTCAGGTATATACTATATATAGTGGAGATGACACACAGCAGGTATATACTATATACAGGGGAGATGACATACAGGTATATACTATATACAGGAGATGACATACAGATGTATACGATATATAAGGGAGATGACAAACATGTATATACTGAGGTGATGAGGTGAAAATGAGGGGTGTGAGGTGAAAATGAAAAGGTGTGAGTGCAAAATGAGAGGAGTGAGGAAAAATAGTGGAGTGATCAGAAAATGACAGATGTGAGGTTGAAATGACAAGTGTTAGGGGGGAATGAGAGGAGTGAGGGAGAAAATGAGAGGTGTGAGGGAGAAAATGAGAGATGTGAGGGGGAAAATGAAAGATGTGATTGTGAAAATGAGAGGCGTGATGGGAAAATAAGAGAGGTGAGGTGCTATAACTAACCACAGATATTTACTATGCCCAGGCAACGCCGGGCTCTTCAGCTAGTATATATATATATATATATATATATATATATATATATATATATACACATATTTCACCACAATGGCACACTGGGACAAGATCGATTGTATGGATGTAATAGGTATACAGAGATATAGTGATCAATATGGTTTCTTGTTTTAGAGTATGAGTGCAAAGTTTTTATCAGACAAAATGTGACTGCAGAAGGAGAATAATAATAATAATTTTATTTATATAGTGCCAACATATCCCGCAGCGCTTTACAAATTATAGAGGGCAATTGTACAGACAATAGACATTACAGCATAACAGAAATCACAGTTCAAAATAGATACCAAGAGGAATGAGGGCCCTGCTGCTCGCAAGCTACAAACTATGAGGAAAAGGGGAGACACGAGAGGTGGATGGTAACAATTGCTTTAGTTGTAAAATAGTAGGAGAATAGGGAGAATAGTCTAGTTGTACAAAACAGGAGTATAATAACCTTGAAAAATAACAAAATGAGCTGATAAGACCCTCAGAAAAACAACTATCTGCGCATGACCTTAAAACTAATCACGCGCTAGAAGGTTCTGGAAGTCTTCATTGCTCATGACAGTGCGTGATGAACTATACAACGATAATTTTGTAGAATGTACTGCGCAGAAGCGGATATAGTCAGATAAGAAAATAATATAAAAGAATGGGGCTGATTCAGTGAGGTGGGGACTTTCGTCAGACAGGTGAAGCAGACGTGCCGGCCATCTTGATATTTTCCCAGAATTTTCCTCCTCACTGAATCGAGGTCCCTCCGAGGGAGGAGTGATGCTACAATATCCGGTGATGTATTGATGCTCATTCATTCCTATGTAATTTGTTGTATGTTTATGACATGACTCTGATAGTCACTATATATCCTTTTGTTCATGCTTAAAATGACTATTATGTATGAATATAGGAAAATATAGGAAATTGTTAAGTTGTTAGAAGATTGTTTTTTTTTGGCACAATGCCAATTTTTAGAAATCCTTATAACTTTTTGTCTGAACATAATTTTGAAATTCTATTTTTATCAAAGTGATATATTTTGATTGATAATTCTTCGTGCAAAAAAAAAATCAGCATTTGGCATTTTGCCAAATTTTTGTTACAATGTTCAGGCAAAGTAAAAAAAGAGAAAGTTGAGGAAAAAACAGAGGTCCCCAGCTGGTCCGAGGCTCCGTATGATATAATAGCGCATGAATTGGGAAGTAGTGGACTTACAGAGGCATGGGATGAGAGCCCCATGATGTTGTTAATGTACTCATGGGGATCCCTGCCAAGGCAGGTGATGCAGTTAACCCCTCGATGTTATGTTGCTCGAGGGTGTCCCTGCCACGGCAGGTGATGCACTTAACCCCTCCATGTTATGTTGCGCGAGGGTGTCCCTGCCACAGCAGGTGATGCAGTTAACCCCTCGATGTTATGTTGCTCGAGGGTGTCCCTGCCACGGCAGGTGATGCACTTAACCCCTCGATGTTATGTTACTCGAGGGTGTCCCTGCCACGGCAGGTGATGCAGTTAACCCTCGATGTTATGTGGCTCGAGGGTGTCCCTGCCAAGGCAGGTGATGCGGTGTCTCTAGGGCTTTGGCCACCGGCTATAGAGCACTTCACAAGAACTCTCTGTTGTTGAACAAAAAAATATCTCAAGCTGAACAGAGATTAACAGAATCTGAAGGAGGACGGGGAGTGCTGGAATGCAGTCAAAAAATGTCTAAAAGATCAATTGGAGCACTATCAGAACGTAGCGGAAAAAGCTGCTGCAAAAGTTGCTCAGTATAAATAAAGGAGAAAGAAAAAAAAACATTTCAAAAAAGGATAAAACCAACAAAGAGAAAGAACATAAAGAGGAACCAGCTAAGTTGAAGCCTCTCGAGTGGGAAGATTTCGACCCTTGGGAAGCAATGGCTGCAATGCTAGCCATAAAAAGTGCAGGAGGGAATTTCTTCAGCCCCTCCTTAGGAGGATTCAGACTATGATTCTGATTCCCCGGCATAGGTAGCCAGCCAAGCCCATATATGGATAAGAAGGGATGAAAGACCCTACGTCCAATTATCCATACATTGGAAAGGGGCAATGTACGAGGAGTACCAGCATTAATTGATACGGGGGCGGAGGCTACCTTAATTTATGGAAACCCTAAAAATGTAATGGACCCGGGTAAAAATTTCAGGACTTGGGGAAGAGTGATTGAAGGAGTACAGACTCAAGTCACCCTCAAGATTGGGAACTTGCCATTGAGAAAATATCCTGTTTTGGTTGTTCCCATACCTGAGTGTATAATTGTCATTGACATACTCAAGGGAATGACCTTACATTTGGAGGAAGGTAAATATACTTTTGGAGTAAAGAAAAATCATATATCAATGAAACCTGTTGTGGTAGGAAAAGTAAAAATGCCCTCAGTGCATATACCTCCGGCTACTAAATTGGTGGCTATTAAACAATATCGAATCCCTGGAGGACATAAAGAAATAGGTGAAACTATTAAAGAACTGGTAGAAGTGGGCGTAATGCGTCCCACAACTACTGCATGGAACAATCCAAAAAAGAGTGATGGATCCTGGAGAATGACAGTAGATTATAGGGAGCTGAACAAACATTCTCCTCCCCTAACAGCTGATGTCCCTGATGACGGAACATGGTATGCTGTTATTGATTTGGCTAATGTGTTTTTCACCATACCAATTGAAGAGAAGGCACAAGACCAATTTGCCTTTCCATGGTTAGGGAGACAGTATACTTGTACTAGGCTCCCACAAGGCTGGATTCACAGTCCAATTATCTGTCACCGGACGGTGGCAGAGCTTTTGGATGAGTTTGATCTTCCAAAAGATATGCACTTTTCTCATTATGTCCATGATATAATGATACGAGGGTCAGACAATAAATCAGTTAAAGAATAGTGATGAGCAAATATACTCATTACTCGAGATTTCTCGAGCATGCTCGGGGGTCCTCCGAGTATTTTTTAGTGCTTGGAGATTTAGTTTTCATTGCCACAGCTGAATGATTTACAGCTACTAGCCAGCCTGAACACATGTGGGGATTCCCTAGCAACCAGGCAACCCCCACATGTACTTATGCTGGTTAACAGATGTAAATCATTCAGCTGCGGCAATAAAAACTAAATCTCCGAGCACTAAAAAATACTCGGAGGACCCCCGAGCGTGCTCGGGAAATCTCGAGTAACGAGTATATTCGTTCATCACTATTAAAGAACAATTGGCTAACTTACTCTCCCACATGAGATCTAAGGGATGGGAGATTAATGATGCTAAGGTCCAAGGACCGTCTCAAACAGTAAAGTTCCTGGGGATCCAATGGAACAAAGGACATAGGGAAATTCTCCCTAGGGCGAAACAGAAAATGTTGAATTTTCCTACAACTAAATCAAAACAGGAAACTAAATCTTATATTGGGTTATTTGGTTTTCGGAGACAGCACATACCTCATCTTGGACAGTTATTGGCCCCACTGTACAAAGTTCCTAGGAAAAAATATGAGTTTGAGTGGGGAGAAGAACAACAAACTGCGTTTCAAATGGTAAAAGAAGCCATTCAGCAAGCAGTAGATTTATGGTCCATAAAGGAAGGAGAAGTGGAATTGCAGGTATCAGTGCAACATCAATATGCCAGTTGGTCTTTATGGCAAAAACACGGGGCCAATAGAGTGCCTCTGGGTTTATAGAACCAAAAACTACCTGATGCTGGAGAAAAATACACTCCTCTGGAACAACAATTGTTGGCATGTTATTGGGCCTTGATAGATACGAAGCTGTTGACTTTAAATCATGTAGTGCTGCTAAGGCCACAAATACCCATCATGCAGTGGGTAATGTCCAACCCCAAATCCAATAGGAACAAAGTATTACCAAATGGCAATGGTACATTTCTGAGAGAGCAAAGAGAGGGGAAAGAGGGGTTGCAGCCCTTCATGAAAAAGTTGCTGATATTCCTACAGAAGGACTAGCACCTTCTGTAGAGGCAGCAAAAATGGAAGAATCTCCTGTGAAATGGGGAAAATCATACTCAGAACTGGCAGAAGAACAACAAAAACATGCTTGGCTTACTGATGGGTTAGCTAAGTGTATGAGTGGAAGAAGAAGATGGAAAAGTGCTGTATTTAATCCAAAAATAAACAAAACTTTAATAACAGAAGGTGAAGGGAAAAGCAGTCAGTATGCAGGTTTGCTGCTATTTTCCTGGCTCTAAAACATGAGCAAGGGTCCGAGTGTCATCTTTACACTGATTCATGATCAATAGCTAATGGATTGGCCACCTGGATCATGGGGGGAAAAACACAATTGGCAAATTCACGGTAAAGAGGTATGGGGGAGAAAGGTGTGGCAAAATACCAAAGAGATAATAATGAGAATAGAGATAGTTGGTCGTCCAATGCTTTCTCTCTTCTTAATCCTACTAATTGGTTCCAATGTATTGGGGGATGGTTAGTGGCAATTTTACAAGGCATATTTGTTGCTTATTGTTTTAATATACAGTATATATTTATTAAGATAACCACGTATTGTGCTAAATGCTTTGTGAAAAAAATCATGTTTCAAAATCAGATGTGATGACTCCTTATATAAAATATTGATATTTATATGGGATACTAGATGGTGGCCCGATTCTAATGCATCGGGTATTCTAGAATATGTATGTAGTTTATTTATGAAGATTTCAGAATAATGCAATGAATACACAGGATTCGGCCGGCCGGGCATGACCAATCAATCAGTGAAGCCAGGGCCAGCTCCTGGTTTTTGAGGTCCCCAGGTGAATGAGTCTCAGTGGGCCCCCTTCTTTAAGACATACCACAATTCAAGGAGGGAGCAGGAATAAGCACAGCTCGATGTAGGCCCCCTATGACTGTGCTTGGACATAGGCATTATTCAAAATTTTGCCAGGGTTAGATGATTGGGTGTTAGGGGAGCTTAGGGAGGGGTTTTAGTGGGGGGCGTGGGCTATATAGGGGAAAAAGTGCGGGAAAGGTGTCACTTTTACATCAGGAAAGCCTGTGTGCAGAGAGAGCAGCCCCCTCCCCTCTTAGCTGTCTGGATTACCTGATCGCTGTATGGAGTCGGAGGACGCATTGGTGGGGAGCCTGAGGGACGTCGCCAGGTCCAGAAGGGGAGGACGGCTGGAGGAGCAGCATGCGGCGCTGCTCAGCTCCACAGGAGTGCAGGAGGCCAGCAGCAGGTGCGGCAGGCGCACGAGGCCCCCGCAGAGACTCTCACCTGAGGTGAGCAGGTGCGGCAGGCGCAGGTCTAGGAGCCTGTTGTGAGTTCTGCTCTTGGCCTCCCTCCGGTGGTTATGAGTGGTAGTGCTGCTGTCTTTGGATCGCAGCATTCATCAGGTGTGTCCACTTAGTGCTTTGGACTGGGATATTTAGTCTTGCTTGTTTCTTTAGTCAGTGCCAGTTGTCCATTATTTTTGGAGGATTCACATCCTGCCTGGTCTCTCATGTTTTTGCTGTTCATTTCAACAAAGATAAGTTCTGGCTTTGTTTTTGCTGTCCACATGCTGTGGGCCTTATAGTTCAGTGCATTTATATGTTTTGTCTTGTCCAGCTTGGTCTGTGTAAGGATTTATTCAGCCAAGCTGTATCTCTGGAGATGCAGATATACCCTCCATGTCTTTAGTCAGATGTGGAGATTTTGTATGGTCTGTGGTGGATATTTTCTAGTGTTTTAATACTGACCGCATAGTACTCTGTCCTATACTTTCTTTCCAGCTAGAATGGCCTCCTTTGCTAAATCCTGATTTCAGTCTGCGTATGTCTTTTCCCTCTGCTCTCACGATCAATATTTGTGGGGGCTGTCTATCCTTTGGGGATTTTCTCTGAGGCAAGATAGTTTTCCCGTTTCTATCTTTAGGGGTATTTAGTCCTCAAGCTGTGTCGAGTTGTCTAGGGAGAGTTAGGTAAATCCCACGGCTGCTTCTAGTTGCGGTGTTAAGTTCAGGGTCTGCGGTCAGTACATGTACCACCTTCTCCAGAGTATGTCTCATGCTGCTCCTAGGCCACCAGATCATAACAGGAGCCCCTCCGGGGACCCTGCGAAGTCAGGGTGCAGCAGTGCGGCTTCCCCCCACTGTGCCCCCTCCGGCAGGAATCCTCCTCGCCGGCCAGCTGGCGCAGGTCCCAGAAGCGGTGTGCAGCAAGGAGGAGCCGCACCGGAAGTGAGGCCTGCAGCACCACAGCAGGCCGCATCGAGGACCCAGAGCGCAGCTGGAAGGAGACCGGACCCCAGGAGCGGCACCGCTGCAGCGAGGGCAAGCAGGAGCATGCACGTGGTGGCGGACACCAGCAGCGTGGGTTGCAGCACGGCGGACACCAGCAGCAGGGCCCTGTTAGCAGGAGTGGGCCCTTTTAGCAGGAGCGCGGGCAGAAGGATTCCAGCGGGCTCATCTTTACAGGAGACCTCCAGGCGACAGGAGGCAGAAGAGGTGCATCGGACAGGAGGTGCGGCGGGCAGTGGGGCCCCACTGCTTGGCAGGCATGGAGGACTTGAGCCGGACAGGGAGCCGCGGCATACGGAACAAGCAAGGTCCAGATCCAGGATGAGGTCGGTCGGGCGAGGTTCGGCAGATGCTCCGGTCCCCCCTGTTGACGTGGAGGCCAGGGGCGCGGGCCAGGAGCAGCGCAGTAGTGCTGAAGACTCATTTTCTGACAACGAGCCAGAGGTCGATGGGGAGCGTCGGGATTCGGGACGTACGGCTGGCAGGGACACAGCACTTGCGCAGCTCGGTGAGTACCAATCCATGTCTAGAGTGTTGCCCAGTGGGGTTTTAGCAGTGGAGTTTAGGCATAATCAGGCGCCGAGTGGGAGGGTGGCGGATTTTGGAGGTAGCGGTGGGTTGTTTGAGCCTGGGCTGCGAGATGTATTAGTGAGCGTGTCACAACTGTTGAGCAGTTTGCAGAAGGGGGCAGCACGTGAGGCAGTGGCTCCGCCGGTCAGGGCATGGCTTCCGGGGCGGGGGATACGGCGCAGGTGATACCTGAACCAGGTAGATCGGTAGTGATTGAGCAGTCGCCGTCGGTGTCCGGTGTGTCCATATCCGTGCAAACGGAAAAGGATAAAGGGGACACGGTGAGGTTGGATGATAGGGCTAAGGGCGAAGTATACGTCGGTTTTGAGGGGCCGTTGGGGGCCCATTTGAAGAAGGAGGTTAAGGAAAAGATTTGGCGCGATGACTATGTGGAGATTTTTTCACTACTCCCGTTAGAGAAGTTTAATCTTGATAAGGGGAAAAAGGATGACAGCAAGAAGGAGGACGAGGAAAAGAGGAGGTGGCGGCTTATACCGCAGACGTTTGCTAATTGATTGCAAGCATTTGCAATCCTAGTGAGCGTAATAGGTGAGAAGTCGCCGGAGAATTGTTTCCGGCCTATTTTGCTGTCTTGATGTGATTGGGGAAGCTCACTGTACTTATGGACAGGCCTGGTTGCGTTATGATGAGCAGTTCAGGCAAAGGAAGGCGGTCAGGCCTGAGATATGTTGGGACAAAAAAGGACATAGGACTCTGGTTAAAAGTGATGATGCCAGTCAGGTACGGGCAGTCCTTTCACGGGAGCAGAGGCAGTGCCAACCAGCAGGCAGGCCATGCCAGTAGTGGTCAAGGGTCACAGGGAGCGAAAGAGAAAACAGGAACATGCTGGCAATTTAACGAGGGCCAGTGCAAATTCGGGAATACCTGCAAGTTTAAACATGTGTGCTCCCACTGTAATGGACGTTTCCATGGGGCCTTTAAATGCTTTAAAAAAACAAGAGGCAAGCCAGCAGTGGGTGCCGGTCAAGGGGGAGACGCCGGTGAGGCTTCAAAAGATGGCCCCTTTTCTAAGTAGGTATCCTGATTGGCAGAAGGCTGGAGTTCTTAGTAGGGGTTTTGTGGACGGTTTTCACATCCCCCCCTGACCACGTGGTTCCATTTTTGGTTAAGAATTTGAGGTCGGCTGCGGTTCATGCAGCAGTGGTCAGTGAAAAGTTATAAAAGGAGGTGGAGTTGGAGAGAATGGCTGGTCCGTTTACATGTTTACCTGTTGAAGGGATGATCGTCTCCCCGTTGGGGGTCGTTCCGAAAAAGGAACCGAATAAATTTAGTTTAATCCACCATTTGTCGTACCGGAAGGGGTTGTCTGTGAACAATGACATTTCGCAAGAGTGTGTTCGGTGGTTTATACGTCATTCAACATGGCGGTGCACTGTGTGCGCAGTTACGGCACGGGAGCTTTGTTGGCAAAGACGGATGTGGAGTCTGCTTTTAGATTACTTCCGATTCATCTGGACAGTATTCCGTTGTTGGGATGTTTTTGGAATGACGGTTATTATCTAGACAGATGTTTACCGATGGGTTGTGCCATTTCATGTTCCTTGTTCTAGACGTTTAGTAACTTTCTAGAATGGGTTGTCAGAGAGGTGGCTGGTGTTCCGTCTGTCATTCATTATTTGGACGACTTTTTGTTTATAGGTCCTCGCGATTCGAATGTGTGCAGAAATACTTTGGCCACCATGGAGTGGGTGGCGGAGCTTTTTGGTGTCCCCTTGGCTAAGGAAAAAAACAAAGGCCCTTGTACTGTTTTAAGTTTTCTGGGCATTCTGATAGACTTGGAAAAATTGGAATAAATTGTTGTCCCTGAAACAGGAGGTTGGTCGTGTTGTCAGGCTCAAAAAGGTGACTTTGAAAGAGTTGCAGTCTTTGCTTGGTCACTTGAATTTTGCGTGTAGGATTATGCCCATGGGACAAATTTTTTGCCGTAGGTTGTCCAGGGCGACGGTGGGGGTGCGGGCCCCCCATCATTTTATTCGAGTTGGTCAAGATAATAAGGACGATTTGTTGGTATGGCAGAGTTTCTTGGAGCACTATAACGGTCGCTCTCTGATACAGCAGCAGTTGGTTAATAATTTTGATTGCGAGATTTACACGGACGCAGCAGGCAGCGTTGGTTACGGGGCCTATTGCGCAGGATAGTAAAGCGTTGGAACGTGGCTGGACAGTTAGCATAAGAGCAGTTTCACAAAAAATCTCGCTTTGTTGGAGTTGTTTCCCATTGTGGTGGCTGTGTTCATTTGGGGTCACGCATTTGCGAATCGCAGAATTAGATTTCATTGCGACAATATGAGTGTGGTGTTGGTGATCAACACGCTGTCAGCGTCATCTCCTCCTGTGATAAAGTTGGTGAGAGAGCTTGTCTTAAGATGTCTGGAGATCAACGCATGGATTTCAGCGGTGCATGTAACTGGCGTGCAAAATTCGTTAGCAGATGCCGTATCTCGTTTACAGTGGGAACGTTTCCGGGAGCTGGCACCAGAAGCAGATGCAACAGGAGTGGTATGCCCTTCGCGCTTGTGGATGATTCCTACGGAGGAGCGGGACGGTTGATTCTGGCCTCAGTTACGAGTCAGACTTGGGCGGCATACGACGCATCATGGAGTATTTGGCAGAGTTCGTTGTTACAGTGGGGTGGGGTAGGGTCGGAAGATGACAAGTTGTTAGCCGTTTTGTGTTTGGTTGGTAGGGCAGCAGACTCTGGCTGTTCTATCTCTAAGGTGAACAGATTTGTGGCCGGCTTAGCTTTTGGTTTCAAGCTAGAGGGCTCGGTGGATGTGACAAAAAATGTTCTGGTACGGCAAGCATTGAAAGGTTTGCGGAAGGGTGTGAGAAGTGTCGATGGGCGCAGGCCTATATCGTTTAATGTCCTTGAGCGTTTAGGCGGCATATTGGAGGGTATTTGCTGCTCTCAGTTTGAAATGGTATTGTTTCGTTTGGCCTTTTCTTTGGCCTTTTTCGGGGCTTTACGAATAGGGGAATTGGTGTCCCGTAGCAGGGTTAGAGCGGGTGGTTTATTGGCACAAGACGTTGATTTTTGGGCTGGTGGTATTGTGTTTTGGATCCGCCGTTCCAAGACAGATCAAGCTGGGGCGGTAAAAAGGGTAGTGCTGGGCAGAGTTGCTGGGTCATTGATGTGCGCGGAACAGTGTTTAAAGGCTTATTGGAGTTTGTGGGCCGGTCGGTCGGGCCCATTGTTGTGCCATCAAGACGGGGTTTTCCTGTCCCGTTTTCAGTTCATTGCGATTTTTCACAAGATTTTAGGGGCTTTGGGTTTTTCACGGGCCGAGTTTGGATCGCATTCGTTCAGGATCAGGGCAGCGTCAGAGGCTGATAGCCTTGCCCTGAGGTCAGAAGTGATCAAGAGGATCGGTCGTTGGAGCTCAGGCCGTTATCTGTCTTATGTTCGGCACTAATTGCGGTGGCTGTGTAGTTTAATGAGCCTTACCTAACGGTCACTGTTATTGTTATATTTCAGGTTGGGACCCATATCTTGTCTGGATTTTTGGATATTCGTTTGTCTATTGGGGGCGCTTTGGGCGGCCGCCAGGCCGGACGGTAGGCAGATGGGTTAGTGGGGAGCAAGTTGTCGTTCAATTGCTCGGTTTTCGGGGTATGGTTTGGAGCAGGGCGATTTCTTATTTTTCACATGCTGCCCGCTTGGATAGAGCACCAGATATTGTGGTGGTTCATTTGGGCGGGAATGACTTAGGCTCCAAACCGGTAAGAGATTTGATAAGGGACATTCGATTTGATTTTCTCTGGTTGTGGACGGCATTTCCGGGGGAGTTAACGGTCTGGTCAGACATTGTCTCTCGTAAGAAGTGGAGGTTGGCGCGATCCTTTAAGGGGTTCAATAGGGCTAGGGTGAAGCTGAACAGGGCGGTAGCAAAGTTTGTATCCAGAAATGGGGGTATAAGTGTTCGGCATGGATGTTGGTAATTTTTGGAGGGAAGACGGGATTGACCTGAATGAGATTGGCATTGATTTGTAGGCCCTATCAATACAGGAAGGAATTAAGAAAGCTGTGGTGGCATTGGGGCACTCACAAGCCTGAGGTATTCAGGGCTGTGAGTTTGTGGGGGGGGTGGGGTTCTTGGAGTTGATGCGGATTCAGCGGCGAAGGAATTTGAAGGAAATTCCGGACAGTTAAACGGGTTTGTTGTTCTGGCATTTTGGTTACAGGCTCTGGACTGGGTTTTACCCTGGGAGCTGGTGGTGGTTAATTTTCCCGAAACGGATGGTATGGCTGAGGGTGAGTTGAGGTGTTTAAGTTCTGTTTTAGGTTTTGCCAAAATATTTTAAGCCAGAATTTTCCCGGTGGGCTCCAAGAACCCTCCCCTCGAATTTTTGCATAAATTATGCTAATGCTTAAAGAAAATGTTTGTTATTGTTTGTTAATAAACTGGCCCCTGTGGCCAAAATTATCCAAAGAAGCTATTGTGTTACGTTTTTATTTAAAGTATGGTGTTTTGTTTATGCCGGATGTGGGTGAGGGTTTTTATGGGTAAGAAGGAGCCATATTGGCCATACACGGTCATGATGCACAGATACAGCAGAGAAATATAGCACAGCCACGTAGTATATAACACAGCCCACGTAGTATATAACACAGCCCACGTAGCATATACCATAGCCCACGTAGTATATAACACAGCCACGTAGTATATAACAGCCCACGTAGCATATAACACAGCCCACATAGTATATAGCACAGCCACGTAGTATATTGCACAGCCACATAGTATATTGCACAGCCACGTAGTATATAGCACAGCTCACATAGTATATTGCACAGCCACATAGTTTATAGCACAGCCCACGTGGTATATAGCAGAGCCACGTTGTATATTGCACAGCCACGTAGTATATAGCACAGCTACGTAGTATATAACACAGCCACGTAGTGTAACACAGCTACGTAGTATATAGCACAGCCACGTAGTATATAGCACAGCCATGTAGTATATAGCACAGCCACGTAGTATATTGCACAGCCACATAGTATATTGCACAGCCACATAGTATATAGCACAGCCCACGTAGTGTATAACACAGCCCACATAGTGTATAGCACAGCCCACATGGTGTATAGCAAAGCCCACGTAGTATCTAGAACAGCCCACATAGTATATTGCACAGCCACGTAGTATAAAGCACAATGGCCTAGTATATAACAGCCCACGCAGTTTATAACACAGCCCACATAGTATATAACACAGCCCACGTAGTATATAGCAATATGGGCACCATATCCCTGTTAAAAAATAGAATTAAAATAAAAAATAGTTATATACTCACCTTCTGGTGGCCCCCGGATCCAGCCCAGGCCTTTAGCGATGCTCCTCGCGATGCTCCGGTCCCAAGAATGCATTGCGACAATAACCAGTGATGATGTAGCGGTCTCGCGAGACCGCCACATCATCAGCGGTCATTGCCGCAATGGATTCTTGGGACCGGAGCGTCGCAAGGAGCCGGAAAGGCTGCCGCAGACGCCGGAAGGTGAAAATATAATGATTTTTTTTTTTTTTTATTATTTTTAACATTAAATGTTTTTAATATTGATGCTGCATAGGCAGCTTCAATAGTAAAAAGTTGGTCACACTTTCCGGGTTAATAGCAGCGTTAACGGACTGTGATACACCGCGTTATGCCGCGGTGTAACGCAGTCCATTTAATGGACTGCTAAAACGCTATGTGGGCGCTGACTGGAGGGGAGTATGGAGGGGGCACTGACTGGAGGGGAGTAGGGAGGGGCCAATTCACAGGCGAACTGTGCCCGTCGCTGATTGGTCGCGGACGACTGGCCACGACCAATCAGCGACGCGGGATTTCCATGGCAAACAAACAAACAGACGGAAGTGGACCTTAGACAATTATATACATTTTTTTCTTCTGCAAAGAAAATGTTGAATTGGTTAATGTATCCAGTATTGGTAATGGCTATTGTAATAATTCTATTATCTGTGTGGAATTGTTTCATAGCCTATAAAATGTTTTGTAGGAAGCAAACAGTAATGATGGTGACCTACAGCAACAGCAACAAAACAATTGATCAAGGACTGAATGTGATACAAATGGGACAAGACTGATTGTATGGACGTAATAGGTTTCCAGGCATATAGTGATCAATATGATTTCTTGCTTTAGAGTATGAGTACAAGGTTATGTGGCTGCAGAATGGGAATAGTCTAGTTGTGCAAAACAGGAGTATAATAACCTTGAAAAATATCAAAATGAGCTGATAAAACCCTCGGAAAAACAACTAACTGCGCATGACCTTACCAGGTAATCACGCTAGAAGGTTCTGGAAGTCTTCATTGCTTCATTACAGTGCATGATGAATTATACAACGATGATTTTGTAGAATGTACTGCGCAGAAGCGGATATAGTCAGATAAGACAATAATATGAAAGAATGGGGCTGATTCAGTGAGGTGGGGACTTTCGTCAGACAGGTGAAGCAGACGTGCCGGCCATCTTGATGTTTTCCCAGAATTTTCCTCCTCACTGAATCGAGGTCCCTCCGAGCGAGGAGTGATGCTACAATATCCGGTGATGTATTGATGCTCATTCATTCCTATGTAATTTGTTGTATGTTTATGACATGACTCTGATAGTCACTATATATCCTTTAATTCATGCTTAAAATTGCTATTATATATGAATAAAATACTTTGTTTTCCCACAAGAACTTTTCTCAGTTGTACCTAACTTGCATGTTAGTGAGCGAGCTGTAGGTTTAAATTGAGTTGGTAAGACACCACTGTACCTAGATTGCGCTTTCATCATAAAGTATGATGCCAACAAAAGTTCCCTCCAACAGTGAATTCTTCCACAGTTATTATTATTATTGTTATTATTATGGTTATTTATTTCTAAAGCACCATTGATTCCATGGTGCTGTACATGAGTAGGGGTTACATACAACTTACAGATATCACTTACAGTAAACTAACAATCACAGACTGATTCAGAGGGGAGAGGACCCTGCCCTTGCGAGCTTACATTCTACAGGATTATGGGGAAGGAGACAGTAGGTTGGGGGGTTGCAGCAGCTCCGGTTTGGGTGAGGCGGTAGCTCCGGCGTTGGTGAGGCGGTAGCTCCGGTGTTGGTGAGGCGGTAGCTCCGGTGTTGGTGAGGCGGTAGCTCCGTTAGTGGTGAGGAGACAGCTGGGTCAGTGCAGGCTGTAGGCTTTCCTGAAGAGGTGGGTTTTCAGGTTACATGTGAAGGATCCGAATGTGCTTGATAGTTGGACGTTTTGGGGCACAGAATTCCAAAGGATGGGGGATATTCGGGAGAAGTCTTGGAGGTGGTTGGGTGAGGAGCGGATGAGCGTGGAGGAGAGAAGGAGGTCTTGGGAGGATAGGAGATTACGTGAGGGAAGATATCGGGAGATTAGTTCAGAGATACATGGAGGAGACAGGTTATAGATGGCTTTATAGGTCAGTATTAGTAATTTGTACTGGATACGCTGAGGGAATGGGAGAGATTTGCAGAGGGAAGAAGCAGAGGAGTAGCGAGGAGAGAGAGGAATTAGTCGGACAGCAGAGTTAAGGATGGACTGGAGAGGTGTAAGGGTTTTAGCAGGGAGGCCACAGAAAAGGATGTTGCAGTAGTCGAAGCGGGAGATCATCACACATATCCTCCACCCATAGTCCAGTGCCCATATACCCATCATACACATCCTCCATCCCATAGTAACATAGTAACATAGTTAGTAAGGCCGAAAAAAGACATTTGTCCATCCAGTTCAGCCTATATTCCATCATAATAAATCCCCAGATCTACGTCCTTCTACAGAACCTAATAATTGTATGATACAATATTGTTCTGCTTCAGGAAGACATCCAGGCCTCTCTTGAACCCCTCGACTGAGTTCACCATCACCACCTTCTCAGGCAAGCAATTCCAAATTCTCACTGCCCTAACAGTAAAGAATCCTCTTCTATGTTGGTGGAAAAACCTTCTCTCCTCCAGACGCAAAGAATGCCCCCTTGTGCCCGTCACCTTCCTTGGTATAAACAGATCCTCAGCGAGATATTTGTATTGTCCCCTTATATACTTATACATGGTTATTAGATCGCCCCTCAGTCGTCTTTTTTCTAGACTAAATAATACTAATTTCGCTAATCTATCTATAGTCCAGTGCCCATATACACATCATACATCCTCCATCCCATGCCCATATACCCATCACATATCCTCCATCCCATAGTCTTGTGCCCATATACCCATCACACATCCTCCATCCCATAGTCTTGTGCCCATTTACCCATCACACATCCTCCATCCCATAGTCCCATGCCCCTATACCTATCACACATCGTCCATCCCATAGTCCCGTGCCCATATACCCATCACACATACTCGATCCCATAGTCCCGTGCCCATATACCCATCACACATCCTCCATCCCATAGTTCTGTGCCCATATACCCATCATACTTATCCTCCATCCCATAGTCCCGTGCCCATATACCCATCATACATATCCTCCATCCCATAGCCCAGTGCCCATATACCCATCACACATCCTCCATCCCATAGTTCCGTGCCCATATACCTATCATACATCCTCCATCCCATAGCCCAGTGCCCATATACCCATCACACATCCTCCATCCCATAGTGCAATGCCCATATACCCATCACACATCCTCCATCCCATAGTCCAATGCCCATATACCCATCACACATCCTCCATCCCATAGTCCAGGGCCCATATACCCATCACACATCCTCCATCCCATAGTCCCGAGCTGGGTGGCGCTGAGCAGGGAGTTCCTGGAGATGTGCTGTTATGTAACCTGGCAGTGCGGCTCTGTGTGCGGCCGCTGATGATGCGATTTTCTACGCCGGTAACAATAGAGCGCGGCAGTAATAGAGGAGGGGGATTCATTTCTGTCATGTGCTCTTGGCTCCTTTCTGGGGGGCAGACAATGGCTGGAGCTTATGTTCCCAGGGATGCGAGATTTCTCCCACCCGGTCAGTGTCTGCTGAGGTGTTGTGGAGTGGGAAAACTGCTGCTCATAGCAACCAATCACAGCTCAGCTTCTTTTAAACAGCTCTGGTGAAATGAAAGATGCTTAGTGATTGGATTCTATGTGGAATGGGCGTGGCTTGACACACACACATACATACAGTACATACACTCAGCTTTATATAGATAGATTTTTTTCTTTGCGTTGGAGGGCCCAATTCCAGCTGTTGCTGTCGGACCTGTGATTTCAATCTCCTCCACTGTGTACAGGATAATAGAGTATAATAAAGTAGTTCTGGACGAGACTTAACTAACATTGTGCAGTGACTCTGCTTTCCATATAGTGATGGATATTTCTTGTTGGTGAAAGTATGATGTTTTTCACTTTAACCCTTTGTTAACCCCTCTGATCAGTGCGATCATCCAACATACAAGCCTCTGATGGCTCCGGTGATGCCTTGTACTACTGAAACGTGATAGAAGATTACAGTGCGGGGAAGACGGGAAACCTTCATATAGAGGCCGGTGGTGATGGAGTCAGTGACCGACTCTGGCCAAATCTGTCTCTAGAGCCGTAGTAGAAGATGAAGATGTCGTCCTCATCATGAAGTAGTTATTTCTCATGTCGCGTGTAATGAATATCTCCTGCAGTATTGCTAATGCCGATTCCAGGGTCGGTAAATGAGACGAGAATTAGCGTTATGGAAGATGAGTCTATGAGAAACGTATTCAGCTGCCGACTCCGAGGAGGAAACTGCTTGTTGTCTGTGGCCTAAATATATAGGATTTATTAGTAGATGTAAAGAAGGAAACTAAATACTGTAAAATAATAAATCTCCTCATATGTTTCCCTTATTATCTCCAGTAATTGTATTATTACACAGGATTCTTATGATGTTACATCGGCTCATCTTCTCATTCAGGTCTCTACAATATCGGATCCTCTCAGTGAAGATTTTCTACAAAAGAAAATTTTCCTGATTTACCCATCAAAGATGGATATGGACAGAGACAAGATGGCGGAGAGGATATTACACCTCACCCTAGAGATCCTCTTCCGGCTTACTGGAGAGGTGAGAGATTCTGATGACATCACATTACATCATTCTTATCTATGGGATTAACAGATGGACAGAATTGGAGAGGTGAGGACTAGGGTTGAGCGAAACAGATCGGCACTTTTCAAAAGTCGCCGACTTTTAGCAAAGTCGGGTTTCGTGAAACCCGACCCGATCCCACTCTGGGATCGGGTCGGCGGTCGGCGTTCTCTACTGAAAAGTCGGGTTTCGTTTTATATATATATATATATATATATATATATATATATATATACACTGTATATATATATATGTCATTCAGACACACACATATATATATATATATATATATACCGTATATACTCGAGTATAAGCCGACCCGAGTATAAGCCGACCCCCCTAATTTTGCCACAAAAAACTGGGAAAACTTATTGACTCGAGTATAAGCCTAGGGTGGAAATGCAGCATTTACCGGTGAATTTCAAAAATAAAAATAGATAATTATTTCCCCATAGCTGTGCCATATAGTGCTCTACACCGTTCATATTTCCCCATAGCTGTGCCCCATATAGTGCTCTGCACCGTTCACTGTGCCCCATAGCTGTGCCATATACAGTGCTCTGCACCGTTCATTGTGCCCCCTAGCTGTGCCATATACGGTGCTCTGCACCGTTCACTGTGCCCCATAGGTGTGCCATATACGATGCTCTGCACCGTTCACTGTGCCCCATAGGTGTGCCATATACGATGCTCTGCACCGTTCACTGTGCCCCATAGGTGTGCCATATACGGTGCTCTGCACCGTTCACTGTGCCCCATAGGTGTGCCATATACGGTGCTCTGCACCGTTCATTGTGCCCCATAGATGTGCCATATACGGTGCTCTGCACCGTTCACTGTGCCCCATAGCTGTGCCATATACGGTGCTCTGCACCGTTCACTGTGCCCCATAGATGTGCTCCATATACGGTGCTCTGCACCGTTCACTGTGCCCCATAGCTGTGCCATATACGGTGCCCTGCACCGTTCACTGTGCCCCATAGCTGTGCCATATACGGTGCCCTGCACCGTTCACTGTGCCCCATAGATGTGCTCCATATACGGTGCTCTGCACCGTTCACTGTGCCCCATAGATGTGCTCCATATACGGTGCTCTGCACCGTTCACTGTGCCCCATAGATGTGCTCCATATACGGTGCTCTGCACCGTTCATTGTGCCCCATAGATGCTCCACATTAATCTGTTCTGCCGCTGCTACTGCTGCAATAAAAAAAAAAAAACACATACTCACCTCCCTTGATTGCAGCTCCCGGCGTCTCGTTCCGGCGCCTCCATCTTCCCGGCTTCTCTGCTCTGACTGATCAGGCAGAGGGCGCCGCGCACACTGTATGCGTCATCGCGCCCTTTGACCTGAACAGTCAGAGTGCAGACGCCGGGAAGATGGAGACGCCGGGAAGATGGAGCGACGCCCGGCGGCTGGAACGTGGACAGGTGAATATAACATACTCACCTAGTCCTGGCGATCCTCGCGCTGTCCCTCTGCCTGGTCTTCGGTGCCGCAGCTTCTTTCTCTATCAGCGGTCACCGGCACCGCTGATTAGAGAAATGAATAAGCGGCTCCGCCCCTATGGGAGGTGGAGCCGCTTATTCATTTCTGTAATGAGCGGTCCCACGTGACCGCTGAAGAGAGGAAGAAGCTGCAGCGCCGAAGCCCGTGGGACGGCAGGGACAGCGCGAGGATCGCTGGGACTAGGTAAGTATGCCTCAGCGCCCTCACCCCCTCACCCGCCGACCCCACCGCTACCGTGACTCGAGTATAAGCCGAGGGGGGCACTTTCAGCCCAAAAATTTGGGCTGAAAATCTCGGCTTATACTCGAGTATATACGGTATATTAAATTCAGCGCGATATAGCACAAAAGCCGATAATTCAATTACCGGCTTTTCATTTCTCCTGCCAGAACCCGACATGATATGAGACATGATTACATACAGTAAACCATCTCATATCCCCTTTTTTTTGCATATTCCACACTACTAATGTTAGTAGTGTGTATGTGCAAAATTTCAGCGCTCTAGCTCTTAAATTTAAGGGTTAAATCGCGGAAAAAAATGGCGTGGGCTCCCGCGCAATTTTCTCCGCCAGAGTGGTAAAGCCAGTGACTGAGGGCAGATATTAATAGACTGGAGAGGGTACATGGTTATTGGCCCCCCCCTGGCTAAAATCATCTGCCCCCAGCCACCCCAGAAAAGGCACATCTGGAAGATGCGCCTATTCTGACACTTGGCCACTCTCTTCCCATTCCCGTGTAGCGGTGGGATATGGAGTAATGAAGGTTTAATGTCACCTTGCTATTGCAAGGTGACATTAAGCCAGATTAATAATGGAGAGGCATCAATTATGACACCTATCCATTATTAATCCAATTGTATGAAAGAGTTAAAAAAAGCACACACACATTATTAAAACAACCTGTGTTTTTATTTCATTAAAATACTTTTTAATAATGTGTGTGTGTGTTTTTAACCATTTAATGCAAATGGATTAATAATGGATAGGTGTCAGAATTGATGCCTCTCCATTATTAATCTGGCTTAATGTCACCTTACAATAGCTAGGTGACATTAACCCTTCATTACCCCATATCCCACCGCTACACGGGAATGGGAAGAGAGTGGCCAAGTGTCAGAATAGGCGCATCTTCCAGATGTGCCTTTTCTGGGGTGGCTGGGGGCAGAAAATTTTAGCCAGTGGGGGGGGGGGGGGGTCAATAACCATGGACCCTCTCCAGGCTATTAATATCTGCCCTCAGTCACTGGCTTTACTACTCTGGCGGAAAAAATTGCGCGGGAGCAAACGACAATTTTTTCAGCGATTTAACCCTTAAATTGCTGAAAGCTATAAAATTTAAGGGTTAAAGGCTATTTAAGGGTTAAATCACTGAAAAAATTGGCGTGGGCTCCCGCGCAATTTTCTCTGCCAGAGTAGTAAAGCCAGTGAGTGAGGGCAGATATTAATAGCCTGGAGAGGGTCCATGGTTATTGGCCCCCCTGGCTAAAAACATCTGCCCCCAGCCACCCCAGAAAAGGCACATCTGTAAGATGCGCCTATTCTGGCACTTGGCCACTCTCTTCCCATTCCCGTGTAGGGGTGGGATATGGGGTAATGAAGGGTTAATGTCACCTTGCTATTGTAAGGTGACATTAAGCCAGATTAATAATGGAGAGGCGTCAATTCTGACACCTATCCATTATTAATCCATTTGCATTAAATGGTTAAAAAAAACACAAACACATTATTAAAAAGTATTTGAATGAAATAAAAACACAGGTTGTTTTAATATTTTATTGTACGCTCAATCCACCTGAAGACCCTCGCTCTGTAACAAATAAAAAATAATAAACCAACAATATCCCATACCTTCCGTAGATCTGTAACGTCCCACGCTGTAAATCCATCTGAAGGGGTTAAAATATTTTACAGCCAGGAGCTCTGCTAATGCAGCTGTGCTCGTGGCTGTAAACCCCAGCGAATGAAGGTAATGTAGGTCAATGACCTATAGTTACCTTCATTCGCGGTGATGCTCCCCCTGTTGGATGTCCTCATATGACCTCAAGCCTGGGAACTTTTCCCACGCTCCAGGGACATCCAGCAGGGGGCGCATCACCGCGAATAAAGGTAACTATAGGTCATTGACCTACATTACCTTCATTCGCTGGGGTTTACAGCCACGAGCACAGCTGCATTAGCAGAGCTCCTGGCTGTAAATTTTTTTAACCCCTTCAGATGGATTTACAGCGTGGGATGTTACAGATCTACGGAAGGTATGGGATATTGTTGGTTTATTATTTTTTATTTGTTACAGAACGAGGGTCTTCAGGTGGATTGAACGTACAATAAAATATTAAAACAACCTGTCTTTATTTCATTAAAATACTTTATAATAATGTGTTTGTGTTTTTTTTAACTCTTTCATACAATTGGATTAATAATGGATAGGTGTCATAATTGACGCCTCTCCATTATTAATCTGGCTTAATGTCACCTTACAATAGCAAGGTGGCATTAACCCTTCATTACCCTATATCCCACCGCTACACGGGAGTGGGAAGAGAGTGGCCAAGTGCCAGAATAGGTGCATCTTCCAGATGTGCCTTTTCTGGGGTGGCTGGGGGCAGATGTTTTTAGCCGGGGGGGGGGGGGGGGCAATATCCGTGTACCCTCTCCAGGCTATTAATATCTGCCCTCAGTCACTGGCTTTACTACTCTGGCGGAGAAAATTGTGCGGGAGCCCACGCCAATTTTTTCCGCAATTTAACCCTTAAATTTAAGAGCTAGAGCGCCGAAATTTTGCACATACACACTACTAACATTAGTAGTGTGGAATATCCAAAAAAAAGGGGGATATGACATGGTTTACTGAATGTAAACCATGTCTCAAATCATGTCAGGTTTTGGCAGGAGAATTGAACAGCCGGTAATTGAATTACCGGCTTTTCTGCTATATGGCCCTGAAGGAAATATAAAAAAAACCATAGACTTTCATTGGGTTTTGAGTTTCGGCCGATCCCCGACCCCGACTTTTCCATAGGATCGGCTGATTTCACTCGACCCGACTTTTGAGAAAGTCGGGTTTAGTGAATCCCGACTCGACCCTAAAAAACTAAAAGTCGCTCAACCCTAGTGAGGACTCTGGAAATGTCTGTAGTGAGATTTATTAATGTGTCTCTCCATTACCAGGGTTACACAGTGGTGAAGAAGACCTCTAGTGATCGCTGTCAGGACCCTGTGTCTGAGGGATGGGGAAGACCCCTGAGCCCAATCACGGGGCCTCCACCTCACCCCCTGATCCATGAGGACATCAATGACCAGAAGATCCTAGAACTCATCTACAAGATGATTGAGCTGCTGACTGGAGAGGTGACACTGCTGGGAATGCTGGGACATTATACAGTAACACTATGAAGGGATCGGGGGATGACGGTATCATTGTATGTGTCAGGTTCCTATAAGGTGTCAGGATGTCGCTGTCTAATTCTCCATGGAGGAGTGGCAGTATTTAGAAGGACACAGAGATCTGTACAAGAACGTCATAATGGAGGTTCCCCAGCCCCTCACATCTCCAGGTAATAGACAGGACTAAATACACACGGCCTATAATTATCTGTATGTAAAGAATGAATTCACTCCCTGTATGTGTTTCCTCCAGATCTATCCAGTAAGAGGACAACACCAGAGAGATGTCCCCGTCCTCTTCATCCACAGGACTGTAACCAAGAAGATCCCAATGCTCCTCAGGACCATCAGGTAGATGGAGAGAAGGTGTCAGGAGATCTCCCCTATGATGTGTAGACGCTGGTGAAGGTCTTGTGCTCAGTCTTGTTTTATCCACCAGTATTATATGTTTTATACTTGTGTAATGAGAGCGGTGGAGATGGCAGGATTAGAGCTGATCATAGATGGGACTTCTCCATCTGTCGGTGACTTTTACAATATTTGTTTCAGGGTGAAGATCTGACCCATATTAATACTACAGAGACATATGTGAGGGGTGATGAGCGGTGTAAAGAGGAGATTCCTACATATGGCTACCCAGGTGAGTAGTAACCACTAAATGCAGAGAAGTCACAGATTCTTCTCAGTCACCGGCTGTGGCTGCTTTATCGGTGGTGTAGTCCGGCCGTATTACCATGATCACCATTTTACCTCTAGACCACAACATTCTCCTCCACCCAAAACTGTTCTAATGACTTTGGGCATTGAAAGCCCTTTTCTATAGAACTTACAACCTGGTAGATCCACCTACCCCCTGGGTTTAGGAGACGCTGTTACCTGCCCAGATCTGTAAACTATAAAGCCAAATGACAGCGTACGTAGAATGTGCTGACAAGATAGTAAATCACTTAGAGAAAAATATAATGATGGGCTGTAACAGAAAGCGGAGGGTGATGATGCTCTTGGCTTCCTAGAACCCTGAGATCTTATCGGATGAATCTCCCTTCTCTCCCTTCTGTGCTGCTGAATGTGATCATATGGTCCCTACAAGACCAGGTCCAGTCTTTCTGGCCAAACTTCACTTTTATGATCGACAACATTAAATGTGCAGTGAGGCCAAGTGTGAATTTCTGGACAATAACAGAGTTTCCCTTTATCAGGACTTTTCAATTTGTATTAAAACCGACTAACTTCCAGGAGGATTGTGATAATCTACATAAACCCATCACACCGGTGCCATGATATATCTCTGAGCTGTGCGTGGCTGATGGCTGTAATATACATTTATTCCCGCCTGCAGGAGATGTGTTGGCTCCAGCCCTGGTTTCATGGATTCACTCCACCTCATAAATTACATTGTTTTTGATCCTAAGAAATTCAGATTACTGCACAATCTTTCCTGAAATGGGGAGCAATATTATTTCCTCTAATCTTCTGGTCAGGATTCATAGTAGCTCCAATGGTCCACCATAAATGAATGCAACTCTGGTTTACTGCTGTGTAATCTGTATTTGTAGTTTTCAGTTAATGAGAGTCTCGGGCTCTGGGGCGGGGATGTGGGCGGGGATTTATTTGGTGCTCTGGGGCTGGGCTGTGGGTGGGACTTTATGTGATACTCTGGGGCGGGGCTTTATGTGGTGCTCTGGGGCGGGGCTGTGGGTGGGGCTTTATATGGTGCTCTGATTACATATTCATCTGTATTGGCTTACGACAGGTCACTGATCCATCACTGACCTGCCCCCCATTTTTACATAATGCATATAATAGTGTTGATATTATTGTTGATAATGCCTGTAATATTGTGACTATTGGGAGGATTAGAAAAAAAATTACATCCAGCAAAATGACACCAGCAGCGCCTGTCCAGTAGCATCTATCTCTCATAGATGCTACTGGACAGGGGCCGCCATCGCCGGTGACATTTTGCTGGATGTAATTTTTTTTCTAAGCTTCACAATAGCCACAATATTATAGGCATTATCAACAATAATATCAACACTATTATATGCATTATGTAAAAATGGGGGGCAGGTCAGTGACGGATCAGTGACCTGTCGTAAGCCAATACAGATGAATATGTAATCAGAGCACCATATAAAGCCCCGTCCACAGCCCCGCCCCAGAGCACCACATCAAGCCCCGCCCCAGAGTATCACATAAAGTCCCACACACAGCCCCGCCCCAGAGCACCAAATAAAGCCCCGCCCACAGCCCCGCCCCAGAGCACGAGAATCTCATTAACTGAAAACTACAAATACAGATTAAACAACAACCACAAGACGGATTTCATCACCAGGTATCGGTGTAATCAGTATAACGGCACCGACCTGACAGTGTCTGTAGTTACTGAGCACAATCCTGCTGACAGGTTCCCTATAAGACATCTCCTCTCTGCACTATTATACACAGTTCTCTATAAATGTGTAATATTTCTTCTTGAAACTCATCTGACAGAAAATATTGGATTTTCCGATAGTTTAGATTGTGAAGTCACCGAGCCCCGTGCTCTAATTCCCCCAGAGAGGTTTCACCACTAGCTGCTCATTTATTACTGATGGAGACTGTTCAGTTTGAGCATTTCAGTAGATGTTATTGTCTATAGTCAGTTTTTGATTACAGTAGTGTCCAGAATCCTCTGATTTATCCTCTTCCAGTTTTGGGTTCTTAATCCGGCCCCATTTTTACAATCTGACGTGTGTCACTTTATGTGGTGATAACTTTGGAATTATTCACAAAGGATAATAGAAAACAAATGGATCTTAAAAATTATTTTCCAGCTTCTCACAATACCCTACATACGATTGTACACTACTCTCTGGGCACACGGCCGTGTTCAGAAGGGAAGGAGGGCCATTTAGCTGTTTGACTGCAGATCTAGCTGGAATAGTTTGCAGACACAATGTATTGGGAGCACTGATCGTGGTCAACTGGCAGCGCAAAAGATCTCCACCATGAACATGCTTGGCACTATCTTCTCTGCTTTCCATATCCCAAGGATCACCTTGCTCATCGCCCTATAAGGGCTCATCTCCACTTGTGTGAGAAAAAAACGGTCCGATCTACGGACCGAAAAAACTGATGTAACGTCTGCGAGTGCCATGCGAGTGTCATGCGAGTGTCATGCGATTTTTTTTATCGCAACATCCGTATGACATCCGTATTGCTGTCCGATTTTTACGCACGGGTCTCCTTTGAAAAGCCGGTAATTCAGCGCAGAGTACAGTAAAATCACACTGACAGGTTAGATTAGAGTAGATATATACACATAGAATAGGTATATATACATATATATATGTCAGGGAGACACCTATATATATATTTATATTTAATGCAGCGCTAGATAGCTTTAAAGCTGGTAATTCAATTACCGGCTTTTGCTTTCTCCTTCCTAAACCCGACATGATATGAGACCTGGTTTACATACAGTAAACCATCTCATATCACCACTTTTTTTGCATATTCCACACTACTAATGTCAGTAGTGTGTATATGCAAAATTTGGGCATTCTAGCTATTATATTTAAGGGTTAAATGGCGGAAAAAATTGGCGTGGGCTCCCGCGCAATTTTCTCCGCCAGAGTAGTAAAGCCAGTGATTGGGGGCAAATATTAATAGCCTGGAGAGGGTCCATGGTTATTGCCCCCCCCTGGCTAAAAATACCTGCCCCCAGCCACCCCAGAAAAGGCACATCTGGAAGATGCGCCTATTCTGGCACTTGGCCACCCTCTTCCCATTCCCGTGTAGCGGTGGGATATGGGGTAATGAAGGGTTAATGCCACCTTGCTATTGTAAGGTGACATTAAGCCTAATTAATAATGGAGAGGCGTCAATTATGACACCTATCCATTATTAATCCAATTGAATGAAAGGGTTAAAAAAAACACACACACATTATTAAAAATTATTTTAATGAAATAAAAACAAAGGTTGTTGTAATATTTTATTTAACGCCCAATCCAATCAATGAAGACCCTCGTTCTGTAAAAGAAAAAACATAATAAACCAACAATATACTTACCTTCCGCAGATCTGTAAAGTCCAACGATGTAAATCCTTCTGAAGGGGTTAAAATATTTTGCAGCCAGGAGCTTTGCTAATGCAATGCTACTCCTCGCTGCAAAACCCCGGAGAATGAAGCTAAATATAGATCAATGAGCTATATTTAGCTTCATTTGCGGTGAGGCGCCCTCTGCTGGCTGTTCATAGATCGTGGGAACTTTCCTTGAAAGCTCCCAGGCTTTCTTTTACAGAACGAGGGTCTTCAGTGATTGGATTGGGCGTTAAATAAAATATTACAACAACCTTTGTTTTTATTTCATTAAAATAATTTTTAATAATGTGTGTGTGTTTTTTTAACCCTTTCATTCAATTGGATTAATAATGGATAGGTGTCATTATTAATTAGGCTTAATGTCACCTTACAATAGCAAGGTGGCATTAACCCTTCATTACCCCATATCCCACCGCTACACGGGAATGGGAAGAGAGTGGCCAAGTGCCAGAATAGGCGCATCTTCCAGATGTGCCTTTACTGGGGTGGCTGGGGGCAGGTATTTTTAGCCAGGGGGGGGGGCCAATAACCATGGACCCTCTCCAGGCTATTAATATTTGCCCCTAGTCACTGGCTTTACTACTCTGGCGGAGAAAATTGCGCGGGAGCCCACGCCAATTTTTTCCACCATTTAACCCTTAAATATAATGGCTAGAACGCCCAAATTTTGCATATACACACTACTGACATTAGTAGTGTGGAATATGCAAAAAAAATGGTGATATGAGATGGTTTACTGTATGTAAACCAGGTCTCATATCATGTCGGGTTTAGGAAGGAGAAAGCAAAAGCCGATAATTGAATTACCAGCTTTAAAGCTATCTAGCGCTGCATTAAATATAAATATATATATATAGGTGTCTCCCTGACATATATATATATGTATATATACCTATTCTATGTGTATATATCTACTCTCATCTAACCTGTCAGTGTGATTTTACTGTACTCTGCGCTGAATTGCCGGCTTTTCTAAGGACACGGGTGCGTAAAAATCGGACAGCACTCGCATGGTGCGAGTGCTGTGCGTTTTTTTTCTCGCACCCATTGACTTGCATTGGCGAGTCTCGTCCGAGAATCTCAGCAATACGCAGCATGCTGCGATTTTTTTCTCAGCCGACACAGATTTTTCTCAGTCCGATTTCGGCTGGGAAAAAAATCGCTAATGGAATGTCACCTATTGAAAAACATTGGTCCGAGTGCAATCCGATTTTTTATCGGATTGCACTCGTCCGTTTTTCTCACAAGTGGAGATGAGCCCTAACACTATTACATGGATCTGGACTTGCACTGGGATCCCTAGGCTTGGACCATGGTGTTACCTGCTATTCTGTGGTATTAGATGGCAAGAAGAATAGTGAGGTAGCTGGGTCAGAACCGGAAGGACAGAATACAGAATCAGAAGACACAAGAGTAGTCAGTAAACGGGCCAAGGTCACAACAGGAAACAAATACACAAGCCACAAGCTGAGCACAGAGGACTGAACCAGAGGAGAACAATGCTGTTTCTGGCAGATTCCGGCCATGTGCTTTGAGCTTTAGTAGGGTGTGGTACTTTCCAATTGGCTGAAGTAGGGAGCAGATTACTCCAGCTGGACGGCAGGAACAGATCCCAGATGAGATTGGACACATCATATGCAGAATCCCTAATATGACTAAATGACAGAAAACCAGAAGAGTCGAAATCCCCATAAAGTGATTCCATTTTATAAATTAATTCACTGAGAGTTATAATCTATACATATGTGGTCAAAATTGTTGGTACCCTTCGTTTAATGACAGAAAAACCCACAATGGTCACGGAAAAAATTTGAATCTGACAAAAGTAATAAAACATAAAAGATCTATGAAAATGAAGAAATGAAAGTCAGACATTGTTTTTCAACCATGCTTACACAGAATTTAAAAAAAAAATCATGAAATAGGCCTGGACAGAAATGATGGAACCCCTGAAAATAATGTGACAAAGGGACATGTTAAATCGCGGTGTGACCACTAACTAGAATCACAGGGGTCTACAATCTTGGAATCAGTGAGTGGCCTGTATATAGGGCTACAGATACTCACAGTCAAAAAAGAGTTATTTCGTAAAAAATAAAGTTTTTTGAAAACCTGATAGTACACGAAAATTACAAACAAAATGATAAAAACGTCTTATCAATAACAAGGCATATAGAGAGCTTCTGTGTGAAGGACAGAAAAAGAGTGGCACTGAGAAAAAGCAGGCTGGACAAACAGAGGTCATAAATCTCAACCTCAATAAGCTTCAATGCAATAGCAAAAAAGTGCATAGTGCAAATAAGGTGCGAACATTATACCAATTATCTGAAAAAGTAGAGGGCTTAATATGGCTTAATGTGGGAGAGTATACATCACTCTAAATAAACCCATTAGCCAAATATCACTAACGTAGGGTTACAAGTGACACTCAAAGTCCTGCTTACCCATGTCGCCTGTCAACGTGTGTCCAGGGCAACCCCGATGCGCGTTTCGTGTGGGCTTCTTCGGGAGGCTGCCTCCTGAACGTGCGTCGGGGCTGCCTTGGACACATGCTGACAGGCAACATGGGTAAGCAGTAGTGATGAGCGAATATACTCGTTACTTGAGATTTCCCGAGCATGTTCGGGTGTCCTCCGAGTATTTGTAAGTACTCGGAGATTTAGTTTTCTGCGCCACAGGTGAATGATTTACATCTGTTAGCCAGCTTGATTACATGTGGGGATTCCCTAGCAACCAGTCAACCCCCACATGTACTTATGCTGGCTAACAGATGAAAATCATTCAAATGCTGCAAGAAAACTAAATCTCCGAGTACTTACAAATACTCAGAGGACACCCGAGCGTGCTCAGGAAATCTCGAGTAACGAGTATATTCGCTCATCACTATTAAGCAAGACTTTGTTTGAGTGTCGTTTTTATCCTTAGGGTACTGATATTTGGCTAGTGGGTTTATTCAGAGTGATTTATACTCTCCCACATTAAGCCATATTAAAAAAACGAGGAGGAATTTACTACGTAAATTGTATACACTGGCGATCCACCAGAAACGATACTGGTAGCAAAAAACTGAAAAAGCTGCTGGTGATTGTACAGGCTCTGTGTAATGTTTCCTGTTTGTGCACTAGTGCTATTAAAAATGAAAAAAAGGGATTGTAATCACCTGCGCTAATTACAGTTGAAGAACAGAGTTAATAGTTTGGATCAACAAATGTTGTACTTACATATGCGGCTGTGATACTGCGACTGTCCACTGCATATGGGAATGTCAACATGGGGGTGGGTGATAAGTTTGTCAGTGATATAATCGTACCATCCCAGCTGGGTGCTAGAACCTGTAATATAATGAGCCACTTAGATCCGATGTTTATATACCGTATATACTAGAGTATAAGCCGACCCGAGTATAAGCTGACCCCCCTAATTTTGCCACAAAAAGCTTAATGACTCGAGTATAAGCCTAGGGTTGGAAATGCAGCAGCTACCGGTAAATGTCAAAAATACAAATAGATACCAATAAAAGTAAAATTAATTGAGACATCAGTAGGTTAAGTGTTTTTGAATATCCATATTGAATCAGGAGCCCCATATAATGCTCCATACAGTTCATGATGAGCCCCATAAGATGCTCCATATTAAAATATGCCCCATATAATCCTGCATAAACGTTGATTATGGCCCCATAAGATGCTCCATACAGATATTTGCCCCATATAATGCTGCACATGGCCACATACAGATATTTGCCCCATATAATGCTGCACATGGCCCCATACAGATATTTGCCCCATATAATGCTCCATAAAGTTTATGATGGCCCCATAAGATGTTCCATATTAAAATATGCCCCATATAATCCTGTATAAAGATTAATAAAGGCCCCATAAGATGCTCAACAGACACATTTGCCCTATATAATGCTGCACAAGCGTTAATTATGGCCCCATAAGATGCTCCATACAGACATTTGCCCTATACAGTTAGGGCCAGAAATATTTGGACAGTGACACAATTTTCGCGAGTTGGGCTCTGCATGCCACCACATTGGATTTGAAATGAAACCTCTACAACAGAATTCAAGTGCAGATTGTAACGTTTAATTTGAAGGGTTGAACAAAAATATCTGATAGAAAATGTAGGAATTGTACACATTTCTTTACAAACACTCCACATTTTAGGAGGTCAAAAGTAATTGGACAAATAAACATAACCCAAACAAAATATTTTTATTTTCAATATTTTGTTGCAAATCCTTTGGAGGCAATCACTGCCTTAAGTCTGGAACCCATGGACATCACCAAACGCTGGGTTTCCTCCTTCTTAATGCTTTGCCAGGCCTTTACAGCCGCAGCCTTCAGGTCTTGCTTGTTTGTGGGTCTTTCCGTCTTAAGTCTGGATTTGAGCAAGTGAAATGCATGCTCAATTGGGTTTAGATCTGGAGATTGACTTGGCCATTGCAGAATGTTCCACTTTTTGGCACTCATGAACTCCTGGGTAGCTTTGGCTGTATGCTTGGGGTCATTGTCCATCTGTACTATGAAGCGCCATCCAATCAACTTTGCAGCATTTGGCTGAATCTGGGCTGAAAGTATATCCCGGTACACTTCAGAATTCATCCGGCTACTCTTGTCTGCTCTTATGTCATCAATAAACACAAGTGACCCAGTGCCATTGAAAGCCATGCATGCCCATGCCATCACGTTGCCTCCACCATGTTTTACAGAGGATGTGGTGTGCCTTGGATCATGTGCCGTTCCCTTTCTTCTCCAAACTTTTTTCTTCCCATCATTCTGGTACAGGTTGATCTTTGTCTCATCTGTCCATAGAATACTTTTCCAGAACTGAGCTGGCTTCTTGAGGTGTTTTTCTGCAAATTTAACTCTGGCCTGTCTATTTTTGTTATTGATGAATGGTTTGCATCTAGATGTGAACCCTTTGTATTTACTGTCATGGAGTTTTCTCATTACTGTCGACTTAGAGACAGATAAACCTACTTCACTGAGAGTGTTCTGGACTTCAGTTGATGTTGTGAACGGGTTCTTCTTCACCAAATTAAGTATGCGGCGATCATCCACCACTGTTGTCTTCCGTGGACGCCCAGGCCTTTTTGAGTTCCCAAGCTCACCAGTCAATTCCTTTTTTCTCAGAATGTACCCAACTGTTGATTTTGCTACTCCAAGCATGTCTGCTATCTCTCTGATGGATTTTTTCTTTTTTTTCAGCCTCAGGATGTTCTGCTTCACCTCAATTGAGAGTTCCTTTGACCGCATGTTGTCTGCTCACAGCAACAGCTTCCAAATGCAAAACCACACACCTGGAATCCACCCATGACCTTTTAACTACTTCATTGATTACAGGTTAACGAGGGAGATGCCTTCAGAGTTAATTGCAGCCCTTAGAGTCCATTGTCCAATTACTTTTGGTCCCTTGAAAAAGAGGACGCTATGCATTACAGAGCTATGATTCCTAAACCCTTTCTCCGATTTGGATGTGGAAACTATCATATTGCAGCTGGGAGTGTGCACTTTCAGCACATATTATATATATAATTGTATTTCTGAACATGTTTTTGTAAACAGCTAAAATAACAAAACTTGTGTCACTGTCCAAATATTTCTGGCCCTAACTGTATAATACTGCACAAACATTGATTATGCCTCATAAGATGCTCCATAAAGACATTTGCCCCATATAAAGCTGCACATACATTGATTATGTCCCATAAGGTGCTCCGTGTAGACATTTGCCCCATCTGCTGTTGCTGCGATAAAAAAAAAAAATCACATACTCTCCTCTCGTCGCTATGGCCCCCGGCACTTGCTATAGTCTCCTGCTCCCCGTTCCACCGCCGGCCGCCGCTGCGTCTTTCGCGTCCTGTGCACTGACGCTCAGGCAGAGGGCGGTGTGCACACTAATTGTGTCATCGCACCCTCTGACGTGAGCATCACTGCAGAGGATGGGGAAGACGCAGCGCAGCCGGCAGTGGAACGGGGAGCAGGTGAATATCGCGCACTGCGTTATACTCACCTGCTCCTGGCGTGGTCCCTGCATGTCCCTGGTTCTCCGGTCGCTGACAGCTTTTTCCTGTAGTGAGTGGTCACATAGTATGGCTCATTACAGTAATGAATATGCGGCTCCACCCCTATGGGAGTGGAGTGGGGTCCATATTAATTACTGTAATGAGTGGTACCATGTAACCGCTCACTACAGGAAGAAGCTGCCGGCACCGGGGAATCAGGGACACCGCGCCAGGAGCAGGTGAGCATGATTACACAGCCGCCGCTCCTCCTCCCCTACCGACCCCTGGATATGACTCGTGTATAAGCCGAGTGGGGCAATTTCAGCCTAAAAAAATGGGCTGAAATTCTCGGCTTATACTCAAATATATACGGTGTATAGGGTTGAGCGAAACGGATCGTTCATTTTCAAAAGTCGCCGACTTTTGGCAAAGTCGGGTTTCATGAAACCCGACCCCTGTGTGGGGTCGGCCATGCGGTACGCGACTTTCGCGCCAAAGTCGCGTTTCAATGACGCTAAAAGTGCCATTTCTCAGCTAATGAAGGTGAACGCAGAGTGTGGGCAGCGTGATGACATAGGTCCTGGTCCCGACCATCTTAGAGAAGGGCATTGCAGTGATTGGCTTGCTGTCTGCGGCGTCACAGGGGCTATAAAGAGGCGTTCCCGCGGACCGCCATCTTACTGCTGCTGATCTGAGCCTAGGGAGAGGTTGCTGCCGCTTCGTCAGAAGCAGGGATAGCGTTAGGCAGGGTCCATTAACCACCAAACCGCCTGTGCTGTAGCGATTTCCACTGTCCAACACCACCTTTTGTTTGCAGGGACAGTGGAAGCTACATTTTTTTTTCCTCAGCGCTGTAGCTCATTGGGCTGCCCTAGAAGGCTCCCTGATAGCTGCATTGCTGTGTGTACGCCGCTGTGCAAACCAACTGCTTTTTTCAAAGCACAAATCCTCTTGTTCCTTCCTTTCTGCACAGCTATCTTTTTTGTTTGTCCACACTTTTTATTTAATTTGTGCATCAGTCCACTCCTTATTGCTGCCTGCCATACCTGGCTTAAATTACTGCAGGGAGATAGTAATTGTAGGACAGTCCCTGTTTTTTTTTTTAATTCTCCCAAAAAAAATAAGTTGTGGGAGATTAAGATTGGCATTTCTGCTAGAGTGCCATCCCTGTGTGTGCCATCTCTCTCACGTAGTGGGCCATAGAAAGCCTTTGTTTTTTCTGTTTTTTTTTTTGGGGGGGGGTTTATAAATTCTCCCTGAAAAAAAAAAACAGTGGGAGATTAATATTGGCCTTTGGGCTTGTGTGCCAGTCCTGAGTGTGCCATCTCTCTCTCAAATAGTGGGCCATAGAAAGCCTATTTATTTTTATTTTTTTAAAATTTGGTTTCTAAATTCTCCCTGAAAAAATAACCAAAAACCGTGGGAGATTAATATTGTCCTTTCTGCTTGTGTGCCAGTCCTGACTCCTGGGTGTGCCATCTCTCTCTCAAATAGTGGGCCATAGAAAGCCTATTTTTTTTTATTTGGTTTCTAAATTCTCCCTGAAAATATAACAAAAAAAAAAACAGTGGGAGATTAATATTGGCCTTTCTGCTTGTGTGCCAGTCCTGACTCCTGGGTGTGCCATCTCTCTCTCTCTCAAATAGTGGGCCATAGAAAGCCAATTTTTTTTTTTTTATTTGGTTTCTAAATTCTCCCTGAAAAAATCAATTTTTTTTATTTGGTTTCTAAATTCTCCCTTTAAAATCACAAAAAAAACAGTGGGAGATTAATATTGGCCTTTCTGCTTGTGTGCCAGTCCTGACTCCTGGGTGTGCCATCTCTCTCTCTCAAATAGTGGGCCATAGAAAGCCAATTTTTTTTTTTTATTTGGTTTCTAAATTCTCCCTGAAAAAATCAATTTTTTTAATTTGGTTTCTAAATTCTCCCTTTTAAAATCACAAAAAAACAGTGGGAGATTAATATTGGCCTTTCTGCTTGTGTGCCAGTCCTGACTCCTGGGTGTGCCATCTCTCTCTCTCAAATAGTGGGCCATAGAAAGCCTATATATATTTTTTTTATTTGGTTTCTAAATTCTCCCTGAAAAAATAAAAAAAACAGTGGGAGATTAATATTGACATTTGTGCTTAAGTGACAGTCCTGCGTGTGTGGCATCTCTCTCATTTGGTGCCACCGAAAACAGAGTGTGTAACATTGTGCCTGATTTTCCTTGCGGTCTCACCCACCTGTAAAGGGATATCTAAATCATTACGTTTTTAAAACAATGAGGAAGTCTGGTGGAAGAGGTCGTGGCCGTGGGCGTTCATTGTCAGCTGGTAATGATGGTAGTGGTAGTGGTAGTGGAGCATCAGGTGGTCGTGGGAAAAAAAATATTCCACCTAAGTCTGGAGCTGTGGAGCCAGGTTCGTCGTCTGGCTACACAAGGCCTCGAACGCTCCCTTTTCTGGGAGTAGGAAAACCGCTTTTAAAGCCGGAGCAGCAAGAGCAAGAGCAAGTTTTGGCTTACCTTGCTGACTCAGCCTCTAGCTCTTTTGCCTCCTCTTTTGAAACTGGTAAATGTAAAAGCAGTGCGTCGTTAGTGGATGTTCACGGTCAGGGACAAGTCGCTTCCTTGTCCTCTCCAGCTAAAACAACAACAGAGAAGGATGCAGCAGGCGACACAACGGGTTACTCCATGGAGCTCTTTACACATACTGTCCCTGGCTTAGAAAGTGAAACAGTTAACAGGCCATGCCCATTACAAGTTGAATCTGACATGGAGTGCACTGATGCACAGCCACAGCCAGACTACTATGCTGGTCCTTTGACTCAGACCACAACATTGCCCTCGCAGGGTACTGATCCAGAATCAGACCCTGATGAGACTATGTTGCCCCGTCACGAACGCTATACCACCGACTTACACGGTGACACAGACGAAGTTGCACACGAGCTAGAAGAGGAGGTTATAGATGACCCAGTTGTTGACCCCGATTGGCAGCCATTGGGGGAACAGGGTGCAGGCGGCAGTAGTTCTGAAGCGGAGGAGGAGGGGCCGCAGCAGGCATCAACATCGCATCGCAACAGGTTCCATCTGCCAGGCCCGTAGATGGGGCAAAGCCAAAACATGTTGGAGGACAGCGTGGCCATCCGGTTAAAGCTCAGTCTGCAATGCCTGAAAAGGGATCCGATGCTCGAAAGAGTGCAGTCTGGCATTTTTTTAAACAACATCCAATTGATCAGCGCAAAGTCATCTGTCAAAAATGTTCAACTACCTTAAGCAGAGGTCAGAATCTGAAAAGTCTCAATACAAGTTGCATGCATAGACATTTAACCACCATGCATTTGCAAGCCTGGACTAACTACCAAACGTCCCTTAAGGTTGTAGCACTCTCGGCCAATGAAGCTAGTCAGCAACGCTACATCCCTTCCATCACTGTAAGGCCACCATTTTCCGCACCACCTGCAGTATCTGTGCAGGTTTCTTTGCCAGCCCAAAGCAGTCAGGGTCAGGGAATCACCAGTTTTGTAGTAGGAAACACTGCATCTAGGGCACCGGTGGAAACAATACCGTCTCTAACCGTCTCTCAGTCTGCCATGTCCACCGGCACACCCGCTAGTTCCATGATCTCCAGCTCTCCAGTCCAGCTCACCCTACATGAGACTCTGGTTAGAAAAAGGAAGTACTTATCCTCGCATCTGTGTACACAGGGTTTGAACGCCCACATAGCTAGACTAATCTCGTTAGAGAGGATGCCCTACCGGTTAGTTGAAAGCGAAGCTTTCAAAGCCCTGATGGAGTACGCTGAACCACGCTACGAGCTACCCAGTCGACACTTCTTTTCGAGAAAATCCATCCCAGCCCTCCACCAGCATGTTAAAGAGCGCATCGTTCATGCACTCAGGCAATCTGTGAGTACAAAGGTGCACCTGACAACAGATGCACGGACCAGTAGGCATGGCCAGGGACGTTACGTGTCCATCACGGCACACTGGGTGAATGTGGTGGATGCACGGTCCACAGGGGACATCAATTTCGGGACAGTTGTGCCTAGCCCACGGTCTAGGAAACAGTTGGCTGTAGGCGTTCGCACCCCCTCCTCCTCCTCGTCCTCCTGCAGAAGCGAGAGCTCGTCCACAGACCGCAGTCGCCCAACCACTCCATCCGCAGCTGCCACTGTTGCACACCAGTTGTCCCATTATGGGGCAGCTACTGGCAAGCGTCAGCAACCTGTATTGGCTATGAAGTGTTTGGGCGAAAACAGACACACCGCGGAAGTTCTGACCGAGTTCTTGCAGAAAGAAACGCAGTCGTGGCTGGGCACAGTAGATCTTGAGGCAGGCAAGGTAGTGAGTGATAACGGAAGGAATTTCATGGCTGCCATCTCCCTTTCCCAACTGAAACACATTCCTTGCCTGGCTCACACCTTAAACCTGGTGGTGCAGTGCTTTCTGAAAAGTTATCCGGGGTTATCCGACCTGCTCCTCAAAGTGCGTGGACTTTGCTCACATATCCGCTGTTCGCCCGTACACTCCAGCCGTATGCAGACCTATCAGCGGTCTTTGAACCTTCCCCAGCATCGCCTAATCATAGACGTTGCAACAAGGTGGAACTCAACACTGCACATGCTTCAGAGACTGTGCGAACAGAGGCGGGCTGTTATGTTTTTGTGGGAGGATACACATACACGGGCAGGCAGTAGGATGGCAGACATGGAGTTCCCAGGTGTGCATTGGTCGAAGATACAAGACATGTGTCAAGTTCTTCAGTGTTTTGAGGAATGCACACGGCTGGTTAGTGCAGACAACGCCATAATAAGCATGAGCATCCCCCTAATGCGTCTGCTGATGCAAAGTTTGACGCACATAAAAGATCAGGCGTCTGCAGCAGAGGAAGAGGAAAGCCTTGATGACAGTCAGCCATTGTCTGGTCAGGGCAGTGTACAGGACGAGGTAGCGGGCAAAGAGGAGGTGGAGGACGAGGAGGATGATGGGGATGAGTATATTTTTAATGAGGAAGCTTTCCCGGGGACACTGGAAATTGGTGGCGTGGCAAGGCCGGGTTCTGGTTTTTTGAGGGACACAAGTGACGTAGATTTGCCTGAAACTGCCCCTCAACCAATCACAACCGCAGATTTGACAACTGGAACTTTGGCCCACATGGCGGATTATGCCTTAAGTATCCTCAAAAGGGACACACGCATTACTAAAATGATGAACGATGACGATTACTGGTTGGCCTGCCTCCTTGATCCTCGCTATAAAGGCAAATTGCAAAATATTATGCCACATGAGAACTTGGAACTAATATTAGCAACCAAACAATCAACTCTTGTTGACCGTTTGCTTCAGGCATTCCCAGCACACAGCATCCAAATTAGACACCTGGCCAGAATTGGCAGAATATGCATTGCAGGAGCTTGCTTGCCCGGCAGCTAGTGTCCTATCAGAAAGAGTATTCAGTGCTGCAGGTTCAATATTAACCGAAAAAAGGACTCGTCTGGCTACCCAAAATGTTGATGATCTAACCTTCATTAAAATGAACCACAACTGGATTTCGAATTCTTTTGCCCCACCTTGCCCGGCCGACACCTAGCTTTCCTATGAAAAGGTCTTGCCCGTGGACTACTCTGAATGACTTTTCCAATGTCGTAATTTGCAGCAGCTGATTGTCCAGCATACGACATGTTAACACCTCCCTAAATGGCCAAACTCCCCACACGGGGCCGTGGTATCGCCACTTGGCGCAAGCACCCGTGAGAGTGCTGTTTGTCTGAAGAGGTGGGTGTGCCCGCTTTTGGTCGACGGCACTGCCACTGGGTCCCTCATAGTACAATTAAGTGTCTCTGACGGTGGTGGCGCGCACCCAACGTCAGACACACTGTTGTAACATGAGGGGCCCTGGGCCTGTACCGCCGGCCACAAGAGAGTTCCCCCACCCCCAGCTCAAACATTGCTCTACCACTTGCACAATTATCTCTCACAGTTCCACCAATTTTTAGTCTATGCGCTGACATCCTTAAATTCCTGCCACTGACAATACCATTGTGTTGACATGTATGATGGTACTTAACATAGTCAGGGGCAGTGTCCTATATTTACCCAAGTAAATACTTTCCGCCAAATTACTAGGTCTGAAAAGACGCAGAGGAGCCCACCCCTGTACCTAATGATTGCACCCTTTTGTGTTTTCGTTTTGTTGTAATGCGAGACATTAACATGTATTTATTGTTTGGGACTACTAACTGTCAGACACTCATTACAATCGGCCTCCGCTGACAACACCAATGCTGCTTGTGTACCCCTGCAAGAGAATTCCAAGTGTCTACAGCCAAAATTTATTATATTAGGCCTACTACGCCTGTCTGCGGTCCCTCCTTCCACTAGGCCTCCACTGACCAGACCACTGCTGTCCGTGTACCCCTGGAACCAATTATAAAGTGCCTACAGCCCAATTTTATTATGTTAGGCCTTCGAAGCCTGTCTGCGGTCCCTCCTTCCACTAGGCCTCCACTGACCAGACCACTGCTGCCCGTGTATCCCTGGAACCAATTTTAAAGTGCCTACAGCCCAATTTAATTATGTTAGGCCTACTACGCCTGTCTTCGGTGCAGGGCCGGCTCCAGGTTTTTGAGGGCCCCAGGCGAAAGAGTCTCAGTGGGCCCCCCCTTTAACACATACCACGATTCATGATCGCATATAAACACAGCCATGTAGTATATAACACAGCCCACGTAGTATATAGCAGCCCAGCTGCCCATGTAGTATATAGCAGCGCCACTCACTCAGGCACTGGTAGGAGCTCCACCGGAATCTGCCTGATAAGTTCAGCAGCTGAGCACTGCAGCCAGCCAGGGGCGGAGATCAGAGCAGAGAACGTGCTCTCTCCGCCCACAAACAATGTCACACTGGCTGCCTTCTCTTAACCCCTATGTGCCTGCCTGGCTGCACTGACTAAGTGAGAAGATGCTTGTGTCAGAGCTGGCACATAGGGGTTAAGAGAACACAGCCAGCAGTGACTTTGTGGGCGGAGAGAGCATGTTCTCCTGCTCTGCTCTCCCAGCTGTATCTATGACAGCTGAGTGGGCCCCCCTCTCTCTCTAGGGCCCCGGCATTTGCCCAGGTGCGCCGGGTGCTGACGCCGGCCCTGCTTCGGTGCCTCCTTCCACTAGGCCTCCACTGACCAGACCACTGCTGCCCGTGTATCCCTGGAACCAATTTTAAAGTGCCTACAGCCAAATTTTGTTATGTTAGGCCTACTGTGATGTGCTGCTGCAGTGCAGTATAGAGCAATCTCCACCAGGGGGTGCTGGCTAAGGAAAGGAGGCTGCACACACAGCGCAGCAACACTGAGCAACAACACAGGTGTCACAGGTAATGAAAGGGACATGAAACAAGCCAAGGTCATACACGGAGATAGCAGCGCGGTACAGAAGGGGCGAGCAGAGAATCGTCGGGGACAATCAAGACGTCAGAACCTACCAGGAACGTGGTAACCAAAACGTGAGAAGGAGACGGAGTCGGGGTACAGGCCAGAGGTCAGAACAAGTCATAAACGGGTGTAGGCAGTCAGAGGCAAACAGGAACACAATAACAGGGATCAGGTCAGGAGCTCAAACCGTGCAGCATGAACTATAGCTGACACTGGCCCAATGGCTGCAGAGGACTTAAATAGTTCAGCCAGCTCCAGGGTGAGGCAGAGAGGATTAACTCCCACATGACCAGTCCAAAGATAAGAGAGCTGAGCATAATCTCAGAACTGGATCATGACACCTACTACGCCTGTTTGTGGTCCCTCCTTCCAATACTACTCCACTGACCACACCACTGCTGCCCGTGTATCCCTGGAACCTATTTTTAATTGCATAGAGCATCCTTTTTTTAATAGTAGGCGTACAAAGTCTGTCTACGGTCCATAATTGAAATAGTCCTCCACTGACCAGACCAATGCTGCCTGTGTACCCCTGTAACCTTTTTTAAACTGCATTGAGCCACATTTTTGGTTTAAGGCCTAATAACTGTGTCTGTCTGCGCCACTCAATACAGCTGTCCTCCTTTGAAAAAAGCTGAGCGTCAATAGTCTGGTTTTCAGCCTCTAGGAATTGGAAAACTGCATTTGGGCTACTACTTCGGTAGGGCCTACTAACGGTGTCTGCCGCTCCAATGTGTTCTCCAGGTTTCCTCTCCATTGCTTCAATCTTCATGCTCGTGTTTAGTAGTTGTTGAAACAACACTGCATTAGGCCTACTAGTTGGGTCTGGGGTGTAGAGACGGTGTGTTCCACTCCAAGGTGTTCCCCAGGTTTCGTCTACATTGCTTCGGTCTTCCGACTCTCGTTTAGTAGTTGTAGAAAACTACACTGCATTAGGCCTACAAATTGGGTATGGGTGTAGAGACGGTGTGTTCCACTCCAAGGTGTTCCCCAGGTTTCCTCGCCATTGCTTCAATCTTCCGACTCTCGTTTAGTAGTTGTTGAAAACTACACTGCATTAGGCCTACAAATTGGGTATGGGGTGTAGAGACGGTGTGTTCAAGTCCAAGGTGTTCCCCAGGTTTCGTCTCCATTGCTTCGATCTTCTGGCTCTTCTGAAGTAGTTGTTGAAAACTACACTGCATTAGGCCTACAAATTGGGTATGGGGTGTAGAGACGGTGTGTTCAACTCCAAGGTGTTCCCCAGGTTTCGTCTACATTGCTTCGGTCTTCCGACTCTCGTTTAGTAGTTGTAGAAAACTACACTGCATTAGGCCTACAAATTGGGAATGGGGTGTAGAGACGGTGTGTTCCACTCCAAGGTGTTCCCCAGGTTTCCTCGCCATTGCTTCAATCTTCCGACTCTCGTTTAGTAGTTGTTGAAAACTACACTGCATTAGGCCTACAAATTGGGTATGGGGTGTAGAGACGGTGTGTTCAACTCCAAGGTGTTCCCCAGGTTTCGTCTCCATTGCTTCAATCTTCTGGCTCTTCTGAAGTAGTTGTTGAAAACCACACTGCATTAGGCCTACTAGATGGGTTGGGGCCTTCTATCTGTGTCTGCCGCTCCTTGCTGTTCTCCTACTGTGAACAAAGCTGTGCCGCCGGTTTACTACTGTTGCCAATTTTGAGCTGCATTTAGAATACCTACTGATTTGGGCCTACTCTTTGTGTCAGCCTCTCATTCCAGTTGTCCTCCACTAAACAAAACAATGCCCCCTGGTTAGTCCTGTTACCAATTTTGAACTGCATTTAGCCCACTTTATTCTTTGGGTCCATATCTGTTATCTGTTTCCCCCTAATCCTGCCCATTGCCCAGCCAGTGATAGATGAGTCTGCTGGTACATTGACCCATAGTGCAACATTTCCCGTGCACGCTACACTGCAAGATTGTGACCCTGCTGAAAGTCAGGTCCCCCTTCCCGCATACCATACCACCTTACACGGGGACAAAGAGGAAGGTGCAGATGAAGGTGCAGGTTCCTTCATCAGGTGGGGGGAGGAATACTAGTTGGCGATGTCACTGGCACAGGGCCCCTCATAGTACGCAAAAGTGTTGCTGCCGGTGGGAGGCGCCCCCGCCATGCAAACACACCGCTGTACTTTGAGGGGCCCTGTGCCAGTGCCAATGCCAACGAGTGGCCCCCCCCTGCTTGCTCAGGATCACAGCACTTGCAAAGTTGAAATACTTACCTCTCCCTGCTCCACTGTCGTGACGTGGTCCAGATGTCCTGGGCCCACTAATTACTGGAACCAGCCCTACCCCCCACAACTTTAGCCAAATGACCCCCAATTTCAAATGCCTTACAATTATTATAAGCTAAATTACGATTGACAAGCTTCAGTAGCAAGAATGGATGTTTTTGCCAATACAATGGGCTCTGTACATGTTTTCCTGGCCTCTACTCACTGCCGACTATGCTCCCCCATTGACTTGCATTGGGTTTAGTGTTTCGGTCGATCCCTGACTTTTCGCGATAACCGGCCGATTCCACTCGACTCGACTTTTGAGATAGTCGGGTTTCACGTAACCCGGCTCGACTCTAAAAAGGTCAAGGTCGCTCAACTCTAACGGTGTATACTTAATATATCAGTGTTAAATGTATAAATGCGCTTACTCAGTGTACCCGAAGGATAATGGATTCACCTTGAAGGGACAATAGAAGAGGTGGGATATGTGGTTATTCCCTTGTGGATAATTGGAAGGGACCTCTAATTTCCATGGTCCCGTGCTGCTAAAGCTGCAATAGGCATAATATCTAGATTATGGTAATCTCCGTTCAAAAACACACCGTTTTGAGGAGATGTGCTGTACACTTACATAGTTAATCTTCTACCGATTTGATGGAGTATAGATAGGTTCATGATATAGTCTTTGCGCTGATTGTAGCATGGTATTGATATTTAATAATAATCAACACTGTACTCAATTTAACAATCTAAGACAGGGCTGAGATTTACGTGTGGTACGTATATAGCTGGTTTTTAAACCAAAATAGCGGTACCTTGCTTGTTGGAGCGTTGTTAGTAATCTGCGGTCCGTGAGGCTGTTAGTGGTGTTTATAGCCTTGCTGGAGTGGCGTTCCTAAAGGTGGACTACAGCCGCAAGTCCACCTGTAGATACTGTGCAGTGGCGGTAGTTGTCGGTGGCTGCAATCAAGAGGCAGAACTCACGCTGTATCAGCAGGGACGCCGGCGCCTGGCGTGCTCCGGCCGGAAGCAGCGACGTGTGAAATGAAGGGGAGGAGCTAAGCATGACGTCACGAGCTAGCGAGGACAAGTGCCAATGAGATCAATGGGATAGCCAACGCATTTTAGGGGAATCATTCCCTCTTCATCAGGGCTTTGATGCATTGGTGCACCCTATCGCTCACACCCCTTCTATGCTAATTAGATTGCATGTCACCTGTGCCAAGAATTACTTGTTGCGGCGGAGGATAAACTTAGCATTAGGCCGGCCTCACACTAGCGTGTTTTACGGACGTAAGAGAGGTGCTGAAAATACGGATTGCATACGGTACAATGCTTCTCTATGCCCCAGCTCCTATCAGCCATATTTTACTGATCCGTATTATACGGTCTTCTAAGGCCATAGAAAATCGCAGCATGCTGCGTTTGTCACCGTATTGCGCAAAAAATATGCCAATTAAAGTCTATGGGGGGCAGAAAAATACGGATTACACATGGACCAGCAGTGTGACTTGCGAGAAATACGCAGCGGTGTTCTAGCGAAAAGCCGGCAATTCAGTGCGGTGTACAGTAAAATCACACTGACAGCTTACAATAGAATAGCTAAAATAGATTTCATACAGCGCTAGATAGCTTAAAAGCCGGTAATTCAATTGCCGGCTTTTGCTATCTCCTTTCCAAACCCGACATGATATGAGACATGGTTTACATACAGTAAACCATCTAATATCCCTTTTTTTTTTTTTTTTGCATATTCCACACTACTAATGTTAGTAGTGTGTATGTGCAAAATTTGGGCGCTCTAGCTATTAATTTAATGGGTTAAATCGCGGAAAAAATTGGCGTGGGCTCCCGCGCAATTTTCTCCACCAGAATGGTAAAGCCAGTGACTGAGGGCAGATATTACTGGCCTGGAGAGGGTCCATGGTTATTGGACCCCCCTGGCTAAAAACATCTGCCCCCAGCCACCCCAGAAAAGGCACATCTGGAAGATGCGCCTATTCTGACACTTGGCCACTCTCTTCCCATTCCCATGTAGTGGTGGGATATGGGGTAATGAAGGGTTAATGTCACTTTGCTATTGTAAAAAAGGTAAAATAAAAAAGCAACAATATCCCATACCTTCTGTCGTTCTGTCACGTCCAACGATGTAAATCCATCTGAAGGGGTTAACTGATTTTACAAGCAGAAGCTCTGCTAATGCAGCTGTGCTCCTGCCTGTAAAAACCCGGGGAATGAATGGAATGTAGGTGAATGACCTGTATTTACCTTCAGTCGCGGTGATGCGCCCTCTGCTGGATGTCCTCATATGAACTCGAGCGTGGGAAAATATTCAGAAAAGTTCCCAGGCTCGAGTTCATATGAGGACATCCAGCAGAGGGCACATAGTGTAGATATTCTTACACATACTCCTGATATCTGTAACGAAATCATTAATGTGGGCGGAAATGCCACAACATCATGAGAGGGTGGGATTGTGACGCAGTAATCGGCGCCTGCGCAGTCCGCGCTGCAGTGTCTCTTCAGATGTATGTAAGTAATGTCATGAGGGCGGGATCGTGTCCCCACGGCCCCTGATTCCAGCCCATAAATGTCCCCCTGCTCCCTGAATCGGCGCCTGCGCAGTCCGCACTTTCTGGCACCATTTTCTTGAAGACACACTGCAGTATCCAAGAAAATGGCGCCAGAAAGCACGGACTGCGCAGGCGCCAATTCCAGGGGGACATTCATGCCCTGGAATCAGGGGGCCTAAGTAAGGAGAGCAGGGGGACATTCATGTCCTGGAATCAGGGGGCCTAAGTAAGTAATTGCTGTGGCATAAACTGCCACAACGTCATGAGGGAGGGATTGTGTCCACCGTGTAACCACGCCCCCTGATTCCGGCTCATAAATGTCCCCCTGCTCCCGGAATCGGCGCATGCGCAGTCCGCGCTTTCCGGCGCCATTTTCTTGAAGACACACTGTAGTATGTATTCAAGAAAATGGCGCCGGAAAGCTCAGATTGCGCAGGTGCCGATTCCGGGAGCAGGGGGACATTCATGCGCCGGAATGAGGAGGGGTAAGTAATTGCTGTGGCATGACCTGCTGCAACGTCATGAAGGCGGGTTCGTGTCCACCGTGTCCCCACGCCCCCTGATTCCGGGAGCAGGGGGACATTTATGGGCTGGAATCAGGGGGCGTGGGGACACTGTGGGGGTGGAAACTAAGTGACATGGGCGGGATTGTGACACAGATTTCGGCGCCAGCGCAGTCTGCGCTTTCTGGCGCCATTTTTTCGTCAATACGGACTTTGTCTATAATATAACGCTAGGAGCGTCGCGCTTGCGCAGTCTATAGAGGCTTCGGACAGAGTGATGCTCATACTGTTATATTATAGATGACTACTATTGAACAGTCCGAGAATGTTCTAGGAAGTTCTAAAAGTTTCTAGAAACTTCTAGATAATTCTGGAAAATTGTAGAAACCTCTGCACAATTCTAGCAGTTCAAAAATATTCTAGAAGACTACTCAGTATTGAATACGAATCGAGATTTTTACCGAAAACACAAATTTCAAAATTTTATTGTCCTGATCACAGAAGCAAAGTTTTGGTGGAACAACAATTATTTTCTATTTGTTTTATGCATAACGGGTTAGGAAAACACACTGTCTACCCGGGAAGAAAAAATCATTGTTACATTATGTAATTAAAGTTTTTTTTTTACATAGCTTGCCTTTTTTATGGACAGTTTAAGTAGAAATGTTCAAAAATATAAAACTCAAGGATATTTTATTAAAAAATAATAATTGTTTTCATCTTAGCAGATGACTGTACCAGGAGATCAGAGGGACAGCTGACATGTTCAGTTTTTAAATCTGATGATTTTGAGATCGTACAAGATACAACTGAAGTAATTGCTCTTACTCCAGATATATCATCATCCATTCACAGCAAAGATCTGTCATCTAATCCTATGAAACAGGTCCCATCCTCTGATACGTTACCGGCTACTAAGGAAAATCAAAGTCACAAAAGAGGCATTAAAAAGCAAAGTGCTCCTAAAGCCATTTTCATGTTCAGACTGTGGGAAATGTTTTAACAAAAAATCACATTTTGTTACTCACCATAGAACTCACACAAGGGAGAAGCCTTATTCATGTTCAGAATGTGGGAAATGTTTTAATCGGAAATCAGATTTGGTTAATCACCAGAGAACTCACACGGGGGAGAAGCCTTTTTCCTTTTCAGAATGTGGATAATGTTTTAAATGGAAATTAGATTTGGTTAAACACCTTAAGGCCCCTTCACATTAAGCGACGCTGCAGCGATACCGACAACGATCCGGATCGCTGCAGCGTCGCTGTTTGGTCGCTGGAGAGCTGTCACACAGACAGCTCTCCAGCGACCAACTATGCCGGTAACCAGGGTAAACATCGGGTAACTAAGCGCAGGGCCGCACTTAGTAACCCGATGTTTACCCTGGTTACCATCCTAAAAGTAAAAAAACCAAACACTACATACTTACCTACCGCTGTCTGTCCCCGGCGCTCAGCTTCTCTGCACTCCTCCTGTACTGACTGTGAGCACAGCGGCCGGAAAGCAGAGCAGTGACGTCACCGCTCTGCTTTCCAGCTGACCGACGCTCACAGCCAGTACAGGAGGAGTGCAGAGCACAGCGCCGGGGACAGACAGCGGTAGGTAAGTATGTAGTGTTTGTTTTTTTAACTTTTACGCTGGTAACCAGGGTAAACATCGGGTTACTAAGCGCGGCCCTGCGCTTAGATACCCGATGTTTACCCTGGTTACCAGTGAAGACATCGCTGGATCGGTGTCACACACGCCGATCCAGCGATGTCAGCAGGGAGTCCAGCGACGAAATAAAGTTATGGACTTTCCTCAGCGACCAACGATCTCCCAGCAGGGGCCTGATCGTTGGTCACTGTCACACATAGCGATTTCCTTAACGATATCGTTGCAACGTCACCAAAAGCAACAATATCGTTAACGATATCGTTATGTGTGAAGGTACCTTTAGAATTCACACAGGGGAGAAGCCTTTTTCCTGTTCAGAATGTGGGAAATGTTTTACCATCAAAAAGAATCTTGTTAGACACCAAAGAACCCACACTGGGGAGAAGCCTTTTTCATGTTCAGAATGTGGAAAATGTTTTAACAAGAAATCACATTTTGTTACTCACCATAGAGCTCACACAAGGGAGAAGCCTTATTCATGTTCAGAATGTGGGAAATGTTTTAAATGGAAATTAGATTTGGTTAAACACCTTAGAAATCACACAGGGGAGAAGCCTTTTTCCTGTTCAGAATGTGGGAAATGTTTTACCATCAAAGAGAATCTTGTTAGACACCAAAGAACCCACACTGGGGAGAAGCCTTTTTCCTGTTCAGAATGTGGAAAATGTTTTATCCAGAAATCAGATTTGGTTAATCACCATAGAACTCACAAAGGGGAGAAGCCTTTTTCCAGTTCAGAATGTGGGAAATGTTTTACCTATAAAGGAAATCTTGTTGAACATCAATTAACCCACACAGGGGAGAAGCCTTTTTCCTGTTCAGAATGTGGGAAATGTTTTAACCAGAAAGGGAATCTTGTTAGACATCAGAGGGCTCACACAGGGGAGAAGCCTTTTTCATGTTCAGAATGTGGGAAATATTTTAACCGGAAAGCGCTTCTTGTTAGACATCAGAGAACTCATACAGAGGAGAAGCCTTTTTCATTTTCTTAATGTGGGAAATATTTTACTTGGAAATCAATTGTTAATTAACATCAGAGACGTCACATGGGGAGAAGCCTTTTTTATGTTCATAATGTTGGAATCGTTTTAACCAAAGTTGAATCTTCTTAAATAGGTTGTCTCTTGTCATTCCTCTCGTTTGCTGAAAAAAAGGATAAAACTGAACCTTATTAATTCCAAATGTAAAACTAGACCTATAATTTACCCCCTGAAGGTTAGTCAGAAGGTGACTAATAGAATAATCATGTACCCCAAAGTTCAGTATATAGGGTGAGGTGACGTATACATACTCTCCATGCCTCTCAATTCTCCGGGTTTCATCGTCCTCACCGGAGGCGACTCATCAGGAGACTATTTAAAAGGAACCTGTCACCCCCAAAATCGCGGATTTGGGGGGGCATCGGGGGCTTATCTACAGCATTCTGGGTCTGGCGCCTCCCATCTTCATCAGATGATGTCCTCTTCTGGTCTTAACGCCTCGGCTCCAGCGCAGGCGTACTTTGTCTGCCCTGTTGAGGGCAGAGCAAAGTACTGCAGTGCGCAGGTGCCGGGAAAGGTCAGAGAGGCCCGGCGCCTGCGCACTGCAGTACTTTGCCCTCAACAGGGCAGACAAAGTACGCCTGCGCTGGAGCCGCAGTGTGAAGACCAGAAGAGGACGTCATCTGATGAAGATGGGAGGCGCCGGACCCGGAACAACAGCGGGAACGCCCCTGGGTGAGTATAATCTAACGTATTTTTCTCATCTTTTAGGATACATCGGGGGCTTATCTACAGCATTCCAGAATGCTGTAGATAAGCCCCTGATGCCAGTGGGCTTACCTCACCGGCGATTTTGGGGGTGACAGGTTCCCTTTATTATTGACCTATATTGAAGCGAGACTAGACAAAAAAAAAACACTAAAATCTGGTATCATGTTATCCGAAACAGTCAGAAAACTAGCCACATATTGGCAGATCCCAGACCTCAAACTATATACTTCGTAAGTTTATACGCCACTCCAGTGTCAGGAATAGATAGTATGTGACAATACAGTATAATTCTTGTGTTTTTCTCCTATAGGGACTGCCCTAGTTTGGTATTGTAACAGCTGTTAATTAGTAGTGCAGACAAATTGTCCTAGACAAAACTCCGTTTTCAGACGGCCCAATATGTACCACTCAGGGAAAACTTGCAGCTTCAAAGTAATGGCCATGCTGCGGTCTGTCAAGGAATGAGTGCAATATCGTTATAAAGACTAGGGATGTGTGCAATCATAGTGTCTGGAAGATCGGGGCCATTATTTAGTATTATTTAGTATGAATATGGAGATTATCTCTGGAAGTTAAGTCTTCCCTGAGCGGTATATACTGTATTGTCACATACTGTCTATTCCTGACACTGGAGTGGCGTATAAACTTACGAAGTATATAGTTTGAGGTCTGGGATCTGCCAATATGTGGCTAGTTTTCTGATTGTTTCGGATAACATGATACATGATTTTAGGGTTTTCTTCACCTAGTCCCGCTTGAATATAGTTCAGTATTAAATAGTCTCCTGATGAATGAATCCAATGAATATTAATTTCTCTTAAGTAGGGGCACATGTGACCGCCGGCAGCAGCAGGAAGCCGGTGGCTGACACTGCGCACTACTGGAGAGAAATGAATACTCACCGCTCTGTGCGCACAGTCCCGGCGAGTACTCCGGCAGCTGTGCTCTGCTTGTGAGTAGTGCATGACATCCCTGCCATGTGCTGCTTGCAAGCATAAAGCAGCTGCTGCCATTGGAGCAGGACGCTGCAAGGGAGCGCCGGGTCAGTAAGTGTAATGTTTTGGGTTTTTTTTTTGTTTTCTGACGGGGCCAGGCATATCAGGATCAGGTTGGGGGACAATTGTAAGGATTGGGCCATGCATACCAGGACCAGGATAGTGGCCAATCATACCAGGATAAGGATGAGGGCCATGCATACTATGACGAGATGGGGGCACTGCATACCAGGACTGGGATGGGGGCCAATCATACCAAAATAAGGATGGTGCCCTGCATACTACGACGAGTTAAGGGCCCTGCATAACAGGATAAGGATGGGTCATGCATACTAGGATGAGATGGGGGCCCTGCATACCAGGATAGGGATTGGGCCATGCATACTAGTATAGGGATAAGGCATACATACCAGGGTAGGGATGAGGGAGCCATGCATACCAGGGTAGGGTTGAGTGGGCCATCTGTATCAGGATGGGGATGAGGGGGCCATGTGTATCAGGATGGGGGCCATATATACCAGAATAGGGGATGTTAAGTACAGAATTGACCACAATTTTTGCTTTAATTTTCTTTTTCACCATACAACTATTTTTTATTCCATACATCCATGTACAACAAATCCAGGGAGATGGCCAAAATACAATGTCCTCAGTTCACAAGATCCCATTCTGAGATCAGTAGATCCACTGGCTCCGTACCAGGCGATACCCACTGTCTCCCAACAATTGGTTGGCCCACAGCTTTTGATATCTCTAGCCGGTATAGTGTGCAGTCACAGCCTATGTTCCTCTAGAACAGTATTTCCCAAACTCCAGTCCTCATGGACCCTACGGGCTGATAAGAGACCACCTGTTGCGGACGGCTCCCCTGGGTCTTCAATGCCCATCCCCACAATGGGCCAATGGATAAGATGATTGCTTTACATTTACCCTTAGCAATCTACTGGCTGGCCTTACTATCAGTGTATGTAAACATTGTTTGCTGAGGATGAACTGAGGAGCAAGAAAATCACTAATAAAACACAGGCAGAAAATATCTAATAAAACAACAATATCGACACAACCGGTGCTCCGTGCTGAAAAAAGTCTCTGCTCTACGTCCATTTGTCCTATAGTCTTTGGTAAGCGGCCATATCCTCACATTCCTCCCCCACTTTTTTCAGCACGGACCTTCATGACAACAAAAACTTTGTATCATCCAGTTTCCTCAAGGCATATACATGTCGTCCTTGTGAATAAACTCCACAGTCCCCATTCCTCCCTGGTGTACATTCGGCATAGAAGACATCAGCAGCTTGTCTCATATGATATTTCAGATCCTGCCAGCTCCCCGATGGGGGAAGCCCTGAGACAAGCACTCTGTATAAGTTAGCTGGGACAGGGGTCTGTTTCTTCTGCGGGGTCCTCCATATCCTCCCCCTGATCAAAGGTTGGACCAGAGAAACTCCACACCTACCCGATGAGAACTGAACTTGTATCCAACCCCAGAGTGCTGATCCCCAGCTGGGGAATGGTCACTTGGCGGCCTGGTAAATAATGTTCTGGGGGGCATTATTTGAGCTGACCAGGGTGATGGTAGAACAGAAGTCCTGGGGTCACCTCTCTGACGTCCTTTACCTCCCCCAGGTCACATAGCACAGCAGCCTTGCAGCGCTGGAGTCCTGGGTTCAAACCCCACCAAGGACAACATCTGCAAAGAGTTTGTATGTTTTCTCCGTGTTTGCGTGGGTTTCCTCTGGGTACTCTGGTTTCCTCCCACATTCCAAAGACATACTGATAGGGAATTTAGATTGTGAGCCCCAACGGGGACAGCGATGATAATGTCTGTAAAGCACTGCGGAATACGTTAGCACTATATAAAAATAAAGATTATTATTCCTTCATGGTAACAGTCATTACATTTTGTGCGTTACCATTGGCAGGGGAGTAGTCGGCATGTTGAGACTGCTCTCCTCCATCTCGGCTGATGCAGTGTGAACCGATCCTTGGCTTTGGTTTACGACATTGGCTCAGTGGCACGCCAAGCCTGCTCCTAAGTTGTTTCCCAGCAACACATCTACTGGTAGGTGCTGCACTACTCCTACATGCACCATTCCACACCTGTGACCCCAGTCTAAATGTAGTCGGGCCCTCCGAATGTTCAGAGATTCTCCTCTGGCTATGTTGACTAACATCCGGCTGCCGGGAACAATACACTGGTCTGGTACTAGATGTTCTTTGATCAGAGGCCCGGAGTCATGGAGCCCCGCAGCCTCCACGCCCTCTACCCAGACCGACTGTAGATGCTGGCTCATTATCGCTGAGGTGTCCCTAGTCCGGAACACTTGTCCTTGCACCACATATGCCTCTTCCAGTCGGGGTAGTGGGAGCCTCTCTCCTTCAGCATTCCAGCCCCATTGTAGCACAGTGTTCACCGGTTGGGGACGTGGATGATGTGGGCTAGAATGTTCCCGGCATTTGCTGGCAAAGTGTCCCATGCGTCCACAGTTATGGCAGCTTAACCCTCCTAGCCCCGACGAGGGCAGCACTGGGTAGCTTGGAAAACCTTCCCTCTTTGTGAAGTCCGAAATCCCCTCAGTTCCTCCTCTGTCTAGTCGATGGGTCTCACTGGTCTCCATGTAAGCTCCTGTTCGTGACTCGCCGGGGCTGTACTTCCTTGTAGCCCGGGTCGATGAGCAGACCAATCATCCAATCTTGCAGCCTCATCCAGGCTGAGTGGTTTTCTATCTGCCACCCATTCGCCACCTGGGAGGTTAGACATAAATTGTTCCAGCATGAAGATATCCAACACATGTTCTACTTCCCAAACTCCCAGTCCTATCCACAAAGTGCATGCCGTATGTAGTCTGTTAGCAAACCCCCGATGTGTGTGTGTGCATCAGGCTTGTCAGACTCCCAAAACTTCCTCCGGTAGGTTTCAGGCATGACGGCATGCTTCTCTAGTAATGCGCTGCGAATGGTAGAGTAATATCTCTCATCTCCAGAAGACAAGTTATTAAAAGCTTCTCTTGCTTCTCCAGTCAGGCCAATGCTCAAATATCTGGGCCATTCACTGACTGACACCTCATGTGGCAGGCAGAGGTTCTCAAATAACCGGAGATGTTCATCAATATCGGAGGTGTCCTCATTGAACTGTGGTATATCCTGGTACCTTAAAGATGGGGGCCCATCTCTCCTGTAATCCACTGTCCTCTGCACTGGGACTGGTGGTGGTACTGCTACAGGCACACCCAGATATTCGCTTAACACTGCTGCCCTCTATCTCCATGGCCCGCTCTCCTAGCACATCCATCATCTGCCTCAGCTCATTCGGTCGATCCTCCACCATCTGCATGTAGGTCCTGGGCTGTGGTCCCTCCTCATGTGGTTGTTCACAGTCCCAGTTGTCCAAGCATTGTATTAGGGTTGCCCGGTGGTCCTCCGGCAGCCACTCTAGCTCTCTCTCAGAACAAAGGTCTCTCAGCCCCTCCTTTTTAATTTCAACATCTTTTTATTGGAATTTTTAACTGAAAATAAAACACATTGGAAACATTCCCTCACGTGAATTTTTGGCTAATTATAAGAAACATAACTGACATGGGGAAAGACAATACAATGACAACAAGAGGATAAAACAGTAGGGAAAGGGAGTATTGAATCCACAGTAAACATTGTAGCATCATCATTATTTTTTCGATACCTCGGTTTCAATTATAGTTCCAGTCCGATCTCAACTGCACCGCAAACCAAGGACAAACACAGATTGATTTTGTATTGAGGTTCTAGATCTAATTCCTCATTTTCCCAGTCCGAAGACGTTACGGTGAAAGACGTAAAATCTGGTCCATTTGTGTATTAGATTCCAATTCCATCCATGGTCTCCAAATCTTAATGAACTGATCCCACATGTCATTTCTAGTAGCTTCAATGCGTTCACAAAGCATAATATTATTCATCCTTTCTTTAACAAGCAGTAATGACAGCGTTGGGGATTTCCATTTTCCTGCTATATGAAATTTGGTAGCCATGAAAAGAAAATTTACTCATTTATGAAGACCTTTAGGAAGAGACAGGTGCTTTGCCCCAAGGAGGAAGACAGAAGGATCTAGAATGATTTTTTTGCCTATCAATTGATTCCCCATGAGAATCACTCTATGCCAGAGAGCCGAGACTGCTGGACTGGTCCACCAGATGTGTTTCATGTCCCCCGGTAGACCACAGCCTCGAAAGCATACAGATGAAATATTTGGATATATACTGTGAAGTTTAGTGGGCACTAGGTGGGTTCTGTGGAGGACCTTTAATGAGGTCTCCACAAGGGACGATTGATTGCTTCCCTTGGACAATGTATCACAGCAAGATCTCCAATCCTCCAGTGGCAAATCAAATCCCATCTCCCGCTGTATCATAAATTTCAATTTTTTCTCATCATGAGGTGGGTTAATAATTGAGTATATTAAAGATATTGTTCCTCTTCCCATTGGGTCACTGATGATTTCTTGCTCAAAACTAGACACACGTAGGGAATTTTTGTTTGGAAGAAAACTACTGGCAAAATGGAAGACCTGGTTTATGTGCATGGTCTCTCTAACCGGAGGCTCAAATTTCCGAACAAAATCCGGCCTAATAGAATATTAAATAGAGAGCACAAATGTTTTAAAGTAGTAATCCCCCATAGGATCCACCATGTAAACATGTTTGAGTTGAGGCCTGGTAAGAACATCAGGTTGCATATTATGGAAATCAAAGGGGAAGGTTCAGATTGTAGCTTATATTTAAATCTAGCTTTCCTCCAAAGAATAAGAGAATGGGCTGTAAAGGGGGCCGTTAAGTTTACATCTTTTGGGATTTTCTCTGTAGACCGCATTAGACAGGGTAATGAGCATGGTTTAATGAGATGAACTCTAAATGGACCCATCTTGGTTTATTATTTTGGGAGAAGATATTTGTCAATTGTGCTATTTGGGCGGATTTAAAATAAAGTGCAAAGTTCGGCGCCGGCCGTAAAGCAGAGCACAGCGGTGACGTCACCGCTCTGCTTTCCGGCCGGTGCTTACACAGTGCAGGGAAGCTGACGCCGGGGGACGCGATAGACACCGGAATGTAAGTATGTAGTGTTTTTTTTTTTTTACATTTACAATGGTAACCAGGGTAAACATCGGGTTACTAAGCGCGGCCCTGCGCTTAGTAACCCGATGTTTACCCTGGTTACCCGGGGACTTCGGCATCGTTGGTCGCTGGAGAGCTGTCTGTGTGACAGCTCTCCAGCGACCACACAGCGACTAAACAGCAACGCTGCAGCGATCGGCATCGTTGTCTATATCGCTGCAGCGTCGCTTAATGTGACGGTACCTTTAGTCCAAGTTAGTGCTCTTCCTGTCCTAGTGGTAAGTATAGCATCTAGTTGGAGTTTTGTGTCCTGGATTTGTTTAGATTTGTTTAGAGAGATAAAGAGAAGTGGACATTTGATTTGCTTCCTCTAGTTTTGTAAGTTTATTTTCTAATCTGGTTTGGAGGTCAGCTCTGGCCTTTTTTTTGTTAGCCGCTAACCTAATTAATGAGCCAGTAATGTACTTTTTATGCGCTAGCCAGATTATCCCCAGGGAGGATTCTTTTGTATTATTACTTTCAAAGAATTTAGTTATATCTTCTTTAATTGTATTGGTAGTTACCGGGTCAGTCAACAGAGATTAGATTAGCCTCCACCTATATAACCCTAAAGTAAACCCGTCAGATTTAAAAACCGAAATGGTGGCATGATGGTCCGACTATGCTGAATGTAAATGGCGCGAGTATAAGACTGTTGTGAGTGAAGTGGCTTTCGTCAACTGGAGATCAATTCTGGAATATGTTTTGTGTGCTGGAGAGAAATATGTATATCCCCTGGTATTCCCGTTCAGCGCTCTCCGTATGTCCACCAGACGGTGTTTCATTAGGTGGAGAATTTTTTTCCTCTCCCTCTTAGTGACGTCAGTGTGTCTTAAGGCGCTACTATCTAGGATTGAGTTTATGGTAAAATTGAAATCTCCAACCAAATTAAGTCTGAAACGTGAGCGAATCAACTTTAGATAGTATCAGTTTAAAAACAGAGAGTGGCGATGAAGCAGGAAGGTAACTGTTCACCATACAGATATTTCGTCCTTGCATGGAGCCCAGTAATATTATAAATCTTCCCCCTTCGTCTGTGATGGAGTTGACAATTTGGAGTGGGAAGCCGTTCTTAAGAAAAATAGCTACCCCCTTTGTCTTGTTCAGCCCCAATGATATGTAAACTCATGAGTAAGCGGAATCAAAATATTTTGGGCATGAGGAGGTAGCGAAATGAGTCTCCTGAAGACAGATAATGTCAGGGTTCTGCTTTTTGTAATCTAGGAAAGCTTTTTCACGTTTGATAGGGGAGTTGAATCCCCGCACATTATGAGATAGTACTTTACACATGAAAGAAAGGATTCATTTTGCTATAATAGGGCTCACCCTCGGTTCCTCCCCCATTGGCGCATTTCTCAGAGCACGGTCTGGTAAGAGTCCCTGGAACCTGGGTATTATGAACGAAATATAAATGTACAATCCTGTGGTAGAATAGGATGAGAAATAGGGAGGGAAGGTAGACAGAGACACAACACATAACATACAATTACAATCATACGGGCATACAACCCGGTTAACATAGTGAACTGGAAACCCATATCATGAGGGTGGTCCAGAGATCACTAGGGGTAGGCAACATGGATAGACCCTGAGAGCCAAACCTCATATTTTTATGGGTGTCCATGAGGTTCAGAAGCCAAACTTAACTATTATTATTTGTTATAATCGAACCTCACGGATAATAATGCTCTGACCGCGCTTGTGGAATCATAACTTAATGATTCAAAAGCTAGAAAGACCCGTGTAACCCCCCTCAATCAGCCCATTCACTGTAATAGGCAAAGAAACCAAATTGCTTATATAAGATTAACTGAAGAAAGGTCATATCCTCAAGTCTGACCCAAATATCTGAACTGTCAGACACGGGAATCGTTAACCATTCAACTAGAAGTTTCAGCCATCAAACCAGAGTTTGGTCAGGTAATAGTCGTGCGCTGACTCCTTGTGGTTCTGGGGACTTCTTTCCACTCTCTGGATGGTCTCGGCTTTCGCGGTGGTAACGGTTGTGCGATATCTGAGAATGAAATGCCCGCCTGACCGCGGACATGTTTTCCTTCTTCCAGGGAGCAGCACATAAACAATTTATTGTTCTAAGAGAAAGATTAAGCAAAGAGGAAACCCCATCAATATTTTATTCACACTTGCGGTCAGCACACAAATGGATCGATGGATAAAATACCCTGAGCAAAGCTTGCTAGATATGAATCTGTTCACACTTGCGGTCAGCACACAAATGGATCGATGGATAAAATACCCTGAGCAAAGCTTGCTAGATATGAATCTGTTCACACTTGCGGTCAGCACACAAATGGATCGATGGATAAAATACCCTGAGCAAAGCTTGCTAGATATGAATCTGTTCACACTTGCGGTGAACAGATTCATATCTAGCAAGCTTTGCTCAGGGTATTTTATCCATCGATCCATTTGTGTGCTGACCGCAAGTGTGAACAGATTCATATCTAGCAAGCTTTGCTCAGGGTATTTTATCCATCCATCACTCCTGTGTTTTTATTTTTTAATTTTTTCCCTCTGTTTTTGGTTTCTGATTTAAAGTGTTCAAAGCTTTTTTTTTTTTTCTCTTTATTCCTCTTTCCCACTGTTTTATGGCTTTGTTCAGCATTGGTTGTTCACCCTCTATAGTAATGCCTGCTCTGGCCTTATGCTAATTGGTTGATTGCTGATTGGGACCATTTGGCTCCTGATGCTAGCAGTCACTCCATTTCATATATATTTAGTGTGGCTGGGATAGCACGCGTGCGGAACAGATTTTAAGTGCGACAGTTTAAAGTGCGTGGCAGTTATACAATGGCAGTTGGACAGGGCAGGAGACAGGTAAGGTGCATAAGTTTTTCACACAATCATGCTTCTTGGTCAGTCATAATACATTATGCATTGATCATATCAATCTGCTTCTTATTTGTTTTTACTTCTGCTTTCTCACAACTCGCCCGCCCTTTAACACACTCTGGTCACTCTCTCTATATCCACCCCTCCCTTCTCCCCTCTCCTATGTTGAACTCTGCGGCTCTACTGACATTTCTTACCCACTCCAAACCAGCCACTTCCGCCATGCAGCACTAAAAACATTCATACAAATCATACCACCACCTGCTGTTTCTGTTTTTTCTCCTTCTACTAGTTGCAGGTGACATCTCCCCAAACCCTGGTCCTCCCTCCACCAACATACATTACTCTCCTCCAGGTACATATAGAAACCCTGCTAATCTTATTAACATTCAGTGCATGCCTTCTCCTATTGCTTTCCACTGTGCTCTCTGGAATGCACGGTCTGTGTGTAACAAACTAACTTACATTCATGATCTTTTCATCTCTAATTCCCTTAACCTTCTGGCTATTACAGAAACCTGGATACAGCACTCAGACACCACTGCTGCTGCCGCGCTCTCGTTTGGTGGGCTGAAATTTTCACATACCACCAGACCTGAGAACAGACAGGGTGGAGGTGTTGGTTTACTCCTTTCATCACAATGTGCTTTCCAGGTCATCCCCCCGGTTCCCTCACTTACATTTCCTTCCTTTGAAGTCCACGCCATCAGACTCTTTAAGCCCTTCCCCTTGCGGGTGGCGGTCGTTTATCGCCCTCCAGGCTCCTCCCACCTGTTTCTAGAACACTTTGCCACCTGGCTTACTCACTTCCTATCCTGTGACATCCCCGCCCTCATCATGGGAGACTTTAACATCCCCATCAATGATCCCCTCTCCCAATCTGCCTCTCATCTTCTCTCTCTAACTTCTTCATTCAACCTCTCACAGTTTACTAATTCTCCAACGCATGAGGACGGGAATACTCTGGACCTGGTTTTCTCCCGTCCCGGAGCGCTGCACGACTTTACTAACTCCCCTCTCCAGCTCTCAGACCACAACCTTCTTTCCTTCTCTGTCAAGAATTGTCTCCTCACCCGGTATACCCCCACTTACCACACTTATCGGAATACACGTACTATTAATACCCAGCAGCTCATGGACAACCTCCACACATCTTTAGCCCCCATCTCCTCACTCTCCTGTCCAGACTTAGCATTGTCACACTTCAATATTACACTGAAGAATGCCCTGGATAAAGCAGCACCTTCTACACGCAGAAAGACCCGACACAGACAACGGCAGCCCTGGCACACTATTCAAACACGCTTTCTTCAGCGCTGCTCAAGGTGTGCAGAGCGGCAGTGGAGAAAATCTCTCTTTGCAGAAGACTTCATCCACTATAAGTTCATGCTCAAAACCTATAACTCGGCCCTTTCTCTGGCCAAACAATCCTACTTCACCACCCTCATCACCTCACTATCCAACAACCCAAAACGACTTTTTGAAACCTTAAACTCCCTCCTGAAACCTAAAGTACAGGCCCCCATCTCCAATCTCAGTGGTGAGGATCTGGCCACTTATTTCCTAGAAAAAATCAACCACATCCATCAGGATATCTCAGCCCAATCTCCTCAGTGCCTGGATCCCCTTCCCTGCCGCACCTCAAGCTCACTAGACATTTTTGAGCCTGTTTCAGAAGAAGAAGTTTCCAAGCTCCTCGCTTCTGCTCGGCCTACAACCTGCAATAGTGACCCCATTCCTTCACCTCTCCTGCAGTCTCTCTCACCAGTGGTCACCACTCACCTGACTAAAATATTTAACCTCTCTCTTTCCTCAGGCATCTTTCCCTCCTCATTTAAACATGCCATCATTACCCCTTTACTTAAAAAGCCATCCCTGGACCAGAACTGCACGGCTAACTACAGACCTGTCTCTAACCTTTCCTTCATCTCTAAACTCCTGGAACGCTTGGTCCACTCCCGTCTCATCCGCTATCTCTCGGATAACTCTCTTCTTGACCCCTTACAATCTGGTTTCCGCTCTTTACACTCCACTGAAACTGCCCTCACTAAAGTCTCTAATGATCTAATAACAGCTAAATCCAAAGGTCATTGCTCTCTGCTGATTCTCCTGGATCTCTCTGCCGCATTTGACACTGTGGATCATCAGCTCCTTCTCACCATGCTCCGCTCCATAGGCCTCAAGGACACAGCCCTCTCCTGGTTCTCCTCCTACCTCTCTGACCGCTCCTTCACTGTATCTTTCGCCGCCTCCTCTTCCTCTCCTCGTCCCCTTACTATCGGGGTTCCGCAGGGCTCAGTCCTGGGCCCCCTCCTCTTCTCTCTATACACTGCCCCTATTGGACAAACAATCAGCAGATTTGGGTTCCAGTACCATCTCTATGCTGACGACACCCAATTATACACTTCTTCCCCCGACATCACCCTTACCCTAATTCAAAATACCAAGGATTGTCTGTCTGCTGTCTCTAACATCATGTCCTCCCTCTATCTGAAACTAAATCTCTCCAAAACTGAACTACTTGTGTTTCTCCCTTCTACTAACCTCACTCTACCCAACATCGAAATTACCCTGGAGGGTTCAACCATAACTCCCAAGCAGCATGCCCGCTGTCTTGGGGTGATATTTGACACCGAACTTTCCTTTACTCCCTATATCCGATCACTCACTCGCTCCTGTCACCAGCATCTTAAAAACATCTCCAGAATCCGACCTTTTCTCACCTTGGAAACTGCTAAGACTCTTACTGTCACTCTCATTCATTCCCGTCTGGACTACTGCAACTCTCTTCTGATCGGTCTCCCTTTTTCCAAACTTTCTCCTCTCCAATCCATCTTAAATGCGGCAGCCAGGGTCATATTTCTGTCCAGCCGCTTCACTGATGCCTCCATCTTGTGCCAGTCATTTCACTGGCTACCCATTCGCTGCAGGGTCCAGTATAAACTCATCTCTCTCACCCACAAAGCTCTCCACAGTTCTGCACCGCCTTATATCTCCTCTCTCATCTCAGTCTATCGCCCCAAACGTGCCCTCCGTTCTACAAATGACCTAAGACTAACATCCCCCATTATCCGAACCTCGCACCTCCGTCTTCAAGACTTCTCTTGTGCTGCGCCAGCTCTCTGGAATGCACTTCCCCAGACGATCAGACTGATACCTAGCCCCGACCTATTCAAGCGCGCTTTAAAAACCCATCTCTTCAAACAAGCCTACCAAATCAACTACTCTGTAAACTAACTTTGTCCTGTTCCCTCCTTCCAAATATTATCTGCATGTGAATCTGCACCCTACTATTCATCTGTCTCCACACCCTCCATGCACATGATAACTGCACTTGATGCTTGACTATTGCACTTAAACACACGGGCTGACGACCGGATCATGCAGCTTTATATGAAAATCCCTATTTATTATAATTGCCAGACCTGAAATAACAAGCACTTTTCACCTATTGTGTCCCCCCATTTCCTTGTAGATTGTAAGCTTGCGAGCAGGGACCTCACCCCTAATGTCACTGTTTAAATTGTCTTAACTTGTACTGAATTTGTCTGTACATGCCCCCGCTTAATTGTAAAGTGCTGCGGAATTTGTTGGCGCTATATAAATAAAAAATTATTATTATTATTATTTGAGCGGCCTGCAAAGATGAAGTGATTGGTCTGAGAGCTCTCCTTCTGTTTAGTGTAGCCGGAGCGATGTCCGCATAGAGGTGGACCGAGTCCGGCACGCCATGGAGAGCTGGAGAGTCCCACGCTGCGGTCAATATTAAGTCTCTGGACTCTTCATAGGGTAGCTTCAGCACCACATCTCTAGGGGTGTTATCCGATCTTGGTTTTCCCAAAGCTCTGTGTATCCTGGTTATGTGAAGCATGGCCGGGTCCATCTGTGGGAGTAGTGCTGTGAATAGAGCGGTTGCTGTGTCTTTATGTGCAAGAATGTTTTCAGGGAGGCCACGTATTCGCAGGTTGCCTCTGCGAGATCTGTTTTCATAGTCTTCACATTTCAGCTCCAAGTCATTAATATGTTCCATATGTTGTTTTATGGTCTGCTGGTCGTCCTCTAAAGTGTCAGCTACTGAGTCCATTCTTTCCTCTAATGAGGAGGTACATTGTATGATATCCTGCAGTTGTGCTGTAACATTCTGCATAGCAGAAGTGAGTTCCTATTTAAATGTCTCTTGGAGCGTTTTTATGAGGGCTACAGTAGGCACCACAGTGTCCTCCTGGGAGGAGAGATCATCGCTGTCTGCTGCAGCGTTCGTCTGCACAGCAGAAGAGGATGAGATGGCTGAGGCTGCTGTAGCGGCCGCCATTTTGGAGCTGGTGTTATCAATGAGGAGATCAGCTATAGAGCGACTTACCGGCTATGCAGAGCCCCCCTTCTTCGGAATTGTGCAGCGTGGGGGTCCCGGGTGAATGGGAGGCCACAGATGTCGGCATTGATGCCGTTAGTGCTCTGGAAGGGGTTATTTTTAGCTCATCAGGGAGCGGAGCTCAGTGCCGCCTGACCGCCATCATGCATGCGCCTCAGCTCCTCCTTTTTTAGCCTCTTATAGATGGAGTCTGCCATCTCTTCTGCCAAGTCTGCGCTCAGTAACTTTCCCCGGCATGCTGTCCAGAGATAGGTGATCCCACCACTTGTGAAGATCTGAGGTTGTGGGTTGTAATAATCACCTAGGCAGGTTAACGATGCAAGTATTTTTTATTCCTTACATCCACGGTTGTACAACAAATCCAGGTAGATGGCCAAAATACAATGTCCTCAGTCCACAAGTTCCCAATCTGAGATCAGTAGTTCCACTGGCTCCATACCAGGCGATACCCACTGTCAGGAACAAGAGGTAATTGATTGTGTATTATCACGCACACTGAGCTCTGCTAAAGGTACCTTCACACATAACGATATCGTTAACGATATCGTTGCTTTTTGTGACGTAGCAACGATATCGTTAAGGAAATCGTTATGTGTGACAGCGACCAACGATCAGGCCCCTGCTGGGAGATTGTTGGTCGCTGAGGAAAGTCCAGAACTTTATTTTGTCGCTGGATCTCCCGCTGACATCGCTGGATCGGCGTGTGTTACGCCGATCCAGCGATGTCTTCACTGGTAACCAGGGTAAACATCGGCTAACTAAGCGCAGGGCCGCGCTTAGTAACCCGATGTTTACCCTGGTCACCAGCGTAAAAGTAAAAAAAACAAACACTACATACTTACCTAACGCTGTCTGTCCCCGGCGCTCTGCTTCTCTGCACTCCTCCTGTACTGTCTGTGAGCGTCGGTCAGCCGGAAAGCAGAGCGGTGACGTCACCGCTCTGCTTTCTGGCCGCTGTGCTCACAGTCAGTGCAGGAGGAGTGCAGAGAAGTAGAGCGCCGGGGACAGACAGCGGTAGGTGTTGTGAATTCTGTGGCCAAGCTCTCTCCTGTGGTCGTGAGTGGTACTTCGGCTGGTTCTGTCTATGAGCTTCCTTTGGTGGATGAGAGTGGTACTGCGGCTTCTGAGTTTCCTTCCTCAGGTGATGAGGTTAAGTCGTTAGGTGCTGCTCTATTTAACTCCACCTAGTGCTTTGATCCTGGCCTCCAGTCAATGTTCTAGTATTGGTCTTGCTTTCTCCTGGATCGTTCCTGTGGCCTATCTTCCTGCATAAGCTAAGTTTTGCTTGTGTTATTTTTGTTTGCTATTTTTTCTGTCCAGCTTGCTATATTGGTTTTTCTTGCTTGCTGGAAGCTCTGGGACGCAGAGGGAGCACCTCCGTACCGTTAGTCGGTGCAGAGGGTCTTTTTTGCCCCCTCTGCGTGGTTGTTTGTACGGTTTTGTGTTGACCGCAAAGCAATCTTTCCTATCTTCGGTCTGTTCAGTAAGTTGGGCCTCACTTTGCTAAATCTATTTCATCTCTGCGTTTGTATTTTCATCTCAACTCACAGTCATTATATGTGGGGGGCTGCCTTTTCCTTTGGGGTATTTCTCTGAGGCAAGCTAGGCTTATTTTTCTTTCTTAGGGCTAGCTAGTTTCTCAGGCTGTGCTCGAGGCGCATAGGACTGGTCAGGAGCGCTCCACGGCTGCCTCTAGTGTGGTTGGATAGGATTAGGGATTGCGGTCAGCAGAGTTCCCACGTCTCAGAGCTCGTCCTATGTTTTTGGTAATTGTCAGGTCACTTTGTGTGCTCTGAACTTCATGGTCCATTGTGGTTCTGAATTACCTGTTCATAACAGGTAGGTAAGTATGTAGTGTTTTTTTTTTTTTACTTTTACGCTGGTAACCAGGGTAAACATCGGGTTACTAAGCGCGGCCCTGCGCTTAGTAACCCGATGTTTACCCTGGTTACCGGGGACATCGGGATCATTGGTCGCTGGAGAGCTGTCTGTGTGACAGCTCTCCAGCGACCAAACAGCGACGCTGCAGCGATCGACATCGTTGTCGGTATCGCTGCAGCGTAGATGAGTGTGAAGGTACCTTAAGTCCCTTGCAGCTGACAATTGTGGTAGATAAAGAGAAACAGGGAGCACCACTAACGAACGTAAAAATAGCTGGAGTCTTACATGTATAGGGGTGCTGCACAATGCACAGGATAAAGCAGTGCATCAAAAAAGGAAAGAACCATGCATATTAGGCGCACACCCAAGATAATGGAGAAAAATAAATGCAAAGTTTATTGGTAGTGAAGCTCACAATAAAAACATTAACACTATAGCGTATACAATATCATATTCAAATGACAGAAAAATACCTAAAACAACACCACAGATACATACAATAGTTGCACATGAAATAGACAAAACCCTGTTCTGGGCGCCCCCAGAAAACCAGATAATGGAAACCCCCTTTATAATAACAATAATTTTATTTATATAGCGCCAACATATTCCGCAGCTCTTTACAAATTATAGAGGGGACTTGTACAGACAATAGACATTACAGCATAACAGAAATCACAGTTCAAAACAGATACCAAGAGGAATGAGGGCCCTGCTGCTCGCAAGCTACAAACTATGAGGAAAAGGGGAGACACAAGAGGTGGATGGTAACAATTGCTTTAGTTATCCGGACCAGCCATAGTGTAAGGCTCGAGTGTTCATGTAAAGCTGCATGAACCAGTTAACTGCCTAAGTAAGTAGCAGTACAGAAACAGAGGGCTAATAACTGCATAAAGTGTATGAGAACATGATGCGAGGAACCCAATTATGTTTTTTTTTTGTGAATGGGCCACACAGGGATAGTTATGTGGTCAGAGAGCGGGAGGGGGGAGTTTGTGAAATCATCCACTGAGCAAAGCCGGGAGAAGACCAAGTCGAGGGAGTTTCCATTTTCATGCGTTGGAGAGTTAGTATGCTGCGAGAGGCCGAAAGAGGAGGTTAGAGATAAAAGGTGAGAAGCAGATGGGGAGAGGGGAGAAGCAATGGGGATGTTGAAATCACCCATGATGAGGGTGGGGATGTCACAGGCGAGAAAGTGTGGAAGCCAGTTGGCAAAGTGATCCAGGAACTGATGAGACGGGGCCGGAAGGACGATACACCACCGCCACTCGCATGGAGAAGGGGATGTAAAGTCTGACAGCATGGACCTCAAAGGAAGGGAAGACAAGTGAGGGTACTTGTGGGATAACTTGGAAGGTGCATTTGAAAGGCCACAATAAGCCTATTTAAGGCTGGTTTCACACTTGCGCTTCAAAACGCATGCGTTTAAAAAAAACGCATAGTGAAAAAACGCATGTAAACGTGTGCAAATGCTGCGTTTTTTTGACGCATGCGTTTTTGCATGTGGTGAAAAAAACGCGGCGTTTTGACGCGTTTATATGCGTTTTTTCATGCGTTTGCGTTTTTTAAACGCATACTGAGAAATGTGTGACAGCTGCCAATCATCAAAATAAAGTTAAAAAACCCACTATAAACAGAAATAGTTAGGGTTAGGGATCATAACCCTAACCCTAAAGGGATCCTAACCCTAACCCTACCCCTAACCTTAAGCCTAAAGGGATCCTTACCCTAACCCTAAAGGGATTAGGGTTAGGGGTAGGGTTAGGATCCCTTTAGGGTTAGGGGTAGGGTTAGGATCCCTTTAGGGTTAGGGGTAGGGTTAAGGATAGGGTTAGGATCCCTTTATCACCTTTATGGTAAGGGGTGGCATATCAGTGTGTTTTCTGTTTTTTTTTAAATAAAAACACATGCGTTTTTAACGCAAACAAACGCATGTGCTTAAAAACGCATGCGTTTACATAGACATCAATAGGTTTTTTTGCCGCGAAAAAACGCATGCGTTTTTATGCGGCAAAAAAAACGCCGCAAAAATTACTACATGTTGCATTTCTGCAAATGAACTCATGCAGAAAAAAAACGCATGCGTTCATAAATGCGACCAAACGCGTATACAAAAAAACGCATGCGTTTTTAATGTTAAAGATAGGGGAAAAAACGCATGCGTTTTTTTGCGGTAAAAACGCTGCAGATGAAAACGCAAGTGTGAAACCAGCTTAATACTGTGGGGAAACTAACATAGAAATCCCATTGAAGTAAGAAGAAAAAAATCTCTCTTAACCCTGCTGTTCTGTTCGGTCTGGGGAGACCTATTTTGAACTTTGGTATTTTTTGGGGTGTTCAAGATGCGGTTCTGAAACTTGTGGTTGATTGACTTAAATGAGGATGGGTCGGTCGGCCACGGGTTTCAGAGCCGCATCTTGAATATTTTAAAGAATATTGAAGTTCAAAGTCGGTCATTTTTGACCAACAGAACAGCAGGGTTAAGGCAAGAAGTTAGAGAGGGAGCTGCCATATAGAGCAGTGAGGAGGAAAGCATGTACCAAGGAATTAAACAAGAGGGCTGAGATAGCGATCACCATATGAGGCAGTCCACTGCAGGGCGTCAGGGGTCTAAAAGTCAAGAGAACAGTGGTTCCAAGACCAGAGTAATGTGGGAAGACCCACGCGTATCGCTGCAGAGCTTCCTCAAGGGAAGTGTAGGAAAGACGTCATGCAGTCTTTAAATAGCAGTCAATCACTAAGGCACAAGTAAGAGGTGTGTAAAAAAAAAAGGGGTAAGAGCATTAACGATATGTAGTGCACAAGTGTGAGGAAGCCAGTGACGTAAGTCGGAGGCTCACACGTGCGCAAAGCGTGAACCTCTCAATAGAAGGCGCAAGAAGCTGTCAGTAACATCAATTAATTAAAGGCTGGCGCATATATCTTGGAGAGCCATACCGCCATAAGGGTATTCATGAAAAGCGCGTGCGTGCAAGAGGAAAACAGAGCATAATAGTTAGCATGCCCATAATTGGGACCGACATGAGAGAAGGAGAAATAAGTACACCCTATAACTAAAAACCAAGCACAAAGGTGCAGGGAGCACGATCAAGCATATAATGGCGAGGGGAACATACCCCACAATAAGATGGAAAATCATGATTTGGGAATGCAGTACAGCACATCAAGGGTAAAATTAGCCCTCAGTAGGTGCAAGATTAAATGATTCATCGATAAAGAGGAGATGCACAAGGCATCTATGACAGATGTCAGTGCCCAGAACCCAACCCCCCCAATACAGATAGAAGGGGAAATAGAATAGAATTAAAAAGACGAAGAACAACATAAAATGCTGCTTAGAGATTTAATGTATAGAATGTAATAGCACATATATAGCACCGAAAGCACCAGCGAGTCAGAAGAATGTATTCTATTCACTAGGAAATGGACGCATATTAGGCGTGTCCGAGATTGAACCAAAAAAGATTTTTTTGTATGTGTTCAAAATTAACAAGATCCACAGATAATGAAAACAAGCCCACAGCAACCTAAACCACATATTATAAAGACATGAAGATTTCGTGTCAATGCAGAGCAGAGCAGAGCATGATGGGAAAGCCAAATATAGCATTACAAGTACCATCAATCAAAGCAGGAGATTTCAAATAAAGTCCATAGGTAGAGAACGAAGAAGGTACGGATGAAGAACGAAGAAGGTACGGATGAAGAACGAAGAAGGTAGGGATGAAGAACGAAGAAGGTACGGATGAAGAAAGAAGAAGGTAGGGATGAAGAACGAAGAAGGTACGCATGAAGAACGAAGAAGGTACGGATGAAGAACGAAGAAGGTACGGATGAAGAACGAAGAAGGTAGGGATGAAGAACGAAGAAGGTAGGGATGAAGAACGAAGAAGGTACGCATGAAGAACGAAGAAGGTACGGATGAAGAAAGAAGAAGGTACGGATGAAGAACGAAGAAGGTACGGATGAAGAAAGAACAAGGTACGGATGAAGAAAGAAGAAGGTACGGATGAAGAACGAAGAAGGTACGGATGAAGAACGAAGAAGGTACAGATGAAGAACGAAGAAGGTACGGATGAAGAACGAAGAAGGTACGCATGAAGAACGAAGAAGGTACGGATGAAGAACGAAGAAGGTACGGATGAAGAAAGAAGAAGGTACGGATGAAGAACGAAGAAGGTACGGATGAAGTACGAAGAAGGTACGAATGAAGAACGAAGAAGGTACGGATGAAGAACGAAGAAGGTACGGATGAAGAACGAAGAAGGTACGCATGAAGAACGGAGAAGGTACGGATGAAGAACGAAGAAGGTACGGATGAAGAAAGAAGAAGGTACGGATGAAGAACGAAGAAGGTACGGATGAAGAACGAAGAAGGTACGGATGAAGAACGAAGAAGGTAGGGATGAAGAACGAAGAAGGTACGCATGAAGAACGAAGAAGGTACGGATGAAGAACGAAGAAGGTACGGATGAAGGACGAAGAAGGTACGCATGAAGAACGAAGAAGGTACGGATGAAGAACGAAGAAGGTACGGATGAAGAACGAAGAAGGTACGGATGAAGAACGAAGAAGGTAGGGATGAAGAACGAAGAAGGTACGCATGAAGAACGAAGAAGGTACGGATGAAGAACGAAGAAGGTACGGATGAAGAACGAAGAAGGTAGGGATGAAGAACGAAGAAGGTACGCATGAAGAACGAAGAAGGTACGGATGAAGAACGAAGAAGGTACGGATGAAGGACGAAGAAGGTACGCATGAAGAACGAAGAAGGTACGGATGAAGAACGAAGAAGGTACGGATGAAGAACGAAAAAGGTACGGATGAAGAACGAAGAAGGTAGGGATGAAGAACGAAGAAGGTACGCATGAAGAACGAAGAAGGTATGGATGAAGAACGAAGAAGGTACGGATGAAGGACGAAGAAGGTACGCATGAAGAACGAAGAAGGTACGGATGAAGAACGAAGAAGGTACGGATGAAGAACGAAGAAGGTACGGATGAAGAACGAAGAAGGTATGCATGAAGAACGAAGAAGGTACGGATGAAGAACGAAGAAGGTAGGGATGAAGAACGAAGAAGGTACGCATGAAGAACGAAGAAGGTACGGATGAAGAACGAAGAAGGTACGGATGAAGGACGAAGAAGGTACGCATGAAGAACGAAGAAGGTACGGATGAAGAACGAAGAAGGTACGGATGAAGAACGAAGAAGGTACGGATGAAGAACGAAGAAGGTAGGGATGAAGAACGAAGAAGGTACGCATGAAGAACGAAGAAGGTAGGGATGAAGAACGAAGAAGGTACGGATGAAGAACGAAGAAGGTAGGGATGAAGAACGAAGAAGGTACGCATGAAGAACGAAGAAGGTACGGATGAAGAACGAAGAAGGTACGGATGAAGGACGAAGAAGGTACGCATGAAGAACGAAGAAGGTACGGATGAAGAACGAAGAAGGTACGGATGAAGAACGAAGAAGGTACGGATGAAGAACGAAGAAGGTAGGGATGAAGAACGAAGAAGGTACGCATGAAGAACGAAGAAGGTACGGATGAAGAACGAAGAAGGTACGGATGAAGGACGAAGAAGGTACGCATGAAGAACGAAGAAGGTACGGATGAAGAACGAAGAAGGTATGGATGAAGAACGAAGAAGGTACGGATGAAGAACGAAGAAGGTATGCATGAAGAACGAAGAAGGTACGGATGAACAGTAAGGCTATGTGCACACATTGCGGATTTTATTGCGGATTTGCAGTGCTTTTTTTGGCACAAAATTGCATCAAATCTGCAATGTGGTGTACAACCAATGTAAGTCTATGGGAACTGCACACTTGATGTGCACATGCTATGGAATAATCCGCACAGAAATGCAGCGTTTTATTTTTAGCAGCATGTTACTTCTTTTCAGCGGATCTGCAGCGTTTCTGCACCCATTGACTTCCATTTTGTCAGGCCAATCTGCAGCAAAACCGCAGGTTTAAAAAGATCTGCGGTTTTGCTGCGGAGTTGGGTGCGAGAAACGCTGCAGAGTGGGAGGAGGAAGAGTGTGTGGGCGGAGTGTGGGCGGTGACTGTGTTTGGGCCGAGACTGTGTGCGTGTGGTGAAGATGTGCCAAAAAGAAAGGGTAGCGGGCACCACACATAGTATTTAGGGATCAACCAAGTGCATATATATATATACATACACAATATAAACCAAACAAGAAGAGATATGCACACAATTGGGATCAACCTCAAAAAATATACAAGGTTTATAATTTTCAATACAAAAACACAGCAAGGCACGACATTATTGTTAAAAACATTTAAAATCACAAAAAGACGGCTGGTAAGCCACACATCCCCCCAGGTAAGTAAAGAATGTAATGACAAAGAACTTTACAATAGACGATCTGCCCAGACTAAGGTATATAAGAAGGAATGCTCAAACCCCCTGCTTGTCTGCTGCCAGTTATATAAAATAACCCTGTGCTGAAATACTCATATCCTAAATATAGAGGCATTAAAACTGATAATCAGGACACCTAGACGGTCAGATGAAGACGGTATTACCTAGACGGTCAGATGAAGATACAACGACCAAAAGTGCTGAGTGCTGACCATGGGGGAAGGAAAGGAAACAAAACCCCACACATATTGACACTCTCAGAGTGTCTTTATCGGGGGGGGGGGGGGAGGGGTCAAAATGTACCTGAATGAATGAATCTGCCGCCATTTTGAAAGATGGCGGCGCCCATGAGGGAAGATGGACGGACATCGGGACTCAGGAGGTACAGGAGTGTGGGATCGGACCGCGGAGGACAGGTCAGGGGGGAGGGGAGGGCAGCGGAGGACAAGACGGAGGGGAGGAAAGACCGATGGCAGCGGCAGATCGCTGCCGTCAGTCGGTGGCAGGGGGCAGATCAGGGTCTCCAGCATGATATTGCAGCATCGGCCATGGCTGGATTGTAATGTTTCACCAAGCTTCATTGGTAAAATATTACAATTGCTCTGATTGGCTGTTGAAAGTGAAACAGCCAATTAGAGCAATCGTAGCCACGGGGGGGAAGGGGCAAAGCCACCCCCCTGGGCTCAAGTACAACTCCTCCTGTACCTGCAGGTCAGGTGACATTTGAGTTATCTGCAGGAACGTGATCCCACCATGATGTCACATAAGCGTCACAGGTTGGATTGGCACTGACTTTCGTGATGCCTACGTGGCGTCACAGGTAAGGAAGGGGTTAATATCCCCTATCCTGATACACATGGCCCCTCATCCCTAGCCTGGTATGCATGGCCCTCATCACTATCCTGGCAGGAATGATCGCCCTCATCTCTATCCTGATATGCATGGCCCCATCCCTATCCTGGCATGCATGGCCCTCATTCCTATCCTAGTATGCAGGGCCCCATCCCAATTCTGGTATGATTGGCCTCCATCCCGGTCCTGGTATGCATGGCCCAATCCTTATAACTCCCCCCACACCCATCCTGGTCTGCATGGCCCCATCAGAAAACATTAAAAAAAAACCAAAGCATTACACTTACCTACCCGACGCTCCCTCGCAGCATCCTGCTCCGATGCCAGCAGCTGCTTTATGCTTGTAAGCAGCACATGGCAGGGACGTCACAAGCAGAGCACAGCTGCCGGAATACTCGCCGGGACTGTTCACAGAGAGTGGTGAGTATTCATTGCTCTTCAGTAGTGCGCAGTGTCAGCCACCGGCTTCCTGCTGCTGCCGGCGGTCACGTGTGCTGCTACTTAAGAGAAATGAATATTCATTGGATTCATGCATTAGGAGACTATTTAATATTGAACTATATTCAAGCGGGACTAGACGAAGAAAACCCTAAAATCTTATATCATGTTATCCGAAACAGTCAGAAAACTAGCCACATATTGGCAGATCCCAAACCTCAAGCTATATACTTCGTAAGTTTATAAGCCACTCATACTAAATAATGGCACAGATCTTCCAGACATTATGATTGCACACATCCCTAGTCTTTATAACGATATTGCACTCATTCCTTGACAGACCGCAGCATGGCCATTAGTTAGAAGCTGCTATTGATCTTTGGAAAAGGTAAGTTTTCCTTGAGTGGTACTTTTTGGGCCGTCTGAAAACGGAGATTAGTCTAGGACAATTTGTCTGCACTACTAATTAACAGCTGTTACATTACCAAACTAGGGCAGTCCCTATAGGAGGAAAAACACAAGAATTATACTGTATTTTCACATACTATCTATTCCTGACACTGGAGTGGCTTACAAACTTACGAAGTATATAGTTTGAGGTCTGGGATCTGCCAATATGTGGCTGGTCTTCTGACTGTTTCGGATAACATGATACACGATTTTAGTTTTTTTTTGTATAGTCTCGCTTGAATATAGGTCAATATTAAATAGTGTCCTGATGAGTCGCCTTTGGTGAGGACGATGAAAGCTGTAGAAATGAGAGGCTTGGAGAGTGAGTGTGTATACGTCACCTCACCCTATATACTGAACTGTGGGGTACACGTTTTTTCTATTAGTCACCTACTAACTAACTTTCAGGGGGTAAATTAAGGATATAGTTTTACATTTGGAATTAATAAAGTTTAGTTTTATCCTTTTGTCAGCAAACATGAAGAACGACAAGAGACAACCCATTTAGGAAGATTCAATTGTGGTTAAAACTATTCCAACATTATGAACATAAAATGGCTTCTCCCCTATGTGACTGATGTCTCTGATGTTTATTAACAGTTGATTTCCAAGTAAAATATTTCCCACATTAAGAAAATGAAAAAGGCTTCTCCCCTGAGTGCCTGCTCTGATGTCTAACAAGATGGCATTTCTGGTTAAAACCTTTCCCACATTCTGAACAGGAAAAAGGCTTCTCCCCTGTGTGAGTTCTCTGGTGAGTAACAACATGCCCTTTCTGGTTAAAACCTTTCCCACATTCTGAACAGGAAAAATGCTTCTCCCCTGTGTGAGTTCTTTGGTGAACAACAAGACTCCCTTTGTAGGCAAAACATTTCCCACATTCTGAACAGAAAAAAGGCTTCTCTCCTGTGTGGGTTCTTTGGTGTTCATCAAGATTCCCTTTGTAGGTAAAACATTTCCCACATTCTGAACATGATAAAGTCTTCTCCCCTGTGTGACTGTTCTGATGTCTAACAAGAAGCGCTTTCCTGTTAAAACCTTTCCCACATTCTGAACAGGAAAAAGGCTTCTCCCTTGTGTGAGTTCTCTGGTGACTAACAAGATGCCATTTCTGGTTAAAACCTTTCCCACATTCTGAACAGGAAAAAGGCTTCTCCCCTGTGTGAGTTCTCCGGTGACGAACAAGTTGCCATTTCTGGTTAAAACATTTCCCACATTCTGAACAGGAAAAAGGCTTCTCTCCTGTGTGAGTTCTTTGGTGAATAACAAGATTCCCTTTGTAGCTAAAACATTTCCCACATTCTGAACAGGAAAAAGGCTTCTCTCCTGTGTGGGTTCTTTGGTGTTCATCAAGATTCTCTTTGTAGGTAAAACATTTCCCACATTCTGAACATGAAAAAGACTTCTCCCCTCTGTGACTGCTCTGATGTCTAACAAGAAGCACTTTCCTGATAAAACCTTTCCCGCATTCTGAACAGGAAAAAGGCTTCTCCCCTGTGTGAGTTCTCTGGTGGCTATCAAAATTCGATTTTTGGTTAAAACATTTCCCACATTCTGAACAGGAAAAAAGCTCTCCTGTGTGAACCCTCTGGTGAGTAACCAAACATGATTTCTGGTTAAAACATTTCCCACATTCTGAACAGGAAAAAGGCTTCTCCCCTGTGTGAGTTCTCTGGTGATTAACAAGATGCCATTTCTGGTTAAAACATTTCCCACATTCTGAACAGAAAAAAGGCTTCTCCCCTGTGTGGTTTCTCTGGTGCTTAACAAAATTCCTTTTGCAGGTAAAACATTTCCCACATTCTGAACATGAAAAAGGCTTCTCTCCTGTGTGAGTTCTTTTGTGTTCATCAAGATTCCCTTTCTGGCTATAACATTTCCCACATTCTGAACATGAAAAAGGCTTCTCCCCTGTGTGAGTTCTCTGGTGTGTGACAAGTTCCCCTTTATGCTTAAAACATTTCCCACATTCTGAACAGGAAAAAGGCTTCTCCCCTGTGTGTTTTCTGTGGTGAAAAACCAAATCTGATTTCTGGTTAAAACACTTCCCACATTCTGAACATGAAAATGACTTATTTGCTTTAGGAGCAGTTTGTTTTTTAATGCCTCTTTTGTGACTTTGATTTTCCTTAATAGTCAGTAATGAATCAGAAGATGGGACCTGTTTTATAGGATCAGATGACAAATCTTTGCTGTGAATGGATGATGATATATCTGGAGTAACAGCAATCACTTCAGTTGTATCTTGTAGGATCTCAAGATCATCAGATTTAAAAATTGAAGATGTCAGCTGTCCCTCTGATCTCCTGGTACAGTCATCTGCTAACATAAAAAACAATTTTTTTTTATAAAATATCCTTGAGTTTTATATTTTTGAACATTTCTACTTAAACTGTCCATAAAAATGGCAAGCTATGTAAAAAACTTTAATTATTTACCAAGACAATGACAGTTCACAGTCTAATAGAAAACCGTGTTGGATAAGCCAGTAGTGCGTGGTGTTCAACTGTTTGTTCATTCTGCCTCCCCAATATAGAATAAAAAGAAACCAATCAATGTTATGTAGGCGAAAATAATAGCACTGGGTGGCCTGCCTGTATGTGCATTAGTAATAGGCTGTAGACCAGATGCTCTGCATTGCCTGTGTGAACAATGCCACATACAGACTATTATCTCTTATCTTTTTGTGCACGAATACCAAACAGCCAACACTGGATTGAAAGTCTTTGTTTCATCTGTATTTTTTGCACCTGTGTTTTTGCCATCATTAATCGGGTCCGCTGCACCCTGACAGTGCATTTGTTTGGAGGCTTCAGCAGGTAATCATCTCTGCTTTTTTCTCTGTGACTTTTTTAGGCGAAAATAATACCAATTCTCAACCCACAAAAAACAAGTCCCCACTCAGGTCCATCATCTGTCAATGGAAAAACAGAGGTTCCCACACTATTAGTGGCTCAAAGGCTGTTGAAAAGCAACAGAGTTTCTATAAACCAATCCAGCAAAATCCACTCTCACTTCTGAGTCTTGCAGTGTGCTCAAACAACATTTAGGCTATATCCACAAGTTGCGGATTTGCCTGTGGAATTTTCTGTGCAGATTCTGCATTTCTTGGCAGAAAACACAGGTCAGAATCTGCACGTTTTTTCAGCTTTTTTTTGCGGTTTAGCTGCGGATTTCAGGCGTTTTTTACCCCTGCAGATTTCTGTTATGGAATGGGTGCAGAAACGCTGCAGATCCGCAAAAAGAATTGACATGGTCCTTTTTTTAATCTGCTGTGTTTTTTGTGTGGATTTTTCCACCTCATTAGCACAGCATTTTTTTTTTCCCATTGATTTACATTGTACTGTAAATCACTTGTGGATCTCAAGATCATCAGATTTAAAAATTGAAGATGTCAGCTGTCCCTCTGATCTCCTGGTACAGTCATCTGCTAACATAAAAAACAATTTTTTTTTTAATAAAATATCCTTGAGTTTTATATTTTTGAACATTTCTACTTAAACTGTCCATAAAAATGGCAAGCTATGTAAAAAACTTTAATTATTTACCAAGACAATGACAGTTCACAGTCTAATAGAAAACCGTGTTGGATGAGCCAGTAGTGCGTGGTGTTCAACTGTTTGTTCATTCTGCCTCCCCAATATAGAATAAAAAGAAACCAATGTTATGTAGGCGAAAATAATAGCACTGGGCGGCCTGCCTGTATGTGCATTAGTAATAGGCTGTAGACCAGATGCTCTGCATTGCCTGTGTGAACAATGCCACATACAGACTATTATCTCTTATCTTTTTGTGCACGAATACCAAACAGCCAACACTGGATTGAAAGTCTGTTTCATCTGTATTTTTTGCACCTGTTATGGAATGGGTGCAGAAACGCTGCAGATCCACAAACAGAATTGACATGGTCCTTTTTTGAATCTGCTGTGTTTTTTGTGTGGATTTTTCCACCCCATTAGCACAGCATTTTTTTCCCATTGATTTACATTGTACTGTAAATCACTTGTGGATCTGCAGCGTTTCTGCACGGAAAAAAATGCTGCAGATCTGCAGGAAATCCACAACATGTGCACATACCATTAAGATCCCTGGATTTAGCAATATTATAATGAGAAGAATCCACTTAATTTGTAGTGTGTGTCTCCCGGAGCACAATCTGGGCACTATGTGCTGGGTAAACAAATGGAAAATATGTAATTTTCACTCTCCAACATCCACTTTGTCCTAATTTCCAGAAAGTGGCTGTGGAGTCAAAATATTCACTCCTCCTACATACGTGGTCAAAATTGTTGGTACCCATCATTTAATGTCAGAAAAACCCACAATGATCACAGAAATAACTTGAATCTGACAAAAGTAATAATACATCAAAAATGTATGAAAATGAAAGTCAGACATTGCTTTTCAACCATGCTTCCACAAAAAAATTTTTAAAAATAAAAAACTCATGAAATAGGCCTGGAGAGAAATGATGGGACCCTTAACTTAACCGCTTCGTGATTGCCAACGGTAGATAAAAGTCGGCGGTAGCAGGGCTTTGTGCAGCACCGACGTTTCTCTACGGATGGCGGTTTTGGGCTCATCAGGACCCCCACGTACCTTATAACGCTTCCTCCGACTTTATCGAGACCTGATTGGTTCAGATCCTGATGATGTCAGCATCACAGAAGCCAATAAGACATCACTAGGAAACTTTGTTATAGCAACAAACTTTCCCGGGCAATCTGCCTCATAAAAACCCAGTTTCTCCTCAGATTTCCTGTCAGTGAGAGATTAGAGGAGAAACCGTGTTACAAGAGCTGCTGGCAACAGCTGAGTCAGTCAGCCATCTTGTTATAAAGTAAAAAAAACAGATAAGGCAGGTTAGGGTTAGTGCTATAGTTAGGGTTAGTGTTGGGGATAAAGCTAGCGTTGCTGTTAGGCTAAAGTTAGCTTTGCTGTTTGTGTAGTAAGTTATCTTTAATGGTTTCAAACACTCCACTTAATTAATACTAATTATTGATACTTTGATATGGTTTCAGTCAGTTCTAATATTCAGTATATCCTTACTGTATGGAGTTTGCATAAGGCCATTGAAGTTTAAATGTCCAACCAGATGACCCATCTAGCAGAAGGTCATTTGTTGTTTAGTAACTGACCAGTTAAGGCCCCTTCACATTTAGCGACGCTGCAGCGATACCGACAACGATCCGAATCGCTGCAGCGTCGCCGTTTGGTCGCTGGAGAGCTGTCACACAGACCGCTCTCCAGCGACCAACGATGCCGGTAACCAGGGTAAACATCGGGTAACTAAGCGCAGGGCCGCGCTTAGTAAACCGATGTTTACCCTGGTTACCATGCTAAAAGTAAAAAAAAACAAACAGTACATACTTACCTACAGCCGTCTGTCCTCCAGCGCTGCGCTCTGCTTCTCTGCTCTCCTCCTGTACTGTCTGGGAGCCGGAAAGCAGAGCGGTGACGTCACCGCTCTGCTTTCCGGCTCACAGCCAGTACAGGAGGAGTGCAGAGCGCAGCGCTGGAGGACAGACAGCTGTAGGTAAGTATGTACTGTTTGTTTTTTTTTACTTTTAGCATGGTAACCAGGGTAAACATCGGGTTACTAAGCGCGGCCCTGCGCTTAGTTACCCGATGTTTACCCTGGTTACCAGTGAAGACATCGCTGGATCGGTGTCACACACGCCGATCCAGCGATGTCTCCAGGGAGTCCAGCGACGAAATAAAGTTCTGGACTTTATTCAGCGACCAACGATCTCCCAGCAGGGGCCTGATCGTTGGTCGCTGTCACACATAACGATTTCATTAACGATATCGTTGCTACGTCACAAATAGCAACGATATCGTTAACAATATCGTTATGTGTGAAGGTACCCTTAGTTGTTATTAGTGAATGTATTTGTTGTTAGTAACTGACTGATTTAACCCCTTCCCGTCCTGTGACACAGCGTATGCGTCATGAAAGTCGGTGCCAATCCGACCTGTGACGCATATGCTGCGTCACAGAATGATCGTGTCCCTGCAGATCGGGTGAAAGGGTTAACTGTAATTTCACCCAACCAGCATGGACAGGGGGAGTGGTACTTCAGCCCGGGGGGAGGCTTCACCCCCCCGTGGCTACGATCACTCTGATTGGCTGTTGAAAGTGAAACAGCCAATCAGAGCAATCTGTAATATTTCACCAATGAAAACTGGTGAAATATTACAATCCAGCCATGGCCGATGCTGCAATATCATCGGCCATGGCTGGACACCACGATCTGCCTCCGCCACTGCTCCCCTTCATCCTCTGTCCTGTCCTCTGCTCCCCTCCGTCCTCCCGTCCGCTCCCCCCGTTGTCCGATCCCACCCCCACATACTTACCGAGTTTCGGTGTCCCTCCCGGTGTCCATCCGTCTTCTCCATGGGCGCCGCCATCTTCCAAAATGGCGGGCACATGCGCAGTGCGCCCGCCGAATCTGCCAGCCGGCAGATTCATTCCAGGTACATTTTGATCACGGTGATAGAACCTATCACCGTGATCAAAATTACAAAAAGAGTATATAACCCCCCACTTTAGCACCTGCATAGGTATGGAAAATAATAAAATAAAGAAAATATATTTATTTTTATTTTTCCACTAGGGATAGGCTTAGAGTTGCAATTAGGGTTAGGGTTGCAACTAGGGTTAGGGTTGCAATTAGGGATAGGGGTAGGGTTGCAAATAGGGTTAGAACTAGGGTTACGGTTGCAATTAGGGTTAGGGTTGCAACTAGGGTTAGGGTTGCAATTAGCGTTAGGGTTAGAATTAGGGTTGGAATTCGGGTTAGAATTGGCCGCTGCGGATTCGTAGCACTTTTCCATCACATTTACAGGACCATATAAACCTATCGAAAACCAAATCCGCTGTGCCCATGGCGAGAAAAACACCGCTCGGTATTTTCCACAGCATGTCAATTCTTTGTGTGGATTTCACAGAGTTTTACACCTGTTCCTGTATAGGAATCCGCAGGTGAAATCCGCACAAAAAACACTTTCAAAAACGGTGCGGAAAAATCCGCAACGTGGGCACATAGCCTTAGGGTTGGAATTGTGCAGGCGTGTACTTCAGAGGACACAGCATGAACTTCAACCCAATATTGCGGCCAGCATGCAGCCAGCGGGTAAGGAAAGGGTGAATCAAACACCCGAAAACCCCGCCTATATGACCGCAAACCTGTCCCGCCAAATTCAGGTGACAGGTTCCCTTTAAGGAGGTTTCTTCCTGGCATTCCAATGACCAAAGTTTTTCACTGAAGTACATTGGACAGTATAAGATATAAAAGACAGACATGCAAGAGAGGAGATATAGGGAACACACACATGGAAGAGAGGTGAGAGACACAGCCTGATGACCTGTACCATAATGTAATGTATGAATAATGTTATTTTACTGTTTTTAGTGACTGTGTATTTTCTTATTATTTATTAAGTAAATTCATTTTGTTTATTCAATTTTCGTGTGAGCATTTATTTATTCATCACAATTCCTTGAACCTTAACAAAACTCCGTTAGGCTAACGTTAGCGTCGCCGTTAGGCTAACGTTAGCGTCGCCGTTAGGCTAACGTTAGCGTCGCCGTTAGGCTAACGTTAGCGTCGCCGTTAGGCTAACGTTAGCGTCGCCGTTAGGCTAACGTTAGCGTCGCCGTTAGGCTAACGTAAGCATCGCCGTTAGGCTAAAGTTAGAGTTAGGCTAAAGAACTAGGCTTTTCTCAATTGTCTCCCCAATAATTTCGTCACGTCAGAGTTTTCTACTTTCAGAAAGAAAAAAAAAAAGAAAAACAAATAAAATGGCCTTTCAGTATTATAGTGCAGAGGAGGCTTATGCACTTTTTTTTTTCTAACAGCGAAGAAAGTGCAGTGCCAGATGGCGATGTGGATTCCGAGGGCTTTAGTAGCAGCGACAGTGATAGCTCAGAAATGAGCAGTGATTCTGCTCCATCCTCGCACACAAGGACCAGTACAACAAGAAGGACAAATAGCGCTTCTGGAGAAATGTCTCCAACTCAGGGAACAATGCCCAGTACTAGCGATGTCCCTAGTGCTTGTGAATGGCGCACACCAATGTCCAAGGGGCTTTGCCTCTTGATGTAGCATTTCTCAGATGGGAGGCTTCGGATTTGGCTACTCCATTCATCCTTAATTTTAATGCCATTCCTAGTATAAATGTGGAGGTGGAAAATTTTGGACCAGTTAATTTTTTTAATTTGTTTCTGACAGATAGCTTGCTAGAGCAAATTGTCCTACAAACAAATTTATATATGTCCCAATTCATCAGCTAGAATCCACAATCCTATTATTTTAGGTCAAATTTATGGACACCAACCAATGTCCTAGAAAAGAAATATCACTTATCCTTGCGGAGATAGACATGCTAAGCATGCCGAGATGAGGAGACTTAAAGCCGCAATGCTCCTCTGGGTAATATGCTAATTATGCAAATTGTCTCTTCAGAGAGGAAGAGCTCTAGAATGCTAGTGCCACCAATTGGAAGGTAGCAATCCTACAAGTCAATGTTGACCCTTTAACGAGCCTTGTGTTAGGGCTGGCGGAACGCACCAAGTAAATATAATGATAGTAAAGGTGCGTTCGCAGCCCGAGGTCCACCGTGCAGGAGTGGGACCTGCTGCTAGTAAATGGCGGCACTATATGGCGGTACTACGCCAGAATAGACACGGGTTCCGTCACCCGGTCTGTATAGGAGCGAACTCTTTTGCTTCACAGAGTCGCCGGGAATAAAGGTAGCGCTGTGCCCTGTTAGCAGACACAGGGTGCAGCAAATGGATACTAGTGGGATCCGTGCAATTCACCCCCACTATGCTGCTGGTTGATCCCGCTGTGACCGTCGGTGGCTTTTGAGCCTGCGCCTGAGGACGCCCAGAGTCAGATGCTGGGACTAAGCGGGAGTTCCCACCCTACACTGACGGTTTGTCAGGAGCAACAGGAGATAGCCACACAGAGTGCGTACAGCACTGCACTGGCGGACACTGCTGGATAGACGCAGTATAGATTGTGCTTGGTGCTGGATGACAGCTACAACATTCGCGAACATTCATCAACTCTAGGGATGGGAATGATTCGGAGCTTTCACCAGAACAGCCATACATACACACACAAACACACACACAAGTACTGATTTATACTAGCGCATGGCCGAGACTTTTATAGATGTAGCCTTCCAGGACCATCCTAGTGGTCCAATCGGAGCTGCTACAGGACCTGAGCATGTGACCTCCGAACTCCAATGAGAGATCGTCCCATGGGCATGCTCAGTAGATGAAAAGCAGGACTTAGTCCCTGGAACGTCTGCTCGACGCTGATCAATGCTGGTTACAAAGGCTGAACATGGGGTGGCAGCTGTAACCAGCCGCACAGTATCAGGTTGAGCCAGACCCTGGGACGGACGTCTCTGCTGAGCAGGCTCCACTGCGGCTGGAGAAGAATGGGACACCGCAGCGGAGGTGGTTCGAGATTCCCCCTGTGCAGAGGCGGGAACTCGACACCTAACACCTTGTCACGTGACTTAGGATAATAGCCAAACCAGAATCTCAGTTTGCAGACACTGTGTTTTGGGGTACTGCCCCTCATCAGTGCAAAGTAGAGATCTGGTTTGGCTGTGCGTGAGGCGTCAGAGCATTGCGGCTTTAAGTCTCCTCATCTCGGCATGTTTAGCATGTCGATCTCCGCAAGGAGAAACGATACTTCTTGGATAACGGTCTGACGCCTCTCGCACAGCCAAACCAGATCTCCGCTTTGCACGGACGAGGGGCAGTACCCCGAAACGCAGTGTCTGGAAATTGAGATTCTGGTTTGGCTATGACAGGAAAGATCTTAAAGCTTTACACCCCAACAGAAAACATTTCCATTGAGGAGTCCATTGTAAAATTCAAAGGAAGACTGCACCTCAAGCAATTTATTCCTTCTAAGGCTGGCGTCACACTAGCGAGTTTTACGGACGTATGAGCGCATAAAATACGTCCGTAAAACACGCCTAACAAACGTCCCAATTATTCTCTATGCCCCTGCTCCTATCTGCTGTATTTTACTGATCAATATTATACGGCTTTCTACGGCCGTAGAAAATCGCAGCATGGTGCGTTTGTCACCGTATTGCGCAAAAAAAACACCAATGAAAGTCTATGGACCAGCAGTGTGACTTGCGAGAAATACGCAGCGGTGTTAGAGAGAAAAGCCGGTAATTCAGTGTGGTGTACAGTAAAATCACACTGACAGCTTACAGTAGAATAGGTGGAATAAATGTGTACACATAGAATAGGTATATATATATATATATATGTATGTCAGTGAGACACATATATGTATATATATTATATATATATATATATATAAATTACAAAACAAAATGTATAGACCATTTTCTTCTGCTACCCTTGCGAAAGTAAAAAAAATAGATCTAAATGAAAATTCTTGTGTAAGAAAAGTAAATTTTTATTTTTTCCTTCCACGTTCCATTCATTCCTGTGAAGCACCTGAAGGGTTAATAAACTTCTTGAATGTGGTTTTGCACACCTTCAGGGGTGCAGTTTTTAGAATGGTGTCACTTTTGGGTATTTTCTGTCATATTGACCCCCCAAACTCACTTCTAATGTGATGTGGTCCCTAAAAAAATGGTTTTGTAAATTTTGCTCTAAAAATGAGAAATTGCTGGTCAACTTTTAATCCTTTCTAGCAAAAAAATTTGTTTCCAAAATTGTGCTGATGTAAAGTAGACATGTGGGAAATGTTATTTATTAACTATTTTGTGCGATATGTTTCTCTGATTTAAAAGCATAAAAATGTAAATTTTTAAAATTGCTAAATTTTCTAAATTTTTGCCAAATGTCGATTTTTTAACAAATAAACAAAAGTTATATCAGAGAAATTTTACCACTATCATAAAGTGCAATATGTCACAAGAAAAGTTTCTCAGAATAACCAGGATTCGTTGAAGCGTTAGAGTTATTACCTCATAAAGTGACACTGGTCAGAATTGAAAAAATGGCCCGGTCACGGATGCAAAAACAGACTCTGGCGCGAAAGGGTTAATATTTTGCTGCACAACCTTTTGAGGCAATCACTGCAATCAAACGACTCCTGTAATTGTCAATGAGACTTCTGCACCTCTTGACAGGTATTTTGGCCGCTCCTCAAGAGCAAACTGCTCCAGTTGTCTCGTGTATGAAGGTTGCCTTTTCCAGACGACATGTTTCAGCTCTTTCCAAAGATGCTCAATAGGATGTAGGTAAGGGCTCATAGAAGGGCACTTCAGAATAGTCCAATGTTTTCCTCTTAGCCATTCTTGGGTGTTTTTAGCTGTGTGTTTTGGGTCATTATCCTGTTGCAAAACCCATAACCTGCTACTGAGACCAAGCTTTCTGACACTGGGCAGCACATTTCTCTCTAGAATTCCTTGATAGTCTTAGGATTTCATTGTACCCTGCACAGATTCTAGACACACTGTGCCAGATGCAGCAAAGAGGCCCAGAACAGAGCCTCCTCCATGTTTCACAGAAGGGACAGTGTTCTTTTCTTGATATGCTTCATTTTTCCATCTGTGAACATAGAGCTGATGTGCCTTGCCAAAAAGTTCCATTTTTGTCTCATCTGTCCATAGGACATTCTCTCAGAAGCTTTGTTGCTTTTCAACATGTAGTTTGGCAAATTCCAGTCTGGCTTTTTTATGATTTTCTTCAACAATGGTGTCCTCCTTGGTCGTCTCCCTTGAAGTCCACTTTGGCTCATACAACGACAGATGGTGCGATCTGACACTGATGTTCCTTGAGCTTGAAGTTCACCTTCAATCTGTTTAGAAGCTTTTCTGGTCTCTTTTGTTACCATTCGTATTATCCGTCTCTTTGATGTGTCATCAATTTTCCTCCTGTGTCCAGGGAGGTTGGCTACAGTCCCATGGATCTTACATTTCTGAATAATATGTGCAACTGTAGTCACAGGAACATCAAGCTGCTTGGTGATGGTCTTATAACTTTTACCTTTAACATGTTTGTCTATAATTTTCTTTCTAATCTCCTGAGACAACTCTTTCCTTCGCTTCCTCTGGTCCATGTTGAGTGTGATACACACCATGTCACCACACAGCACAGTGAGTATCTGTAGCCCTATATACAGGCCACTCACTGATTCCAGGATTGTAGACACCTGTGATGATAGTTACTGGACACACCGCGATTTAGCATGTCTCTTTGTCACATTATTTTCAGGGGTACCATTTCTGTCCAGGCCTATTTCATGAGTTTTATTTTTTGAAAAATTCTGTGGAAGCATGGTTGAACAGCAATGTCTGACTTTCATTTGTTCATTTTCATCGATCTTTTATTCTTATTACTTTTGTCAGATTTAAGTTCGGCGACCATTGTGTTTTTTTCTTTCATTGCACGAGGGGTACCAATATTTTTGACCACATATGTATAGATTATAACCCTCAGTGAATTAATTTATAAAATGGAATCACTTTATGGGGATTTTGAATATTCTGATTTTCAGTCATTTAGTCATATTATGGCTTCTGCACATGGCTGGCTCTAGGTTCTCGTGGGCCCCAGGACGAAAGAGTCCCGGTGGCCCATTTAACACATACCGCAATTCATGATGCACAGATACGGCACAGAAACATAGGTATAGTACAATGCCAAAGATTTCACTTACTTCTTACATTACATGAGTGATGTCTGTTGTAAATTATACAATAGGTCAGAAACCAGACAGTACAGTCCTCCATACAGTATTATGGGCACCACATAGTGCTCAATACAGATTAATAAGCCCCATATATTGCTCCATACAGTATTACGGGCACCACATAGTGCTCCATACAGAATAATGAGACACAAATATGGCTCCATCTACTATATAATTGTCTAAGGGTCACTTCCGTCTGTCTGTCTGTCTGTCACGGATATTCATTGGTCGCGGCCTCTGTCTGTCATGGAAATCCAAGTCGCTGATTGGTCGCGGCAAAAGAGCCACGACCAATCAGCGACGGGCACAGTCGGGAAGAAAATAGCAGCTCCTTACTCCCTGCAGTCACTGCCCGGCGCCCACATACTCCCCTCCGATCACCGCTCACACAGGGTTAATGCCGGCGGTAATGGACCGCATTATGCCACGGGTAACACACTCCGTTACCGCCGCTATTAACCCTGTGTGTCCCCAACCTTTTACTATTGATGCTGCCTATGCGGCATCACTAGTAAAAAAATGTAATGTTAAAAATAATAAAAAAACAAAAAAACTGCTATAGTCACCCTCCGTAGTCCGCCGAGCCGCCCGCGCCTGCCGCCATCTTCCGTTCCCAGCGAGGCATTGCGAAATTACCCAGAAGACTTAGCGGTCTCGCGAGACCGATAAGTCATCTGCGTAATTTCGCAATGCATCCTGGGAACGGAAGATGGCGGCTGCCATGCGGGTATCGCCGGAGCTTCGCTGGATCCCGGCGAGTGAGTATATAACTATTTTTTATTTTAATTACTTTTTTAACAGGGATATGGTGCCCACACTGCTGTATACTACATAGGCAGTGTTATATACTATGTGGGCTGTGCTAGATATTACGTGGCCACTGTTATATACTGTGTGGGCTGTGTTATATACTACGTGACCGGACAATATACTACGTGACTGGGCAATATACTACGTGGCTCTGTGCTGTATACTACGTCGCTGGGCAAAATACTACGGAGCTGGGCAATATATTACGTGACTGGACAATATACTACGTGACTGGGCAATATACTACGTGACTGGGCAATATACTACGTGGCTGGGCAATATACAGTTAGGGCCAGAAATATTTGGACAGTGACACAAGTTTTGTTATTTTAGCTGTTTACAAAAACATGTTCAGAAATACAATTATATATATAATATGTGCTGAAAGTGAACACTCCCAGCTGCAATATGATAGTTTCCACATCCAAATCGGAGAAAGGGTTTAGGAATCATAGCTCTGTAATGCATAGCGTCCTCTTTTTCAAGGGACCAACAGTAATTGGACAATGGACTCTGAGGGCTGCAATTAACTCTGAAGGCGTCTCCCTCGCTAACCTGTAATCAATGAAGTAGTTAAAAGGTCAGGGGTGGATTCCAGGTGTGTGGTTTTGCATTTGGAAGCTGTTGCTGTGAGCAGACAACATGCGGTCAAAGGAACTCTCAATTGAGGTGAAGCAGAACATCCTGAGGCTGAAAAAAAAGAAAAAATCCATCAGAGAGATAGCAGACATGCTTGGAGTAGCAAAATCAACAGTTGGGTACATTCTGAGAAAAAAGGAATTGACTGGTGAGCTTGGGAACTCAAAAAGACCTGGGCGTCCATGGATGACAACAGTGGTGGATGATCGCTGCATACTTAATTTGGTGAAGAAGAACCCGTTCACAACATCAACTGAAGTCCAGAACACTCTCAGTGAAGTAGGTGTATCTGTCTCTAAGTCAACAGTAAAGAGAAAACTCCATGACAGTAAATACAAAGGGTTCACATCTAGATGCAAACCATTCATCAATACCAAAAATAGACAGGCCAGAGTTAAATTTGCAGAAAAACACCTCAAGAAGCCAGCTCAGTTCTGGAAAAGTATTCTATGGACAGATGAGACAAAGATCAACCTGTACCAGAATGATGGGAAGAAAAAAGTTTTGAGAAGAAAGGGAACGGCACATGATCCAAGGCACACCACATCCTCTGTAAAACATGGTGGAGGCAACGTGATGGCATGGGCATGCATGGCTTTCAATGGCACTGGGTCACTTGTGTTTATTGATGACATAAGAGCAGACAAGAGTAGCCGGATGAATTCTGAAGTGTACCGGGATATACTTTCAGTCCAGATTCAGCCAAATGCTGCAAAGTTGATTGGACGGCGCTTCATAGTACAGATGGACAATGACCCCAAGCATACAGCCAAAGCTACCCAGGAGTTCATGAGTGCCAAAAAGTGGAACATTCTGCAATGGCCAAGTCAATCTCCAGATCTAAACCCAATTGAGCATGCATTTCACTTGCTCAAATCCAGACTTAAGACGGAAAGACCCACAAACAAGCAAGACCTGAAGGCTGCGGCTGTAAAGGCCTGGCAAAGCATTAAGAAGGAGGAAACCCAGCGTTTGGTGATGTCCATGGGTCCCAGACTGAAGGCAGTGATTGCCTCCAAAGGATTTGCAACAAAATATTGAAAATAAAAATATTTTGTTTGGGTTATGTTTATTTGTCCAATTACTTTTGACCTCCTAAAATGTGGAGTGTTTGTAAAGAAATGTGTACAATTCCTACATTTTCTATCAGATATTTTTGTTCAACCCTTCAAATTAAACGTTACAATCTGCACTTGAATTCTGTTGTAGAGGTTTCATTTCAAATCCAATGTGGTAGCATGCAGAGCCCAACTCGCGAAAATTGTGTCACTGTCCAAATATTTCTGGCCCTAACTGTATTATGTAGCTGGGCAATATACTACGTGGCTGGGCAATATACTACGTGGCTGGGCAATATACTACGTGGCTGGGCAATATACTATGTGGCTGGGCAATATACTACGTGGCTGGGCAATATACTATGTGGCTGGGCAATATACTACGTGGCTGGGCAATATACTACGTGACTGGGCAATATACTACGTGACTGGGCAATATATTACGTGGCTGGGCAATATATTATGTAGCTGGGCAATATACTACGTGGCTGGGCAATATACTACGTGACTGGGCAATATACTACGTGACTGGGCAATATACTACATGACTGGGCAATATACTACGTGGCTGGGCAATATACTATGTAGCTGGGCAATATACTACGTGACTGGGCAATATACTACGTAGCTGGGCAATATACTACGTGGCTGGGTAATATACTACGTGACTGGGCAATATACTACGTGACTGGGCAATATACTACGTGGTTGGGCAATATACTATGTAGCTGGGCAATATACTACGTGACTGGGCAATATACTATGTAGCTGGGCAATGTACTACGTGGCTGGGTAATATACTACGTGGCTGGGCAATATACTACGTGGCTGGGCAATATACTACGTGGCTGGGCAATATACTACGTGGCTGGGCAATATACTACGTGGCTGGGCAATATACTATGTAGCTGGGCAATATACTACGTGACTGGGCAATATACTACGTGACTGGGCAATATACTACGTGACTGGGCAATATACTACATGACTGGGCAATATACTACGTGGCTGGGCAATATACTACGTGACTGGGCAATATACTACGTGACTGGGCAATATACTACATGACTGGGCAATATACTACGTGGCTGGGCAATATACTATGTAGCTGGGCAATATACTACGTGACTGGGCAATATACTACGTAGCTGGGCAATATACTACGTGGCTGGGTAATATACTACGTGACTGGGCAATATACTACGTGACTGGGCAATATACTACGTGGTTGGGCAATATACTATGTAGCTGGGCAATATACTACGTGACTGGGCAATATACTATGTAGCTGGGCAATGTACTACGTGGCTGGGTAATATACTACGTGGCTGGGCAATATACTACGTGGCTGGGCAATATACTACGTGGCTGGGCAATATACTACGTGGCTGGGCAATAAACTACGTGGCTGGGCAATATACTACGTGACTGGGCAATATACTACGTGGCTGGGCAATATACTACGTGGCTGGGCAATATACTACATGGCTGGGCAATATACTACGTAGCTGGGCAATATACTACGTGACTGGGCAATATACTATGTGACTGGGCAATATACTACGCGGCTGGGCAATATACTACGTGGCTGGGCAATATACTACATAGCTGGGCAATATACTACGTGACTGGGCAATATACTACGTGGGCTGTGCAATATACTACATGGACATGCATATTCTAGAATACCCGATGCGTTAGAATCGGGCCACCATCTAGTACAGAATAATGAGCCCCATATATGGCTCCATACAGAATAATGAGCACCATATATTGCTCCATACAGTACTATGGGCCCCATACATTACTCCATACTGTACAAGGGGCAACATATAATGCTCCATAAAGAATAATGAGCCCCATATATTGCTCCATAGAGTATATGATGGCCCCATATATTGTTCCATACCGAATGGGCCCTATATAATGCTCCATACAGAATAGTCCCCATATAATGCTTCATATATAATGGGCCCCATATTATGCTCCATGATAAGCTTCATATAATGCTCCATATATAATCAGCCCCATATATGATGTTCCATTGTATGATCGGCCCATATAATGTTCCACATATAATGGATCCCATATATGATGCTCCAGTGTATAATCAGACTCACATATAATGTTCCATATACTGTATGATGGGCCCAATATATGATGCTCCAGTGTATAATGGGCCCCATATATTATGTTCCATATGATAGGCCCCATATAATGCTCCATTTATGATGGACCTATCCATGTGCTCCAAACATCAAAAAAAGAAAAAATGAAATACTCACCTCTCATCGTTGGCCACTGCTCTGAACTCCTCAGCATCGCTGGCTTCCGGCTCTCTGAACTGTGACTCCTCAGGTAGAGCAGTGTTGTGAATTCTGTTGTTGAGCTCCCTCCTGTGGTCAGGAATGGTACTTCAGCTGGTTCTGTCCATGGAATTTCTCTGGTGGCTGTGGGTGTTTCTGAGTTTCCTTCCACAGGTGACGAGCTTAATTCGTTAGCTGGCTACTCTATTTAACTCCACTTGGATCTTTGTTAGATGCCAGCTGTCAATGTTGTACTATGGCTCTAGTTTGCTCCTGGATCGTTCTGAGTACCTGTTGCTCCAGCAGAAGCTAAGTTCCTCTGTGCTATTTTGCTTGTTTGCTATTTTTTCTGTCCAGCTTGCTATTGTCAATATTGCCTTGCTTGCTGGAAGCTCTGGGACGCAGAGGGGCGCCCCCCGCACCGTGAGTCAGTGCGGAAGGTATTTTTTCCCCTGCACTTTCTGCGTGGCTTTTGTAGGTTTTTGTGCTGACCGCAAAGTGACCTTTCCTATCCTCTGTCTGTTCAGTAAGTCGGGCCTCTCTTTGCTAAATCTATTTCATCTCTGCGTTTGTGATTTCATCTTGCTCACAGTCAATATATGTGGGGGGCTGCCTTTTCCTTTGGGGAATTTCTCTGAGGCAAGGTAGGCTTATTTTTCCTCTTTAGGGCTAGCTAGTTTCTGAGGCTGTGACGAGTTGCATAGGGAGCGTTAGGAGCAATCCACGGCTATTTTTAGTGTGTGTGATAGGATTAGGGATTGCGGTCAGCAGAGTTCCCACTTCCCAGAGCTTGTCTTGTGTTTTTGTGGCTATCAGGTCTTTCCGGGTGCTCTTAACCACCAGGTCCATTATTGTCCTAACCACCACGTCATAACAGTACAGCTGGCCACAAAGTATTAATGCATCTCAATAGAGGGATAAGAGAAGTTCTGAGACCATTTTTTTTTCTTTGCAGCGTCTTTTGTCTCTCATTTCCCCCATACCTCTGGGTGGTTCAGAACACAGGTGTAGACATGGACATTCAAGGTCTGTCCTCTTGGATGGATAATCTCACTACAAGGGTACAAAACATTCAAGATTTTGTGGTTTAGAATCCGATGTCAGAGCCTAGGATTCCAATTCCTGATTTGTTTTTTGGTGATAGATCTAAGTTCTTGAATTTCAAAAATAATTGTAAATTGTTTCTTGCCCTGAAACCTCGCTCCTCAGGTGACTCTGTTCAACAAGTAAAGATCATTATTTCTTTATTACGTGGCGGCCCTCAAGACTGGGCATTTTCCCTTGCGCCAGGAGATCCGGCATTGCGTGATGTTGATGCGTTTTTTTCCTGGCGCTTGGATTGCTTTATGACAAACCAAATTCAGTGGATCAGGCAGAGAAAGTCTTGCTGGATCTGTGTCAGGGTCAGGATGAAGCAGAGACATATTGTCAGAAGTTTAGAAAGTGGTCTGTGCTCACTCAGTGGAATGACTGTGCTCTGGCAGCAATCTTCAGAAAGGGTCTCTCTGAAGCCCTTAAGGATGTCATGGTGGGATTTCCCATGCCTGCTGGTCTGAATGAGTCTATGTCTTTGGCCATTCAGATCGATCGACGCTTTCGTGAGCGTAAAGCTGTGCACCATTTGGCGGTATTATCTGAGCACAGGCCTGAGCCTATGCAATGTGATAGGACTTTGACCAGAGCTGAACGGCAAGAACACAGACGTCGGAATGGACTGTGTTTTTACTGTGGTGATTCCACTCATGCTATCTCCGACTGTCCTAAGCGCACTAAGCGGTTCGCTGGGTCTGCCACCATTGGTACGGTACAGTCTAAATTTCTATTGTCCGTTACTCTGATTTGCTCTTTGTCATCCTATTCTGTTATGGCCTTTGTGGATTCAGGCGCTGCCTTGAATTTGATGGACTTGGAGTATGCTAGGCGCTGTGGTTTTTTCTTGGAGCCCTTGCAATATCCTATTCCATTGAGAGGAATTGATGCTACGCCTTTGGCCAAGAATAAGCCTCAGTACTGGACCCAATTGACCATGTGCATGGCTCCTGCACATCAGGAGGATATCCGCTTTGTGGTGTTGCATAATCTGCATGATGTGGTCGTTTTGGGGTTGCCATGGCTACAGGTTCATAATCCAGTACTGGACTGGAAATCTATGTCTGTGTCCAGCTGGGGTTTCCAGGGGGTACATGGTGATGTTCCATATTTGTCAATTTCGTCTTCCACTCCTTCTGAAGTTCCGGAGTTTTTGTTGGATTATCAGGATGTATTTGATGAGCCCAAAGCCAGTGCCCTACCTCCTCATAGGGATTGCGATTGTGCAATTAATTTGATTCCTGGTAGTAAGTTTCCTAAGGGCCGACTGTTCAATTTATCTGTGCCAAAACACGCCGCTATGCGGAGTTATATAAAGGAATCCTTGGAGAAAGGCCATATTCGCCCGTCGTCATCACCGTTAGGAGCAGGGATCTTTTTTGTGGCCAAGAAGGATGGTTATTTGAGACCTTGTATTGATTACCGCCTTCTTAATAAAATTACAGTCAAATTTCAGTATCCTTTGCCGCTGCTGTCTGATTTGTTTGCTCATATTAAAGGGGGTAGTTGGTTCACCAAGATAGATCTTCGAGGGGCGTATAATCTTGTGCGTATTAAACAGGGCGATGAATGGAAAACAGCATTTAATACGCCCGAGGGCCATTTTGAGTACCTGGTTATGCCATTCGGGCTTTCCAATGCTCCATCAGTATTTCAGTCCTTTATGCATGACATCTTCCGAGAGTACCTGGATAAGTTCCTGATTGTGAATTTGGATGATATTTTGGTCTTTTCGGATGATTGGGAGTCTCATGTGAAACAGGTCAGAATGGTGTTCCAGGTCCTTCGTGCGAATTTCTTGTTTGTAAAGGGGTCTAAGTGTCTCTTTGGAGTTCAGAAGGTTTCGTTTTTGGGGTTCATTTTTTCCCCTTCTGCTATCGAAATGGACCCTGTTAAAGTCCAGGCCATTTACGATTGGACTCAGCCGACATCTGTGAAGAGCCTGCAGAAATTCCTGGGCTTTGCTAATTTTTATCGTCGCTTCATCGCTAATTTTTCTAGTGTTGCTAAACCGTTGACTGATTTGACCAAGAAGGGTGCTGATGTGGTCAATTGGTCTTCTGCGGCTGTGGAAGCTTTTCAGGAATTGAAGCGTCGTTTTTCTTCTGCCCCTGTGTTGCGCCAGCCAGATGTTTCGCTCCCGTTTCAGGTTGAGGTGGATGCTTCTGAGATTGGAGCAGGGGCTGTTTTGTCACAAAGAAGTTCTGATGGCTCGGTGATGAAGCCATGTGCCTTCTTTTCTAGAAAGTTCTCGCCTGCTGAGCGCAATTATGATGTGGGCAATCAAGAGTTGTTGGCCATGAAGTGGGCATTCGAGGAGTGGCGTCATTGGCTTGAAGGAGCCAAGCATCGCATGGTGGTCTTGACAGATCACAAGAATTTGACTTATCTTGAGTCTGCCAAACGGTTGAATCCGAGACAGGCTCGATGGTCGCTATTTTTCTCCCGTTTTGATTTTGTGGTTTCGTACCTTCCGGGCTCTAAGAATGTGAAGGCTGATGCCCTGTCAAGGAGTTTTGTGCCTGACTCTCCGGGTGTTCCTGAGCCGGCGGGTATTCTCAAAGAGGGGGTAATTTTGTCTGCCATCTCCCCTGATTTGCAGCGGGTGCTGCAAAAATTTCAGGCAAAATAACATTGAAGCCAGCATATTATAAACTCAGATAATGATAGAGTAAAGTGAAAGTACCATATGTAAAATATGCTGAATGGATAATAAAGGGGCCAACTGCCAATAGGAATATACTAAAGAAAAAAAGAAGAGAACAGGCAGCCATATGGTCCCATAAAAAATAACACTTTATTGAAAAACATTAAAATAACACCATACACAGAACAGGGGTACAGTAGGGGATACAGAGGCAACCACATGGCAAATGCAAGAAAACAGACCAAAACCAGGTCCAAGGACCGTGCTGCTATGTTATTATAGCATTACATACCATCTCCCCGTATGAAAATGTAAACAGTACATAGTCCAGCAGATCTAGGGCAAGTGCCCTCATAAGGGGGATACACAGTAGGAGTTACGCATCTATCAGCATATACATAGCGGATGACATACCTCCAATGAACAGCACAGGTACAAGGTGCGGCAGGCCTGACCCCGACGCGCGTTTCGGAGCGCGCAGCTCCTTCATCAGGGGGTAGCCATACACAGTATGGCACACATATATATGTGCCGCCGACAGGAAGTCAATATAGCGTGCAGAAACGCCCCCATAAGCACAGCCAGGCACCGGGCGGCGCGCGCCACCTCCAACATGGCCGCCGGCACCGGAAACACGTGGGGCCCCACGTGACCGGCGCCGGACGGCAGAAGCAGGCGCGCGCACCAACCCAGACCCCGGCGCGTGCGCACACGAAACCGGGCATCGCGCCGCCATCTAGAAATAGGTATGGAAGGGCGGAAGTGCAGAGTACAATACATATATGATACTGCACAAATTCCCCACAGATAAATGCCATAGAGGGAAATAGATACAGGATCAGTGTACTAATAAACAAGCCATAGAGAACATAAGGAAACAAAAATATGCAAAAAATAAATAATGACTAAATAAGTACACATAACTACAAAACGGACATAAGGCTAGTATTAACAGCCCGGACAACAATCCCTCTTATTAGCGTATAGAACACAACCATATGGGCAGTATACAGTTACAAAACGTGCATATAAATACTAAACATACAAATAAACATAAAGGGGCGGAAGCAACAAGCATAAGCATATAAATATATGTATATATACACACAAACAAGCGTGTTAAATATAATACAACAACTATACAAGATAACATTGTAGATGATAACAGGGAGCCTATATTTATATGCTTATGCTTGTTGCTTCCGCCCCTTTATGTTTATTTGTATGTTTAGTATTTATATGCACGTTTTGTAACTGTATACTGCCCATATGGTTGTGTTCTATACGCTAATAAGAGGGATTGTTGTCCGGGCTGTTAATACTAGCCTTATGTCCGTTTTGTAGTTATGTGTACTTATTTAGTCATTATTTATTTTTTGCATATTTTTGTTTCCTTATGTTCTCTATGGCTTGTTTATTAGTACACTGATCCTGTATCTATTTCCCTCTATGGCATTTATCTGTGGGGAATTTGTGCAGTATCATATATGTATTGCACTCTGCACTTCCGCCCTTCCATACCTATTTCTAGATGGCGGCGCGATGCCCGGTTTCGTGTGCGCACGCGCCGGGGTCTGGGTTGGTGCGCGCGCCTGCTTCTGCCGTCCGGCGCCGGTCACGTGGGGCCCCACGTGTTTCCGGTGCCGGCGGCCATGTTGGAGGTGGCGCGCGCCGCCCGGTGCCTGGCTGTGCTTATGGGGGCGTTTCTGCACGCTATATTGACTTCCTGTCGGCGGCACATATATATGTGTGCCATACTGTGTATGGCTACCCCCTGATGAAGGAGCTGCGCGCTCCGAAACGCGCGTCGGGGTCAGGCCTGCCGCTCCTTGTACCTGTGCTGTTTATTGGAGGTATGTCATCCGCTATGTATATGCTGATAGATGCGTAACTCCTACTGTGTATCCCCCTTATGAGGGCACTTGCCCTAGATCTGCTGGACTATGTACTGTTTACATTTTCATACGGGGAGATGGTATGTAATGCTATAATAACATAGCAGCACGGTCCTTGGACCTGGTTTTGGTCTGTTTTCTTGCATTTGCCATTTGGTTGCCTCTGTATCCCCTACTGTACCCCTGTTCTGTGTATGGTGTTATTTTAATGTTTTTCAATAAAGTGTTATTTTTTATGGGACCATATGGCTGCCTGTTCTCTTCTTTTTTTCTTTAAAAATTTCAGGCTGATAGACCTGACCGGTGCCCAGCAGAGAGGCTGTTTGTCCCTGATAGATGGACTAGTAGAGTTATCTCTGAGATTCATTGTTCAGTGTTGGCTGGTCATCCTGGAATCTTTGGTACCAGAGATTTGGTGGCTAGATCCTTTTGGTGGCCGTCTTTGTCACGGGATGTGCGTTCTTTTGTGCAGTCCTGTGGGACTTGTGCTCGGGTTAAGCCCTGCTGTTCTCGTGCCAGTGGGTTGCTTTTGCCCTTGCCGGTCCCGAAGAGGCCCTGGACGCATATTTCTATGGATTTTATTTTGGATCTCCCTGTCTCTCAAAAGATGTCGGTCATTTGGGTGGTTTGTGATCGCTTTTCTTAGATGGTCCATTTGGTACCGTTGTCTAAATTGCCTTCCTCCTCTGATTTGGTGCCATTATTTTTCCAGCATGTGGTTCGTTTACATGGCATTCCGGAGAACATCGTTTCGGACAGAGGTTCCCAGTTTGTTTCGAGGTTTTGGCGTTCCTTTTGTGCTAAGATTGGCATTGATTTGTCTTTTTCCTCGGCTTTTCATCCTCAGACAAATGGCCAAACCGAACGAACTAACCAGACTTTGGAAACATATCTGAGATGCTTTGTTTCTGCTGATCAGGATGATTGGGTGTCCTTTTTGCCTTTGGCTGAGTTCGCCCTTAATAATTGGGCCAGCTTGGCTACTTTGGTTTTGCCGTTCTTCTGCA